>NC_065587.1:27303773-28545046 GCF_024542745.1 Macaca thibetana thibetana
CCCAGTTCCCCCCACAACAAGCTCTTTCTGCCTCGGGCCCCACACCCCACCAAGCCCTGGCTGGCCCCCGGCCCCCACCCCACCTCAGCAGTCTTCACTCTCAGCTGTGCCACGGATGGGGAGAGCAGGGCCGCAGGGCTCCATGAGCATCTAATTCAACTCCCTCATTTCACAGATGAGGACACTGACCCCAGGATCCAGGGCATGGCCATACACTCAATGCCATGCCCCCTACAAGGGCCCTGGCACCTGCTGTGTGAGGGCAGGAGGGTTGATGGGAGAGTCACCCTCCAAAAACAGGTGAGTGTCTGAGGTTCTGTGGCCCCCCGGGGGCATCTACAAGGTCATGGCTCCTTGGACTGCAGGAACAAAGTGAATGTCTATGGGTCGGGGACCTATCCACTCGCCCTGCTGAAAGTGTTCCTAAGTCCCCTGGGACTAACAACCAGCCTGCCTGCTGGGGAGGGCAGCTGCTACATCCTACCTTCAAGCCATACTTGCCCCCGTCGACCCCCATCCCATGGCCAGCTCCATTTCCTCCAAAGCACAGGCTCCACTGCCCGCCAGGTGGTGGGTCTCTTCCTCAAACCCCTGTTTGACTGCCCCAGAACCTGCAGGGTCAGCCTTGGAAATGCATTTCCAAGTAACACCACAAACCTCGAGGTGCAGGACAGACAGGTGTGGGGCCATCATGCTGCCTGTTCTCCATCACTCTGGTGGTACCATGTCATCTGCTGAGAAAGACTCCTGGCCTACAGGGTGACCCTCACTTTCCTCAGGGCCACTGTTTGCAACGGACAGACAGCCTGGCAGGCCTTGAACCTCATTTTGTAGGTTCAAGGCCTGTCCCCCATCTGTCCACTATAAGCCTCACACACACATTCTTCCGGGATACCCTCCCTGAGGCCACCTGGTCAACGCCCACAGGCCCTTTTGCTTCAGCCCAGGTCCTGTTAGCCGAGATTTCCCTTTCTGGGTGTGTCTCCTGCACGTAGCTCCACCCAGTTCTGTCATCCGTTGAGCTTGTGGCCCCAGGGGCCTCCTCGGTACTTGTCCATTCTGGAGAGTCCAGCAATGTAGGCTTTTCCCAAGACTTCCCACCCTGCACGTCTCCCACCTCATCCCCTCCTGGAACAGCTTCGTTGCAGAGACTCCCTCCCCACCACCCCTCACTGCCAGCCTCCATTCAGACCCCACTCCCTTCTGGGAGCTCGATTCCAGCAAGATCAGGATCAAGCCCCCACTCTGCTCCTTCTCCGGGCCTCAGTTTTCCCCATCTGTGAAATGAAGGGATTCATCAGAAGTCCTTCCCACATACTCACTCAATCATGTAGGCATGACAGGGACATGTCACATCCTCAGAGGCACGATTAATCCAAGGAACGCCATGGGAGGGGAGGAGAGAGCAGGTGGCCTGTGCCTGCACTCAGGTCTTGATAAATTGTGAAATCTCTCCCTTACCCCTTCCTCAGAGGGCACTATTGTTCCTGATGTGCCAGCCTTGATGGCAGTGGATAGGGAGGCAGGGACAGAGACAATGTGGAAGTGTGGTCAGGTATCTACTTAGAAGTCTCCAGATGGAGCCGGGAAGTGCTAGGAGGCCAATGAGGCCAGTCTGTGGAGCAGTATCCTGCTGGGATGCAACTGAAATGCATTCACTGGGAACTGCTCCCCCACCAGCCCCACACTGAAGGGCTGGCTCTACCCCTCACAGGAACTGGCAGGGCAGGCAGTGAGACAACCCTACAGCCTCTAACGCAGTAGATAAGATTAATGCAGGGCCAACCCTCATATCAGAGTGGTTTTTCAGTTACCTGGACAAGTACTGAGGGAGGGGCCCCTGGGGCCACCAGCCCAAAGACCACAGAATTAGGTGGAGCTCTCTCTATGCAGGAGACACACACACAGATCAGCTGATCCCTGGAACTTGGGATATTTCCAGGATTTTTGGGCCACTGACACTATGTTTCTATAAAGCCCTCTTTGGCCATCTCAGTTCCTTTCCAGGCTGAGCAGTGAAAGCCAAGTCTTAGCTCTCCAGGCCTGGGCCTCCCTGAGTAATTTCCAGGACAATGTGGGGGACAGTGTCAACCCACCAGCCAACTGCCCAGATTTCCCCTCCTGGTGAGTGAGGCCAAGCCACTTCATTTCTGTGTTTGAAGCCCATGTAAAAGAGACAGAGATTGTCCGTTTCAGAAACTGACTCTGTCCCTTCAGTCCTGGAACCTCAGGCGTCATCTGGTGACCATGGGGTCTCAACTCACAGTTTAGCTCTCAAAACAGCCAGATAGAGCACTGAATTGAAAGGCTACAAATGAGAAGCTTCATCCCCCATGTCGTCCCCCCCGCCCCAGTGACTTGGCTTCTTGGGTACCTAGCTCTCTTCTCAGTTTAATAGGTAATAGATTTACATAGGTCAAATTCAAAGCATGCCAAGGGGCTCCAGAGAGAAGGCTCCCTCCTGTTGCCTTCCTCCACAGGGTAATCCTCTCTCAAATTCACCAGATCACTGCATCCAGACAAGGAGACACTGGATCTCTTGGTTATCATGGTTGCTTTCTTACCCCTCCCTAATTCCTTCCCAAACATAGCTACATCCCTTCCACTGTTATATAATCCTCCAATTTTAGTTGGTCAGGGAGATGGATTCAAGACTTATCTCCCATTCTCCTTGAGTGCAGCACCCAAATAAAGCCCTTCTTCCTGGCAGTGATTGGCTGTGCAGCAAGCAATGGGACCTAGATGAAACCCCTGGTGTTTCGGTAACACATTCAGACTGCGGAACAGATTAACCCCGGCTCTCTAGAATTTGTTTTCTGAAGAAGAAACAAACACAGCAATAATGTCTTATAAAAAGGCATGAGTAACCCTAAGCCTGTAAACCCCATCCATCTGTAGGGCACCCCATCTCACAGCAAAGCATGAGTGACAGCTATGTGCTGAGAAGAATCTGAAAAGTAGCCATGCTTCCAAGAATGTCTCCCTCATAACATGATGGGATGAGTCCTTAGTGAATTGCCAAACAAAACAAAAAACACAGTTGCTGAAAAAGAAGGTTCCTCCTTTAGAATCCTTGTACTATCATATCAAAATATTGAGAAGGAGCATCTCTTAATTGACAGTAAGGACGCTGATGACTATTAGTGAATAAAAAGCCAGAAGAAGACAAGAAGGACAAGAACTTATACACATTTAACATTTTGGCCAGGTCAAGTAACTACAATAACCTATATACAAGACAAACAAGACAAAGTGTATTTAGAATACATGCGATGAGTATTAATGCAGAAATGGACATTTCTCAGAATAAGATATGACTTTACAGATTACCATACAGAGAATATGATTTCATGCAGATGGAGAAGATGTGGGAGTTGTAGGGGAGCAATAGAAAATAAATTTCCTGGCTGGGTGCAGTAGCTCACGTCTGTAATCCCAGCACTTTGGGACGCCAAGGCCAGGAGTTCAAAGACCAGCCTGAGCAACATAGTGAGACCCTGGTCTATATAAAATATTTTTTAAAAAGTTTCCTGTACCTAGAAACAAATCCAAGATGTACTCTACAGAGAACCTCTACAGAGAAAAGTAACACCCTAAAGGTTATTGGGGAACTAAATAAATGAGACTGACCATGTCTCTGCGTTGGGAACAGGCCCCCCAAAATCGGCCATAAACTGGCCCCAAAACTGGCCATAAACAAAATCTCTGCAGCACACTGTGACATGTTCATGATGGTCATAATGCCCATGCTGGAAGGTTATGGGTTTACCGGAATGAGGGCAAGGAACACCTGGCCCACCCAGGGCAGAAAACTGCTTAAAGGCGTTCTTAAACCACAAACAATAGCATGCGCGATCTGTGCCTTAAGGACATGCTCCTGCTGCAGATAACTGGCCCAACCCATCCCTTTATTTCGGCCCATCCCTTCATTTCCCATAAGGGATACTTTTAGTTAATCCAATATCTATAGAAACAATGCTAATTAATGACTGGCTTGCTGTTAATAAATATGTGGGTAAATCTCTGTTCGGGGCTCTCAGCTCTGAAGGCTGTGAGACCCCTGATTTCCCACTTCACACCTCTGTTTCTCTGTGTGTGTGTCTTTAATTCCTGTAGCGGCCACTGGATTAGGGTCTCCCCTACCGACCGAGGTGGTCTTCGCATCTCTGTACTGGAGGCAATATTGTGCTGGTAACAGTTCTGTCTGGTTGATGATTCAGCACAGTCCCAATCGAAATTCCAACAGGTTTTTCTGTGGAAATTGACAACCTAATTCTAACATTTATATGAGACTCTAAATGACCAAGAAGAGTCAAAACATTTTCTTGAAGGAGGCAAGATGTGAGGACTTGCTTTCTCAATATCAAGACACATTATCAAGTTACACAATTAAGGCAAAGTGGAATCAGAACATAGCAGACAACACACCAATGGAAAAAAGAGTAATCCAGAAACAGACCTCTCCACACACATGGACACAATATCATACTGGGGGAGCATTGAAATTCACGTGAAAAGAAGAACTCATTCAGCTAGGGGTGCTGGGCAGCTGGCTACCATGTAAGAAGAAAGATCAAACTGGACTCCTATTTAACTCCCACACAAAAGTCAATTCTACATAGATTAGAGCCATAAAGAAAAGGCCACAAAGATCTTAAAAGATGATGTAGAAGAATATCATCTTTATGATTTAAGTAAGATAAAATGAGTACATACAATAAGGAAAGATTGACACACTGATGTTAGTAAGACACCGTAAGAATAAAAGACATGGTACAGTTTCTGCAACTGGTCTTAATGCAAGTGAGCCCCCCAACTGGGACTCAGCCTGAGAGCGTTCTTGGCTTTGCACAGGAAATAATTTGTGACCCAACAGAAAAAAGTGAAAGCAAAGCAGGTTTATTAGAGCACCAGAGTACAGAAAAGTGGGTTTCACAGAGCATCCATACAGATGGATGGGGTTTAGAGGGCTACCCCACAGGCAGAGCAGCATTCCTGGACTACCAGCTCTCTATATGTATAGCTACTTCTTAATTATATGTTAAATAAGGGGCAGGTTTTTCATGAATTTTCTAGAAAAGGGATCCGGAGTTCCTGGACCTGAGGGTTCCTCCCCCTTTTAAACCACATAAGATAACTTTTGGGTATTGCCATGGCATGTGTAAACTGTCATGCTGCTGGTGGGAATGTCTTTTAGCATGCATTATCACTAGCATATAATGAGCAGTGAGGGCAACCAGAGGTCACTTTTGTCGCCATCTTGGTTTCAGCTGATTTCTTCATTGCATCCTGTTCTGACCAGATTCTGTTTTGATCAGCGGGGTCATGACCAAGGTCTTGACCAGTGCTTGGAAAACAAGTTCTGCTGATTTCCTACCTCAACATTACATTATTAGGAAACCCTATTAAACAGTATGAGCAAAGGACTTTAGAAGCCACTTCACAAAACAGAATATCCAATGGAAAACTTGTTCATCCTCAGTAGAAATCAGGGAAATAGGAACCACTATGACACACCACTACCAACCCCATCGGCTGTAACTAACATGCCCACAATCCCACTCCTCGGTATATCTATCCTGGAGAAACTTGTATCTGGAAGCAACCCAATGTCCATCAAGCATTGAATAGATAAATTATGCTTGTTCATTCACGGAATTATTCAACAGCAGTGAAATGAACAAGCTATAGGTACGAATATCACCACAGACAAATCTCAAACACATTGAACAAAAGCCACAAGATGCATATAATGCAGTTCCATTTATATGAAGTTTGAAAACAAGAAGCCCCAAATTGTATTGTTCAGAGGATGATGTGTAGGTCGGAAAATTGTGAAGAAAGCCAGGAAAATGGTTTCTATCACGGTCAGGACAGCAGTCCCATCGACCAGGGGCATTTGGGAGGTGACGGGGTGCTGCAGTATTTTTCTGTTCTTACAAGTGTCTGTGTATATTTATTAAACCTTATGCATTTTTCCATATCTCATATTCCCTGATACAAAAGTTAACATGCACAGTAGAAGGGAGTGAACAGGAAGTGAAGAGCACCACCACCAGGTCGACGGTTGGGTACTGTGCCATGCAGAGGCACTGCCCAACTGCCCCATCCTTCTAAGACCTTGCCAGTCACTGGCCCATATGGAGGGCTGTTCCCACTTTGTTGGCCTCTTCCCCAGCCCACCTCCAGCCTCCCTGAGCTTCCCACCACTGTTTCTCCTGGGATTGGGGGCCTCATCCTCCTCACCTCCTTGTTTCCCCATGAGGTGCTTATGTCCCTAAACAAGCACCCCCTTAGCGCCCCCTGTCTAGCTCAGCCTTTCGGGGCCCTGCTTTGCCGTGTGCTCCCTGCCTTCTGGCAAGTGCTGTGACCCCCACAACTGTGGTGGAGGCCCCAGGATTGGAATGGGAAGAAAGGCGTGTTCTATTTAAGCCCCCTTAAATCCAGCAGAGGCTTTGAGCTTTGAGTCCTCAAGTAACCACATAAAAGTCTGAGGCTTTGGGATGCCTGGTGTGTGCACCGGGGCTTCACGGGGACCACGCTGGCTTCTGGCCTTGGCAGTTCCCCACAGTGCTTTGGAGCCATGAGCTGATCCTTATGGTCTTAGGGTTGGCTTTTAACTAGTGGCCCAGGCCGGAGGTCCCACCTTGCTGATATAAATAAGGTCCATGTGGGGGTATGACCTTGGCAACTCAGGACAGTGCTCTGGGGACGGTCACGGCTCAGAGCCATGTTCTCTGCCTACCGCACAGGCCTCCTATTAATCCAAACAGAGATGGTGCAGAGGAGGCTACAGAACCTCTGAGGCATGAATGGAGGAGGGCAGGCCCAGGCTTGCTGCCTTTCCTGTGCTCTCAGCCAGGTCTGAGGTCACCACTTCCAACTGCGAAGGCAGCAAGGGGCCGGTGCACCCTGGTATGACTCTTGTACCACCCACAGTGGAGTTGTGCCAGATGAGCTGCCCCCGAAGCCTCCTGCCAGAACAGGGACTGGGGAGGGTCCCTCCTGAACCCACAAAGCACATCCCTAGGCCTGCTGAGTTCATCCCCTTGTGCGGCTCAGCTTTGCTGTGGATTTGTGCCTTATGTACATTTTGTTTTTATTTGTTTTTTCTTTTTGGAGACAGGGTCTCACTCTGTTGCCCATGCTACAATGCAGTGGTGCAATCAAGCTCACGGTAACCTTGAACTCCTGGGCTTAAGTCATCTTCCCGCCTCAGCTTCTTGAGTGACTGAGACTACAGTTTTGTACCACCATGCCCAGCTAATTATATTTTTATTTTTGTAGAGACGGGATCTCACTAGGTTCCCCAGGCTGGCCTCAAGTGATCCTCCCGCCTTGGCACCCCAGAATATTACAGGGATCACAGGTATGAGCCACCGTGCCCAGCTATTACATACATTTTGACCCAGGAGTTGGGAGAGTCATGGCTTTGCCCATAGAAAGGCAAGAGTTTGTTAATGGACAACAGCATTAAAGGGAATCAGAGCCCTTCAGAGAATATGCTGTTTTCTTGGGTTGAGATAGAGAAACAATGAAATCAATACACATCTAAAGTTAGCAAGGGCCATCCAAATGGCTTTTGTTGAGAACCGCCTGTCCCAGGGAATTGGGTTTACTTAGGAGTTCCAGAAGGAACTGGAATAGTTTGAAACACACACCACAGTCTTACCCTTAGAAGGGGAGCAGTGGTGTCAGGAGGCAGGTTGGGCAGAGATGAGGGATCATGGGACCCTGGAGTGGGCCAGACCAACGTAGGGGACAGGAAAGCTCCCTGATGTGAGGGGAGGGCAGATGTTGGGAACAGACAGGGTCACCACCAGGGAACCAGGTGACCCAGAACACTCTTGAGGGGTGGCCATTCAATGCTGCAGACAGTGACTCTGTAAGAACCAGAAGCCATTCCATGAGCCAGGGCAGCCCTCAGAGGCTGTAGGAAATTTGGACAAATTAAAGGACAGAAGATCAGCATCAAACATTGAGAATATTTTGGGTACACTTGGGGAAAGCGCAGTTACTGTGGGTGGGTGCCTGGGGTTGCTCAGGTCCTAAGGGAATGCATTTTTTAAATGTAGGGATTAGGTGGCAAGGAGGGTTCAGTGGAGTCCTCCCTGAGGAGAGCACAGCCAGTCAGGAGAGAGGGGCTGACGGCAGGGAGGCTGATGGCCACGGCCGCCATCTCTTGGGTGCAGCTGTGGGACTGTTTCAACGGCAATTCTTGTGGCAAACCTGGGATTGCCTGGTTTTGCTTTCTGTTGCCAGGGGAGACCCCCAAGTGACAAAATCTAGAGGAATATGTCAGAAAAAGTAAATATATGGGCCGGAAAGCAAAGAGAAAGTAAAAGGAGGGAAGGCACTGGGGTTGAACACAAATGACTAGCCCTCTGTGTGAAGACGGCCAGCAGCCAGCACAACTACCAGGAGCCCAGCTGAGCCGTGCTGGGGATACGAGCCAGCAGTCGCGTGAGGAAGCACAGCTGTGGACATCTGTCCCTAGCTGCGGACAACTGTGCTGCAGAAACTGTGCTGCTTAGTTAGGGCTGGGAACATCCCCAGTGGAGGACAGCTAGTGTCCTGAGAGCCAGTGGGACATAACCACTGCTCCCTGGTGCTCAGCTCAGCAACCTGCCGGGCTGCGCTCCACTGACTGGGGCGGGATCTCTTAGGGCCGAAGACACCCATGCAATGGGCACACAGAGAGAAATGGAAATGATGAGATTTCACACATATGAAAAGGAAGGTGGTGTTATAAATAAGACCCAGGCAGGTGATGACTGCTTGTACACAGACGCTCAGGGAGGAGGACAGCAGAAGTTGCTTCCTGCTGCACCACAGCGGGGTCGCCAGGGCTAATGCTAACCCTCCACCTGGTCAGCTATGCCATGGGGTCTAGGGTTTGTCTTCCCTGTCTACTCTCTTTCCATCAGCTGCCAGGGCATTCCTGCTGGAGTACTAAGGTAGCAGGAAGAGAGGGCTACGTGGGGCTGGGTCCGGGATCCTGGAGACATCTCATGGCCTGCACGCTGCTCTAAGGACTTCCCTGTGGTTGGCGAGCAGGAAGCTGAGGCTATCACCATCCGCTCATTCCTAGTAACCCTGAGTCTTTTAAAACTGGAGCACATGGCAGGCCAGTGAAAATGCTGAGATGTGGAGAGAAGGATCTCACTTTCCAGGAGACACCCAGCCCTCCCGTGCCCACGGGCCACTTTGCTCACTGGGTAAGCACAGAGCCTTGGAGAGGAGGTTAACACCACTGGGCTCTAATAGGCCCCTGGGCTCTCTTTGAATGCTTTGGGCTTGAATCCTTTGACCTTAAGACTTTTTTTTTTTTTCCCCTTTGGACTTTAACCTAAAAGGACAAGGGAACTTAATTTTTTGACTTGAATTTGACCCTAGGAAATTTATGAAAGACATTTCTGAGGTTGACTTTTTATCTAGGTATCTGGCATTTTATATATTTGCAGAACCTCTGACTCCAATTTGAACTTTGAGGTTGGACCTAATTTAGGATGGGAAAGTAGGAAGAGTAGTAAAATAATTTGTAGTCTGAGGTCCAAGCTACCCTTGGAATCAAATAGCATTGAATGATGACTCATTCCAAGTCCTAGGTGGGGGGAATCTATGCTGCCCCAGGTCTCCAGCGGGGAGTGGATAACACAGGGGCAACTGGGCTTAGCAAGTAGCAGCAATATCGCTGACCCCTGAGGTTCAGGAGCAGGGGGCAGTTTCAACTCAGCTCCCCGGGCCTTCCCTTGGGATTTGGCCACTTTGCCATGTGGGTATCCTGTGGTGCCCTCTAACCTGGAGTGAAGCAGAGCAGCCTGCCCAACTTGTGAAGGTCTCTCTCCACCAACCCAGACCCCTAGGAACTCCCAACTGGCTGCTGATATCAGACTTCCTGCCTCCTTCTGGGCCCTAAAGAAGTGGTGTCCTATGTGGTCCCCACCCCACTCTGGGACTCCTCCTTTTAATCCCCAATGCTACAGTCAGCCTCGGTATCACTCCCGATTTCCACAGGCCTGTCCCAGAACCCCTTACACCTATTTTTTCTTCTGGAAATGAGCCCTGAACTATCATTTTAAGTAATTTTTTTTAAAGACCCACTCTGTCCATATTGCAACAGGCAGAATATGTTCTGATAGTAGAGGCCATGGGGAGCGGGAGAGGGAAGAGGAGAGCTTACAACAGATATCACCCACTGTCCATGCTGTGAGCGTGCGGTCCCCTGCTGCTGGGGCCTCTGCAGGGAGTTGGTGAGCCTGATCCCTGGGCCTAGAGACTGAAGTAAGACTTTGGCTTTGCAGTCCCTTGCTGAGTCAGACCCCTTGTTGATCCCTGCCTGGTGGGCTCCCAAAGCCCCCCGTTGCAGCCCCTGCTGAGCATCCTCCTGCATGCAAGTTCCAACCTTGGGGGACCCTTCTCCTGGTACCCCCAGCCTCAGCTGGTTCTCTTCCCTGAAGGCGCTTGGAGGGGTAGGCTGGGCTACCCCAGCAGCGGGGACCTGGCTGCATCAGCAACTCAGTTTTCCAGGTGCAGGTTCTAGGGTACCCATACGTTGAGCTCAGTCCCTCTGACTCCCAAGCCAGGACTCTCTGACGGCACTGCTTCGGTCAGGGCGTGGGAGGTTGGCTCGGGCAGGACTCTTCCTCCTAAGGTAGGGTCAGTGTTGAGTAAAGGCCAGGGCCATTTCCCCAAACAGGCAAGGCAGGGCCCAGGCCTGGGTCCAGGGCCTCTGAGTCCACATCCCCACTTTGGCCAAATGGGTCATGAGCAGTTTCTGTGTAAGTGGCCTTTTACACTTTCCCAAGCAATTTCCCCCGATGTTACCTCATGTTATCCTCATGAGGACCACCCTGTGAGGTAGGAATTAGCAACCCTGCTTTAAAGGGGAAACTGAGATAAGGTATCAGGCTTTCCTGGCAGGGCCAGCCTCCGGCACGGCAACAGGGGGACAGTAAGGATGGCCTGATCTGGGTGCCCCTCCACATTGCCCTCCCTTCCAAGCTACAGTCTTTTATTCCAATTCTTCTACTCTTTTTCTCTCGTTTCCCCTCCCCTACTGCCACGTTTTTTATGCTTGTGGACGTCTTATGTAAGAGTGTTCAATAGCTCCTCCCAACAGTCTTAGAAGGCAGTGTAAAGGTGACCAGACGCGGAACCCCGAGAGTTCATTCAGGGTTCCCAAAGGCATGTATAGGATCCAACGTGTTTTTTCTGCCTCCCACTCTGCCCCCTTTCAAGAAGTGCACCTGTGGTTCAAAGTTCAGCTTTGACTGCCCGGGCATGTGCGGCATAGGACAGGGCAGGCTACAGCCCTGCTAAGGGCCAGAGAATCTCATCCCGCCCAGAGGAGGGTTCTTTTAGGGGGTGGGTACAAATCTCAGAACCTCCCCACTGTATGTGTTGAGAGTGGGGTGAGGTGGGACATGTTGGGGGGAAGAGCAAGCTGCAACGGGTGCAGCTGCAATTATTCAGAGCAGAGGTGGCTTCACAGACAACATGAAGCTTACCCCTCAGGGGTCCTCTTTGCCTTGGGAGGAGCCCTATCAATGCTTTTGTCATGTGCTTTTGGAAAATATGTAGAAGACATTTTTACAAGTTGGTTGAGGCCCACTCTCTCTTTTCAGTTCATATTCTCCCTCATGCATCTGTCCTGTTGGAATGACTGTGGCTATTTTGGATATGGCTAAGGGAGAAGGTAAAATTGGGGATCATTTTGTGTGTGTTTAAGTGGGATGGATTTCTGGGCTTTGAAGTCACTTCTGTATCTACTAAAAATTGCTATAGTTATCTTTGTGCATAAATTACTTCCGGCTGACGCAGGCGAACCCCCATATAGGGACTCAGCCCGGAGGGTTTTTGGCTTTGCTCAGGAAAGAATTCAAGAGTGAGCTAACAGACAAAACTGAAAGCAAAGTAAGTTTATTAAATCAACACTGTACAGCAAAATGGCTGCTCCATAGACAGTAGCACTCCAGGATCGCTGGCTAGCTATATTTATTCCCACTGTTAATTATATGCTAATTAAGGGGCAGCTTATTCATAAACTTTCTGGAAAAGTAACAGGAAGTTGCTGGAACCATATAAGGTAATTCCTGGGTTATTGCCATGGGATCATTTGTAAACTGTCATGGCCCTGGTGGGAGTATTTTATGCAAATGCATTATAATTCCTAATCCGAACTGGTTTTGGCCGTTGTTATTGTTATGTTCTGTTTTGATTAGCAGAGTTTTGACAGGTGCTTGAAAAGTCCTGCTGAGCTCCTACCTGACAGGGACATGCCTACTGCCAAAGGAGAGACAGAATTCTCTCTCTATTCCATCCATCGAAAATATTACAAAATCACTGTCACACAAAAATGTGATCAGAGTCTGCAGCCAAAAAATATGGGGGGGACAGAGTATTTTAAAGGCGCAGATGGGTCTGTCACTTAGTAAAAATGTCAGGATGTTTTTTTCCCGGAGTTTGTGGTGTTTGTCGGCTTTTCAAAATTTGTCGTTCCTTTTCTTAATCTAAATAATCACTTTATAGAGAAAAAAAATTACTCGTCAGTGTTGATGATGCCCTGGTTTTCTGTTCAGCTTTGTTTTCCAATCAACTCTTCACCCAAGACTCAATCCTCCACCCTCCAACTCTTCACTCAAGACTCAATCCTCCACCCTCCAACTCTTCATTCAAGACTCAATCCTCCATCCTCCAACTCTTCACTCAAGACTCAATCCTCCATCCTCCAACTCTTCACTCAAGACTCAATCCTCCATCCTCCAACTCTTCACTCAAGACTCAATCCTCCACCCTCCAACTCTTCACTCAAGACTCAATCCTCCACCCTCCAACTCTTCACCCAAGACTCAATCCTCCATCCTCCAACTCTTCACCCAAGACTCAATCCTCCACCCTCCAACTCTTCATTCAAGACTCAATCCTCCATCCTCCAACTCTTCACTCAAGACTCAATCCTCCATCCTCCAACTCTTCACTCAAGACTCAATCCTCCACCCTCCAACTCTTCACTCAAGACTCAATCCTCCCCTCCCAGTGCTTACTGATCAGCCTCTTATCAGTTATTAATGGGACCTCAAACATTCTCTATGGCTCTGTTCTCATGCCATGCAATCTGCTAATCTCTAGGAACTGAAGACCCCACTTAATGCAAATGTGACCCAATCGCTTCTTTATCCTAAGCTTATTGATTCCTATAAGAATCATCATCCTCAAGTTGCATATGAGGAAACTGAGGCCAAAGCCAATGCTAAGGCTGATGGAAGTGACAGATGTTGAAGATGACACAGCATGACACGAGGGATGAGGTCAAGGCTATTGATGAGGTCAAGACAGCTGCTGTGCTTTGTCCCAAGGCCATTCCAGTTGGTGACAAAATAACTGTAACAGATTCCTGACCAGGGCTTCTCCCTCAGAGCAGCTGCCTCCTACTGGAGCCAGAAATGCCTTGGTTTATACAGTTTCATTCATAGGCTGTCTTAGCTCTATTTAAGCAGGAAAGGACTGAAATGACTTGCCCAACATCACTCAGATAGTAAGTGATAGATGAAGGTTTCAAATCCAGGTCCCTGGACTCAGGGCAGGGCCAGGGAGAATGAGGGCAAACAGACTGGCAGCTGATCAAACTGACACAGCCTTCCTGGTAAAGGGGACAGTGAGGAGAAACTGACAATAGCAGGAGGCTCTGGCCACAGCAGGCTGCCTCCAGTCTCTTCTCTCACCAGTGGCTCCCAAAGCCACGTGAGCTGGGTTTTCTGACAACATTTTATTGCATTTGCAGACCCTACACACTTTAAACACGCTTTTAGTATCTCACTGGGTCTCTAACAACCCCAGGAGTGGGCAGAGCAATAGTTATTTCACAGTTGACAAAGCAGCTTCACAAAAACATTGGAAGCTCAATAACTTCCCTATCGCGATGCACCCCCAGGAGCTGTTCACTTAATGTCACAGCAGGTTCTGTAGGGAGAAAACCAACAAGGTCTTCCCTGTGGGACATGGGCTTAAATCCAAAGATAACCTACACCATTTTGTAAGCCTCCCAACATTTCCCATCCAAGTACTAACCAGGCCAGACCCTGCTTAGCTTCTGAGATCAGAAGAGATTGGGTGTGTTCAGGGTGGTATGTGAAAGATTCTCCCCAGCACCTGAAAGCTTAGGGGGATGAATAACTCCTCCCTTCTCAGGCCCAGTCCCAAGGCTCAAGGCCACTTGCGCTAGCTAGCAGCATGTGTCAGCAAGATAGCAGAAGCAGGAAGAGAGCTGGCCAGAGGACAGGTACCCCTGAAGATCGAGAGAGAGGTCAACTGGGTACCACATAGCCATTACGTCGGACTGGGACACTTCCTGTTTACAGGAGACTATAAAACCCCTGCCCCATCCTCACTTGGGGCTGATGCCATTTTAGGCCTCAGCCCGTCTCCACCCAGGCGCTCATTAAAACAGTGTGTTGCTCTACACTGCCTTGTGCTGTTTGTTGGCGCGCTCTCGGGGTTTGAACCAATGCAAGAGCCTTACAGTATGGCCATAGACATTTCCCAACATTTCATAGACCCTGGTTGGAGTAAAACATTCCATGGGGGTTCAGGCCGTAAAAAAAATATTGCCTAACTACCTAACTATAGGAAAACCTCTATCAAATCCTCCTGGACGAAGGGCCCAAGGAACATCTTCAACATCCTGCTGGGCAGCAAGCCATACTGCCTATTCTCCCCGCTTCCAGACCTATAACTGACAGAGCAGGAGCACTGCCATCTTGAACAAACACCACCATTCTAAGTTCCCCCTTAATTAAAAGCTGCCTATATCCAGCCACAAAACATCAGCCTAATGGCTAATGTCAGCATAACCAGAAACATTCCAACCCTGAGATAAACCCCTCTCTGACCAGAAATATGCCAACCCCAAGACAGCCTCCCCTCCAACCAGAGACATTCCAACCCCGCAATAAACTTTCCCTCACACAGAAACATTCGGAACCTACGATAAGCCCCCTTCCAAAACCTTTAAATATTCTTAGTCTATAACAGAAGTTAGTCTGAGCTAACTTGTCCAGAAGCCCCTCTCAAGTTTGTTTTCTAAAATAAACCTGTCCTTGTTGACTGCCCAACCACCCTTTGTGTTGCTTTCCTCTTTCTTACAGTAACTGTCCCAGTCTGTAAGCAGGACTCGTGATCTGAGACTAAGCTGGTCCCCACTCCACAGGTTTCTGCTGGCAATAAACCTGTGTTGCTGTTAAGCTGCCAACTCTTTCTTCAACCCTCACCTTTCCTTTAAAACCTAACAAGGATGAATGAGGCATGATCATCAAGACAGAGGTCAAACCCAAAGAGCAAATTCCATGAGAAGTTTCCCTATTGACAAGGGTTACTAAGGATGGGGTCTTCTCTGGACCCCCGGTCTTAGACTTAGTCCACCACAACCAGAAGCTCTTGAAATACGATTGCAGTGCTTCCAGCATAGCCAAAGACATAGATTTCTCTTAAAATCAGTGCCTAGCTCTCCCCAGGCTGGGCCCTCACTGTTAGTCCAAGCTGTATTATTTTGTAAATCTTACCAACATTTCATAGACCCTGATCAGAGTGAAACATTCTGCAGGGGTTTGGGCTGTAACATCCTCCCCAACTGTCTGACTTCTTTATCACATCTCGTTGCGACAAAGGTTTAAGAAATATTTTTATTAACATCCTCTTGGGCGGTAAGTTGTACCATTCCAGATCCCTCATCCAGGCCTATAATGATTCCAGGCTGTAAGTGCTAGTGGGGCTTTGGCATTAAGTTAGTCCCCACCTCTCTAGGATGTGTTAATAAACCTGTGTTGTAGAGTCGTCAACTCTGTCTTTAACTTTAACCCTCGTCTTTTTTCAAAAACCTAACACTCATGTGTCCTCTCCCTCACCTTCTCCTAGCATTCCTTGTCACTGTCCCTCTTTCCCTTCCTTGACCCGAAGGGAAATCTCTCCCGAAGGTAAAAGTCTCCCAGGGGTTAAAAGGGAGCTTGAGGCACCAGAAAGAGCTGCAGTCACAGCCACCTGTGAAAGCCGTCTCTGAGGTCCCTTCCTGTCCAAGAGCTGGGCTCCTGACTCAGACCAAGACAGCTTTTGTTTCTTTTCCTTTCTAGCCCCCGACTCCCCCACCCACCTTTCTGCTTTCTCATATGGGCTCATTATGGTTTACAGGGCTAAGTAACGTTGCCTCTTCTGCCCGCCATTTCTCCCATCTCCCTTCTTTCCCCTCCACCTTTTCTGAGTCCACCCCTTTTCCCTTCTCCTTCCTTCCCTTTGGGACGCTGCACAGTTCCTTCTAGACTCTCTCTGAAGGCACGAAAGTATTTCCTTCCCTCCCTCAGACCCGAGCTTTCGGCCCTTGATTCAAAACAATCTGAGGTCCCTAGGCCCTTCCCTTTCCGCCTCTGCACTCTCCATGGGGTCCGGGGTAGTTTTCCCGCCCCTTCCCTGCAGCTCCCGAGGCACTCGGACACAACGGAACCATCCAGCGCCCTCAGAAGCCCTGGGCACACTGGCAGACGGTCACCGCCTCCTAACGGAGCAGCGCGCGCCCGTTGCCCGCTGCCGGTTGCCGGTAACCGGTAGCCCCGTGGGGCGGGGCTGGCGAGGAAAGTGAGTCCGTACTTCCCCAGCATGCTCCACGCTGGCCGGGGCTCCAAGGGGCCAGGGAGGGCGGGACTGGCGTGGTCAAACCAACCTATCAGCCTCCAGCATGCTCCTTGGGGGGGCGGGGTTCCCGGGGGCGGGGCTCGGTTTGTGTGCCCTTCCGGCGTTTCACCCGTCCATTCTCTGAGATGCTCCCACGCAGATGTATGGGCCTAATTCGCTAATTTCCACTCTATATCCTGTTCCATCCTCTTGTAATGTGCGTTTGGAGAGTTGCCAATTATTTGCTCTTATAATGATTGTAATAGCGTATTAAATAACTTGAACATAATTTGATTGTAATAACATTAAATATAGCATCTTAAACATACAATTTGAGCGTGCCAACCTGATGGGTGTGGAATGTAATATTCATCATAACTTTGATTTTCATTTCCCTACTTTGAGTAAGTTTGAACTTTTTTTTCTTATTTTTTTTTGAGACAGAGTCTCGCTCTGTCGCCCAGGCTGTCGTGCAGTGGCTCAATCTCGGCTCACTGCAAGCTCTGCCTGTCAGGTTCACGCTATTCTCCTGCCTCAGCCTCCCGAGTAGCTGGGACTACAGGCGCCCGCCACCACACCCAGCTAATTTTTTTGTACTTTCAGTAGAGAAGGGGTTTCACCCTGTTAGCAGAATGGTCTCGATCTCCTGACCTTGTGATCCGCCCACCTTGGCCTCCCAAAGTGCTGGGATTACAGGTGTAAGCCACCACACCCGGCTGGACTTCTTTTTATGTAATTATTGGCTACTCTGTTTTCATATTCTGAGGATGCCTGTTTATATTTTTTGCCCATTTTTCTATTGGGTTGTGGTTTTTATTGACTGGTAGTTCTTTATAATTTTATGGATACCAGTTCAGTGCATTAATTGCAAATATTTGCTCCTACTCTCTGGCTTGCTTCTTTTCCACCCCTAATTCCTAGGGTGTGTTTTTGAATCTCAAATTTAAAATTGTAACACAGGCGACTATCAATCTTTTCCTCTATGATTTGAGCATTTTGTGTTTTGCTTAGAAACTCAGCCCTTGTCCCAAGGTCATAGAGATATTCTCTTGTATTTTCTACTGATTCACCCCCCATATTTAGGTCTTTGGTCCATCTGTATTAATTTTTATGTGTGATATGAGATAGGGATCCTACTTTATCTGTATTGTGTTAACCAAAAAATAACTGAGACAGGTGTCTCAAGCAATAAAGGTTAATTTAGCCAAAGCTTGAGGTTATGCCCGGGAAAAATGCAAGTCTCAGTTCCTAATATTAACCCCTTGCATTTAGTAGAAATGACCTTCAAGGTTCTCTGTAGCAGAGATGTGGTTGAAGAAGGAAATGAAGACATGGGGTTTGTAGATGGCCGTAGCTTCATGGAAAGAGACGGAAGAAGGGCAGGATATGTGGTTCTCTCCCTATGGAAAACCACAGAGGCCAAAAGCCTCCCTGCCCAAACTTCAACCCCAAAGACTGAGATAATAGCCTTAACCAGAGCCCTGGCACTAAGAAAGGACAAGGCTTTGACTGTTTGTACAGACTTGAGATATGTGTTCGCTGTGATCCATGCCCATGGTGCAATCGGGTAAGAAAGGGGACTTCTAAATGCCAATAACAAATAAATCAAATATGCAATATAAATATTAGCACTACTGCACAGTGGAAATGACTAGACAGATCGCGGTGGTCATCTAACGGGGGACTTTGAAATAATGAAGGGAAGCAACCTGGCACGCACAGGGAGGGAAAGTCCCTGCTTCATTCAGAACCTCTTTATGAATATAAACCAATAAACCAAGACACTCCCCTGGGGAATTACAGGAAGCCATGCGAGAGGGAGATCATCAGAGTTCCCTCTCAGAGGGATGGGCCCTAAATAAGAGAAGCAGGATTTGGGTGCCCAGAAATCTGAGTTGGGCTATTATAAAGCCTGTTCATGATCTCTCAAACTATGGCAAGGAGGCTATGCACACCTAGCTCCTCAGGATAATAAGGACCCTAAAAAGCAAAGAAAATGATAGGTAAAGTGGCTGACCAATGTGTCTATTGTCAGAGAAACAATGCTTAAACCAGACCTCCCATATCTCCCTTGGCCAAGGTGGTACAATTCAGGGGAGCCATGTGAGGGGAGGGACTAGCAAATTGACTCCACTGTTACGCCTATGTCTTGTAGAGGATTTAAATATCTCTTGGTGCTTTCTTGATGCCTTTACTGGTTGGATAGAGGCTTTTCCATGCTGGACTGAAAAGCAGAAGCCATGAAGGCTTTACTAAAGGAATTTATCCCTCGATTCAGTCTCCCTGAGTCAGTCCAGAGTGCTAATGGACCTGCATTCACTTCTAACATAGTGGTAAAAACTACCCAGGCCTTGGTCATACAGTGGAAGTGGCACGTAGCCTGGAGACCAGACTCCTTGGGAAAGGTCTGAAAGGTCTCATAGAACTCTCTCTTTTTTTTTTTTTTTTTTTTTTTTTTTGAGACGGAGTCTCGCTCTGTCACCCAGGCTGGAGTGCAGTGGCTGGTGGCCAGATCTCAGCTCACTGCAAGTTCCGCCTCCTGGGTTTACACCATTCTCCTGTCTCAACCTCCCGAGTAGCTGGGACTACAGGCACTCGCCACCACGCCTGGCTAATTTTTTTGTATTTTTAGTAGAGACGGGTTTTCACCATGGTGGCCAGGATGGTCTCGATCTCCTGACCTCATGATCCACCCGTCTCGGCCTCCCAAAGTGCTGGGATTACAGGCTTGAGCCACCGTGCCCGGCCCTCATAGAACTCTCAAAGGTATCCCAGCCAAGTTATGCCAGGAGGCCCAAGATAATTGGTTAAAGCTGTTACCCATAGCCTTGGCCCAAGTATGGGTAGCTCTCAGAGGAAGAATGGGTCTTAGCTCCTTTGAAATGTTATATGGGGCTGGGCGCTGTGGCTCATGCCTGTAATCCCAGCACTTTGGCAGGCTGAGGCAGGTGGATCACTTGAGGTCAGGAGTTCAAGACCAGCCTGGCCAACATGGTAAAACCCCATCTCTACTAAAAATACAAAAAAATTAGCTGGGTGTGACGGTATGTGCCTGTAATCCCAGCTACTCAGCAGGTTAAGGCATGATAATTGCTTGAACCTGGGAGGCAGGGGTTGCAGTGAGTCGAGATCATGCCACTGCACTCCAGCCTGGGCGACAGAGCAAGCCTCCATCAAAAAAAAAAAAAAAAAAAAAAATAGAAAGAAAGAAATATTATATGGGGTTGGGTGTAGTGACTCACACCTGTATTCCCAGAACTTTGGGAGGCGTACCCGTGAAGAGGATCACTTAAGCCCAGGAGTTCGAGACCAGCCTGGGCAAGAGAACAAGACTCGGTCTCAAAAAAAAAAGAAAAAAAAAAAGGAAGCATTATATGGGGCCGGGCGTGGTGACTCACACCCGTATTCCCAGAACTTTGAGAGGCCCACCCGTGAAGAGGATCACTTAAGCCCAGGAGTTCGAGACCAGCCTGAGCAACATAGTGAAACTTCATCCCTATTTAAAAAATAATAATAATAACCAGGCATGGTGGTGCGCACTTGTAATCTCACCTACTTGAGAAACTGAAGGAGGAACACTGCTTGAACCCAGGGAGGTCAAGTTTGCAGTGAGCTATGATGACACCACTGCACTCCAGCCTGGACGACAGACCCGGTCTCAAACAAAAAGAAATGTCATACGTAAGGCCTTATCCAGGCATGGCCAGCCCCTTCTCTCGCCCAGATGGGGAGATAGAAAGGGTGATGAAGCATTTCATATTATTCATCTGGAGTCATTGGTTACTGTTGTCAACCACCTCTGCAACCCCAGCCTCCTGGTCCCCTCTAGGGTAAAACTTCATCTGTACAACCCAGGAGACTGGGTATGCCTCAGGACCCGGAAGGCTGAGTACCCCCAGGACCAGCTCAGCCTGGTATGGATGGGGCCCTACCTAACACTTCTAACCACTCATTCTTCTCTTAAACTCCATGAAGTAACCCCTTGGATCCATCACTCAAGAGTGAAGAGGCTGGGCATGGTGGCTCACACAGAGTGGGGAGGATCACTTGAGGCCAGGGGTTCAAGACCAGCCTGGGCAACATGGTGAGACCTTGTCTCTGCAAAAAATAAAAGAATGAGCCAGGCACGGCTGATTGGTGGTGCACGGAGGCTGAGGCGGGAAGATCCCATGAGCTCAGGCGTTCAAGGCTGCAGTGAGCTGTGAGTGAACCCCTGAACTCCAGCCTGAGTGATATAGCGAGACTCTGTCTCTAAAAAAACGAGTGAAGAAAACCCAGAAGCCCCCAGAAGATGCCTCCCCAGCATACATTTGTGAACCCATCTCAGACCTCAAATTGATTTTTAGAAGAAAAGGCTCAGACAAGTCAAGCGTGCCCCTTACGCTTCTCTTGCCATAGTAGGCATCTTCCTTATCCCTGCAGGAACCCTCATGGTGTTGCCCTTTTACACTGTGGAGATGCTTAGGTGGTGGCAAATCCCTTCATAAAACATCTTAAAATGGCCCCTCTCCTTCCCTTATGCTTTTTGGCCCTTTTGGTTGCCATGGCCAGTGGTCTCTGGGAGGCCAATGTAATAGTCAAGGTCTCCCGTATCACAGCTGGTGGGAACAATCTGTTCGAATGTTGGATGTGCCATAGGCATCCCCACACTTCGATGGGATGACCTGTTGCTTATCCTTTGAGAGGCGTTGTTAACATCACAGGGTTGGCCAGGCGCGGTGGCTCATGCCTGTAATCTTAGCACTTTGGGAGGCCGAGGTGGGCGGATCACAAGGTCAGGAGATCGAGACTATCCTGGCTAAGACGGTGAAACCCCGTCTCTACTAAAAATACAAAAAAATTAGCCGGGCGTGGTGGCGGGCGCCTGTAGTCCCAGCTACTTGGGAGGCTGAGGCAGGAGAATGGCATGAACCTGGGAGGCGGAGCTTGTGGTGAGCAGAGATTGCACCACTGCGCTCCAGCCTGGGCAACAGAGCAAGACTCCATCTCAAAAACAAAAAACAAAAAACAAAAAAACAAAAAAAACAAAACATCACAGGGTTGTGTGGACCTCACTTGCTAGGGCAATGTCACTAGGAGAATAGGCCAAGTTTATTTACATTGTTCAGGAAAAGGAGAAAAGAGGCAAACATACTACAAAAGAGTATTTACAGTGTCTCACCCTTGTTTAGGCAATGTAATATGCCTAGGACAGTATACTGTGGGCTTTCTGGGGCCCCTCGGGGTAGCAGCCCATAATGCAACCAGCCATCATAAGAAACCAAAAAAAAAAGGCAGGGGGCGCTATTGGACAAACCGTGGAAGCTGCCAGACTTGCTGTGGGGTGGCCGCCCTTTCTTGCAGGGGGGTTGCCTGTTATGAGGTCACTCTAAGAAATTTAATCTGAATACCCAAGGCTCTGGCAGCTTAAACTGGAGAGGTTCTCCAAAATATGCATATTTCTCTAAATTCACTAGCCAATGTAGTGTTGAAAAAGCAATTGGTCTTAGACTATTTACTAGCAGAACAGGAGGGTTGTGTGTGGCACCAATACCTCCTGGTGCACTTGGGTAAATACCTCCAGAGGAAATAGAGGCTAATGTAAAAGAAATATTCAACACTTTGGGAGGCCAAGGTGGGTGGATCACTTGAGGTCAGGAGTTCAAGACCAGCCTGGCCGACATAGTGAAACCCGGTCTCTACTAAAAACACAAAAAATTAGCTGGGCGTGGTGGTGCACGCCTGTAGTCCCAGCTACTCAGGAGGCTGAGACAGGAGATCGATTGAACCCAAGAGACAGGGGTTGTGGTGAGCCAAGATTGTGCCACTACACTCTAGCCTGGGTGACAGAGTAAGACTCTGTCTCAAAAAAAAAAAAAAAAGAGGCCAGAAATCGTAGCTCACACCTGTAATCCCAGCACTTTGGGAGGCTGAGGCAGGCAGATCATGAGGTCAGGAGATCGAGACCATCCTGGCTAACACAGTGAAACCTGGCTCTACTAAAAATACAAAAAATTAGCCAGGCGAGGTGGTGGGCGCCTGTAGTCCCAGCTATTCAGGAGGCTGAGGCAGGAGAATGACGTGAACCCAGGAGGCGGAGCTTGCAGTGAGCTGAGATCGCACCACTGCACTCCAGCCTGGGCGACAGAGCGAGACTCATCTCAAAAAAAAAAAAAAAAAGGAAATATTTAAACAAGCAGAACAGCTGCATTCCTTCAACCAGAAGGGTAGCTCAACCAACGAGCTACCCTTAGAATGCAGTGAAGTCTGCTATACCTCACTTCACCTCATTGGTACTGTGGCCTCTAGTGGCCTCTGTTCTGTTCCTTTTCAGTCCCTGTATATTTAAACTGATAGTAAACTTTGTGTCCTCATTTTGTATAACAGCAGCAATACCAGCTCCTTTGAGCAACTTCAGGTGACCCAAAAACTTATTTGAACTCAGGACCGTGAGAGTTTCACTCCTCTAACTTTAGTAGCCTCACTGCTCCCTGTCAGCATGAAGTAAATAGAGAAGAATGACCTTCATCCCTAACCCCTCAAGAATGAGGGGTGGGATGTTTCGGGGGGGTTTGTAACTGCATCCAACCCAATCTGGCTTAGCTTTTGTGTGTGTGCATGTGTGTGTGTGTGTGTGTGTGTGTGTATGTATGTGAAAGAGTCTTGCTCTGTCAACCAGGCTGGAGTACAATGGTATGATCACAGCTCACTGCAGCCTTGACCTTCTAGGCTGAAGTGATCCTCCCACCTTAACCTCCCAAGTAGCTGGGATTACATGTGTGTGTCAGCATGACGAGCTAATTTTTTAAAATTTTTTTTGTAGAAATAGGGTTTTGCCACATTGCCCAGGCTGGTCTTGAACTCCTGGGCTCAAGCAATCCTCCCACCTCAGCCTCCCAAAGTGCTGAGATTATAGGTGTGAGCCATGGTGCCCATCCTGGCTCAACTTTTATGTAACAAAGTTGTGAGTTGTTTTTCAGTTGCCGTGGTCCTCAGGTTGAATTTGAAGGTCATTTAACCTGACTATGTCCAGATGAACCAGGTATGCAGCTCACAACTAGTTGCTGTAAAACAGCTTACCCCTGCCTGGCGTGGTGGTTCACACCTATAATCTCAGCACTTTGGGAGGCCAAGGTGGGTGGATTACCTGAGGTCGGGAGTTTGAGACCAGCCTGACCAACATGGAGAAACCTTGTCTCTACTAAAAATACAAAATTAGCCAGGCATGGTGGCACATGCCTGTAATCCCAGCTACTAGGGAGGCTGAGGCAGGAGAATCGCTTGAATCTGAGAGGCGGAGATTGTGGTGAGTTGAGATCATGCCATTGCACTCCAGCCTGGGCAACAAGAGCGATACTCCATCTCAAAAACCAAAACCAAAACCAAAAAAAAAAAAACAGCCTACCCCCTTCCATCAGCTCTAATCAATAACTCACATCTGTTCCCTTGGTTACCTGCAACCATTGTTCCCCTAAAACTGCATGTCTCACACTCTTCACCACTGTACCTCATGCCCACCTTCCCTTCCATATTTAGAACAATATTTACAAATAGCCAATCAGGTCAGCTCAGATTGTGTAGTCTGACCCCAGCCCATGGGGGAGTGACATAGAGGTAAGGACTATGTGTCAGAGATAAAAAAAACCCTTGCTCTCCTTTGTTTGATGTGCTCTTACGATCTTGATTGATGTGACTGGCACACTTCTGCAGAAGTAAATTGCCTTGCTGAGAAAACTTTTGTCTGAGTGCTGGTTTCACTTTGTGGCACCAAGCATTTATTCCTAGAGCATTTTTGTATCCAACATTTCTGGGGGTTCCTCTGGGATCCCCTTTCTCCTTTGGGAAGGGGTCTTTGGTCACCCCACCCAGGGGAGATGTCTCCCACTGCCCCGTTGTGGTGGCCTCAGGGATGGAAGGTCGAGACCCACCCGTTTGGACGAATAAACCCGGACTCCCAGCAATGTGGGGAGGAAAGGCTTGCAATACTGTGGTGACCAGGTAAACTCTGTGCATAGACCAAGGTAGGAAATGTCACAGGGGTGACAAAGTACTTCCTTGGTGGTCGGGGGAGGTCAGGGCATTCTGGAGGTTGAAAGTGTGAACAAGCACTACTGCTGTGTGGAGTGAGTGAGTCTAATCTGCGGTTCTGTGGTCACCTCATATGGCTTAGGGTGGCCCTCCAGGGGTCCCCTCAGGGGTTTATACTGACCTGCCTTAATGCTAAGAGGGACCTGAAATATTCCTGCAAGGGAAGTGGCCAGAGTGGACAAAGTGAAAGAAGGATGCAAGGAGCTTTCATCAGATGGGGTTAAAGGATAGGCAAGACATCTCTAATATGTGAGAATTGAGCCTTAGTAAAGCTTCCAGTGAAGGATAAGCAAGATACCCCCTAATATGAGGAGCTGAGCCATAGGGAACCCCCAAAATTGGCAAGAAATCCTTAATATGAAGGGTTGAGCCACAGCAAGCCTCTGCTAGGCAAGAAATTCCTAATACAAGGGATTGCGCACCTAGCCAAGACCCAATATGGGAAATATTACAAGCAAAAAGGATAAGAATCTTAACAAAGATATACCACCTGATAGTCCCTAGATCTCATGAGAAAAAAATAAGAATAGTAACAAAGATATACCACCTGATAGCCCCTTAGGTCTCATGCTAAAATGTTGGAAAGATAAGAACTAAACATAAGAAAAAGCGACAAATGATAAAATACTGCTGTTCTATTTGGACTCAAAGACCTATCCTTAATGCCTCAATCTTCTGGCCAAAGTTTGGGTTGACTGAGGATATACTATGTCAACTTTTAATTCAACATGCGAATAATAAAAGCCCAGTTTCTAAAGAAGAACTGGACTATGCTCTTTGTTGGAGCATAAGACCTCTTTGTTGGAGGCAAAGACCATCAGGGGCTTTTCCCTTATGCACCTGCCCCTACTGTAAAGACAGTGAAGAAAGGGGCTCAGGGGATCCTGGCAAAGAGAACAGCACACAGGATTCCCTAGACCATCCTCCACCTAATATCCCCAAACCTTCCCCTAGTCCCCCACCTAGTATCCCCTACCCTTCCCCTCAGGCCCTGCATAAGTCCCCTTCCCTGAAAGGACACCAAGCTCCTGATTCGCCAGATGGCTTTTGCTGGGCTAGCAACATCAAAGATCCGCCACAACATGTTGTTGGCATTATCCGGCTCATAGTGCCCCCGCCATGAGAGGCAAAGCCCATGCTCCTGCCCCCCGGCTGGCCCAGAGTCCCGGCACCGTATCGACAGTGGCTCTGTGGGACACGCGGGCCAGGCCACAGCCTATGCCCCAAGCAGACACCTGCCTTACTTTTGCCAGGGCCAAGTAGTACAGGGCTTCAGCCATAGCTCCAAGCAACTAGGCATCCCTGCAGCTAAGTTTCCTAAGCAAGTAATAGATAATCTTTCAGCTGATATATCCACTAGCATTTATTGTGGTCAGGCCAGTGTTAAAGGTAAAAATAGCCACTAGAAAAGAAATTTGATTCTCTAAAGTCACTTGTATTAAAATGTACCACCAGAAAAGTATTACATGTGTATAAGTATGAGGCTCTTCTGTTAAAAAGGATGATCTAACATTAGCTCCTGATAATTCACTTAACCTAGCAGGTTTCTTAACAAGAGATCCAAATCTAAAAAGAAAGCACACATGTTTAGATTTAACTAATTACCATACAAACATCTGGTCAAACTTAAGAGAAACCTGCTTCGAGAGTGATTAAGGGATAAAGGACACAACAGGTGTTCAGTAATGAATAGAGAAGTTCCTAGAGAAATAAAGTGAAAAAATTGTTTAATAATTAGTCCACCCAAATTTGTAAGCTGTTTGCACTTAGTCAAGCTTTAAAGTACCTGCAGGACCAGAAAAAGGAACCATCTATAGTGATCTATACTGATTCTAAATACGCCTTTACAGTAGCTCCTACATTTAGAAAATTTCAAACTGAATTAATAGTAAAGGTTAAAGCCTTGTTCATGAGGAGTTAATCACCCAAGTGTTAAATAACCGGTTACTGGAAAAGAAGAAATAGCTACTGTCCATGTCCCCAGGCACCAGAAAAGCCTGTCTTTCAAAATAACCTAGCAAATAAGATAAGTGGAACAGGCTGCCGTTTCTCCTATAGGCACTAAAGAGAACTCAGAGAAGTGTTATTCAAACCTTTTATGAAGGAAGTCCTATCCCACCTATATTGGGGGACTCATTAAAGACCCCAAGCTATGTATAGCACAAAGTTTAATTTATACCCTTAGCCAAGTTTGCCATAGATCAAATGTCTTCTATCCTCCTATTCCCCTAGTAAGAATGCAAACTACCTCTCAAAACAATCCACTGACAACATTCCTACATACTTGGCTTATCTTCCACTTTCTCTTCCTTCACAGCTTAAAATTTTCCAGTACAGGCGCTGCCCCTAGAGTTCCCAGTACATCAACACCAGCCTGAGGAGCCGGCCTAGTTCTTCTAACCACTGAAACTGCCATCCAAACAGCAAGGAAAGATGGAGCCGTCACACCTGAGTCAAGAAAGCACTGCCAACCCTGAAGTCGTGGGCCATTATCCAAGGGAAAAACCCCCTCAAACTAAGGTTAGGAAAAATTTAACTCTCTTTTATCTATACTATTACCCTTTCTTCTTTCCTCATTCTATTGCTGACCTTGTTATCAATGTAACTAAGCCAGACTCACCCCAAATCATTACCTTTGATGCTTGCCTTGTTATACTTGTTATACCTTGTGAGGAGGATGAACAATGGCAAAGGTATGTCTCTACTTTAGAAAAATACCTCTACCGCTTCAGAGAAGCCACTGACCCTGCACCTTGTTCATGGAGGGGGTACCAAGGCACCCAAAGTTAGGAGATATGTTTTCAATGGGCAAATGTCATCCTGACTACCAGTGAACACGGTGGGACCTCCCCAGAAGGCTATACTGACCTAAAATCTTACCTCCACCTTACCAAAGGAACCACCACCTCTGACTGTCAGCCTTACCATTGTAACCCAGTAATTATCCCTATTAACGCCCCTACCTCCACCAACCCTGCGCCCCCTTTAGAACGTTTTTATGGCTTAGGAACAGAGGTCAATGGATACAACCCTATAGGCTTCTTTAAAATAACACTTTATTGACCTCCCTTCTCCTTCTCCTTCTAAACCTTTTATCCTGCCCCAAAACAATGCCAAGGTAAATATTGTAGAAGTGAAGGCTCTAAGACAAACTCCAGCAGCTGCAACAGGGTATCAAGATGTAAATACCTGGTTGGAATGGATTCAATATTCCGCCCGCACATTGAACAAAAGCAATTGTTATGCTTCTGCACACAGCAGACCAGAGGCCCAGATTGTCCCCTTTCCACTAGGATGGTCCTTCAGTCGACCAGACAGCTCTTTTCCAGGATTCCACAGCCAGAGGCAACAAGTTGTGTTGCCTCTCTCTCTATCATATCCTGAAGTTTAACACCCTGTGGGTCAGCCCTCAAGGGCCATCCAGCTTCCGTCTCCCAACATCAATTTCACCTCGTGTCTCACATGACAGGGGGAGAATTTGGTGTTCCTTGGAAGCTTAACAGGATGTAGTGAGTTCAAGCCCTTCCAAGAGTTTACTCATCAGTCTGCCCTTAGTCATCTTCAAGCGGATGTACAGTAGTATTGTGGTGCAAGTAACTGGAGAAGCACTTGTGCTCTTGTCCAATTGGCTATCCCTTTCACCCTGGTATTTCATCAACCTGAGAAAGAAAAACTACAACACCAAAAAATAAGAGAAGCCCCTTATGGGTCCTTTGACTCTCAAGTTTACATGGATGTCATTAGGGTCCCCCAAGGAGTGCCTGACAGATTCAAAGCCCATGACCAAATAGCTGCCAGATTTGAATCCATATTTCCACAGGCAACTATTAATAAAATATAGCTTGGATAAATTACATCTATAATAATCAGCAGCGGTTTATTAATTACACGAGGGATGCTATCAAAGGAATAGCCGACCAATTAGGGCCTAATAGCCAAATGGCTTGGGAAAACAGAATAGCTCTAGACATGTTATTAGCTGAAAAAGGTGGAGTCTGTGTTATGATTAAGACCCAATGTTGTACCTTCATCCCAAACAACACTGCCCCCGATGGGAGCATAACAAAGCACTTACAAGGACTTACTGCTTTACCCAATGAATTAGCTAAAAATTCTGGAGTCAATGACCCTATTTCAGGATGACTAGGAAATTGGTTCAGTAAATGGAAAGGAATCATAGCCTCAATTCTTATGTCTCTTGCAATCGCAATAGGTGTACTCATTCTTGTTAGGTGTTGTGTCATACCATGCATCCGTGGGCTAATACAAAGGATTGTACAAACAGCACTTACTAAAGCCTCCCTTAGTTCTCCTCCACTTTATTCAAGTAAGCTTTTCCTTTTAGAAGATCAAATTGAACAGCAAAGCCAAGACGTGTTAAAAAAGTTTGAAGAGAAAGAATCGTAAGAAAATTAAAAGGGAGGACTTGTAAGATACAATGAATTTCTCTGAGTTTCTCTTCAAAGATTTAGTCTGCTAACTTCCTTGTCCTTTGTTCTCAAACTCAACTTTCGTGTTCTTTCTTGCCCCTGGTTACTGTAAAACAGCCTACCCCCTTCCCATCAGCTCTAATCAATAATTCACATCTGTTCCCTTGGTTACCTGCACCTGTTGTTCCCCCAAAACTGCATGTCTTACATGGTCCACCACTGTACCTCACATCCCCCTTCCCTTCCATATTTAGAAAAATATTTGCAAATAGCCAATCGGATCAGCTCAGATTGTGCAGTCCAACCCCAGCCCATTGGAGTGACACAGAGGTAAGGACTATGCATCAGAGATAAAAACCTCCTGCTCTCCTTTGTTCAGTGTGCTCTTGCAATCTTGATTGACTTGACTGGCACCCTTCTGCAGAAGTAAATTGCCTTGCTGAGAAAACTTTTGCCTGAGTGCTGGTTTCACTTTGTGGCACCAAGCATTTATTCCTAGAGCATTTTTATATTCAACAGGCTGGGTGCTGGGGCTCACACCTGTAATCCCAGCACTGTAGGAGGCCCAGGTGGGCAGATCACCTGAGGTCAGGAATTCGAGACCAGCCTGGCCAACATGGGGAAGCCTGTCTCTACTAAAAATACACAAATTAGCTGGGCGTGGTGGCACACCCCTGTAATCCCAGCTACTTGGGAGGCTGAGGCAGGAGAATCACTTGAACCTGGGAGGCAGAAGTTGCAGTGAGCTGGGATTGTGCCACTGCACTCCAGCCTGGGTGACAGAGTGAGACTCTGTCTCAGAAAAAAGACTTAAGGAAAAATCTGTTAGGAAACTGAATTGAAGGGAGGAAAAGCATTACCTCTTGCCTTTACCTCTTATAAAGTTTAGAATGCTGCCAATGGGAGGCATGGATTAATTTCTTTTCAATAGTGCTTGGTTGCCCTTTGCCTATTGGCATCTCTAATCCTTTCATTCCTGGATCGAGTGATCCCTGGATTGTGGGGACTTCTTAAGTGAACAGTGCAATGCTATGACAGCTACATAAAGGAACTAACTAGTAATCTTGGAGCATATAAATCAACAGGTAAAAAGGGCATAGCTTCTGCCAACTAACAAGTCTTGCCATCCTTTTTGACCAGGAGATTAGGTGTAAATCAAGGTTTTTAGAAGAAAGCATGCACTGTCACCAATGTTTCAGTCAACAATGGACCAAATATACAATGGTGTCCCCATAAGATTACAATGTCAGTGAGCCACCACACCTGTTATCCCAGCACTTTGGTAGGCAGAGATGGGTGGATCATTTGGGCCCAGGAGTTTGAGACCAGTCTGGGCAACATGGTGAAACCCTGTCTCTACAAAAAATACAAAATAAACCAGTCATGGTGATGCACACCTGTAGTCCCAGCTACTTGGAAGGCTGAGGTGAGAGACTCACCTGAGCCCAGGAAAGTCGAGGCTGCAGTGAGCTGTGATGGAGCTATTGCACTCCAACCAGGGCAACAGAGTGAGATCCTGTAAAAAAAAAAAAAAAAAAAAAACAAAAAAAAAAAAAACAAAAAAACTATAATACCATATTTTTACTGTAGTTTTTCTATGTTTAGACACAAAAACAATCATTGTGTGGGCTGAGTGGGCAGCCAATTGCGCAGTGTCGGGACTGATGGGTGAGCCAGTCTGGACCCCCATCCACTCACCTGCCACCTGTGGGCCACCTGAGGACTCTGACCCCGCTCCCACCACCTGGAGCCGCCTGATGGATCAGGATTGGCTAGCTTGGGGCCACCAGCGCCGGAGGTGAGGCTGCCAGGAAGGGGTTGGGGGCACGTGAGCATCCCTCTCTGCCCTCGCCTCCTCCACTTCTCCACCCCAGCCCACCATGACTCCCGGCAGTCTCCGGAGCCCGACGCGGACTTCTTGTGGTAGCCAGACGTTATCATCCTGTAATACAATGGAACCGTGTTCATCATTAATTTTTCCAAGCCTTTTATTATGCCGAACAAGCATTTTAAAAAATGGAAAATTATTTGAGACATAAACAGTTGTGCCATGTAATTTTTGTTACTGGTGATTGCGAATTCCAGCTCACAGACTGGTGCTCTCCTCTGGCTCAGACTATTTTGCTGCCATGTTTACTAATGATGTCACAGAAGCAAGACAAGAGGACATAAAAATGGAAGGTATAGAACCAAATTCATCATGGTCCTTGATCCAGTATGCTTATACAAGCCACCTTGAATTAAAAGAAGATAATACTGAGTGCCTGCTATCTACAACTTGCCTTCTTCGGCTTTTGCAGGTTCTAAAAGCATGTTGTAAGTTTTGTTTGTTTGTTTGTTTTGAGACAGAGTCTCGCTCTGCCACCCAGGCTGGAATGCAGTGGTGCAGATCTCAGCTCACTGCAACCTCCGCCTCCCAGGTTCAAGCAATTCTCCTGCCTCAGCCTCGCGAGTAGCTGGGATTATAGGCACCTGCCACCACGACCAGGTAATTTTTTGTATTTTTAGTAGAGACGGGGTTTCACCATGTTAGCCAGGCTGGTCTCATGGACCACTAGCTTTCTACCCCCACGTCCTCATGCCCTCACCTGTTTACCCTCACGTCCTCACCACCTGCTTCTTTGTTTGATCACCAATCAATAGTGTGGGCTCCCAGAGGTCCGGGCCTTTGCAGCCTCCAATCTAGCGCTGGCCCCCTGGACCCATTTTATGCACTTCTAACTTGTCTTTTCTTATTCCTTTGACCACACCGGACTTTGTAGCCCCCATGGCCTGGTGTTGGGCCTGATCACCCCAACATGTACACTGTGTGTACAGATGTCAAAAAGGAGAGGTGGCATAGGAGTAACCACCTGGAGCGGACTGCTGTATGCTATAGGGGAACACGATGCTCTTGCATCCAACTTGACTTCCAGACTCTCTGACCGTGTGGAGACATCTGATCCCAAAACAGATATGTGGACTACAGTAGAATCAGTAAGCATCAGCAGAGATGCCGTGGGGGTCTGTTTACTTGGTGATAAGTTATATGCCATTGGGAGGTATGATGGACAAGCATACCTGAATACGGTGGAGGCTTATGGTCCCCAGACCAATGAGTGGACCCAGGTTGCTCCACTGTGCCTAGGAAGAGCTGAAGCTTGTGTTGCGACTGTAAAATTATAATTTAGTGCTCTGTTTTCTACATGAAGACACTCTTCCTTTATTAATTTAGTACAGTTATTCTACTATCAATGGATACATTTTTAGTAAACATGCATTGCCACAATCCTGGGCACAAAGTGCCTGATCTCAAAGCGAAGATGGTAAAATCAGGGAGGAAGGAGTGGATGGACCAGGATTAATTGCTTTCATTTCTTAGTAAATGAAAACTGCAGCTGGTGGATTGTGAACATACATTCCTGACATAATATATTACAACAAATGCACTGCTCTGGCACATAGCCCAGTGCTAGCAGGGGATTCATTTGTTCAGTCAAACACATCTTACTCACATCCAGATTTATTTTCTTACAGTGCAAACACACCAGATGGAACTTCTAAAATGTTGCTTTCTGTAAGTTTATCATATATGAGTTGTAGTAATGTGTTTGTTTGCTTGTTTGTTTAACCATAACCACTATTTGAATGATATACAAAAGATAATATTATTTAGTGTTTTCAGAAACATTGGCATTGTGTGTGTGTTGGTTGTGGATTTTGTTTCTAAAATTGGCTTAGTCCAATAAATAAAGAAAAGCATTAAAGACTTAAAGTGATGATAACCAAATACAAACTTGATAAGATCTTTGAAGTCGATTTAAATATTCATTCCATCTAGACTCACCAAAAACTATACGTCAAGAAGTTGAAACATGATGTTTCACATTAAATTTAAGATGTGCAGCCAGGCGTAGTGACTCACACCTGTAATCCCAGCACTTTGAGAGGCCGAGGTGGGTGGATCATGATGAGGTCAGGAGTTGGAGACCAGCCTGGCCAACGTGGTGAAACCCTGTCTCTACTAAAAATACAAAAATTTGCCGGGCATGGTGGCGCACACCTGTAATCCTAGCTATTCAGGAGGCTGAGGCGGGAGAATTGCTTGAACCCGGGAGGCGGAGGTTGCCGTGAGCTGAGATCGTGCCACTGCACTCCAGCCTGAGTGACAGAGCGAGACTCCGTCTCAGGAAAAAATAAAAATAAAAAATAAATAAATTTAAGATATGCAAATGTATGTAGAGAAAATAAATGTTATATACCCTATAATGTTATTTCACCTAATTAGTACTTAACTATATGGATTTCTTTTATATTATAAAAGATGTTTAGATTTTGTCTTTTGATATTGACAAAATTGTTTGGATATTCTTATGTTCTCAAGTCAGCATCTGCCTCCCCTGCCTTATTTCTTTTGTTTTGCCACAGTTAACCCATTGTGCTTCTTTGCAATCAGTTTGGGGAGGGGGGAGAAGGGGCTTTGGGGAGGGGGAGAAGGGGCTTACTGAATGTCTATAAGTTTAAAGTGTTTGTTACCCAAAGTTTGGTACATTTGTAAACTCTAATTACATATGTGAATGTTAATACTCTCAGTGAATTGTTAGTTTGCAAAAATGCACTGGGCAGTAACATTTTGTGATAAATCCTACACTACAAGATATAAGTAAAAGAAAATACTTATCACTGTGTTACTCTGTGTACGGTATTCAGTACACTAACACGCTGTATGGGTTTGTAGCCGGGGAGCAGGTGGACCACACAATATAGCCTAGTTGTGTAGTAGGCTATATCATCTAGGTCTGTGTAAGTACATTCTGTGACGTCTACACGACAAAAGTACCTAATGATGCATTTCTCAGAATGCATCCCTGTCATGAAGCAATGCCTGGCTATACTGCTAACCACCTACACTGCCATCAAGTTAGGGAAAAGTCCTCCTGGATTCCTGTGAATCACACCAAGCTAGACCCAGATCAGCACTCTGAGGACAACTGGAAGACAGACCCTCCCTACAGGTGACCTTGAAGTAATCATTTCCCAGACTGGTTCCCAGGCCTCAGAAGCAGATGACATTTTAAAGTAGATAGTTTTTCTCAAGATCATGGATCAAGAAACTTCACTTCTACCTATTTTCTCACATTGGGGCTCCTTGTCCAAAAAACAAAAGCCAAAAGAACCTCTTCCTTTTAATGAAGCCTCTTTTTTCTCTGGCCATTTATTAAAAAGCTGACTGGAAATTGCTTATGTCAATCCTGTCCTCTGATTCTCCCTCTGATCCTCCACTCTGGGTTCTCTTTCAGATTGTGTCTTATTCTTAGGAACCCTTACTGTTTTCTCAACAGGTCAAAAACAGAACTGACACCCCTTTACACCAACTCTCCAAATCCTGTCCACTTTAATTAATCTGATTGCTGGTTATGTCAACATCTAGATCATGCAGAAGAACTTGAACCAATTTTCATTCCTGCCAACGCCAGGACTCAGTGGGCCAACTATGAAAACTGGGTATGTGACAAGGTGTGGCATCCACAACTGAGAATACAACATCGCTTTACTTCTTTTGATGGATTAATTGGACATGGACAGACCTCTGTGGAAGCTCAAGGTCTGTCCTGTGCTCAGGTAGTCATTAGAAGGAAATTTGCCAGGTACAGTGGCTCAAGCCTGTAATCTCAGCACTGTGGCAGGCGGAGGTGGGCGGATCGCTTAAGCTCAGGAGTTTGAGACCAGCCTGGGCAACATGGTGAAAACCTGTCTCTACACAAAATACACAAGAAATTAGTAGGGTGTGGTGGTGGGTGACTGTGGTCCCAGCTACTCAAGAGGCTGAGGTGGAAGAATCGCTTCAGCCTGGGAGGTGAAGAACGCAGTGGGCTGTCATCATACCACTGCACTTCAGCCTGGGCAACAGAGCAAGACCCTGTCTGAAAAAAACAAACAAACAAACAAAAAAAACCACACACACACACACAGAAAAGGACATGTTCCTTTTGTTTTAAAAACAGGTATGGGCCGGGCGCGGTGGCTCAAGCCTGTAATCCCAGCACTTTGGGAGGCTGAGACGGGCGGATCACGAGGTCAGGAGATCGAGACCATCCTGGCTAACACAATGAAACCCCGTCTCCACTAAAAATACAAAAAAATTAGCCGGGCGTGGTGGCGGTGCCTGTAGTCCCAGCTACTCAGGAGGCTGAGGCAGGAGAATGGCGGGAACCCGGGAGGCGGAGCTTGCAGTGAGCCGAGATCGCGCCACTGCACTCCAGCCTGGGCGACAGAGCGAGACTCCGCCTCAAAAACAAAACAAAAAACAAAAAAAAACAGGTATGGTGCTGAATGATTTATAGGTGACATAGCAAGATGATATTACAGTTGAATCCTGTGATTTGGTTCCACAGTATCCTCAAGCCTCCCATGAAGGTTATAGAAGGTTCTGGCACTGACTCTTATGATACAAATACTTGTCGTATCACCAGATGTTACAGTAAGCTCACAATCCTCCTGTGTGTAACATGGCGTAGCTCATCTGCTCTCTTCGTTAGACTGCCAAACACCAGACATTAAATATGGGTAGACTCAAAATCTGGATGAACTTGATCACATGACAAAACCAAGCCACATACATGCAAAGGCCAAACTGCAGGCCTCCTATATCAGATATTTTACATCCCATTCTTCTCCTACAGACTGACAAAGACACATGGAAGATGGACGTGTGCAGATGCCTACATGATAGGTGACAAGACACCAGCCCCCAACCTGGTGGGTCATGAGTTCCGCTCTGACCTTATCTGTCAACAACACTGATCTTTTTATCTTATGTGGCAACAGATTATATAAAGGTTCTCACCTAAATGGTCAGGTCAATGTAGACTTGAATACCCAACACCTTCTGTCACCAGGTATCACCTTAAATGCCAGCCAAATCACACACTTGGGCTCGTTTATACACAAAGTAATACTACAATAAACATACTAGATATGACATCATGGAAAACCCACTTGTGCATTACAATTCTAAGTTATTTTCAGTATTGAGATCCTTTTTTCCAGGTGTTGGAAATTATGTGATGGAAAGGGCAGTTCTAAATCTTTCCATAGTAATAGAATAAGAATTCAGTATTACTCTGCAAAAATTGAAAGCACTCCAATTAGAAGTTAATAGTTTAGGAATTTGTGGCCCAGGGAGGGGCAGTCTCTCTCGGATCAGCAAGGCCTCAGGATGTCAAAGCAGTCCGGGCGCGGTGACCCACACCTGTAATCCCAGCACCTTGGGAGGCTGAGGCAGGAGACCCACTTGAGGCCAGCACTGGGCAACATGGCAAGACACCAGTACTACAACAACAACAACAAAAATTAAAAATTAGCTGAGTGTGGTGGTGCATGCCTGTAGTCCCAGCTACTCAGGAGGCTGAGGCAGGAGGATCACTCGAGCCCAGAAGGTCAAGGCTGCAGTGAGCTATAACTGCACCACTGCACTCCAGCCTTGGTAACAGAGTGAGATCCTGTCTCAAAAAACAAAACAAAACGTATGAATGAACCTAGAAAATCAATCAAAACCATAATACAAATTTTAATTAAAAGTAATGGCATGCCAGGCACGGTGGCTCACGCCTGTAATCTCAGCACTTTGGGAGGCCAAGGCAGGTAGATCACTTGAGGCCAGGAGTTCGAGACCAGCCTGACCAACATGGTAAAACCCCATCTTTATTAAAAATACAAAACTTAACTGGGCATGGTGGCACGCACCTGTACTCCCAGCTACTTGGGAGGCTGAGTCAGGAGAATCACTTGAACCCAGGAGGTGGAGGTTGCAGTGAGGTGAGACTATGCCACTGCACTCCAGCCTGGGCAACAGAGTAAGACCCTGTCTCAGATAAATAAATACAATAAAAATAATGGCAAAAACCACGATTACTTTTGGATCAACCTAATATAATTGCACCACTGCACTCCAGCCTGGCAGAGTGAGACCCTGTCTCTACACAAACGTAAAATAAACATTAAAAAATGTTGGCCGGGCTCGGTGGCTCAAGCCTGTAATCCCAGCACTTTGGGAGGCCGAGACGGGTGGATCACGAGGTCAGGAAATCGAGACCATCCTGGCTAACACGGTGAAACCCCGACTCTACTAAAAAATACAAAAAACTAGCCAGGCGAGGTGGTGGGCGCCTGTAGTCCCAGCTACTCGGGAGGCTGAGGCAGGAGAATGGCGTGAACCCGGGAGGCGGAACTTGCAGTGAGTGGAGATCCGGCCATTGCACTCCAGCCTGGGTGACAGAGCGAGACTCCGTCTCAAAAAAAAAAAAAAAAGAAAAAAATGTCAAAGCATGATAAAGTACAGGCGATAAAGATCATGATTAATCTAAGACCCATCACTCCAATCTTTGCCTCTGTTCTGGCGTTCCCCTGTGTGTCTTCCCATCACCCTCCTTCTGGGTGACTCCATTGTGGCGTGTTTTGTTTGTTTTGTTTGTTTGTTTTGAGATAGATTCTTGCTCTGTTGCCCAGGCTGGAGTGTAGTAGTGTGATCTTGACTCACTGCAACCTCTGCCTCCCAGGTTCAAGCGATTCTCGTGCCTCAGCCTCCCAAGTAGTTGAGATTACAGGCATGCGCCACCATGCCCTGCTAATTTTTGTATTTTTAGTAGAGACGGAGTTTTGCCATGTTGGCCGGGCTGGTCTCAGACTCCTGGCTCAAGTAATCTGCGCACTTCAGCTTCCTAAAGTGTTGGGACTACAGGCGTGAGCCACCGTGCCCGGCTACCCCACTCATTTTGAATGTAAGTAGATTACCAGTTCTGAAATGGGTTTTGAGCAGTAGCAACATTGACACAAATTTATAATATTTTCAATAAGATACTTCCTTCAATATGTAAAATACAACAGATATCATTTGCAATCATACATATATACATACACACATATATATGCGTGTGTGTGTGTGTGTGTGTGTGTGTGTATATATATATCACCATGGAATAAGTTTGAGCTGAAATATGCATTACTTAAAAAAGAAAAAGCTTATAGACAGGATCTTGCTCTGTCATCCAGGCTGAAATACAGTGGCACGATTGTGGCTCACTGCAGCCTCGACCTCCTGGGCTCAAGTGATCCTCCCACCTCAGGCTTCCAAGTAGGTGGGACTACAGGCATGAGCTACCTCGCCTGGCCTGCATGACCTTTACGAATAATGTCATAGAAAGTTTTTTGAAAGCCATTAAAGTTGACCTAAACAAGTGGGGATCTGTGCTGTATGCCATGCTATTATTGGGGAGGAAAAAATTCTCCTCTACATTCTTAGGGTCTCTGGAGATCTGGGCCTAAGAATTAAACTGAAATAAGATAGATTAGCAGAAGAAAATCATTCAAGTTTTATTAAATTTTCAGTGTACATGGGTACTTTCACAAGAGAATGAAGGCCTAAAGAAGTGACTAAAGTAGAAAAATTTTCCATCTTTTAGATAGAAAAACAATGGTTCTTTCTTTCTCTTTCTTTTCTTTTCTTTCTTTTTTTTTTTTTTTTTTTTTTTTTTGACAAGGCCGGGTGCGGTGGCTCATGCCTGTAATGCCAGCACTTTAGGAGGCCGAGGCAGGCAGATCACAAGGTCAGGAGATCGAGACCATCCTGGCTAACACAGTGAAATCCCGTCTCTACTAAAAATAAAAAAAAAAAAATTAGCTGGGCGTGGTGGTGGGCGCCTGTAGTCCCAGCTACTCGCGAGGCTGAGGCAGAAGAGTGGCGTGAACCCGGGAGGCAGAGCTTGCAGTGAGCTGAGATTGCGCCACTGCCTTCCAGCCTGGGCAACAGAGCGATACTCTGTCTCAAAAAAAAAGACAAGACAAAGGGGTTTGGATTATAGGCAGTAAATTGTGGAGAAGGGACTAGGACATATATGGGGGCAAAATTAAAAGATACGGATTATTTTGGTTGTGTGTTTATACAGATCCATTGGAACCTTGATTCACAGTCACTTGTGATGACAATGTTCTTCTCTTCCTAGTAAAGGGAGGGTGCCTTTCTTGTGGGCAATTGTGCGGCCTATTCTTAGGTAGAAAATGGCAGTCCAGAGAGGCTTTCCTGCATGTGCTATTTCTCAAGTGCCTTCAACTCAAAATAACTGATACTCCAAAGCAGCATATTTGGGGTGACATGCCCTGAATTCCTTCATTTCCCCTGCTGCAGACTTTCCTAGAAGTTTCACATATTAAAAGCTGAGTTGGTGGCCATGGAGATAAGAGCCAGATTAATAACCAGGGATCTCCAAAGGGGGAGAAGAGCATAGATTAGAATAGGAATGAATAAGCTGAAAGGAACAGATCTAAGCACATTTCCCCATAACCTGTTAAACCAGTATCCCATTGCTGGGACTAGGTCAGTGAAACAGAATTAATGCACCTCTTTTATTTGATGGAGAGTGTTTAGCTTGTTCTTTAATAGGTGCAGCTTAGGCGCTATTTGTCCCAATGGATTTACAAAGAATAGCCGTATCCACCAATGATCATGCAAACTCCTCCTTTTGAGGCTGTTAGTGTGTCGAGGGTGCAACAATTTTGGAATACATCAGAAGCTAAGCTATTAACTTCTTTTGTTGTTGTTGCTGTTGCTGTTGTTTTGAGACAGAATTTCGCTTTGTTGAGTGCAGGCTGGAGTGCAGTAGTGAGATCATGGCTCACTGCATCCCCGGCCTCCTGGGCTCAAGTGATCCTCCCATCTCAGGGCCCAGAGTAGCTGGAACTACTACTACGCCCTGCTAATTTTAACATTTTTTGTAGAGACAGTCTCACTATGTTGCCCAAGCTGGCCTCAAACTTCTGGGCTCAAATGATCCTCCCTCCTCAGCCTTCCAAAGTGCTGGGATTAGAGGTCTGAGCCACCATGCCTATATTGCTTTGACATCTCGAGGCCTTACTGATCCAAGAGAGACTGCCCCTCCCTGGGTCAGCTAATTCCTACAGAGAATAAGTGATTTACTTATTATGTGCCTTTGATGTGCCAACCAACCAATTCATATCTTCAACGTAACTTTACCAGCCACCTTTCAAAAGGTTCCTGCAACCTGCAACTATTTCCTGCCCCAAATCACTCCAGGGACAGGTACCAGGTAACAAGGGACCACTCCTATAGCCCAGAGCCCATCAAAATTATTCAAACTAGCCAGTCCTAAGTCTGTTTATCCTGTCTGGCCTTCTTACAAAAAACACAGTAAAGCCTTTTGTCCACCTTTTGCCCTCACTCATTCTGCCTCCTGACTTACCCTGGTGCTTCCCCATGGCCCTGCATGGTGTGGCATGTCCCCCCATCGTCTTGGGAACTGTGAGTAACAAACTGTCTTTTTTTTTTTGAGACGGAGTCTTGCTCTGTAGCCCGGGCTGGAGTGCAGTGGCCGGATCTCAGCTCACTGCAAGCTCCGCCTCCCGGGTTTAGGCCATTCTCCTGCCTCAGCCTCCGGAGCAGCTGGGACTACAGGCACCCGCCACCTCGCCCGGCTAGTTTTTTGTATTTTTAGCAGAGACGGGGTTTCACGGTGTTAGCCAGGATGGTCTCGATCTCCTGACCTCGTGATCCGCCCGTCTCGGCCTCCCAAAGTGCTGGGATTACAGGCTTGAGCCACCGCGCCCGGCCACAAACTCTTTTAAATGGCTATCACCTCTGATCTGTGGCCTCACCATACCTGAATAAAGCCAAAATCCCAGGTACATTTTAAAACAAGTCTACAAGTCAAGGAATGCCAAGGATTTCCAGCAACACCAGAGCTAAGAGATAGGCATGGAACAGATTCTTTTTTAGAACTTTCAGAAAGAGAATGGCCTTCTTGATACCTTAATTTTGGACTTCTGGTCTCCAGAACCATGAGAATAAATTCCTGTTGTTTAAAGTCACGCAGTTTGTGGTACTTTGTTACAGTAGCCCTAGGAACCTAATACATTGTGCTTCTTGAATTTGAAGGTTCATGTCCTTCATTAATTTTCACCATTCTCAGACTCCATATCTTCAGTATTGCCTCTCCCTGTCATTTCTCCTCTCTCCTACTGGAACTTGAGTTAGGCATATGTTAGACTTCACTCTATGTTCCCATCTCTTCTCTTTCATACTTTTTACTTTTTCTGTCTGTGTGCTACGTTCTGGGTAACTTCTTCAGATCTTCATGAATTCTCTCTTTAGCTCTTTTTACATTTAATGATTGTTTTTGATTTCTAGAAGTCACATCTGTTCTTTTTCACATCTACCATGTCTTTTTTGATTCATTGCTCAAGTTTTAAACTCTGTCTTTTGTTTCTTTAAATATTTTCACTGGGTGCAGTGGCTCATGCCTGTAATCCCAGCACTTTGGGAGGCCAAGGCAGGCAGATAGCCTAAGTTTAGGAAGTTGAGACCAGCTTGGAAACATGGCAAAACCCCATCTCAGCAAAAAAATACAAACATTAGCCAGGCATGGTCCAGCTACCTGGGGGGCTGAGGCCAGATCTGGGGCTTGTCAGGGGGTGCGGTCCGAGGCTACAGTGAGCCATGCTTGTGCCACTGTACTCCAGTCTGGGTGACAAAGCAAGACACTGTCTCAAAAAATTTTTTTCAGTATACTTACTATGTATTCTACATTTTATAATTCTAATATCTGACACCTTTTGGTGTTCTATTTCTGCCTCTGGTCTTACCATTGCTCTTTACTCACACTGTTTGTTTCTTCTGTGGTTTATGACTTGGTTATGTAACCTTGAGACAGCCCAAACTGGTCCTACTTTGTTGATAACACAGTGACCTTGTAGGTATAACAGGGCCAAAAGCTGCAAGTCCTATAGTCCAAGCATGCACAATAGAAAAAGCTTTGACCGGCCGGGCGCGGTGGCTCAAGCCTGTAATCCCAGCACTTTGGGAGGCCGAGACGGGCGAATCACGAGGTCAGGAGATCGAGACCATCCTGGCTAACCCTGTGAAACCCCGTCTCTACTAAAAAAAATACAAAAAAACTAGCCGGGCGAGGTGGCGGGCGCCTGTAGTCCCAGCTGCTCGGGAGGCTGAGGCAGGAGAATGGCGTGAACCCGGGAGGCGGAGCTTGCAGTGAGCGAGATCTGGCCACTGCACTCCAGCCTGGGCGACAGAGCGAGATTCCGTCTCAAAAAAAAAAGAAAAAGAAAAAGAAAAAGCTTTGACCTTTAACAACACCCAGAACCAGTGATCCTCCCCTCAGAACCAAGAAGACAGAATGTGACCAGAACCACCTCGAAATTTCTGTCAGTGGTCAAATTTAGAGCCCTCGAATCAAACCCTGCTCAGCCCACATTCCTAAATACTTTCCCTGGCCCTCTGAGCCCGTAAATTTGCTGCAGACCCCAAATCGAGGAGACAGATGTGAATCCACTGTGGTCTCTTTGCTGACTAGTTTTGCAAGAAAGCCTTGCTCTTGTCAGAACCCAGTGCCACAGGTTATTGGCTTTTGTGCACCTCGGGCAGACAGCCTATTTGCTTCGTAACAGTTCTAAGGTTGTATATAAGCATTTGGAATTTACAGGTCAGAGTCCTGTGAGGCCTGGTTAAGGGGGTGGGGTGGTGCCCCTCTAAAACAGATTTATGTTGGCTTCTGAAAAGTGCCTTGAAAGTGCTACCAACCGGAGGCCACAGAAAATTAACGTGTCAGCTTGGGGTTTACGGAATCATTCAAGTAGTGTAGCACTGCACCCCAAACCCATGAGTTCAGCCTGTGGTGACAGGTTCTCAGGGGGTGATTTCGTGTTTGCTTCCACCAAGAAGCCCAGGTCAAGATGGGCTTGTCTTTGGTCTCTGCCGAGATCTGACAAGATCCTTGTCTTTGGTCTCTGCCAATGGGCATGTTCCTGAGCCCCAGGCTCTGGGTGGAGTCTCAGTTCCATATCCCCACGGGGTAGCACAGACCCTGGGATTCTAGGTCAAGAAAGACAGGTTCCCCAGGCAGTAGCAGCTTCAGTTTCTCTCCCCACCTAGATCATACTGCTTTTCAGCCCCTTCTTAATTATCAACTCTCTAGGCTTCTCTTCTTTTTTTTTCTTTTTCTTTCTCTTTCTTTTTTTTTTTTTTTTTTTTTTGAGACGGAGTCTCACTGTGTCACCCAGGCTGGTGCGCAATGGCGTGATCTTGGCTCACTGCAAATTCTGCCTCCCGGGTTCAACTGATCCTCCTGCCTCAGCCTCCTGAGTAGCTGGGATTTAAAGGGATGTTAGTTCAATCACATCCAGCATGTTGAGGTAATTTATAGCAGTAGGACATTTTAGGTTACCCATCCCTCTCATTACTGCTGTGTATATTTTATTTTATTTTAATTTTATTCCATTTTATTATTATTATTTTTTGAGACGGAGTCTTGCTCTGTCACCCAGGCTAGGTGGTGTGATCTCAGCTCACTGCAACTTCCACCTCCCAGGTTCAAGCAATTCTCCTGACTCAGCCTCCCGAGTAGCTGGGACTACAGGCACCCGTCACTGCACCCAGTTAATTTTTGTATTTTTAGTAGAGGTGGGGTTTCACCATGTTGGCCAGGCTGGTCTCAAACTCCTGATCTTGTGATCCGCCCGCCTCAGCCTCCCAAAGTGCTGTGCTGGGATTACAGGCGTGAGCCACCGCACCTGGCCATGTATATTTTATTTTTATTTTTTATTTTTTGAGACAGGTCTGTTGCCCAGGCTGGGATTGCAGTGGCACAATTAGAGCTCACTGCAACCTCCGTCTTCTGGGCTCAAGCCATCCTCCCATCTGAAACAGACGTGCCACCAGGCCCAGCTAATGTATATATATACACATATTTCTTTTTTTGGTAGCGACGAGGTTATCCCATGTTGCCCAAGTTGGTCTTGAACTCCTGGGCTCAAATGATCCACTTGCCTTGGCCTCCCAAGTGTTAGGATTACTGGCATGAGCCACCACGCCTGGTTACTGTGTATTTTTTAAAGACTGCCTTAGAGGGTCATGCTAGATTTTCTGATTTTCCACCACCAGCTCTAAGATTCTATGATTTGTGGTCAAAATGACTTTTCAATGCTCCCGTTCCCCAGTGCCTGTTTTCCAGTCAGCGCTCTGGACTGCTTCCGACACATCTCTTATTGGTGCAAGATGGACATACTTCCCTGGGCACAAATTAGAATTTTCAGAGAGGACCCTGGAAAGGGCAATGCATGCATTACCAATCAGGATCTGTGGGTTGCTCATTAAGCTGCCTTCTTCATTGGCACTTCCCCCAGCCCAGAGGACTGTTGGGTATCCAGGAGGTCTCAGTAAATATTTGCTGTAAAGAGTGACCCTATGGGAAATTTCAGATACCTGTAGTCAGACAAATTAGAGTTAAAAAGAGTCATATTCATCTACCCATGTACATGGCAAATGCACACATACATGTTTTTACACACACACACACACTCACATATATGCAGAGAGATGCTCAATATATACATACACATATACTCTTACATACACATGCACGTGTACATATGCACTCTCACAATGTACAAATACGTATGCACGGATACATGCACACACACACAAATACACATAGATCTATACTTTCATACACATGCACACACACACATACACACACAAACACACAATTGTCTTCAGACCTCAAGGCTTTATTTCTCCATGTTGTTCTTTGCAGCCAGGCATCTGCCCAGAACTGGGGGCTGGGCTCCTCTTCCTCAGAGAACAGGACACTCTCTTTAGCCTGGGTGCTGCCAGCAGTGTCCCTGCTCTATAATCCCCCAGACTTCTGTCCCCTGCCACTCCTGGGCCCTCCACCCGTCCAGGTTTCTCCTGTTCCCAGGTGATGCAGGGGCCAATCTCTTTGCTCTGATCTGTCTAGACCTGTGCTCTGTTGTGTCTCAGAAGACAGGATTTCAGGGACTTCGACTTCCATTTTTTCTGCTTCTCTGTATTTCCTAATTTTGGTACGATGATAATCTATTATTATTATTATTTTTTTTTTTTTTTGAGACAGGGTCTGGCTCTGTCACCCAGGCTGGAGTGCAGTGGCACAATCTCGGCTCACTGCAACCTTTGCCTCCTGGGCTCCAGTGATCCTCCCACTTCAGCCTCCTGAGCAGTTGGGGCTAACAGACACGTACCAATGCCCAGCTAATTTTTTTTGAATTTTTGGTAAAGACGAGGTTTTATCATGTTGCCCAGGCTGGTCTCAGACTCCTGGGCTCAAGCAATCTGCCCGCCTTGACCTCCCAAAGTGTTGGGATCACAGGTATGAGCCACCATGCCTGGCCCAATTTTTACAGATATTTTAAAAATTATGTCTTACAGCAGACCTATAAGTGTCAGAACTCTCATTTCATTTGACAGCAAGGATACCAGGACTCAAAGTAGTTAATGGCATACTTGAGCTGATGAATGACAGAGTCATTCATTATGCCAGCCAAAGTCAGGATTTAAATTCAGGGTCTTGGCTGGGCGTGGTGGCTCATGCCTGTAATCCCAATAAGGGAAGAGACCACCCCTCATATTGTCTTATGCCCAATTTCTGCCTCCAAAGAAAGCAGTAAAAACTAAAAGGCAGAAATGAAATCCACAGGCAGACAGCCCAGCGCCACACCCTGGGTCTGGTTAAAGATCGACCCCTGACCTAACCAGTTATGTTATCTATAGACTCCAGACGTTACATGGAAAAGCACTGTGAAAATCCCTGTCCTGTTGTGTTCTGTTCTGTTCTGATTACCGGTACACGCAGCCCCCAGTCGTGTACCCCCTGCTTGCTCAATCAATCACGACCCTCTCACACAGACCCCCTTAGAGTTGTAAGCCCTTAAAAGGGACAGGAATTGCTCACTTGGGGAGCTCAGTTGTTGGAGATGTGAGTCTTGCCGAAGCTCCCGGTCGAATAAAGCCTTTCCTTCTTTAACTTGGTGTCTGAGGGGTTTTGTCTGTGGCTTGTCCTGCTACACCAATACTTTGGGAGGCCAAGATGGGCGGATAACTTGAGGTCAGGAGTTCAAGACAAGCCTGGCTAACATGGCAAAACGCCGTCTCTACTGAAAATACAAAAATTGGAGAAGGGTTTCGGGATCATAGCAGACAGGAGGCAGAACTAGACTGCAGTTCTGGAAGAAGCAGCATGCGGAGGCTTGCACTGTAAATTTTAGCTCCAGATCGACTGAAAGAACAAACCAGCAATCCTGAGAGGATCCACAGACCCTCTGAAGGAAACAGACCTGCTCCTGCGGGGCCTGGGAGACACTCCAAATACTGTGAGTGCCCCAACTATGGAAGTGGGAAAGGGAGACCCTCCTCTTCTGAACACACGCACCCACTGGAGAAGCTGAAGGTCTGTTCGTGGGAGAAGTTTCTGACTTTTCCTGGAGCTGAGTCAAGTTAGAAAACTGAGCTGAGCAAAATACAGGGGTCAGAGGAGGCAGCAGAGAGGCCCTGGGAGCTCACTGGGTCCCCAAGCAGCCCATTCCTGCCTGGCACCACAGGGATCCATCAGGAGGGTGGCCAGAAAGCAAGGGGTAAAACTCCACAGCTCCACAGGGAGAAGGAACTCGCTAGCTGAACTTTGTAACAATTTGAATGGGGTGAGAGGCCTCCTGGCCAGAACCCAGGGGAGGACGTGAATCTGGCTTGCAGACTTCACAGGCGGGGGAAGAACTAAAGCCCTTTTCTTTCACAGCTGGGAGGTGGAAAGCCTCAGGCAAGCTTTCAAGTTCGTCTAGTCGTGCCCTCCACCTGGAAACAGTCTGGGGGCTGTTTGTGGGGCTTGGTGGGAGTGAGACCAGCCCTTCATTTTACATGGGAGCTGAAGGAGGTCTGGGACAGCTGGCTTTCCCCCACTTCCTTGACAACCTGCATGACTCAGCAGAGGCAGCTGTGATTCTCCTAGTATAGTGCTGTCAGTGGAGTATTGAAGTCCCACAAAGGACTAATATACAGAATCTCCAACAAACTCAAACAAAAATCAGTGAGAAAAAATTCCATCAAAAAGCAGGCTAGGGACATGAATAGACAATTCTCAAAAGAAGATACACAAACGGCCAACAAACATATGAAAAAAATGCTCAGCATCACTAATGATCAGGGAAATGCAAGTCAAAACCACAATGCGATACCACCTTACCACCTGCAAGAATGGCCATAATTAAAAAGTTTTTAAAAAGTAGATGTTGGCATGAATGCGATGATCAGGCAACACTTCTACACTGCTGGTGGGAATGTAAACTAGTACAGCTGCTATGGAAAACAGTGTGGAGATTCCTTAAAGAACTAAAAGTAGAACTACTATTTGATCCAGCAATCCCACTACCAGGGGATTAGTCCTTTGTGGGACTTCAGTACTCCACTGACAGCACTATACTAGGAGAATTACGGCTGCCTCTGCTGAGTCATGCAGGTTGTCATCTACCCAGAGGAAAATAAATCATTGTTTGAAAAAAAAACTTGCACACGCATGTTTATAGCAGCACAGTTCACAATTGCAAAATCGTGGAACCAACCCAAATCAATCAACAAGTGGATAAAGAAAACTGTGGTATGTGTGTGTGTGTGTGTGTGTGTGTGTAATACTACTCAGTCATGAAAAGGAATGAATTAACAGCATTTGCAGTGACCAGGATGACATTGGAGACTACTATTTTAAGTGAAGTAACTGAGGAATGGGAAACCAAACATCGTATGTTTTCACCGATATGTGGGAGCTAAGCTATGAGGACGCAAAGGCAGAAGAATAGACTTTGGGGACTTGAGGGGAAGAGTGGGAGGGGGGTGAGGGATAAAAGACTACAAATATGGTGCAGTGTATACTGCTCAGGTAACAGGTGCACCAAAATCTCACAAACTGCTACAAAATAACTTACTCATGTAACCAAATACCACCTGTACCCCAATAACTTATGGAAAAATAAAATAAAATAATAAATAAATAAAATAAAAATACAAAAATTAGCCTGTCATTGTGGTGCGCACCTGTATTCCCAGCTCCTTGAGAGGTTGAGCCGGGAGAATCACTTGAACCTGGGAGGCAGAGGTTGCAGTGAGCAGAGATTGCGCCACTGCACTCCAGGCTGGGTGACAGAGGGAGATTTTTGTCTCAAAAATAAAGAAATAAATAATAAGACTGGGCATGGTGGCTCATGCCTGTAATCCCAGTGCTTTGGAAGGCCGAGGCTGGTGGATCACCTGATGTCAGGAGTTCGAGACCAGCCTGATCACCTGAGGTCAGGAATTTGAGGACAGCCTGACCAACATGGTGAAACCCCGTCTATACTAACAATACAAAAATTAGCTGGGCACGGTGGCACATGCCTGTAGTCCCAGCTACTCAGGAGGCTGACACAGGAGAATCACTTGAACCACCCCGGAGGTGGAGGTTGCAGTGAGATCGTGCCATTGCACTCCAGCCTGGGTGACAAAGCGAGACTCTGTCTAAAAAATAAACAAATAAATTCAAGATCTTTCCACTGTGCTCCCCCCACCACGCTACACACACACACACACACACACGCACACACACACACACACACACACACACACACACACACACACACACACACACACACACACACACACACGCACACACACGCACACACACACACACGCACACACACACACGCACACACACACACACACACACACACACACACACACACACGCACACACGCACACACACACACGCACACGCACACACACACACACACACACACACACGCACACACACACACACGGAGTTCAAGCCCCTGTAAATCTGGTTGTCCATGGATAAAAGTCTTGAGTGATCCCCAGGACAGGGATAGAATTGTGTTTTCCAAACCGCGAATCTTCTAATTTTAGCATCTTTTGCAATCTGCACAGGCTGATAATTTCCCAAATCATAAAACCTTGGTTTCTTTTTGCTTAAGAGCTTTTTCCTCACTTTATCACTTTCCTCTTGCTTTTTACCATAAACAGCAAGAAGAAACCAGGCTTCACCTTCAACACTTTGCTTGGAAGTCTCCTTAGCTAAATATCCAACTTCGTTGCTTCAAGTTCAGCCACCACATAACTGTCTAACACAATTCAGCTAAGCTTTCTACCTCCCTATGGGCTCCCTTTATAGGAAATGATCCTCCTTCCTCCTCTTTCCAGAAACACATTTCTCATTTCTTCAGTGCTCAGCAGCAGCATTTCCTTTTTTTTTTTTTTTTTTGAGGCAGAGTCTCGCTTTGTCGCCCAGGTAGAGCATAGTGGCGCAATCTTGCCTCGCTGCAACCTCCGTCTCCCAGGTTCTAGCAATTCTCCTGCCTCCGCCTCCTGAGTAGCTGGGATTACAGGCACCCATCACCACACCCAGCTAATTTGTGTAGTTTTGGTAGAGATGGGGTTTCGCCATGTTGGCCAGGCTGGTCTTGAACTCCTGACCTCAAGTGATCTGCCTGCCTCGGTCTCCCAAAGTGCTGGGATTACAGCACGCCTGGGTGGAGACCAGAAATTTAAAATGGATTTCTCTGGACCAAAACCCAGGTGCCAATAGGGTTGCACATCCTCCAGAGGCTCTGAGCGGGGAAATGGTTTCCTCGATTTTTCCAGCTTTTGGAGCTGCCTGTCTTGGGTCGTATAGTCCCTTCTTCCATCTTCAAAGCCCACAGTGTAGCGTCTTCAAATCTCTCTATGCTTCCATCTTCTTCGGCCTTCTGTGTCAAATCTCCCTCTGTCTCCTCTTATACAGACACTTGTGATTGCATTTAGGGCTCACTCAGATAATGCAGGACAATGCCTCCATCTCAACATTCTTCATCCATTCGGCAAAGTTCCTTTTGCCACAGAACGTAATATTCACAAGTTCCAGAGATCAGGACTTGGATATCCTTAGGGGTCATTATTCAGCCTACCATGGGAAGGAAAGAGAAGGTGTCCCTGTGCTATGGTTTGAGTGGGTCCCCCACAAAACATGTGTTGGAAATGTAATCCCCAATGCAACAGTGTTGGGAGGTGCGGCCTGATGAGAGCTGTTTATCTCATGAGGCCTCCACCCTTATGAATGGATTGATGTGGATTCCAAAAGGACTTTGAGGCTGTGAGTTCAACCTCTTGCTCTCTCTTACCCTCTCTTTTTCCTTTCACCATGGGATGATACAGCAAGAAAGCTCTGACCAGATGCTGGCCCCTCGATCTTGGGACTTTCCAGCCTTCAAAACCATGAGCCAACAAATGCCCACTCCTTATAAATTATCACTGGGCGTGGTGGCTCATGCCTGTAATTCCAGCACTTTGTGAGGCCGATGCAGGCAGATCACCTGAGGTCAGGAGTTCCAGACCAACCTGGCCAATATGGTAAAGCCCCATCTCTACTAAAAATACAAAAATTGGCCCGGCACGGTGGCTCACGCCTGTAATCCCAGCACTTTGGGAGGCCTAGGCAGGCAGATCATGAGGTCAGGTGATCCAGACCATCCTGGCCAACACAGTGAAACCGTCTCTACTAAAAATACAAAAAACTAGCCGAGTGCAGTGGCGGGTGCCTGTAATCCCAGCTACTCTGACTGAGGCAGGAGAATCAATTGAAACTGGGAGGGGTCCCGGTGCCAGGGACCTTACCCGTTACCCTGACCCAGAAACGACTGGGCCCCGCATTCCTGGAAAGGCCCCAGCGCACGGTCATCTTAGGTTTGAGGTTCGTTCAGAGTTTTGTTTCTTGGCACTGCAAGGCGGCGGACGGGAGGGAGTGAATGGGATCTTCTAAAAGGGATCTTAGAGTTTCACCCAGTTGGATGTGACACTTGCAGGTGTCCCAGACTGGTGGGAACCTTGACTGGAAGGCTACGGTTAAGGATGAACTTTCTACCGTCCAGACTGTCCCCTGCAGAGCAGCTGCTGCCAGACAGCGGGAGCTTCCGCTTTGTGCACAGGACGGGGCAGGGAGCCCGCAGCAGCCACAGGGGGCAGGAATGACCGCGCGGGAACCTCCTTTCTTCTCCCTGAATCCCAGCCCTGGCATCTCACCATGGGGCACAGTGATGGTCCAGGGCTGGGCCCGGCACTCTAGCAGAATCTTTCAGAGTATCCCATCCCTCTGGCCAGTGGCCCAAGTGACTGAACCAGAATGCTTCCTTCGGGGTTTTGAAATTGGAACTGGAGAGAGGAGCTCCCTATGGGGAGGTAAATGGGAGCTGGGGCCACCTGTAGTGACATTTCCTGAGTTCATGGAGTAGGCGAGTCTCAGAGAGAAAAGCTGACTCAGAAAAAGGGAGTGGTAGCCAGGTGTGGTGGCCCACACATGCAATCCCAGCTACTCAGCTCAGGAGGCTGAGACCCAATGATCACTTTAGGTCAGGAGTTTGAGATCACCGTGGACGACATAGGGAGACCCTGTTTCTCTCTCTCTTTTTTTTTTTTTTTTAAGACAGAGTCTGGCTCGGTTGCCTGGGCTGGAGCGCAGTGGCATTATCTTGGCTCACTGCAACATCTGCCTCCTGGGCTCAAGTGATCCTGCCACCTCAGTCTCTTGAGTAGCTGGGAATACAGGCATGCGCCACCATGCCTGGCTAATTTTTGTGTTTTTTGTAGAGACGGGGTTTCGCCATGTTGCCCAGGCTGGTCTTGACATCCTGGGCTCATGTGATCAGCCCACCTTGGCCTCCCAAAGGGCTGGGATTGTAGGCATGAGCCGCCGTGGCGGGCCCAAGGTTTTGTTTTTGTTTTTGTTTTATTAGTGGGGTATGGTGGTGTGCACCTGTAGTCCCAGGTACTCCAGAGGCTGTAGGGGAATGACTGCTGGAGCACAGGACTTGGAGATTGCAGTAAGCCATGATCATGCCACTGCACTCCAGGCTGGGTGACACAGCAAGATCCCAGGTCAAGAAAGAGATAGAGGCTGGGCACGGTGGCTCATGCCTGTGGTCCCAGCACTTTGGGAGGCCGAGGCGGGCAGATCACGAGGTCAGGAGATCGAGACCATCCTACGTAACACAGTGAAACCCCGTCTCTACTAAAAATACAAAAAATTGGCCGGACATGGTGGCGGGTGCCTATAGTCCCGGCCTTTGTGGCAATGGAGCAGCTCTCCCTGGAAGATTGATGCTGACGGAGGTGAAGCTCTCCTACCCACCTGCCCTCTGGGGAGACTCTGGGCATGGGGCTGAGCCCCAATCCCAGCTGTCCTGTCTTCCCTGCCCACTGCTGTTGGCTGTGACCTCTGCCAAGACTGGCCCAGGCTGGCAGTGTGGCAGACCCATGTGGAGGCCGCCCTGGGTACTGAGCTCTTCCTGGAGGCCCACGAGCTCATTCTCTAGCCTCAGAACCACAGTGAGGCTCGGCGGGACCCCCAGCTGGCCCAGAAGCAGGTGCAGTTGCTGCAGGAGTGGCTCTGCTGAGTGGGTGTAGCCCACTCCAATGCACCCTGCTGTCTGCAATAAACACACTGCATACTCTTCGCTTGTCTCCAGGCTTACTCTGTCACTGGAAGTGGGGTCAGTCCAGTTTCTGAGCCTAGACATATTAGATCACACAGCATAGAGTGAGTGGCACTCAGTCCCCCATGTGGGGCTCTAGTTACTTTCCTGGGCCACCAGGTGCACAGTCTGGCCACTGCAGCCCCAACCCAGGCCAGAAAGTTTCCGGGCTCCTCTGCATGGCACACACTGGAGGATTAATTAGTACAGGAAGGGTATAACCACCATTTTTGGGGTATGGGCCCGATAACTTACTTAGCTGACATTACTGTGGGGTGATAGGATGTGGTGTATTAGGTAGCACGGAGAATTTTGGATTCTCACGGGTAGGTTCAATTCCTGTAACTCGAGAAATAAGAGGGTTTAAATCTCTGTAATTTATTCTATCAAAGTAACTCTTTTTTTTTTTTTTTTTGAGATGGAGTCTCGCTGTGTCGCCCAGGCTGGAGTGCAGTGGCGAGATCTCGGCTCACTGCAAGCTCCGCCTCCCGGGTTCATGCCATTCTCCTACCTCAGCCTCCGAGTAGCTGGGACTACAGGTGCCCGCCACCACGCCCGGCTAGTTTTTTGTGTTTTTAGTAGAGACGGGATTTCACCATGTTAGCCAGGATGGTCTCGATCTCCTGACCTCGTGAACCACCCGCCTCGGCCTCCCAAAGTGCTGGGATTACAGGGGTGAGCCACCGCGCCCGGCCTTCAAAGTAACTCTTTTGTGGGACATATTTCTTATGTTTGGGGTGGGATGCTGGAGGTTAGGACTGGCATGGAGAAATGTCATATGAAAGTACTAGTGTGAGTGGTAGAAAATTTTTTCATAGGAGATGTATGAGCTGATCATAATGGGATCGGGAGTATGATGTTCCAATTCATTAAAAAAGGCTTGTTAAAATGAGAGTTCGAGTGACAAAATTTGTGGTATAGAGTTCTGGCATATATATATTATGCAGTGCTCCTAGGAAGACAATAGTGGTTAGGGTGTTTATTATTTATTGTTTATTTATTTTTTGCCCTAGGGCGAACGTGGCTTTTATTTCCTCTCTTAGGGAAGGAGGGGAGGGGAGCTTTCCCAGGCACATCAACCTAAGGAAGGGGTGGTTGGGCCCCCAGCAGCGAGGGGCTGGAAGAGCTGATCATTTGGAAGAAAGGGTTTGTTCTTGTCCGTTTCCTGGCCTTCAGCTGCAGGGTATGCTGGCAGGGGTCACTCCCCTTGGGGCAGCAGCTCCTGCATCAGCAGAGGCAAGGAGCTACCTGCTGGTGTTCACAAAGAGGAGGGGGCAGGTGCCCTGAGTGAGGGAGAGAGGGCTGGGGTGGCCAACCCCAGGCCAACGCCTGCCCAGTATGATCACTTTCATAAGGTCTGGCTGGTGGGACTCCTCCGGGAAGGGCCTGAGGGGTCCCTTGGCAGTGCTCCACACAATGGCTGGTGCTTTTTTTTTTTTTTTTTTTTTTTTTTTTTTTTGAGACGGAGTCTCGCTCTGTCGCCCAGGCTGGAGTGCAGTGGCTGGATCTCAGCTCACTGCAAGCTCCGCCTCCCGGGTTTACGCCATTCTCCTGCCTCAGCCTCCTGAGTAGCTGGGACTACAGGCGCCCGCCACCTCGCCAGGCTAGTTTTTTGTATTTTTTAGTAGAGACGGGGTTTCACCGGGTTAGCCAGGATGGTCTCGACCCCTGACCTCGTGATCCGCCCGTCTCGGCTCCCCAAAGTGCTGGGATTACGGGCTTGAGCCACCGCGCCCGGCCGGCTGGTGCTTTAAATGTCCATCTGAAACTGTGCTTCTTCACCGCCCACCCCTCTTATCTTCTGGACTACTGCGCAGGTGGCCCTGGTTGGCTTCCGTGGAGGGGGATCATCACTGGCAGAGCTGATGACCCCGGGAACAGCGGGCTGATCCCTCGGGGGTGTTTTAGTCACGGGTCAGTTTCGACACTCCATCAGGAATTTCCGGTGTTAGATGACCCTGGTACCTCCTGGAGTGGTGCTGAAGAGCATGCCGCTGGGGGCCAGTCATGCTGTATTCCCCGGACGGGCCGGAGCTGCATGCCTTTTCCGAGCACCACCTGGCAAGTGGCGGGGGTGGCCCGGCTTGGGGTCTGGCTGCAGCTGCTTGCCGCAGACATGGTCTCCTGTGCACTGCACCCAGAAACCTCTCGCGGCCCTCCGGGCATTTATTATAATGATATTTATATACTGTGCTGTAGGCAAATGGGCCTGCAGCATATTTGACATTAAAGCTCGAGACTAATTCTGATTCCCCCTCTGTTAGGTCGAAAGAGGCTCAGTTGGTTTCTGCTAGTATGGAAATAAATCATATTACGGCCGGAGCTCATGATGGTAGGAGCAGCCAGAGAAATTCTTGTGTTACAATGAGTATATACAAATTAAATGAACCACTTATTAATAGGACTGCTAGGAGGATAATAGCTAGAGTGACTTCATATGAGATTGCTTGGGCCACTGTGCGTAGTGCACCTATTAATGCATATTTCCAATTAGATGCTCATCCGGATCACAGGATAGAGTAGATAGCTAGGCTTGATGTGGCTAATATAAACAGGAGACCTATGTTAACATTAACTAGAGAGTGGGGTATGGGCAGAGGGATTCATGTGAGGAGGGCAATACATAGGGCTAGAGTTGGAACAATAATGTATGGGGGTGTATTTTTATACATTATTGTACATTATACAACAATATGTTAAAAGTTTTATTGCATCTGTGACTTTTATTGCCGCGTGCCCCCTGACTTCCTGGTGGCGGTGTCCCCACTACTCCCGAAGCTCCTGGGCTCCTGTGTCTTTTTCTCCCAATTCCTTTTCAGTCTAGTTCAGGCTCCATTCACCTGTGGATACTCCCAGTCTCTACTTCTAGAATCTTCCAGGGATCATTCTCGTTGCCTCTTCCTCATTCTGGACCCTGCAAAGCCCCTTTCGTCAGGTTCTGCAATGCAAGTCCAGCCATGGGAATTCCCAGACATAATCCCTTCTCAGACAGGGTGTCTGTGAGGTGGTGCCACGGGGCACAGGCACACGTGGAAGAGGGAGAGTAGGGTCACAGCTGCCACACCTTTGCCACAGGTCTCTCCCCAGTGTACTCCTGGGCCTCCTTAGAATCCTTGCTGCCGTAAGAATTGGAGGCTTCCTGGCCTTATGACAACACAAAGGGGAACAAGAAGTTTCCCTGGGAAACACAGGGTCCTGGGCCCATATTGGAGAGGGCACAGGGCCAGGGACTCTGGCCAGACATAGGCCCAGGTCTGTGGCTGGCCAGCTGCGGCTGTGGGGCCCTGCATGTGTCTCAACATGGCCCTGGAGCTCTACATGGACCTGCTGTCAGCACCCTGCCGTGCCGTCTACATCTTCTCAAAGAAGCATGACATCCGGTTCAACTTTCAGTTTGTGGATCTGCTGAAAGGTTAGCTCCCAGTGCTACCCGGCAGGCCTGGTCCTGGGGGAGGCAGGGCACACACATTGGGGCTTGTTTTTTTCTTTTTCTTTTTCTTTTTTTTTTTTTTTTTGAGACAGAGTCTGGCTCTGTCACCCAGGCTGTAGTGCAGTGGCACAATCTCGGCTCACCGCAAGCTCCACCTCCCAGGTTCATGCCATTCTCCTGCCTCAGCAGGAGGCATTTGTGTCTCTGGGAGTCTCAGTTCTCTCTCCCCTGGAGTCCCACAGCCTCAGACCTTCCCTGCCCCTCCCAGGTCACCACCACAGCAAAGAATACATTGACATCAACCCCCTCAGGAAGCTGCCCAGCCTCAAAGATGGGAAATTTATCTTAAGTGAAAGGTAAGTCTTCCCCAGCCAGGGCCCTTGCACCATCTGTCTCTGCTCCTCCTGGGAGACACAGTGCGCGCATTTGTCTATTTCACCATGGAAAACCTCACACATACACTAAAGGAGAGTGAATACTAACTAATGAGGAGCATGAGGAACCCCACAAACCCATTGTCCAGCTCCGACTGTTGCCAACTTGGGGTCCATTTTACATCATTTCTGTTCCCCTGCTTTCCAGTTACCCCATCATTCCAGTCATAAATGTTTAGGGGCCAGCACACACCTGCAATCCCAGCACTTTGGGAGACTGAAGCGGGTGGATGGCCGGAGCTCAGGAGTTCAAGACCAGCCTAGCCTGGACAACATGCCGAAACCCCCATCTCTACAACAAATATAAAAATTCGCCAGCATGGTGGCCCACACCTGTAGTCCCAGCTGCTCAGGAGGCTGAGGTGAAAAGACTGCTTGAGCCCGGGAGGCAGAGATTGCAGTGAGCCAAGATTGAGCCATTGTACTTCAGCCTGGGCAACAGGGCGAGACCCCATCTCAAAAATAAAAATAAGTAAGTAAATAAATCAATCAAATGTTTAGGAACATACCTCTCAGAGATAAGAGTTCTTTTAAAAAAAAAAAAAAGCAACAGGCTGGGCAAGGTGGCTCATGTCTATAATCCCAGCACTTTGAGAGGCTGACACGGGAGGACTGCTTGAGGCCAGGAGTTCATGACTGCAGTGAACTCTGATTGCACCACTGCACTCCAGCCTGGGCTAGGATAGAGGGTAGGAACACTACATTACCATTAAGATACCTCATAAAATTAACAATAAGTCCTGGATTTCATCTAATGTCTGGTTCCTGTTCAAAACTCCCTGATTATCTCCTAAATATTTTCTTGGCAGTTTGTTTGGATCAGGATCCAAACAAGTTCTGAATCTTGCAGCCAGTTGCTGTCTCTCCCGCCACTCTCTAATCGGTAGCTCTCTCCATGCCCTAACTTTTTTACCTTGGCAAGGTTGCTGTTGATGATAACAAAGGAGCACTTGTCCTGTGGAGGTTCCCACACCAGCCATCAATCAGCAAGGCCTAGGATACCCCTCCGAAGCATGTCTCCCCTCCGTCCCCTTCCCTCTGTCCCCATGACCTCCACCATTCCCGGACACCACAACCTTCCTGATAGTTGCTGGCCCCGCTGTTGTCCATTCTGCCCCCTCGGGCTCACCCTCCATCCAGCACCAGAGAGATGGATCCTTTCATGCCCTGGCTTATACAACGCCTAATCTTACGGATTAAGTCCATAACCTCCCTGCATCTCCTAGGGCTACCCTCTGTGGCCTCCACAGTGTCTCTGGCTGCCTCACCACTCCCCAACCACCCCCACCCTCCTTCCAGTTGCACCCACCTACTCTCCGTTCTTCAGATTCACCTTGCTGCCCTTACCCTGGTATTTCAGCATGTGTTTTTATTTGTTGGTTTTTTGAGACAGAGTCTTGCTTTGTGGCCCAGGCTGGAGTGCAGTGGCACAATCTTGGCTCACTACAACCGTAGGTGGGATTACAGGTGTGTGTCACCACACCCAGCTAATTTTTGTATTTTCATTTTAGTAGAGACAGGGTTTCACCATGTTGGCCAGGCTGGTCTCCAACTCCTGGCCTCAAGGGATCTGCCCACCTTGGCCTCCCAAAGTGCCGGGATTACATGTGTGAGCCATCATGCCTGGCCTGTTTCTGTTTTTCAAAAAGGACTTGCTCCTTCACCCAAGCTGGAGTGCAGTGGTGTGATCTTGGCTCACTGCAGCCTCAGATTCTTGGACTCAAGCGATCCACCCGCCTCAGCATCCTGATTTGACATGTGTTGTTCCCCTTGCTGGCCTACTCTTTGTTATACCACCAGCCCCCAACTCCTACTCACCCTGCAGGGCTCCTTCCCTGCCCTTACTGACTGTCAGACAGACAGCTCTGGTGAAGGCCTTTCCCGGGGCCATTTGGGCTTCTCCTTGCTCTGAAAGCCCCAGCAGTTGGGCCCAGTCCACACCAGGGTAGTTGACGCAGTGCACTCAGGAAGGCAAGGGCAGTGCCCCTGACCGGCCCTTTCTGCAGTGTGGCCATCCTCTACTACCTGTGCCGCAAGTACAGCGCTCCATTACACTGGTACCCGCCAGACCTGCACACACGTGCCCGTGTGGAGGAGTTCATGGCTTGGCAACACACAGCCTTTCAGCTGCCCATGAAGAAGATAGTCTGGCTCAAGGTGAGCAGGATCACTTCCGGGGCCTGGGGACAAGGGCACAAGGGAGTCAGGGAGGCTGGAGGCCAGTTCTGGCCCTGCTGATTGCCGGTGAACTCTAGTAAGTAAGTCTCCCTCCCTCTCTGGGCCTCATTTCCTCAGCTCCTTCTCCTGCCTGCCTTACAGAGCTGTCAGGAGTGTGAACTGAAACAATGGGCATGAAAGAGTCTTATTAGGGCGAGGGGAAGGGCATACAGGAGCGGCTGATATGACTCACCCAGGACAGCATTTGAGGCATTTCATTCCGAACTAGAGAATCTCAGCGTCGAAAGGCCCACAGAAGGCCGGGCGCGGTGGCTCACAACTGTAATCCCAGTGCTTTGGGAGGCTGAGGCAGGCGGATCACTGGAGGTCAGTAGTTCAAGACCTACCTGGCCAACATTGTGAAACACTGTCTCTACTAAAAATACAAAATTATTCACTGTGTGTGGTGATGGGCACCTGTAATCCCAGCTACTCAGGAGGCTGAGGCAGGAGAATAGTTTGAATCCAGGAGGTGAAGTTGGCAGTGAGCCAATATTGTGCCATTGCACTCCAGCCTGGGCAACAGAGTGAGACTCCATCTCTTAAAAAAAAGAAAGAGAGAAAGAAAAAAGAGAAAAGGCCTATAGAAAATTGGAAGATGACAAATAACCAGTACATGTGTTCCTACTTCGAATTCTATGCCTGTGATAGGCATCACTCAACAATCACAGGATTTACACCTGCTGAGCTCCCCAAATCCTTGTGAACACATGGTTCCCAGCAACTTCCACCAATCAGAACTGCTACAAGAGGTGAAACTACTTTATGTCCTGGGAACTGTCCAGTATCTATCCAGCAGACAAGAGTACAGAGACCAGGCAGGGCACGTGGCCCTGGAGTGCAGCCTCCTCTTCCCTCCTCTTCCCAACCCTGGCCAGTTGCTGATCCCAAAGATAACAGGGGAGGAAGTTTCAGCTGAGAAGATGGAGCATGCAGTGGAAGAGGTGAAGAACAGCCTGCGGCTCTTCGAGGAGTATTTTCTGCAGGATAAGATGTTCCTCACCGGGGACCAAATCTCACTGGCTGACTTGGTGGCCGTGGTGGAGATGATGCAGGTGTGGGTTGGGGTGGAGGAGGGTTAGACCTTGGGCAGAGGTGGGACTCCTCTGTGACCAGTGGGGCCATCACTTGAGGATAGGCTGGAGAGGCGGGAAAGGCAGGTAGAGCTGCCATGGGGGCTGTGGGAGCCAGGTCTGGGGGCCTGGACTCAATCTGGGGGCAACAGGAAGCACAGAATGTTATCAATCAGGGAGGATCACAGTTCTCCACATTTGACAAAGATTCTTCGGTGTGGGAGGAGCTGGAGGGTGAGCCTGGGATAGAGAAGAACACTGCATTTCCTGGTCAATCCACCAGCATCCCAGATACCACCTCCTCTTGCTGGACTCGCCAGGAAATGTTCATTGGTGCCGTGGGGGTCCTTCTGGCCCTGCCTCGTTCCCAGAGCTCCAGACAGACAGCTATGGAGGACAGCTCTCCTGGCTGGGTCTGAGGGGCATCCACTGTGCATTTGGAGGCACACCTGAGTATGGGGCATTTATGTGGCCTCTCCATGCAGGGGAGGGTGACCAGTTCTGCCTCTCAAGACACTGGCCAGGGTCTAAACTGGCCATCCTGAACACCAGCTAGGGCACTGCACACTGACCAAAGAGACTAATTTTCATATCAGCCAGAGCTATGCCCAGGAGGAGGCACCTGGGATCCTGGTGGCTTGGCCAGGAAATGCAGTGTTCCTTTCCTCATCCCAGAGATCTCTGGCTCATATGAAAATTAGTCTCTTTGGTCTGTTTGCAGTGCAGACCAGCACCAGGAAAAATCATTCTGGCCTGCCCCGAGGGCTCAGACATATGCTTTGCCCCCACCCCTTACATTTCACCCACCACCCACCCCTTCTTGGGCTTCCCAAAGACCTTGGGTGCAAAGCCAAAGTCCAGGGTAGACTGTCTTAGTGAACCAGCCAAACTGCAGGGTAGACTGTCTTAGTGAGCCAGCCAAACTGCAGGGTAGACTGCTTGCCAGGTCTCCCATTCTAGCCCCTGAGCCTGATCACAGTGGGAGGTTAAACATGGGGAAAAAAACCTGAGTTCTCTCCCTCATCCACACATACACCCCTGGGATAAGGGGTTTCCTTGGAAGAAGGTAGGATTCATGCAAAGTCACCATCTGGAGAAGTGGGAGCTGCCTGGGCCAGGAGCCCTCTCAGCATGGTCCAGAAGGCTTAGAGCAAGAAGATCAGTGACTAAGGACCCTGAGGGATTCTGCATCCTCCATCCCCAACTACATCTAGTACATAGTCTGTAACCCAAAGCTCAGGCCTTGGGGGTCAGCAGCCTAATTCTTTGCAGAGGCGGATGTTGCTGGGGGAATGGGGGCTTGAGGCTATGGGAGAGGACCGAGGTGGGGCTGGTCCCCAGGCTGACCACATCTTCCTCTTTGTCTATCCACAGCCCATGGCAGCCAACTACAATGTCTTCCTCAACAGCTCCAAGCTAGCCGAGTGGCGCATGCGGGTGGAGCTGAATATCGGCGCTGGCCTCTTTAAGGAGGCCCACGATCGACTAATGCAGTTGGCCAACTGGGATGTTTCAACATTGGATCCGATGGTCAAGGAGAATATTTCTGAGTTGCTGAATAAGAGCAAGTGACCCTAGGCCCAGCCCATCCTGCAGGGCCTGGCTGGCTTAGCAATCTGAGCCACCTTCCTCAAAGGAAATGCTAAAAAAAACACAAACACAAACAAAAAAACTGTTCTTTGCCTAATAAAGAACTGGAACAACCATCACAGGTGCTGAGCAACAGACAGTCGGCGCATGCATAGGGTCTGATGTGGGAGTGGTTGGTGGTTCCAGATCCTTCCAGTGTCCAAAAAGAATTTTAAAAGTAAAGGGTTAATATGGTTACATTGTCAGTAATAATAGTTGGTGACTTCAATACCTCACTTTCAGTAATAGATAGAAAAACTACAAAAGATCATCAAGGAAATAGAGGACTTGAAAAGCCCTATAAACCAATCGCACACACTAGACATGAACAAAACGTTCTACCTGACAAGAGCAGAATAAGCATTCTTCTAAAAAGCACATGGAATATTCTCCAGTATAGAACATATAATTGGTCCTAAGTCTCAAATTTAAGAAGATTGAAATCATACAAAGTATGTTCTCTGGACATAATGGAATAAAGTTAGAAATCAAGATCAGAGGGAAAAGTGGAAAATTAACAAGCACATAGAAATTAAACAACACACTCTTAACCAATGGGTCAAAGAAGAAATCCACAAGGGAAGTTAAAAAGTATCTTGAATGAATAAAAATGAAAACACAACATGCCCAAATTTATAGGATCCAGCAGAAGCAGTGCTAAGAGGAAAATTTATAGCTGTAAACACATAAGTTAAAGAAGAACAATCTTGAATCAATAACCTAACTTTATACCTTAAGGAACTAGAAAAATAAGAGCAAACTAAACCCAACACCAGTAGAAAACAGGAAATAATAAAGATTAGAATGGAGATAAATGAAACAGAAAATAGAAAAACAATAGAGAAAATCAATAAAACCAAAAATTGGATCTTTGCAAAGATCAACAAAATTGGCAAACCTTTACTCAGAATAGGCAAGTGAAAAAAATAAGGCTCAAATGATTCACCAAGAAAGAAAGTGCAGGCTGAGTGCAATAGCTCACACCTGTAACCCCAGCACTTCAGAAAGCAGAGGCAGAAGGATCACTTGAGGCCAGGAGATTGAGACCAGCCTGGGTAACACAGTGAGACTTTTTTCTAAAAGAAAAAAAAATTTTTTTTTAATTAGCTGGGTATGGTGGTGCATGCCTGTAGTCTTAGCTAATTGGGTGGCTGAGGTGGGAGGATCACTCGTCCAAGAGTTCAAGGTTACATTCTGGGCAACACAGAAAAACCTTATCTCAAAAAACAAACAAAAACAAAAACGAAAAAATGAAATGGAAACCAGAAAGAAAGAAAATGGAGACATCACATTGGTCATAGAGAAATACAAAGGTTTAGAAAGAAATACCATGAATAATTATATCTGAACAATTCAGACAACGTAGATGAAAAGGGAAAATTTTAGAAACACACAATCTACCAAAACTGACTTAAGGAGAAAGATAACATTTTAATAGACGTGTAACAAATAAAGAGATTAAAATATTAATTATTTATTTAAATTCCACAAAGAAAAGCCCAGGACCAGATGGCTTCCCTGGTGAATTCAACCAAAAGCTTGAAGAACTAACACCAAGCCTTCACAAACTCTTCCAAAAAATAGAACAGGAAGAAATATTTTTCAACTCATTCTATGAGGCTAGAATTACTCTGATACCAAAGAGAAAAAGACATTACAAGAAAATAAAGTTACAAAGCAATATCCTTATAAATATAGATGTAGAAATCCTCAGTAAAGTATTAGCAAATCAAATTAAGCAGCATATTAAAAGGATTATACACCTTGACCAGGTAGGATTTATCCCAGGAGTACAAATGCGGTTCAACATAGAAAAATCAATTGGCCGGGCGCAATGGCTCACGCCTGTAATCCCAGCACTTTGGGAGGCCGAGACGGGCAGATCACGAGGTCAGGAGATCGAGACCATCCTGGCTAACATGGTGAAACCCCGTCTCTACTAAAAATACAAAAAAAAAATTAGCTGGGCGTGGTGGCTGGCGCCTGTAGTCCCAGCTACTGGGGAGGCTGAGGCAGGAGAATAGCCTGAACCCGGGAGGTGGAGCTTGCAGTGAGCTGAGATGGCGCCACTGCACTCCAGCCTGGGCGACAGAGCAAGACTCTGTCTCAAAAAAAAAAAAAAAAAAAAGCTTTTCTTGAGGGACTGTGCTAGGCTCCACAGCCACAAACATCATGGAGGAAGCTGTCTGCCCATTAGAAGCCCAGAGCCTAGAGCAAATCCTCACCCTCATTGGAGCTAGATGGGAACACAAAACTATCTGATAACTAAGATGCAATTTTACATCTCTTACCTTGTTTAATCCTCACAACCACCCTGGTGAGTAGCATTATTATCCCCATTTTGTAGATGAAGAAAAAAATTCTTCAAGGGGAGGGAATCCTCAGAGTAGCATATGAATGAGAGGCAAAACCGGAGTCAGGACCTATATCTTGTCTTTTCCTCCCTAAAACTAGAGAAGTACCCACAACCAGGCAATGTTTTTGGTGCAGAGGAAGCAGTAGTGAACAAAATAGACAAAAATCTCTACCTTTAGTGCTCACATTGTTGTGGAGAAAGACAAACAATAAGCACAGTAGAGAAGTAAAAATTAGAATGTTTTGCTACAAAGTCCATACAATTATTATTCAGCCATAGGAAGGGATGAAGTACTTTGATATGCTACAACATGGAATGAACCTTGACAACATTATGCTAAATGAAAGAAGCCAGTCATAAAAGGCCACATATTTCATTATTCCATTTGAATGAAATCTCCAGAATAGGCAGATACTTCCTGTCCACAGAGGTAGAAAGTAGATGAATGGTAACCAGGGGCTAGGGGAAGAGGGAAAATGGGGAGTCACTCTTTATTGGGTACAGAGTTTCTTTTTGGGGTGATGAAAATGATCTAGAATTAGATAACTGTGATGGTGACAAAACTTGTTAATATACTAAAAACCACTGAATTGGTTTTAAACCAATTGAATTTGAAAGTATACTTTGAAAGGGTGGATATTATGGTATAGGAATTATATATCATAATGAAAATAAGATTACATTGTTCAAAAGCATATGGAAGCAGCTACAAAAATATGAAACATAAATTGTGACTCTTTATATAAAAGTGTAGAAATTGAACATTTATCTCGAGATATAAAACAAAAACGAAGAAAGCTAAAAGCCCTTCCATTTGGCCATCTTGGAGTAAGACCTACCGCAGTCCAGCGCCTTTTACTCAGCCCCACAGCCTAGCCTATTCTTTGGATGAAACCCTGAAGCTTCCACTCCTGTTTGAGTGTTGGGTGTAAAGTTATGAGTGACCATATTGGGGCAAGGGAGGAAAACTCCCCATAAAAGTATATCCTGGGAGCCTGAGGAGAGACTTTGACCCAGGTATCAGAATGTGATAAGCATTCTTGTCCCTATCTCCTTGTCCACATATACGGCTTGGAAGATGGCCATGTATTGTATCATGTGATTTCCAACCAATGAGCTGATTGGCTTCTTCAACAAGAGCCCAGGTAGAGATTGGTGTCTAGAAGAGCCCATCAGATTCTAGAGAACCAGGTCTTTGGCAGTGGAAACTCCCCTAAGAAGATGTCATAGGGTCCTCAGGATCAGACACAGAGAGAAGGAGACATTGGGACAGAGAGAAGAGCCAAGAAAAAAAACGTGCCTTGCAGTCTGTGAGGAACAGGGTGGCCCCTGGTGGCCTCTAGCCCAGGTTCTGGATCAAAGCTCCTCCAAGTTTAAGGCACATTTGGATCACCTGAGGATCTTATGAAAATACAGACTCTGTCTGATTCAGTAGGTCTGGGTTTAGGGGTGGGAGCCTGGTAGTATATTTCTAACAAGCTCCCAGGCAAGGCTGCTGCTGCTGCTCATCTAATGAGCACAGTTTGAGGCTGGACAGAGTGGCTCACACCTGTAATCCCAACACTTTGGGAGGACAAGGCAGGAGGGTCTCTTGAGGCTAGAACTTTGAGACCAGCCTGGGCAACATAGCAGGACCTGGTCTCTAAAAAACAAAAGAAGAAGAAAAAGGAAAAAGAAGACCTCAACTAGAGTAGAAAGCAGCTAGGCCACATATCTCTTTAACGGAGAAAAGAGTTTTTTTCTTGAGTAAATTTGAGTGTAACCATGTTCCTTGTCAATGACAGTAACTTTAAATGTCAAGAACATGAGGGAGGCCAGGGGCGGTGGATCACGTCTTTGTAATCCCAGCACTTTGGGAGGCTGAGGTGGGAGGATCACTTGAGCCCAGGAATTTGAGGCCACCCTGGGAAACAAAGTGCAAACTCGTTTCTACAAAGTCAAAAAATCAGCCAAGCATGGTGACATGCTCTGGTGGTCTGAGTTACATGGGAGGCTGAGGCAGAAGGATTGTTTGAGCCCAGGTCGAGGCTGCAGTAAGCTAAGTTTGCACCACTGCACTCACTCTAGCCTGGGTAACAGCAGGACCCTGTCTCAGGAAAAAAAAAAAAAAAGAATGTGAGAGACCACGGGGAAGGTGTGGCCCTGGGGTAGGGGCTGGGAGACGGGAGAACAGCTGTTAGTGGCCACATCACTGCCCAGAGCAGACAGTGCCCTGTCCACCCTCATGAGCTCTTCGGACTCCTTGGACAGGACTGGCTACACATGAAAATGTGGGGACCCTTATTTTTAAATTGTTAAGAATGTCAAGATGGCAACAGCAAAGCTTTAAACCAAGTGCATGGCCCTTCTGCGTTGTAGGCCCACGAGGCAGGCAGACTGGTATTCACATCCTTGTATAGCCCCCTCCCCTTGAGTGTGGCTGGGGTCTGTGCTCTATTGCTTGGAAGCAAGGCTTATCCCTAAGCCTCATTTTCAGGGAAGTGGGTTTGAGAGCTATTATCCCACATCCTTGCTTGGTGCCCTGTGAATAAATCTTTTCTCTTTTGCAAAACTCGTATCATGTTGATTAATTTACTATGAGATGCCAGGCATTGTTGGAAACCTCCGGGTAGGCCTCACAGGGCCTCAGCCATCTGGGGGAGGCATTAGCTGGACTGTAATAAATGCGACTGGGGAGGGACAGTTCATTCCTTCATGAGGTGTGGGGCTGGCAGCCCCGCAGGCAGCTATCTACCCTTCCTCTCTGGCCTCCATCCTGGGCACTGGGCCAGTCACTGGGCAAGGAGGCTGCTGCTCCACCTTTCTCCTCTTCCCTTTTACTGGGAAATATACCTGCAGCCTAGATTCCCAGAAAGGGGTGGTGAGGGAGCAGACACGCCACTGATTGACCCAAAGTTCTCCGGAACCAACGGATGAGTGAAGAGGGCGTGGCCGGACTCAGGGCTCCTGGTGTGGTGCACCGCTGCAGGCTCGAGACCCAGCAGTTCCTGCCCAACCCTCACCTAGCCCCAGCCGTTGCTGCCTGCCGCCCCCCACCAGCCATTCCTGCCCACAGTTCCTGTTCCTGGGCCTGTCCCCGGGGCTTGTCCCCAGGACCCGTTCCCTAGGTTTAGGTCTGCCCTTCCACGCCCCACCCCATTGCCCCTGCCATGGGTCTGGAGCTGTACCTGGACCTGCTGTCCCAGCCCTGCCATGCAGTCTACATCTTCACCAAGAACGGCATCTCCTTCGGGCTTCCCACAGTGGAGCTGACTAAAGGTGGTCTGGGCAGCTGGGCCCAGGGGATATTGGCTCCGGATCCCCGCCTGTCCACACTGCTTTGCAGTCGGGCCAGGAATGCAGACTAATATGAAGACTCAGACTCTCCAATGTGGAAACTATTGCATAATTTTCTATTTTATTATTTTTACTTTTTGGAGACAGGATCTAACTCTATCACTCAGGCTGGAGTGCAGTGTCACAATCATGGCTCACTGCAGCCTCGACCTTCCAGGCTCAAGCGATCCTCCCGCCTCAGACCCTCAAGTAGCTGGGACTACAGCTGCCTACCAATATGCCTGGCCAATTTTTTATCATTATTATTATTATTATTGAGAGGAGGTCTTGCTGTGTTTCCCAGGCTGGCCTAGAACTCCTGGGCTCAAGCGATCCTCTTGCTTTGGCCTCCCAAAGTGTTGAGATGACAGGCATGAGATGCCGTGCCCCACTGGTTGTCTATTTTAATCGAGGCTTTATCTTTGCTTTGTGAATACAAAACATTCTTCAAAATACAGGTTAAGAGAGGGCAGAGCAGGTGCAGAAGGAGGGTAGGGAAATGGAGAGGGGCCAGAATCTCTTCATTGCATGTGCTTGAAAAAAACTATGAAACTGCCTCTTTGTTTCCTAAGTAAAATAGTCCCTGTCTACCCCTGCCTGTGTCTCTTCCACTTTTTTATTATTTATTTATTTATTTATTTTATTTTTTTTACAGTGTCTCACTCTGTAGCCCAGGCTAGAGGGCAGTGGCATGATCTCGGCTCACTGCAGCCTTGACCTCTCAGGTTCAAGCCATCCTCCCAACTTACTGCTCCCAAGTAGAGTAGTTGGGACTACAGGCACGCCACCGCGCCCAGCTACTTTTTTTTTTTTTTTTTTTGGTATGTGTAGACACGTGATTTTGCCATGTAGACCAGGCTGGTCTTGAACTCCTGAGCTCAAGTGATCTGCTTGCCTCAGCCTTCTAAGGTGTTGGGATTACAGACATGCACCACCGTGTCTGGCCCTGGGTCTCTTCCACTTTTATGCATTTCTTGGCATTCTTCTGCCTTTTCTTTTTCCTGCATCTGACTTGCTCTATCCCATTGGGGTTCTCACCCAGCTGAAGGGGCTACTCCTAGAGGCTAGAGGCGGAAGGGCCCTGTGGCAGGGCAGTGGGGGAGGCCAGCACCCTCACCCTGAGCTCCAGTGTTTGCTGGTCTGGCTGGCATAGAGAGATGCAGCTGGAGCAGAATTCAGTGGAGGAGGCAGGGCTATAACTGGGCAGTAGGACAGAGAGCAGCGTCAGAGCCCCCTGGGCAGGCCAGAAGGAGGCCCCTGCTCAGCTGACTCTTCCCAACTGCTACCCTTGGTACAACCAGTGTGAGCCACCTGCTGCAGAACAGGGGCTGGACACGGAGGCAGTTTGTGGAGGGAGAATGGGCAGAGGTGTGCATGTCCATTCAGCAGAAGGGCAAAGAGGCCCACATGTAGGCCTATGATCAGACTGGAGCCTGGCTCGACTGAGGCCCTCCGATCCAAACACATTAACCAGTCACCTAATGCGGCCTCCAGCACTGGCCTGGAGTGCTAAAGTGAGTCAGACCTGGGAACCCCCAGTGGGGAGGCAGCCTTGAGAGTTTCGCATAGGAAAGGAAGAAGAGCTGAGTCACTGGAGGCTGAGTGGCTGAACGGAGCAGGGATTCCCAGCAAGAATGAGGTTGGTCTAAGGGTTGGGAACGTGTCTGGCTGGGGCTCTGGGGTACTGACAAGTCACCCAGCCTGGTCAGAAGGGCCTAAGTCACCAGCTGGGATAGGAAGCTGAATCAGAGGGGGCAAGCCTAGACCTCAGGGAGGAGGCTGGAGGGGTCTGACCTACGGATGGAACTGACTGGGGGTGGGGTGTGAATTACAGCTCCAGGGAATTGTCCTTGACCCATGTTTCAAGGAGCTGGACACAGGAAAGGTGGACCTCTGATGGGGTCAGGGTCTGTGATCCAGTGACTAGCAGAGAGGCCTCCTCTTCCCTGATGCCTCCCAGACAGGGGCCTCAGAAAGCTGGTGCTGGGATTTTTGGGGTGTGGGTGGGCAGGGACCTCAGAGAACTCAGGGTTCTCCCCACTCACCTCTCTGATCTCGCCTGCAGGCCAGCAGCACAGCGTTGCTTTTGCCCAGGTGAATCCTCTGAGGAAGGTGCCGGGCCTTGAAGGATGGGGACTTCACCTTGGCTGAGAGGTTACCGGTCCCTGGGCTGCTGCCAGGCCTTGTGGGGCCAGTCAGTCGTCTGTTTGTTCACTGTTGATGGCTTGGATCATGGACTGTGGGCCCTGCACCAGCCCCAGGGTGAAGAATGGGCTGAGGCAGGCAGAGGTGCCCAGTGTTGAGAGGGGCTATAGAAGTCCCCTCCTGCATTGTACAAATGAGGAAACTGAGGCTGGAGGAGGGGAGGGACTTGCAGAAGGCCAAAGGGCCCAGTCTGCTCCAGGCCTCCTCACCGCCAGCCCAGCCCTCTGAAGGAAGGAGAGTGCTAAGTTTCGAGGAGCGGCTCTACCAGGCATCTTAGTGCTACCATTTTGCCCACAAACCCTGTGGGGCAAGTACTGTTTCCCTGGAGAGTCGAGGGACCACTCAGCGAGCTTCAGTGGCTATTTGCTAAACACCCACCAGGGCCAGACCCCATTTCAGCCCTGGGACTTGAGCAGCGAACGTGTCTACGCCCTTCCCCTCATGGGATCACATTCCATTAATACAAGGGGGAGCTGACAGTAACCCATGTAAACATGTAACATATCAGATGTGGATGGATGCCATGGAAAAAATACACAGGGTAAGAGTGAGGGCATGTGTCGTTGAGTAGGATGTTGAGGGAAGACTCCCTGGAGGAGGTGGCATCTGAGCAGAGAGCTGTAGGAAAGCACAAGGCATGAGGGGAAGGGTGTTCTGGCTGGAGGGAAGAGTGAGGGCGAAGGCTCCAGGTGGGCCAATGCAGGTGCAGTGAGCAGGAAGAGCAGGAGGTCAGGACAGAGGGTAGCATGGGATACAGGGAAGGCTTTGGCTCTTACCACAGGTGGACTGAGTCGCCAGAGGGTTTTGAGCAGGGGAGAACTGTGATCTGACTTACGTCGTAAACGATCCCCTGGCGGGGGTGAGACAGCTACTGCAGTCATCCAGCCCGCAGTGCTGGAGCCCCAGACCAAGGTGGTGGTGGTGGTGCAGGGTTGGGGGGCGGGGTGGTGGTCGGTTCTCATTTTTCTTGAAACTCTGACTGCAGGGTTTGCTGAAGGGTCGGAGGTGGGCGGGAAAAATGAAAACCAAAAATGGCTTCCAGGTTGGTGGCTGCATGGTGGCGTCCTTTACCGAGGCCATGCAGTGCCTCTGTGGTGCAGCTGGATTCACATTCAGAGCCTGGGATCACTGGAGGGTCCGACACCCACAGAGGCACAATGAGCTCTGGGGGTCAGAATGCACAACGCTTCACCATAGGTGGACAGGGGATGGGACCGGGTGGGAAGCAATGCTGCCATGTCACCTGGAAGGCTCTCTCCTGCTGGCCTTGCTCCTGGCCCTGTCCATGCTTTGGATATGTTGGGGAGATACCCAACTTGCTCTCATTCTTCAGACTCACACTGGGTGCCCCTTCCTCCTGGAAGCCTTCCCTGATCCCCTGCTGAAGTTCATGACATTTTGTTTCTTACTTCCTGCCCTTAGTTCAGATGATAGTCTGGCCCCGTGGAGGGCTGTGTGACCCTGGGCAGTTACCTAACCTCTCTGAGCCTCACGTTTCTCCTCTGCATCATGGGGATAGTGCAAATGCCCCAGAAAATGCCTGAAGAGTGACCAGGGCATGTCTTCTGCCCCTGCCATGTCCCCTCAGTGTGGCTATCTTGCTGCATATGAGCTGCATGCACAAAGTGCCTGACCACTGGTATCCCCAGGACCTGCAGGTCTGCGCCCGCGCGCATGAATACCTGTCATGGCAGCACACGGCTCTGCAGAGTAGCTGCTGCTGGGCCATGTGGCAGAAGGCGAGCCATGGAGGGCAGGGACACCTCCCAGGATGCCCAAGGGATGGTGCTTTCACTTTACAAAATCCTGTGTAGACCTGAGACGAAATCCTGGAATGCCAGAGACTGCCTAATTCACTCAACTTGTTTCATAGAAGGGAAACCAAGGACCAGAGCCAAAGAATGATTCCCCTAAAGTGCCTTAATTCCAGAGCTATGAGCAGTTAATCCTATGCTCTTTTGCATACTCTAGGTTGCCTGGGAATCTTGCCTTAGGGGTAGAAAACAAACAAACCCTCACTTTGCTAGACACATAATTCCTAGATGGAGAAGTATTAAGTGAAAAAAGTCAAACTAGGAAGAAGTGAGGAGACATTTCAATAAATGTTCGTCTGATATCTGGGTATGAAAGGACTTTCTAAGCCTCAGAACAGTGGGAGAGCTCAACAGAGAAAAAACCAATACACGCCAGCTGCGGTGCTCATGCCTGTAATCCCAGCACATTGGGAGGCCGGGGGGGGGGTGGATCACCTGAGGTTGGGAGTTCAAGACCAGCTGACCAACATGGAGAAACCCCATCTCTACTAAAACTACAAAATTAGTCGGGTGTGGTGGCGCCAGTATGCCTGTAATCCCAGCTACTCAGGAGGCTGAGTCAGGAGAATTGCTTAAACCCGGGAGGCGGAGATTACAGTGAGCTGAGATCACGCTATTGTACTCCAGCCTGGACAACAAGAGCAAAACTCTGTCTCAAAAACAAAACAAAACAAACAAAAAAACATATACAGGGACATCTTGTGTAAGAAAAAATTGATTAAACATAAAACAAGCAAAAAACTGGGAGGGATCTTGGTAAAAGATAGGTCAGAAGGAAGTAATGTTCTTTAGGATGCTCTTAGAAACCCGTAAGACAGGCCTGGTGTGGTGGCTCACCCTTGTAATCCCAGCATTTTGGGAGGCCAAGGTGTGCAGATCACTTGAGGTCGGGAGTTTGAGACCAGTCCCGGGCAACACGGTGAAACCCCATCTATATTAAAAATACAAAAATTACTCAGGTATGGTAGCACACTCAGGAGGCTGAGACAGGAGAATCACTTGAACCTGGAAGGTGGAAGTTGCAGTGAGCTGAGACCATACCACTGCACTCAAGCTCCAGTCAGAGCGAGACTGTCTCAGAAACAAACAAACAAACAAACAAACAAAAATAAGAGAAACCCATCAGACAAAGAGACAGGGAAAAAAATGAGTCATAGTTCACTGTAGCCTAGATCTCCTGGGCTCAAGCAACCCTCCTGCCTCAGCCGCACAGGTAGCTAGAACTACAAGCGCACACCACAACACCAGGATTCCTTTTTTTTTTCTGTAGAAAATAAAGAAGGGAATCTTGCTATGTTGCCTAGCCTGGTCTTGTACTCCTGGACTCAAGCAATCCTCCCTTCTTGGCCTCCCAAGTGCTGAGATTACAGGTGTCAGCCACTCTGCCTGACCACAATTTCAATCATATTTAAAATGTACAATTCAAGTGATTTTGCCACACTAATCACAGACTTGTGTTTAAGCCACACTAACAGATTTCCATGTTTTAAATAACATATTTTGCCACCCCCTGGTGAACAGTGGCTCACCATCGGCACAAGAGGCTACACAGGCAGCTGTCAGTGGGGACTAGGCGGGGACAGGGAATGTTGTGAACCCAAGGGTCCCTGCCCAGCCCCACTTGCGCCCTCACATGTAACCACATCTCCTGACTGCCCCAAGAGAAGCGTAGATTTTCATACTGAACATAAAATTGCCTGACTTCGAAATGGTGGCAAATCATTCAAAAAAAATTTAAACTTCCGTTGCATTATTAGGGTCGAACTTGGGGAAGACCCCTATAGGAGTGTGTGTGCGTGTCTGTGCGTTAGGGGTGTTCAGACCTTTAACAGAGCTAGGAACCAGGCGACCACAGCGCGGAAAGCTTAAGGGAAATCCACCCGGTGCCAGGCAAGAGAGTCGGGGAAGCGACAGGGTGTAGCCACCACGCGGTTAAAGACTGGTAGTCAGTGGGGCTACACATAGGACTGGGGCGATGGGACTTTTGGAAAACAGAGCCGGCACACGTGACTTTTGTTTGCGGAAGCGGGATGTACTCTAGGCAGCCAATCGGGAAGCGCTGAGTCTCTGTCCAGCCAATGAGAAGCCAGGTTGCTGTGGTGCCTCGCCCCTCCTCCCTGGTCCGCGAGCTTCGGGTACCCAGAGCTGCTTCTCCCCCAGAGCTGTTTTTTCTCTGCCTGCTATACCCTTCCTAGAGCTGGACAGGAATTTGCCCAACAACCGAGTGCCCGCAGGGCTGGAGAAACGACTCTGCGCCGCCGCTACCTCTATCCTGGGCAAACCTGCGGACGTGAGCGTGGGCCAGGCAGCACAGGGCGAGGGGAGGTTGGTGGGCCAGGGGTCCAGCCCTGTCCCTGCTCCGCCTCCCCTACAGCGACCCCGACCCTTTTCCCCATGGACCATTCCCCCCTCCTTTCCGCACGCCAAGTTCTGACTTTCTGTGCTCCAGGATCCCGCGGCTCCCCCTCCGCAGGTCTTTCCCTTATCGTCCTCCCCAGTCATGAGCCGGACGTGACCTTCAGGGGCCTCGACCTGTACTGGGATCCCTGTCCCCACGAACACTGCGCGTTTCGGCTTTCCCGCGCTCGGGTCGGGTCCCCTAGAGGTAGCCCTGCCGGCCCCAGCTTCAGGTAAAACTTTTCATGTCCCCTTCAGCGCGTGAAAGTGACAGTGCGTACAGGCCTGACTATGGCGCTGAGCGGGTCCACCGAGCCCTGCGCGCAGCCGTCCGTCTCCTCCATCTGCGTAGTGCTGAGGACAACCGCAGCCACAGCGCCCACTTCTTTGAGTTTCTCACCAAGGAGCTAGCCCTGGGCCAGGACTGGTGCGTAGGGTAGTAGAGGATCCATTTGGGACTGCCGCAGACTGGAGCCAATGATCCTGCCTCAGGGGGAAAAACCCATTTATTGCCCTGCCCAGTAAGAAAACATCAGGGTCTGGGGCCCTGGGGCCCCCTGACCCCTCAGGTTCCTGATGGTAGGACTGTGCTCAGCGCCTCCTCGGCCTCGGCGCCCATTCTGGTGGCGCCTGAAGAGCCCTTCAGCCCGCCACGGCACTGTGGAAGCCCCTCTCTGGGCTAGCTGAGGCCGAAGCTGCCTCCCTTTACTTGTGGGGAGGTGTGGAGGGAGAGGCGCGGGTGGGAACCGGGGCTGCGCTCGCTGGCCTGTGTGAATTCCGGTGGGCGCGGGATCGGCGGGCCCCGCACACCGCCGGCCCAGGGCAGTGAGGGGCTTAGCACCCGGGCCAGCAGCTGCGGAGGTTGCACCGGGTCCCCCAGCAGTGCCGGCCCGCCGGCGCCGCACTCAAATTCTCGCGGGGGCCTTACCTGCTTCCGGGCAGGGCAGGGCTGGGGACCTGCAGCCCGCCATGTCTGAGCTCCCCACCTGCGGTAAGCTCCCGCGCTGCCTAAGCTTCCCGGAGGGGCGCCGTCCCCTCCTCCGTGGTGCTGGTCCCATGGCCAGCCCAGGGGCTGAGGAATACAGGCGCCGCTCGGGACTGGCTGGCGGCTCCACATGAGCCCTGGTGCAGGATCCACTGGGTGAAGCCAGCTGGGCTCCTGAACTGGATGGGGACTTGGGGAACTTTTATATCTAGCCAGAGGATTGTAAATACACCAATCAGCACTCTGTGTCTAGCTCAGGGTTTGTGAATACACCAATCAGCACTCTGCCTAACTCAGTGTTTGTAAATACACCAATCAGCACTCTGTGTCTAGCTCAGGGTTTGTGAATACACCAATTGGTACTCTGTATCTAGCTAACCTAGTGGAGACTTGGAGGACTAGCACTCTGTGACTCTCTGACTAGCTCAAGGATTGTAAACGCACCAATCAGCACTCTGTCAAAATGGACCAATCAGCTCTCTGTAAAATGGACCAATCAGCAGTATGTGGGTGGGGCCAGATGAGGGAATAAAAGCAGGCTGCCCGAGCCAGCCAGCTACAACCCCTTCTACGCTGTGGAAGCTTTGTTTTTTGTTATAAATATTGTTGCTGATCACTCTTTGGGTCCACGCTGCCGTTATGAGCTGTAACACTCACCGCGAAGGTCTGCAGCTTCACTCCTGACGCCAGCGAGACCACAAGCCTACTGGGAAGAACCAACAACTCCAGACGCGCTGCCTTTTAGAGCTGTAACACTCACCATGATAGGCTTACAGCTTCACTCCTGACAGGGAGACTACCAACCCACCAGAAGGAAGAAGCTCCAGACACATCTGAACGTCTGGAAGGAACAAACTCTGGACGTTACCATCTTTAAAAACTGTAACACTCATGACGACGGTTTGGGGCTTCATTCTTGAAGTCAGTGAGACCAAGAACCCACCCATTCCGGACACATTTTGGCGACCACAAAGGGACTATCAGCTATCGCCGAGCAGTGGGACATCAACTATCGCCAAGTGGTGAGAACCAACGGACCCCTTTTGCTTGCTATTCTGTCCTATTTTTCCTTAGAATCTGGGGGCTAAATACTGGGCACCTGTCGGCCAGTTAAAAGCAACTAGCGCAGCCACCGGACTCAAGATACTACTGTCAGGCTTTCTGGGAATAGGGCTCTCTAACAACCCCCGAGTCTTCGGAGTTGGAAGGGTTGGTTTGCCTAGAAGCAGCTTCCGCTTTTCCTGTACTACTGGGCTGAGCCCAGGGTCGACTGAGAGGAAAGCCACGCGGCTCCGGGATCCCGACAAGTTGGTTGAGCCTGTGGCCATGAGTGGAACTCTCAAAGGCCTGTCACCCAAGCGAGACTCGCCCATCTATTCTATCTACCCTAATCCTTGCCCCCCTGGGTCCTAATGCCTGCCAGACAAACCCTTCTCGCCTCTCTTCTCTGAGGTTGGTCCTGCTTCTAAAAACCGCTCGCTGTCTCTGGTGCTTTTCTAGTTTCTCCTATAAGAATGACTTCTAGGCCGGGCGCGGTGGCTCACGCCTGTAATCCCAGCACTTTGGGAGGCCGAGGCGGGCGGATCACAAGGTCAGGAGATCGAGACCACAGTGAAACCCCGTCTCTACTAAAAATACAAAAAATTAGCCGGGCGTGGTGGTGGGCGCCTGTAGTCCCAGCTACTCAGGAGGCTGAGGCAGGAGAATGGCGTGAACCCGGGAGGCGGAGCTTGCAGTGAGCCGAGATTGCGCCACTGCACTCCAGCCTGGGCGACAGTGCGAGACTCCGTCTCAAAAAAAAAAAAAAAAAAAAAAAAAAAAAAAATGACTTCTAGTGTGAACTCCAGGACTCTGTTACCTTCTTTAGGCACCTGGGCTCACCAATCAAAAAGACATAATTTTTGCCCAAATCCCTGTTTTGGGGGGAACTATCTGGAATTTTAGGGTCCCTCAGAGTAACAGGCCTAACAAAAGCTATTCCTGAAGCTAGGATATGGGGAGTCTCAGCAATTGTATCCTTCCTATTCATGTAAGTGAGGACAAAAGGTGTCACTATTCCAACCCTGGAGATCCATTCCCTCCCTCAGGGTATGGCCCTCCACTTCATTTTTGGGGCTTAACATCTTTATAGAACAGGGGTAAAGTTCACTTATGGTACAGACATTAGTGGTGGTGGGGTCACCCTGTGCCCAGCCTTTGAGAAAACAGGTGGCTGAGGCACTATGCCCTTAGGGAGCCTGCAATTAGGAGGCGGCAGGTTGCCCTTCAGCCCACAAACTGATAGAGATGAGGGAGTGTACAGCGCACACACTGAGGCTACTGTGTTGATGTTGAGTGTCTGTCCTAGGTGGGTCATGCTGATGTGCAGCCACCATCTGACACCCGAGTGTCCCACTGCCCTGGTGGGAGTTGGGGGAAGATCATTACCGGGATGAGCAGCTTTGCAAAATGGGCTGAGGTGGGAGGATCACTTGAGCCTAGGAATTCAAGACCACCCTGGGAAACAAAGTGCGACCCCATCTCTACAAAGTCATAAAATTAGCCCAGCATGGTGGCATGTGCCTGTGATCCAAACTACATGGGAAGCTGAGGCAGGATTGTTTAGGCCCAGGAGGTTGAGGCTGCAGTAAGTTGAGTTTGCACCACTGCACTCTGCACTTGCTCCATGCTGGCTGCCTTTGGATTTCCTAATTGCATGGTTTTGCTTTCAAGAGACACTCCAATAAAATACATGAAATAAACAGTAAAGTTAAACAGTCAGTCCCAGTGCTGTGTAGGCAGCAGTAAGTCCGGGAGAGCGACATCAGCTGCACTATCCATGCTGTGCATCATTGTTAAGCAGGGCCAGCAGGATCCTCAGGTCACCTGGCAGGAGGAGGAGCAGGGAAGGGTCCTGAGAAGTGACCTTGAGTTCCACTTAGTGCTCTTGGCAGAGGGAAGGGCTTGGGCTAGCGCTGGAGGCATGAAGATGGGGTGTGTTCAGGGCTCTCCAGCTGTCCAGGCATGGGAAGGGGACGCTGTTGCAAAGGTTGAGGCGACACTGGGAACTGTAGCAAGGTGAAGACTGGCTTTTGGCCATGTGACTGAATTGCCTGTGTGTGGTACGTGTGTATGTGTGAATGTCGGTGACTGAACGTGAGTGAATTGTGTGACTGTTTACGTGTAGGTGTATATGTGTGTGATGCGAGTGAACTGTGTGTACATGGGTGTATATATGTGTGAATTTTAGTGAATTGTGTGTAAATGTGAGCAGTGTGAAATTGTATGTGGGTATGTGTGTGAATGAGTGAATTGTGTGATTTTGTTGAATTGTGTGCATGTGTGTGAGGGGGGGTGTAAGTGAACTGTGATAACTGAATGTCAGTGAATGGTTGATTGTGTATGTGAGTGCACGTGTGTGGGGGTTTGGTCTGTGTGAATTTGAGTTGTGTGACTTTGTTGGATGTGAATTGTGTGATTGGGTGTATATGTGTGTAAATGGTATGATTGTATATGTGGGTGTATGTGTGACTGATGAATCGTGACTAGATGTGGGTGGATGTGTGAATGTGGTTGTGTGTCCAACAGTTAAGTGTGCAGGTGGCACCGTTGCGACAGGAGAGAAGACACAGGAAACCTTATAGGCCTGCCATGTGTCCCCCCAGCCATCCTCCCGGCCTGGGGGCCCCTGGGCTGGAAAGGTTGTGAAAGCTGGTGCTACTGCCAGGAAGGGGCAATGGGGCGGCTGGGAGGAGGGTTGGAGTCTTGCCAAAGGGAGGGAGACAAGGCTTGCAACCCTATGGAGGAGAAGCAGACTGGGGACCCTGCTTTTGGAAAACCAGTGACCAACCCCCAAAGGGACACAGGCAAACCCTGCCTCCACTCTACAGAGGCGGGGAGAGGGGCGTGGCAGGCTGCCCAGCCAGGTGTGGAGGGAGTAGGCTTCAGGAGTACAGAAGCCTCAGGTCAGCAGTCTGCAGGAAGGGCCCCAGCTGGACCAACTGCTCACACCTTCCCACAGGCCTGCAGATGGGTGTGGAGAGCAGAGCCTCCAGGCTGAGGCTTCCACCTCCAGATCTGAGCAGTCTTAAACATACCGAACAGTAGCCCTGAAGATGGAAATCATCCCCTTCCAGGTTCCCTATGGGCTTATCCCCCAGCCCTGCTACCCATGGTGGCCCAAGATGCCCAGGAGGGATAACAGAAGGTAAGAAGTCATGTTTGAACGAGGAAGCTCTCATTTATTTCATATGAGGATGAAGAGGATTATGTGATCACAGGAATGTTGCATGTGGCATAATCCAAAGCTGGTTATCACTAGGCCCTCACTCTGCCAGGAGATCTCTCTGGAAGAAGCAGCCAGCTCACAGATGCCCCGGATGCCTCCGTGCCAATCATAAAAATGTCACGACCGTCCCTATCTTGCCAATCTGCCAGGACTCCAGGGGGAAAAAGCGGATAAGTATTCTTCAGGAGACAGAAAAAGATATCATCAGCTCCTTGACTAACACCACATCTTGCAAGACCCCTGCCAGGTACTCCCACTGTGGGTACTCAGGACAGCCTGCCGCAGTCCACCAGGCATTTTGCAAACCTGCTCATCCCAGTAATGATCTTTCCCTAACCCCCAGCAGGGCAGTGGGACACTCAGGTGTGGGATGGTGGCTGCACATCAGCATGACCCAACTAGGACAGATACACAATAAAGTAGCTTCGGCATCTGTGCCATATACTCTATCATCTCCATCAGTTTGTGGACTGAGGGGCACCCTGCCTCCTAATTGCAGGCTCCCTAAGGGCACAGTACCTCAGCCACCTGTTTTCTCAAAGGCTGAGCACAGGGTGACCACCCCACCCCCAGCCCCGCCAACCCCCACCACTAATGTCTGTGCCATAAGTGAACATGCTCCTCTCAGAGGTAACAGCAAGTTTCCAGTGAGGAGCACCAGAGCTTGGGATAGCCTGGCTTCGGGGGCAGAAGTATGAACAGCCTCAGTCTTCTTATAAACTTGGCATACCTCATGGGGATAGCATGCCTTGTCTGAGCAAAGGGAGAGTGGACAGGGATTGTAAGGATCAAATGGGATCATGAGTGTACAGTACCTGTAGAGTACCTAGCACATGGTAAGCATTTGTATAATACTTGTTAGAATAACAGTTTTCCCTCAGTATCTATGGGAGATTTGTTCTAGGATCCCCAGAGGAAACCAAAATCTACATTTGTTCAAAATGGTGTATTTGCATATAACCTACACACATCCTCTCACTTTAAATTTCTGGGTTACTTAATAATACCTAATATAATGTACATACTACGTAAATCGTATTGTTTAGGGAATAATGACAAGGAAAAAAGTCTATACATATTTTCAGTATAGATGCAATTACGAATTTTTCCTCTGATATTTCAATCCATCAAACAACAGATGATAATTCAGTGATTAGCATCTGTTGCGGAACCAACAGATGCGGAACCTAGTGATACAGGGGGCTGACTGTATGATTCCTCTGTAGCTTGAGGGAGGACCCAGCAGGATCAGCCATTCCTCATTGGCCTTCATGGACTAACAAAGGCTCCATTTCAGAAGGTCTTTTTTTCTGAGACACGGTCTCACTGCCACCCAGGCTGGGGCGCAATAGCACAATCAGCTCACTGCGGCCTCAACCACCTGGGCTGAAGCCATCCTCCCACCGTAGCTTGCCAACTGAGACTACAGGTGCACACCACCATGTCTGGTTAATTTTTAAAATTGTTTTGGGGGATGGCATCTCACTATGTTACCCAGACTGGTCTCCAACTCCTGGGTCAAGTGAACCTCCCGCCTTGGTCTCCGAAAGTGCTGGGACTACAGGCATGAGCCACCGTGCCTGGACAGTGTCCTTTCAAGCTTCTCATGCCCTTATTTCCTCATAGGCATGGATGTGGCTCAAGATCATCTTTACCCAACAAGAAACTTTAACTCGGTCACAGAACGCCAGGTTTGGGTTGTAGAGGCTTCTTGTGGGGGAGGGAGGTCATTTCCCTTGTTTTCACAGAAGAGGAGGTTGCCAAGTGGAGATGGTTCATTTCCAAGTTTGGGGTCCCCGAGCTATGCAGGACCCAGAAAGCAGATGTCTAAACATCCAGGCCAATGCTCTTTCACTACTCTGTGAGCCTCCCCTGAACCTCACCTGGAACCTGGTTGGGACAAAGGTCCAAAAGATAGCTTCAGAACATACCCAGAATTCCTTCTGACCAGGCTGGAAAAGTTCCAGAAAATCACACTTCAGCCAAGGCGTCTGTACCCTGCCAGGTGCCAAGGCAGGTACAGCACACAGACAATCCCACATGACCCTTGCACTGCCCCTGGGAGTGCTGAAAGAGAGCCTTCCCGGTTCACAGACTTACACACTGAGGAGCAAAGCCAGAAATTCATTCAATCCTGCTCACACTTTGAAGATGGTCCTACCAGGAACCTGAGGGGTCAGGGGGCCCCAGGGCCCCATACCCTGATGTGTCTTTACTGGGCAGGGCAAGAAATGGGTTTTTCCCCTTGAGGCAGGATCACTGGCTCCAGTCTGCCGCAGTCCCAAATGGATCCCCGAGTACCCCTACGTACCGGTCCTGGCCCAGGGCTAGCTCCTTGGTGAGAAACTCAAAGAAGTGGGCGCTGTGGCTGCGGTTGTCCTCGGCGGTGCCAACTACCCCGATGGAGGAGACGGACAGCTGCGCGCAGGGCTCGGTGGACCCGCTCAGCGCCATAGTCAGGCCTGGCCGCACCGTCACGTTCACACGCTGAGGGGGACATGAAAAGTTTTACCCGAAGCTGAGGCCGGCCAGGCTACCTCTGGGGACCCGACCCGAGCGCGCGAAAGCGGAAACGCGCCGGTGTTCGCGGGGACAGGAATGGACCTGAGGATCATGTTCAGGTCATGACTGGGGAGGGCAATAAGGGCAAGACGTGCGGAGGGGGAGCCGCGGGATCGTGGAGCACGGAAAGTCGGAGCTTGGTGTGGAGAAAGGAGGGAGTGGTCCCTGGGGGAAAGATTCGGGGTCACTGTCGGGGAGGCAGAGCAGGGACTGGGCCGGACCCCTGGCCCACCAACCTCCCCTCGCCCAGTGCTGCCCGGCCCACGCTCACGTCCGCAGGCTTGCCCAGGATGGAGGCAGCGGCGGCGCAGAGTCGTTTCTCCAGCCCCGCGGGCACTCGGTTGGCGGGCAAATTCGTGTCCAGCTCTACGAACGGCATGGCGGGCAGAAGAAGGAAAACTGCTCCAGGGAAAAAAAAGCTGGGGGTACCCAAGGCTCGGGGACCAGGGAGGAGGGGCGAGGCGCCACAGCAATCTGACTTCTCATTGGCTGGACAGAGACAGCGCTCCCCGATTGGCTGCCTAGGGTACATCCCGCTTCTGCAAACAGAAGTCACCTGTGCCGGCTCTGATTTCCGGAAGTCTCGTCGCCCCCGCTCTAGGTATAGCCCCACCCACTACAAGTCTTTAACGTTGTAGTGGTCCTACCCTGTCTCTCCCCCAACCCTCTTGTCTGGCGCCAGGTGGATTTCCCTCAAGTTTTCCGCGCTGTGGTCGCCTGGTTCCTAGTACTGAGGTCTCAACACTCCCAACACAGACACACACACCTATAGGGGTTTTCCCCAGGCTCGACCCTAATAACCAATGCAACGGGAGCTTAAAAATTTTTTGAGGCCGGGCGCGGTGGCTCACGCCTGTAATCCCAGCACTTTGGGAGGTCGAGGTGGGCGGATCATGAGGTCAGGAGATGGAGACCATCTTGGCTAACACGGTGAAACCCCATCTCTACTAAAAATACAAAAAAGTAGCCGGGCGTGGTGGCGGTCGCCTGTAGTCCCAGCTACTTGGGAGGCTGAGGCAGGAGAATGGCGGTGAACCCGGGAGGCGGAGCTTGCAGTGAGCCGAGATCGCGCCACTGCACTCCAGCCTGGGCGACAGAGCGAGACTCCGTCTAAAAAAAAAAAAAATATTTTTTTTTGAATGATTTGCCACCATTTCGAAGTTAGGCAATTTCATGTTAAAGTATGAAAATCTGCGCTTGGGCAGTCAGGAGATGTGGTTACACGTGCAGGTGCGGGTAGGGCTGGCCAGGGCGCTTGGGCTCACGACATTCCCTGTCCCCACCATTCCATGTCCCCATTGACATCTGCCTGTGTAGCCTCTTGTGCCGGTGGTGAGCCACTGTCCACCAGGGGTGGCAAAATATGTTATTTAAAACATGGAAAGGCCGGGCGCGGTAGCTCACGCCTGTAATCCCAGCACTTTGCCAGGGCGAGGCGGGCAGATCACCTGAGGTCAGGAGTTCGACACCAGCCTGGCCCACATGGCGAAACCCCGTCTCTACTAAAGATACAAAAAGTAGCCAGGCATGGTGGCAGGCGCTGTAATCCCAACTACTCGGGAGGCTGAGGCAGGAGAATCGCTTGAACTGGGGAGGCAGAGGTTGCAGTGAGCCAAGATCATGCCGTTGCACTCCAGCCTGGGCAACAGCAACACTCCATCTCAAAAAAACAAAAACAAAAAAACATGGAACTCTGTTGGTGTGGCTTAAACAGGAGTCTGTAGTCAGTGTGGTAAAATCACTTGGATTGTACATTTCAAATATGATTGTAGTTGTGGCCAAGCAAGGTGGCTCACACCTGTAATCTCCGCACTTTGGGAGGCTAAGAAGGGAGGATTGCCTGAGCCCAGGAGTTCAAGATCAGGCTAGGCAACATAGCAAGATTCTCTTATTTTCTACAAAAAAAAATCTGGGTGCTGTGGTGTATGCCTGCAGCCCTAGCTACTTGGGTGGCTGAGTGAGCTATGACTGCCACTGCACTCCACCCTCGATGACAGAGTGAGACCCAGGCTCCCCCCTCCCCTGCAAAAAAGAAAAAATGTGTAGGTTTATATGTACAATTTCAGCTACATGTATAAAATTATAAGTGTGCATACTCAAAGGAGCCTCCACTGAAAGGCCGACAGAGTCTCTGTCATGATCTTGTCCTATTAGCAGTTTATTAGATGACTCAGATATCAGAAGGTCTGAGACACATGACAGGTAAATATGACAGTCCTAAGGGGGAGAGGGTAGGGACAGGTGGCAAGTCTGGGACCAGGTGTGGGGCATGGACAAGCCAGTGGTCAGGGAGTGGGGTGTAGAGAAGACTGTGGTCAAGGTGATGAGGAGGCATGAGAGAGGGCCAGGAAATCGCCAGGGACTTCCCTTCCTGCAAGGAGGTCCACGAACCAGCCCTGCACCCCACTTGTGGGACACATCGCCCTTCAGTGAGGAGAGAGACCTAGGAGACCAAGGCTGATCCTGATTCAGACATCTTTTCACCAGGTCACCCCTCATCTATGATACATGCTCAGTCCAGGGGTATCCCCCGCAAGGAAACCCTGGGGCTGAGGTGCCCAGAGAGGTCATCTGACCTGAACTGGGGTTGGGGAGTTCAGGGAAGTCTCCTTGGAGAAGAGACGGTGCCAAATGCCAAAAGACCAGGAAGGGCACCAGGCAAAGATGAGGGAACAGCATGAGCAGAAGCCAAGGTGGGAGCCCAGAGAGGGGTATAAAAATGTGCAGGCAGAAGGGGCCACCTGGAGGAGTGGGAACAAGGCCTTGAATGCAAAGTTCAATGACTTGTACTTTAGCCTCTGGGCAGTGAAGAACCATAGAAAGTTCCACACAGAAGGACAGGGTCAAATAAGTGTTGGCCAAAGCTGTTTTCAGAGGTCGCATGGAAGCTAGAAAGGAATGGGGTAGGAGACAAAAGGAATGCAGGCATGATACCTGGAGGAACTGTGGACCAGAGCCTGTGCAGGTATGTCTTCTTTACAACCAAGGAGACAGACGGCTCCATGTCTTGATTCTACTAACACAGCATCGCCTCAGTGGCTCAGCAAGTCCGGGACACGCACACACAGTAAGAAAAGCTGCATTAAGGGCTTCAGATTCTCTTTAACAGCAGGTTCTACTGGAGGCAGGTCTTTGGCCTTCAGGACAGCTGCGAGGGCCTCCTGGAAGAGGTCCTCCCCCACTGCAGTCTCCACACATTGGGCGCCATGCTGCCATTGTGGGTCTGCTTTCAAAGACTCAGCAGCCAGCGCTGATGGGCTAGGGGAAGACAGAGTCAGCGGAGAGGCTGGGCATAGCCAGGCGTAAGGCAGCATGACCTGCTTTAGGGGTTCTCTGATTGGATTTTCCCTCCTCCACCATGTGTGTGATGGGCTGGGGTGTCCCCCTCCCTAGGGACACTTGGAAGCCTCTTAATATATCTGCGGCGAGGGTTTGTAAAGCCCCATTTTATAGATGAGGATACTGAGGCTCAGAAGGAAAAGTGACTCACACAGGGTCCCACATCCAGAAAAGACAACCTGAGCTGGGATGTCAGTTCCCTTCCCGGATACCCCACTGCCCAGCAGGCACCCTACCCCATGGCACTCACATGCATCAGCTCCATGATTGCCACCAAGTCAGCCACAGAGATATGGGACCCAGTAAGGAAGGCCTGGTCCCACAGGAACTTGTCCTCAAGCAGCTGTAGGCACCCGTCCAGCTCAGCCAAAGTGGCTGCCAACACCTCAGATGGCACTGACTCGCCCAGGAACACAGGGATTATTATCTGGTGGGCCAACAGGCAGACAGAGGGTTCTGGGTCTGCCCAAAGCCCATCCTGGTTCCCACCCTCATCCTATCATCACCAGTCCTTTGGATTTCTGCTCACTTCTTTCCACTAATGGCCACTAGTAGCCCTCATCTCCTACTCAAACAGGGACAGCCTCCCCTTCTCCCTGGGTCATCACACAAGGCAACTGGTGGGATCCTTCTGTAATCTCAATCTGCCCATACCCTCCCTTGCATAAAGTCTTCCATGGCTCCCCACTGCCCTCATGAAAACGGCCTCAACACAAAGTCAGCCTTCTCCAGTGCAGTAGCCATCCCCTCCCCACTTCTCACCTCCTACTACCCCCCACTTATCAAATGGGAATGTGTCTATGAATCCCCCCTGGAATCTGGTTAAAGTTTATGCTCCCAATCAGTAAAGTCAGAGTGGAGCCTAAGCCTCCGTATTTCCAACAAGCTCCCTGGTGATGCTGATACTCCTGGTCCATGGACCACACTTCGGGTAGGAAGAGTCTACACTTACTCTACTCAACTTCTCTCCATTCTGTCCTCAAACACACCATGCTCCCTTCCCCACCAGCTGGAGGGGGCTCTGCTCCCAGGCCTCAAGACAGACACAGTTAAGGTGTGAAAACCTCCTTATTACCCAAGGGATCCTCCAGAGAGGCAGTCCCTTACTTTCAGCAGGGCGCGATTCTACCTATTTCATTCTCACACAGGGTGCCACCCCTGTGCTGGGCACTGCGAAGTGCTCTGTACATATTAATTGGGAGTACTCATTTCCAAAACATGTACACATTTGATAAAAACAGTGTGCATGTTGTGTTGATGTGTGCTTACTTGATTATTACTGAAGTTAAACATATTTTCATCCATGTATTGACCATTTCTCTCTGTCCTTCAATGAAACATCTGCTGATTTCCTTTGCTCATTTTTTTCCTCTCTTTGTCTGATGAGTTTCTCTTCTTTTTGTTTGTTCATTTGTTTGTTTTGAGACAGTCTCACTCAGTGGCCCGGCTGGAGTGGAGCGGTATGATCTCAGCTCACTGCAACCTATGTCTCCAAGGTTCAGGTGATTCTCCTGCCTCAGCCTCCCGAGTATGCCACCGCACCCGGCTAATTTTTGTATTTTTAGTAGAGACGGGGTTTCACCATGTTAACCAGGCTGGTCTCAAACTCCTGACCTCAAGTGATCCACCCACCTCTGCCTCCCAAAGTACAGGGATTATGGGCGTGAACCACCACACCCCGCCTGTCCGATGAATTTCTAAGAATATCTTAAAGAATATTACTTCCTTCTGACATATCTTTTACCAAGATCCTTCCCAGTTTTTTGCTTAAGTTTGATCCATTTTTTTCTTCCACAAAATCTCCGTGTATATGTATTAGTTTTTTCCTTTGTTCAGTTCTTCCACTGTTCTGAGGCTTAGAAAGTCCTTTCATACCGAGACATCAGACAAACAGATCCCATGAGAGTAGCTGGGATTGCATGTGTGGGCCACCCCTCCCGGCTATCACTTCCTTTCTCTGAGTCAGCTTTTCTCTCTGAGACTTGCCTACTCCATGAACTCAGGAAATGTCACTACAGGTGGCCCCAGCTCCCATTTACCTCCCCATAGGGAGCTCCTCTCTCCAGCTCCAATTTCAAAACCCCCAAGGAAGCGTTCTGGTTCACTCGCTTGGGCCACTGGCCAGAGGGATGGGATACTCGGAAAGATTCAGCTAGAGTGCCGGACCCAGCCCTGGACCAGCACTGTGCCCCATGGTGAGATGCCAGGGCTGGGATTCAGGGAGAACAAAGGAGGTTCCTGCGCAGTCATTCCTGCCTTCTGCGGCTGCGGGCTCCCAGCCCCGTCCTGTGCACGAAGCGGGAGCTTCTGCTGTCTGGCAGCAGCTGCTCTGCAGGGGATGGTAGAAAGTTCATCCTTGGCCGGGCGCGGTAGCTCACGCCTGTAATCCCAGCACTTTGGGAGGCCGAGGCGGGCGGATCACAAGGTCAGGAGATCGAGACCACGGTGAAACCCCGTCTCTACTAAAAATACAAAAAATTAGCCGGGCGCGGTTGTGGGCGCCTGTAGTCCCAGCTACTCGGGAGGCTGAGGCAGGAGAATGGCGTGAACCCGGGAGGCGGAGCTTGCAGTGAGCCGAGATCGCGCCACTGCACTCCAGCCTGGGCGACAGAGCGAGACTCCGTCTCAAAAAAAAAAAAAAAAAAAAAAAAAGAAAGTTCATCCTTAACCCCAGCTTTCCAGTCAAGGTTCCCACCAGTCTGGACACCTGCAAGTGTCACATGCCGCTGGGTGAAACTCTAAGATCCCTTTTAGAGGATCCCATTCGCTCCCTCCCTTCCGCCGCCTTGCAGCGCCGAGAAACAAAGCTCTGAAAGAACCATCAGATATCCGTACGCTGGGGCCTTTCCAGGATGGCGGGGCCCCGTCGTTTCTGGGTCGGGATGACGCCTGGAACCAGGCGGGGTCCCTGGCACCGGGATCCCGAAAAGCAGACTTGCTTCTCCTTGTCCAGCTCGTTCCTCTTTCCCTTGCAGTCGGCCCCCTGCATCTGCCGTCCTCCCTCCCAGTCGAGGGCCCCCAGCTCCAACTCCACCCTCCCATCTGTGCGTTCGTAGCGACCGCCCTCCCTGTAGCGGCACACGGACCTGGTGGTGGAGTCTTGGTCTCCAACGAGGCTGGCCAGGATTGGACAGAAACCGAAGGGGCGAGGCGGGTCCGGGGGTGCTGCGCTCCAATTGGGTGCTGTCCCAGGGAGTGGGGCCTGAGCCCGTATTTCCCGCGGCCGCCCTGAGCCTGCCACAGCCGCTGCCCACACCGCCATCAGTGCCTTCACTGCCATCCCCGCTGTCCTTGCAGCCCCCGCCATGGGCCTAGAACTGTACCTGAACCTGCTGTCCCAGCCCAGCCGCGCCGTCTACATCTTCGCCAAGAAGAATGGCATCCCCTTCGAACTGCGCACTGTGGATATTATCAAAGGTGGGCCCAACCCGTTTCCTCGCGTGTCCACAAATCCAGTGCACCCCCAGGCCCCTTGCCCTGTTCCGCCCTGAGCGTCTCGCCGCCCGCACAGCCCCCTCACCTCCTCCTGCAGCGTCTGCCACCAGAGAATGCTGTCGATTGAGTGACCTTGGAGGGATCACAGCCTTCTCTGAACCTTAGCTTGCTTTCTGAAAAGGAGGATAATGTTGCCTTCTGTTCTGTAGGGGTGGAAAGAAAATACTTAATGGAGTTTTCAGAATTCTTGCGTGGAATGCACGCATTTAAATTCACAAAGCCTGGAAAACGTTGGGAAGGACGTGCTGTTGTAAGAATTAAGAGATGGGAAGAGATGAGCCACCCCAGTTTGCCTCCCTTCCCCTGGCCCACCAGAGTCCTGGCTAGAAAACTTCTCTGCATCCACCTGCTGCACCTGGCCCCACCCACCAAAGCCCCCCAGCTGCCCCAGAATGTGGCAGGGCAGGGAGGCCCACCCAGGGAATGGGGTTGATCCAGCCCTCTGGAACCAGACCTTGCTGTTTCTCAGGGGTGTGGAGCTCTGCTTGGGGAGGGAGAGGGAGGGTGGAGAGGTGCAGCTTTTTTACTCTGAAGACCTTGTCTGACTCTTCAGGGCAGCACAGAAGCAAGGAGTTCTTCCAGATCAACAGCCTGCAGAAAGTGCCTGTGCTCAAGGATGGTGATTTCATCTTGACCGAAAGGTGCCCTCCTTCCCTCTCCCCTCCCACATCCGGAGCACATGTGACCCTGGCTGTCCCCACTGTGGGCCCTCCCATACCCCATGGGGCAGCAAGAGGAAAGGAGAGGGATCTGGGGAGAAGGTACAGCTTAGGGTGTGCCTGGGTTGAGCGGGGGCTGACAGAGCATGTCCCCGCACCTCTCATCTTTGGTGTCATCTGAGCCCCAGGGCCTCTCTGCTCCCAGACTGAAGCATATTGGAAGAGAAGACAAGGGAACATTTTTCCAGTGTTGCAGAGAGTGGGTTCAACAAATGCAAGCTGAAAAGAGCCTCTAGTGACTTGTGGCAGACTACCCCAATCTGCCCAGGCCAGGCCTAGAGGCCAGTGCCATGGCCCAAGGGCACAGCTCATGGTGAGGTCCAGCCGCTGGGCAGGAAGAGGACAAGAGGTCAGGTGGCTGCAGAAGTGATGGCTGTGGGACCTGTCAGAGGAGGGCCGAACGAAGACCTGCCTCCCCTCGTGATCCCTGATCCATGCGCATGGGCACGCAAGTGACTCCACGGAGCATCCACTGTGTGCCGGCCCCATGCTGGGTTCCAGTGGTCCAGGGAGCCTTTTCTGAGCTGCACTGCCTCAGACAAGTCACTTGACCATTCTGACCTTGAGTTTTCTCTTGTGCTAAAGGGCTAACGGGAGTCTACCTCATAGGGCAGCTGCTGGGATATCACAGAGATGAGGTTCTCAAAGTGCAAAGCAGAAGGTCCAGCCAAGAGTCGGTGCCTAAGAAAACAAAGACAGGAGGAGACTCGGGGGAGGAGGGGTTGGTGTTGGGGAGCTGGAGATGGAGGGTGAGGCTGGAGGGCTGTCCTTCAAATGCAGAGAAACCCCCAGGCCCCACTGGCAGATGGGAGCAGCTGGGGGTAAAGGCCTGGTGCCAGTGTCCTTACAGCCACTGCCCATTCATTCCCAGCTCAGCCATCCTGATTTACCTGAGCTGTAAGTACCAGACGGCGGACCACTGGTATCCATCTGACCTGCAGGCTCGTGCCCGTGTTCATGAGTACCTGGGTTGGCATGCTGACTGCATCCGCGGCACCTTTGGTGTACCCATGTGGGTCCAGGTGAGGAGAGCCATCTGGAGAGTGGTTGGCATTCAGAGAGTAGTTTGGAGTAGGCAGGGGCCATCCACTGACCCACTCTCTGCCCCCATCAGGTGTTGGGGCCACTCATTGGGGTCCAGGTGCCCGAAGAGAAGGTGGAACGCAACAGGACTGCCATAGACCAGGCGCTGCAATGGCTGGAGAACAAGTTCCTGGGGGACAGGCTCTTCCTTGCTGGCCAGCAGGTGACGCTGGCTGATCTCATGGCGCTGGAGGAGCTGATGCAGGTGTGAGCTCAGCCTGTGGGCAGTGTCCCTCTTCGTGCCACACCCACGAGGCAGACGGAAACACTGAGGCCTGGAGAAAGCCAGGGCTTTGCTCGGAGTCATAGAGCAAGTTTCTGGATGATCTGGGGCCAGAACCCTGAGCTTCTGCCTCCTGCCTGGGTGTGGGTCTCACCCCGGCTGCTCTTGGCCTCTAAGGCTGAACATACTGCCTGGGCCTCCATGGTCCATTCATCGGGGCTGGGGAATGGACCATGTCTCTGATACATTTGCCTATGGTTCCAGCATTCGGGTTGGCAGTGACAACTGGGAAAGTTGTATCCCCACAACCTTTTCATCCTTGTTCCTGCAGCCGGTGGCTGTCGGCTACGAACTATTCAAGGGACGGCCACGACTGGCAGCATGGCGTGAACGAGTGGAGGCTTTCCTGGGTGCTGAGCTGTGCCAGGAGGCCCACAGCCTTATCTTGAGCATCCTGGAACAGGCGGCCAAGAAAACCCTCCCAACACCCCCACCAGAGGTCTATCCGACTATGCTACTTCGAATTGCCAGGATCCCCTGAAGCGTCTGGAATGGGGCCCAGGAGATTCGCCATGAGGATTCATTCTGTTACTTACTTGCCCCTGTTTATCTTTCCATCTTGCCCCAGTCCCTTGTCTCCAGCTTCATGTGAAGCTCTGCACAGGCAAGACTGTGTCCTTGGCAGTGCTGCTTCTCCTTAGGTACAGCATACATAACCAGTAAGAGACTAAATCTGCAATACATAAAAAACTCCTACAAATCAGTAACGTGAAGAACACTCAAAAATTGATAAATGTCATCAGTGTTTTAAATATAATAAAGATTCCAAACACTTTGAATAGGGAACCAAGAGTTACTGGTTTTACTATGTTGTTGTGTTATGCATATGGAGTAAAAGTCGGTGCTAGCAACCCTCATCATGGTTAACCAAAGTAACTTCACAATAGCAAGTCAACATAATTGTATCACCAGGGCAATAAAATATTAAGTAAGTAACCAATTCGAATTGCCAACTATTAAAGGATGTAGGGGATGTTTCACAGGGCATAGCAACCGTCTTTGAAGTCTAGGAAACTTAAAAGATTTCTTTTAACAAGCATTCGTGTCTTCTAGGACAGTTTTATAATAACAGCAAATAGTAGGATTGTACATTGTCACACAGACTTCCATGTATATCCATGGGATGGACCTCATCACAATCATTTTAACAGAGAGAACTTAATATAAAGAATTGGTAACCAGGCATTAGAGAACTCCAAAGACAGAGAATCCAGATTAACATGGAGGTAAACACTGCAAGAAGCTGCTACCCCTAGGGCTGGGGGATCAAGGGAGGACATTGGAATTAGGAGGACCAAGATGCTGGAGGGGCCCTGAGGAATTCAACCCTCTAAGAAAGATGTTGCTCATCCCCCTAGCATCACCTTCCAAGAAGGGCAGGGTTCCCCAGTTTGCCCTGAGGTCTTCACAGGAGGCCATCTGGCTGTGGATGCAGTTCTCAAGTGTGACAGTAGATGTCACTGCTGACCAATAAACACGCTATTCCACACACACACTGGGCTACTTGCCCACACGTCTTGTGGCCTTGATGCCCCCACTTCCCATGCCTGCCCTGTGCCCACCATGTGCCACTCCTAGCCAGAAGTATTCCAAGCAGCAACCATTGCAACTGCCCTGCCTTAAGGGTGCCTGGTGGTGGCTTCTGTCTTAGGTCCTATTCCGAATGTCTCTCGAGCAATTTCTCATACTTTGGGGGACACTCTGGCCTGCTTTCCTGGGCCTTTTCCATTACCAATCCCTCTCCCCATCAGACACTGGGGATTGCGGCCACAGCCCGTGCCTTCTTGATCCCTGCTGGCTGCCTTTGGATTGTTCCTAATTGGATGGCTTTACTTTCAACAGACACTCCAATAAAAAACACAAAATAAAGAATAAAGTCAGTCAGTCCCAGTGCTGTGTAGGTGGCAGTAAGTCTGGGAGACCGACGTCAGCTGAACTAACCATGGTGTGCTTCATTGTTAAACAGGGCCAGCAGGATCCCCAGGTCACCTGGCAGGAGGAGGGGCAGGAAAGGGTCCTGAGAAGTGACCTTGAGTTCCACTTAGTGCTCTTGGCAGAGGGAAGGGCTTGGGCTAGCGCTGGAGGCATGAAGATGGGGTGTGTTCGGGGCTCTCCAGCAGTCCAGGCGTGGGAAGGGGACGCTGAGGGCCAAAGGCTGAGGCGATGCTGGGAAGTGAACCGTAGCAAGGTGAGGACTGACTTTGAGCCATGTGACTGAATTGCCTGTGTGTGGTGCGTGTGTATGTGTGTGAATGTCAGTGACTGTGTGTGTGTGAACGTGAGTGAATTGTGTGAATTGAGTGAATTGTGTGTGTTTATGTGTGGGCGTATATGAGTGTGATGAGAGTGAACTGTGTGTATGTCAGCGTATGTATGTGAATTTGATGTGTAAATGTGAGCAGTGTGAATTTGTGTATGTGGGTGTATGTGTGTGAATGAGTGAATTGTGTGATTTTGTTGGTGTGAATTGTGTGCCTGTGTCTGTGAGGGGGTGTACGTTTGTGTGTGTGTGAATTGTTTGGGAGGGCGTTGGTGTGTATGTGTGTTAATGTGAGTGAGTGGTGTGACTTTATCGAACGTGAGTGAATTGTGTCATTGTGTGGGTGTATAGGTGTGTGTACATGAGTTAACTGTGTTACTGTGTGAATGTGTGTAAATGGTATGATTGCGTATGTGGGTGTATATGTGTGTGAATGTGATACATCGTGTGACTGTGTGTGGATGTGGGTGGATGTGTGAATATGCGTGGCTGTGTGTCGATGAGTGTGTGAGTGTAAGTGTGCAGGTGGTAGCTCAGGATTTAAGGCACTTTAGGGGAATCATTCCTTGGCTCTGGTCCTTGGTTTCCCTTCTATGAAACAAGTTGAGTGAATTAGGCAGTCTCTGGCATTCCAGGATTTCGTCTCAGGTCTAGACAGGATTTTGTAAAGTGAAAGCACCATCCCTTGGGCATCCTGGGAGGTGTCCCTGCCCTCCATGGCTCGCCTTCTGCCACATGGCCCAGCAGCAGCTACTCTGCAGAGCCGTGTGCTGCCATGACAGGTACTCATGTGCGCGGGCGCGGACCTGCAGGTCCTGGGGATACCAGTGGTCAGGCGCTTTGTACACGCAGCTCATATGCAGCAAGATAGCCACACTGAGGGGACATGGCAGGGGCAGAAGACATGCCCTGATCACTCTTCAGGCATTTTCTGGGGCATTTGCACTATCCCTATGATGCAGAGGAGAAACGTGAGGCTCAGAGAGGTTAGGTAACTGCCCAGGGTCACACAGCCCTCCACGGGGCCAGACTATCATCTGAACTAAGGGCAGGAAGTAAGAAACAAAATGTTGTGAACTTCAGCAGGGGATCAGGGAAGGCTTCCAGGAGGAAGGGGCACCCAGTGTGAGTCTGAAGAATGAGAGCAAGTTGGGTATCTCCCCAACATATCCAAAGCATGGACAGGGCCAGGAGCAAGGCCAGCAGGACAGAGCCTTCCAGGTGACATGACAGCATTGCTTCCCACCCGGTCCCATCCCCTGTCCACCTATGGTGAAGCGTTGTGCAGTCTGACCCCCAGAGCTCATCGTGCCTCTGTGGGTGTCGGACCCTCCAGTGATCCCAGGCTCTGAATGTGAATCCAGCTGCACCACGGAGGCACTGCGTGGCCTCGGTAAAGGACGCCACCATGCAGCCACCAACCTGGAAGCTGTTTTTGGTTTTCATTTTTCCCGCCCACCTCCGACCCTTCAGCAAACCCTGCAGTTAGAGTTTCAAGAAAAAGAACCGACCACCACCCCGCCCCCCAACCCTGCACCACCACCACCACCTTGGTCTGGGGCTCCAGCACTGCGGGCTGGATGACTGCAGTAGCTTTCTCACCCCCGCCAGGGGATCCTTTACGACGTAAGTCAGATCACAGTTCTCCCTTGCTCAAAACCCTCTGGCAACTCAGTCCACCTGTGGTAAGAGCCAAAGCCTTCCCTGTATCCCATGCTACCCTCTGTCCTGACCTCCTGCTCTTCCTGCTCACTGCACACCCCCTGGCCCGTTGCTCTCCAGTCTGCACCCCATGCATTGTCCCACCTGGAGCCTTCACCCTCTTCCCTCCAGCCAGAACACCCTTCCCCTCATGCCTTGTGCTTTCCTACAGCTCTCTGCTCAGATGCCACCTCCTCCACGGAGTCTTCCCTTAACATCCTACTCATAACGACACATGCCCCCACTCTTACCCTGTGTATTTTTTCCATGGCATCCATCCACATCTGATATGTTACACGTTTACATGGGTTACTGTCAGCTCCCCCTTGTATTAATGGAATGTGATCCCATGAGGGGAAGGGCGTAGACACGTTCGCTGCTCAAGCCCCAGGGCTGAAATGGGGTCTGGCCCTGGTGGGTGTTTAGCAAATAGCCACTGAAGCTCGCTGAGTGGTCCCTCGACTCTCCAGGTACTTGCCCCACAGGGTTTGTGGGCAAAATGGTGGCACTAAGATGCCTGGTACAGCTGCTCCTCGAAACTTAGCACTCTCGTTCCTTCAGAGGGCTGGGCTGGTGGTGAGGAGGCCTGGAGCAGACTGGGTCCTTTGGCCTTCTGCAAGTCCCTCCCCTCCTCCAGCCTCAGTTTCCTCATTTGTACAATGCAGGAGGGGACTTCTATAGCCCCTCTCAACACTGGGTACCTCTGCCTGCCTCAGCCCATTCTTCACCCTGGGGCTGGTGCAGGGCCCACAGTCCATGATCCAAGCCATCAACAGTGAACAGACAGATGACTGACTGGCCCCACAAGGCCTGGCAGCAGCCCAGGGACCGGTAACCTCTCAGCCAAGGTGAAGTCCCCATCCTTCAAGGCCCGGCACCTTCCTCAGAGGTTCACCTGGGCAAAAGCAACGCTGTGCTGCTGGCCTGCAGGCGAGATCAGAGAGGTGAGTGGGGAGAACCCTGAGTTCTCTGAGGTCCCTGCCCACCCACACCCCAAAATCCCAGCACCAGCTTTCTGAGGCCCCTGTCTGGGAGGCATCAGGGAAGAGGAGGCCTCTCTGCTAGTCACTGGATCACAGACCCTGACGCCATCAGAGGTCCGCCTTTCCTGTGTCCGGCTCCTTGAAACATGGGTCAAGGACAATTCCATGGAGCTGTAATTCACACCCCACCCCCAGTCAGTTCCATCCATAGGTCAGACCCCTCCAGCCTCCTTCCTGAGCTCTAGGCTTGCCCCCTCTGATTCAGCTTCCTATCCCAGCTGGTGACTTAGGCCCTTCTGACCAGGCTGGGTGACTTGTCAATACCCCAGAGCCCCAGCCAAACACGTTCCCAACCCTCAGACCAACCTCATTCTTGCTGGGAATCCCTACCCCGTTCAGCCACTCAGCCTCCAGTGGCTCAGCTCTTCTTCCTTTCCTATGCGAAACTCTCAAGGCTGCCTCCCCATTGGGGGTTCCCAGGTCTGACTCACTTTAGCACTCCAGGCCAGTGCTGGAGGCCGCATTAGGTGACTGGTTAATGTGTTTGGATCGGAGGGCCTCAGTCGAGCCAGGCTCCAGTCTGATCATAGGCCTACATGTGGGCCTCTTTGCCCTTCTACTGAATGGACATGCACACCTCTGCCCATTCTCCCTCCACAAACTGCCTCCGTGTCCAGCCCCTGTTCTGCAGCAGGTGGCTCACGCTGGTTGTACCAAGGGTAGCAGTTGGGAAGAGTCAGCTGAGCAGGGGCCTCCTTCTGGCCTGCCCAGGGGGCTCTGACTCTGCTCTCTGTCCTACTGCCCAGTTATAGCCCTGCCTCCTCCACTGAATTCTGCTCCAGCTGCATCTCTCTATGCCAGCCAGACCAGCAAACACTGGAGCTCAGGGCGAGGGTGCTGGCCTCCCCCACTGCCCTGCCACAGGGCCCTCCCATGAGCCACAGTGGCTCACGCCTATAATCCCAGCACTTTGGGAGGCCGAGGCAGGCAGATCACCTGAGGTTGGGAGTTCGAGACCAGCCTGACCAACATGGAGAAACCTTGTCTCAATTAAAAATACAAAAGTAGCTGGGCGTGGTGGTGAGTGCCTGTAATCCCAGCTACTCGGGAGGCTGAGGCAGAAGAATCGCTTTAACTCGGGAGGTGGAGGTTGTGGTGAGCTGAGATTGCACCACTGAGCTCCAGCCTGGGTAACAAGAGCAAAACTCTGTCTCAAAAAACAAAACAAAACAAAACAAACAGACAAACAAAAAAACCAGTAAGGGTCATGTTCTGGGAGGCTAACTCAGTCAACTGTTGGGTCACCATGACTATTGCCAACAAACGTGGGATGCTGCTGGGCCCTGAGCTGTCAGACAAATTACTTTTTTCCGAGAATTAGAAGGCTACAGGAAATGTATTGTTTTTTGTTTTGTTTTGTTTTGTTTTGTTTTGTTCTGGGTTTCTTTGCGTGTATTTGGAGACAGGATCTTGTTCTGTTGCCCCAGGCTGGAATGCTATGGCTCAATCAGAGCTCACTGCAGCCTCGAACTCCTGGGTTCAAGTAATCCTCCCACCTCAGCCTCCCCAGTAGTTAGAACTACAGGCATGCACCACCATGCCTGGCTAATTACAAAAAATTTTTTTTGGCTGCATGTGGTGTCTTGGCACCTGTAATCCCAGCATTTGGGGAGGTAGAGGCGGGAGCATCTCTTGAGCACAGGAGTACAGGGCTAGCCTGGGCAACATGGCAAGACCCTGCCTCTATAAAAACAAAAAAATTAGCTGGGCGTGGTGGGGTGCACCTGTTGTCCCAGCTTCTTAGGAGGCTGAGGTGGGAATATCGCTTGAGCCTGGGGCCTCAAGGCTGCAGTGAGCCATGACTGTACCACTGCACTCCAGCCTGGGCAACAGAGTGAGACCCCATCTCTGAAAAAATATTTTTTTGGGGAGCCAGGCACAGTGGCTCACTCCTATAATTTCAGCACTTTCAGAGGTGGAGACGCGCAGATCAGTTGAGGTACAGAGTTTGAAACCAGCCTGGCCAGCATGGTGAAACCTCGTCTCTTCTAAAAATACAAAAATTAGCCAGGTGTGGTGGTGCATGCCTGTAATCCCAGCTGTTCAGGAGGCTGAGGCAGGAGAATCGCTTGAACCTGGGAGGCAGAGGTTGCAGTAAGCTGTGATCGTGCCACTGCCCTCCAGCCTGGGCAACAGAGCAAGACTCTGTCTCAAAAAAAAAAATTTTGTTTTGAACTCCTGGACTCAAGCAATCCCCCAACCCGGACCTCCCAAAGTACTGGGATTATAAGCATGAGCTACCACACTCAGCCACATTTATTAATTTCACTCTTGGCAAACATCAGGGAGAAGCTGACCCAAAAGGCCTGGGAAGGGTGATTGTCTTTCGGATAGAGACCAAGACTAGGGTTGGGACAGAGGAAAGTCAAATAAATCACACATTAGAGTTAGAAGCAGAGGCTCAGGCTGAGCCCAGGTTTATTATTCAAAATGAAAATGAAATGCAGTGATTAAAGGACACAGGGTCTCAGTGTGCATCATTCTCATGATGGCTTTCAGGCGGCTGTGGAAGACAGGGTAGGGATGGTGGCCTCGGGAGCTGAGGCGCTCTGGGACTTGGGCAAGTCTTAGGCAAGCCATTCCTGCTTTCTGGGCCTGGCTCCCATGGGCCATTAGAAATGAAAGTGCTTTGTGGACTGTTGAGGGCAGTGCAGGGGTAAAGCTTCCCAGCTCACCGGATCATGGCCAGCACCCAGGGCATCAGCTTCTGCTTTATGGTGGGGTCTGCAGGTGGGAAGTCCTTGGCCTTCAGAATGACCTCATGGGCCTCCCGGAAGAGGTCCTCCCCCACTGCTGCCTCCACGCGCTGCCGCCATGTGGCCAGCTTGGGTCGGCTTTCGAAGACTTGGCAGCCAGCACCCACAGGCTGTGGGGAAAAGGGGACAGAATGGGGATGGATGGTTGCGAGGGCAGGGATGGGCAGCATCTGATTTGGGGACCATAGATCTTCCGGAGGGGTTTGCACACACACTTAAGCACAGTGCTATAGCCAGGTGTGGCAGCATAAGCAGGACTTCAGCAACTAGCCAGGGCCCCCTGCCTAGCGGGCCCACCTGCCCACAGCACTCACATGCATCAGCTCCGTGATGGCTACCAGGTCAGCTAAGGAGATGTGAGGCCCAGTAAGGAAGGCCTTGTTCTGGAGGAACTTGTCCTCGAGCAACTGCAGGTTCACATCCAGCTCTGCCAGGGTGGCTGCCAGTGTCTGGGGAGATACTGGCTCGCCCAGGAAAACAGGGAACATCACCTGGGGATTGGGCAGGCAAAGTCAGGAGTTAGTGGGGTAGAGAGTTAGTTTTGATTTGCATTTCCCTAATGATTAGTGATGCTGAGCATCTTTTTTTGTACTTGTTGGCCAAAATGAGAATATTCTCAACACACTGGGTTAAGTAAAATATATCAATTTCCTTTTTTTCTTTCTTTCTTTCTTTCTTTCTTTCTTTCTTTCTTTCTTTCTTTCTTTCTTTCTTTCTTTCTTTCTTTCTTTCTTTCTTTCTTTCTTTTCTTTCTTTTCTTTCTTTCTTTCTTTCTTTCTTTCCTTCTTTTTTCTTTCTTTTCTCTCTCTCTCTTTCTCTCTCTCTCTGTCTCTCTCTCTCTATGTCTATCTCTCTCTCTTTCTTTTTTTTTGAGACGGAGTCTTTCTGTGCTGCCCAGGCTGGAGGTGCAATGGCATGATCTCGGCTCACTGCAAGCTCCACCTCCCAGGTTCACGCTATTCTCCTGCCTCAGCCTCCTGAGTAGCTGGGACTACAGGCGCCCGCCACCACGCCCAGCTAATTTTTTGTATTTTTTTTTAGTAGAGACGGGTTTTCACCTTGTTAGCCAGGATGGTCTCAATCTCCTGACCTCGTGATCCCCCGCCTTGGCCTCCCAAAGTGCTGGGATTACAGGTGTGAGCCACCACACCCAGTCTTACTTTTTATTTTTTCTTTTGAGACGGTGTTTAGCTGTGTCACCCAGGTTGAAGTGAAGCGGTACCATCTCGGCGCACTGCAAACTTTGCCCCCTGGGTTCAAGTGATTCTCCTGCCTTAGCCTCCTGAGTAGCTGGAATTATAGGCGCAGGCCACCAAGACTGGCTAATTTTTGTGTTTTTAGTAGAGACAAGGTTTCCCCATGTTGACCAGGCCAGTCTCGAACTCCTGACCTCAGGTGATCCACTGCCTCGGCATGCCAAAGTGCTGGGATTACAGGCATGAGCCACTGTGCTCGGCCTCTTTTTATTTTTTAATTGTGCCTACTAGAAAGTTTAAAATTACGTATGTGCTTCACATTATACTTCTATCAGACAGCACTTGACTAAATGAACTAAATTCCAGAGAGGCATAACCCGTTCCTATATGAGCTACTTTCATTTCAATTTCATTTTCTTGGACCCAAGCAGGCAGGGAGAAAGACTGCCACAGGCACGGGCTTTTCTGACTGAGCAGCAGTTTGGGAACTGGGGACAGGGCTGAAAAGCAGAGAGATCTTATAGGCAACATAGTAGTTGGTGATTAGATTTTAAAGCCATGCTAGACTGAGCTAGTGACCTGATCTCACATTCAAGAAATCTGAAACCAAAGATAAACTGAAACCAATTAAACCTGCAACCCAGCCCACCTCCTGATTAGCTAGAAGAGAACGGCCTCGCATCCTGGTTACCTGACAAAGGGAAGTGCAAGCCCTTTCTTGGGGGTATTTATTATGCAATTTAATCTCTGTTCTTCTTTTATCATAATGTCTGGCACACAAGAATACATCATGAGGCCAGGCATGGTGGCCCACGCCTGTAATCCCAGCACTTTGGGAGGCCGAGGTGGGAGGATCACCTGAGGTCAGGAGCTCAAGACCAGCCTGGCCAACATGGTGAAACCCTGTGTCTACAAAAATAGAAAAATTAGCCACGTATGATGGCGGGTGCCTGTAATTCTAGCTCCTTGGGAGGCTGAGGTGAGAAAATTGTTTGAACCTGGGAGGCAGAGGTTGCAGTGAGTCAAGATCAAGCCATTGCACTCCAGCCTGAGCAATGGAGTGAGAGTCCATCTCAAAAAAATAAAAAATAATAATAATACATCATGAGACAAGCAAAGAAGCAGGCAAATGTGACCCATAATTAAGAGGGAGAAAAAAACAATCAATAGAAATAGACCCATAGGCTGGGTGTGGTGGCTCATGCCTATAATCCCAACACTTTGGGAGGCCAAGGAGGATGAATCACTTGAGGTGAAGAGTTCAAAACCAGCCTGGCCAACATGGTGAAACCCGGTCTATACTACAAATACAAAAAATAGCCAGGTGTGCTGGTGGGTACCTGTAATCTCAGCTACTCAGGAGGCTGAGGCAGGAGAATCACTTGAACCTGGGAGGTGGAGGTTGCAGTGAGCTGAGATCTTGCCCCTGCACTCAGCCTGGGTGACAGAGTGAGACCCCCATCTCAAAAAAACAAAACAAAACAAAACAAAACAAAACAGATCCACAGAACACCTACGTGTTGAGATTAGTTGACAAAGATTTTTAGGTAACAGTGATAAATATGTTAGAGAATTTAGAAGAAAAGACAGATAAAATGGATAAACAGATGGTGAATTTCAGCGGAGAAGTGGAAATTCTAAAAACAACCAAATGGAATTTCCAGAGCTGAAAAATACATATCTCAAACAAAGAATGTATTGGATAGGCTTAATAGCAATTTGGCACAACAGAGGAAAGAATCTGTGAAGGCAAAGACAGGTCAGTAGAAATAATCCAAAACTGAAAAGAAGAAAATGGTGCCTGAGCACTTCTGGGGAATGTTCTCGCCGCTGCCCCCAACACTCCCAGCCTCACCTTATGCCACAAGGCCCGGAGGCAGCTTCTCCGCAGAGTCGTGTGCTGCCATGCCAGGTACTCATCCACACGGGCACGGGCCTGCAGGTCCTGAGGGTACCAGTAATCAGGGACCTTATATTTGCGCGTCAGGTAGAGCAGGATGGCCACACTGTGGGTGTGGGGGAGTCACGATAGGTAAGGGAAGGGCACTGTGCTGGGTATTCTATACGTAGTTTTTTTTGTTTTTGTTTTTGTTTTTTTTTGAGATGGAGTCTCACTCTGTCACCCAGGCTGGAGTGCAGTAGTGCGATCTTGGCTCACTGCAACCTCCACCTCAAGAGAATTCAAGAGATTCTCCTGCTTCAGTCTCCCAAGTAGCTGGAATTACAGGTGCGTGACACCACACCTGGCTAATTTTTTTGTATTTTTAGTAGAGATGGGGTTTCACCCTATTAGCCAGGATGGTCTCGACTCCTGACCTTGTGATCCGCCCACCTCGGCCTCCCAAAGTGCTGTGATTACAGGTATGAGCCAACACGCCCGGCTTTTTTTTTTTTTTTTTGAGACAAGGTCTTCCTCAGTCACCCAGGCTGGAATGCAGTGTTGCAATCTCAGCTCACTGCAGCTTCAATTTCTACAATAGTGCACCACCGTGCCTGGCTTTTTTTTTTCTTTTTTGTGGAGATAGGATCTTACTGCATTGCCCAGGCTGGTCTTAAATTCCTATCCTCAAGCAATCCTCCAGCCTTGGCATCTCAAAGTGCTGGCATTACAGGCACGAACCACTGTGCCCAGCACACTTCTTTAAACTTTCTGACAATTTGCCAAAGTATTAGCCTCATTTTCCAGAGAAGAAAACCAGGCTTAGAAAGGCAGAGATTTGCCCTAGGGCATACAGCTCTTAATGGTAGAGCTGAGAATCTTTCTGAGGCTATACCCAAGCTTTTCCTACCACCAGGCAAAATCCCACAACAGAATGTCTTGCCAAATGCTTAGAGACAGTTTCTGATCAGAGAACCAGAGAGAGCTTCCAGGAGGATGGGTCATCAAAGCTGGTCTTTAAAGAAGCTCAGTTCTTTCCATTCTGCATCCACTCTCATCTGCTGGGATTCTGACCAGCCTGTGATGGCCTGATTGTTCAAAAAGGCTCCCATGTCCTTTTGTTCTTTCTATCATTCTTTCTGCCAAGAATCCGCTCCTATCTAAGCCGACTGAGGTAGTTTGGCTCCCTAAAGCACCACTCAGGAAACACTCTTGCAGCTGCAGGATCCTAGAACAACAACAGACAAGGCCCCCTGGCACTCTCCTCCTTCCCTGGGTTTTGAGGGCCGCCATGGTGATGGGATGAGCATGGACCTGGAAGGGCACCAGATGTGTCCATTTGGAGACACAGAAAAGCTTTCAGGAACTTGGGGTTTCCCAAGAGTTGGGCATGCAGGCCAAAAGGGCAGAAAACCTGTGTATCTGCCACTGGCCCATATTCTCTATTAAGCTGGGGCTACGCCCATGTCCCAGCTTAACGACTCCATTGTCTGTGCAGGGTGCCCAGGAGCTCCTTTTGCTCCAAGCCAGTTGTTCAAGTCATCTCTGAGGAGGGCTGCAGGTCCCTGTGAGCCACAGACCTCCTGAAGGTGACAGTAGTGGCAGAGAAATGCAGAGATTGCACATTGACTCTGGCTGCTACCTGGGAGGTACAATGCTGAGTCACACAAGGACTCAGGACACCTGGGGCACCAGGAAGGAAGAAGGTCCCTGGCAGAATGTCAGAGGAATTCATTGGAGGTGCATCCATCCTGAGATTTCAGAGATGAGCTCTAAAGCACAAACTCCAGGTTCTCTTTCTTATGGGAAGGGTGACTCTGGTGACAAAAGGGGCAGAACTGGGGAAAGGTTGGCCTTTCCTGAAGAGGATTCAACTTCTTGGGACCTGCTGTGATGTAAGACGTCCATATCTGGTGGCTCTCCCATGGGGGAGACCCATCCTGGGAAGCTGCAGCCCAGAGATGGAGCCACCGGGCAGCCCAGATGCCACTGAGCCATCGCCACAGAAGCTTGGCCAGAGGACTGCCCCATGGTGGCCAAGGCTGCCTTCCTCCACTGGCTTGCCCTGCCTCAAGGATACTCTCACCAGCAACCAAAGGACTGGTGCGGAAGTAAAGTAGATGTTTGCTTTTCCAATCATCAGGGTGAACTGGAATAGCAGGAAGCCAGGGGCCCGGGGTCCAGTACTGACTCTCTGCGGGATGCGGGGCACAGAGACTCTCTGCCTCTGAAGACTTTAGTTTCCTTGTCTGTGAAATACAGGGTTAGAGCAGGATGGTTCCAGCAGGCCTGGCAGCAGCCCTAGGGTCCCACTTACCTCTCCGTCAAGGTGAAGTCCCCGTCCTTCAAGGCTGGCACCTTCTTCAGGGGGTTCACCTGGGCAAAAGCATCGCTTAAGTGCTGACCTGGGAAGAATCCAGCATGGTGAGTGGTGGGAGGACAACGCTGAGCCCGCCATGGCCTGTGCCCCTCCCTGCAATGCTCAGGCCCCAGTTTCATAGCTCTTCTTCCCACCAGTCTGCACTCCTGGTTGGCAAAGACTGGACGGGCCCCTGCGGGAGGAGGAGGAGGCCACTCCACTGGCTGGTACAAAATAGACAACATCCCTTGCTAAGTCCTGTAGGCACAGCCTCCTTCCATAGCCTGCCCCTCTGCAACAGAGCTCACTGTGCAGGGTGTGGTTCCTGGACCTTGGCATGCACCCTACCCACCTCCTCTTTCCACTATTGCCAGCTTCATGAACTTACAATCAGAGCGTCCCAAGCTGCAGGATAGGTCACCTGAGGGGACTCTGGCTTACTACCTTGTCCCTTCCACCATTAACTCTAAGGCAGGGTCATGAAACACAGAGAAGTGGCCTTTTTCTGGTATCTACCTACTTAGAAGCAACTTCTACTGGCTCTGCCATGTCCCTTTGTTCACCCTGCCCTGGGCATTGTGGAGCTGTGTGTAGCACACCTGCTACCACCTTCCATACCCTGACCTTTTATTCTCCTTACAGATGGGGTCTCGCTATGTTGCCCAGGCTGGTCTTGAACTACTGGCCTTAAGTGATCCTCCCACCTCGACCTCCCAAAGTGCTGGGATTACAGGTGTGAGCCACCATGCCCAGCCTGCTACCCTCTCTTTACCCTCCCTTCAGACTGTTCCTTCACCAGGAACACCCTCCTCTCTTTCCTAGTAAAACATGCTTCCCTCTGCACCACTATATTTGACAACCAGCTTGGACGTCCTCTTGCCTCCCATTCCCTTTCCTCTGCCCCATACTCTGCAGAGGAAGTCCTTGTGCAGGACAGTGGGCAGTCTCCAGTAGAGACTAGGTGAAGAAGTTTCAGGCAGAGGGCCAGCCATGGAGTGGGAGCCCTGGGCAGAAGGCTTAGCCAAGTAGAGTCGCCTTACTTGCCCAATCAGCCATACCTGGGTTCTGCTTCCAACCCCTCCTACTACCCCACCCCGCACTGGGCCTGGGCCTGCCAGCTGAGTCCTCAAGGGCCTTGGAGGCATGCCAGAGAAACAACAGGGTGTAGGGCTCACCAAGCTCCAGGGTCCCCCTTCTGCTCCCAGCATACCCCCTGGGGCAACCTACCTCCCCAGCAGGAACAAGAGGCAGAGGACAAGGTTTTGGGAGGCAGAGGTTGTAGTGAGCTGTGATCCTGCCACTGCACTCCAGCCTGGGTGACAGAGCAAGACTCCGTCTCAAAAACAAACAAACAAACAAAATGCCTTGGGCCAGGCACAGCAGCTCATGCCTGTAATCCCAGCACTTTGGGAGGCTAAGCCGGTGGATCATTTGATGTCAGGAGTTGGAGAACAGCCTGACCAAAATTGTGAAATCCCATCTCTGTTAAAAATTAGCCAGACATGGTGGCACACATCTGTAATCTCAGCTACTCAGGAGACTGAGGCAGGAGAATCGCTTGAACCCGGGAGGCGGTGGTTGCAGTGATTTGAGATCCATGCCACTGCACTGTGACAGCAAGGGTAAGATTCTGTCTCAAAAAAAAAAAAAAAAAAAAAAGAAGTGGAAAACAAGGACAAGGTCAGAGGCAAAACAGGAGGAGCAGAGGAAGGAAGGGACAAAGAAGAACCCCAATGCAGACTGGACGAGTGCAGAGGGCAGGGATGGAAAGTCACATCCTGAGCTGTTTGCTGTTGCAGAATCTCAGCAGCTGGGCCACAAAGAAGGGACTTGATCCCGCCCCAGTCTCTACACTTGGCACCCTTAACCTCTCTCATCCCGCCTTTCCCTAGGCCCAGGTCACACGCGTTTTCATTTTGTTTCTTATTTTCATTTTAAGATGGGGTCTTGCTAGAATGTCCTGACTGGAGTGCAGCGGCTATTCAAGGACACCATCATAGCGCCCTGCAAGGGGAGCCCTGACAGACGGCACCTGGAAAATCGGGACGCTCCCACCCTAATACTGCGCTTTTCCAACGGCCTTAGCAAACGGCACACCAAGAGATTATATCCCGCGCCTGGCTCCGAGGGTCCCACTGCCACTGAGCCTGGCTCACTGCTAGCACAGCAATCTGAGATGAACTGCAAGGCGGTAGCGAGGCTGGGGGAGGGGTGTCCCCCACTGCTGAGGCTTGAGTAGGTAAACAAAGCGGCCGGGAAGCTCGAACTGGGTGGAGCCCACCGCAGTTCAAAGAGGCCTGCCTGCCTCCGTAGACTCCACCTCTAGGGGCAGGGCATAGCTGAATAAAAGGCAGCAGAAACTTCTGCAGACTTAAACGTCTCTGTCTGACAGCTTTGAAGAGAGTAGTGGTTCTCCCAGCACGGAGTTTGAGATCTGAGAACGGACAGACTGCCTCCTCAAGTGGGTCCCTGACCCCAGAGTAGCCTAACTGGGAGCCACCTCCCAGTAGGGGGGTGACTGACATCTCATAAGAGCGGGTGCCCCTCTGAGACGAAGCTTCTAGAGGAAGGATTAGGCAGCAACATTTGCTGTTCTGCAGCCTCCACTGGTGATACCCAGGCAAACAGGGTCTGGAGTGGACCTCCAGCAAACTCCAACAGACCTGCAGCTGAGGGTCCTGACTGTTAAAAGGAAAACTAACATAGCGCCCTGCAGCCTGGAACTCCTGGGCTCAAGCGATCCTCCCACCGCAGCCTCTGGAGTAGCTGGGACTACAGGCGTGTGCCCCTGCACGCAGATGCGCCTGTTTTTGTCCTCCGGTCTCGCTTCTCCTCATGATCCAAACCCCTTTATTCGGCCTTAGGGGAACCCCGTGGTCTATTCCGTGAGACCGAGCAGAGTTTGGGGGAGCCCCCACTCTTGGATCTCCCTGCTGGCTCTTTCTCCGTTCGGTCTCCAAACCAGACCAGCAAGGGCCCCAGGAAGAAGGTGGCGCCGGGAGAAGTTCCCTAAGCTATGTATGCCTACCTGTCCCTTCCTGACTTTTCAGTTCCCCAAACCCGAGGCCAGGGCTACCTTTAATCAGATCCACGATGCGCAGCTCGAAGGGGATGCCGTTCTTCTTGGCGAAGATGTAAACAGCGCGGCAGGGCTGGGACAGCAGGTCCAGGTACAGCTCCAGGCCCATAGCGGGGACAGACCGACCAGAGGGGAAACCAGCGGGAGAAAGCAAACTCCAGTGCCAGGACTCGGGTCTCGGACCTCAGACCACGCCCCTGCGGCCACGCCCCCCGACCGCAGTGTCCCATTGGGCGGCTCGGGCGCCTGGGGACGCTGTTTAGTCCAATCGCGGGCGGCGGGCGGCCTGTCAGAGGGCTGGGCCAGCCTGGCTCCTGCAGGATCAGGGCGGGTGGCCAAGAGACGGTAGTCCCTCAGGGGGACGCACAGAAAGGCCCCAGTTCCATCCCTTTCGTGCCTGGCTCTCTCATTTCACTTAGCATAATGTCTTCAAGGTGCATCTGTGTTGAAGCGTGTGTCAGAATTTCCCATCGTCCCCATTTTAGAAGAGGAGATAAACACTGAATGATTATAGACCCAGAAAGTCTGGCTCCAAAGTCCATCCTCTTGGCTCAACACTGCAGAGTCCTGGGTGCCAGCAAGTGGCAAAGCCTCAGGGCTTACGTTCAGTGTTTTGTGGCCACTTGCTTCACTCCAGTCGCACTCCCTGGAATGTGACAGCCTTGGTCTTCCTGCTCCTGCCAGCACAGTGCCATCCATCGCATTCCCTGGGTTTATTTCTTCCCTTCTCCAGGCCTGTGTTTCTCCATCTTTAAAATGACAGGGAAGCTAAAGCCCTCCTAAGTCCTTGCAAGTGCACACCCCTAAATTCATCTGCCAAGTTGTAAGCCCAGGCCTGCTCCTTGCTGCCAGGGAGCCCCCCAAGGCCTGCCATGGAGCCTGTCAAATAGTATCAGGGTCACATATCACTTTCTAAAACAAATCCCACTGAAAGCGTGTCAGCCAAAGCATAATGTTTTCTAGAGAATAAGGAACATTTCTGCAAAGAAAGTGGAAGTAATAACTATTTTATTTTATTTAGATAGAGTCTCTCTCTCTTGCCCAGGGTAGAATGCAGTGGTGTAATCACAGCTTACTACAGCCTCCAACTCCTGGGCTCAAGCCATCCTCCCATCTCAGCCTCCCTGAGTAGCTGGGACTACAGGTGCGCACCAAGATGCCCAGCTAGTTTAAAAATTTTTTTCTGTAGAGGCAGGGTCTCACTGTGTTGCCTAGGCTGATCCTCCCACCTCTGCCTACCAAAGTGCTGGGATTAGTGATGTGAGCCACGACAGCTGGCCAGTAATAATGATTTTTTAACTGGAAAAAAATTAAGGAAAGATGAGAAATTCAGATTTCCATGTTAAAGTTTTGAAAGGAGGTAGACACTCAGAGAAGGCAACGGCTGCCTTACCCTCACCTCTGGATAACTTCAGTCAGAGGCCCAAGGAGGAGCTGTCAGGATTCTGGTCCAAGGCTCAGCCTGTCTTGCAAGTTCAAAACCTAATTTGGGGTGCGAGTGGTGGCTCATGCCTGTAACCCCAACACCTTGGGAGGCTGAGGCAGGCAGATCACCTGAGTTCAGGAGTTTGAGACCAGCCTGGCCAACATGGTGAAACCTTGTCTCTACTAAAAATATAAAAATTACCTGGGCGTGCTGGGATGTACCTGTAATCCCAGCTACTTGGGAGGCTGAGGCAGGAGAATTGCTTGAACTCTAGAGGCAGAGGTTGCAGTGTGCCAAGACTGTGCCATTGCACTCCAGGCTGGGTGACAAGAGGGTAACTCCACCTAAAAAACAACAACAACAACAAAAAACAATTAATTTGGTCCATGTTTCAGGGTTCATAATTTTCTTTGGGTCTGACTCACATAAACCAACTCACAAAGGCTGTATTTATTAATTTATAGAAAACAAGATAAAAGTGAAAGTATGTGGGATTCTTTTTTTTTTTTTTTTTTACTTAGCCTGTCTCTGTCACTCAGGCTGGAGTGCAGTGATGCAATCTCTGCTTACTGCAACCTCTGCCTCACGAGTTCAAGCGATTCTTGTGCCTCAGCCACCCAGGCAGCTGGGATTTCAGGTATGTGCCACCATGCTCAGCAAATTGCTGTATTTTTAGTAGAGACAGGGTTTCACCATGTTGGCCAGGCTGGTCTTGAACTCCTGGCCTCAAGTGATCTGCCAGCTTCAGCCTCTCAAAGTGCTGGGATTACAGGCGTGAGCCAGTGTGCCCGGCCTGGAAAAAAAAGAAAAGTCATTTAGACAGAATGCTCCCAAACATTGCTCAGTGCTCTCTTGGCTGTGTAGCCTCCTAGAAAGCCTCTTGGGTGTTACTGGCCAGGACCAGGTCCGTTCTGCCCATGCACAGTAAATTAATCACTGTGACACTAGTTTTGCAAAAGAGAAAAGATTTATTCACAGGGCACCAAGCAAGGAGGTAGGATAATAGCTCTCAAATCCACCTCCCTGAAAATAAGGCTTAGGGATAAGCCTTGCTTCCAAGCAATAGAGCACAGACCCCAGCCACACTCAAGGGGAGGGGGCTATACAAGGATGTGAATACCAGTCTGCCTGCCTCATGGGCCTACAACGCAGAAGGGCCATGCACTTGGTTTAAAGCTTTGCCGTTGCCATCTTGACATTCTTAACAATTTAAAAATAAGGGTCCCCACATTTTCCTGTGTAGCCAGTCCTGTCCAAGGAGTCCGAAGAGCTCATGAGGGTGGACAAGGCACTGTCTGCTCTGGGCAGTGATGTGGCCACTAACAGCTGTTCTCCCATCTCCCAGCCCCTACCCCAGGGCCACACCTTCCCCGTGGTCTCTCACATTCTTGTTTATTTGTTTGTTTGTTTTCTGAGACAGGGTCCTGCTGTTACCCAGGCTGGAGTGAGTGCAGTGGTGCAAACTTAGCTTACTGCAGCCTCGACCTGGGCTCAAACAATCCTTCTGCCTCAGCCTCCCGTGTAACTCAGACCACCAGAGCATGTCACCATGCTTGGCTGATTTTTTGACTTTGTAGAGACGGGGTTGCACTTTGTTTCCCAGACTGGTCGTAAATTTCTGGGCTCAAGTGATCCTCCCACCTCAGCCTCCCAAAGTGCTGGGATTACAAAGATGTGATCCACCGCCCCGGCCTCCCTCACATTCTTGACATTTAAAGTTACCGTCATTAACAAGGAACATGGTTACACTCAAATTTACTCAAGAAAAAAACTCTTTTCTCCATTAAAGAGATATGTGGCCTAGCTGCTTCCTACTCTAGTTGAGGTCTTCTTTTTCCTTTTTCTTCTTCTTCTCTCTTGTTTTTTAGAGACCAGGTCCTGCTATGTTGCCCAGGCTGGTCTCAAAGTTCTAGCCTCAAGAGACCCTCCTGCCTTGTCCTCCCAAAGTGTTGGGATTACGGGTGTGAGCCACTCTGTCCAGCCTCAAACTGTGCTCATTAGATCAGCAGCAGCAGCAGCCTTGCCTGGGAGCTTGTTCGAAATATACTACCAGGCTCCCACGCCTAAACCCAGACCTACCGAATCAGACAGTCTGTATTTTCATAAGATCCTCAGGTGATCCAAATGCGCCTCAAACTTCGAGGAGCTTTGATCCAGAACCTGCGCTGGAGGCCACCGGGGGCCACCCTGTTCTTCACAGACTGCAAGGCACGTTTTTTTTCTTGGCTCTTCTCTCTGTCCCAATGTCTCCTTCTCTCTGTGTCTGACCCTGAGGACCCTATGACATCTTCTCAGGGGAGTTTCCACTGCCAAAGGCCTGATTCTCTCTCTCTTTTTTTTTTTTTTTTTTTTTGAGACGGAGTTTCACTCTTCGTTGCCCAGGCTGGAGTGCAGTGGCATGATCTCTGCTCACCACAACCTCTGCCTCCCGGGTTCAAGAGATTCTCCGGCCTCAGCCTCCCGAGTAGCTGGGATTACAGGCATGCACCACCACGCCTGGCTAATTTTTTGTGTTTTTGGTAGAGACAGGGTTTCTCCATGTTGGTCAGGCTGGTCTCGAACTCCTGAACTCAGATGATCTGCCCACCTCAGCCTCCCAAAGTGCTGGATTACAGGCATGACCCACTGTGCCCAACTGCCAGAGGCCTGATTCCCTAGAATCTGATGGGCTCTTCTAGACACCAATCTCTACCTGGGCTCTTGTTGAAGAAGTCAATCAGCTTGTTGGTTGGAGCTCACGTCATATAAAACATGGCCACCTGGCCGGGCGCGGTGGCTCAAGCCTGTAATCCCAGCACTTTGGGAGGCCGAGACGGGCGGATCACAAGGTCAGGAGATCGAGACCATCCTGGCTAACACGGCGAAACCCCGTCTCTACCAAAAACACAAAAAATTAGCCGGGCGAGGTGGCGGCGCCTGTGGTCCCAGCTACTCGGGAGGCTGAGGCAGGAGAATGGCGTGAACCCGGGAGGCGGAGCTTGCAGTGAGCTGAGATCTGGCCACTGCACTCCAGCCTGGGCGACAGAGCGAGACTCCGTCTCAAAAAAAAAAAAAAAAAAAAAAAAAAACCAAAAAAAAACATGGCCACCTTCCAAGCCCTGTGTGTGGACAATGAGATAGGGACAAGTAGGCATATCACGTTCTGATACCTGGGCCCACGTCTGTCCTCAGGCCCCCAGGATATACTTTTATGGGGAGTTTTCCTCCCTTCCCCCAATATGGTCACTCATAACTTTACACCCAACAGTCAAACAGGAGTGGAAGCTATAGGGTTTCATGAAAGCAATAGGCTAGGCTGTGGGGCTGAGTAAAAGGCGCTGGACTGCGGTAGGTCTTACTCCAAGATGGCCAAATGGAAGGGCTTTTAGCTTTCTTTGTTTTTGTTTTATATCTTGAGATAAAATGTTCAATTTCTACACTTCAGAATAAAAAGAGCCATACTTTATGTTTCATATTTTTTGTATGCTTCCTTCCATACTCTTTTGAACAATGCAATCATATTTTCATTATAAGGTGTAATTCACATACCATAATGTCCACTTTTTCAAAGTATACTTTAAAATTCAATTGGTTTAAAGTCAATTCAGTGGTTTTTAGTATATTAACCAAGTTTTGTCACCATCACCATGATCTAATTCTAGATCATTTTCATCACCCCAAAGAGAAACTCTGTACCCATTAAACAGTCACTCCCCATTTCCCTCTTCTCCTAGCCCCTGGTAACCATTCATCTACCTTCTACCTCTGTGGACAGGAAGTATTTGCCTCTTCTGGACATTTCACTCAAATGGAATAATGAAATATGTCGCCTGTTATGACTGGCTTCTTTCATTTAGCATTATGTTGTCAAGATTCATCCATGTTGTAGCATATCACAGTACTTCATCCCTTCTTATGGCTGAATTATATTCTATTTTATGTATACACCACATTGTGTTTATCCATTCACCAGTTGATGGACTTCTGCATTGATTCTATGTTTCAGCTATTGTGAATATTGCTGTGATGAACGTTCATGTGCAAGTTTTTGTCTGGACATATGTCTTCAGTCGTCTTGGGTATATACCTAGGAATGGAGTTGCTGGATAATATAACTCTATGTTGCCCGGGCACAGTGGCGCACGCTTGTAATCCTAGCACTTTGGGAGGCTGAGCTGGGTGGATCACCTGAGGTCAGGAGTTCGAGACCACCCTGGCCAACACTGTGAAACCCCGTCTCTACTAAAAATGCAAAAGCTAGCTGGGCATGGTGGTGCCTGCCTGTAATCCCAGCTACTCAGGAGGCTGAGGCAGGAGAATTGCTTGAATCCAGGAGACGGAGGTTGCAGTGAGCCGAGATGGCACCACTGCACTTTAGCCTGGGTGACAGAGCAAGAATCTGTCTCAAAAAAAAAAAAAAAGAAACAAACCAAAAAACCAAACTCATATATATATATAATGTAATATATACATAATATATTATATATACATTATAATATATATATTTAACTTTTGGAGGAACTGCAAGCTGTTTTCCCAAGTGGCTATACATTTTACATTCTCAGCAGCAGCACACGAGGGTTCCAATTTCTTCACACATCTTCAACAATACTTTTAATCTGTCTTTTCTATTATACCCCTCGTAGAGTGTGTGAAGTGGTATCTCATTGTAGTTTGATTGGCAATGTCTTGATTATAGTAGCTTTGAAGTAAGTTTTGAAATTGGGAAGCATGAGTCCTACAACTTTTTCTTTTTCAAAACTATTTTGGAGATTCTGAGTCACTTTAATTTCCACATGAATATTAGGGCCAATTTGTCAGTTTGTACAAACAAGCCAAATGGAATTTTAATGCAGATTGTGTTGAATTTGACATCTTAACATTACTATGCCTTCCAATCATGAACATGGGATGTCCTCCCATTTATTAAGGTCTTCTTTAAGTTTCCCCCCAACTTTTAAATTATGAAAACATTTAAAATCCAGAAAATGAAAGGACTAGTACAACAGCACTAATATATGCAACCCCAGTTTCAACTTACTGTTTTTTGAACGTAAGATACCAACATCATGACACCCCACCTAAGGACTTTTTAGCAAAACATTCTAATTTTTTACTTCTCTACTGGGATTATTGTTTGTCTTCCTCCACAATAACGTGAACACTAAAGGTAGAAATTTTTGCCTATTTTGTTCACTACTGATTCCTCTGCACCAAAAACACTGCCTGGTGGTGGGTACTTTTCTAGTTTTAGGAAGGAGAAGACAAGATACAGGTCCTGACTCTGGTTCTGCCTCTCATTCATATGCTGCTCTGAAGATCCCCTCCCCTTGAAGAACTTGTTTTCTCATCTACAAAATGGGGATAATACTAGTACTCATCAGGGTAGTTGTGAGGATTAAACAGGGTACGAGATGTAAAATTGCATGCTGTCAGATGGTTTTGTGTTCCCATCTAGCTCCATGAGGGAGAGGATTTGCTCTGGTCCATCCCTCTGGGCTCTGGGCTTCTAATGGGCAGACAGCTTCCTCCATGAGGTTTGGAACTGCAGATCCTGGCACAGTCCCTCAAGACAAGCTTTTTGACTTGAACTGCTGATGGTCTTCCATGCACAATTCAACAGAAATCCAGCAGCATACACTTCCTTGTATGCACTTGCCCCTCTTTTTACATTTATTACACATTCATTGCTACCTAATAATCCCTTATACTTATGTTTTACTTTATCCAATCATTCAACAGTTTTCAACAGAACTACCAAGAGGAGAGATTTTTCAACTTCATTAGACCCTGAGATTCTATTTTTAACATTTCTTCCACGGATTGTTGAATGTTTCCAACAATTGACCTACCTTCCCTTGGCCTTATCTGCATTCCAGATTTGGTTGTATGTCCATCTCTATCTTGCCAGACTTGCCTCACAGACCCAGCTTGAACACAAGATGGGTGCTTGCTGAAGAGCAGGACTCATTCTGTTGAACATGTGTGTTTTCTCAGGTCAGATTGCTTGGTGGTGTTCCTTTAATTTCTTTCAACAGCACATTATAGTTTGCTGTGTTTAAGTGTTGCTTTTCTTTGGTTAACCTTATTCTAAGTATTTTATTCTTTTTGATGCTATTGTAAATGGAAATGTTGTTTTAATTTTTTGATCCTTTATTGCAAATGTGTACTATGGATTTTTGTGTATTAATCTTGTATCCTGCAACCTTGCTGAACTTGCTTATTAGCTCTAATGGTTTTTAAGCGAGTTCCTATAATGTCATCTGTGACTAAAGATAGTTTTACTTCTTTCTTTCTGATCTGGATGCTTTTTCTTCCTTTTTTTTTTTTTTTTTTTTTTTTTTGCCTAATTGCCCTAATAAGTAGAGGTGGTGTGAATGAACATTCTTGTCCTGTTCCTGATCTTAGAGGGGAAATACTCGATCTTTCACAATGAATGAGGTATGGTGTTAGTTATAGGTTTTTCATAGATGCTGTTTATCAGGTTGAGGAAGTTCCTTTCTAGTCTTCATCTGCTGAGTAATTTTATCGTAAAAGGATGTTAGATTTTGTCAAATGCCTTCTCTGCATTAGGATGATCATGTGACTTTCTATTAGCACGGTATGCTACATTGATTGATTTTTGTATATTGAACCACATTTATACTCCTGGGATAAATCCTACCTGGTCAAGGTGTATAATCCTTTTAATATGCTGCTGAATTTGATTTGCTAATATTTTGCTGAGGATTTTTACATCTATATTTATAAGGATATTGCTTTGTAACTTTATTTTCTTATAATGTCTTTTTCTGTCTTTGGTATCAGAGTAATTCTGGCTTCATAGAACGAGTTGAAAAATATTTCTTCCTGTTCTATTTTTTGGAAGAGTTTGTGAAGGCTTTGTGTTAGTTCTTCAAGCTTTTGGTTGAATTCACCAGTGAAGCCATCTGGTCCTGGGCTTTTCTTTTTAGGAATTTTTAAAAATTAATATTTTAATCTTTTTATTTGTTACAGTTCTATTCAAATTGTATCTTTCTTCCTAAGTCAGTTTCGGTAGATTTTATGTTTCTAAAATTTTCTCATTTCATCAAGGTTATCTCATTTGTTCACATACAATTACTCATAGTATTTCTTTATAAACCTTTGTACTTCTCTAATACCAGTAGTGATGTGTCCATTTTCTTTCTGTCTGGTGTCTGTTTTTTTTTTTTTTTCATTTTTTGAGATTAGGTTTTCCTGTGTTACCCAGGCTGGAGTACAGTGGTGCAGTCATAGCTCAATGTAACTTTGAACTCCTGGCTAAAGTGATCCTCCCACCTCAGTCACCGAATTAGCTAGGACTACAGGCATGCACCAACACACTCAGCTAATTTTTCTTTCTTTCTTATTTATTTATTTATTTTTGAGACGGAGTTTCGCTCTTGTCACCCAGGGTGGAGTGCAGTGGTGTGATCTCGGCTCACTGCAACCTCTGATTCTCGGGTTCAAGTGATTCTCCTGCCTCAGCCTCCCGAGTAGCAGGGATTACAGGTGCCCGCCACCATGCCCAGTTCATTTTTTATTTTTAGTAGAGACAGGGGTTTCACCATGTTGGCCAGGCTGGTCTCAAACTCCTGACATCAGGTGATTTGCCCGCCTCACCCTCCCAAAATGCCGGAATTACAGGCATGAACCACTGGGCCTTGCCTCCCAGCTAATTAAAAAAAATAAATCTTTTTGTAGAAACAAGTCTCACTATATTGCTCAGGCTGGTCTCAATCTCCTGGCCTCAAGTGATCCTGCTCCCAAAGTGATCAGCCTCCCAAAGTGCTGGGATTACAGGTGTGAGCCATTGTACCCATCTTCCATTTTCTTGGTGAATAATTTGAGTCTTATTTTTTCACTTGGCTGTTCTAACTAAAGGCTTGCCAATTTTTGTTGATCTTTTCAGAGATCCAATTTTTGGTTTCATTGATTTTCTCTATTGTTTTTCTATTTTCTATTTCATTTATCTCCATTCTAATCTTTATTATTTCCTGTCTTCTACTGGTGTTGGGTTTAGGTTGCTCTTATTTTTCTAGTTCCTTAAAGCATAAAGTTAGGTTATTGATTCAAGATCGTTCTTAACTCGTGTTTACAGCTATAAATTTTCCTCTTAGCACTGCTTGTGCTGCATCCTATAAATTTGGGCATGTTGTGTTTTCATTTTTATTCATTCAAGATACTTTTTAATTTCCCTTGTGATTTCATTTTTGACCCACTGATTGTTTAAGAGTGTGCTGTTTAATTTCTATGTGCTTGTGAATTTTCCAGTTTTCCTTCTGTTCTTCATTTTTAACTTTATTCCACTGTGTCCAGAGACCATACTTTGCATGATTTCAATCTTCTTAAATTTGAGACTTAGGACCAATTATATGCTCTATACTGGAGAATATTCCACGTGCTCTTCAGAAGAATGCTTATTCTGCTCCTGGCAGGTGGAATGTTCTGTTCATGTCTAGTGTGCGCAATTGGTTTATAGTGCTTTTCAAGTCCTCTATTTCCTTGATGGTCTTCTGTAGTTTTTCTATCCATTACTGAAAGTGGGGGCCAGGCACAGTGGCTCACACTCCTAATCCCAACACTTTGGGAGGCTGAGGCGGGCAATTTGCCTGAGCTCAGGAGTTTGAGAAAAATACAAAAAAAAAAATTAGTTGGGTGTGGTGGCGTGTGCCTGTAATCCCAGCTACTCGTGAGGCAGGAGGATCACTTGAATCTGGGAGGCGGAGATTGCAGTGAGCCCAGATTGTGCCACTGCACTCCAGCCTGAGTGACAGAGTGAGACTTCATCTCAAAAAAAAAAAAAAAAAAGAAAGAAAGTGGAGTATTGAAGTCACCAACTATTATTACTGACAATGTAGCCATATTTAACCCTTTACTTTTAAAATTCTTTTTGGAAACTGGAAGGATCTGTAACCACCACCCACTCCCACATCAGACCCTGTGCATACGCCAACTATTGTTGCTCAGCAGCTGTGATGGTTGTTCCAGCTCTTTATTAGGCAAAGAAGAGGTGTCTTTTTTAGCATTTCCTTTAAGGAAGGTGGCTCAGATTGTTGAGCCAGCCAGGCCCTGCAGGATGGCTGCAATTAGGATCACAAGTACTTCTCCCGAAACTCACAGATTCTCTGCGTGACCATTGGATCCAATGTTGAAAAGTCCCAGTTGGCCAACTGCATTAGTCGATCGTGGGCCTCCTTAAAGAGGCCAGAGCCAATATTCAGCTCCACCCGCATGCGCCACTCAGCTAGCTTGGAGCTGTTGAGGAAGACATTGTAGTTGGCTGCCATGGGCTGTGGATAGACAAAGAGGAAGATGTGGTCAGCCTGGGGACCAGCCCTACCTGGGTCCTCTCCCACAGCCTCAGGCCCCCGCCTCCAACATCTGCCTCTGCAAAGAAATAGGCTGCTGACCCCCAAGGCCTGAGCAAGGGGGTCCCAGACTATGTAATAGATGTACATGGGGATGGAGGATCCAGAATCCCCCAGGGTCTCTGGTCACTGCTCTTCTTGCTCTAAGCCTTCTGGACCATGCTGAGAGGGCTCCCAGCCCAGGCAGCTCCCACTTCTCCAGCCTGCGACCTCACATGAATTCTGCCTTCTTCCAAGGAAACCCCTTATCCCAGGGGTGTATATGTGGATGAGGGAGAGAACTCAGGTTTTTTTCCCCATGTTTAACCTCCCACTGTGATCAGGCTCAGGGGCTAGAATGGGAGACCTGGCAAGCAGTCTACCCTGCAGTTTGGCTGGCTCACTAAGACAGTCTACCCTGCAGTTTGGCTGGTTCACTAAGACAGTCTACCCTGGACTTTGGCTTTGCACCCAAGGTCTTTGGGAAGCCCAAGAAGGGGTGGGTGGTGGGTGAAATGTAAGGGGTGGGGGCAAAGCATATGTCTGAGCCCTCGGGACAGGCCAGAATGATTTTTCCTGGTGCTGGCCTGCACTGCAAACAGACCAAAGAGACTAATTTTCATATGAGCCAGAGATCTCTGGGATGAGGAAAGGAACACTGCATTTCCTGGCCAAGCCACCAGGATCCCAGGTGCCTCCTCCTGGGCATAGCTCTGGCTGATATGAAAATTAGTCTCTTTGGTCAGTGTGCAGTACCCTAGCTGGTGTGCAGGATGGCCAGTTTAGACCCTGGCCAGTGTCTTGAGAGGCAGAACTGGTCACCCTCCCCTGCATGGAGAGGCCACATAAATGCCCCATACTCAGGTGTGCCTCCAAATGCACAGTGGATGCCCCTCAGACCCAGCCAGGAGAGCTGTCCTCCATAGCTGTCTGTCTGGAGCTCTGGGAACGAGGCAGGGCCAGAAGGAAGCCCAGGGGCCAGTGAACATTTCCTGGTGAGTCCAGCAAGAGGAGGCGGTATCTGGGATGCTGGTGGATTGACCAGGAAATGCAGTGTTCTTCTCTATCCCAGGCTCACCCTCCAGCTCCTCACACACCGAAGAATCTTTGTCAAGTGTGGAGAACTGTGATCCTCCCTGATTCACAATGTTCTGTGCTTCCTGTTGCCCCCAGACTGAGTCCAGGCCCCCTGACCTGGCTCCCACAGCCCCCATGGCAGCTCTACCTGCCTTTCCCGCCTCTCCAGCCTATCCTCAAGTGATGGCCCCACTGGTCACAGAGGAGTCCCACCTCTGCCCAAGGTCTAACCCTCCTCCACCCCAACCCACACCTGCATCATCTCCACCACGGCCACCAAGTCAGCCAGTGAGATTTGGTCCCCGGTGAGGAACATCTTATCCTGCAGAAAATACTCCTCGAAGAGCCGCAGGCTGTTCTTCACCTCTTCCACTGCATGCTCCATCTTCTCAGCTGAAACTTCCTCCCCTGTTATCTTTGGGATCAGCAACTGGCCAGGGTTGGGAAGAGGAGGGAAGAGGAGGCTGCACTCCAGGGCCACGTGCCCTGCCTGGTCTCTGTACTCTTGTCTGCTGGATAGATACTGGACAGTTCCCAGGACATAAAGTAGTTTCACCTCTTGTAGCAGTTCTGATTGGTGGAAGTTGCTGGGAACCATGTGTTCACAAGGATTTGGGGAGCTCAGCAGGTATAAGTCCTGTGACTGATTAGTGATGCCTGTCACAGGCATAGAATTTGATGTAACCAATCATGTACACATGTATTGGTTATTTGTCACCTTCAAATTTTCTATTTTCTTTTTTTTTGTTTTGTTTTTGAGACGGAGTCTCACTCTGTTGCCCATGCTGGAGTGCAGTGGCGGGATCTCAGCTCACCGCAACCTCCGCCTGCTGGGTACAAGAGATTCTCCTGCCTCAGCCTCTGGAGTAGCGGGGATTACAGGCACGTGCCACCATGCCTGGGTAACTTTTGTATTTTTAATAGAGATGGGGTTTCACCATGTTGGCCAGGCTGTTCTCGAAGTCCCAACCTTGTGATCTGCCTGCCTTGGCCTCCCAAAGTGTTGAGATTACAGGCATGAGCCACCGCGCCAGGCCATCTTCAAATTTTCTATGAGCTTTTTTTTTTTTTTTTTTTTTTTTTTGAGATGGAGTCTCACTTTGTCACCCAGGTTGGAGTGCAGCGGCATGATCTCAGCTCACTGCAACCTCCACTTGGCTGGTTTAAGCAATTCTCCTGCCTCAGCCTCCTGAGTAGCTAGGATTACAGGTGCCCACCACCACACTGGCTAATTTTTTTTGTATTTTTAGTAGAGACAGTGTTTCACAATTTTGGACAGGTAGGTCTTGAATTCCTGACCTCAAGTGATCCACCTGCCTTGGCCTCCCAAAGTATTGGGATTACAGGCTTGAGCACAACACCTGGCCTTCTGTGGGCCTTTCGACGCTGAGATTCTCTAGTTCGGAATGAAATGCCTCAAATGCTGTCCTGGGTAAGTCATATCAGCCCCTCCTGTATGCCCTTCCCCTCGCCCTAATAAGACTCTTTCATGCCCATTGTTTCAGTCCACACCCCTGACAGCTCTGTAAGGCAGGCAGGAGAAGGAGCTGAGGAAATGAGGCCCAGAGAGGGAGGGAGACTTACTTACTAGAGTTCACCGGCAATCAGCAGGGCCAGAACTGGCCACCAGCCTCCCTGACTCCCTTGTGCCCTTGTCCCCAGGCCCCGGAAGTGATCCTGCTCACCTTGAGCCAGACTATCTTCTTCATGGGCAGCTGAAAGGCCGCGTGTTGCCAAGCCATGAACTCATCCACACTGGCACGTACGTGCAGGTCTGGCGGGTACCAGTGTGATGGAGCGCTGTACTTGCGGCACAGGTAGTAGAGGATGGCCACACTGCAGAAAGGGCCGGTCAGGGGCACTGCCCTTGCCTTCCTGAGTGCCACTACATCAACCACCCCAATATGCCCTGGGCCCAACTGCTGGGGCTTCCAGAGCAAGAAGGAGCCCAAATGGCCCCGGGAAAGGCCTTCACCAGAGCTGTCTGTCTGACAGTCAGTAAGGGCAGGGAAGGAGCCCTGCAGGGTGAGTAGGAGTTGGGGGCTGGTGGTGTAACAAAGAGTAGGCCAGCAAGGGGAACAACACGTGTCAAATCAGGATGCTGAGGCGGGTGGATCGCTTGAGTCCAAGAATCTGAGGCTGCAGTGAGCCAAGATCACGCCACTGCACTCCAATTTCGGTGAAAGAGCAAGATCCTTTTTCAAAACAGAAACAGGCCAGGCACGATGGCTCACACATGTAATCCCGGCACTCTGGGAGGCCAAGGGCGGGCAGATCCCTTGAGGCCAGGAGTTGGAGACCAGCCTGGCCAACGTGGTGAAACCCTGTCTCTACTAAAATGAAAATACAAAAATTAGCTGGGTGTGGTGACACACACCTGTAATCCCACCTACTTGGGAGCCTAAGGCATGGGAGTCACTTGAACCTGGGAGGCACAGGTTGTAGTGAGCCAAGATTGTGCCACTGCACTCCAGCCTGGGCCATAAAGCAAGACTCTGTCTCAAAAAACCAACAAATAAAAACACATGCTGAAATACCAGGGTAAGGGCAGCAAGGTGAATCTGAAGAACGGAGAGTAGGTGGGTGCAACTGGAAGGAGGGTGGGGGTGGTTGGGGAGTGGTGAGGCAGCAAGAGACACTGTGGAGGCCACAGAGGGTAGCCCCAGGAGATGCAGGGAGGTTATGGACTTAATCCATAAGATTAGGTGTTATACAAGCCAGGGCATGAAAGGATCCATCTCTCTGGTGCTGGATGGAGGGTGAGCCCGAGGGAGCAGAATGGATGACAGCAGGGCCAGCAACTATAGGGAAGGTTGTGATGTCCGGGAATGGTGGAGGTCATGGGGACAGAGGGAAGGGGACGGAAGGGAGACATGCTTCGGAGGGGTATCCTAGGCCTTGCTGATTGATGGCTGGTGTGGGAACCTCCACAGGACAAGTGCTCCTTTGTTATCATCAACAGCAACCTTGCCAAGGTAAAAAAGTTAGGGCATGGAGAGAGCTACCGATTAGAGAGTGGCGGGAGAGACAGCAACTGGCTGCAAGATTCAGAACTTGTTTGGATCCTGATCCAAACAAACTGCCAAGAAAATATTTAGGAGATAATCAGAGAGTTTTGAACAGGAGCCAGACATTAGATGAAATCTAGGAATTATTGTTAATTTTGTGAGGTATCTTAATGGTAATGTAGTGATCCTACCCTCTCTCCTAGCCCAGGCTGGAGTGCAGTGGCGCAATCAGAGTTCACTGCAGTCGTGAACTCCTGGCCTCAAGCGATCCTCCCGTGTCAGCCTCTCAAAGTGCTGGGATTATAGGCATGAGCTACCATGCCCAGTCTGTTGCTTTTCTTTTCTTTCTTTCTTTCTTTTTTTTTTTTTTTTAAGAACTCTTATCTCTGAGAGGTATGTTCCTAAACATTTATTGATTTGTTTACTATTTATTTTTATTTTTGAGATGGGATCTTACTCTGTTGTCCAGGCTGAAGAACAATGACTCAATCTCGGCTCACTGCAACCTCTGCCTCCCGGGCTCAAGCAGTCTTTCCCCTCAGCCTCCTGAGTAGCTGGGACTACAGGTGCAGACCACCACGCTAGCTAATTTTTGTATTTTTTGTAGATATGGGGTTTTGCCATGTTGTCCAGGCTAGGCTGGTCTTGAACACATGAGCTCAGGCCATCCCCCAACTTCAGCCTCCCAAAGTGCTGGGATTACAGGTGTGAGCTGGCCCCTAAACATTTATGACTGGAATGATGGGATGTCTGGGAGGCAGGGGAATAGAAATGATGTAAAATGGACTCCAGGTTGGCAACAGTCGGAGCTGGGCAATGGGTTTGTGGGGTTCCTCATGCCCCTCATTAGTTAGTATTCACTCTCCTTTAGTGTATGTGTGAGGTTTTCCATGGTGAAATAGACAAATGCGCGCACTGTGTCTCCCAGGAGGAGCAGAGACACATGGTGCAAGGGCCCTGGGGAAGACTTACCTTTCACTTAAGATAAATTTCCCATCTTTGAGGCTGGGCAGCTTCCTGAGGGGGTTGATGTCAATGTATTCTTTGCTGTGGTGGTGACCTGGGAGGGGCAGGGAAGGTATGAGGCTGTGGGACTCCAGGGGAGAGAGAACTGAGACTCCCAGAGACACAAATACCTCCCTCTCTATTTTCTCAAGAAGAGGGAACTGAGGCCCAGAGGGACATCGCGTCTCACCCCAGGTCATAGGGCAAGGCAGTTGCAGAAGCGGACTGGGATCAGAACTGGTGGCTCCCAGGCTACTCCACCCTAGGTTTAGTGACTCCCGTGCCTCCTACCTGTGTCCAAGGACAAGGATGACCCTTTGGCCCAGAAGCTGGAGGCCTCCCCCTCCAGCTTCCCCCAGCTGGGGGGAGGCCTCCAGCTTTGGGCCCACCCCCAAAGCTGAATCTGAAGCCACAGCCTTTGAATCACCTGAAGCCCTGAGGGACTGAGTCCCATCCCCACTCCCATCGCCCTCACTCCTCTGTCCCCTCTTTAAGGAAGCCGGGCCCAGCACACAGCTGGACATCCAAAAGGAAGCCTCTCAGACACAATCGGGGTCATCTGTACAGGGAACCTGATGTGGGGGCAGGAATTGAAACTCTTTCTGGACCAGCTGCTTCCCGTTGGGGGCTCCACTCGCACCCCATTCATTTCCAAAGTTTCCCTGTCTCTTCCTCTGTGTTCTAGAGGCTTCTGCTTTTGCAGGTTGAGGTTTTGGAGCCCCTCTGTGCTCAGGATGGAGTTGGAGCCCACCCGTCTGACCCTCACTCGGGGTCAGTGGAGCCCTGAGCCGTTCTGAACACTGGGGAAGACGGGTGTAGACAGACTGTGCTCTTCTGCCCCCTTTGCCAACCTGGCAGGCAGGTGCTGAGTTCACAAGGTCCTAGACTTCCACAAGGAAGCCAGGGTGCCTGGTGGGAGCTCAGGGAGTCCCAGATGCTCTTCCTTCCCCCTTCTCCTCGAAAAGCCTGTTCATCTCCGGCATGGGGACTGTCATTAGTGGGGAATGACTAAGGTAGGCTAGACAGGGATGCAGCCTACAAGCCCCCTGGCATCATTTCTTTCCTGGGGACCTCTGGGGTGACTCCCTTGTCTCTGTCTCTGCTCCTCAGAAACGCCCCTATCAGGCTGGGCATGGTGGCTTATGCCTGTAACCCCAGGATTTTGGAGGCTGAGGTGGGCAGATCACTTGAGGTTCAGATTTTGAGACCAGCCTGGTCCACATGGTGAAACTCCTTTTAAAAATACAAAAAATTAGGCCGGGCGCGGTGGCTCAAGCCTGTAATCCCAGCACTTTGGGAGGCCGAGACGGGCGGATCACGAGGTCAGGAGATCGAGACCATCCTGGCTAACACGGTGAAACCCCGTCTCTACTAAAAAATACAAAAAACTAGCCGGGCGCGGTGGCGGGCGCCTGTAGTCCCAACTACTCGGGAGGCTGAGGCAGGAGAATGGCGTGAACCCGGGAGGCGGAGCTTGCAGTGAGCTGAGATCCGGCCACTGCACTCCAGCCTGGGCGGCAGAGCGAGACTCCGTCTCAAAAAAAAAAAAAAAAAAAAAAAAAAAAATACAAAAAATTAGCTGGGTGTGGTGGCGAGCACCTCTAATCCCAACTACTTGAGAGGCTGAGGCAGGAGACGCACCTGAACCCAGTGGAGATTGCAGTGAGCAGAGATAGTGCCACTGCACTGCAGCCTGGGCAACAGAGCGAAACTCCATCAAAAAACAAGAAAAAAAGGAAAACCCCAATCTGTGTGCCCTGCATCCCCCAGGACCAGGCCTGCCTGGTAGCAGTGGGAACTGACCTTTCAGCAGATCCACAAACTGAAAGTTGAACCGGATATCATGCTTCTTTGAGAAGATGTAGACGGCACGGCAGGGTGCTGACAGCAGGTCCATGTAGAGCTCCAGGGCCATGTTGAGACACATGCCGGGCCCCACAGCTGCAACTGGCCAGCCACAGACCTGGGCCTATGTCTGGCCAGAGTCCCCTGGCCCTGTGCCCTCTCCAATCTGGACCCAGGACCCTGTGTTCCCCAGGGAAACTTCTTGTTTCCCTTTGTGTTGTCATAAGGCCAGGAAGCCTGCAATTCTTACGGCAGCAAGGATTCTAAGGAGGCCCAGGAGTAGGCTCGGGAGAGGTCTGTGGCAAAGATGTGGCAGCTGTGACCCTAGTCTCCCCCTTCAACATATGCCTATGCCCCGTGGCACCACCTCACAGACACCCTGTCTGAGAAGGGATTATGCCTGGGAATTCCCATGGCTGGACTTTCATTGCAGAACCTGACGAAAGGGGCTTTGCAGGGTCCAGAATGAGGAGGAGGCAATAAGAATTATCCCTGGAAGATTCCAGAAGTAGAGACTGGGAGTATCCATAGGTGAATGGAGCCTGAACTTTGACTGAAAAGGAATTGGGAGAAAGAGACACAGGAATCTGGGAGCTTTGGGAGCAGTGGGGACACTACCACCAGGAAGTCAGGGGACACTCAGCCAGTGTGTGCCATGCAGAGGAGCCCGGAAACTTTCTGGCCTGGGTTGGGGCTGCAGTGGCCAGACTGTGCACCTGGTGGCCCAGGAAAGTAACTAGAGCCCCACATGGGGGACTGAGTGCCACTCACTCTATGCTGTGTGATCTAATATGTCTAGGCTCAGAAATGGGACTGACCCCGCTTCCAGTGACAGAGTAAGCCTGGAGACAAGCGAAGAGCACGCAGTGTGTTTATTGCAGACAGCAGGGTGCAGTGGAGTGGGCTGCACCCAATCAGCGGAGCCGCTCCTGCAGCAACTGCACCTGCTTCTGGGCCAGCTGGGGGTCCCGCTGAGCCTCACTGTGGTTCTGAGGCTAGAGAATGAGCTTGTGGGCCTCCAGGAAGAGCTCAGTATCCAGGGCGGCCTCCACACGGGCCTGCCACTCTTGCAGCCGGGAGTCTTGGCAGAGGTCACAGCCAACAGCAGTGGGCAGGGAAGATAGGACAGCTGGGGTTGGGGCTCAGCCCCATGCCCAGAGTCTCCCCAGAGGGCAGGTGGGTAGGAGAGCTTCACCTCCATCACCTCCATCAGCACCAATCTTCCAGGGAGAGCTGCTCCATTGCCACAAAGGGCCTGGCCACCAGCACCTTCCCATCCAGGTGCTGCAGGGCTGGCGGCAGCCTCCCTAACAGCCTTTCCAGTTGTGCAGCATCTGCAGGCTGCCCTGAGAAGTGGGGCAGGAGAGACTGGGCTGGGAGGAGAGGAGCAACTTAACCCAGACCCTTGGAATCCTCTTGGGCCTCCTCACCATCCCTTCCCGGCTGCCATTCATTAGTGATGTCCTCTGGGGCTCTGTGTTCAGAAAGTTTCTAAGGATTCATTCCGGCTTAGGGGAAGGAGTACTGTGATAGATTAGTGATGTCTGCTCAGGGCAGTGGAAGTGAAGCTAATATGTAATATGTGCCAATTGGTACCTTCCATCTCTGGGGGTCCAAACTCCTGCCGCAGCCTGCATGACAGGGCCTAGGAAGCTCACTTTGCACAGGTAGACATTGGTGGCAGGCAGCTGGATGGTGACATGCTGCCATGCCAAGTACTCACCCACGCAGGTGCGGGCCTGCAGCTCAGATGGGTACCAGTGTGCCTCCATCTGGTACTTTTGACTGAGGTATAAAACGATGACCATGCTGTGGGCAGGAGATGTCAGAGATCTTTTCTCCAGCCTGTCAGGGCCAGGCGGCTTTATGGCTCATACTCATGGTGATTTGACCAGGTTTTCTTCCCACCTTCCCCTTCAGGGGAGGACCGCCCTATACCACAACTCCCTCCAGGCAGTATCTCCCCACGACCAAACCACTCTGTTTCTCCATTTCCAACTCGATCCTCCCTGGGCCCATGTTTCCACTTTCCCTCCCAGTTATCGCACCATCCTGCCCTCCATGCCCAGGCCCCACTCCCTGGCATCAGGGTCCCCACTCAGAGTGAGAGAGGCAGGCCTGCCACGTGAGCCCTGCCCAAGTTCCCTTCCTAGTGCCCCAGAGCACTAGGTGCCCATTTTCCATCCTCGGGTAAGCCCTGGGAGGTGGTTACATTATTCCCCCCACCCCATTTTACAGAGGAGAAACCTGGCACACAAAGTTCTGTGATTTGCTGAAGGGCACAGAGTGAGGAATTGGGGAGCTGGGATTGAAAGTGGAGTCTCCCCTGGGCCTTCCCAGCTCCTAGGACTCTGAAAGGATGAGCTGGGGACATTTGGGGAGGAGCCAGCCTCAAGCCTGAGCCTTGCCTGCTGGCTTCAGGCTGTCCAGGCTTATCTGGGTGACCTATGCCCTTTCCCCACCTGGGCAGCTCCAGATGGCTAAGGCTCTAGCCAGGTTCCAGCCTCCAGCTTTAGCCCAAAGGTGCCCATGGGTCCAGCCTCTGCATCAGAGCTACACAAGCTGAAATGAGGAAGGGGCTGCTGTGACTTGGAAAGATGTCCATCCCAGGGAAAGATCTCCCCTCTTTTCTCTGCCTCCCCCTACAACTCTGAGTGCCTGAACCCAGGCAGATCCTGGCTGTGACCCTGGGTGGTCACCAGGTCACAATTACCTCTCTGCTAGTAGGAAGTCGCCATCTCTGAGGGCAGGCATCTTCCCCAGGGGTTCACCTTCAGGAACTCAGGCTTCAGGTGCTCCCCTGGTGGGCAGAAAGGAGAGAAGGCTCAGTGCAGGGCCTGGTCCTTGGCACCCACTCCATGGGGTCCAGCTCAGCCACTTGGCTCACCCCAAGCCAACTCCGCCGGCTGCAGCTGAAAAGGGATGCCATTCTGTCTTGCAAAAGTGGATGGTGTGTCAGGTCCAGGAAGAGCTCTAGCCCCATTGCTGCTCCTCTCACCTGCCCTCCCAGAATTCTGGACCTCCAGGAGTTGCTCAGCTCTTCTCCAACAGTTTTGAGCTGTTTCCTGTTCATAGTCTGCTGTAATGGGCCAGAGCACAGGGCAGGCTGGGCTTCAGGGACCTTCTCCGGATATTCCTGGGAAGAGAACTTCATCTTCTCTCTTAACTCTTGCTGATAATTTTCTGGAGCTAGGCACCTTGTAAAACCCATGTCCCAGAATGTCAAACCTGGAAATACAATGTTGGCGCTGAAGCTGCATTGAAACTGAATGAATGAAGCCCCCACCCTCTTATCCAAATACCCTATCAGTCTGTTGAATGTCAAAGTATGTAGGGGCGGTGTGGGGGAGCCTATAGGGAGTCTCCATTTCTGTAGCCTTCCAGATGTTCCATGCAGAGTTTTCCTCTAATGACCCTTGGACACCGTGGCGGTCACTGTTTCCCTGCATAAACCTTTGATGATCCTTACCTTTAGTGCACCAGTGAAACACCGAATTCTGATTTTCAGTGTGTGCAGTCTATATAGTTAATAAAGTCAGTTTCTAATGGAATATGCCTGTGCCTGCTGTGTTTTTACCTAACCACTGCTAAGGACTCTCATTAATAGCTAGACCTTGGAGTTCCTTCCCCTGGACGCCTGGCCCAACTATTTTGAACTCATTCATCTGCCAGTGTGTTTCATGGTGTCCTGCTTCCCCAAGCACCTCAGGGAATGTTTGAGTTGAATATGAATGAATCGTTGCAGTCACCAAGGATGGGATTCAGGCCCAGCTCTCACCAAGACCATAAGGCAACAGTCTTTGATCTAGATTCCCCATGTTAAATCTGCTATCTTCACTGTAGTGAGAGTGATACTGAGAGAGAAAAGTTAGGTAATTAGGGTGGGTTCTTAGTAAAACTCCTTTAAACAGAGGAACAACCTGAAAAATCAGGCTTCAGACACAGATAAGGAAACTTGCACAAACCTCTGGCCCACTCAGGTAAAGGAACAAGGCCCAACATAGAAACACCTTTTACCTTTGTGCCTAAGACATGCCTACAGCTACTCGGATAAGGGAACAAGACCCAACATAGAAACACCTTTGTCCTTTGTATAACCAGTGGGCTTCTAGGAAATAGTCTCTTCTACTTTTGTGGACATGTACACGGTGGGCTACGGTGGGTACCAGTGGGCACTTTCCTTTCTTGGACATGCTTTAGACTGTGAGCCGAGCCTCTGTGAATCATCACTTCAGCCCGACTGGTCCTGGGCCAGGCTATCACTTCAGCTCCTAATTGGTCCCTGGCAATGTCCAGGGGCCAAGCTGAGTAGTGTTCTCTCCAAGACCAGTCAGCACATTCCTTCCCTTCCCAGTCCATAAAAACCCCAGAACCAGCCTCATAGTGGGCAACCTGCTTGGGCCTCCCGCCAGCTGCGATGAGCTTTCTTCATTTGCTTATTAAACTTTTGCTTCAACTTCACCCTTTGTGTCCACACTCCTTAATTTTCTTGGTCGTGAGACAAAGAATTCTGGGTGATACCCCACAATGAGAGACTGGTACATTGTGGTGTATGGGCAAGACTGCAACAATGTTTTCTGCTTGCTTGTTTGGACTGGTGTCTTCCCAACTCTCCAGGGTGCTCTCTCCCCACTGTGGCCCTGAGCTTTGCCTCATTGTAACACTGTGCATCCTGACACTCCTGCATGAGCTGCATGTTTCTCACCTCTGGACACTCCCCACACAGCTTTTTGCTGCTTGACCACCCTTCCCACCTACTTTCAACTGTTTCTCTCCAGCGCATCTTTCATGATAAGGCTCGAGTGGAAGCTGCATCCGAGGCAGAAAGTTATCCATGCAGCTTTGAAACTATCTGTTTATGCTTCTCCCCCAATACTGTTTACCCTAATACTCAAAGTCAAGGTTGGTGACTCAACAATTTTCAAAACTTCTAGCTTATCAGCATAGCTTTATTGTACTGAGTGTTTCACCATGCTTTTACTGTCTTTGAAGTTAAAAAACCCCCAACATTCACTCCTATTTAAATCATCCTTGCTAGACTCAAGCAGCTATGAATTCAACCACAGTGTAAAGTTCTTCCCTACAATGCTTTATTATTATTATAGCTCCCAAGAGAGTACCATCTTTCAGCCCAAGGCCTTGACAGAAGCCCTTCAATTCTGTTGCCTTTTTTCACCTCTGGAATGCTGACACCACCCATCACCCCTCTCTCCTTGTTCATTTACTAGGTTTTGTTCTTTTTTTTCCTTTTGTTTCAATATCCTATTGTATCTGTGCCTTTTGGGCTTCACATCCTTTTTGGAAAGAGAGGCACAGGTAATATAATGAATGAGGATGCTCTTCCTACCTGGTTCCCTCTAAGTCAAGTTTCTCCAACCCGCTGGTCGGCTTGGCTTTCAATGCGGCTCAACACAAATTCGTAAACTTTCTTAAAACATTTTGAGATTTTTTGGTGATTTTTATTTTTATTATTTATTTATTTATTAGCTCATCAGCTATCCTTAGTGTTAATGTATTTTATGTGTGGCCCAAAACAATTCTTCCAACGCGGCCCAGGGAAGCTAAAAGATTGGACACTTCGCTCTAAGTGTTCCCCAAGTTTCCACTGTTTTGAGAGCACATGTCCCAGGTAATCGCACACAGCCCATTATTTAGCGACTGCTCAGGGCGCAAGCTGTGGAGAAGGGAGTCCGACTACGAGCTGGTGCTCTGAGCCAAGCACTCGAGGACCGACGGCGGGGAGCCGGAACCAACAAGCTCCACTCCCGCATTTCACAGACACACACACACACGCGCCGCCCAAGGGTAGCAGTCTGCAGGGCCCCAGCTAACCAGCCACACGAGCGGACAAGCGGCGAGTGTGCCCCCGCTGATTGGCTGGCGCAGCCGGCACCGGAGCCAATGGGAGCAGGCCTTGTTGTCAGGCGCGCAGCTGGCATGCGCGGTGGTCGGGAAGGACTGGCCGTTGCTGTGGAGACGCCTAGTGAGTTCCTGGAAGGCTGGTTTGAAGGCGGTGGGGGTGGGGGTGAGGCTCGGCAGAGCTGGGGGTACAGGCTTGAGGGGCTGCAGGCGCGAGGCTGGGTTATGTGAGGACGCTGGGGGTTTCGCGGGCAGCTTTGGAGTCACAGTCGGGGAAACCGAGGCCGGGCTTCCTGGTTGCCCCGCGGGCCTCTTCACGGCTCTTGCCGCCGCCTTGAGGTGCCTAGGATGGGTTCCGGCCTCGGGGGTGGTTCCCAGTAACCGCAGGAGCCACCATTGATTTGGCGTCTGCTGGGTGCAAAGCCCAGCGCTAACCCTTTACTCGCGACCTTTCGCTTCACCTTCACAGCAGCCCTGCGAGGTGAGTGCTGTTATTAGTGCCATTTACAAGGGTGGAAACTGAGGCCGAGGGAAGGTGAAATGACTTGCTCCAAGTCACCCAGTGGGTGAGCGCGACTCCAGACTGAAAATTGTGACCATTCTGCTTCACTGACTCCCCGCAGGAGGCGGGCCCTGGCCAGATGGAACTCACCTGACATTCCCAAGGTGTCTGTCTGCACAAGTGGCTTTGGGAGTCACTTAACTCTTCAGGACCTGAGTTATTACAGGTTATAAGTGTGGGATCGTCGGATTCCATGTGGCTAAGATTCCTTCTGTGTGATTATTATGGTTAGAAATAGAATATGCTTAGAACGGTCTCGTTCAGCGGTCGGCAAACTTTTGTTGTGAATATATTAATGTTTACATTGTTATATTGTAAATATGAGTATAATAGTATTGATAATAGTAGTTTAGGCTTGGGGGGGGCATCCTGTGTCTACTCAAGTGTGGCAGTGTGGTGTGGATACAGCTGAAGACAATGCGTAAGAGAGTAGCTGTGTTGCAATAAAATTGTAATTATGGGGACCAAAATTTTAATTTTATATATTGTTTGTATCATTTTCATGTGTCATGATTTTTTTCCCAAATATTAAAAAATGTAAAAACCATTCTTTGCTCCTGGGCTGTACAAAAAGGGTGGGCTGATTAGCTTGCAGAACCCTCATCTAGTACAGCACCTCATACATGAGGGGAGACAGACCCAGAGACTGGCATCTGTGTCAAGTCAGTCACACAGCCAAGGCACTGCCACCACTGAGCTTAAGACATAGGCTTCCCACCTTCCCGGCCGGGAGACACCCCCAGTTATCACTCTGTATCAGGGTGCCGATGTCTCAAAGTGTGTTATTCTTTAGCATGTGTTCTGAGGCCATGGACACTATAAGGGGTTTGGAAACTTATTAGCTTAGACTAATAAGCCTGGTGAATGTGCTGCTATCTGAGGAAATGCAGCTGCTGGGCTGGGAGTCAGAAATCAATAGATATTTTTCTTTTTCATGATTATTCAATAGCTTTTTTTTTTTTTTTTTTTTTCTGAGATAGAGTCTTGCTCTGTCGCCCAGGCTGGAGTGCAGTGGTATGATCTCGGCTCACTGCAATCTCTGCCTCCTGGGTTCAAGCAATTCTTCTGTCTCGGCCTCCCGAGTAGCTGGGACTACAGGCGCCTGCCACCACGCTTGGCTAATTTTTGTATTTTTAGTAGAGACGGAGTTTCACCGTATTGGTCAGGCTGCTCTCGAACTCCTGACCTCAGGTGATCCATCTTGGCCTCCAAAAGTGTTGGGATTACAGGCGTGAGCCACCATGCCCGGCCTCAATAGCTATTTTTTTTTTAAAGCTCCTTTTGGTGAGTTTCTTGGATTTATGGTGAACAATACAGTCACCATCCTCACATTGCTTACAGATGATAAATATATAATCAAAATGGTTATTTCTTTTTAAGCTTTTTAAACTAATTTTAGATTTAGAGAAAAGTTGCAACAATACAAAATGTTCTCTGTCCCTCACCCTGCTTTCCCTAATGTTAACATCTTACATAATGAACAGTTATCAAGAACAGAAAGCTAGTGTTTGTACAGTATTATTAACTACATTACAGACGTGATATGAATGTTACCATTTTTAAAATTAAGGTTGTGTTTTCATTCCAGGATCCTATCCAAGATCCCATGTTGCATTTACTTATTTCTCCTTGGTCCATAACACTTCCTTAGTCTTTTCTTGTTTTCCTTGGCTTTGATGCTTTTAAAGAGTACTGATCAGTTATTTTGTCTAATGTCTCTCAATTTAAAGGTTTGTCCAGTGTTTTCTAATGATTGGGGTAAGATTATGCATTGTTGGCCAGAATAATACAAAGATACATTATCTTTGTGTCTTTCTCAGTGCATCAGATGGAGTCCAAGATACTGGTATGTCTTGTTACTGGTGATATTTACCTTGATCTATTGGTTTACTTGGTGTCTGCCAGGTTTCTACACCATAAAGTTACTATCCATTTCTAATTAATGAGTCTCTTGAGAGAGACAGATTGAGAGGACACAAATTCTGGTTCTCCATGAATTTGTATCCACTGACTTTAGCATCCATCTGCAGATCTTTGTGGTGTTTGCCTAAAGGTAAATTATATATCTCTTTCCTTCTGCATTTATTAAGTCAAGTTCTACTGAAAGGAGATCTACTCTCTCTCTCTTTTATTTATTTATTTGATTATTTATGTGTCAGTATAGGCCATGGATATGCATTATATTCTATGAGTTAAAATTCATTATCATCATTATTTTGTTGCTTACTGTTACAGCATTGGCTATTTAGTTAGGATCTCCTTCAGGGTAGCTTCTGTGGCCTATCAGCTGGCCCTCATTTTTTTTCTTGTTTTTTTCTCTGAGCACTTACTTACTTTATGGCACCACAAGGTGTTCCACGCTCATCTTGTGTTTTCTCTGCCCCAACTCTGGAATCACAGTTCTTTTTGTCTTTAGCCTATCCCGTCAAGATACGGTTTTCCACAGCTACTTAGGTTAGTTCTTTTCTTCCTCATGCCCTTCAGAGTGGTTATGTTAGTTGTAATAGGTTCACTGTTAGGGTTTATATTTGTTTTCGAGTTCCCCTTATGTCCTAGCTGATTTTAGTTTGTTTTTGGTGTATGAATTATGACTGATTTCTGAGAGTCAGAGCTACACACAAAGGTATACTCAGAGAAGTGTCTTTCCCTCCTCATGCCTGCCACCCTGTTCCCATTCACCCCTTCTTTTCACCCCTTTCCCACCTACCCTGTATAGCTAACTTTGGCATCTGGATTATCTTGCGTTTCTTTTGCACAAGTGAACAGATAGTTGTGTATTTTCTCATATCTCTTGTTTCTTACACAAAGGTGACACGCTATAGATAATTGTGTTTGCTTTTTTCACTTAATAGTGTGTTTTAGACTGGGCATGGTGGCTCATGCCTGTAATCCCAGCACTTTATGAGACTGAGGTGGGTGGATTGCCTGAGGTCAGGATATCGAGACCAACCTGGCCAACATGGTGAAACCCCATTTCTACCGAAAATACAAAAAAATTAGCTGGGTGTGGTGGCAGGCACCTGTAATCCCAGCTACTTGGAAGGCTGAGACTGGTGAATCGCTTGAAAGTGGGAGGCAGAGGTTGCAGTGAGCCGAGACTGCATCTCTGCACTCCAGCCCGGGTGACTGACTGAGTGAGATTCCGTCTGCAAAAAAAAAAAAAAAAAAAAAAAAAAGAAATGTGTGTCTTGAAAATCACCCCATATTCATAGAGATCTTCCTCATTCATTTTTAAAAACATCTTTATTGAGGCCAGGCACGGTGGCTCACGCCTGTAATCCCAGCACTTTGGGAGGCTGAGGTGGGCAGATCATTTGAGGTCTAGAGTTTGAGGTCAGCCTGACCAACATGGTGAAACCCCGTTTCTACTAAAAATATTTAAAAAATTAGCTGGGCATGGTGGTGCATGCCTGTAGTCCCAGCTACTCGGGAAGCTGAGGCAGGAGTATCGCTTGAACCCGGGAAGTGGAGGTTGCAGTGAGCCGAGATTGCACCACTGCACTCCAGCTGGGGCGACAGAGCGAGAACTGCCCTGCAGCCTAGGCGACAGAGCGAGACTCTGTCTCAAGAAAAAACAAATAAACAAAAACATCTTTATTGAGATATAATTTACATACCTTACAATTCACCCATTTAAGTATAAAGTTTAGTGGTTTTTTTAGTATATGCACAGAGTTATGCAAGCATCATCGCAGCACATTTTAGAACATTTTTATCACCCCTAAAAGAAACCCTGATCCGTTAGCAATTAGCAATTACTTCCCATCCTGTCTTCCCCCAGCTCTAGGCAACCAGGAATCCACTTTCTGACTTTATAAATTTGCCTGTTTTGGACATTGCATGTAAATGGGATCGTGCAGTACGTGGTATTTTGTTACTGGCTTCTTCCACTTAGTATAATGTTTTCATGGTTCATCCATGTTGTCAGTGTTTCGTTATTTTTATGGCTGAATAATATTCCATTTTATGGATATACCACCTTTTGTTTATCCTTTTATCAGTTGATGGATCTTGGGTTTCTACTTATGCATTATTTTGAATTATGTTGCTATGAACATTGCCTCATTAATTTTTACAGCTGCATATTCATTGTATTTCATACATTGTACATTCATACATTGTGTGAATGTACCATAGTATGTACCACAGAGTAGATGAATAAACTATTACAGTTTATATTATATGAAGAAACTATTATAATAGTTTATTTTTCTACCCTCCTATCTATGGCCATTTAAGCTGCTTCCATTATCTTGCAGTTACAAACAGTGCTGTACAGTGAATAATTCTGTGCTTATGTGTTTTTGTATTGTTGGAGGTACATATTCAGGGTAGTTTCTAGAAGTGGAATTTCGGGGTTGAAAGGTAAATGCATATGTAATTTTCTCAGATATTGTCAAATTTCCCTCCTGAAGGGTTGTACCAATGTCCAGCAATGTATGAGAATAGCGCCTGTTTCTCCACAACCTCGCCAACAGTGTGTGCTGTCATGTTTTAATTTTTGCTAGTGTGATCAGTGAGAAATAGTGTGTAGTGTTGTTTTGTTTTAATATACATCTCTCTATGATGCAAACATTTTTTCATATGTTTTCGAGCTAGTTGCGTCTTCTTTTGCGATTTATCTGTTCATATGTTTCCTCCATTTGTCTACCAGGTTTTCGTTTTTCTGTTCTTTAGCTTTTTAAAAAAAAATTGTGATAAAATATAAGTAACATACAATTTATCTTTTTTTTTTTTTTTAATTTGAGATGGAGTCTCTGTTGCCAGGCTGGAGTGCAATGGTGCCATCTCAACTCACTGCAACCTCCACCTCCCTGGTTCAAGCCATTCTCCTGCCTCAGCCTCCCAAGTAGCTGGGACTACAGGCGTGTGCCACCATGCCCGGCTAATTTTTTCTATTTTTAGTAGAGACAGAGTTTCACCATGTTAGCCAGGATGGTGTCAATCTTCTGACCTCCTGATCCGCCTGCCTTGGCCTCCCAAAGTGCTGGGATTACAGGCATGAGCCACCGCGCCCGACCCAATTTATCATTTTAACCATTTTTTAAGTGTGCCATTAAATACATCCACATTGTTATGCAATCATCACCACCGTCCATCTCCGAACTTTTTTCATCTTTTCAAACTGAAACTCTGTATCCATTAAACAGGAATTCCCATTCTTCCCTCCCCCAGCCCTGTGGCCACTATTCTACTTTCTGGCTTATTCCACTTACTATAATGTCTTCAAGGTTCATCCATGTTGTAGCATATGTTGGAATTACCTTCTTTTTTGTAACGTGTCAGGATTACCTCCTTTTTAAGGCTGAATAATAAATGTTTCATTGTATGTATATACTATGTTTTGTTTAACCATTCATCTGTCCATGGGCAGTTGGGTTGCTTTCACCATTCTTTTTTTTTTTTTTTTTTTTGAGACGGAGTCTCACTCTGTTGCCCAGGCTGGAGTGCAGTGGCGTGATCTCGGCTCACTGCAAGCTCCGCCTCCCAGTTTCATGCCATTCTCCTGTCTCAGCCTCCCGAGTAGTTGGGACTACAGGCGCCCGCCACCACGCCCAGCTAATTTTTTTGTATTTTTAGTAGAGACGGGGTTTCACCATGTTAGCCAGGATGGTCTTGATCTCCTGACCTCGTGATCCTCCTGCCTCGGCCTCCCAAAGTGCTGGGATTACAGGCTGAGCCACAGTGCCAGCCACTATTTTTTTTTTCTTTTTTCTTAGCTCCAGCTTAAAGGAGGCCACCTTTTGACTATTGTAAATAATGCTGTGTTCCTCAGTTTTAAAACGTTATTTATTTATTTTAAATAGTATGGTGCTCTTGTCAGCCAGGCTGGAATGCAGTGGCACGATCACAGCTCACTGCAGCCTCAACTTTTCTCCCTCAACCGCTCTGAGTAGCTGGGACTACAGATGTGTGCCACCATGCCCTGGCTATTTTTTGTAGAGATGGAGTCTGTCTGTATTGCCCAGGCTGGTCTTGAACTCCTGGCCTCAAGCAATCCTTTCACCTCAGCTTCCCAAAGTGTTGGGACTAAAGGCGTGAGCCACCATGCCCATCCTGTGTCTCAGTTTTTAAGAGCTCTTTGTATATTAGGGATATTATCCCTCATCAGTGGTATATGTTGCAAATATTTTCTCCCAATTTGTTAGCTTTTAATTTTTTTCTGACTTTTAAAATATTTTTTTTGGTCATGCAAAATTTTTTAAATTTTTATGTAGTTAAGTGTATCACTCTTTTCTCTTACTTTTTCTGAATTTTAAATCATATTTGACCTTCTCTCTACTACTTAATACTAAGTGTTGATACAAAGATTAAAGAGGAATTCACCAGTATCTCCTTTAGTAGTTGTATGGTTTCATTTTTTATCATTTAGATTTCTAATTCATTTGCAAGTTTATTGTGAGTTATCTATTTCCAACAGTGAATACTGTTCCAGCAGTATTTAATACAAAGTTCATCTTGACTCTAGTGATTTGAGATGCCATCTTTGCCATATTTTTTATTTCCATATGTGCTTGAGTCTAATTCTGGACCTCATCTTTTTGTCTATGTATGCAGCAGTACTGCACTGATTGTATTATGAAGGCTTTGTATAGTATGTTTTAATGTCTGTTATGGCCCCCTTACAATTTTTTGTTTTGTTTTCCTAGTCTTAAATTTTTGTTTTTCCATATGAATTTTAGTATCAACTTGTCTACTATCTTGTCAGTATTTGTATTGGGATTGTACTGAATGTATAAATTAACTTGGGAAGAACTGATATCTTTATATTTTTGAATCCTGTCCAAGAACAGGGGATGTCATTTCATTTGTTCGAGTTAACTTTAGTGTCTTTTAATAGTGATTTAAACTTTTTCTTGCACAGTTTTAATTAACTTTATTCCTAAGTATTTAATGATCTTGTTGCTATTGTAAATGGGATTTTTCTCTACCATAATGTCTTCTTTTATGGTTTGTATATATGAAGGCTATTGATTTTTATGTATTAATTTTATATTGTGCAACTTCACTGAGTGTTTTTTTTTTTTTTTTTTTTTTTTTTCCTGAGAAGGAGTCTCACTCTGTCGCCCAGGCTGGAGTGCAGTGGCACAGTCTCGGCTCACTGCAACCTCCGCCTCCTGGGTTCAAGTGATTGTCCTGCCTCAGCCTCCTGAGTAACTGAGTAACTGGGATTGCACCGCCTGCCACCACGCCTGGCTAATTTTTGTATTTTTGGTAGAGACAGGGATTCACCATGCTGGCCAGGGTGGTCTCAAACTGCTGACCTCAAGCAATCCACCCACCTCAGCCTTGCAGAGTACTGGGATTACAGGCATGAGCCACCATGCCCAGCCCACTGAGTTATTAATGAATAAATTTTATCATCGATTTTGGGGTTTCCAGGTAGTATATCATATTATCTACAATTAGTGATAGCTTTTCTTTACCCACTTTTTTTTTTTTTTTTTTTTGAGACGGAGTTTCGCTCTTGTTGTGCAGGCTGGAGTGCAATGGCGCGATCTCGGCTCACTGCAACCTCCGCCTCTTGGGTTCAAGCGATTCTCCTGCCTCAGCCTTCCGAGTAGCTGGGATCACAGGCATGCACCACCATGCCCGGCTAATTTTGTATTTTTAGTGGAGACGGGGTTTCTCCATGTTGTTCAGGCTGGTCTCGAACTCCCGACCTCAGGTGATCCACCTGCCTTGGCCTCCCGAAGTGTTGGGATTACAGGCGTGAGCCACTGCGCTTGGCCTTTACCCATTTTTATACCTCTAATTGATTTCTCTCTTCTAATTTCATTGGCTAATATTGCACCGGTGGATAGTAGCAGAGATAGTGGACATCTTTGCTTTGTTCTTGATATTAATGGACATGCCTCTAGTGTTTGCCCACGAAATAAGATTTTGGCTTTAGGACTAAGGTATATTTATATTATATTAAGAAAGTACCTCTAAATTTTTTTTTTTTTTTTTTTTTTTTTTTGAGACGGAGTCTCGCTCTGTCGCCCAGGCTGGAGTGCAGTGGCCGCATCTCAGCTCACTGCAAGCTCCGCCTCCCGGGTCTACGCCATTCTCCTGCCTCAGCCTCCCGAGTAGCTGGGACTACAAGCGCCCGCCACCTCACCCGGCTAGTTTTTTGTATTTTTTAGTAGAGACGGGGTTTCACCGTGTTAGCCAGGCTGGTCTCGATCTCCTGACCTTGTGATCCGCCAGTCTCGGCCTCCCAAAGTGCTGGGATTACAGGCTTGAGCCACCGCGCCCGGCCAGTACCTCTAAATTTCTATATTTTTTTGAGCATTTTTTTATTATGAATGGATATTGAATTTTGTTAGACTTTCTCTTCTGTGGAGATAATCATATAATTATTTTTCCCTTAGATGATTACATTGTGTTTTCACATGTGATGTGTGTTTTTTTGTTAGTATCTATTTTTTATTTTTTTATTTTTGAAACAGGGTCTCACTTTGTCACCCAGGCCGGCGTACAGTGGTGCAGTTACTGCTCACTGCTGCCTCAACCTCTCAGGCTCAAATGATCCTCCTGCATCAGCCTCCCAAGTAGCTGGGATTACAGGCATGTGCCACGATACCCAGCTAATTTTTAAAATTTTTTTTTTTTTTTTTTTGAGACGGAGTCTTGCTTTGTTGCCCAGGCTGGTGTGCAGTGGCCGGATCTCAGCTCACTGCAAGCTCTGCCTCCTGGGTTCACGCCATTCTCCTGCCTCAGCCTCCCGAGTAGCTGGGACTACAGGCGCCCACCACCTCGCCCGGCTAGTTTTTTGTATTTTTTAGTAGAGAGGGGGTTTCACCGTGTTAGCCAGGATGGTCTCGATCTCCTGACCTCGTGATCCATCCGTCTCGGCCTCCCAAAGTGCTGGGATTACAGGCTTGAGCCACCGCGCCTGGCCTAGATTTTTTTGTAGAGATTAGATCTCCTTATGTTGCCCAGACTGGTCTCGAACACCTGGACTCAAGTGATTCTCCTGCCTCAGCCTCCCAAATTGCTGGGATCATAGGCAGATTACAGTCATGAGCCACCATGTCTGGCTGTTAGTATTTCTTTAAATTTCTCCAACATTTTCATTCATTTCCTTTTATCTGGAAGTTGTTTATCAGGAGATTCTTAAATTTTTAGATAGACACGCCTTTCTTCTTCTGTTGGTGGTGATGGTCGTGTTAGTAAATTCTAGTTTTAAGCATTATGATTGGCAAGTGTTGTTTTTAGTATTTTTTTTTTTTTGAGACGGAGTCTTGCTCTGTTGCCCAGGTGCCCAGGCTGGAGTGCAGTGGCGGGATCTCGGCTCACTGCAAGCTCCACCTCCTGGGTTCACGCCATTCTCCTGCCTCAGCCTCCCGAGTAGCTGGGACTGCAGGCGTCCGCCACCATGCCCGGCTAATTTTTTGTATTTTTAGTAGAGACGAGGTTTCACCGTGTTAACCGAGATGGTCTCGATCTCCTGACCTCGCGATCCACCCGCCTCGGCCTCCCAAAGTGCTGGGATTACAGGGGTGAGCCACTGCGCCCTGTTTTTATTATCTTTACTTTATGGAAGGTGTTTTCTTTGTGACGTGAGCAGTTTTTTGTGTGTGTGCGTGAATGTGCTGTGAGCACTGGAGAAGAATATATTATTTCTGTTATCAAGTTGTGGAGTTTGATATACATCTATATCATCTCCTCTATTCTGTTGTTTAGATCAATCATCTGTCTCCTTATTTTTTCTCCACTTGATTTGTCTTTTAAAAAAAATTTGTTTTTTATTTTGAGACAAGGTCTCACTCTGTATCCCAGGCTGGAGTGCAGTGGTGTGATCATGGCTTACTGCAGCCTTAAACTCCTGGGTTCAAGTGATCTTCCCACTTCAGTCTCCTCAGTAGCTGGGACTACAGGTGCATGCCACCATGCCTGGCTAATTTTTATTTTATTTTATTTTATTTTATTTTATTTTATTTTATTTTATTTTATTTATTTTAGAGATGGGGGTCTCACTATCTTGCCCAGGGTGGTCTCAGACTCCTGGAATCAAAGGATCCTCCTACCCCAGCCTCCCAAAGTGCTGGGATTACAGGCATGAGCCACCAAGTCTGGCCATCATTTAAAAATTTTTTTGTAGAGACAGGGTCTCGCTATGTTGCCCAGGCTAGTCTCGAACTCTTGGGCTCAAGCCACCTTCCTGCCTTGGCCTGCCAAAGTGTTGGGATTACAGGCGTGAGCCACAGTGCCTGATCAATTTTTTAAAAATTTATTTATTTGTTTATTTATTTATTTATTATTTATTTTTTGAGACGGAATCTCACTCTGTCGCCCAGGCTAGAATGTAGTGACTCGATCTCGGCTCACTGCAAGCTCTGCCTCCCGAGTTCACGCCATTCTCCTGCCTCAGCCTCCCGAGTAGCTGGAACTACAGGCACCCGCCATCACGCCTGGCTAATTTTTTGTATTTTTAGTAGAGATGGGGTTTCACCGTATTAGCCAGGATGGTCTTGATTTCCTGACCTCGTGATCCACTCGCCTCAGTCTCCCAAAGTGCTGGATGGGATTACAGGGGTTCAAGACCAACCTGGACAACATAGCGAGACCCCACCTCTACGAAAAAACAGTTAAAAACTTAGCCAGGCATGGTGCCATGCGCTTGCAGTCCCAACAACTGAGGAAGCTGAGATGGGAAGATTGCCTGAGCCCAGGAGGTTGAGGCTGCAGTGAGCTGAGGTGAGATTGTGCTACTGCACTCCAGCCTGGGCAACAGAGTGAGACCCTGTCTCTGAAGAAAAAAAAAAAAAAAGATGGTTGTTACTAGTAAAGGGTATTATACAGTACATATTCAAAGCCCCTACAGTCTTCCCAGTGTGTCCATTATTCTGGCTTCTTCTTAATTTTGCTACGGGAAATTTTGGGGGAGCTGAGGAAGAGTGGTAATGATGGAGTGGAAATAGAAGGCAGTGGGCAGAAGGGGTGCTGGTCTCATGGGCTTAATGTATATGATAAGTCTATATGAGAATAATTTTTTAGGTTCTCCTTGATTAAATGTTGTGTAGACAGTAAAACTGTATACCCACGAGTATGCCTCAGTTCAGTATGTGTCTGTGCCCAGGAGACACATTGAAAAGCGGTGCCCAGCTTAAAGCTTGGGTTCTGCTGCAGACCAGCTGGGCAGCCTGAGGCAAATCACCTAATGTGGCAAGCCTGAGGTGCCTCCCTATAAAATGGGAGCTGGTCTTTGTGAGTTTTTGATTAGCATATAATACTTGGGCATTGACGAGCTTTTTGCTGGTACTTTTATTAGACAATTGGAAATTTTGTTTTCTGCTTTATAGAGTGATGTTGATGCAGCATAAGTGATAGCCCAACAGCCTGAGCAAATACAATTTTATTCTATGGCCATCAGCAAACCTGTTCAGAGCCCTTGCAGGGTATCAGTTGTGGCTCTTAGCTAAAGCATAATAGCTCACAGCTGTGTGTGTCCAGGGGCAGGCAGGAGACTCTTTGCCAAGGCACATCACTTTTTGCTGTGCTAGAAAGAGTGCTGGGCTTTGAGTCCTATTTTTGTCTCTTTCTAGCATTATGACTTTGGGCAGGTCAGCTAGTCTCCCTAAGCCTCGATTCCCTAATCTGGAAAATGGGAATGATAATGCCTATTTTGTAAGACTGCATTAAATTCAAGTGAGATAATGTGAATGTGCTTTGTAAATGTCTAGGATGGACTGGAGATTTGGAGAGGTGCCAAGTGCTGCTGTTTTTAGACTATGTAAAAGCCAGCACAGGTACCCTTTTAGTGGGGAGAGTTGACTTGAGTTTTAACATAGAACAATTTTGAAAATAATTAGGAAGCCTGAAATCTCTATTTCTTCTCCTACACTGTGGACTCTTTTCAGGGTGTTTGGGCCCTGCTGATCATGGTACTCAGGGAGCTGTTGCTTCAGGGAATCCAGGTGCCTTCTTTATGGAGGAGGCGGGAGGGATTGGTCTGGGGCAGGGACTCAGACAACATATTGGGCCAGAAACCCTGCTCTGGATTTGAAGCTCACTGTTTTTTTTCTCCAGCTTGCGTAGTTATTTAGTCATTCATCTGTCCTGAGAGGCCATCTCCTGTCAGCTCTGAGATTGGACTTGTACTCACCATAGTCCTGGAGGCAAAGAAGTATATGCTCCAGGGGAAGGCACAGGCCCACCTGGCACCATCCTGGTAGTGGTTGGATGCGTTCCATTGAGACGTTACTTAGGAAGCAGACGAGCTGCTTTCTTCCTTGTGGAATAGGTTGGCCTTGGCATGATGGCTGTATTGATGTTCTCCTACCCATGCACATGGACCCTGCCACCGCCACACAGAGACCTGATCCTTCAGCCATTCACGGGCCCCTCCCTTGTTTTTCCTAGGTGGATCCAGTTGGCATCTAGGAAGACTTGCCATGACTTGGAGCTAGCACCTGTCCTGCAGAAAGTGGGTTGAGAGCCCTGTGGTTTGGCATGAGTGGATGAGAGCCCTGTGGCTTGGCATGACTTTTCTCCTGCCTTTGTGGGGTGGCAGGGGGCAGGAGAAAAGTCAGTGTGGATGTGACATAGGGAATCCCAGCTGAATCTGCTGGTCTCTGGTCAGAGGAGCTCCAGGCTAGTGAAGCTATTGTCGCCATTTTATACACAAGGACACCAAGGGTTGTAAGGGATCAGGGGGTCAGGTATCTGAGACACAGCTCAGTCACACTCTGAAATTTTCCTATTCTGAATACAGTGTCCTTTCCATTTTTTCTTCTTGCAACCCCAGGTCTAGGTAGGACAACTGATTTTTACAGTAAGATAGTGGTGAAAAAAAATCGACCAATGGGTAGTTATTGAGCGACTGCTCTGTAAGTGAAGGCAGCAGTTCAGATGGAGGCTATGTGATGCTCAGTGGGATTAGAAGTGTTTTGGAATTCAGTGCACAGAGCCCAGTGAGTGAGCACCGGAGAGTGGCTGTCAAGTGGGGGTTTGAGAGGCTCTCCCACTTCTTCTAATCTCCAGTGGGCTCCATAGCTGGCCCTTGGGGCTATAAGTTCTGCTTACTGGGAGTCATCAGGGTGTTGCTTGAGCTGCAGGTCTGGCCATGAGCTGTTGGCCTGCCTTGAGGATGATCAGAGCCTGTCAGAGATTTTATTTGGAGTAATGTCTTTGTGTTTTGAAAACAAGTTCAACTTTGATCCTAATTGGAAACTCTTCTATTGATTGTTTTACTTCTGGATATTTAAAAAAATTATGAAATATGCAAACAAAATTTACTATTGTACCCACTTTTTAAGTGTACAGCTCAGTGGCATTATGTATATTCACATTGTTGTGTTACCATCACCACCATCCATCTCCAAAACTCTTTTCATCTTGAAAAGTTGAAATGCTGTACCCATTAAACAGTAACTCTCCACTGCCCTCTCCCCCTCTGGCAACCACATTCTACTTTCTGTCTGTATGAATTTTCCTATTTTATTTTCCACCTGTAAGTGGAATCATATACTATTTGTTCTTTTGTATCTGGCTTATTTTACTTAGTGCAGTTTTTAAAGTTTATTTCATGTTGTAGCATGTGCTAGAGTTTCCTTCCTTGTTAAGGTGGAATAATATTCTGTTGTATGTATACACCACATGTTCATTCGTCTGTTGTTGGACACTTGGGTTGCTTCTACCTTTTGGCTGTTGTGAATAATGCTGCTATGAACATGAGTGTACAAGTGTCTGTTCAAGTCCCTGCTTTCATTTATTTTGTGTATGTAGCCAGATGTGGATTTCTGGGTCATGTAGTAATTCTGTATTGTGTTTTTTGAGGAACTGCCATACCCTTTTCCATAATAGCTGTACCATTTTGCATTCTCACCAGGAATGTACAAAGACTCCAGTTTCTCCAGGTCCTCATCAATACTTGTTATTTTCTGACTTTATTTTGCTTTAATAACAGCTTAGATGGAGGGTTTTAATGCTATAGTTTCTACTTTTTTCATATTGTATAGTGGTCCCAGTGTCCATCTTGGCATAGCTTATGATAAAGCTTCAGTTTCTGGCCAGGCATGCTGGCTTACCATAATCTCGTGCCTGTAATCCCAGCACTTTTTGAGGCCGAGGTGGGTGGATCATCTGAGGTCAGGAGTTCGAGACCAGCCTGGCCAACATGGTGAAACCCCATCTCTACTAAAAATACAATAAATTAGCTGGGCGTGGTGATAGATACCTGTAGTCCCAGCTACTCAGGAGGCTGAGGCAGGAGAATTGCTTGAACCTGGGAGGTGAGCCAAGATCGCACCACTGCACTCCAGCCTGGGTGACAGAGAGAGACTCCGTCTCAAACAAACAAAAACAAACACAAAAACTGCAGTTTCCAAACTTTTGATTAGCAGTATTCTTTTTTTTCTAAATGTGGAACCCAGGAGATAAAACAGCTATCAGTCTAGGAAAAGTTTGAATCTTCTTTGTCTGTGAGAAAGTACTTCCTTCCTTTCATGAACCCTAGGAGAACTCAGAGCCTATTTGTGAAAGCCTGTGCTAGAAGTCATTGCTGTAAACACTGATGACAGTAGCAGTCATTTTAAATTTATTTTATTATTATTTTTAATAGAAACAGGGTCTCATCTTATTGCCCAGACTAGTCTCAAACTCCTAGGCTCAAGCAGTCCTTCCACCTAAGCCTCCCAAAGTGCTGGGATTACATGAGCCACTGAGTCCCGCCACTAGCAGTTATTTTAATTGATAAAAGTGGAGTATGTGTTTAGTCTGTCTATTTAAGGCTTGTCCCACTGCCTGCTGGGCTGTCCCAGGCCCTTCTGCCAGCCTCTCAGCTAGGACTTTTAACGGCTCCTCCTCCTGCCCTCCCTGACGTATTTGGTAGTGTGCATATCCCTATCCCGGTTCCTCGGGCCAGCCTCCCAGGTGTCAGGTCCTGTCAGTCTACCTCCTAGAGGGATTCCCCTTCATCCCTACTGTCACAGGTCCATCTGGGATCCTGGCATCTTTTTAAAAATAAGAGCTTTATAATTTACACACCATGTAGTTCACCTAAAGTGTACGAATTCAATGGTTTTTAGTATATTAACAGAGTTGTGTAACCACCACCGCAATCAGTTTTAGAACTTTTTTGTCATCCCAGAAAGGAACCTCTTGGTGATTGCTCCCCAGTTGTCCTTCTCCCCAAGCCCACTAAACCAGCAGTCCCCATCCGTTTGGCACCAGGGACTGGTTTCTTGAAAGACAATTTTTCCATGGACCGGAGGCAGAGGGCAGGGATAATTTCTGGATGAAACTGTTTTACTTCACATCGTCAGGCATTAGTTAGAGTCTTGTAAGGAACGCACAACTGAGATCCCTCGCATGCACAGTTCACAATAGGGTTCGTGCTCTTAGGAGAATCCAATGCTGCTGTTAATCCAACAGGAGGCAGAGCTCAGGCAATAATGCTTGCTCACCTGCTGCTCATCTCCTGTTCTGTGGCCCAGTTCCTAACAGCCCATGGACCAGTACTGGTCTGTGTCCTGGGGGTTGGGGACCCCTGCACTAAACTACTTTCTATCTCTGTAGATTTGCGTATTCTGGACATTTCAGATAATTGGAGTCAGAAAATATATGCTCTTTTGTGTGTGACTTCTTGCATTTAGAGTAATGTTTTCAAGGTTCTCGCGTGTTGTAGCATGTATCAGAACTTTATTCCTTTTTATGACTGAAGAATAATTACTTTCTTGTATGGACATACTTCGTTTTATTTATGCATTCATCAGTTGATGGACATTTAGGTTGTTTCCACCTTTTAGCTTTTAGAAATAACGCCTCTGTGAACACTCATGAACAAGTTTTTGGCATGGACGTGTTTTCATTTCTGTCGGGTGGATACACATAGGAGTGGAATTCCCTGGTCATATGCTAGCTCTGTTTAACATTTTGAGGAACTAGCAGACTGTTTTCCACAAGGGCTGCACCAGTTTACATTCCCAGCAACAATGCATGAGATTCTAAATCTCCACATCTTTGCCAATCCTGTGATCTTTTGCAGCCTCCAAACTAGTCTGCCCACCTCTAATTATTTTTCTATTATCTTTCTAAAACATAGGCAAAACATTTTGTTCTCCCTAAAACATCCATTGGTTCCCTGTTGCTTACAGATAAAGTTCATGGCCTCTGTGTTGTGGCTTGGCCCTCAACTACCTTTCCATCCTCCATTCACATCCCCGCTCTAAGGCCTTGTCTTCTAATTTTCCCATCACACCTCACTCTCCCTGCCTCTTTGCTTCACTGTCTTCCACTGCAGTGTATTCTATTCTTCAAGGTTTAATGCAGTAACTTACTCCTTTGCCTTCCTTAATCCCTTTGAATGAATTGTTCTTTTCTGCCTTTAGATGTTGCCTGTGTTTCTTTTCGTATCATTTCAGCTTTTGAAAAAAATAATAGGCTTGTTACCTCTCCTAGCAGTGATCCCTGGGGGCAGGGATTGTTGTCACTCTTTTGTGTGCCTGACACCTGGTGCATTGCCAGGAAATGATGAATGCTATCGTGAGGGACCAAGGAGCTCCTTGTGTGTTAGACCACACTGTTGTCCCAAGGCAGCTCTTCACTGGCCTGTCTGCATAGAGCTCAGGACTGGTTCCTGGTGGACCTTGGCACTGTGACCTTCCTGGCTCTTCATAGGCCTTGTCTCAGTTTGTCCTATTTCCTTTCTAGGAGAGTTGTGGACTGGGGCAACCTTTTCCAGTAATGAGAAGTGATGCTGCGTGGCAGTGCTGAATCTCTCTGAATATGGTAAGGACTGATGCCTGCCTATTTTGCGGACATCAGTGTTCTTATGTTACTTTACTCCTGGGGGTGAGGAGCATTTTTGTGTTAGACTCTGAAGGCTCTTATTATGGAATAGCCTTCCTCCCAGGAGAGCTGTTGGCACCTTTGAGGGTATGAGATTGCTTGCCTAATGGTTGAAGCGGCTTGCAGGACTTTGTCACAGTTGCTGGAAACACATAAAGTTAACATGTTTTGTTGAAATCTGTTGTTCCATTACCTTCTGCTGTGTTGAGCTGTTGCTGGGGTGTCCCCAGTGTCTGTTGCTTTTGCAGTGGACGGTACCGAGGATATACTTTCTGCACAGATTGGCACAACCCCCCCCCCACCGGCCGCCGTTATTTATTTTTTTTCTTTAGAGGGTAATTTTTGTTCATTTCCTACATCTGAGAAGGCCATAGCTTTTCAAGGTAGAATAGATCATATGCTGGAGCAGAATTGTATTCATCTGTGGGTATTTGAAGAGATGAGTGACATCTCAAAGCAACTTATCTCTTCCACCAAACCCCTGTTTCTAGATTCGAATTGCAGCCTTAAATGCCAGCTCCACCATTGAGGATGATCATGAAGGAAGCTTTAAAAGTCACAAAACCCAGACAAAGGAGGCTCAGGTATGTAATGCAAGGTCTTCTCTGTAGGTGGACCTTCTCATTTCTATAGATACTACCTCATTTTAAATGCATTTAGACATCTCCTCAGTGGAGTTTTAGGGAGAAATACCATTTTGAAAGATGGTTAGCTCTCCATCTCCTGTTAAACCTGTTTTACTTAGGAGACAATCATACTTAGGAGAAATTATATTTATTCTGTCAGTGTATGTGAAGGCCAGTTCAGCCCCCAGGCCCACTTCCATGCACCCCATTCCTTGTGCAGCCCTCAGGAGTTGGGATACCCAGGGAATGGTAGAATATTAATGGTAGATGGTGCTTCGAGGTTCCCTAGTGTATTGCCCTCATTTTATAGTGTGACGAGAGTCTTGAGGGGAGCAACCTAGACTGGGATCACCCTCCAGGTTAGTGAGGGAGCCAGGTCCAACCTCAACTCCCTAGATTGTTGGTCACTCCTCTTTCCCATGAGGCCTGGCATCTCTTCCATGTCAGCCTTCCTTCTTTCCATCCATTCATCTCTATACCCTTGTCCTATCCTAGTGTAACAGGGATTTGCTCCTGCCTTTGTTTTCCCTGAAATAAACGTATGCCTCCTTCCTCACCCTCCTGCATTTTATGGTAGAAATCAGGACACTTCCAGAGCTGTCTCAGAAGTCTACTAGTCACCTGTCCCTAGTCTGTAAGGCATGTCAGTGAGGTTCAACCTACCCAGTGCCCCCTCCCTCCCACAGGAGGTTGTCATCCTCCCCAGGCAATGATCAGGCTATGGCAGAATGGTGAGTAGAAAAACATGGAAACCATGCTGGGCGCGGTGGCTCATGCCTGTAATCCCAGCACTTTGGAAGGCTGAGGTGAGCGGATCACTTAAGGTCAGGAGTTCGAGACCAGCCTGGCCAACATGGTGAAACCCCGTCTCTACTCAAAGTACAAAAATTAGCTGGGCATGGTGGTGCATGCCTATAGTCCCAGCTACTAGGGAGGCTAAGGCAGGACAGTAGCTTGAACCTCGGAGGTGGAGGTTGCAGTGAGCGGAGATCATGCCACTGCACTCCAGCCTGGGCAACAGAGCGAGACTCAGTCTCAAAAAAAAAAAAAAAAAAAAAAAAAAAAAAGGAAATCAGTTTTTGTTTATTTTAAGAGGCAGGGTCTCACTCTGTTACCCAGGCTGGAGTGTAGTGGCATGGTCACAGATGATTGTAACCTCTAACTCCTGGGCTCAAGCAGTCTTCCTGTCTCAGCCTCCTGAGTAGCTTAGGACTGCAGACACCAGGCCACCATGCTGAGCTGATTTTTAAATTTTTTGTAGAGACAGGGGTCTCTCTATGTGGCCCAGGTTGGCTGTGAACTCCTCGGTTCACACCTTGGTTTCCTAAAGTGCTGGGATTACAGATGTGAGCCGCTGTGCCTTGCCTGCAATGGAAACCATTCACACTGAACTTTTTACTCACAACCCTTCTGACATCATATGTTTGGGGTATTTTTCCCCCATACCAGCCAATTCTCCAACTCTCCATATACCAACTGGGTGTCCTACAATTCAGTTATGACACTAGCTATCCAGAGTTAGTGTCAGACTCTGCAGCACTAACAGCTCATCCCACAAAACTGCCCTCACTTCAGATGCCAATTGCAAGCATTGAGTGCGAGGATACCTACACTTCTGTCCAGCTGGGCTATAAAATCAGAGATTCTTACCTCCTACCCCTTTTAGGTTTGATACTTTACTAGAACGACTCACAGGACTTAGGAAAACACTTTATCTACATTTACCAGTTTATTATGAAAGATACAACTCAGGAACAGCCAAGTGGAGGAGATGTTTATGGCAAGGTATGGGGTGGATTCAGAGAGCTTCCGTGCCCTCTCCAGGTGTGGCACCCTCCCAGCACCTTGATGTTGTTCACCAACTCAGCAGCTTTCTGAACCCTGTCCTTTAGGGTTTTTAAATAGAGATTCCATCACATAGGCATGATTGATTAACTCATTGGTGATCAGCTCAATCTCCAGCCTCTCTTCCCTTCCTGGAAGTTGGGAGGTGGGGGAGCTGAAAGTTCCAGCTATCTAATCACATGGTTGGTTCCTCTGACTGTAGCCCTGCCTTACACACATTTTTGGCTTAAAAAAGACAGATCTTTATGCTGTATGAAAACATCTCTTGTCTTGATTTGCAGGAAGCAGAGGCTTTTGCATTGTACCACAAGGCCCTTGATCTGCAGAAACATGACCGGTTTGAGGAGTCTGCCAAAGCTTACCATGAGCTCTTGGAGGCACGCCTGCTGCGGGAGGTGAGGCACCAGCAGGCCAGGCAGTGTGCCGTGGTGGTTAGTGCATGGGCTGTGGGGCTGGGTGCTCTGGGCCTTACCTCTGCTCTCCTGTTTCTTGGCTGGGGAACCTCGAAAACATTACTTCACCTCTCTGCCCGTATTTCCCCACCTCTAGGGTATCTGCCTCATTGAGTTTTTATGAGGGTTGAGTAAATCCAGTGAAGCATGTAGAATGATTCCTGGTGTAAGTGCTTGTTAAAGGCCAGCTATCGTTATTACTTAATCTTCACAGCCACTCTGCCCAGTAGCTGGGTTTTACAAATGTGGAAACTGAGGCTTAGTGAGGTCTTGATGGCTCAAAGCCATCCAAGTAAGTGAAGCATTCAAACCAGAATTGGAGTCCGTGGTTTGCCGATACCTAATGATCCTGTTGGCAGCACATTTTAGCAAATGCCGTTTGAGTGAAAGACCATGAGCTTGGCAAGTCTGTGTAGACATGCCATGGAGTTTTGAATATAATCAGAAGGATTGGGGACACTGGTTACAGCAGAGAGGGGCAGTCAGAGCAAGACCTGGTACAGCATGGGGACTATGGTAGTGGTGAGTGAGTTAATCCTTGAGTTGACTGTAGATGTTGACTGGAGGTTTGGGAATTGGTCCCAACCTGAAATTAATTTAGGAAGGTGTATATTTCATTAGGAGGAAAGGCGTTTGTTTTCAAGTACTCAAACATGCAGATGATGTGCATTAAGGAAGCAGATAAGCTCCATGGGTGTTTACTGGACTGCACAGTCCTTCAGTTGAGCAGAGTCTCCTACAGTGCTAGGCATGCAGACACTTGCAGACATGACTCAAGCACACAAAAAACCTTGATGGTTTTTGCTGCCGATGACATAGAATACTGAGTTCTAACTGTCAGGAGAAAGCATCTATTCCTTCTCTCACTCAAGGTATTTCTTTGTATTTCTGATTATATAGCTTGTCAAGATTCTTTGGTTACTGGTTACAGTGCCTTGGAATTAGGGGTATGGAACTTGTGACCTCCTCCTCTCCTGTTAGTAGGAAGTGGGTGAGGACCCAGAGAGGGAAAATTAGTTTATTCTATATTTACTGAGCTTTGGTTATGGACCAGTTGGAGGGCATGTTGGTCTTCCCTCTCAGGCCATGGTGGAATGCCGGGTAGGCCCAGCATCCAGCAGTTGCTAGGCAGGAGCCTTTTACCTAAGGGCATGGTCATGTGTCAGCCTTTTAGTTGTAGGTGTGTGCATCTTTCTGTGCGCATTATATCACTTTCAGCCTTATATCACTTTCAGCCTCACAAGGTTGTTTTAGCACCCTCCTTGCTTATAATAGTAAAAACATGCTCATTGTAAGCAACTGAAAAATACGGAAAATATATAGAACAGTTTCTTTTTACACTCATATTGCATCGGCATACTTAATGTTAATTACATAATTACAGTTTTGCAGAAGATTGGCATAAATAGGTCCTGGACCACAGCTGACTCCTAAGAAGCATTCAGCCTGACTGGTGGGTGTCCTGGAGGGACTTGCTGGGGCAAGCCTTTCAGGGTGAATGGAGAGTGGTGTTGAATGTAGGTAGTCTGTTAGGTGGAGATTAGTTAAGAGCATCCACTGTTATGTGCATGTGCATGTGTATTGCTGACTGTTTAGTCTGAAGTAGACTCACTCAGTCTCTGTAAATTTGTTCCCACTATTGTTTGAAGAGTTCTGTACCTGGAGGGACAGAGGTACCTGGGATCCAGCCCTGGTCAGCTGGTTCTTGGAGGCCTTTTTGTGTGATAAGTCAGATGATGGTAGAAGATAACTGAATGGGGCTTCATTTGAGCTTCTCAGTCTTAAAGAAGTTCCTTAAGACCTCTGAGGTAGGTAGATTCTTGGATTAGTCAAGGGATGCTTCCTGAGGGTGGCATGTCTTCGGGTCTTACCTGTTCAGAACATGAAGAGCAATGTGTGGAAGCCACCTGTCCCAGGAAAGAGCTTCTTGGTGCCCCTGAGTTTTTTCTGTTAGAAAATGTTTTAGTCTTTGTCCTGTGGTTGGAGCAATAGTTTTCTAATCAGCAGTTTCTTAGAATATAAGGTCATTAAAGCTGTAATGAAATATTTTTTCATATTAAACATATTTGCAATTCTTACAGTCTTTCAGCTCACTTTAACTCTTGATATTTAGGGTAGGAATTATTTTTCTTAATTACAGAGGTTAGACACTAATGTTTTAGTTAAATTAACAATTGTCTATGCTCATGTGATGTGTTATAGGGTTGGGAGCTCAGCCTGTTGATTCCTAATCCTGGAATGCCTGGGGTGAAGCTCTAGGCCTTTGCCCCCAGAAAGCCTGCTCATACCTTGTCTTTTATCTTATACCTGGAGCTGCTGGCTGGGTCTACCTATGCTGTAAATGTTATTCTCTAGGCTTGAACCCTCAGGCATGGCAGTAGTGGTGAGGCAGCTTCTCTCTATCTCTATGGATGCCCAGACTGTCTGCAAACTATTAATACCTCAAGGTGGTCTGTTCTTCCCTGAGTGCTTGGAGTAGGAGTGGTCTTATAAGAACACATGGTGCAGTGCCTTCGTTTTCCAGCGGTGGACAACACTAGACTGGCTCAAGGGCCTGCAGCAGAGGCCAGCCTGGAAGGCAAGTATCCTGCTGGCTGCTTGCTAAGGCTACAAGGCCTAGTTATCACTTCTGTTTCTGTTTTGTTCACAGGCAGTTTCATCCGGTGATGAGAAAGAGGGGTTGAAACACCCTGGGCTGATACTGAAATATTCCACATATAAGAACTTGGCCCAGCTGGCAGCCCAGCGGGAGGATCTGGAGACAGCCATGGAGTTCTACTTAGAGGTGTGGTTTTGGCAGTGCTTAGCTCCCTTGGTGTTTTGAAAGCTCTTGGTGGAGAGGATGAGGTTGGGGTCTTGTGGGCCAAAAAGAAGAGTTTGTAGTGGTGGATCACCAAGCTATAGTACCCAAGGCTCTAGGGTAGGTCCATAGGTGATAACAATTAGTACTGACCAGGCCTGGAGAGCAGGGGCTGGGGCAGAGCACGTGCTTGGATGCAGAGGACTGCGTGTGAATTCTTCCTTTGCTGCTCAGTGCATGTGTGGCTGTGAGTGAGTGATTCAGTCTCTTGGTGTCTGTAGGTCTACACCAATATAGTGGGAATAATAAAAAAGAGCGTAGTTGTGAAAGTTAAGTGAGTTGGTATGCATAATAGTATGAAAACCAAAGTCTGAAACTGAGCATTCAATATGTTAATACTTCCAGCTATAATAGTATTGCTGTTATTTCATGTTACTATCAGTCTGTCTGTGGGCACCTCTAAAGCACCAGACACTACACTATTTGCTTTCTATGTGTACACTAATCCTCATGCTATCTTGCAAGGAAGGAGTCTTTATCCTCACTTTAGTGATGAGGAAATGGAGGCTCAGGATCATTCTGCTAATCAGTGTTGCAGCAGGGATGTGAACCGAGGTTTGTCTTCAAAGTACATGAATTTTCTTGAATCCCATAAGACTCTCATTTTTTCAAGTTTTTTTGAAGACAGGGTCTCAGTCTGTTGTCCATGCTGGAGTGCAGTGGCACAATCAGGGCTCACTGCAGCCTCGACCTCCTAGGCTGAAGCGATCCTCCTACCTCATGCCCCCAAGTAGCTGGGACTATAGACATGCACCACCACACCCAGCTAATTTTTTGTATTTTTAATAGAAATGGAGTTTTGCCATGTTACCCAGGCTGCTCTCGAACTGTTGGACTCAAGCATTCTGCCCACCTCAGCCTCCCAAAGTGGGATTACAGGTGTGAGCCACCATGCCTGGCCCATATTTTCTTTTCTTCTCCTTTTACTTCTTTTACCTATTAAATATGTAAGGAATATAGATATTCAGATTGACAAAATATATCAAGAAAATGGGGAGACTGAGGCAGGAGATCACTTGAGGCTAGGAGTTTGAGACAAGCCTGGGCAACATACTAAGGCCATGTCTGTACAAAAAAAATTGCAAATTAGCTGGGTGTGGTGATGTGCCACTGTAGCCTCAGCTACTCAGGAAGCTGAGGCGAGAGGATTGCTTGAGCCCAGAGGTTTGAGGATGCAGTGAGTTATAATCACACTACTGCACTCTTGCCTGGGAAGTAGAGTGAGACTCAGTCTCAAAAAAGAAATTTTTTTTTAAAAAGTTCTAAGTTAAATAACTTGGTCCCTGTAACTTTTTATGTGTCATTATTGCTCTAGATCTTGGAAACGTGTGACTCCAGGAAAGATGAGCTGGCATTGCTTGTCAGTTATAAGATAGTCATGGCACTTTTGCCATTTCCCTGGGTAGTTCGAGTGGCTGTGCCAGTGCTGTGCTCCTCCCATCCCCGGGGTGCCTGCTCAAGGAGAGATCTGACTCTGTGTGTGTGTGTGTGTGTGTGTGTGTGTGTGTGTGTGTGTGTGTGTTTGTGTTTGCCCTCTGCTTGTGTTGCTTCCAGGCAGTGATGCTGGACTCCACAGACGTCAACCTGTGGTATAAGATTGGACATGTGGCCCTGAGGCTCATCCGGATACCCCTGGCTCGCCATGCTTTTGAGGAAGGGCTGCGGTGCAATCCTGACCACTGGCCTTGCTTGGATAACCTAATCACTGTCCTGTACACCCTCAGTGATTACACAAGTGAGTCATGCTTTAATGCTTTCTTCCATGTGCCAGTGGTTTTTGGAACAGCAGAGGAAAGGTAATTTGGATAAACTGAAAGCCAAAGTTAACACTAAAGGGCTTTGCCAGACTGTCAGGGAGAATGGAAATGTTCTTAGATTTCTGCTTTATTCTGCATCTCTTTCTTGATTTGTTAAATGCCTTGTAGTAATAAAGTAGCATGTTTTCTGAATGATTTTACTTTTGGCTGTCTTATTTTTTATTTTTTTTGCTTTGCAAGGTTTTGTTTGTTTGACAGAAGAAATGGCTATCTTATTTCCTCCCTGCACTGTCCCATTTTGTGTGTCTTAGTCTGTTTGGGCTGCCATTAAAAAAATACCATAGATTGGGTGGCTTAAAGAAATTGGCTGGGTATGTTGCCTCACGCCTGTAATCCCAGCACTTTAGGAGGCCAAGGCAGGCAGATCACTTGAGCCCAGGAGTTTGAGACCAGCCTGGGGAACATGGTGAAACCCCATCTCTTCAAAAAATAAAGAAATTAACCAGGCTTGATGGTGCATGACTGTCATCCCCGCTACTCGGGAGGCTGAGGTGGGAGGATTGCTTCAGTCTGGGAGGTCGAGGCTGCAGTGAGTCGAGGTTGTGCAACCACACTCCTGTCTGGGTGACACAGTGAAACCCTGTCTCAAAAACAAAACGAAACAAAAATAAATATTATCTAAATCAAATGTGGGTAAGACTTGAGGTACAATTCATCCTGAGACAAAATTCCTCTACAGTTGTAAACTTGTGAATACAGATAAATTATGTGCTTCCAAAATACAATGGTGGAACAGATACAGGATAAACATTTCCATTCCAACAGGGAAAAATAGGGAAGCAGGAAAGGGTGATGGGTCCCAAAACTTAGCAAACTTAGCAAGGCAAATTTGAGGTCCTAAGGCTCAGGAATAATTCTCTTTGCTCCGCCCTTGATGCCCACTGAGGTGGCAACATCACCCTCATAGCACGTAGGTAGAGGGACAAGCCCCACCCTTTTGGCTTGGCAAGATGCTAGGTTGAGACATCCTGGCCTATGCAAACTGGCGAAGTGGCCCCACCCTTTAAGGAACTAGCCCTAGCCTCTTGGTTTGTGGTGGGAGTGGCAGCTCAGATGATCTTTGAATCACCTTTGAGGTTCTTCTTCCTTTTCCTTGAAGGATAACATATATTCTTGATGTTCTTTCATTCTTTCTCATTTTTTTGTTCCCATTAGTCCCCACTAGCAGTGTTTCTGCCGGTATAATCCCACCTTTCTGGCTTCTGCTGAGGTATCTGATTAAATCTGTGGTTCATACCCCCACTGATCTTATAAGGAAATTGTTGGTCAGCCACACGCATAGTGTTCTCAGAACAAACTTTCTCAATTTTTGCAGTATGGATAGACAGAATTTTCTAAATCTTTAAGTTCTGGTTCCTTTTTGCTTAACAATGCCTTCTTATTTTCTCTATCTTAGCATTTTGGTATAAGCAGCCAGGAGGAACTGGGCTATGCCTTTAATGCTTTGCTTAGAAGTCTCAGCAAAATAGCCAAAATTTCATTGCTTACAAGTTCTACCTTCCACAAAACACTAGAACATAGACATAATTCAGCCAAGTGCTTTGCTACTTTATAACAAGGATCATCTTTTCTTCATTGTCCAATAGCATGTTCTTTATTTCCATTTGAGATTTCAGCAGAATTGCCCTTGATGTTTATATTTCTATGAACGTTCTGTACATGATTATTTATTCTCTAGGAAGATGGAAGCTGTCTCTGTACTTCTTCTCTTCTCTTCTTTCTGAGCCCTCGTCAGAATCGCCTTTTTTTTTTTTTTTTTGAGACGGAGTCTCACTTTGTCGCCCAGGCTGGAGTTCGGTGGCATGATCTCAGCTCGTTGCAAGCTCCACCTCCCAGGTTCATGCCATTCTTCCACCTCAGCCTCCGGAGTAGCTGGCACTACAGGCACCCACCGCCAAGCCTGGCTAACTTTTTGTTTTTGTATTTTTAGTAGAGATGGGGTTTCACTGTATTAGCCAGGATGTTCTCAGTCTCCTGACCTCATGATCTACCCGCCTTGGCCTCCCAAAGTGCTGGGAGGCTGTGAGCCACTGCGCCTGGCCCAGAATCACCTTTAACAATCCTTACATACCAATATTCACTTTTTCCAGTGTACTCCTCAAAACTCTTTAAGCCTATCCCCAGTTCTAAAGCTCTTTCCAACACCAGACGTAGTAGCTCATGTGTGTAGTCCCAACACTCTAGGGGGCTGAGATGGGAGGATTGCTTGAGCCTAGAAGTTTAAGAACAGCCTGGGCAAGATAGTGAAACCCCATTTAAAAATATGTTTTTTTAAATTAGCTGGGCGGGGTGGTGCACACCTGTAGTCCCAGCTACTTGGAAGGATCACCTGAACCCAGGAGTTAGAGGTTACAATGAGCCGTGATTGTGCCACTGCACTCCAGCCTGGGCTACAGAGCAAAACCCTGTCTCTAAAGAAAATTTAAAAAATAATTGTTTCCACATTTTTAGATATTTGTTACGACAGCAGCCCACTTGTTGGTACCACTTTCTGTCTTAGTTCATGCTGCTATAACAAAATATGATAGATTGGGTAGCTTAAACGAGAATTTATTTCTCTCAGCTCTGGAGGCTGGAGAGTCTTTTTTTTCTCTTCCTTTTAAAAAGACAAATAGGAATAGGATAGAATGTGTTGAGATAGATGAGGCCTTGCTCAACCTTCTCACCTCCAGTTCTTGTTCTCCATAACCACTTTTTAAATCTTTTTAATTGAGGCAAAACATACATACAATAAGGTGCATAAATCTGAGACCTGTCAGTTTGTATACGTGAAAACATGTCAAGATACAGCTCATGTGCAGCGCCCCAGGAGGCAGGTTACTTTGGGTCCCTTCCACTTTTTACAACCTTCTAAGGCAACCTTGATTTCTCCTTTTTGTCACCAAAGATGAACTTTGCCTGTTGTTGAACTTTCTCTAGGTAGAGTCAGTTCCTTTTAAGGAAAATGTGTGCTTTCCTTAGCCTGGCCCCTTCTGCTTGTCATCCTGCCTGTGAGCGCACCCATGTGGGGCACAGCAGTCACTACGTCTTCTTATTTTTGTGTAGTCTATTATGTGCGTTTGTACAATGTAGCCATTCTGTACGTGGGCATTTGGGTTATTTCCAGATTTGGGTTCTTAGTCATAACCTGCTATGAACATTCTTGTATATGTCTTTCAGTGAACATATGCACTCATTCTGTAGGTTGCCCCTCATTTCACTCCCACCAGCAGAATATGATAGTTCTACAAGGCCATGTTTTGACTCTAGCAGTTTCTTCTTCTGGAGGCTTTTAGTCTCTTCTTGGATGCTCCTCCTACAGTTTGGGACCGTCTTTGGGGTTCAGCCTTCCTTCCCTACCAACTTCTTTAGTTCTTTGTACCCCTCTCTCATTGTAGGAGAAGTTATGCTTGGTAAACTCAAGTCTTTGTGGGAAGATTTGGGTTGGAGCATTGTATTAGGGTTCTCCAGAGAAACAGAACTAGTAGGATGTATGTAAGTATATAGAAAGAAATTTATTATAAGGAATTGGCTCATGTGGTATTGGTAGCTGACAAGTTCCAAGATTTAGAGGGTGAGTCAGCAAGCTGCAGACCCAGGAGTGATGGTGTATAGTTCCAGTCCAAGTCCAAAGGCCTGAGAACCAGGAGAATTGATGGTACACTTTCAGTCTATAGGCTGGCAGGCCCAGGAAGAGCTGATGTTTTGGTTTTAGTGAGAAGGTAGGGGAAAAAAACCCAATGTCCCAGTTCAAAGGCAGTCAGGCAGAAAAATTCTCTTACTCGGGGGAAGATCAGCCTTTTTGTTCTGTTTAGGCCTTCAACTGATTGGATGAAGCCCTCCCATTTTAGGGAGGGCAATCTGCTTTACTCAGTCTACTGATTTAAATGTTAATTTCATGCAAAGACACCCTCACAGACACACCAAAAATAATATTTGGCCAAAGTCTGGATATGCTGTAGCCCAGTCAAATAGACACATACAATTAATCATAACAGGGACTGAACTGATACATATACCTGTGAGAGCCCTGATAGATTTGACAGTCATTTAAACAAAAAAATTAAAGCAGCATGTTAAATTGACTCTCAGGGCATTTTATACATTTGATATGAGTAGGGAGGAATGCTGCTGGGTTAAGGCCTGCTGATTGCCTCTTGTTCTAAGATTTCCCAGGCCTCCCCTCTGCAGGACTGTAGGGTGGCTAGTGAGTTTAACTTGCTACAGCTAATGTGCCTACTGAGAACCAGCATCATCCAAGTGCTCAGTGCCTTCTGGGTTTTCTCTCTGGAAGTCATTGATGGCCACCCTTCAAGTTTCATGTGGTCTCAGAGAAACCATGTCCCTTATTTGGCTGATGCAGGCACCTTTGGACCATCTGTTGAGCAGCTTGGACTGTGCTGGGATTGTACAGACCTCTCCTTGCTCACAGGCTGCACAGCCTTTGTGCACCTTGGGGCGTGAGGCCCTGCTGAGCATTGTGGCCAGTCTCTGCTCTCTCCTACCAAGCACACTAGGAGCGCATCACTTCCTCCTCTCCCAAGGCTTCCATGTGCAGATTTCTACCTGTGCTCTGGTTTTCCTCCCTGTGTTGCTTCTCACTCTTAGGTGCTTCATTTTCTAGTTATTCTTGGTAGGAGTGACTTGCAGTCCACCCGCACCAAACTGAGAAGTTGGGCAGGGCATGATAGTGGTCCCAGTGTCTGGGCAGAGCTGGCACCCTGCTGCAGTATGCTGTTTCTCTGTGTGTTCACTGGTGAGACCTGGACTGTTCCCAATTACAAGTACTGAAAGCTTTCATAATTTATATCATAGTTCTGCTTTGTGAATCCATGCCATCCCATTTTTTTCTGTGTGTTTACCTGTTAGTGTCTCCATTCCTGGAGGAGCTGGAGTTGGCACAGGCTTTCCAGATTAATACCTTGAGGAGGCTCATTATTACGTTGACATGAATGATGTACATGTCTTAAATTGCGGCCGGGCGCGGTGGCTCAAGCCTGTAATCCCAACACTTTGGGAGGCCGAGACGGGCGGATCACGAGGTCAGGAGATCGAGACCATCCTGGCTAACACGGTGAAACCTCGTCTCTACTAAAAAATACAAAAAACTAGCCGGGCGAGGTGGCGGGCGCCTGTAGTCCCAGCTACTCGGGAGGCTGAGGCAGGAGACCCGGGAGACGGAGCTTGCAGTCAGTGGAGATCGCGCCACCGCACTCCAGCCTGGGCGACAGAGCGAGACTCCGTCTCAAAAAAAAAAAAAAAAAAAATGTAGGTAGCAGCTTTAATAGTGGGTTTTTTTTTTTTTTTAAAGGAAAATTGGAAAATACAGGTAAGCAAAATTCAATCAGTTTTATGTGTATAGTGGAATCACACTATGTGACCTCTTTTGTCTCCTGCTTCTTCCCAGTACTGTATCTTGGCCTTCTTTCTGGTCAGTAAGCACACTCCTCGACCATCTGTGTAGTGGCTGCTTGGCAACCCATTGTGTGAATTGGACATAATTTATTTAACCAGGTGCCGTGGTGGGACAGAGTGGTTTCGAGATTTTTTTTTTCCTTGAGACAGGGTCTTACTCTGTTGCCCAGGCTAGAGTACGATGGTACTATCACAACTCACTGTAGCTTCGACCTCCTGGGCTCCAGTGATTCTCACTGAAGTGATTCTCAAGCATCAGCCTCCTGAGTAGCTGAGACTACAGGTGTACACCAACAACCCTGACTAATTTTTGTATTTTTTGTAGAGATGGGGTTTCATCATGGTGCCCAGGCTAGTTTCCAACTCCTGGGCTCAAGCGACCTGCCCAACTCGGCCTCTAGAGTGCTGGGATTGTAGGCGTGAGCCCTGTGCCTGGCTATTTCCAGATTTTTTGAAGGCTGTTTTCCAATTAGCCAATACATAATCACTGTGAGCCCTGTTGGATTTTTGCAGTAGTTCCTAGAGGTGGGATTCCTGGGTCGAGGATCTGTGTGTAATTGCCTGTGGTCCTCCAAAAAGATCCTATGGTCTGTCCTCTGCCAGAGTCTTTGGTTCTACTCACCTTGCAGTGCCCAGTCTACTCTGGGTCTTATTACTAACCTGACTGAATTAGTTCAAGTGGTATCTCATTATTGTTTACTAGGCATTTCTTTGATTCTAGGAGTGGGAATATTTTCCTGATGTTAACTGGCAAGGCCAGAGCTTCTGAGTACGGTCCCCGAAGTCATAAACTGTTTCTTTCCCCGCCAGCATGTCTGTACTTCATCTGCAAAGCTTTGGAGAAGGATTGCCGGTACAGCAAAGGACTGGTCCTCAAGGAGAAGATTTTTGAGGAGCAGCCTTGTCTCCGGAAGGACTCTCTCAGAATGTTCCTCAAATGGTAAGTCCTTCTTCCCATGCCATGTGTGCACGCTCTCCTGTGTGGCTGGTGAAGGTCAGGAGCACGTCACGTTTTCCCCTCAGGTCCATGGATGGAGCCCCTGTGCTCTGGGGCTTCATGCCCTGCTGCAGCCCCTCATCTAGTGAACTGACTTTGGGCTGCCTTGTTTATCACCCACCTGTACCTAATCTTGGCAAGGCCTCCTCAGGCTGCCTGCTGCCCACCTCTCCTGCTGCCCTGCCAGCTTTCAGTGTTCGCTAGCTCTCCTCTGGATGCTTGGGGCAGCCTGCTGCCCAGGTTGCCTCCTGCCTTTCCCCTCCCAGGATTTTATTCCTAGTGCTGCCCAAGATCAGTGTCCCAAACATGCTTCTGATCATGTACCACCCCTGCCTTGACTCTAGGACACAGCCCGTGCTCAGTTGCTTTACCAAAGAGGTTCTTTGCAGCCTGACCCCATAGTTCTCCCACCTCACCTCCTGCTTTTTCCCTCCCAGACTCCTTTTGTTAAGGCTGCACCAACTCCCTTGCAGTTTCCAGGCGTGGTTCCATTGTGTGGCATCCTATCTTCTCACCCTGGCTCCCACTGCGCTCTAAACTGTCATGCCATCTTCCCACCTCTCCACCTGTCCTGCCATTGCCCCTCCTTTGCCAGGTGTCCTCCCTCAGGCACACTTCTGAGGTGACCCAACAATACCTGCTCCTCTTGCCCAGACTGTCCTAATGCCTGCCAGCAGGGCTACACCTCAGAGCTGCTCGCTTTTGAACTTATCTGTTTCTCAGGTCACCTCTCTGTTGCTTTCTGAGCTCTAGCTGCCCTTCCCCCGAGCCCTCCAGCCCAGCCAACTCCTCCTGCCCTCTGGTCTTCCTTGGCCCTGCAACACACCTGTAGGGGTTGATTAGTAGTGATTTATCTTGGCGTCTATCCCCTGTGAGCCTGTCCTTCTCCTGAGGGAACTGCCTGTTGGCAGAGATAGGAACTGAGAGAACATCTGTCATGAGGGAGCTAACCTTCGTGAGGGAGACAGATGAGAAGCACATGAAACAGATAAATTCCTGAGTAGTTCTGCAATGTAACCCTGCTGGGAAGCACCAGGACAGTGGGCAGGAGGGCAGGTGATGCTGGGTTGCCTCAGAAGTGTGTCTGTGGGAGGACACCTAGGGCCTCCCAGCCCCTGCCCTTTATGTATTTTTGGGTCATGATACACTTTGGTGAGCTTCACTTGTCCGATGACTTTTTGTTGGCATGGGCAGTATAGGATAGTTAAATTCTTTAAAGATTTTCTAATAATAATTGAGAGAAAGATTTTATTTTTCTGTGGCTTTTCAGATATTATTATGATACTGATAATACATATGAAAACCCTTTCTCTGCCCAGTTTTGAATTGTCAAAGGAACAAAGAATATTAGTCATTTCTAGTGTATGTGGGTATTAAGAAGGCTATTGCCGGGCGCGGTGGCTCAAGCCTGTAATCCCAGCACTTTGGGAGGCCGAGACGGGCGGATCACGAGGTCAGGAGATCGAGACCATCCTGGCTAACACGGTGAAACCCCGTCTCTACTAAAAAATACAAAAAACTAGCCGGGCGAGGTGGCGGGCGCCTGTAGTCCCAGCTACTCGGGAGGCTGAGGCAGGAGAATGGCGTAAACCCGGGAGGCGGAGCTTGCAGTGAGCTGAGATCGCGCCACTGCACTCCAGCCTGGGTGACAGAGCCAGACTCCGTCTCAAAAAAAAAAAAAAAAAAAAAAAGAAGGCTATTTACTGCCCTCCCCAGGCCAGACTTAAGTGGTTATTTTATTCATAGGAAGAAACAATACACATTAAAAGGTATTAACCTAAATGCATTTTTGTGTGTAAAATTTCAGCCTCGGTTCTAGTTTGTAACATCGTAATTTCTCCCTGTCTCACATGCTTTTAGTGACATGTCGATTCATGATGTTTCGGTGAGTGCAGCTGAGACGAAGGCGATTGTAGATGAGGCCTTGGGGCTGCGAAAAAAGAGGCAAGCACTGATTGTGCGGGAGAAGGAGCCGGACCTGAAACTTGTACAACCCATTCCTTTCTTGACGTAGGTTGTCTAGCGTCTCTGGGAGTGCTGGGTCGGCCAGTAGGCCCTGGTGTGGGATACTGCCCTGCACAGGAGGGAGAGACCTTGAGGCTTGATCCTGGGTTGGTGGTATGGATGGAGGCTGGGTGCATAGTGGCCAAATGGTTGGAGGTGCATGCTTGCTTCATTACTAAGAAGCAGGTCAGCTCTCTCTCAAGTACATCCAGTCTCAGTCCCTTTTTGCTGTTGCTGTTCTTGACCCCAGCCACCTGCCACATTCCTGTAAGGCCTTTCTCAGCCTGTCCCATCTAGGAGGGGAATGGAAACTAACATTTGCCAAGCACTTGCCAGGAGGGAACTGATGCTCAGAGCAGTTAAATGGGGAGCCCAGAGACAATCCCAGGTCTGGGCTTCCCTGCTCTCAAGTCCATGTTTTCCCTGTAGGGCCATGTGGGGAGCCCTGCGAGATGGGCCTCAATATAGTCCTTGCCAGCCCCATAATGTGAGAGTCTCTCTCTCTCCAGGAAGGGCAAATTGGTATTGGCAGTTCCCTGGAGTTGGGGTAGTTTAGTCCCTTAGCTAGCTCTGGAATTCAATTTCTGTATTTAAAATTCTGACATTGAATCGTTAAGTTTAGCATGACTTAGCAGTAGCATTCCATTTCTACTCCCCACCCACTACCTCCACCCCGTCTGCTTACTCTGAGGGAGCTCTGGCCTGGATCAGACTGACCTGACTTGGGTCCAATCCTGGCACTCCTAATGCTATGAATTGGATGACTCTGGGGACATTAGGAGCCACTCCCTAGCAATGGGGAGAGCAACATCTCTCTCGTAGGGTTGTCATGATAATGACATAAAATGTGTAGGGCTAGCGCAGAGGCAGCACATAGCACCCACTCAGGAAGGGCTGGCTCTGATGTGTATTATTATGACTGGCTGTGAGTTTCAGCACGTGGAATTTCCCAGAAATATTTCCATACGCGAGCACCGAGATGGCCAGGAAGAAAGGGCTGTTCTTCAGGCTGCTCTAGGACTCCTGTCTGGTGCAATTTCTTGTATTTTGTCAGCTGGATTAGGGTCTTTCTCCCATCTGAGTGTGTGCTCCCCAACTACAGGGTTGGGGTTTTGGAAGGGCCCTAGGGTGCCTCCCTGTTACAGTGAAGGAGGAAAAGGCCTGAAAACACTACAAGGGATTGTGGCTATGTGACTGGAGAACAGAGGCTGGGAACTGGCACTGTGGCCACCCTCCATGGTGTAGTGGGAGGGCTAAGTGGAAGCAGGAGGGAGTTACACTTAGTAGTTAAATTTGGGATTTGGTCATTAAAGGAAGAGTGTAGATTTCCTCTCTGGTAGCAGAGGACATGATGCTTTTATAGTAATCTCCATCTATTCTAGGGGTCAGCAAAACTTTTCCTTTAAAGAGCCAGATAGTAAACATACTAGCCTTTGTCAGCCATGTACAATTTATGTTGTATATTCTTTTCTTCTTTTTCTTTTCTTTTTTTTTAAAAACAATTTTTTAAAAATGTGAAAACCAGCTGGGCATGGTGACTCATGCCTATAATCCCAGTACTTTGGGAGGCTGAGGCCGGAGGATCAAGAGTTCAAGTCCAGCCTGGGCAACATAGTATGAGTCAAGAGTTCAAGACCAGCCTGGGCAACATAGTGAGACCTCATCTCTACAAAAAATAAACAAAATTAGCCAGATATGGTGGCATATACCTGTAGTTCCAGCTACTTGGGAGACTGAAAGGGGAGGATTGCTTGAACCTGGGAAGTCAAGGCTGCAGTGAGCTGTGATGGCACCACTGCACTCCAGCCTGGGTGACAGAGCAAGACCCCCGTCTCAAAAAAAAAAAATAAAAAAGAAAAAACAAAATGTGCTGCAGGGCACAGTTTACCACCCCTGGTTTCCTCAGTGCCTAGTAGACATGAGCAAGAGCAAGGCACGAGTAAGGGAAATGGTGTATTTAAGGCATTTGACACAACCCAGCCAGTGAGCAAATTCTTCCTGTCTAAATGTAACATTAACTGAAGGCAGGAAAAAGAAGAAATTCCTTGTAGCCCTGGGAGCCTCCATTGTTTAGATTCTGGATTTTGAAGCACTGTCCTTTTTTTTCCTTTTTCTTTCTTTTTTTTTTTGTTTTTTTTTTGAGATGGAGTCTCGCTCTGTCGCCCAGGCTGGAGTGCAGTGGCGTGATCTTGGCTCACTGCAAGGTCTGCCTCCCGGGTTCACGGCATTCTCCTGCCTCAGCCTCCCGTGTAACTGGGACTACAGGCGCCCACCACCACACCCAGCTAATTTTTTTAATTTTTAGTAGAGACGAGGTCTCATGGTGTTAGCCAGGATGGTCTCGATTTCCTGACCTTGTGATCCGCCCACCTTGGCCTCCTAAAGTGCTGGGATTACAGGTGTGAGCCACTGTGCCCGGTGAGCACTGTCCTTTTTTTTTCTTGAGACAGGGTCTCGCTCTGTTGCCCAGGCTGGAGTGCAGTGGTGCAATCTTGGCTCACTGCAACTTCTGCCTCCCAGGTTCAAGCAATTCTCCTGCCTCAGCCTCCCAAGTAATCGGAATTACAGATATGCGCCACCACGCCTGGCTAATTTTTGGTATTTCTAGTAGAAACGGGATTTCACCATGTTGGTCAGGCTGGTCTCGAACTCTTGACCTTAGGTGATCTACCCGTCTCGGCCTCTCAAAATGTTGGGAGTACAGGCATGAACCACCGTGCCAGCCTGAAGCACTGTTCTTTTATTCCTTTCTCAACACTTCCTGGATGCTGGCTCTGTGCAGAGGACTGTGCTCTGTGCTAGGGGCGCAGTGTGGCAGGGCCTGGTCCCTTGCTACAAGTGATCCCGGGGGTTGTCAGTTACCCAGAGAAAGGAGCACATGCCTCAAGCTGATAAGGGCTGTGAGGAGAGAAGCACAGTGCTGGAGGGCCTCTGAACAAGGTTCCTCCTGCTCTAGGGGTTGGGGAAGGCTGGGTGGTGGAGCTGCGGTCTGACCGAGGTACAGGCATTGGCTAGGCAGAGGGCTATGCTGTGGGAGGGTACGTTGCATCTGGGCAGAGGGAAGCCAGCCCAAAGGCCCAGTGGGATGTGAGAGTGTGATTTTGTTTAAGGAACTGAAAGAGAGCTAACATAGCAGGAGTGCAGGAGGTGGTGTGAGACGAGGCTGTGCAGCACCTTGAGGCCAGGCTGAGCAGTTGGTCTTTAGCCTGAGGCATTAGAAGCAATTAAGGGATGGATAAATGGATACATGGTAGCATACCACGCAGCATAGTAGACAACACACAACCTTGAACCCAACACAGAACACACAACACAGAATGTGAAATACAAAACACAATATAACACACCATACCATACCCCAACAAAACACACAACAGTCTCCTGTTGCCATCCAGCAGGCTCCAGCCCGTTTGGTAAATCCACTGAGATGCTGCTCCCAACGGGCCCTGCCCATGGTCCAAATTCTTATAGACCATGTCCCTGTTGGCAGTCCCCAACAGGCTCTCCGCATGAAACAGATTAGTGGCAGCAGAGAAGTTCCACAAGTGTTTTAAAGACTTGACCTTCCTGGGGAGGAGTTTTTGAAGTGAGTCAATGGATTTCATACATGCCTTGTTGAGTCTGAAAGTGCCTCAGGCCAAGATGCTTATGGGGCTTCTGCTGCAGTGAGGTGCAGGTGGATGCCAGGTCCCTGGTCCAGCTTTGGCGGCTGCACCTTCAGTTCAGCTGTGTTAGACTCAAGATTTCATCAGTTATGGCAGTGGTGAAACCTTGATCACCTCCCCCACCCCCATGGAGGTGGTAGCTCCAGGAGCAGCTCTGCTGCCTCTGTGCAGGCAGGCCATTTTTCCCTATGCTTGGAGTATTCCTCTGACAGGGTGGTGATCAGGTGTTGTGGCCCTCTCCCTGTAGCTGGAAGTGCCTCGGAGAGAGCTTGCTGGCCATGTACAATCATCTCACCACCTGCGAGCCCCCACGTCCCAGCCTTGGCAAGAGGATTGATTTGTCGGACTACCAGGACCCCAGCCAGCCTCTTGCATCCTCTGTGGTGGTAACGCCAGTTAATGTGATCCAGCCAAGCACTGTCAGCACCAGCCCAGCTGTGGCTGTCACTGAGCCTGTGGTCTCCTATACCTCTGTGGCTACAACCAGCTTCCCACTGCACAGTCCTGGTCTGTTGGAGACAGGCGCTCCTATGGGTAAGCAGGCCCCCTGAATTTGGCTTCTGGAGAGACCCTGTTTACTGAACCCAGCAGGAATGAGACTGTTGGGGAGCCCTGCCTCTTTAGAGAGAAGGGTCATGCTGACACTCATGACTCAAGTGGAAGTGGGAGCCCCCAGCCCTAGAGGAGCCTCTCAGCCTGCTCACAGTGCCACTGCCTGTCAGGGCCATTTCAGCTCTGAAGTCCCTGCAGTGAGGGGGAACGGGGGATCAGGATGCAGCTCCTGCTCCTTGATAGTTCCCCCAGGACCGTTTAGTGCCTTGGCTGCCACATTCTGGCATGAAGGTCGCTCTTACTCACTCGTAACATGGAAGCTGGCAAAGGTCCCCTCTGCTGGTCCTGCTCTCTTGCTGACGGTGTACCTCCTGAGTTCTTTGATCTTAGAAAACAAAGTCAGCAAAGTCACCAACCACCGTATGTTTTATTGATTTTTATTATTGCTAGAGTTGTCAGAAGTTTTTGACAAAAGCTTCTGAGCCTTTTCTTGATTTCTATGTCACTGAAAAAAAGAAAATCTGGTAGATATAGAAGTTTCTGAATAAACATGACGTGGTTGTCTCTTTTTTACTTAATCATACATGACATTCTTCCGTTGCCATATAGTTCATACTGTTTTTTTGCTCTTATCATATTGCTGAGTCCTCAGAGGGTCCTGGGTAGGGTCAGAGCCACTCACTTTCTCTGTTCTGGGTATATCAGGTGAGACCCCAAAGTTCAGCCGACCAGTGAGGGGATGGGAGGGTGAGGGTGTTGCTTGCTTTGTAACTGTGGAAAGTAATCTTGAAATCTGGCTTGTGGGTCCTGTGAAGTCAAGAAAGGTATGAGAGTTAAGGGGTTTCAAATTAATTTTACTCGGGATTCTTTGTTGTTGAAGAAGAGATGGAACATTTTTTGAATGTTGAAGAGTTTAATGCTAGTAGATTTATAAAAGAGGGAGATTGATGTGTCTGTATGGTGTGTTTTTTTCACCCCTGCCACCGTGTAAGATTTTAATTTGCATTCTTTGTGAAGGTGATATTTCTGGGGGAGATAAGTCCAAGAAAGGGGTAAAACGGAAGAAGATTTCAGAAGAGAGTGGAGAAACAGCAAAACGGCGGTCTGCCCGTGTCCGAAACACCAAGTGCAAAAAAGAAGAGAAAGTAGACTTCCAGGAGCTTCTGATGAAGTTCTTGCCGTCCAGGTACTGTGTATTTTTTCTGATTGTCAGAAACAAACCCACAAACCTCCAGCATACACCATCAATAACATTTCTCATTCCATTGCAACCCTCTTTTCTGATCTCCTCCTTTGTGTTCCCATAACATCTGTGCAGATGTCTGAAGCACAAATCTCACTGGAGTGGGATCTTGGATTTTTCTTGCTTCTCCCCACCTCTGAAATTCCTGAAGGCAGGATCTTTGACTTGTTCATCTTTTGAGAGCTAGAAGGAACATACTCATGTCCCTGTGTATTTACAAGACATCTAATTGTTGCTGGGAGGCAGAGGGGTGCTGTGCCCTGAAAATCCCATGCAGATGCAGATGCCCTGAAAACCCCATGGAGGGGAGCTTCCCTTCTGCTTTCAGGGAGTCCGTGTCTACTTGATTTGCTCCAGGCTCAGCAGGATTCCCTTGCATTCTGAGAAGGTAGAGGAGGAGCTTGTGAAGTATTCCTGGGTCTCACTCATTCTTAGTGCTTCTCAGGAGCCTAGGGGACAAGCAGGTACCAGGCTCCCCAGAGCTGGGAGGGACTTGGTCCCCAGTGCTTCTTACTTAGGTTTTCACCAGTCCTTCTGCTTTTTGTCCTTGCCTGCTCACCTCCTTTAGAGGCTTTAGGGTCTTCAATTTCTGAGCCTTTCTGGAGTTTATGGTACCAGTGGACTGGTTTCTTAATACTCCGCTTCCTCCTCCCTTTGCTGAGTGGAGAGGCCTCTCTCGGCAGACACCATTCTTCATTTGCACTGGACCATCTGCCTTCTAACAGTTGTCTGGTACATTTTGTCTGCTGGGCCATCCTCGCCTATCTTCTGTCTTTGTGAGTTTATACCTTTTTTATTTCTTCATTGTTACTGGAATGGAGTTTGGGAGCTAACCATGTGTGTTCTATATGCCATCTTTAAACAGGAGTTAAACTAGCAGTGGTTCTTTCCCATGACAGTTTATTTCAGTGGAACTAACATCAAAGTGGTGAAGGAGAAGCCAGAAGCTTTAGGTGGATTGTAAATTTATTTTACAGCAAGATTCCTAATTTTCTTAATTTGTTATCTTTCTGAGGTGAAGGTGAAATGCTTAGAAATAATGATTGTTCTCAGTACTTGATGCAGGACCAAAGTGGGGCTACAGTGCCTTCTGATGAATTTTTCTTAAGGGATAATACCAGAAGAAAGTTTCCCTTTGGAAGAGCTGCAAGATTGATTGTTCTTTGGTTGATGGTGCCAAGAGATTTGAGTGACCCTATATTCCCCTTAGCCCTGCTTTTTACTCCAAGGTCTTATTCCCCTGTCCCATTTACCTGGAATGGTTTTGACTTTCTTTTTTATCTTTATTTTAGTTGTTGGTTTCCTTTGTGGTTTAGTGTCTGCTCCTTTGTTTTTTATTTTTGTTAGAGATGGGGTCTTGCCCTGTCACCTAGGCTGGAGTACAGTGGCACAATCATAGCTCATTGTGGCCTTGAACTCCTGGGCTCAAGGGATCCTCCTGAATAGCTAGGACTACAGGTGCACGCCACTATGCCCAGCTAATTTTATTTATTGTTTTTTGTAGCGATGAGGCCTTGCTGTATTGCCCAGGCTGATCTTGAACTCCTGGCCTCAAACCATCCTCCGGCCTCCACCTCCCAAAATGTTGAGATTACAGGCTTGAGCAACCACACTCAACTTAGTGTCTGCTTCTTTGAATGGTCAAGGCAAGAGCAACATGGTAGCTTGCCTGATGGAGTCGCCCTGGGAGTGTGTGCAATACGTGAATGAAGACATTCACAAGTGCCCTGAGTGTTTATGCTGCAGGGGTTCTGGGTTGAGGGAACATCACAAGGTTGGCTGAAATGGGTCCTTGGGAGGAGTGCCTGCCAGGAGAGGTGTCCCGAGTCCCAAGACTGGGCCCACCCACAGCTTTGTGAGGAGCTATAGAAGGACCAAGTTCAGATGGGCTTGATGTGTCCCCCAAACTCCCACCTATCTGTCTGCTTTCCACCTCACTTGTTGGGCTCCCATGAGGCCCTAGAACACACAGGTACTCTTCTGGCCTGTGCCTTTGTACCTGTTCTTGTCCTGCATCTTTGCATTGCCAGCCCTTCTCCTCCTCCAGTGGCAGCATGAACATCATCCCCTCTCAAAGGCTTTGTCTGACCTTGCTCTCTAAAGCAGAGCCCTTTTGACCCAGAGTCTCAAGCACTCTGTTGTGAGAGGGTCCTTATTTGGGTTAGTTTTGTGTACCTGCTGATTGGCTGTGTCTCTTTAGAGGGTAAGCTTACTGCAGGCAGGATCTACCACATTTAGGGCTGCTGTATTCAGTGCCTAGCACAGTGCCTGGCACATAGCTGGTGCTCGGTAATCATCTGTTGATGAGATGAGTGAACAAGACAGGATACACACCAAATGCTAGCTCATAAAGCCCTGGAGAGAGGCAGAGCCTGCCGGAGGCCTGGGTTCTGGACCCCACCACCCACTTATTTTAGCTACCTTCTTCCTGGCTCAGATTTGGTTTCTCTAACAGGAAGAGTTCAGATGCTTGTGTCAGAACATGTGTTGTGACTTTGTGATTTTGGCATGTTACATGCAGGTTAAGAAAGCTGGACCCTGAGGAGGAAGATGATTCCTTTAATAACTATGAAGTCCAGTCAGAAGCCAAACTGGAAAGCTTCCCAAGCATTGGGCCTCATAGACTGTCATTTGACTCAGCCACGTTCATGGAATCTGGTAGGAATTGAGCAGTGTGACCATTCAATTTGGGAATTCTTCTTCCCACTATCCTATAACCTGCTTATGTTTTGTTCTGTGAGAATGGTTCTGGGGTGTTTTTTCGTGTGGCCAAGAGTCTGCCTGGATTAGTCTTGGACCTGAGCCCTGTGGTCAACTTGGAGGTCTTCTGAAATGTCTAGATTCATATTTGCTATGCTTTCTTATGGCCAAATTCACAGGCTTCGCTTTGCAAATTGAATGTGTATAGGCACACTTGTTGAGTGTGTATCAGTATATAACTGCTGAGTGAGATTAGTGCACATGGCAGCACTTGGAGGTCTGACCTTTTGATGTCCACCTTAGATATGGAGATTCAGAGAGGCTCAATCATAGCTGCTGAGGGCTGGAGCCAGGCATTGAACCCAGTAGCCTGATCTCAGCACCACAACGTGGTATCATGTCCACCTGGATCAGATGGTAGAGGGAGGGAACAGTCTTTACTGTCCCAAAGAAAATGGGAGATCCTGGCATGGAAGGTCCTCTTTGTTCAAGTCAGGTTGTTCTTGCTCCCTGGGCAGAAAAGCAGGACGTGCATGAGTTCCTGCTGGAGAACCTAACCAACGGGGGCATCCTGGAGCTGATGATGCGCTACCTGAAAGGCATGGGCCACAAGTTCTTGCTAAGGTGGCCTCCAGGCCTGGCGGAGGTCGTGCTCAGCGTCTACCACAGCTGGAGAAGGCACAGCACCAGCCTGCCCAACCCGCTGCTGAGGGACTGCAGCAACAAGCACATCAAGGTTGGGGGGAGCCTCTCAAGGGCTGGTATTGAACTGGGACCAGGGCATGGGGACAGGGATCTTGCATGGGTGTGGGGCTGCTGTTGTGTTTGGCTGCATCTACTTGTGGGCCTGGAACCTGGGCTTTTTGTGGGTGTTGAAGCAGGAAGTCACTAAACTGGGTTTGTGCCTAGAAAGCTCCCTCATGGCTGAGTGGAGGATACACTTGCGGGTGACAGTGGGCTCAGGGGGCTGTCAGGAGGCTGCTGTCATGCCAGGTGAACAGTGGCTGAGATCCAGTGGTAATAGTGGGATGCTGGATTGTGGTTGCAGAGCTGGACATGGGATGTGTGAGGGAATGAGAGTCATGAGAAGGGCTTCTCGGGTTGTGTACTGAGTCAGAGGAAGGCTTGCCAGGAAAAGCTGGAGGAAAGGGAAACATTTGGTTTGTTTGAGGTGGCAAGGACTGTGACTGAGGCTTTTGTTGTTGTTGTTTGAGACAGGGTCTTGCTCTGTTGCCCAGGCTGGAGTGCAGTGATGCAGTCACAGCTCACTGCAGCCTCAACATCCTGGACTCGGGTAATCCTCCCACCTCAACCTCCTGAGTAGCCGGGAGTACAGCCTTACACCACCACACCCGGTTATAGTCCCAGCTACTTGGGAGGCTGAGGCAGGAGAATGGTGTGAACCCGGGAGGCAGACCTTGCAGTGAGCCAAGATCACGCCACTGTACACCAGCCTGGGTGAGAGTGTGAGACTCCGTCTCAAAAAATATATATATTTGTTTTGTTTTTTAGAGATGGGGGTCTCACTATGTTATGATGTTATGATGTCAAGACATAACAGGCCATAAATGGCCTGTGACTATTTTTAACAGATGATAAAACAGCAGAAGCTAAATAGGGTGCTTAGAGAAGTGTTGGGGGCCGCCAGCAGTACGGGCTGAGCCTCACTGAGCCTTGTCTTCCTGCTGCATTCCACACCCCAGCCTCCTCCACTTGGTGCCTCCTAGAGCTTAAGGGAACACAAGGTGCTCTGGCCCTGTACTCCTGTTGGAGATGGGACACTGAATGCTGAAGCAGGAGCACCAGAAACATTCAGGGATGCCTGGTGGTCTTTCTGACTTGAGAGCACAGGAGGTAGAGGAGCTTGTAGGTCAACCATCCCTTGCTGGGCATCTTCCACTGGAATACCTCAGGACTACCTCCTGGCAACTTCTTCCCACCAGGCCATGCTCCCCTGGAGCAGTTGTGAAACAGCAGGAGGAACCAGGGCTTTGATCCCCAGGCAAAGCAGGCTGATGATAACTTTCCAGCTGTGCCCACTGGGCAAGTGCCTTCTCATCGCTGAGCCTCAGCTTCCTCAAGTGCCCTGGGAATGGTATACCAGCTGCCCAGAACTTTTTTTTTGAGACTGAGTCTCGCTTGTCGCCCAGGCTGGAGTGCAGTGGCGCGATCTCGGCTCACTGCAAGCTCCACCTCCCGGGTTCACACCATTCTCCTGCCTCAGCCTCCCGAGCCGCTGGGACTACAGGCACCCGCCACCATGCCCGGCTAATTTTTTTTTTTTTTGTATTTTTAGTAGAGACAGGGTTTCACCGTGTTAACCAGGATGGTCTCGATCTCCTGACCTCGTGATCCACCTACCTCGGCCTCCCAAAATACTGGGATTACAGGCGTGAGCCACCGTGCCCGGCCAGTTGCCCAAAACTTTTAAGGGTTGAATTCTGTGATTTGGATGCAGTGTCTGGCCCAGCACTTGGCAGGTGACAGGGTTGCCTCTTCAACAGGACAAGAACTCTGAAGACAGGTCTCCTGGCCCCTCCCAAGTCTTGTCCCAACATACATCCATGTGGCTCTTTTTATGTCTTGAAGAGTGGTCACTGATTATCACTTATGAAATGGCAAGTGAATAGAAAGAATTATATTTTTATCAAAAAGTAAAGTTTAGTTTTGTTTCCTTCCACTGCCCCCTACCCCCAACACTGAAGAGGCTTTGTGATACTGTTCTTGACCTTCCTATGCCTGTCCTGCAGGACATGATGCTGATGTCTCTCTCCTGCATGGAGCTTCAGCTGGACCAGTGGCTGCTGACCAAAGGCAGAAGCTCTGCAGGTAGGCGGCATTATGTGTTCTGTGGCCAGGCTAATTTCTGAACCCCCCAGCAGCTGGGAGAAAGCTGAACTGGCGAGACTGAGTTATGGTATTTAGACTTACATTTATAGTAGGCGCATTTTTTGGGTTGGCTTGTCAGGGTCCCAGGGAAATCTCCTGGATACTCAAGAAGTGGTTAGCAGGAGCTAAGCCCCCAGAGGGAGCCACCAATCTGCTTTTGCTGTGAGATAGAAGGAAGTGGGATCTCAGTTTTGGTGTGACTATTCAATGCAGTGCTTTATGTAGCTTCAGTAATTTTTCTGGTGATATGGATTGTTATTGTTGTTGTTGTTGTTGTTTTTTGAGACAAGGTCTTGCTCTGTCACCCAGGGTGGAGTGCGGTGGCATGATCTCGGCTCACTGCAACCTCTGCCTCCCAGGCTCAAGCGATTCTCCCACATCAGCCTCCCGAGGAGCTGGGACTACAGGTGTGTTCCACCATGCCCAGCTAATTTTTGTATTTTTTGGCAGAGATGGGGTTTCACTATGTTGGCCAGGCTGGCCTTGAACTCCTGACCTCAAGTGATCTACCTGCCTCAGCCTCCCAAAGTGCTGGGATTACAGGCATGAGCCACTGGGCCCAGCTTCATTCTGACTTTTAAACCACCACCTGGTGGAATGTAGATATGCTCAATGCTGTCTCTAAAATTGCTTCCCCTTGCCCCTGACTCTCGGGGGGGGGTCTCTGCATATCTTTAAAGTCTTAACTGGTCCAACCTCTCTGATGCCTGCCACTCAGGGAGCTGTAGGGCTCTGAGGGGTCCAGGGTGGCCCTGGAGATAGGGTGGGTGTGGTTAGGGCCGAGGGCAACTTCTGAGAAGCAGAAGGGCATTAGGATGCTACACATGAAGTTGACTCGTTGGCCTCATGGTTTTTAGTGTCTCCTCGGAACTGCCCTGCTGGTATGGTGAATGGCAGATTTGGACCTGACTTCCCAGGAACCCACTGCCTTGGTGACCTCCTACAGCTGTCGTTTGCCTCATCCCAGCGCGACCTGTTCGAGGATGGTTGGCTGGAGTTTGTGGTCCGTGTTTACTGGCTGAAGGCTCGCTTCCTGGCACTGCAGGTTGGTTCCATGGTCAGCTGCTTGGGGAGTATGCCCTGACACCCAGCAGGATGGGCAGAAAACTGACCATGTTGAGGGTGTGTGTCTGTGTGTGTGTGAGTGTGTGTGTGTGTGCGTGCATGTGTACATGCGTAGCACCTGCCCGGGCACTGGGCTTGGCATGAGAAACTGTGACACGGTGGGGAATTCTCAGCATCTCAGACTTCCAAGCTTGATACCAGTCTGTAAAGCTCTTCAGCATAACCACAGAGCTCTGGAAGGCATTTGCTCTGCCTCTGCCTCCCCCACTCAAGATTGCCTTGGCATCTTGACTGTTTGCTTATGTTTTCCTGAGAGAGCCTGAGCAAATGAATAAACAGATATGGAGCTTTCTAAAAGGGAATTATTCACCTGTTTTGTGAGAGTTCTGGGAAAGCTTCTCTTCAGAGCCTGGTCTGGAAGGCCAGGATGAATTGGCTGTTACCTAGTACCTTGCACATGGTGGTACTGGTACACTATGGTAGAATGAGTCAAGAGATTGCCAGGGCCCTGTCAGCAACCATTTAGTCTAAAGGAAGCAACACTGTTTGATGTGAAGAACACTAGTTCTGGAATTAGGACAGGCCTAGCTCCCAACTCTGGCTCTGCTCAAGTGTCCTCAGTGTTTTCATCTGCAACATGGGGTTTATGATATCTACCCTCACAGAGTTGATAGGGACTGTTCATTCAGTCAACAAGTATTTATTGAGCCTGAGCTACATGCCAGGCCCTTCTTAGGGATTACAGTAGTAATTGGTAAAAACCCCACCCTCATGGCCTCCACAGTCTAGTGAGATCAGAGGTGTAAGGCATCTGGCACATCATAGTCAATCTTATGCTTTGGTCCCCTGACCTGTTTTCCTTCTAACCAGGGAGACATGGAGCAGGCCCTGGAGAACTATGACATCTGCACAGAAATGCTCCAGAATTCCACCGCCATCCAGGTGGAGGCAGGGGCTGGGCGAAGAGACATTGTCATCCGGCTACCCAACCTCCATAATGACTCTGTGGTTTCCCTGGAGGAGGTGAGTGAGAATTTTTGTTTGTTTGTTTTTTTCCCATAGATGAAGTTTCACTCTTGTCACCTAGACTGGAACATAATGGTGCAATCTCGGCTCACTGCAACCTTTGCCTCCGGGGTTCAAGGGATTCTCCTGCCTCAGCCTCCCGAGTAGCTGGGATTACAGGTGCCTGCCACCATGCCTGGCTAATTTTTTGTATTTTTAGTAGAGACAGGGTTTCACTATGCTGGCCAGGCTGGTCTTGAATTCTGACCTCAGGTGATCCACCCACCTTAGCCTCCCGAAGTGCTAGGATTACAGGTGTGAGCCACTGTGCCCGGCTGAAAGTTTTTAAATGGTGTTTCTTAGTCAAAGATTTCTTGTGATTTGGCATAGTTAGCCCAGGGTTGACCTGTTTCTGAGGAACAAGAAAGCTTCCCACATGCTGAGCAGGGCCCCTGGTGGGAAGACAGAAGAGGCCAGGGAAAGGCTGCTCTAGTACACTGGGGCACTGCAGATCCCTGGTGGAAAGCAGGTATGGGAGTTCTCACCAGCACTATTTAGAAGCAGTCATTGGTCTGCTCTCCTGGCTATGTGTGGCAGCCATCCCAGTGGTAACTGGAAGGAAATACCAGCTGGAGGAGACCAGTATTGGGCTGGCCATGGGGTTGGGTCAGCAGTGTGTGGCCTATATGCCAGGTTCCACCCAGGTGCCACTTTATTCATTGTGCAGTTTCAGACCCTGCTGCAGTTCTGTATCTGTGAAATGTCCACACTGGCTGAAAGTGGCCTTCAGACTCTCCTAGAGTTGTTTCAGGGACAAGTTCAGGTACAGGGCTGTCTACATGCCAGGGCTTCATCAGGTCCTGCGTGTAGCGTATGACAACCTCTGGTCCAGGCTTGCTGAGTCTCTGACAGCCTGATGTTCCGTGGTTCTGCAAGACTGGTTCACTGACCTGTGACCACAAGGCTGTCCAGCTGTCTTGGCGGATGCTTTCCTGGAACTCCTTTGCTTCTGGGTAGTTTTTGGTTTTTGATGTGCTTGTTTTTTAAAGAATTGGATGCCTTGCCATTAATAGAAATACTTTTAACACACACATTTAGTGTAAACACTGATGTATGAAGGAGGAGTCTAATTTTTGGGGGGCGGGAACATAGTCTAATTTTTGTTCTCCTCATCCAATTCTGATAAAAACAAACACTGGCCAGATTCGGTGGGGCAGGGGCTGAGGGGTTTACCCTCATACAACATTGCCGGGCCTTTTTCAGATTGATAAGAACCTGAAGTCGCTGGAGCGGTGCCAGTCCCTGGAGGAGATTCAGCGACTGTACGAAGCTGGTGACTACAAGGCTGTTGTGCATCTGCTCCGCCCCACTTTGTGCACCAGTGGGTTTGACCGGGCCAAACACCTGGAGTTTATGACTTCCATTCCTGAGAGGCCAGCCCAGCTGCTTCTACTGCAGGTGTGTGCTGCCAGTGTCCCTCACACCCACTTGCACCTTCTCTCCTTGCTTGTTTGTGTTTATTCTCTGGAGGCTCTGTGGTAGGCTCACTTCCTGGCGCTGCAGGTTTACAGACATGAGCCACTGGGCCCAGCTTCATTCTGACTTAAACCACCACCTGGTGGAATGTAGATATGCTCAATGCTGTCTGTAAAATTGCTTCCCTTTGCCCCTGACTCTCAGGGGGGTCTCTGCATATCTTTGTCTTAACTGGGCCAACCTCTCTGATGCCTGCCACTCAGGGAGCTGTAGGGCTCTGAGGGGCCCAGGGTGCCCCTGGAGATAGGGTGGGTGTGGTTAGGGTCAAGGGCAACTTCTGAGAAGCATAGCATATGTGTTCTTAAGAACACATAGCTAGAAGAGAGTGGATATCAACACCACTAAGCCCCCAGGAAGATGTTAGTCAGAAGATACGGTCAAGACTAGCGGAAAGTTAGAACCAAGGAGTGCAGGTTCTAGGGTTCTGTGTGGCTCAGGGTGATCCCCATACTTGACTCAGAACTTCTGCATGGCAGAGGAGGAAGGAAGAATGGTCAGGTCATCATCTGTCCATCTACTTGTTTATTCATCCATCTCGTTTTGTATTGTTTTTTAAGGTAAATATAAAAGTGGCTAAAATATCTGTACAGTGTGAAGAATCCAGATAAAATAAAGACCCATGTAGCTGAAGAAAAATAACACTAGCCTTATGTTTGAAGCCTCATGTGCCCTCCTGAATCCTTCTGTGCTTCTTTTCCTCAGGAGGTAAACTCTTACCAAGAGCCTGCCAGGGAGCTGGCAGCTGCTGGGTGCTGGGCAGTTATTCAACCTCTCTGAGCTCAGTTCCTCATTTCTAGGATGGGGATGACCAGTGTCCTTAGCTCAGAGTCCTGTTGTAGGGATTACACAAGTTAATGTGTGTTGGCACCATGCCTGTCACTAGCAGGTGCTGTGGAGGTACTGCTGTCATCGTTGCCACCATCCTCAGGAGGGTTGAGTTGGCACCGAGATAAACATGGGAGATAATAGTCAAAATATGCTTAGTGGCATTGAGTCCTGGTCCCTTATGCTTCATCCTACTAATCACATTGTGTTTTTTATCTTATTGGGTACTTCCCTTTCAATTTGGAAAGAGTTCAGTCTTCTCTCAGGTTTTTTGCACAGATTCCACAAAGCATTTTAATCATTAACATTCTTGAACTGGGAAATAGTTAAGAGGTGCAACTGTGGGAACAAATGGAAGCACCTCAGTCCTGGGGAAAGGGGAAGAAACAGTTGGTTTGGGGAAGCAGAAGGGAGAAGAAGGTGGAGGGAAGGAGGCTCCAGCTCCTGGCAGAGGAGGTCAGTCGGGCCCAAGCCAAGATCAGGGGATGAGATGTGTGTGACCTCAGTTACCTGGCAGGCTGCAAGATGGCCCAGCATGGCTATGTGTGGGAGGGACAGCCAGTGTACCAAGAAGGGTGCTGGGATGGAGAAAGCGGGGAGAGGCCAGTGGACTCTGCCTCCATAGGATGCCCTCAGTGCTCAGATGTGGTCTTGCTCTTACTGTCTTCTAGAACAGCTGGATGTGGCAGGATACCCCATTGATGGGGCAGGAGCTGCTGCTTGGGCAGGCACTGAACTGTGATAAGGGCTGTGCTTGAGGTCTGGGCCGAGTGCTGTGGAAACGCCTGCTTTTTGTGAATTAAGGACTTCAGATTATTGCTCAGTTTCATATTGAGAGTGTTTTCTTATTGATTTGGAGTGCTTTTTGTATATTAAAGATAGTAATCTTTTTCTCGACAGATCTTGCAAATATTTTTTTCCCAATTGTTTGCTTTTAAATTGCCGAGAAGTTTTGAATTTTTATGCTGTCAAATCTTTTGATGTTTTCATACATGTGTGATTTTGTTCATTGCTTATTGTGGTTTTTGTTCCTATGCTTAGACAGTCTTTCCAAGAGTGGAGAAATATTCATCTACTTCTTTATTTATTTATTTTTTGAGACAGGAGTCTGGCTCTGTCGCCCAGGCTGGAGTGCAGTGGTGCGATCTCAGCTCACTGCAAGCTCCGCCTCCCGGGTTCACGCCATTCTCCTGCCTCAGCCTCCTGAGTGGTTAGGACTACAGGCGCCCACCACCAAGTCCAGCTAATTTTTTGTATTTTTAGTAGTGATGGGGTTTCATTGTGTTAGCCAGGATGGTCTGGATCTCCTGACCTCGTGATCCGCCCGCCTCGGCCTCCCAAAGTGCTGGAATTACAGGCGTGAGCCACCGTGCCTGGCCTTTATCCACTTATTCTACACACATAGCTTGAGCTTTTATGGGGTGCCTGGCACTGGGCCAAGAGGAAGGCTGCTCCATGTTCTGGAGGGGAGGCTGACAAGAGACTCATCAACAGAGAGATAAAAAGAGTATTTGCTTTTGTTTTATTCCTGCAGAGTTAATGTTTTATGTTTTGCATTTAACTTGCTTCATTTAGCTTTTTTCAAGCGGGACAGTGAACTTGCAGTCTTCTCCCGTAGGTGTATAGTGGCGCTTTCTCCCAGTGGGCAAGCTGCCTATTATGTTCTTCAGTCTAATTAGATAGTTTGTGTCTTGTTGAGTTGACTCTTAGTCCTTAATATTTTTGGTTGCTATATTGAGCAGAATCTTCTTGTTGTTCATTATCTTTTCCATGTATTCCTACGTTGCTGGCTCATAGGAACCCTATTGATTTTTCGTGTTTGAGTCTGGGTGCTTCACTGAGTTCCCATTATCGCTTGTTTTCTGTCTGGCTTGTTTGATTGTGTTTGGGTAGATGATTGTGTTGCCCCCAGTCGATGGTAATTTGGTCCCCTCATTCGTTGGTGTTTATTCTACTTTTTTGCTCTTTCTGGCCTTGAGCTCTGGAGATTATGTCATATTTTAGAGCACCATTAGCAGGTCCTTGTCTTGTCCCTGACTTTCACAATGACTCTGGTTGCATTTAATAGTCTTTATCATGCTGGAAAATAATCCTCTGGCTCTCACACGTTGGGTGTTTTGACCAGGAGGCATCAGCTCAGGCTTTGGACCCCCATATCAGCACCCTGTAGGCACCCTCGAACCCCAGTGGCCTCCTGGTAAAGGGTGCTGGCTTTCTCTAATGAAACACGGGCCCCATTTTCCTGGCAATTAGGATTTATAAATTGGGGGAGGTGTTGATCTGTGTTCAGATACTACACCACATTCCAAAGGCAGTTTCAGGTATTTCTGACCCCACACCTGTTGGTCTAACCTCAGAGAGTGGCAGCTGCATGTGTCAAGGTTGGGAGGAGCCACTGCCAGTCCTGGGCTGTGGCGAGGTTAGAGCCCAATGGGGCACCGGGCAACAGGTGCTTCCTGCAGGTGTAACAAGCGGCCCACCAGATCTGTGAATTCACAGACAGACTGTGTTTCCCCATGCACCAGCACAGTGATGAAAGAGAGATCCCAGGCATTTAAATAGGTTGTATTCTAGGTCAAAAAAAAAAAAAGGAGCTTTGCAAAAAGCAATGGCTTCCTTCCAAAGAGAAGCTTTTAAAATAGAAGTAACAGTTCAGTGTGGTGTTCTCAGAACTCTTCCATGTGCCAGGCACTGTGCTGAGTGTAATATGCACATCAGCTCATTTAAGGCCCACAGTGCCGCTGAGTGGATGATGTGGTGGCTGAGGCTCATATAGCTTACACATTGGCCCCATCAGGGCACCTGGGGAGGAGGGACCTGATAGAATGATGACTTTAGCGTTGCCTGGCTAGTTGCCTCTGTTGTGGCCTTGGCTCAGGCCCTCCTCCACTGAGATAGTCCCTCCCTGGCAGTCTGCCCCTTCCTTGCTGAACCCCCTCCAGAGCCCTGGCACTGGATGGGCACAGTGGCTCTGGGGAGAGCTGACAGGTGTTGGGGTCCCTGTCTCACCTTGGCTGGCTCTGCAGCCTCATTCCCAGCGTCCCTACTTTATAAATGGGGAAGGTGAGGTACAGAGGTGAAGCCTTTCTGAAAGCTCCGTGACTGGTGACATTCTCTGCTGCCATTGCCCACAGGCCATCAGACTGCCCTTCCAGGCACCTCTGGGCTGCATGGGGCCTATGCTGTGCTGGGGCTCGTACTTCCCTTTCTTTTGCCGCCCCTCATCTGTTTTCCTTCAGTTGTCCCTGCTCAGGCCTTGGGCCCAGATGTGCTGAGCTCACCGTGCACTTCATCTAGCTTCTTGCTGTACTAGGACTCCTTGCTCCGGCTGAAGGACTATCGGCAGTGTTTTGAGTGTTCCGATGTGGCTCTGAATGAGGCCGTCCAGCAGATGGTGAACTTAAGTGAGGCTGCAGCCAAGGACGAGTGGGTGGCCACAGTGACCCAACTGCTGATGGGTATCGAGCAGGCCCTCTCTGCCGACAGCAGTGGCAGCATCCTGAAGGAATCATCCTCCACCACTGGCCTCGTGCGGCTCACCAACAACCTCATCCAGGTAACCCCTGGCTCCTTCTCACCCTGCCCTGCCCCGGTAGGTATGTCTCTCTGACATCCCTCTTCTTCAGTAGTTAAGCTTTCATTGCTAATTAGGCACCTAAAGGGGACATGATGGCTTCTTTGGCTGGAACTTTCGGGATCTGAGGAGGAGTTTGTGTGCAGACTGCAGACCTTCCTGGGGCTGGTTGGATCTGGAGATTAGAGTCTATGTAGCACTTGGTGCCACAGGGTTCTTCCAGACCATCCACCCCAGAGGGGAAGAAATAACCTCACACGGAGGCACTGGTCTGCCTGCAGCGAGTCAGAGGCAGAATGGGAGCCAGAGCGTAGGCCGTGATGGCTCCAGCATCCCATGCCATCCTGGCACTTCCAGCTAAGGAGTGGTCACAGCACCCTGCATTGTCCAGGAAGGCTTTAAGGCAGAGAATCTTCCTGTGAAGCACTCTGGGCTGTCTCCTCAATTCCCGCTCAGACCTTCAGCAAGTCCTGCCAAATCTATATCCTCACCCCTCCAGCCTTTGTTTCTCCCTCTGTCTTCATATTTCTGCTGTAGTCCAAGCCACTGCTACTCTTGCTTGAGCTGTGGCAGCACACTCGCCGCAGTCTCCTCTGCCCCTTCCAGCTACTGTCCAACCACAAAGGCACCTTTCCAAAACAGATGTGAATGTGCTCCCCCCTCACTTAAAACCCTTCATGTTCCCTCCATGTTGTGTGTCACCTAAGGTACACTGAGCCCCAGGCCTGTCTCTCCCCCTGGTCTTGTGCTCCCTTGGCTGCAGCCCTCCTGGGCTACCCTCTGGGGTCCCTGCCTGCATGCCTGTCCTCTGCCCCCACTCCTTGCCCTCCCTGAGTGTTGGATACACCACAGCCACACACCTGGAAACTTTTAAAAGGCTCTCCCCTGTCTGCCCCACCCCTCCTCTGTAAGCCATTGTGGCTGCATCTGTTCTCATTGCAGCAACCATATTGACGCTTTGCACTTGTATAGCTTGCCCATTGCTCTCTTCTCTCTGGGCTCTCAGCTCCCCCATGCCCTGTTCACAGGACGCAGCACATAGTAGGTACTGAGGGTATCAGTAACTGCATGTGGCATGGAGGGTGGTGTGACTCTATCTTTGGACATTATGGGCCTCTGTCCGATGACATGTTGAGGATCTGCTAGGTTACAGTGCCCACATCAGAACAGTGGGGGTGGGCAGGTAGCATGTACCAGCTCCCCAAGAGGCCTTCTGCCTGCCTCCCTTCAGTCTGCCCTGAGGGCTTACCCTGCTGTGACACTTCTGCTGTCTCCCGCCCCTCACTGTCAGGTCATTGACTGCAGCATGGCCGTGCAGGAGGAGGCTAAGGAGCCCCATGTCTCTTCAGTGCTGCCCTGGATCATTCTACACCGGATCATCTGGCAGGAGGAAGACACCTTCCACTCTCTGTGCCACCAGCAGCAGCTCCAAAACCCAGCGGAGGAAGGTGCACAGGCAGTGGGCGCAGTGGGGATGAGCTCCAATTCCCATGTCCTTGCCCCTGTCCTCTGCCCTAGGGTCCTGGACCTTATCCAGATGTTGTGAGTGGGGCTCCATCCACTCAATCCAAGCATTTTGCTTGCGCCTGGACAGAGGCAGAAGTGTTCTTGGTTCTTCCTTAAGGGAGCTTACTGTGCAGTGGGCACGGGAGTCCTGGGTGTGTGAACACTGCATGTTTGGTGCAGGTGGCAGCATGGAGGGAGTGACAAGAGGTTACTACTTATGAGGAATGCTGACACTGCTCCAGGAGGCCTTGTACCCACTAGCTCCTTTAATCCCCATGACACCCCAAGGGATGGTAAGCCGAGGGCAGCATGGAGCGAGCACAGGTTCCACATCCCAACTGTCACTTCTTAGATGTGTGACCTTGGGCAAGTCATATAACCTCAGCCTCTATTTCCACATACCCATATTGGGAATAGTAGTATCTACCTCAGAAAGTTGTTCTGAGGATGAAATGAAATAATAAAGCCATGAATCACCATGGTGAGTCAATGCCTGGCTCATGGTGGGTGCTGAGTGATGAGAATCCAGGGAAGGCCTGCCCTAGACCCTTAATGGAGATGGCCCTGGATCCATGGTCAGTGCAATGGTAGAAAATGTGCTGGATTGAAGAAACAACAGTATGACAGCTAAATGACACTTAAAGGAAAGATCACCTATAATCTTATGAGATCTTTTTTTTTCTTTTTCCCCATTTTTTGTTTTCTTGCATTTGCTGTCCAGACTTGGCCTAATGCACATCTAGTTTGTGTGCAGTTGTTATAATAGTATGTGTCTATTGATGCTTGTATTCAACTAGCTTAAAATTAAGTTTATTGAAGATTTTACCTCAATAATTTGTGAAACAAGAAAAAGTGGAAAGGAAAGAGTCATCCCTATTCCAACTGCTCAGAGAAAACCAGAGTTAACATATGGTTTTTCTCCTTCCCTTCACATTCTCTCTATAATTTTATTCACTGCTCAGAAGTTCATCAGCTGCTGACGACATGTCAGGGCTCTGTGAATAGGATACCTCTGGCCTTGACAGGTTTGTGGTGGTGGGAGACAGATCAACTATCTAACAGCATCAGGCTGGTGTGGTGGACTGAGAGGAGGGCACCTGATGCTGTCCATGGGTGTGGGTGTGGGTTGAGTTGAGCCCTGATGGAAGAGCAGGGGCAGAGGAAGACACTGGGGAGGCAGAGTGGGGCCAGGGACTGAGCAAGCCTTAAATCAGACAGGAGACCTGGGGCATGGGGATTGGACAGGGGAGGAGGGGCCAGATTGCAAAAGGCTTTTATTCTCTGTTTTGTAAGGCTGTTGCTCCATTTTGCTCCATTGTTTTCATCATGCTGATGAGCGGTGCATGCTCTGTTGAACCGTCCCCGCTGCTGAACCCTTAGTTTGTCCCAGCTACTCAGGAGACTGAGGCGGGAAGATTGTTTGAGTCCAGGAATTGGAGGCTGCAGTGGGCTATAATTGTGCCAACTGTACTCCAGCCTGGGCAACAGTTAGACCCTATCTCTTAAAAAAAATTTCATTCTTACAGGTCATGCCGTGATGAACACCTCATGCATGCCTTTTTGCTTCTACCCAATTTTTTTGGGGGATAAATTTCTAGCAATGTATATCTTTAGCGCTCTTGACAGTTATTACCTCTGGTACCTTATTGTTCTCCAAAAGGATTTTAGTGGTGAAAAAAAAAATTAAAGTTTACAACTATAAATTTTGTTATTTTTCTTAGAAAAGTAACACAAAAAAGACTTCTAGATTGAAATTCTCCTTTCCCTCAAAATTAATTATGCAAACAAAAATTAGTTTTCAGAAAAACTGCCAGCAAGTAAACACGGATAGAGGAATAGTCAAATACCTTAAACTTTGAAAAGTATATCAAAGAAAGACAGAGAGAGAGGAAAGGAAGGAAAGGAAAGAGAAAGGAAAGAAAAAAGAAAGATTCTGGTGGAGTAGCAGTAGGTGTGACTCTGTCTCTGCATGTCCCTCAGCAGGAGAACTGAGGGAAGATAGCAAGTTGACCAAATCCTGGGAAATATTATTAATATTCTCATTTGTGGAGAGTGGCATGAGGGGAATGCTCCTCCATCCCACCCTTGGCCTTGGCAGAGGCAGAAAGAGCCACAGGATCCTGCCATCTTCCAGTGTGCAGACTTAGCTGAGGGAAGGGGCCCTGGGATAAAACACACTATGGTTGGGTGATGAGGGGCCTGGTGAGGATATTATCACCCAGGAAAAATAATAGTAGTTATCACATACTGAATTCTCTGGAAGCAGATACTAAGACAGGGTTTATTAGGAAGGCAGAGGAAGCAGGATTGGACTTTTGAGCTGACAAACAGAATGAAACAAAAAGGAGAGTTGTAGAACTGAGGAAAACACTGCAAACTAAATCTCATCATTATGAAGTCATAAATGCAAACAGCAAGGAGCAGAATGAGTACAACAAATTGAAACAGTTGGTTGCAATTAAGAGCCAAAAGCAACAGGGCATGGTGGCTCACTCCCGTGATTCCCACACTTGAGGAGGTCAAGGCAGAAGGATTACGTGGGGCCAGGAGTTTGAAGCCAACCCAGGCAACGTAATAAGACCCTGTATCCACAAAAAGTAAAATAAAAAAAAAAAAAAGCCAGGTGTGGTGGTGGCACCTATAGACCTAGCTACTTGGGAGGCTGAGAAGGAAGGTTGACTTGAGCCCAGGACTTGGAGCCCACTGAGCTATGACCGTGCCAGTGTACTCCAGCCTGGGCAAAAGTGAGACCTCATTTTAAAAAAAAAGAAGAAAAAGTACAAAATAAATTTCATGAAAGAAAGTTATTACTAGTGACTTCTGACATGTTCTGTCCTGGTCCACTCTAAAAATGCTAGTTATAAGTCGTTAATGGGTTATGGCCCAGAGTTTCAAAAATACTGAGGGACCTTTATAAACAAACAATACCTGTAGTGGTAAACGAATGTGTAACTAGAATTCAGTAGTTCTTTTTCCTCCTATTTTACTCTTTTTCTTCTGTATTATTCAGGTAGACCTAAATCTAAGAACTTTTAAGGCCAAGCGCCATGGCTTATGCCTGTAGTCTCAACACTTTGGGAGGCCGAGGCGGGAAGATCACGTGAGGCCAGGAGTTCGAGACCAGCCTGAGGAACATACTGAGACCCTGTCTCTACAAAAAATCAAAACATTAGCTGGGTGTGGTAGCTTGCGCCTGCAATCCCAGCTACTCAGGAGACTGAGGTGGGAAGATTGTTTGAGTCCAGGAATTGGAGGCTGCAGTGAGCTATAATTGTGCCAACTGTACTCCAGCCTGGGCAACAGTTAGACCCTATCTCTTAAAAAAAAAAAATTTTTTTTTTAAGTTAAGAAATGGCATGTGTAGTATGGGTTCCATTGTTATAAATTACTTTTCTCTCATTCAAAATGCATCAGATATGCACAGAAGGATGCTTCGACTGGAGGTTCACCAGATGTCAGCATTGGTTCTCTCTGGGCTAGTATTTTGATGGATAAAGTGTGCTCCTTTATATTTTCCTATATGGCTTGAATTGTGTTTTGATAAGCATGTATTGCTTTAGTAAAGCCATTCAAGTCACTACTTATTTAAAAAGGCAAAAAAAAAAAAGGAAAAGAAAAATCTATGGTCATGTTGATAAAGACAGCAAAGCCCGAAAAGAAGAGACTGAGCCTCGCAGCCCCTGCAGGCACGCAGGTTCCCACACTAACTCTGTGTCTGTTGGCCTGGGCTTTCCCTAGGGATGTCGGAGACGCCCATGCTCCCATCCTCTCTCATGCTGCTGAACACAGCCCACGAGTATTTGGGCAGGAGGTCCTGGTGCTGCAATTCAGATGGGGCTCTGCTGCGATTCTATGTAAGTGCTTCCCCCTGGGCTGCAGACTGCCAGTGCAGGGCAGGGCTGTGGTGGGAGGTGGAATGGGAAGGGGACAGATTCATGTTGGCACGCCGAGCTTGCTCGGCCTTCCCTCAGTGGGACCACTGTGCATCTTTGACTTAACAGCATTACTTAGTGTAGTTACTGAAGCTTGTCAGAAAGTCTGATAAGACTTTCTTGCCAGAAAGTTCCCTTGTGCACCTGATCCTCAGGAAGCTCTGGAACTCTTGAATAGCAGGTTGATTTAGATCCAGTAGTCCTTATTGAGTTTCTTCCTAGTCAGGCACGGGGCTAGGCCTTGTAGTTGTAATTTCAGGAGTAAATAACCACATGCACCACCACCGCCTTCTATTGAGTCCTGTTTGCTAAGCATGACTCACAATGCCAAGTAGTAGTTGCTCATTCAATAGCTATTATTACATCCATTCAGTTAGTAAATGATTAGTGAGAGCACATACACTTCCTTGCACTTGTCAGTTGTGATTGACTGGAAGTAGTTCCCTGGGTTTACTAGGGATATGCAGCATGAACCCTGTCTCCAATCTCACTGTTGAGTAGGAGGCCAAGCAGCATGCAGACCAGTTACAGAGCGCCTGGTGTTCTTCATATACCAAGACAGGGACGTCAAACCCAGCCTATAATATTTATTCATGAAGTTCTATTGGAATATAACCATGCCCATTCATTTACGTATTAACTGTGGCTGCTTTTGCAGTAGAGTGGCAGAGTCCAGTAGCTGTGATGGAACTGTATGGCCAGCAAAGCCTGAAATACTTAGTATCTGGCCCTTTAAGAAAGAGTTTGCCATCACCTGCTCTACACCTTCTCTTCAGGGAACAATACCTGCTCTTTCACAACTGCACCCTCCCTCCCAGTCCTCACCATCTTCCTGTGCTTTCCACCCAGCACTTATCCTCCAGCATGCTGTGTGATACACTCATTGTGTGTGTTGTATGTCTCTGCTCCACTGAAATTAACTTCAGAGAGAGTAGGGGGTTTTGCTAGTTTTGTTCACTGTTGGATCCAAGTACTTAGTACAGCAACTGGCACATAGTAGGTGCTTAATAAATATGGGTTAAAGTAGAGTATGCATAGGTATAGAGCTCATGTATGTATAGAGCTTGACAGTTTGCAAAACACTTAGGCTGAGGATGTGATTCGTCCAGGAGGCCCATCTGGCCCAGGTCCCTGTTGCTGGTTAGTGTCTGAGGCAATTTCCAGCCCCAGCTCCAGATACCTGAATGTCTCCCCTACCCTGTGAGCTCTGAGGGTCTTTGAGATGCTCACCCTGGGTCAGCTCTACCCTCCAAGACTATTTTTGGAAGAGTTTTTCCAGGATGTCTGTAATGCTGCCAGGACTCAGCCACTCCCTTTTTCTGCCTTCCCTCTGCCAACCAGAGAGTGCAGGGACGGTCTCAGCTTCCATAAGGTCACCTCCACAAGACCATCCTCCTTATGCTGATTGGGAAGAATGAGTTAATACCTTAGGCTAGCTTGGGTGGGAGTGGTGCTAAGAGTGAAGGGGTGGGCTGAAGGGGCAATAAGATGGTCCTATTTCGTTTTTCTTAATCTATATCTTTTCTAGTGGAGCATGAATTCTAGCTGCTGATACCTGCTAGTGAATTTGAGGGAGTAGAAGTGAGTTGAGCACTGTTGTGTTTCATTTTATAGTTCCTGATTTTCCTGCCCAAGGCCCAGCCTTTAGATATCTCCAACCTTTGCAGCAGCTTTCCTGACCACCGTGTGCCTTCTGCCTGCCATACTCTTCCTCAGCTTCTGCATGACTGGTTTGTTGTTTCCTTCCTGCCTTTTCAAAGAGACTTTTCTCTCTTGCCACATGCTGTCATGTCTACTGCTGGGGACCCTCACCATTTGTTTCTGTCATGTGCCCCTCCCCCAGCAGATAGCATCCCTGGGACCAGGGACCTTTTCAATCTTGCTGTTTGAAGCATCCCTGGGGCCTGAGCAATGCCTGACAGACTGCTGCCCAGTTGATATTTCTTGAATGAGTGAATGAACAAACATAAAGACATTCATTCATTTCTCCAGAGATGCTTGCTGAGCACTCGTGATCTGGGTGCCATGGGGGTTATGAAGGTCAAATACTTACTTCATTACTACCTCTTCTCCTTGCCCCAGGCTCATGGTCTGCAGGTAAAAGGATTGCATTGTGAGAGTGATTTGAGGCCAACATCAGGGAGACCTTTTGTGTGGATTGTTTTCTCTTCTTAGATAGAATGGATATGTTCTCCGAGAGAAATCCTCTTGGATCTCTTCTTTTCTTTTTTCATATATTCTACTTGGGTTGATGGATTCTTATCTGTTCATCTTCACACAGCTCAAATGACCCGTGTGCTATAGAGCCTTTATTAACACCTGGATATTCCCTCTTACATTGTGTGCCCACTCTCCTCCGTGTACCACACCCAGATTTTTTTTTTTTTTTTTTTTTTTGAGACAGAGTCTCGCTCTGTCGCCCAGGCTGTAGTGCAGTGGCCGGATCTCAGCTCACCGCAAGCTCCGCCTCCCGAGTTTACGCCATTCTCTTGCCTCAGTCTCACGAGTAGCTGGGACTACAGGAGCCCGCCACCTCACCCGGCTAGTTTTTTGTATTATTATTACTATTTTTTTATTGAGACGGAGTCTCGCTCTGTTGCCCAGGCTGGAGTGCAGTGGCATGATCTCTGCTCACTGCAAGCTCTGCCTTCCGGGTTCACGCCATTCTCCTGCCTCAGCCTCCTGAGTAGCTGGGACTACAGGCGCCTGCCACCACACCCATCTCATTTTTTGTATTTTTTAGTAGAGACGGAGTTTCATCGTGTTAGCCAGGATGGTTTCGATCTCCTGACCTCGTGATCCGCCCATCTCGGTCTCCTGAAGTGCTGGGATTACAGGCTTGAGCCACCGTGCCCAGCCACACACCCAGGTTTTATATGTGTTGACAATCTGCTATATTTGCCACAGATTTGTCTTCTGATAAAAATAAGAGTTAACAAGAAAACGTGCTCTTCATTACCCTATCTCCCTCACTCTCTTGAAGCTGGTGTGTATCTTTTTGTCCATGTTTTTTTATACCTAATTATATATCTGTATGTCAGTAAATAGTATATAGTTACATGAGTTTTAAAATTTTACATTTTAAATATCATATAGTATGTAACCTCTTGCAGCTTGCTTTTATTTATTTTAGTGTACTGAGATACAGTTACATCAATACAAGTACATCTAGTTTATTCATTTTAATTGCTTTATAGGGTTTTATGGTGTGAGTATATCATGCTTTTAAACTTTTTAGTATGGAAAATTCCCAACATTGTTAAAATAGAAAGTATAGTGCACTTGCATATACTGAGCACTGGTTAGTCATTATTATTCATAATCCACGTCCACTCCCCCACCTACCTTCCCAGTCATCCCACATTATTCTGAAGCAAATCCTAGACATTTATATCACTTCATCTGTAAGTATTTGTTATTATATTTTTAAAAAATAAACTTTCCTAATGATGGCATTAAGGTTATTTATGCATTTTGGGAGTTATAAATGATATTATGGTTAACGTCCACCAAGAGGTTGTTTTATGTATACATGTGAGAGTTTCTCTTGTGTAGATTCCTGTAAAAGGAACTACTAGATCACAGATTATGCACATTGCTAACTTTAAAAATTTTATTTTCAGATTATTCTCCAAAATTATTGAACAGTTTTATACTTTTGATAGCAGTGTGGGAATTCCTGCACGGCTGTGTCAGCCCTAGGTACAGTAGACTTAAATGTTGATGCCCATCTGAAAGGCATGAAATGGTATTTCATTGTTCTTTAAATGTTGCTTTTAATAATTTATAATTACTAATGAGATTGAATATCTTTCTGTGCCTGTTTACCCCTTGGGTTTCCTCTTATGTAAATTGCCTGTTCACATAATTTGCCCATCTTTCTAGTGGTTTGTTTTTCTTTTTCCTGTTGATTTGCAGTTTTTTTCTTAAGGTACTCTGAATTCCAGTCTTTCGTCTGATATATAATTTTCACCAGTTTTACATGCACATATTATGTCTGTGTGCTTAGTTCTGTTTCTATTTCTGTGCACCTTTGTGTGGGGTATCTTTTAACTATGTGTATGGTATTTGTTTTACAGAATTTTAAAATTTGAATGTCAAATTTGTTAGTCTTCTCCTTTGAGGTTTGTGATTTTTTGAAGGGTGGGGGTACTTTTACTTCCCTCTCACAAAATTATATAAAGATCTCCTCTACAGTAATCTACTAGTTTGCTCTTGTTTTTCATGTGTCTGTATTCCATCTAAATTTTATTTTTGTTAAAAGATAAGGTAGGAATCCAATTTTACATTCCATATGCATGGCCAGTTGGTTTGTACCATTTTTTGAAGAGTCTGTTCTCTGTGCTGACTTGTAAGTCACCTTCTTTCATGTTGGCTCTGTTCTTTTTATTGGCATAGGAGTCTTGTCTGTTCCTGACAATACTGAATTGTCTCAAAGACAATACTGAATTGTCTTTGAGAGATTTTGATACCTGGTGGGGTTAACCTACTCACGTACCTCTTAGTCTCTTGACTATTCTTGGCCTTTTCCTCTTCTGTAGCATTGTAAGATCAGTCTGTAATGTTTTGTGATATCCAACCCCCTAACACAAACCCGCCATTGGAATTTTGATTGGAATGACATTGACCTCACAAATTAATTTGCAAAAGAACTGTCATTTTTGTATGGTTGAGTCTTTCCAGTCGTAAATGTGGTATTTCTCTCTGTTTATTTAGGTCTTATGCTTTCATGTCCCTTAATTCAGCTTAATAATTTTCTCCATAATACTTTTTTCTTTCACTCTCATTTTTTCAAAGTATAGCTGTAAAATTGTATATATTTTGTTAGATTATTGCTTAGGTTTCAGTTGTTTTTGTTACTGTTATAAATAGATATTTAAATGTCAGTTTTTCTCTTTGATTTTTGTGGGCATGCAGGAGCATTAGTTTTTTAATAATTTTTTCTTATGCATAGTTCCTTTGTTTATTACTTCTGTTAATTTTAGTGGGTGGTAGACTTGAATTTTCTATGTAGATAGTCATATCATCCATGAATAACTATTTTTTCCTTCCTTTTCAATCCTTACAGTTTTTTTTTCTTTTTTTCCCCCTTATACCCTTTGCCAGGGGTCACCAAAGCTTTTTCTGTAAAGGGACAAATAGTAAATCTTTGAGGTTTTGTAGGTTCTAGGGTCTCTGTTGCAACTACTCAGGGCTTCCGTTGCCTCAGAAAAGCAGTCGTAGATATTACGTAAATCAGTGGCTGCAGCTTTCTTCCAACAAAACTTGTGGATGCTAAAATTTGAATTTCATATAATCTTCATGTGTTAAGTTTTTTTCTGTTAACTTTTTTTTCAATCAGTCATTTAAAAATGCAGACATCGTTCTTAACTCCGAGGCCTACAAAACAGATAAGGGCAGGATTTGGCCCATGGGGTGGTTTGCCACCTGTGATCTAGAACTCTGTCTCTCTTTTATAAATTCTAAACTACTCTTTCTTTAGTGATTATAGGTCCATTTAGATTTTCTCTTCTCAAGTCAATTATATTGTTGTAACAGTTTCCACTTAGAGCATAAGGCTGTTCTTGGTTTTTGCTTATGCTTTAAAAAGTTCTGTTGTACCTCTAGTTATGCCCCTTTTTCATTGCTAAAATAGTTTGTGCTTTCTCCCCCCACCTTTTAAAAACCAGTCTTTCATGAGGTTTATATAAATTAGTCTTTTCAAATTACCAACTATTGGTTTATTGACCCATTGTTTCTTTGCTTTCTAGTTCATTACCACTTTAATATTTCTTTTTACTTTCTTTGAATTTACTCTGTATTGTTTCTAACTTACTGAATCGAATGCTTATTTTAGTATTCACTCTTTTTTATCTTTTTTCTATTATTTTTATTATTTTTAAAAATTTAGGGCCAGGCGCAGTGGCTCACGCCTGTAATCCCAGCACTTTGGGAGGCTGAGGCAAGTGGGTCATCTGAGATCAGGAGTTTGAGACCAGCCTGACCAACAAGGTGAAACCCTATCTCTACTAAAAATAAAACAATTAGCTGGGTATGGTGGCAGGCACCTGTAGTCCCAGCTACTTGGGAGGCTGAGACAGGAGAATTGCTTGAACCCGGGAGGCAGAGGTTGCAGTGAGCCGAGATCGTGCCACTGCACTCCAGGCTGGGTGACAGAGTGAGACTCCATCTCAAAAAAAAAAAAAACAAGAAAATTCGTTTTCTTCTCAGAGGTCTTCCTTGATTTTATTCTCTCTTTTTTTTTTTTTTTTTTTTTTTTTGAGACAGGGTCTTGCTCTGTTGCCCATGCTAAGAGTGCAGTGGTGCAATCACAGCTCACCACAGCCTGGACCTCCTGGGCTCAAGCAGTCTTCCTGCTTTAGCCTCACACGTAGCTGGGACTACAGGTGTGCACCCCAACACCTGGCTAATTTTTAAATTTTTTGTAGAGATAGGGTCTCACTTTGTTGCCCAGGCTGGTCTCAGTCTCCTGGGCTCAAGCAATCCTCCCACCTCAGCCTCCCAAAGTGCTGGAATTACAAGCATGAACTGCTGCACCCAGCCAGTATTCACTTTTCTAATACACGTATTGAAGACTATAAGTTTTCCCAAACACATCTTTATCTGCCTCCCATATGTTCTGATATTTGGTGTTTGCTATTTTTATGTAATTGATTTCTAATATTATTGGATTGTGTTCAGTTGAGGATATAGTATGTATTATATCTAGTTTTTGGTCTTTGTTTAGACTTGCTTTTCATCCAGTTTTGGCAAAAATCTCATGGATGCTTGAAAATAATGTGTATTTGCTAATAGTTGGGCATAACAATAGCTGTCAGCTCTCATATTCATAGATGTAACTTGTTTACTATGTTGTTCACATCCTCTCTGATCCTCATTTATGTTTGTCTGAGGGAGATTCTTTTAGCCCTAGTGGGATTTATCATCTCATGTTATAATTATTTTTTATAAACATTTATCTAACTTTATTCTCTCCATTGGAATCTGAACTTCTAAAAAGCAAGGACTATGTCATACTATGTCTATTATAAGAAAGTATTCAGTAATTATTCATTGAAGAAATGAATGACTAAATAAATGAGCGAAGTTCCCAGGAGGCAAATAATATCTTCTTCTGGTGGCTGGTAGAAACTGGCTAGGTATGCTAGGAGAAAGGCAGCTTGGTAAACCCATCAGGAGGCTCCTGCTGGGCCCAGAGGTGGGACCAGAATAGCTCCTATTAGGATAACAAGACTTTTCCGGGAAACAGGTATTTTTGGAATCAAGTCATGCAGGAGCCCAACAGACATAGCCACCTCAGGTTAAAAGAGCTGATAGAGTGGTGGTCTGTCTGGGGCCCTGCTGTAAAAGGGAGGCAGTGGCTACAGGCCCTCACCTCAGGCATCTCTTCTGCCCACCACAGGTACGAGTACTCCAGAAGGAACTGGCTGCATCCACCTCTGAAGACACGCACCCTTACAAGGAGGAGCTGGAGACAGCCTTGGAGCAGTGCTTCTACTGCCTGTACAGCTTCCCCAGCAAGAAGAGCAAGGCCAGGTACCTGGAGGAACACTCAGTCCAGCAGGTGAGGGTGCTGCAGTAGGCCCAAGGAAGAGGGAAGCAGGAGGTGTAAGCTCTCTTGAAGGATGTCATATTTGTCAACAGTCATCTTGGCAGTCCTGCTTGGAGTTGCATCAGAAGGAGGAGAGAAGACAGTCTGATGGAGTCTATCAAAGGACAAGGGTTTTTCTTGCAAAAACTTATTTTCATAAATGTTGACTAACATTCAACTAATGTTGACTAATATGTAGAGCCAGGTATGGTGGTGCATACCTTTAGTTCCAGCTGGTCTAGAGGGTGAGGGTAGGAGGATTGCTTGAGGCCAGAATTTCAAGGCTGGAGTGCACTGTGATTGCACCTGTGAATAGCCCTGGGTGGCAGAGCAAGGCCCCATCTCTAAAAACAAACAGCAAACAAAACTACCCTAAAACCAAAAAATGTAGCATGGCAATTGTCGATAGTTTATTTCCATTTTGGATATGAATAATTCCTTAGAGGTTTTCCATTTTTGTGTTGTTTTGTTTTGTAGAGTGCTATTGAGTATATTATCTAATGGCTCCTCAGTACTGTCAGTTATGTCTGATCTTAGGGATTCCGTCCACTAAAATGTAAGCTCCTTAGGATAGAGCCCCTGCTGTGGACCCCAAACCTAGGGCCACCCTCCCTGGAGTCAGCCCTCCTTCAATAATTTGTCTACCAAGTGGAGAGGGTCTGTCGCTGGCCGAAGGTCCCCCCACATGATGGAACCCACCCTCTGGCTCAGCTACGTGGGCTTATAGAGCGCAGCTTGTAATTTCCAATGTCTGTCTTTCTGCAGACCAGCCTTATGCTTTTCAGACACTTGGATTTGGGGATTATAGTGGGCATGCGGATTTTTTTTTTTTTTTTTTTTTTTGAGACGGAGTCTCACTCTGTTGCCCAGGCTGGAGTGCAGTGGCACGATCTCGGCTCACTGCAACCTCTGCTGCCCAGGTTCAAGAGATTCTCCTGCCTCAACCTCCTGAGTAGCTGGGATTACAGGTGCCTGCCACCGCACCCAGCTGATTTTTGTAGTGCAGATTTTTTTTTTTTTTAAGTATCATGGGGATTTGTTTTAGGCTCTCCAATATGCCATAACCTCATTTACATTGGACAAAATGCGTTTCTGTGGAGGAATGTGTTTTTCCCTTTTCATTTACCCTGATTGTGTTATGAATCTGCCTTCTGTCTTTTTTTCAAGGTGGATCTTATATGGGAGGATGCCCTGTTTATGTTTGAGTATTTTAAGCCCAAGACCCTTCCTGAATTTGACAGCTACAAGACCAGCACTGTGTCTGCTGACTTGGCCAACCTGCTGAAGAGAATTGCCACCATTGTGCCTCGCACGGAGAGGCCAGCACTTAGCCTGGACAAAGTCTCTGCCTACATTGAGGGAACTTCAACTGAGGTGGGCCCACAACCTTGAGGAGGTGGGGGACCGGGCTGGGTTACACTCTTCCCCTCTGCCACTGCTGTATATACTCCTTTGCTTCTTTTTCTGCTCTGTACCAGACGGAGGGGCAGGGGAAGCTGGAGAGTCTGTCCTGTGACTAAACAGTCCTGGGTTTACTGGTCACATCTGAGTCCTTGACTTCACCTCCCCTCATACTTTTCCTCTCACCTGCCAGGTACCCTGCCTCCCGGAGGGGGCTGACCCCTCCCCTCCGGTGGTGAACGAGCTTTACTACCTCCTGGCTGATTATCATTTCAAAAACAAGGAGCAGTCCAAGGCCATCAAGTTCTACATGCATGACATCTGCATCTGCCCCAATAGGTCAGTGACCAGAGTATGAGGTTAGGCTGGCTGCAGGGATGACTGGGGTGACTCCAGCTCAGCAAGCTCTTCAGTGGGCCACTTTGGGTTTCCCGGCCCATTGCAAAGAGACCAGGGAAAAAGGAATGAGAGGGTGGTTTAGCACTTTGCCGTTGTTAGGAAAGGCAGGTTTTCCATGAAAAGAAGAGCAGAGGAGAGGGCCTCTTTTCCAAAGTCCTCTGGGAGGGTTATTGGTAAAGGGTTATTAGAGAAGGTACAAGGTGTCCATCTGGACCCTGGTGTGCAGGGCAAGGAGGCGCAGCCTGGCTCCATCTTGTTGGTTTTGTGCTGCCTACTTTCACAGCCCCAGGATGTGTACTCTTGCTGCTTCCACTGCAGGCTTCTTAACTATGGTTGTCTTCTTGGGGACAAGTAATAGAAAAACTCAAGCCAGAGTTCTCTTTTTTGCTCTGATGCAGTGCACTGTTAGCTGTAGCGATTATCATGATGGTGCATGTAGGAGAGCTCATTGCACATGAAGCTCATGCTCTCTTCCTGTGGAGCCCTGTTTGGCTTTCTCTTAAAACGTAGTGATTGCGGCTGGGTGTGGTGGCTCATGCCTGTAATCCCAGCACTTTGGGAGGCCAAGGTAGGCGGATCATGAGGTCAAGAGATCGAGACCATCCTGGCCAACACGGTGAAACCCCGTCTCTACTAAAAACACAAAAATTAGCTGGGCGTGGTGGCGGGCGCCTGTAGCCCCAGCTACTTGGGAGGCTGAGGCATGAGAATTGCTTGAACCCGGGAGGCGGAGATTGCAGTGAGCCGAGATTGTGCCACTGCACTGCAGCCTGGTGACAGAGCGACACTCATTCTCAAAAAAAAAAAAAAAAATGTAGTGATTGCCTGGAGCCTCCCAAGGAGCCTTCTACATTCGTGAAGTCTGATGCACTTGATTAAGAGGGAATATTTTATCATACCTAGGAGGTAAGCCTTGGGTGAAGGTGAAAAGGAGGCTACCCACTGTGGCTGACCTGTGTCTAAAGGTACACAGTAGCATCTATAGGCACACTTTCTGGAAGGACTCAGAGGCCAGGCTGTGATAGCTGCCCTTGAGCCATGGGTGAGCACAGAACCACCCTAACTCAGGGCAAACCAGAGAATTCCACCTTGTCAGAATCCATCTGGCCGAGGAGAGAAGGGACTGGGTGTGAGTGGAGAAGCCAGTTTGCAAGACTTGTGTAGCTTGTGTGAAAGGTTCTCACAGAACTTCTTTTGCTTAGCCTGTGGTTTCTTCCAGGCAGGGAGCCATGTGGCAGAGCCCTGGCTGTCCTCTCAGGGTGACTGGGAACCAGTGAGAGAGAGCAGCCCTATCTGTGCTCAGTCTGGCTGAGTGCTCACTGCGCCACAGTAAGGGTTTCCTCCTCTGTTCCCCTACTTCCACATCTGAAAAGTGAGGGTGATAAAACCCACCTGTCTTTGCATGGCACCTCTCACCTGACAGCCCTGTATTCAACAGAATGAAGGCTCATGGCAGCTTAGCTGGGCGTCCTTCCAACCTTCATACCTCCCTGTTTAGAGGGTATCAACCCATCAGCCTGGCCCATTAGGCAACCCTGCCACAGAGGCAGGGTCTCCTGTGGGATTGGCCCCAGTGCCAGGAAAGCCCTTGATGGCTTGATCCTGGGCTCCAGGCCTTGGCCACCTTCATTCTGGCCTTAATTGGCAGGTACCAGGCGAGACTTGGTGCTTAATCTGGTCTTCTGTGCTAGCAGTGCATTAAGGACGATTGGCATGTGGGAGGGTGGCATCTGTCCATTTGATTGCTGCCATTTCTGTTCTTTGTACTAGCATTCAGCAAATCCCAGACTATCAAGTGCCCAGAGATCATCTTAGTCTTGGTGTCTCTGTGGCCATTCCTCCTCTCAGACAGGTTTCTGTGTTCTCACTATCAGTTTCTTTCAGGTAGTCTCAGAATCGTAGGGTCTCAGGTGGTCCCTCACTTTTCATTTTACTGCTGAGAACTGAGCTGGAAAGGGCAGGGTCTGCTCAGGGTCGCAGAGACAGAATGGGGTAGAAGCTGGGTTGCTGGGGTCCTGAGGTCTCTGCTGCCCATGCTTCTGGTTGGCAAATGTGCTGATGGCAGGCTCTGCCCGCACAGAAGTAGGTAAGGTCACACCTGGCTGAGGGTCTTCCTGGTGCTTTGGCTGGACCGCTGCTGACTTGTCTTGTAGACTACTCCTTTTTCTCTCCACCAGAGCTGTTCTGTAGGCAACCCCGCAAAGCAGGGGAACAGAGTCCAGGAGCTCATCCATTAGAGTAGCTACTGCATGCCTATGAGGTGCTGAGTGATTAAAATACGTTTTGTCTCATAATGCCCACAGCTCTTGAGGTAGGTCTTCTTAGCCCTGTGTCACAGGTTAGGAATGAAGGCTCAGAGACATGGCTGGTCTAGGTCATGGTCATGGCATTAGTGAGTGTCAGAGTTGGGCTCTGAGCCCTGGTGTGGGAAGATAGTTTCCATGGTGTCCATTTGCCTGTCCACTAGCCTATCATTATCTTCCATGCTTTTCATGTAGTAGTGTTTTTAGCTGGTGCTTTTGTTACCACCACAGGTTTGATTCCTGGGCAGGCATGGCTCTGGCCCGGGCCAGCCGCATTCAGGACAAGCTGAACTCCAATGAGCTGAAGAGTGATGGGCCCATTTGGAAGCATGCTACGCCTGTCTTGAACTGCTTCCGTCGGGCCCTGGAGATTGACAGCTCCAACTTGTCCCTATGGATTGAGTATGGCACCATGTCCTATGCCTTGCACTCGTTCGCCTCACGCCAGCTGAAGCAGTGGAAAGGCGAGCTGCCCCCTGAGGTCGTGCAGCAGGTGAGGAGTGGGTGCTGCAGATGGGCCTGCCATTCTTTTGTCCAGACAGAGTGCCCTCAGGTCAACGAAGCTCTGTCTCATTCGTACTTTATTCTTGTCCACACTTCCATGCTAGGAGCTCACTGATGAATCTCCTCATGAAGCTCAAGCCATACCATGGTCAGTGACAACTTGGTCCCTGGTCTTTGGACACCCAGTCTAGTGTAGACAAATTTAGGGACAGGCTATTAGACCCAGCTGGTCAGCCATTGGTTACAGTGTAGTTGAGAGATAAAGAGGGGAGAAGTGTTGGCCACCAGAGGTAGCTATTTCTTCCCTGTTCCCTCAAAGGAGCTTGTTGGGTCCTTATAAAATTCTTGAGCTTAGGTTGGGATTTTGGAAGTCTCTCTTGGTAGGGGATTACCCTAGTGCAGGATGCCGAGTCTGGCCCTTAGGTCTCTGTTCAGTAGGGTACCCTTGGCTCCTTGAGATGGAAGTAAAGGAGCCATACTGACATGTTTAGGCTAGTGCAGCGGGAGCAGTAGTGCAGTAGCACTGCATCCTGGAAGAGGATAGGGGAAAGAAGTGTCAGCACCGCCTCCTCTTCAACGTTGCCGTCTTAAAAAAAATTACTCTTGGCCAGGTGCAGTGGCTCACGCCTGTATTCCCAGCACTTTCGGAGGCCGAGGCGGGCAGATCACAAGGTCAGGAGATAGAGACGATCCTGGCTAACATGGTGAAACCCCGTCTCTACTCAAAAAATAGAAAAAATTAGCCGGGCATGATGGCGGGTGCCTGTAGTCCCAGCTACTCGGGAGGCTGAGGCAGGAGAATGGCGTGAACCTGGGAGGCAGAGATTACAGTGAGCTGAGATCATGCCGCTGCACTCCAGCCTGGGAGACAGAGTGAAACTCTGTCTCAAAAAAAAAAAAAATTTACTCTTAAATCTTACAAGGGACACAGGCTTCTTTAAATCAGTTACAATATTAAGGGCAAAGCTTATATCCCTCTGGCTGCCCCTACTATCTCAAAAACAGTTAGACTTGTTTCTTTCCAGACTGTAAAAAAGGTACTTTTTATACATAAATATGTATTCCTAGAAAAAAACACCAATCTAAATGCTATCACACTGTATATGGTACTCAGCTTCCTTTTTCACTCAGCACCACGCTGTTCTAGCCATGATAATTCCTGTGCATCTAGTACATTCCTTTTAAGTGCTGTAACCCTATTTTATTGTAACTGTCTTGCACAAAAGTCCCTTGTGGGATTCCGTTTGTGTTGCGGTGGCCCCAGAGTTGGGCAGGCTGGGGACTGAAGCTGCTGCCCTGGGATGCAGAGCCTGACTCCCCAAGGGGCCTTCCCTGTAACAGCAGGAGCAGCATTATCCTCTGCTGGGACTCAGTGGGCTGAGCTGATCATGGTCCTTGGATTTTCTCCTTCATCTCCCGCCAATGATGGCAAATGAGATTTGGCAGAGTGGGAGTTTTCCGGGAAATAAATAGGGTGAGAAGTCAGCGTTCCCTTTCTGCCAATGGCACTTGTTTGTGGAGCTTTGTTTGTAGTGGTCTCCCCAGGAAGGGAGCAGGGAAGTCAGGGAGTGGGTAAGGAGACTGACCTCAAGTTTCCACACACTTTTTCCCCTTGCTTTGTTCTTTCCTCTGCTTAGGCTCATAGCCTTTGGGACTGAACTCAGTGTTGATCTTATGGAAGCCATTGGCCCAGGAAGCTCAGATCCTGAAACTGGGTTCCCAAGCCATCTTGCTGGCGTGTTAGGGTGGCAGGAGAGACATGGAAATCCACCCGCAATGCAGATGTCCCGACAGGGAGGGAGGGAAGGTAGGGGGAAGTGTTTCATAGTTGCCGAGGGTGAAAACTGCCTTGCAGAGCTATCTTGTGCCTCCTGGGTTCTTTCCACCTCTGGAGAGACAGCTTTCAACCCTGAAATGTGTCACGGGAACACAGTCCCCTGATTGCTACTTTTCCATCTGGATTTATTGTGTCTGCAGGATGGGCTGCAGGACACATGTTGGCAGCTGTTTGAGCTGCTGTGTGCTTCAGCTTTTGCTTAGAAACTCCTCAGAGGTGGTGGTGTAGGAGAACAAATACTTTCCCCATGATGTCAGTTCTCAGGCAAGGGGAAAGGCTTTGGAGCCAGAGCTTTCTAGCTGTGTGACCTAGAAGCAGTAACCTGACATTCCTGTTGTGGTTCCTTCTCTAAGGCAGTATTGTGAGAGTTCATTGGGAACACCTGCCATCAGCCATTTCCTGAGCACCCCATATGCGAGGTGAGTGAGGTGCCTATTCTGCTCTGAGGATGGCAAGGTAGTGAGATGGTGTCTAGTAGAGCTTCTGAAACACAGCAGGCCCTCAGTGACTGTCCCTCCTGTTCCTGTCTGAGGCCCTCCACACCACAAGGACAGGGACATTGGCAGTGTGCCCTGTATGGGGAAGGGGTGGGGGCTTCGACTCTTCCCAAGGGTCTGCATGGTACCAGATGCCAGCCCAGATGGGGCTCTTCACAGCTACCCTTTCTTTCTTGGCAGATAGCTGTTACAGGTGCCAGTGGCAGAACAGGGTGGGCAGGGGGGCTAGTGAGTTGGTCCAGGTCACACAGCTACAAAGCAATTCAAGTAGAAGGATATCCTTTTAGCCATCGCCTTTTCCTTCAACACATTTGCCACAGAAGCCCATCTTGGAGGAACAGAAGCCCATCTTAGAGGGTGTGATGGAGTCGCTTGGTTGGTCCCGTGTCTGGCCCTGCACTGGGATCCTTTCCACTGTATTTCACCCATTGATGATCTCCCACTTTCTGTGTGGTCATTTTAATTTTTTCCCCTGAGAAGTGTGTAACAGAGCAGTGGGTAGCACATTGCTCCCTTATTTCAGTCCTGGGGCCATTGCTACAGGTTTTCACATAGACAAGCACCCACTGGACAGACATCCAAGGGCAGGCTCAACCTGGCTGGATAAGAACATGAGGCACCTCCTGCAGGCCGCAGCAGCTGCCCTTGCCAGAGACTAGTGCCTGCAGCCTCTTCCCCTCTCACTGGCCCCTGAGGTCAGGCAAGAAGAGGTTTTGGCTTCCCTGCCATTGATCCAGGACCACAGAGAGGAGGGATCAGAGACCTGGGCTGCTCAGAGCAGCTCTGTGGGCCCACACAGGCAGGCGTCTCTCTAGCTTCCGGCCCAGAGTTCTGGAATGAGGGGGCATGAGTTTGCCTGGCAGCTGACCAGGATTGGAGAGCAGTGCTCTCCAAGTTGGAACGCCTCTTAAAAGGTGATCCTCTGTGTTAGCTGTTTCCTTCCTTCAGTCTGTGAGAGCGTGGCTGGAGGTGCTTGCTGCAAATGCAGACTCCCAGTCAGTGGGTCTTAAGTAGGGCTCAGGAATTTGCCCCTCTACAAGTACTCCACATCTGTCTTAAAGAGCACAGAGAAGATGGTGGGAAGTCCTGTTGCACCCCAGGGGTATACACCCTCTCCCGTGCAGTGGAACGGGGTGCTAAATACATGCCCTCTTCAGTGCTCTACAGCACTGGGTGCTGAGTATTAGTAAATGTCCTCTCCAGTGCTGTGGAGCAGGGTGCTAGGTGAATCTGCGTTAGGTGCTACAGGGGGAAGCAGAAAAAAGTACCCTGGTTGACATGAGGTGACCTGAGTTTAAGTCCTGCTCTGTGCCTTGCTTGGTGTGTGCTTTTGAGAAACCCTTAGGCCTTTCTACACTTCAGTGCCACCAGCTGTGAAATGGTGAGGGCATTTCTGTGTCTTGGTTGTTGAGGGGAGTATAAACTTGCAAATAGGTCAGCAGAGCTTTGTACAGGAAAAAGTCTGATCCATGGGCAGGTTCAGGCATAAGGCCAGCGCAGTCTCATGATCTTCTTACAGATGGAGGGCCGACGCGACAGCATGCTAGAGACAGCCAAGCACTGTTTCACATCAGCAGCCCGCTGCGAGGGTGATGGTGACGAGGAGGAGTGGCTCATCCACTACATGCTGGGCAAGGTGGCTGAGAAGCAGCAGCAGCCACCCACCGTTTACCTGCTGCACTACAGGCAGGCTGGCCACTACCTGCACGAGGAGGCTGCCCGCTACCCCAAGAAGATCCACTACCACAACCCACCCGAGCTGGCCATGGAGGCCCTGGAGGTGACACCATGCTGGCCCAGGGTGGGGAAGCAGGGCAGGGACAGGCTGGTTTCTCTATCTCCCTGGGCATGGGGCTCAAGGTTCCAGTGACTGCCCTTCAACCTGCTGCAAACTTATCCGTGTTGAGCAGCTTCATGTGCAATTGAATTAAAACATCATTTCCTCTCTTTTCCCAAGGGGTGTTTATCATCCTTTCTGGGAGAGTGATCATTTTGTTCTTACCTCTCAGAAGAAAATTGTCTTTCCTCATTAAGAACCTGACCTTGGTGATGACAGTCAGTGCCACATAGCATCTCCCAGGCCCAGGACATTCACACCCTGTAGCCTGACAGGAGGGAGAGCAGGCGCCCTTGCCTCCAGGGTGCAAACGAGACATCCAAGGCCCCAGCCTGTGCCCAGGCTACCCAGGTTGGCAGGGGCTGAGCTAGGGTGAGCAGCCTGCTGTCTTGACTCCCAATTTGGGATCTTCTGATTGTTGTTCAAGAAAAGAGCCGTTCTTTACTGCCTGGATTTTCTCTCATGGTTTCCAGAGTGTTTCTGATGAATGCTGTCACTGTTGCTCATAGCAGTCTTGTGAGGCAGGCTGGGAAGCCATGATTGTCGATTTTGTAGGCAGGAAAACCAAGGACATGGTAGACATCTAGATGTCCACCATCTGGTTCAGCCCAGGACTTGAAGCTTCTGAAGGCCCTGTGCATCTTGGCTTTGCCTTTTCTGAGGCTATGTGCCCGGTCTCTACCAGTCCCACATGTCCAGCAAGCCTCTTGGAGTGTGGACAGAATCTGTTGCTTGCTTTTTTCTGCCTTTATGATTTTTTTTCCTGATTATAAAATTAACATGTATTTGTGTGTGCGTGTGTGTGTGTGTGTGTGTTTTAAAGAAATTCAAACAACTCAAAAGTGTACAGTGTGAATGTGAAGGCCCCTAATGATTCCAGTATGCCCCTCCATAAACCCTAACAGTTTGCTATGTCCCCATATGTCCAGATTTTTTCCTATTAACATATAAATATGTAGTAACATTTTCTTATGATTTTGCAGCTTGCCTTTTCGCTGGACAAAATGTAATGGAAGGTGTGGTGAGCTTCCCTGCCTGCCCTAGTGCCCTGTAGTTTAGCAGGGCATTTGTTTATCTGCACAGCCCCTTGATAGGTTTGGTTTCCTCTCCACTTCTTGCTATGACAAGGCACAGGTAGTGCATGTCCTTGTACTTGTAGCAGGGAGCACATCATGAGTATTTCTAAGGACTAAAGTCCAAAGGTAGAATTGCCATGTTGTTTAACATTCTGCTCATCAATGGCTACTTGCCCCAAGGTTGTACTGACCGATGAGAGTGTTTGCTTTCCCTCAGCCATATTGATGAGGTTCTCTTTTTAATATTTGCTAATTTTATGAGCAAACAAAAATGTCTCATTTTGGCCAGGTGTGGTGACTCATGCCTGTAATCCCAGCACTTTGGGAGGCTGAGGTGGGTGGATCATCTGAGGTCAGGAGTTCGAGATCAGCCTGACCAATATGGTGAAACCTGTCTCTTCTAAAAATTAGCCACGTGTGGTGGTGGAGGCCTGTAGTCCCAACTACTCAGGAGGCTGAGATGGGATGATCACTTGAGCCTGGGAGGTGGAGGGTGCAGTGAACCGAGATTGTGCCACTGTACTCCAACCTAGGTGACAGAGTGAGACCCTGTCTCAAAAAAAAAAAAAAAAAAAGTATGATTTAAAAAAAAATTTGGGGGGGCCTGGCATGGTGGCTCACGCCTATAATCCCAGCACTTTGGGAGGAGTTTGAGATATAGAGCTGGGGATCTCAGAGACTAGTGGGCAACATGACGAGACCCCCATCTCTACAAAAAATAAAAGATTAACCAGGCCTGGTGGCATGCGCCTGTAGTCCCAGAAACTTGGGAGGCCGAGGTGGGAGGATTGCTTGAGCCCAGGAGGTTGAGGCTGTAGTGATCTGTGATCGTACCACTGCACTCATGGTCTGGGTGATGGGCCCATATTCACTGGGCTCATGGAGAAGTGTGGAAACACAGCTTCCTGTCGAACGGTATCTCAGCAGCAGCAGCCTGGCTGCTGTCATTCGCAGCCCTGGGTCACCTGTCCTTCCCTGTCATAGTGCTCATGCTGTCCACCTGAGGGCATATGCCTTGGAAGAACTCCACTTTGGGGGTGAGAAGGCTAAGGCCCAGAGGAGTGGTGTGACTTGCCTTAAGTCACCTGCAGGAACAGAGAGGCGCTGGGCCAGATGCCTACTGAGCCCAGCATTCTTACATGGCACCTCTGGGAAGCCACTGAACCTGTGTGTGGCCCTCAGGAAGATGATGTCAACTCTGTTTTTCCTCCATGTTTTTTTCTTCAGGGTTTGGCCTCTGCTCCTGCCTGATAGAGCAGATGAGCAGGCAGGATGGTAGCCCCGGGGGTCCCAGCAGCTTCCAGATGAGGAACCAAGGCCTTAGATGTGTGGCCCACCCTCCCCCAGCATATGGTGCTGACTCCAAGGAGAGCAAGCACACATAGTTAATTTGGGGGGCATCCTATTCCATGCAACAACTGTAGCTATGTAACTTTGAGTCAGCTGGTATATGTGTATATCTTGTGTTAAAAATGACATTTCTCTGAAGATTTTAACCCTCTCCTGACAAAAATTCTTTTCTGCTATTGTGCCTTCATTCAAGATACTGTACCCGCCACTTGGATGAACTTTACCAGTTGAATGCTTTGCCCTCCCCCAAGTTTGGCCACCTGATTGTGCATGGGTGCCTCGAGTGGTTTCCTACATCTAAAAATGGAGTTGCTGGGCCAATTTCTCTGGGCTCCATAGGTGGGCTAGAGGTGGAGGGGCTCTGGATGTGAGCCCCCTCTGTCTGGGATGCCCCCTCAAGAGTGCTGCCAGCAGGTGTCTCACCTGGGTGAGGGGGGCCGCTTAGCCAGGGCCTGCAGTGAGCAGTTCTCAGCCCTCATACCACCCACTGTGCCCTCCAAGTGGGAGTCTGCTTCACACCCACTCCTGCGTGAGAAGGTCAGGGCAGACCTGGGTTTAACCTGGCCCTGGGCATTCCTGGCTGTGGGGCCTTGGGCAGTTCTTCGCCCATTGTAACTTGAGGAATGTGGTAAGGACTTGAGGAAATGGAGGAAAGCACAGGGCCCAATGGATGCAATGAGCTGCCTGCCCACCCATCCCCCCGCCACACCCATGGGGAAGATGTTTTCGAGCCCTGTAGGTGCCTGGCTCTGCCCAGGGCCTGGGCTATAAACAGAAATCCAACCTAGTCCTTGTTTCAGGGAGTCCAGAGTTCAGTGGGGAGACAGATGTAGAGACTCAGTTTCTATGGGTACCCACTGAAGGGCACAAAGAACAGCAGCACTGTGGCGGGAGGCAGTGCCCCAGTGAACGGAGCTGAAGGGTTATCATAATGAGTGGTTATTACTCTCATCTCACTACCATGTGCCTGAGTTACTGGGTGAACATTGAAGCTGGAATGCTGACAGTATACATTTTAATTTTCACAGCTTGTTTTAAATTAGTTGTAGGATGGCTGGTTTAAAAGCTAACAAAAACAGGCAGTGTGTGGCAGCCTGTTGCCCTGGTCATGGGCCCATTTCCAGTGTGGCTGACTGGCCTGTGGAACAAATCTTAGCAACTGGGAAGGCTGCTCACACCAGAGGTGTCATTCTCCTAGGTGTACTTTCGGCTCCATGCTTCCATCCTGAAGCTCCTGGGGAAGCCCGATTCTGGGGTTGGTGCAGAGGTCCTGGTCAACTTTATGAAGGAGGCTGCAGAAGGACCCTTTGCCAGGGGCGAGGAGAAGAACACACCCAAAGCTTCAGAAAAGTGAGTAGCACCCTTTAGGCGACCTCTAGCAGCTTACCCCATCTGCATCCCAGATGGCTCGTTTACTGCAATGTGTTGTTCAGAGGGTTGCTACACAGTAAACAGTAAACTAGAACTCATGGAGTCCCTAGGACCCATCTGGAAACTCCCATTTGCTGGGCCAAGGTATTTCTGTTGAATCTGAGAAGGAGAGGGTGAATGTGAGTCCCTTACCCTGTGGTCACATGTGGTGCTACTCCACCCTCAGGGGAAGTCCTGGGGAGAAGCCGATGCCCTCCTGCCCTCTGAACTGGGGCACAGCTTTGTTCTGTGCAGAACACTGTAGAAAGTTAGTTTTTGCTTTGCAGACTCTTGCCCCTGGGTCCTATGCCAAGGCCTTGTCTGCTGCCCGTTCTCCTGAGAAGCAGTGAGAAGTGTGGGAAGTGTGGGCTTCTCTTGTGGTGCCAGAGAGCTCAGAGAGACTGGGGCTCAGGTGTGGTCCCCTCAGTAGGCCTGGACTGACCCCGGTCTCCCTGTAGTTGTAAGTCATCTCCACAGCCCAGACTTCTTTCACTCCAGGCCCAGGTCCCGGTGCTGCCCCATCCTCAGGGGCAGGTCCTAGGGAGAAAGATGGGTTTGGGGTGACATGGGGAATTTACAGCTGCCAATTAACTTGATAGACTCACGCTGATTCTTGTGCTTCCGAGACATGCTTAGGGTCACCACCTGCCAGCTTGCCCACATGGGAGCCAGGGGAGGGCTCAGCTCACTCCATCTCTGAGACCACTCCCTGGCTGGGCACTGTGTGGGGTTCAGCTGAGTGCCAGAGAGGCCTGCACCCAGGCCCTGTGCTTGAGGGCTATGTGCTTCTGGCCACAGATAGCCTGTGTGATGTGCACCACAGGTGAGCCAGCTCCACAGAGAGTGTGCCCCTCAGCTTATGGGAGGTTCAGGCCCAGGCATGGCAGGCCACTCAGGTGGGCAGCTAGTGTGCTCAGAAGTTATAGATACCCATTTTTTTAGTCACAAAGGGCCCCCAGCATACAGTGATACTTTTCTTTCATTGATTATAATTCTGTTAAAATTTTTTTAATTATGCAAATAATACATGAATACATTCTAGTTATAGAACATTCAGGTAGTATATAAACATGTAGACTAAAATGTGACAGATCTCCTTCCAAGAGTTAGCCACTCTTCACAGTTTAATTTCCTAAATCATTTTCTGTACATTTATAACACTTAAATGTACACATACAATTGTAGGGTTTCTTTTATTTTATAAAAATGAACTATAGATGGTATTGTTTTAGAGTTTACTTTTTCCCCTGACAGTGGATCTGGGCACAGTCCATGGAGATAGTACCCCATTCACCTCATTCTTTCTAGTGGCTACTTACTATACCATAGTATGGATGTACTATGTTTTATGTAACCACTCCAGTGGACATTTAGAGTGTTTCTGATGTTTCTGCTCAACTTTGTTGCAGCACATATCCTTGTACATGTGTGAGCATGCAGTAAATGCAGATGTGTTTCTGTCTTCCCATTTGTCAGGGCTTAAGTTTGTCAGGCTGTCACACAGAAGGCATAGACTTGGTATGGAGAGATGCAAGGGTGCTTCTGAGGAAAGACTCATTGGCTCCCCTAGAGAGCCTCCTAGGGCCTGAGATTCAGAGATGCAGGTCACGCCCTGCCAGAAACATTAGGCAGTGTCCAGTTAGGAGCCAGAGCCTGTGTGGGTGCTGTAGGGGTAACTGTGGGCTCTGTGACACCAGGCAGATGGGGTGGGGGCCACCAGAGGTGCATGGGAGCAGCAGGCCCTGGGAAGGACACTCACCCTTACCAGCACACATCTGTTTCAATGTGAGGTGGAGACTCTGACCTGTGTTCCAAACCTCCGTTCCCACAGGGAGAAGGCCTGCCTGGTGGACGAGGACTCCCACTCTTCAGCTGGGACACTGCCGGGCCCCGGAGCCTCCCTCCCCTCCTCCTCTGGCCCAGGTCTGACATCCCCACCTTACACAGCCACTCCGATTGACCACGATTACGTCAAATGTAAAAAACCCCACCAGCAGGCAACGCCGGACGGTACAGTCCCTGTTCTCCCTACTGCCAGCCCAGGGCGGCACATCAATCACGGGGAGGGTGCTCGGGCGACTCATTTTGTCGCTTTGTTTTGGTGAGGGGGGGTGCTGGGTCTGGGGTGACACGGGCAATGTTGCGGCTGCTCATTAACCTCATGGATTCACGGTGATTCTTGTGCTTCCGAGACATGCTCAGGGTCGCCACCTGCCAGCTTGCCCACCTGGGAGCCAGGGGAGGGGCAGTCCAGGCTATGGCATCCCACCTCTTTGAGCCTTCTTTTTCCTATCTGCAAAATGGGGACATGATACCTACTTTGAAAGGAAGTTAGAAGACTGTGGCCTCCTGGAGTGGCTCCTGGTGCAGTCAGCTATCTTAGTGACACCTGCATTATTCAGCAGTACATTGTTACTGCTCTGTCCTTCTGACGGTTGAGGGAAGGCCGTGACTAATTCTAAGTATGTCACCCCTGAGAATCCAAATAAGTTGTTAATGGGGTCACCTGGGACCATATGTGTGGCCATCCCATGTGGGATGGGGCAGGTGGCGACTGTTCAACCACATTCCTTACTAACATTAGGAGGCTTGCATGCTGGCCTGTAGCTCGATTGCTTCATGTTCTCTCATTTTTGTAGTGATAAGCTAGTGACAGGTACTTGCTGGGATAAGCCAAATTGGTGACTTAAGAGGACCACTGAAGTGGAGTCCTGGGAGGTAGTGACAATGCTGAAAGACACCTGGGCCCTCACTCCTATGTCACTCATCTCATTTAGGCTTGGGAAAACAGGCCTTGCCCTGTGTTCCCAAAGGCATGGGGACACTAGTAGGTGGGTAGAGTTGGTCCCAGTGCTCTGCCTCCTGCCAGGTGGTCTTTATAGAGTGGCTCCTTGGAGTAAGAATGGACACTCTAGGGCACCATGGTAGCCTTGAAGTTCAGTCCCAGTACAGGTCTGGCGGGGGCCACCACCTTTGCTCTAGCACCCTGCTGAGGCCCCTGCCCAGTGCTCGGGTTCCTGGGTATCGCATGGGCATCTACCTCCAGCATTCTGAACTGAGTGGGTGGGGCTTGAGAGCAGGTTTAAAGAAGTGCTGAAGAAGGATGACAAGGGGGCCAGTGCTCCCATTTCTCTGGGGGCAGGATTTGCTGTTCTCAAGAAAGAAAAGGAGACCTGCAGTGTCCCCTCCTGGATTTGGTTTGGATTTGCAGCATGCGTGTTGAGAGAGAGGCTGAGGATCTGAGTGTGTGCTGTGTCTCTTACCTCCCAGAAGGTTCATGTCATTACTCCCAGTCTCAGCATTGGCACTTCCCTGCCCACCCCAGAGTGTTAAGCAGAGGTGGGAGGAGCTGACCAACCTGCTTCTCCAATCTTCAGTTCTGCAGACTTTCACTGTTAAGATCCTCTTTCCCCTTCTTAGTTAAGTTAATCAGCATGTTCCCAACCATTTACTCTTGAGAATATTGAGAAAACATACTATCTGCAAACCCCTGCTCGGGGAATTAGTTTTTGCCAGCTGCTTCCTGGGAGGAAGCACTATGCCAAAGTTTTCAGGAGAGGAATGCCTTTCCTGGCTGTCCACATGCCATGTGGCCCTGCTCACATGCACCTGGGCTGGGGAACCCAAGCACTGTCCTCTGCAGCTCTGCATGCTCCCACTGAGTTCACACCACATGCACCACTGTGCTTGGATGTCAGCTCATTAGAGTTGAGTATGCCTCTAGAAGCAGGAAAGGAGGGAGACAGGAGTGCCTCAGAAAGGGGCCATGATGCCAGCTGTCACATGTTGGCAAAGGTGTGTGCATAAAGCTGTTGGTGAGCCATTGCAGATCACTCAGGCATGACAACTGGGCATGACAGGTCCTGGGTGCCAACATGCTAGTTTTTTGTTCTAGAAGTTTGCAGAGAGAGCCATACAAATAAGTTCAAATATGGTTTCAGTGGTTGCACAATTTTGAACAGTTGTTTAAAAAAATGTTTTCAAAGTGATTCCTGTCAATGACACAAAGCCATCAGGATCCCATGGCCCACCTTTGCCCAGTCCCAGCCCCGCACTAGCCACCTGTGTGCTCTGCCCAGGCCTGGCTGCATAGTGCTTTCAGAACTCAGTTGCCTCACCTCTGAGAGAAAGCAGTGTCTGCAACATGAAAATGTTTGGGGTCCTAAAATAGCTGTGATCTTAGAATGTTAAAGTGGCCCTTTCAGCAGCTATGCTAGTTCTAGGGGAAGGCTCAGGCTCCAGGGAGAAGCAGCAGATTGCTGGTGTCAGGGGATGTGCTGGTGGCCTCAAGGGGCCACACTGCCCACCTCTGTTCCTACTTCTCCTTCCTGGGAGGAGAACATATAGCTCCTACTTTCCACTCAGCTTCTTGGCCTGAAACCAGCCTTGGGTCTACTGTGGGAGGAGAGGGGCCACCGCTGAGCCCTCATACTACCAGGAAGGTGATGGGTGCTTCTAGCCCTGGTACAGCTGAGGAGAAGCAGTCATGGGGAAGTCTGATGAGGAGGTCAGACAGGGAGGCAAGTGCACAGCAGGCCCTGGTCAAAGGATCTGATTTCCAGTCCCAGCTCCAAAATAAATATGTGCTCTGCAACCTTGGACAAAGGACTTCACTTCTTAATTTCCTCACCTGTTGAATGGAGGTAATGTCTTCCTCATGAGTATTAAACAAAAGTGCCAACTCATGGCAGCCAGCTCCTAGATGGAGTTCTCCAAGTCATTGGTGGAGCTAGGGCAAGACCTAGGTAGCACTGCATAGAAGGAAAAGCCTGAGCTCTGGGGCCAGTCCCCCTCAGTTTGCACCCCAGCTCTCTCCAGCTAGTGGCATGGCCTCACAAGAGGTGGAAGTAGTGTCCTCTGAAGCAGCAGCTCCAGAGTGGGCTTGGGCATGGGGCTTTCTGGATCCCAGTTTCCCACCCCCACAGAACAATTAACTTGACAGCAGTGGGAGAGGGAGCCAGGCATCAGGACTTTCCTTGGGCGTGGTTAGGAGACCTTGTATTGGAGCTGCCTTCCCACATTAGTATGCCTTTGCTTCAGAACCAGAAATCAGCTAGGATCAATTCTGATTTGGTTTAAGATTTAGAAAAGATTTAGAAAAATATCTCCAGGTATATGGGGGTTGTCTGACATTTGATAATAGCTGCTTCATAGGACCCAAATTTGTTCTCTGAACCACCCTCACTTGCAACCTTGTGTCACCTGCACTAGGGTGGGGAGCATCCTGCACCCTGTGCATAACTCTGGTGAAAAGCCTTGGGAATTGGCCCCTCAGGTCACTCTGACTCTACCACAGCCTGGTGTCAAAGCCAGCCCTTCACGGAACAGCCAGGAGGGCACTCACAGCTGACCTCTGGCCGAGCTGAGAAAGAGAGCAAGAGAGAGAACAACAGAGAGAAGCTTTGTTCCGGGCTGTGCTGCTGGCAGCTCTGGCTGGTTGTGCTCCCCACCTGCCTAACTTCTCCCTTCCATTCATCTCTTGGAATTTGCCCACAGGGCTGAAATCCTTAGTGTTGAAGCTTCCTGACCAGGAAAACAAGGTGATCCAAGGAGCACATTGTGACCTTCAGGGGGCTCCCAGTGATTGCCCTTTACATATGTTCAAACAACATAAGGAGATCTTTGAACAAGACCTACCCCTACCCTGTGTACAGTATGCATGTGTGTGTGTGTGTATGTGTGTTTGTGTGCCTGTGTGTAATTTTGCCCTACCACTCAATGCTATGTGCTTGCTCTGTGCTGGGCTCTGGGCAGGTGCCTGCAGGGTAGTAGCATATCTCCATCTTCATAACTGCCCTGCAGGTGTGGTCATGCCCTTGTTTCCCCAAGAGGAACCTGAGCTGAGGGCAGGTAGGCACTCATCCACAAGTGCCTGCTATAGTCAGGGTATAGCCGAGAGAGTGGGTCTGAATCTCCCTCCACCCTTAGCCAGAGGTGAGACTGACACTAGGAAGGCCCTGTGCTTGCCAGCCTGGCAGAGACTGAATCTGTGTGTTTCCCTTGTCCTTCAGCAGAGGGCCCAGGGAGCTTGGCCACTATGGAATGGCTTGGTTCGTCACTTGGCCTGGCTCAGCCCCGCTTTGGGATATGTCAGTAGTGGCTCTCTTGGACTAAAATCCTTGCTCTCTGCCTGTCGTGCTCCATGTCACCTCAGAACACCAGAGTCAGAAAAGGCCCCAGAGGCCGTAGGCCTTGTGCTGTGGTAGGTCTGGGGCTGAGCCTCCTGTAGGGTCTTTGGCCTACCTGTGGCCATGCCCATTCAGGTGGTTCCATTGGTGCTGTGCCAGGTGCATAGAACAGCACTGGTCCCTGCTGTAGAGGAGGTTGGTGCAAATCAGTCAGTTACATAGCTGAGGGCTGGGGGTCAACTGATGCCAGCACCAGAGAGGTGGGGTTTGTTCATCACAGAGAAATCTGGGCCTGGTGGGGTAAGAGGCCTTTCCGAGAAGGCAAAGCTTAACCAAGATCCGAGGGGTGTGTCGGTGTTTCCCTTGAGGGGTTGGGGAGGGGGAGCAGCCAGGGTCAGAAGAGTGGGAGCCTTGGAGGCTGGTATCCACCAAGGGTGGTGATGCCTACCTAGTTGCACTGACAGCATGGAGAGAGCCAGTGAGGAGCCTCAGGCTACCCTGAGCCCCAGGTTGTAGGGTGTGGGCCTTACTGGAGAGCCCAGGGTGCCCTGTGCCAAGCCCCTGTTGTGGCCATCCATCCTCAACCTCCATGCTGTCACCGTCTGTGTTGTGTGCCGTCTGTGCTCATCTTCACCTGTTCACCCCATGCTGCCTCCACCAATATTGCCCGTGCTGCCCCTAACCCTGACCACACTCTGTTCTCCAGGCTTTGTCTTTCTGCTTGCACCTGTCACGGCTCGCTTCAGGGAACAGCGCAGACCCGCATGCTCAGCTCTCAGTCCGGCTCCCTGCTACCCCTGTGACCAGGAGCACCTTCATGTCTGCTGGCCCTGTGATTTGGAGAGTGTGTTTGATGCGCTTGGCTTCTGCTGGTGGCCTATCTTCCCAGTTGTGGCCAGAGGCAGATGCAGTGGTAGCCTCTCCTCCACTGCCCGCCTGCCTACACCTCCAGCAGGTGGCCCAGTCCTATATTTCCATTGCTTTGCTCTTTCTTGCTTTAAAAAAAAAACAACAAAGGCAACAGACTCTAACATACCAAATTATCTTTACAAGGACAAATGTGTAAAAATGCAAATTGTGCACAGTAGCCTTGATGCTCTGATGGAGGTGGGTCCTGTGTCTTCAGCCCACCAGGGCCAGGCTGTGTAGGGTGGGGAGCTGTGAATGGCAGTCAGTCCTAAAAGGCAGGCCCAGCCTGGCCTCTGCTCAGTGACCTCCCCTCCTAGGGCTAAGTGGAGGTCAGTTTCTGGTTGGAATGCTGCTCCTAAACAGACCTTATCAAAGTGGGAGAGACTCTAAGTGGAGCTTAGTTTGTTTTGCTTGTTCCTGACAGGGGCAGGGGACAGGGGAGACTGTCAGGGAAGAGCCAGTCACCTCCTTTGTTCTCTTCTTCATTCTTAGCTTTTTGAAAACCTCTTTAGGAGATAACTGGTCATGGCATTTATTAAGCATCTGTTGTGTGCCAGGCATGGAAAAGGGTGCCATGGGGAAAGTCAAGATGATGGTGCCTTGATTCCTCCTCCCAGGTTGGATCTGATGTCCCATGGTATTATGGGACAGTAGTTGGTGCCAAGGAGGAATGCCGTGAGCTGGCACACGGGAGCAAGTTATGGGGTTTGGTGGGTTGGGAGAAATTCCTGGAGAAGGTGAGTCTCTAGAGAGGCCTGCGGGCCCATTTTGGGTGAAGGGCAATGGGGACAAAGACATGGAGGTTGGAGAGTCCTACAGCTTTTGGATACTGAGGTGACTGGGGTGGATGAAAAAGAGAGTTTGAGGGGAGAGAGCTTGGGAAGGCATTTGGGCTCAGAGTGTTGGGCTCTTTCCTGTGGGCAGTAGAGAGAGTGATGTGGTCACAGGATCTCTCTCTCTGGGCTCTAAGGCAGGCACATTTTCCCTCCCATCATCCTTTGAAGAGCTTTCCTGGGAGGCTCACTAGATGGCTGGGGGATGCGAGCCTCACACCTTACAGAACTGCTTTGCTGCTTCTGGCATTTGTATCAAGGCGGCTCACCTGCCTTTGGTCAGGAAAATGTTTAAAGCCTCCCAAGGCCTCCCTGGTTAGTGCCTTTCCTGGCTCAGAGGGCAGGATGAGAGATGCATGATGAGGCCTCTGAGCATCAGGCCCCCTCAGGGCAGCACCACAGTGTCTGCACATATCAGGGCTTCAGGGTGCCTGGCAGTGCTCAGTTGGCCCTCACCTGTGAGCACTGGCAAAGAATGGACAAGTGGTGCAGCCTGGCCCTCACACAATGCCCTCGTGCCCACCTGCTGCCTGCCGTCTGTCTCTCAGGGACCCCCAGGTTTCTGATATCACTTTTCTTTGGCATCCATCCAGTCTCCTCAGCCCGACAGTGGGCACCCCGATTTCCCAGGGCCAGGCTTGCTTCTGGTGGACATGTTCTTTCCCTGTGGCTGGCCAGGATTGACTGAGGCAACTTTTGTCTAGTCAGAACATTTCTCAAAATATTAATTCCACCCAAGTTTACAGTTCTTAGAAACCTGTTGTTTCCTGGTCGGCAGGACATTTGTGGTCTTTTCTGGGGCACTAGTCAGAGCTGCTGCAGTAGCACAACCATACATCTTCTTCCTCAGGCTTTTAGTGCCCCAGGCTGATGGAACAAATGGCGGTGAGCTGTTTGTGGTCTTACTGCTGGAGCAAATGGAGGAAGCACACTTAAGGAGACACTGGAAACTTGCATCTTATCACTAAAGAGCTCTTTTAGGCTGGCCTGGAAATCCTGGGACTGTCCAAGGGATCTGAGCTGAGTCAGACCTGAACAAGGAGGACTCAGAACACAGAGTCTGTTCTCACACTGAGTGGGGACAGGCAGCCTTTCTGTCACTGAGCCAGGTCTCTTTTCCTCTGCTTTGCCAGCTGTCATTCCTTTACAGTTGATCCTACAAATCCCACCCTGGAAGTGGAAGGTTCTGAAGCTTAGAGGGAGGTGGTTTAATAAGCAGTTGGCTGGCAGATGCACATCCCCCTAAGGATTCAGAGGGAAGGCTGGTGTGGCCCAGATGCATAGACACGAAACATTCCAGTAATTAACAGTAACAATAAAATATTTATAATCTTGCCACAAATATTAATTAGTATGAGCAGGTTTTGTGTGGGCAGATTTTTAAAAGAACATTCTGAGAAAAAAGAGCAAGGCCAGCCTATAGCCTGCTTGCTAGTGCCATTCTTCTTTCCTGTTGGCCTCCAAGCAGCTCCCTAAAGAAATCAGCTCTCAGCTCCTGAGACTCAAGGCTAGATACCTGCACTGTGGACAGTCCCTGGAGGTTCCATCCAGGGTGCCTGTTTCCTTGGAAGGCTGTCTCCACCCAGCCGCATAGGAAGTTTAGGCTAAGTCTGGCTCTCCTACATCAAAGAGGCTTTCCATCTGTCTCTTGCTCTGCCTCAGAGCCAGGAGGCCCAGAACCCCCTCCTCACCACAAAGCCCCTCCACAGAACAACAGCCTGACTCTGACTTCTCCCATCTGGCCTTGCTCTATTAGGCGAGGCAGGAGAACAGAATGCCTCTGCCACCAGGCTTGGCAGCTTTTTTCTGCAGAGCATAGGCAGACCCAGCTGGTCCTCTGAGGGCTCAGCACAGGCCATTAGCACACAAAGTTGCCTGTCAGACCATTTGAACCTAGGGCCACAGGATCCCAAAGACAACTTCATGGAGGAGGTGGGACTGGAGCCAGGCCTGTAGGCTGTTTCTGAGGCCAGAATCCCCTCTCCACACATACTCAAAGCCTTCCCAGTTCACTTGGGCAGCATGAGAGCGGTGCATGATGGTGCTAGGCTGCGTTCAGCTGTCCGGGAAGCAGGTGGAGTATGGTGGCTCAGGGAGGGTTGTTCCTTGCCCAAAGGTACATGGCTGACGGATAGGGGTCCCACCCCAGAGAAGCCTTTGACCCTCTTCTCCCAGAAGCCTTCCCTGGGTGCACTGGCCCTTCCTTGTCTGTGGGTCTGGTAACCTGAGAGATGACCTTGCAGAGGGGCCTGCTGGGAGTGGGGAGACTACAGCACTCAGTAGCATCCTTCCTTTTCCTCCTGCCCCTCTTCAGGGGCCTCCCAGAGCAGGGGCTTCCTGCTTCAGGAATTGGGGTGGCTCTGGGCTACACACCGCAGTCCAAACAACCCTCCCTGCTGCCTGCCCTGCCAGCTTATCCAACTGCAGGGGTTCTGTTCTCCAAGAGCTTCTTCCCAGCACTGTGACACATTGTCCTCCCTACCTTGACTCACTCAGCCCCTGGGCTGTCCCATCCACAGCAGCCCAGCTGGTGGCAGGGTGAGGGTCCTTTTCACATGCTCTGTGATGCTCCTGGCAAACTTATGCCACTGTTCATGTCTGTCTGTCTGTCTTTCTGTCTGTCTGTGGCCTCTCTGAGGTCTTCAGTCAGCTGTACCAGAGAAACTTTGCTTCCCCAGAAGAGGAGGAATGGGGGCTGGGGCACTGTCTGCCCAGGTAGATAGAGCCATTCTTTAAGAGCTTTTTCATTTATCCCTTTTGCCCTATTGATGTGAAAGAATTGAAACTTGGTGTTCTTTCAGTCTGACTGGCTTGAAACTTGGTATGAAACCTTGGGTTAACTTTTAGTATTTGAAATCAGGGTCATTTAAAATAGGCTGTGCCAACCCTTTCAGACACACAAGATCTGAAAGGAGCAGAAAGCGGGCGTTGGGCCTTGAGTCCCTTTTGGTGGCTCTCATTTGAAGAGATAACACATCCCTGGACTCCTTCCTGTGGTGCTGCCCCCTTGGGAGTGGGCAGGAACCTTGGCAAGCACCTCCCCCACCTGCTTGCTTCACAGGCCAGCTGGGCATCTCATCTCTGTGTACATAGTCCCTGCCTCTCCAGCTCTGCCCTAACAGCCCACCCCAGCATCATGACCTGCAGGTGGCACCCAAGACTGTGGTGAGCCCCATTAGCAGAGCCTTCCTCGGAGCCACTTAGGTACCTTGATTACCCCTTAGACAAGGGTTTGTCTAGAATCACTACAATGCCCCCCAGGGCCAGTACCAGTCTCTGCTCTCCGTTTTTTCAGATGGTTGGCAGTTCCAGATTCTCCCATCTGTGTCTGAGAGGCTCAGGGCGGGCCTGGCAAAGTACAGTCAGCAGTCCTCTGTCCCTGCCAGGTCCCTTGGCTTGTGCTTGTCCTACTCCACCGCTGTGGATGTTATTTTAAGAGGCTCAGCAGAGTCCCCACTCAATTGGTGGTTGTTCCTCAGGGGAGCAGGAGTTCTGGCCACCTTCTTTGCCTGCTGGCTGGATCCGTGGTTCTTTCACATTGCAGCAAGAGGGCGTTTGCACTTTGAGAGTAAATATCTACTTGCCTAAACCAGTCCTTAGTTTTCATAATGATCACAGCTGGGATTCCACCAAATTGGCAATTCCTTTAGGCCCAGAGCCCAAGAGCCTGCAAGCCGGTGAGCACGTGGGGCAGCCTGCCAGTCGGTGAAATCATCCCAGCAAGGCTTGCTTCCCGGAGCTTGCCGCAGGATGTGCTGCTGAGCTGTGCAGTGACTTCAGCTAGTCTCAGGCTGGCTGAGAAGAGCCAGCCCTAGCCTGTCTTTCAGGGAGACGTCAACTGCAGGAGCATATCCTGCTGTCTTTCAGAGACTCTGAGTCCTCACGAGCATTGTCTAAGCCATGGGTGTTCTCACTGTCAGGGCCAGAGTGAATGCTGCAGGGCAGTCACTTGTGTGCTAGGCACTAGGCTACGCCTTTGTGGGATTCCATGTATGTCAGGGACAGAGGTAGGAAGACTATGGCAATCACGGTAAAAAACATGAAGTGGGGGCCTAGAGCAGCAAAATCATTTGGCCAAGATCACCCAACCCCTAAGTGGCAGATCTGGAATGGGAATGTGGGTCTGGGAGCCCAACTCTTCAGCTCCTACAATGACCCTGCGTAGCCTCTAGAGGCTCCCAGTTGCCAATCCTTCCTTTACACACAGACAGCGAATGGCCTGCCCCACCTCTTCTTTGATCCCCTCATGCTGGGGACTCAAGTTTGGGACATTTTGTGAGGGCTGCAGGCCTACTCATAACGGCCATTCTGTGCTCATGGAGCCTTGTATTCTGGCTTTGTAAGTCAGGGAAGAGCCTTTCACAAGCATGAGACAAGAGGTTCCAGTCAGGTCCGTTCTCCTCCACTCAGGGGTCTTATACACGTCCCAAGTCCTCATTTCTCATTGTTCTGTCAGCCCAGCTGATACTGATGATCCATCAGTTCCTGGGCAGTGGACATGGCGAAGGCAGCTAGGAAGGAAGGGCTATGGCAGGGATGCCTACAAGGTCACTGTCCCCAAATCCTGTTATATGATGAGACATGGGTGAAGAGGCCAGAGCAGCAGGGCACCCTTTGGAGCACAGACCTGATCCTCAGTATCCTTTGTGCAGGCCATCCCACTTTGACAGGCCTGTTGTGTCAATGTTACCCCCCCCATCTACATGGTGCTGCTTAGGTATTGGCTCCAATATGGCATCAACAAAACCCTCTGTTCATTCAGACCTAAAGCTGTAATGGCAAATTTGAGGCATAAGAGATAAAACATGCCCAGGCTCTCTGAAATAATAATATTGATAAGCTGACATTTTGTGAACCTTTACTGTTTGTTAGGCACTGATTCAAGCACTTTATGTGTATTAACCTAGTTATTCATAACAGTTCTGTGAAGTGGATGCTTGTGTTATCACAGTTTTACATGCCTGGAAACTGAAGTGTAAATAATTATGGCATTTACAGAGGCTCTCAGAGATAGTAGGTGACAGAGCAGAATTTCAGTTCTATCAGCCTGGACTCTTTCAACTTTTTTGAAACAACTTTATATTTTGCTTTTTTTTTTAAGACAGGGTCTCGCTCTGTTATCCAGGCTAGAGTGGAGTGCAGTGGTGTGATCACTGCTCAGTGCAGCCTCAACCTCCTGGGCTCAAGTGACCCTCCCACCTCAGCCTCCCAAGTAACTGCCACGCCTGCCTTTTTTTTTTTTTTTTTTTTTTTGTACAGACGGGCATCTCCCTATGTTGCCCAGGCTGGTCTTGAACTGCTGGGCTCAAGCAATCCTCCCTCCTTGGCCTCCCAAAGTGCTGGGACTACAGGCATGAGCCACCCAGCCAAAACAAGTTTATATGTTGTTGCAAGTTTGCTGACCAGGCAGCTCATGCCTGCCCTCCCAGTAGGACCGAGCTGATTGGCACTAAAACATGGACCAATACCAGGCTTTTAAGGTAGCTGAGTGAAGGGTTGGTGGACCCTAGGGGACCGTGTCTGCCTTTCTTCTTGTGTTCCCCAGGAGGCCAGTGTGGCATGGACCTCTGTGAGATGATATGTGGTTGCAGTTTTTAGGTGAGAAAGGGACTTAACTCACTTACGGTCTCACAGCTAGTAAGTGGCACAAGAGGAACTCGAACTTAGCTCTCTTGGTTGCTAGTTTATTGAGCTTCACCTCAAGATATATAAAGTTCAAGACAAAGTTTCATTTTTTAATAGTTCTTGGCCAGGTGTGGTGGCTCACACCTGTAATCCCAGCACTTTGAGAGGCCGAGGTAGGTGGATCACCTGAGGTCAGGAGTTCGAGACCAGCCTGTCCAACATGGTGAAACCCCATCTCTTTTTTTTTTTTTTTTTTTGAGATGGAGTCTTGTTCTGTCGCCCAGGCTGGAGTGCAGTGGCACGATCTCGGCTCACTGCAAGCTCCGCCCCCCAGGTTCACACCATTCTCCTGCCTCAGCCTCCTGAGCAGCTGGGACTACTGGCACCCACCACCATGCCTGGCTAATTTTTTGTATTTTTTTAGTAGAGATGGGGTTTCACTGTGTTAGCCAGGATGGTATCGATCTTGTGACCTCGTGATCCACGCGCCTTGGCCTCCCAAAGTGCTGGGATTACAGGCATGAGCCACCACGCCCGGCCGCCCCATCTCTACTAAAAATACAAAAGATTAGCTGGGTGTGGTGGGGCACGCCTGTAGTCCCAGCTACTCAGGAGGCTGAGGCAGGAGGATTGCTTGAACCTGGAAGGTAGAGGTTGCAATGAGCTGAGATCGTGCGATTGCACTCCAGCCTGGGCGACGTGAGACCCTGTCTCAAAAAAAAAATTTTTTTAAAGTTCTATTTTATCTGTACTCTTGGTTTATTATAGTATCTTTTTTTTTTTTTTAATGTAGTTGTTGCCTTAGGGTTAACAAAATACACCTTTAAGTCATCGCAGTCTGCCTTCAGGTGATGCTGCACTGCTTCCTAGGCAGTGGAAGAGCTACTCATCTTTTGTGCTCATTTTCATTCATTTCCCTTTTACATATGCTCTAAGCCTACAATACATTGCTACTATTTTTGCTTTAGAAAATAAACAATAATGTTTTAGAAAAATTGAACATAAAAAGAATGTCTGTTGTATTTACCATAACTTTAACCATTTCTGGGGAACTCAATTTCTTTATGTAGATCCAAGTTTTATCTGGCCTCATATTCGTTCTACCTGAAAAATTACCTTTAATGTTTCTTGTAACTCAGATCTGCTGGTAATGAATCCCCTCAGTTTTTGTTTGCCTGGAAAAAACAAACAAACCAACCTTTTTTTTCCCTGAAATTTTTAGAGGTATTTTCACTGAGTATAGAATCCTGAGTTGACTATTTTATTCCTTCAGCACTTTAAAGATGTTGTCAGATATGTGTGATTTGTAATGAGAAGTCTGCTGTAATTCTTAACTTTGTCTTTCTGTATCTGATGTATCTTTCTCTGACTGCCTTCAACATTTTGTATCTTTGGGTTTCAGCAGTTTCAAAATGGCCCACCTAGGTGTGATTCTTTTTTTTTTTTTTTTTTTTTTTGTAATGTGTGTGGGGGTGTTTTCCCTTGCTTGGTGTTTTCTGAGAATCTTGGTGATTTGATGTCTTTTATTATTTTTGGAAAATTCTTAGTTATTATGTCTTTAAATATTTCTACTGTCCTGTTTCTCTCTCATCTCTTTTTGTGACTCCAGTTAGCGTGTTGGATCATTTGGATGCTCTGTTCTGATTCCTCCTGCCCACTGTTATTCTCTGGGTTTGGATTACAGATGCTCCTCAACTTACAATGGGGTTATTTCCTGATAAAACGAACATAAGTTGAAATTAAGTCAGAAATGCATTTAATATACCTGACCTACCAACATCATAGTTTAGCCCAGCCTCACCACAACATGCTCAGAACACTTGCGTTAGCTTACAGTTGGGCAAAATTATGTAACACGGAGGTCCCCAACCCCCAGGTCACAGACTGGTACCTGTCCGTGGCCGGTTAGGAACTGGGCCGCACAGCAGGAGGTGAGCAGCAGGCAGGCGAGCACTACCACCTGAACCCTGGCTCCTGTCCGATCAGTGGCAGGCGTTCCATAGATTCTCATAGGAGCATGAACCCTATTGTGAACTGCACATGTGGAGGGATCTAGGTTGTGTGCTCCTCGCAAGAATCTAATGCCAGAGAATAGTTTTATCCTGAAACTATCCCCCTCCAACCCCCGTGGTCTGTGGAAAATTGTCTTCCAAAAATTGTCTTCCTGGTGCCAAAAAGGTTGAGGACTGCTGTTATAGCACAAAGCCTATTTCATGATAAAGTGTTGAATATCTCATGCAATAGTATTGTACTGCATTTGGGAAAAGATCAAAATTTAAAATTTGAAGTGTAGTTTCTACTGAATGCATATCACTTTTGCACCATTGTAAAGTCAAAAAATTTTTTTTTTTTTTTTTTTTTTTTTTTTGAGACGGCGTCTCGCTCTGTCGCCCAGGCTGGAGTGCAGTGTGGCCTGATCTCAGCTCACTGCAAGCTCCGCCTCCCAGGTTCACGCCATTCTCCTGCCTCAGCCTCCCGAGTAGCTGGGACCACAGGCGCCCGCCAGCTCGCCCGGCTAGTTTTTTGTATTTTTTAGTAGAGACAGGGTTTCACTGTGTTAGCCAGGATGGTCTCGATCTCCTGACCTTGTGATCCACCCGTCTCGGCCTCCCAAAGTGCTGGGATTACAGGCTTGAGCCACCGCACCTGGCCCAAGTCAAAAAAATTTTAAGTTGAACCATTGTAAGTTGGAGATTGTCGGTATTTCTAGTGACCTGTTTTCAAGTTTTGATTTCCTTTTCCTCCTCAGCTGTGTCAGGTTGGCTGCAGTGTCTGGGAAAGGCACTCTTCATCTCTGTTACTGTATTTTTTATTTCTAGCCTTTGCATTTGACTTTTGCTTTTTTTAATCTCACTGCTGAAATTTCCTGTCTGTTCGTGCATGTTGTTCAGCTTTTCCAGTACAGCCTTTGACATACTAATCATATTTATGAATCATATTAATCTTAGTTATTTTAAATTCCCTGACATGTAGTTCCAATATCTGGGTTATCTGTGAGTCTGGCTCTGCTGATTGATTTGTCTCTTGACGATTTACTTTTTTGTTTCTTTCTGTATGCGTCTTGTAATTTTTACATTGAATAACAGATATCATGTATAGGACAGAAGAGACTGAAATAAGTAATATGTATGCTTGGAATAGGCTTCCATCTTTTGTTTCTAGGCTTTTAGTAAGGAAAGTTGAGTTAGGCTAGTCAGAAATTGAGCTGGCTTGCGTTTTGTTGTTACTATGGTTCTGTGCCCCAGTGGTGCAATCATAGCTCACTGCAGCCTCGACCTCCCAAGCTCAAATTCCTCTCATGTTACCTTGTGCTTAGTAGGGGAGCTTGTTTGCCACAAGGTTTTTCCCCACATTCCAGTTCCGCCTTCAGCCTTAGGCCTTTGTGTGTGCATCAGGGAGGGTACTCCTCCATGCTCTTGCCTCCTCCCTGCAGTAGACTGCCTTGCTTGTTACTCAGTGCATGCCAGCCTAGGGTTGGGGACATGGGGTAGTTCTCTGTTGTCTTGGTCCCAGCCTCAGACTTAGGTGGACTCTGTGTCCCTGCATCTCAGGGGTGGTGCTTTCTCCGTGATTCTGCCCCTCCTTCAGTGGTGGGAGACCTCTAATGTTTGGACTCTAGATGATTTCCTGCCCCTCCCTTAGAATAGAAGGTTTTTCCTTTTCCCTTCCCCAGCTGCAGTGGGTCTTCACCTGTACCCTGGAGGCAACAAGGTTTCCTCCCCTGCCTCCATGCCTGAAGGCTTCGGTTCCTCCAGGCAGGCTTTGTACCTTTTCCATAGCAGCAACCACTCACTCCTCCCCTCCAGGTCTGCACTACTCCCAGGAAGGTTTCCTCAACTTCCCTCCTTGCCCCTCCCCTATTCTTTCTCATGAGCACCCGTGAAGGTCTGAAGACAGCAGCTAGTGACTGAGTACAAACTCCTTTTACATCTGTGGCTCCCAGAGATCTAGAGTTCTTCCAGATCACACCTGGCTTTTACTAACAGGTTAAAAATGTTTCCTGAATTTTTTCCCACTTCATTTATTTCTGTTATATTTATATGGTAGAAAAACTACATAATAATGGCTACTGTGCATCTCTTCCTAACTCCACATTTGACAACAGCACGTTGGTAACTTGAAAATTGCCATGGTGGGAATATTTACACTCCAGAAATCAGTAAGTGCTATTAATCAGGGCTTTCTTTTTCCCTGAGAGCCAGTTGTTAAATATTTACCAGAATACCACTGTTTGGGGGAACACCAGGAGGGCTGACCATGGAGATTGGTGCCTTTGGTGAGTCTCTCCGTGGCCTCTGGGATGGGTTGGGCCCAGCAGTGTTGAATGGCTGTGTTCAGGCCATCTCCTGCAAGGCAGTCCGCAGGCCACTGGCAGGGAGACTCACCATAGGGAGGCCCCCTGTGTTGGAGGTGGTGTAGGTTAATGCTCTCGCCCTGTCTTCCTCCTTCTCCCCTTAGACCGAAGCCAGGACAGCACAGCTGTAGCACTCTCAGACTCCAGCTCGACGCAGGACTTCTTTAATGAGCCCACCAGCTTACTGGAGGGCTCCAGGAAAGCCTACACAGAGAAGAGGCTGCCGGTTCTCAGTTCCCAAGCAGGAGGGACGGGTAAAGACCTTCAGGGGGCCACAGAAGAAAGAGGTATGAAGCTCTAACTCGGTAAATTAGAACCACTTTGATGTCTTGTGGCAATCTGGGCAGAGCTGAAGGCTTTGTGGCCCAGGGACCTTGGCTGGGCAAGTCGCTTACTCTCTGGGCCTCCGTTTTTCTCCCTGTAGGATGGGAATGGTCGCAGTGCCCTCCCTGGGGTTATGAGGGTTGAGGGAGGCAGCTCCTGAGGGTGCGCACAGAGCCCAGCACCACATGCGCTCAGGGATGCTTCTTCTTGTTGTTATGACCCTCACAGCCCAGCCCGGGAAAGCTATGTCTGTGACATCAGTGTGCTCTGTTTTTTTTTCTTGGTTAATGGTTATTTTAAGTCTTTGGATCCTAAATGTCACAAACGTGTTTTCTTTTTAGTCTGAATCACATGAGGTCTTCAGGAAAAATCTCCCTTTTTGGGGGGTGGGGGGCACAGGGCCCTGATTTAAGCCTGGGGGTATGCCCAGCTCTCCTGGGGGGTCTAGGCCACGTTTGTAGAAATCAGTTGGCAGAGCCCCACATCTGGGCTTACTGGGAGATCACAGGCAGGCTGGGGCTTTCCTGGCCCCACTCTGAGCTGTGGCTGGTCAGCTGTGGATTTGAGAGCTTTCCCACTCTGGCCAGGGCCAGGACTTACAGGTGTTTCTCAAACAGTAATAACAACAACCCAGCCCTGTACTCTTTTCTGTGCTGGGCACTGTGTTAATTCATTTGGTTCTCCCAAGCACCCTAGAGAAAAAGCATAATGACTATTCCCATTTTATAGCTGAAGAATCTGAGATTCAGAGAAGGTCTGGAATTTGCCCTCTCAGTCTACACCCTTAACCATTACCCCATGCTGCCTCTCCAGGTGGGATGGATGGATGGGGAAAAACATTGGTGATAAACTGCCTCCCTGAGGGACCCAGGCCTTGTCCCAGCAAGTCTCAGAGCAAGCCCTGGATGGGAGCTCACACATAGGTGTGGCAGTGGAGCCAGAGCCGTTTACACTAAGGAAGATCTCTCCCAGCTCTCTGCTCCCTGCCAGCCTCCCCTGGCTGGACTTAAAAGGGCATGAGACCACGTCCCCAGTAGGTTGGAAGTATCCGCATTAGGGGACACCTGGTAGAGACACTAGATAAGAGGGCACAGAATGGAGGACTTACCATGTGGATTTACTTGTATCTGGTGCTCATAGAGAGATGAGGCCACCACCCCACTCTCTCACCAGGCAGTCACTATGCTGTCGCCAGCCAGCGTTGACATTCTGTAACTGACATAAACACACTGTAGGAAGTTTGAAATGGGAAGGAAAAAGGTAACTTACACTCTTAACACTCTAATACAGCATTTCTGGTCTTAAAAATAAGATTTTTAAACTTATTAGACAAGTAAGACCACCATGTGTGCTCTGTGGCCTGTCAAGCCGTGACTGCTGTGGATGCTATTGTGTCATCATGAACTTCTCTCCCACTTACATGAGGAAGGGGACATGGGTGTTGGGGGAACGAAGCAGAGAGTGAGTTGGCTTTGGTCTGGCACAGCCTATACAGGCCCTTCTAGACTCATGAAGAGTGTCCTGCCTCTTCCCTCCTTCCATTAGAGCCAGTGGCTTAAGCAGACAGTTTGTGGGGTTGGCCATTGGTGAAGAAGGTTAGGGTAGGACCAAAGGTCACCACAATAGCTGATAAGCATGAAATGAAACCTCTTGCTTCCATGGCCATGTTCCTCCTCTCTAAGTCCATCTTTTCTTGGTAACCATGGTGGTGAAGTTGATCAACTTCCTGCTGGGAGAGCAGGTATGGCAGGGAATGCTTCTCATGCCCACTGCCAGCACACAGTTCTGGGAGCAGAGCACTCCTCCAGGCCTGGTCTTGGTGAGTGGTGGTCTCTAACACGCACTCCCCTGGACTGCCATTGGGTAGTAGCCTGGCCATCACAGTCTGCAGTGCTTGAGCAGCCTTTGGCCTCTCTGCAGAAAGCCAGGACAGCAGTGCCTAGGCAGTGTTCGGTGCAGGCCCCAGTGTGCTCCACATCCCTTGCCTTCCCAGCACGCCCTCATGGAGAGTCCTATCACCAGCCTGCTGCTTCCTCCGTCATTAATGTTATGGGGTACAGGCCCTCGCTCATACGTTTTGTATTTGTTATCAAGCAGCAGGGCACAACAGGTCTAGATCTGTACCACGCACTGGGTACCAAGGGAAAGCAGAAACAGATCTGACAGCCACATCCTGCCTGGCACTGAGATGCGCTCCCTCCCACCACGTCTAGCAGACACAAGCTGTCACACTGCCCAAGGACCAGCCTCCTTCCTTTAATTCTCCAGAAGCTGCCTTTCTCCACTCTGGCCTTGACCGAGGTGCCTTGAGGAAAGAGCCTTTCCCAGAAGTGACTGTTGCAGCTAGCTGAAGCTCACCTTTGCAGGGGGCAGAGCTTCAAAAAAAAAAAAAAAGTCTAAAATACGAAGGTCGCAAGAGTAAAGACTTATTTATTTAATCTAGAAGAAAGTTGTCCACAGTTTCATCACTTAAACACGAGCTCACTCTTCTATATCATTCTGAGGGCAAGAGGGTAAAACCCAAAGCAGAGTTGACGACCACCTGTTGTGATCCAGGCAGTGGACACAAGGGCGTGCCAGACTGGCCACATCTGCCCCTTCCTGGTCAAGTAGAGGTCTAGTGACGATGCCCGTGTACCACACGCAGGATGGGATGATAAATGGTTGGGGGGGGCCCGCCCTGGGGGCAGTTGACCTGCCAGTGCCCAGCTTCCTGCCCATCTTGCCTGCCCGCCCTTTGTGGAGAGCACCCTCACTGGGCTTTTTTCTCAGACCAGTAGAGTTTGAGTAAGACGATCTCAGAAGTCAAAAGAGACAGACTTGAGGTCCCTGCTGGGGCATATTTCCGTCTGGGCCTCTCAGCTGTTGGTGTCTTGCCAAGATGTGTAGCCACCTGCGGGTCAGGCTCTTCCATAACCAGGCCCCCTGAGTTCACTGGGCCATCATTACACATCAGTCCAGAGGGTCAGCTGGAGGCATGTCTGTGCCTCATTCTTCTTAGGACTTCCATGGACTGATGTGGATCAGATGGCTCCTGTGCTCTGTTGGCCTTGGCGTATGCACCACAGGCATTCCAAGCCAGTCTTCCCTGCCTGCGTCAGGCACTGGCCTAGGCTGGAGCAGCCAGAACACACGTTTTACTTGCTTTCTCTTGGTAGAAGGAAGTTTTCTCATCTTCATGCAGTTAGGTTACAATTGGACGTCCTGGCCTGGAAACGTGGTGTGGTCTTGTTGGCATTTCTGACCCTCTTTCTTCCAGTAAGGCAATGGAGGGCTGTAGTGACCTGTGAGGCCAGTTCAGCAGTAGGAGTGGATGCTGTGGGTAAGGCAGCTCACCCCATCTCTCCTGGGCCCCTTAGGCCACCCAGACCCCTAAGCAACTGATTTTTATTGTTGTTGTTTCTGAGACAGGGTCTCGCCCTGTTGCCCATGCTGGAATACAGTGATGCAGTCATGGCTCACTACAGCCTCAACCTCCTGAGCTTGAGATCCTCCTGCCTCAGCCTCCCGAGTAGCTGGGACTACAGGTGGCACCACACCTGCCTAATTTTTTACGTTTTTTGTAGAAATGAGGTCTTGCTCTGTTGCCCCAGGCTGGTCTCAAACTCTTGGCCTCAAGCAGTCCTCTCACCTTAGCCTTCCAAAGTACTGGGATTACAAGCGTGAGCCACCATACTGGGTTGTTGTTCTTCGGGTTTTTTTGTTTGTTTGTTTGTTTGAGGTTAGGTTTAATAGGCAAAAGAAAGAAAAGAGAATAGCTCTCTCTCCAAGAGAGGGGCGCCCGAGCGGGTCTTCCCTGCAGCTAGGTTTCTAACTCAGTCTAGGATTGCTGTTTTCTTCTCTCTTTATGTGTTCTAAGATTTCTGGCTGAATTCTTGACCCTCTGCCTGCTTTCCATGAAAATTGTGCTCTGTGTGTCTTTGTGTCCAAGCTCTCAGTGCCTGATGTGAACCGCTGAGAGGCCTGCATCATCATCTGCTTCCTCTGTCTCCCCCGTGCCTAGCACAGGGCTGATCCCAGCATTATTATGGCTTACACTGTTTGGTGAGCCACATTTTGAACACATTGGAAACCTGGCACATTTTTTAATAAAGTGATGGTATCCTCTGTAAGACGGATGCCAGCCCTAAGCTGTGGGACGCAGGCAACTTCTTGAGCTCACATGAGAAGACAGTGTAGTGTGGAAGGAGCTAGGACCTCCTGGCATTCAGTCGTTAGGGCCACTTCAAAGAGTGGGGGGAGGGGCAGCCCGTGGTAGGCTCTGGGCCTGGGGGAGGGGAGATGCTCTTATGGCTTTTCTTTGCCAACGCCACTGGGGGCAGTGATGCAAGGGAGGGAGAAGGGCAGTGGCTCCGGGAGAAGGAGTGATGGTGGAGAGGCAAGGACACTGAGGGAGAGCCGTGGGTTGGGCTGCAGGGGAGCAGAGAGGGAAGATCAGACTAATAGCAGGTGGCTGAGGGGAGCATAGGGAGTGAATGCTCAGATTCTTTCCTCAACGAGAATAGTGATGGTGGGCAAGCTGGCCACACACCTGATGTCTGCAGATAGGCTTCGACTTAGCATGTGGAGAACTGGGGGCCTTGGTTGTTGCCCACTCGGCCCTGCCCCAGCAGGCCCCAGCTGTCTCCAGGCCACTACTACAATAGGGAGAGGGCTCAGCCATAGCACACCACCTCAGAACTGGTGCTGCTGGCTGCTTCTCTGGCTTCCTCCAGGCAAGCTGCGCAGGGTGTGTGCCATGCTCCTGGGTGCCTAAGGAGCCACAGACCACAGGACCCCTTGCCTTTGTCCCTTGCTCCCCAGCCCTTTCCATCTGTCCCACCCTCCCTGACCAGACAGCTTTCTTTTTCTGTAGCCAAGGAGCCTGCACCTCCGGGTATATAGCCCAAAGTCACCCAGGCTACTGTCATCATCCTGGGGCCAGCCCTGCAGCTCCACCACCCAGCCTGGCTATCTTGATGTGAACTGCTGCCCCATGGCCCCTGGTGGAGCAAGGCTGGGTGTTCAGGAGCTGGGCTCATGCCACCTGAGGGCCCATGTGGGAGCATTTGGCTCACTCACAGCAGCAGTAACCCTGGAGAGGGATTTGGGGCAGGCAGTGGGGCAGGCAGTGGGCCGAGCACTGAGCAGGGGAGCAGGTGTGCTGCTTTGTGAACCCTGGCTGTGTTTTATTTGATGATGGTGGTGGCAACACCTGCCCTTTGTGGGCTGCTTCCCCATGCCCCAGCCCCAGAGGTGGGACAGCCTGTGCCACCGTTCAGAGGGGAAGACCCAGAGCCCAGCCCATAACTCCCACTCTGTAGCTTCTGGGTCCCCCACTGCATGCCAGCTGGGATAGCCTCTTTCATGGAGCAGGAGACCTCTGTTGGGGCAGAGCCAGCACCGGGCCCTGTGCCTCCTGCTGCTGGGTCCAGCATCCACTCAGCAAGGGCATTGGTCCAGCCATCTGGTCACCTCACCGAGGCGCCTCCGTCGCTGGTGGTAGACCACTACGTGGACAGGGCCTAAAACCAAGGTGACTTTCTTTTCCTTCTTCTCAACTGTAGGAAAAAATGAGGAGCCATTGGAGAGTACAGAAGGTTTCCGGGCTGCAGAGCAAGGTGTCCAGAAGCCTGTTGCAGAACCCCCAGCCTCTGCTTGCATCCCTGGCAAGCCCTCAGCATCCATACCCACCCTGTGGGATGGGAAGAAGAGAGGGGACCTCCCAGGGGAGCCAGTGGCCTTCCCCCAGGGGCTGCCGGCTGGTGCTGAGGAGCAGCGGCAGTTTCTCACAGAGCAGTGCATTGCCTCCTTCCGCCTGTGCCTGAGTCGCTTCCCCCAGCACTATAAGAGTCTCTACCGTCTGGCCTTCCTCTACACCTACAGCAAGACCCACCGGGTGAGTGGGCTGCCAGGCCAAGGGGGCTTGGATTTTCCCAGGCAGCCGAGCATCTTTGAAGGTTGGTCGGCAGAGCCAAGACAGATTGGAGCTTCACAGTAGCAGCACATGGGAGGGATGGGCAAGAGAGCTGCAGGAGGCAGGGCCAGCCCCAGGAGTGAGCCAGCTTGCCAGGGAACCCAGTGGTGAGGGCCCAGGGTCACAGCCAGGAATGGAGGGAGGAGTGTAGTGGGCCTCACAGCCTCAGGGATAGGCTGTGGGGTGAGGGATAAGGATTTCATAAGCTCAACTACTCTTTCCTGTGAGGGCTGTGCAGCGACTCAAACTCTGATGTCGTGCTCCCTCACCCCTGCCATTCACCCATCATCTCAGCGACAGCATGCCCGTCTTCCAGGTGCCCTAGAGGAGGCCCTGCTTACTCTCTGTTCCGGCCTTGCTTGCCCTAGGCCCCGTCTCTCCAGCTGCATCTTGCAGGGGCCTCCTCACCATACCCTGCCCCTGGGCTCTTCTCTCTGATGCAGCTGCCGAAACCATCTTCACAGCCTCTGCTTTATGGGGGTTAGGTGCTAATAGCCTCCTCCAGCTCTTTCTGGAAAGCAGATGATATAGCGATCCTTAACAGCTGTGCCCCAGGCTTAAGTGCTTCCAGGGGCTTCCCAGCCAGACCTCTTCTGCTGGCGTTTAGATTTGGGGTGGTAATGTGACCTGGGCAGGGCCTAAATAGTAGGGGTGACTTTATTTTCCTTCAGTCTCTCCTCACTCACCCAGGAGGTGTTGGGGAGTGTCCTGGTCGTTGTCCTGCCCCATGTAGCTACATTCTAAGGGGGAAGCAGACTTAAAAACATGCAGATGGCCGGGCATGGTGGCTCACACCTGTAATCCCAGCACTTTGGGAGGCCGAGGCAGGGGGATCACCTGAGGTCAGGAGTTTGAGACCAACCTGGTGAATCCCCGTCTCTACTAAAAATACAAAAGTTAGCCAGGCGTGGTGGCACATACCTGTAGTCCCAGCTACTCGGGAGGCTGAGGCATGAGAATTGCTTGAACCCAGGAGGCAGAGGTTGCAGTGAGCCGCGACTGTGCCACTGCACTTCAGCCTGGGCGACAGAACGAGGCTCCATCTCAAAACTAAAAATAATAAATAATAAATAAAACATGCAGATGAGTAAAGCAAGTCTCATTTGACCAATACCACAGAGAAAACAACGGGGTGCATAGAGGGGTGAGGGTGCTGCTGTGCCTCTGTGAAGACACCTTTTATGCTGAGACCTGTATTGTAGGGGCCAGCATTGGTCTGGAAGGAAGGAAGAGCACCCAGACAGAGCAAACAGCCCAGGAAGGTGGCCATTCTGGGCTGGCATTGGTGTGGGCGAGGGCCAGAGAGAGCCAGGTGTGCTGGGCAAGCAGGGGTGACCTTTAGGGTCTTGCTGTGAGGACTCATTCAGGTCCTCCTCCTAGAGATCTCCTGCTGGTTCCCCCCAGCATCCTCTGTGGAATGTTTGAAGAACCAGAATGGACAGTTGGCCAAGAGATGGGGCCTGGCTTGGCACTGGCTATGTGCAGGAAGTGGCACTTCACAGAATTCTGCTTGGGGGACTAGATACAGGGGTCCAAGAAGGTAAGTGCTCTGTCCCCACAGTGACCACCATTCTCATGTGGCTTGGTTGATTTACTCAGGGCACAGCAGGTGACACAGGTCTGGGAGGGAGGGAGTCTCATCATCTGGGGCTTTGGTCTGTAGTTCAAGGTGCAGTGCATGCTGGCAAACGACAGCCAGCTCCCTGGCTATTGGTGCCACACTGGAGCCTGGCTTGCTCACTGCTCAGCCTGCACTTGGCAGTAGACCTTACCTCTGTACCTCAGGCCTTCTGCACCCTGGTGGACCTGGATCTTAATAAACCCCAACCAGCATGTCCTCACTGCTGAAGCTGTCTGTGGGCCTGAGGGGCAGTGGCTGATATGAACTCTGTTGGGCTCACCATTGCTTTGGGAACTTTCCCCCTTCCCTCTTTTGGGAGCAGCACAGCCCACTGCAAGAGCCCACACACACATCAGTGGAACAGACACTAGTAACCATTGTCCTGTCCTCCCTCACCTCTAGTGTCCTTCTGTTCAAGTGCATCCTCAAGCAGCCATACAGCCCCCTCTAGCTGTAGTCAGCTTTGACCAGGATCTGGTGGTCCCCAGTAGTGAGCTCAGACCCTTCTTTACCTTCTCAAGAAGCAGATGCCGAGATGGAATTTTGGGTACAAAATGTTGATTAGGAATTGGCACCTGTGCAAGGGAAGTGGGGAGGGACAGCAGGTTTGGGTGGGAGGAGAGTTGAGTGGTGATACAGGCCCCACCCACCCACCCTCCACTTCCCCGCTAAATGGCTTTATGTTGAATTTGAAGGAGCCAGTGCATGTAAAGTGTTTAGCTCAGCACTAGACACAGAATGCTGTTATTGTAGCCTGCCCCTTCTCTTGATGAATTTTTTAGAAGTAGGAAACAGTATTTCTGTCAAAATCAAAAGTTGGAGGGAGGTAACCACAATTCTACCACCCTAAAACTAGCTGTCTTGGGTCTAGTACAGGTTGAATATCCTTTATACAAAATGCTTGGGACCAGAAGGGGTTTGGATTTTGGCTTTTTTCAGATCTTAGAATATTTGCATTATATTTACCTGGCTGAACCATCATGCTAAGCCAAAAATCTGAAATCCCAAATGCTCTGATGAGGCTGGGCGTGGTGGCTCACGCCTGTAATCCTAGCACTTTGGGAGACTGAGGCGGGTGGATCACCTGAGGTCAGGAGTTCAAGACCAGCCTGGCCAACATGGCGAAAACTTGTCTCTACTAAAAATACAAAAATTATCCAGGCGTGGTGGCGCACATCTGTAATCCCAGTTAATCAGGAGGTTGAGGCAGGAGAATCGCTTGAACTGGGGAGGCGGAGGTTGCCGTGAGCTGAGATGGTGTCACTTCACTCCAGCCTGGGCGAAAGACCAAAACTCCCTCTCAAAAAAAACAAAACAAAAAACCAAAATGCTCCAATGAGCATTTCCTTTAAGCACCAAAGTTTCAGATTTTGGAATAATTTGGATTTTAGATATTTGGACTTAGGATGCCCTGCCTGTATTTCTTCCCAACTCCAGTACACATGCCCTGTTGATTGTGTGCTTTCAAGACCAGGCACTCCAGGCCCCAGAGGTGGGATCATGCCCCTTCTACTTTGCATCTGGGAACCTGGTCTGAGGGTCACACAGAGCTGAGTGACAGAGCCAGACATCAGCCCTGGGCAATCTCACACTGGCCCAGTTGCTGCACTGTCCCCCACACCCTGTCCACACTCATAGTTTGCCATTTTGCTCTTAACCATGAATGCCCCCTTGCCAGGTCATTTTGGTCATCTGTGATGGTCCAGGGTAGGTGGACCAGTTGACCCAGCCATCCCCACCCAGTAGCAGGGATGGAGGCTGCCTTGGGCTGTCTGCACCATTGATGTCAGTATCCCCAGACAACCCCCAATATCCATCAGCCTCAGTTTCTGCCAGCTTTTCTGTTTGTTGCATTCCCAGGCTGAGTTCCTTGGTTCTCAGAAATGACATACTGTCTTGAATCTAAGAGAGACCCCTTAAGCAGCAGACACTCCCTACCCACAGCCACACTGCCTACCCACAGATCTGCTTCCAGGAGGCAGCTCTGCAGGTGCCAAGTGTGCCTCAGGTAGCCTCGAGCCACTGAGCTCATTCTAGACCCTGCATATGCTGAGTCTAGGGTGGTTCCCGCTGGCTCCTGTGTTTGCTTCACCCAGAAACCTTTGCTGAGCACCAGTTACCACCACCAAATTAAATGCAGGTTGTTAACACCTAGCTCCCCTGAGAGCCTAAGTTAAGACCTACCGGCTGCTCTGGGGCATGCCATCCTGGGGGCTGCATGTGGCTCTGCCCAGACCTGGGGTGTCGGCTTTGCTGGCAGCAGCTTGTTCACAGATCTGGGGGACACAACTCCATGTTGTCACTGACTAATGTGGAACCATTAACTGGGAAGTAGTTACCACTTTCCAAACACAGCTGTTTGGTAACAAACACTTCCCGCTGTGTATATTTGACAGCAGCACATTTCTTCATAAAATCCTGCTGTGGGCTTGGCAGTGCCTTTTTCTTGTTGCCATCTCACAGCTCACTGGTGGACTGGAGTGTCCAATGTCTGCCTCTTCAAAGGGGCCCACAAGCAGAGCCTGTCTGGAGTTGTGTGGTTGACTCCTGAACCCTTGGGTCTTTCACAGGCATCTCCAGGTGAGGCTCTGCCTGCCCAGGCCTTGCAAAGAAACCGCCTTCAGGGCACAGTGTGCCACTTGCTTAGCTGCTGACAGCAGGGCTTTTGGGGGAGGAGGAGAGAATGTGGGCTCTGAAGCTGGCCTAACCTAGGTTCAGATCCTGGCGCTGCATGGGAACTCTTGGAGGTCCAGGGCTCTTCTTTCCTCGATGAGAATGATAGTGATATGAAAGCAGAATTATTGTGGTAATGAGGTGAGGGCTGCAGTGCTGGGGCAATATCCAACACACCCTGCCCTGCCCTCAGCCAACAGTCCTTCTCACCCCTCTAGTGAGGCCCATTTCTTCAGTGTCAGCATCTCCCATGACTCCTTGCTCCTCTGCCAGGCCCTCTGAGGGCTCCCTGCCTGGAGGATAGTGGCCAAGGGCTAGGTCTGTCCTGAGGGACCTTTGTTGCCTGCCTGAGGATGCCCTCCCATCCAAGGTTGGCACTGCTGTACACAGGCTGCCCCTGGACCCCCCAAGGCAGTCCACCTGTTGCCCTGCACACTGTGCACACCTTAGATGGGCATGATCATTTATACTGATAGCTGTAAGGGCCCTAATTCTAGCTACTGTATCACTTAGTCTCTGGATCACAATCTTCACCAAGATTTTGTGGCCTGAGTGTACACCCATAGAAACCTAGCTCTTTGAGCCCAGAGAGGCACCCCAGGAGAGACAGTACATGGCATCAGACACCTCTTGTCATGAAGGTTCTGGCCTTTACTGATGGGTGTCCAGGAAGAAGGCCAATGCATAGACACCCCTACCCTGCTCTCCCAGTTGCTTCCTTCTCAGCTGGGAGCTGAGCCCCTTCACCTCCTGCTACTTCTGCTGCAAAGGGTTCAGGGCAGAGGGGGTTAGTTACAAGATGTTCCCTGGAGCCAGCAATCTTGAACAAAAACAAATCAATTTCAAAACTTACTACAAATCTATAACATGCTCATCAAAACAGTGTGGAATATTAGCCTTAAAAAGGGAGGAAATTTGGTCACATCGGACAGCATGGGGAACCTAGAGGACATAATGCCAAGTGAAATAGCCAGTCACAAGACAAATACTGAATGATTCCACTTAGATGAGGTATGAGGTGTAGCAGCCTGGTTGTGCTAGCCCAGTCGGACCCCATTTCTTTGGTCCTGTACCGATATGGGATGAGCCCAGGCCCAGGGTTTGGTTACAGACAGACTCCTGCCAGGGGGACCCCATGGTGCTGTGTGCTCAGCTGAAGGATCACCAGGGAATCTGCTGACTTTTGACTTCTGGATCAGCTGGTGCTCTGGTGTGAACCTGGGTAAAGGACAGGTCAGCTGGCTGTGAACCCCCACCCCTTGCCCACCTATTGTGACTACAGTATCCCCACCTGCCTGTGCTGCTGGCTCATGTGGGGGACCCGTAGAAGTCAGGACTATTGTGCAGGTTAAATGAGAGGGCCTCTGAAGTGGGCCCTGCGCCATCAGACTGGAGTAGGTGTGAGGGCCTGCTGTTGAGACCCTGCTTTTTGCTCGCAGACAAGTGTTCGGGGGGAGCCAGTGAGCTTTGAGTTCACACTGACTGAGCCAGGACCACACAGATAGTAGAACCAGGCACCAGGAGGGCATGCTGGCCACAAAGCAGAGTGTTCACCTGCCTTTAACCTTTGCTCCCTTTCTGTGGATGTAAAAGTGGCCCCTTCCACAAAATGGCGGTGTGCCCTGCCTCCTCACATGGATGTCCTGGGCTGCTGCAGATCCCAACCAACCAGATTTTTGTCAAGCTTTAGTTTGTATAGTTTGCAAAAGGAGAACTTGATATTTTTCTCAACTTAGGAATCTTGATTTTGCATTTCAAAGTCTGTCTGCCTCATGGTTTGAAGATGCTGCTGGGCCTTTAGGGGCCAGAGGAGGTGGGACAGGTTGCCCCCATAATGGCCTGGTCTTCTCTCCTGCAAAGAAATGCAGATTTCAGCAGTTTGAATAGGTTTGAGCACTCTGCCAGCAGTTTTTATTACCAATAATATTGTTTAAACTTGGAAAAGAGAATGAAACTACCCACAACTGTCCCACAAGCCGTGACATGGCAGAAGTGTTTGTGTTTCGTGTGCTCCCTCCAGCATGTTTTCTGTGCATCTCTGCAGGTTTGCTCATTCAGCAGCTCTCTACTGAGTGGTTGTCATGCAGGAGGTTCCTGTTTGAGGTGCTGGGGATACAGCATTGTGTGCTCACTGGGAGAACAGAGTGGGCAGCTAGTGATGAGTAGGAAGAAAAATAAAGCTTGTTAAGGGGTTAGAGGTGGGATTGTGACTATTTAGACAGGGAGATTGGGAAGACCTGTCTAAGCAAGGATCTGAATCAAGTGAGGGAGCCCTGATGGCCACGAGGATATTGGGGGAGAGGCTTCCAGATGGACACACACCGAACACACATGCCTAGAGACAGAAACAGTCTTGGTGTGACTAGAAATCTGCTGGAAGCTGGTGTGACTAAATGGGCAAGGAGGAGAGAGGAAGGAGATGCGGTCAGAGGCTTTCAGGGCCTGGTTTGGCAGGGGAAGAGTTGAGGGAACATCATCCTGAATTAGGTTAAAGCTGTCGCAAAGGCTGGGCATGGTGGCTCCCACCTGTAATCCCAGCTCTTTGGGAGGCCAAGGCAGGTAAATCACTTGAGGTCATGAATTTGAGACTAGCTGGCCAACATGGCAAAACCCCATCTCTACTAAAAATGCAAAAACTGCTGTGGTGTTGTGTGCCTGAAATACCAGCTACTCAAGAGGCTGAGGAAGGAGAATCACTTGAACCTGGGAGGCAGAGGTTGCAGTGAGCCGAGGTCACACCACTGCACTCCAGCCTGGGTAACACAGCACGGCAAAACTGTCTCAAAAAAAAAAAAAAAAATCTGTCGCAAGGTTGCGGAAGAAGAGAGGCTCCATGTGACCTGAGTGTGTCAGAGACACTACTAGGCTGATATATAAAGAGTGAGTTGGGGGTGGCCCATCAGAGGCCTGGCAGGACACAGATGGCCCCATCTAACAGGAAAGTCTGAAGAGCACTTAATGAAGGAGCAACTTACACAGGCCCAGGCAGAGAGTAGGAATTCACAAGGGAGGAGGAGTGTGGTACCCTGGGCCAACCGCAGTGCCTATCGGGGCTGGCCATTGATGGCTGCCCCACATCAACTCCACAGGGAGGGAATTCAAGGAGTGAGTGCTCTGATCAAATTCCCTCAGTTAAACCCACCCAGTAGTCAGAGACCCAGGAGCTTGAGAATGTGTCCACACAGGTAAAGAAAAAGTGAGTGTGGCAGCAGAGATGGGAGGAGACCACAGCAGGATATCAGGAAGTAGTCTGATTCTAGATGGATTCAGACAGAAGAGCTGAATCAATGGATGAGACAGCATGGGAAACCTAGAGGACATAATGCTAACTGAAATAGCCAGTCAGAAAAGACAGATACTGAATGATTCCATTTAGATGAGGTATGACGAGTAGCAGCCTGGCAGCGCTAGCCCAATCAGACCCCATTTCTTTGGCCCAGGACCTGTGGGATGTGACAGAAAGAGAAAAGTCAAGGTCAGTCCACAGACAGTCATGCATCCTGCTTCTGTTCTGACTAATGTTGTGAATCAGTTGAGAAGGTTTGCACATCTATCACCTTCAACAACTGTATTTAACTTTTCATATATATATGAGTAACATAGAACAGTTATATATATATATGAGTATATATGAGTAATGTAGAACAGAGTTCCCTCCTGAGGCACTACTGACATTTGGGACCAAATAATTCTCTGTTGTGGGGATGTCATGTGCACTGGAGGACTTTCAGCAATATCCCTGGTCTCTACCCACTAGATACCAGTAGCCTTCCTCTAGCTGTGATGACCAAAGATGTTTCCAGACATTGCCAGATGCCCCCTTGGGGACAGACCCCCACCCCCATTGAGAACTATTGCCATGAGTCTCCCTCCCCAGGCAACTCTCAGGACTGTTGGGTACATTTCCTTTCCATCTTTCTTTTGCCTACTTTCTTTACACACAGACAGACACACACACACACACACACACAGAAACGTATGCAAAAATGGTTCTGCTTTTTCGTGCTCCCCATGTACTCATAAACTCTTTGATTGCATGACTTCTAATGACCACACAGGATTCTCAGGACCGGGGGGAGGGGGCACAGCTTTTACACTAAATCCTTAATATTTGGCTTTATCCAAACAAAGACATTCTAATTATAATTTTTCATGATTAGAAGTATCAGGAGTGGTTGGCTTTAAGTCTACCAGGTCTAGCTTTGGGGATATTCATGTCCTAGGTTGCTGGGGTGAGTTTGCAGTAAGTATGTGTCTGCAGCTTATGGATGTCCCCAGCAGCCCACTAGAGTCTCCCATCAGCAGGTAGCCACACACTCCTCTTTCTCTGGCCTATAGAACACTGTACTCCAACAGCTCCCAGCCAGTCCCCTTTGCATGGGGCAAGGGGTCCTGCGTGGCTCCAAAGGCTGCAGAAGGCCTTCCCTGGCCAAGCCCTCCACCACTCCTGATTCCTCCATTTGTCATGGAACCTGTGAGTACCATCTGTGCCCCCATGCCAATGCCTGAGGTATGGCTAGGTGAAGGGCTGAGCACAGCTGAGGTCCATAGCCACCTTCCTAGCAGCCCTGTGGAGCCCTGCTGGTCTTGCAGATAGGCTGGCACTGCTCCAGGATCCCCACCAGATAGTTTGCACACCTGGCATCACCATGTAGGAGTTGTAGAGCCCGACGTCTCTGACCCCCGCCATCTGTCCCTTGTGGGTTTGTGAGGCAAGAGTTAGTTAAGTGGCGAGTGGATCATCATCATTGGTTGTGGCAGGGAGACAGCCCCTGGGGGCAGAGACCCTGGGTGACACAGGCAGAGCACATCCTCCAGGCCACCATACAATAGTGACAGATAGCACCTGGGATCAGGTCTGCCTTCCAACTTTGCACATCTTGGGATAGCAGGTGTCCCCAGAGGGTAGTAGGCGTGTTCCCATCTCCAGCTGTCAACAGGCTTTGCCAAGCCCCCACTACATGCAGGGCCCACGGAAGGCTACAGGTAGGTATGCAAGCCACCTCACCCCAAGCTTTTGCTTCCTGTGCGAAGGGAAAGTGAGCCTGGGGAGTTCCAGGAGCTGTGACAGTCAGCCCAATGTTTGCTGTAGTGAAACGATTGCTGGCAGAGTAGTGCAAGTTAGTGGGCAGAGGCTGGCATTGAGGTTTAGCCTCAAGGGCTTGGACTGTTGCTTAGCTGGCCCCAGGGAGCATAGTGCTGGCACCCTGGCCTTGGGCAGGACCCAAGCAGCCCCTCTCATGCCCCATGGCTGTTGCCCTCCTCCCTCAACCTGACATACACTTCCTTCCCATTTTATGAAAGGTCAGACTGCTCAGCTTCCTTTCATTCTTCCTATGGGCATCTGTTGCACCCTTTCTGTGAGCTTCAAACTAGACTTGTCCTGGAGGAGCCATCAGTAAAGTCGGACTGTATCCCTGCCCTCATAGGGCTGATAGAGAAGTGGGGGCAGACAGCAGACCCATCTGCGAGTCAGTGGAAAGGCTATTTAAGGTGGCCATGGGGCTGTGGGTATAGTATTCCAGGGGAGCATCAGGGGAAAGGTGAGATGGCACCAGGTAGGGAGACCTGCAGGGACCAAGGTGGGAACAAGTGTGGCCAGAGGGCCGTTCACAAAGAGGGGTTGGGGGATGTGGGGGAGATGAGCCAGCGGGTAGGCAGGTAGACTGAGGCATGGAGCTGACTCTTGCCCTGAGGCAGGTGCAGCCCAAAGCCTTCAAGCAGAGGAGTTAGACGTCTTCTCTGCCTTCTGCTGTGAAGCAGGGATGGTCCAGATAGTGGGCAAGGGAGGGCATAAGGTGCCTGTATGCATCTGCGATTCTTTGCCCTACTTCTCTTCAGGACCTTACAGCCCTCCATCTGCCCTCTGTCAGAGCAGGGTCTATATGCATAAGCCTCAGGGCCCATGCAGCCAAGGAAAATGTGCCAATATCTGGTAAGTGGCTCCATGGGCCTCCTCCCATTCTCAGAGGTGCCTATGAGCCAGCAGTGTGACAGGTTGCATGACGCCATGATGGCTGGCTCAGTGTTCAGCACACAGCACATGCCCAGGCAGATTTGTAAAGTGACTTGCACACCCATAGTAGATAGGTCGGGGGTCAGGGGAAGAGCCCAGGCCTCAGACTCCTTGCAGCCTGGACCAGATGCCAGGGATGGCTCTGCCACTTCCTGGCTCTGGGACCTTGGACAAGCTCTTGAATTTCTCGGAGCCTCTATTTCCTCATTGGTAAACTGGCAATTCTGTGAGGTGAGGGGTTATGGCACTGTGCTCAGCCCAGGAGGCATCATGTTGCCTTACGTCACCACACCACACCACAAAGCTGCAGGGCAGGCTTTATGCTGCAGGTGCACCGTGCAAGTCAGATCCCCTTCCCCCTTGCAGAGGTTCAGCAAGGGCCCAACACAGTCTCTGCCCCCTCCTCCACCCCCCCAGCCTGGCACCCATGATTCCCCAGACAGGTCTCAGCCCTCCCTGTCAGCACCTATCTGGGGCCTCAGGCATGAATCAGCTAAGGGCCCCCATAACACTTTGTGCCTTAGCATCGATCAGCTCTCTTTCTCTGGTGGGCCCGGGAGACAGCTGGAGAAACACACTCTCCACCAGTACACAGTAGCCAGGTCTGCGGGAAGCTAATTTATAATCCAGGTTGGGTTTGACAGGCTAGTGCTTTCTGCACCCTTTGCCCCAGAAACCTCTCCCACTGCCTTCTCCCTTTCTGCTCCTATCTGGGGGACAGACCGGCTTGGTGCAGGTGGAGTGGTGGAAAACAAACCAGAGAGGAATGTCCATTCCTGTCCCATGGCCACAGGTCCTGCAACAAGGCAGCTGGGCAGGGAAGCAAAGTCTATGTGACTCTCTCCATCCTGGCCTCAGTGCTTTCTCTTGTGTCCCCAGCCAGAAGGAAGTCTTTGTTGAGGCTTTACTTTCTTGGTATTCTTAGGAAAATGATGGCTACTGGAGATGCTTCTTCAAGCCAGGCTCTCAGATCTCTTCCCGCTGGCCTCAAGTGCTGCTACTTAAAGAGGTCTTCTGGACATTTTTCCAAGTTCATGAGGAGCCCCAGAAGCAGCTTTGGGGTCATGACTCTTGGGTAACTTTTCTCAGGCCAGGCCTGTGCCCTGGGTCATGGAGCTGGAGGAGTGGTTTGCCACAGCATTGAGGCCAGGGCCATAGAGGAGAGGAAGGGTATACACAGGCTCAGTCACCTAGGTGGCCTGTCTCTGCTCTGGGCTCTGCAGCCCCTGGTCTTAGTACTTACTCCCTGCCTCATAGTCCCCTGGCTCCCCACTGGCCTTATGGGCAGCCACATCTGATCCCCTCCACCTCCTTGGCTAGGCCCTGACTATCCCCGGTGTCTGGGCACTTGCTTCAGTGAGTCCCTTATCCCCATAACAGCCTTGTGCAAACCACAGCCCAGGTATCACCTTCTCCCAGAGCCTCCCTGACCTTCTCAGACTGGGTGAAAGGTAGGTCTCCTTTGCAGCCTACCTCCATGGTCAGGTGTGCTCAACAGTGGTATTAGAAGTGTAGGTGACGGACCAGGCATGGTGGCTCGTGTCTGTAATTCCAACACTTTGGGAGGCCAAGGCGGGCAGATCACTTGACGTCAGGAGTTTGAGACCAGCCTGGGCAACATGGTGAAACCCCATCTCTACTAAAAATACAAAAATTAGCCAGGCATAGTGGCAGGCACCTGTAGTCCCAGCTACTCAGGAGGTTGAAGCAGGAGAGTCACTTGAATGACTTGGAGGTTTCAGTGAGCTGAGAGCATACCACTACACTCCACCCTGGGTTACTGAGTGAGATTCTGTCTCAAAAAAAAAAAAGTACAGTGTCCCACATCACCTTCTTGAGTCCACCTATGACTGATTAGACCAGGATGGACACCTGCCTGGGCTGAACCTCTCAGATCTCCTTTGGGAAAGACTTTGAACCAAGTGTGTCACAGTGGGTCATGGCTGAGCACTGATGCAGGTTGTGAGCCCCTTTCTTGGGCTTCCTGAGACCCACCTGCGTCTTCCTCTTAGAGCCCTGCTCTACTTACTAGTCTTTGAGCTAATCTTTCATTTTATTCCTTTTAATGAAGCATACCTGAACCCCCACCCCTTCTCCCTACCCTGTACTCAGTTTGTCTGCAGCTGACCCTCCCTCCTTGGACCTGCTGTAGAGCAGGGGCATGTGGACTGGGATAGGGTGGGGTGGGGTGCAGAGGTGGGAGGCATTATGTGAGAACTTGGAACCAGCCTCAAGAGGCTTTTGAATGAGTGGCCCGGGAAGCGGGCTTTTCAAAGCATGGCTGCCAGGCATTACTGGGGACCTTTTTTTTTTTTTTTTTGAGGTGAAGTCTCACTTCTGTCACCAGGCTGGAGTGCAGTGGCGTAATCTCGGCTCACTGCAACCTCCGCCTCCCAAGTTCAAGTGATTCTCCTGCCTCACCCTCTTGAGTAGCTGGGATTACAGGCGTGTGCTACCACACCAGGCTAATTCTTTTATTTTTAGTAGAGATGGGGTTTCTCCGTGTTGGTCAGGCTGGTCTCGAACTCCCAACCTCAGGTGATCTACTCGCCTCAGCCTCTCAAAGTGCTGGGATTACACGCGTGAGCCACCGCGCCCAGCTGCTGGGGACACTTGAAAGTAAACTACAAGTTGTTCCTCCTAGGTGCTGGAGCTCAGAAGTTGAAGGTCAGGACTGGGTATTTTACTGTTTTCTGTGAGTGTGAGCAAAGTGGCTTCTGCTCTCAACTGGGAGCCTGCCTCCGGGGTCTGAGGACCCTCTCGCTGCCCAGGTTGTTCCCTCCTCTGCCTGTTTCTCCTTCCCCTCAGGGAGGGGCAGGCAGGGGGTCCCTCAGCAGACGGGAAGCTCACAGTGAATGGAGCTTCCTACATACAGCCCTGGGCCCTGCCCAGTGCTAGGGAGCAGCCCTCAGTCCCTACAGCAGCCCAGTGGGGGCAGAAGGGTAGCCCTCTGTGCAGAGACAGGAGCAAAGGCTTGCAGGCAGGCTAGCATGGGCCCCACAGCCAGCCAGTCAGGGAGCTGGATTTGCACTTTTGCCTCATGATGATTGGGGAAACAGTTCAGTATGCTGAGCCTGGCCAGCAGTGGGCAGAATGGGACCAGGTGGGATAAGCTTGTAGATCAAGAAGTGAGAGGGCTTTCGGAGCAGCTGGAGTGCAAGGTGATGAAGGCCTGTGCCCAGTGCTGGGAAAGGCGAGCAAGGGACCTGAGCAGGAGGGGAGGACAGATTGGCCGGGACAGTGGGTACTGTGGAAGGGGTAGAGGGTCTGGCATTGTGCAGTCCCAGGTGCCAAGCCCAGCTCTGCCCATTGCCAGCCCTTTCCCTGTAGGACAGCATGGTCCTGAGGTGGAGTGAGATGGCCAGTGCAAGGTGCTTGGCTGCTGTGGTGAAGACCAGAGAGGGAGGAGTGGCTGGCTAGGCAGCTGGTGGGAAGGCTTGCTCTATGGGCCAGTGAGAAGGCCCCAGAGAAGGCTGAGGCAGCCAGGTCTGGGCCCACCCTCTTACCCTACAGCATTCTCCCCTGGGCCTGGATTCCACGAAGAGGCTCTTTGCCCAGAGATCACTGACCTAAGCACTGTGGCCAGAGCCTGGCCCTCCTAGCCTAAGGCAGCTGTACCACCGGCCATGAATAAGGAATGCTTTTCCTGACAAATAAGTCAAAGCTGCTATTTGGACTTGTGGAGGGCCCCTGACAGAGGCGGGTACTGGGTCCATGTGGCAGGTTTTTAGGGTTGGTCAGGCCAGGGGTCTCTGTCAGTCCCCTTCTTGGGCAGTCAAGGACTACACTCCCAAACCAGTGGTGCTGGGCAAGAGATCAGTTCTGAAAATGCATCCCACAGCCTGAAGATCAAAGCCCACGGCCAGAACCGCCTAGAGCTGTGGAATCAATGTATGCAGGAACTGCTGCTCATCGTGGTTTGCTGTGCAGCCAGGAAGGAGGGGACCGCCTGCCTTCCCTGTGGGCGCCCTGAGCAGCCCACACACTCACTTCCAACCTACTTCTTGTTTCCCCAGAACCTCCAGTGGGCCCGCGACGTGTTGCTAGGCAGCAGTATCCCGTGGCAACAACTGCAGCACATGCCGGCACAGGGGCTCTTCTGCGAGAGGAACAAGACCAATTTCTTCAACGTGAGTACTTTGCCTTGTTGATTTCCAAGACGGTTTGTTGCCATTGCTTTTCACTGAAGGCGCATGAATTGACCCCCTAGGTGGGTGTTCCCAGGGCCTCAGGTTTGTGGCATACTCAGAGGGCAGGCAGGGTGGTGCAGTCGAGAGTGAGCCAGACTCCGGTGTAGGGCTATGATTGCTGAGCGACTTCTGGCAAGTCACTGCCACCTCCTGTGGGGAGAGGCATGGATGAACTTGGTATGTTCTCCAAAGCCCCAGGTATTCTGGGGCCACACAGGCAGTGATGAGAGGGGTACAGGCCCAGGTTCCTCCTCCTGCTGGAGCAGCTCCTCCTATGGTCTCAAGCATGCAGGAGATTCTGACTGCCTAAAAAACAAGCGCGGGCTGGGTGCGGTGGCTCACGCCTGTAGTCCCAGCACTTTGGGAGGCTGAGGCAGGTGAATCACAAGGTCAGGAGTTTGAGACCAGCCTGGCCAGCATAGCAAAACCCCATCTCTACTAAATATACATAAATTAGCTGGGCGTGGTGGTGGGCACCTGTAATCCCAGCTACTTGGGAAGCCGAGGCAGGAGAATTGCTTGAGCCCAGGAGGCAGAGGTTGCGGTGAGCCCAGATCATGCCATTGCACTCCAGCCTGGGGGACCAGAGCAAGACTCTGTCTCAAACAAACAAACAAAAAACAAGTGGGGCCTGGGTGCAGTGGCTCATACCTGTAATCCCAGCACTTTGGGAGGCCGAGGCAGGCAGATCACCTGAGGTCAGGAGTTTGAGGCCAGCCTGGCCAACATGGTGAAACCCTGTCTCTTTAAAATACAAAAATTAGCTGGGCGTGGTGGCAGGCACCTGTAATCCCAGCTACTCAGGAGGCTGAGGCAGAAGAATTGCTTGAACCCGGGAGGCGGAGGTTGCAGTGAGCTGAGATGGCGCCATTGCACTCCAGCCTGGGCGACAGAGCCAGACTCCCTCTCAAAAAAAAAAAGTGTGACCAATATTGGGCTTTCAGTGCACTTAAGCCCTGATATTCCGTGTGAGGTAGAGACTTACTCCTTGAGCAGGGCAGGGCCAATCACCTAAGCCTGCCTGCCTCTCGTCCCAAAGACCTACATTTGCTCCTCTTGACACCCCACCTGGAGCTACCCTCCCCCATTTCCTCTGCCCTGCATGGAGACAGCTGGCCCCTCATTCCCCTCTACCTCCAAGCCCTTACCTATCCACCGCCCCTCCCAGCATGGCCAGCTCCCAGCTGAGTGACTTTGGCAGGTCATTCATCCCCTCTGAGCTTTGGTTTCTTCTATATTTTCCTTGATTCCCTGTTACTCATGGAGAAACTGAAGGGCAGAGTTGGCCTGAACAGGAGCTGAGGAGAGTAGGTTTCAGGTCTGGGGGTGTGTAACAGGCCAATTCTCAGGGTACGTGGGCAGGCAGGTCCCCACTGAGAGCCAGCCAGCTGGTGGGAGTGTCTGGGCCCATGGCTCGTCTCCCAGGATGTGGTCTTCTGGGGTCAGAGTAGCAGCTTCAGATCCTGAAAGCCCTGCATCTGCCCACCCTCTCTGTTTTGGTATTTTAGAGACAAGTAGGAGGTGTTATTGGTAATCAATCTAGATGATACCAAGGGATTTGCCGCAAAAGAGAGGTGCCCTCTCACCTGCATGCCCAGGCAACAGCTACTTCCCCACAACAGAAACCGTTTGTTGTCCCATGTGTGTGCTCTTCTAGAGGGCATCTGCCCATTTACATAGATGTGCACAAAAGGCAAAAGTACACACACTTTTCTTCCCCTTGTATTTTCTCACTAAACAATATTCTTTTTGATAGCCACTCATTCTTTTTGATAGCTACTGCATAGTATTCCCAACATCGGGATGTCCCACAGTTTACCTACCCATCCCTTTTTTTTTTTTTTTTTTTTTTGGAGATAAGGGTCTTGCTCTGTCACCCAGGCTTGAGTGCAGTGGCGTAATCTTGGGTCACTGCAACCTCCACGTCCTGGGTTCAAGCAATTCTCCTGCTTTAGCCTCACAAGTAACTGGGACTACAGGTCAGCACCACCACGCCCAGCTAATTTTTGTATTTTTTTTTTAGTAGAGACAGGGTTTCACCATGTTGACCAGGCTGATCTTGAACTCCTGGCCTCAAGTGATCTGCCCTCCTCGGCCTCCCAAAGTGCTGGGATTACAGGTGTGAGCCACTGTGCCCGGCCCCCCATTCCTTATTGAGGGACACTTAGATTAGTTCCAGTCTTTTTTACTACAAACAATACATCACACACACACATACACACACACACAGAGAAAGGCTCAGCGCTTCATTTATGAAGCACTTCCTTGACTGTGACATTACGCTAATTTTAACTTCTATCCAAAAGTTGGTGTCCTTCATGTTCATTTTCTAGTGGATTATTGGTTCTTTTCCTATTGATTAATAAGAACTCTTTATATATCAATGAAATAAGCCCTTTGTCAGTGTTTTGAAAATCTGTTTTTCTGCAGCTGATAGACTAGAGTTAGAGCTAGACAAGTTGCTTAATTTCCCTGTCCTGGGTTCCTCACCTTGAAAGTGGGCTTCTATTACCTGCCTTGAAGAGTAACTGTAGGAATCAAGTTAGATAATGGGGTAATATTTCTGACACAGGATCTGGCACATGGTAGGTACTTAAGAAAATAGTTTCCCTCTCTTCCTCTCTCCTTTTGGTGCTTTGCCCTTAAAGCCTATGCAGTGATATTGGAAGGAAGGACCCAACCTCCATGTCTTCCTCTTAGGGTAAGACCTCAGCCTTTCTAATGATAAAGCTAGGGAAGCTGGCCTGCCAGATACCTGCTCCCCAGAGCACATCCAAGTTGGCAGCCACATGCTACAGGCCCCTTTCCCATTGGGCTCACTCCCTGCACCTTCTCCTTAGTTTTTGGGACCTTCCAAAATGAGTCTTGCAGAAAAGCAGTCTGAGGCTGTGTGCCTGTGGCAGGGAAGGCTGGTACAGCCCCATGTAGGCCTGGCACACAGGCAATGCCGTCCCTGCAGCTGGAAGCCCCTGAAGATCAGGGCCACCCCAGTCCAGACTGGGTGTTTTGGTGGTTTTGCCTCTTCCAGGAGAGTTGTTCGTTCTTCCATGCTTCCCAGTGACCTGCTGCCACCCTTTGGGGCCTCTGTCCTCCTCTGCTTTCTTACCTCTTCTCTTTAGAGATAGGTTTGGGCTACTTGTGCTCCTTGAGCTATGCCTAGTGTCCAGCATGTCAAGAAATGCTGGGCAGTTCCTGAACGCTTTCAGCACATGAGTCTATCTGGCATATTCCCAAGCCTGGGGAAACTGCATACTAACGTGTTTATGAAGGAGCATTTAGGGCAGCCTTGGCTGACTCTGCTGGAGTGGGGCTGTGTCTCTGGTAGATGGCCTATAGGTTGGGATGAGCAGACTGGCTCCCCTCCCTTCTAGCCTGCACTGGAGTTTACTGTTTAGTCCAGGGGGAGGCAAAGGCGGCAGGTGGGTGCTGGCCCTTGAGAGGCAGTAGAGGGAGGTTGAGGCTGGGGACATCAGCACCCTAATCCCTATCCCTCTCAACCCACTGTCCTGGGCCATCCACACTACCCAGGCTTTGTGTTGCTCAGCCTGTCATCCTTAGAGCTTGGGTGGGGGGCACTTCTGTTATTTTTTAATGATAGGTTTTGAAAATTGTGAGAATTGTAGTTTAGGAAAAACTCAAACCCCTTTTCCTTTGTTCTCATACCAACACAACAGTCAACACAGACAGAAGACTTCTGTGACCAAGTCAGGGGTGGATTTTTTCCCACCAACAAATAAGCAATCAATTCTGTAGCAGACACCAGCTGGGTGTCCTCTAATTGAATTAAATTCCAACATTATCTTTTTTTTTTTTTTGAGACAGCACTGTGCTCTGTCACCTAGGCCCTTGGGGGCCCTACCTCAGCCTGCCAGATAGCTGGGACTACAGACATGCACCACCATGCCCAGCCAATTTTTTAATTTTTTGTAGAGATAGAATCTTGCTATATTGCCCAGGCTCAATTTCAACACCTGGAGATAGTGTCAGATCCCACAGGTTGAGGGCTCAGTCCTCAGAACATCCCCCGCTTCAGACACTAGTCACAAGTCTGGGCCTCCGAAATGTCTAACTAACTGGCTTCAAGTTGATGTTCCTACAACCCCCTTTTTGGGTTTGATTAATTTGCTGAAGTGGCTTACAGAACTCAGAGAAACACACTTCCCAGTTTATTATAAGGGATGTTACAGGAGGATATGGGGAAGGCTGTATCCTCCTGTAATTGTTTCTCTCTAGGCATGCCACCCACCAGGAGCTTTCGTGTATTTAGTTATCTGGAAGCTCAGGAACCTGTCCTCTTTGGCCTTTTGTCATGATTGAAACATGGACAACTATATCAAAATATTATTGGACAAAAAGATTATTATCTAAACCCAGCGAGACCTGTCTGTTCAGATTCTTCTTGCCCTCTCTGCAGCATTCCTTCCTCCAGGATGTGGGGTAGGACTCTTATCTGGAATGAAGGTCTTAAGACCCACAATCAAATTAGAGTCCTGTCTTGGGCAAGCAGAAAGAAGGGCAGGAGAAGGTCAGAAAAAGAGAGATTCTGTTTACAGTAACGGGCTATGAGAGTTAGGAGCCAGGAACCATGTATGAACAAACATATATATATCTGTCATATAGATCATAATATCACAGTCATATAGGACCACATTTTCACTGCCAACAGTTCAGACACATAGAGTCCACCTACCTTTGTTTGCCCATCCCCAGGCACTGTGCCCTTTTCAGAGGTGCTTCTGTGATCAGCCAAGCCGTTATCTTTTTCTGGGTCTGTGTGTACAAAAACAGATTTGTCGTGCGGCTTTTTTAAAAGTGCATGTAATCCCAGCACTTTGGGAGGCCGAGACGAGCGGATCACGAGGTCAGGAGATCGAGACCATCCTGGCTAACACGGTGAAACCCTGTCTCTACTAAAAAAATACAAAAAACTAGCCGGGCGAGGTGGCGGGCACCTGTAGTCCCAGCTACTTGGGAGGCTGAGGCAGGAGAATGGCGTAAACCCGGGAGGCGGAGCTTGCAGTGAGCTGAGATCCGGCCACTGCACTCCAGCCTGGGTGACAGAGCGAGACTCTGTCTCAAAAAAAAAACAAAAGTGCATGTGTGGCTGGGCGCAGTGGCTCACGCCTGTAATCCCAGCACTTTGGGAGGCAGAGGTGGGTGGATCACCTGAGGTCAGGAGTTCGAGATCAGCCTGGCGAAACCCTGTCTCTACTAAAAATACAAAAATTAGCCGGGCATGGTGGCGCATGCCTGTAGTCCCAGCTAGTCAGGAGGCTGAGGCAGGAGAATCGCTTCAGCCTGGGAAGTAGAGGTTATGGTTAGCTGAGATTGCACCACTGCAGTCCAGCCTGGGTGACAGAGCGAGACTCCGTCTAAAAAAAAAAAAAAAAAAAAAAAAAATGTGTGCATGTGTGCTTTTTAGCAACTTGGCTTTTTCCATGACACCAAGTCTTGGAGAAGTTTCCATGTGAGAAGGTCAGGTCGTTTTGCTCTCTACAACTGCTGCCCTGTCTCCTTGGGTGGACACATGTATGGGCCTAGTGTTTGCTCTCACAGTCTCCTGGTTTGTGCATCTTTGTGCTGTTGCTGTATTCCTCTCTAAGTCCCCTGGCCTGGCCCAGAGGAGGTGCCCACATGAATATTTGTGGATTAATTTCATTCATCCCTTTCCCCTCAGCAGTTGGTCTCCAAGCTCATTCTCCTGGATCAGCCAGTGCTGGATGTTGTAGGAGACAGGGAGAGCCTTGGCCCTGGCCACATGATGCTCAAAGCTGATGGTAAAGCACTGCCTGCTTGTCTCCAGGCGGGGCCTTCATAAGATGCCGCAGGGCATGTGGGAGGGACAGGGAGCTGGGCTCTCCCATGCGGGGTGGGGTGCTGCTCAGCCAGAAAGGGGACAGGAGAGGAAGGCTAGGATTAGAGGCACCCTCGGGGGAACTCCTTAGGCTGGGCTGCTGACAGAACCTTCCTGGGGAGTTTAAGGGGCCAGAGAAAGGGATGGTTGCTAAGGATCAAGTGAGTGGGATCTTGGGTTCCTATGTCAGCTTTGCTGACAGGAACTCCTTGCACATGGGGCCCGCCCCATGGCTGGCTGGCCGGCCCCCACAGCAGCACAGGTGGACATGTAGCAGGGCTCAGCACTGTGGTTGAACATGAGGAGGAGTGAACATGGTATGTCTTGGGTCCCACGGTTCCACACGCTATCCTTCCCTGGGCAGAGGGGACCAGGAAAGCAGGCACCAAGCTAGGTGGTAGGTGCTGCTGGGGTGGCTACCCACACCATGGAGGCTGAGGGTTTGTGTCTGGGTGCCCAGAAGCTTCTGGGGCTTCCCCCGCAGGCATGCACACCTCTGGTCAGGCAAGCCTGCATGGCCAGAGCCAGGCTTCTTTGTCCAGGGTGAACTTCTCTCCCTATCTTGTAGTTGATTCAGAAACGTTCCCATAGTAACCAAGCCAGAGACGGTTCTCCTTCCTTCCCCAAAAATGTTTGCTTATTTTAGCAGGCAGGGTTTTTTTCTTATTTCAACCCAGTTTCCAGCCTCTGAAAGAAGCAAAGGGAGCTCAGGGCCAGGCTGGCACTACCTCCTGCTTCTGAGGCTGTGTGGGGCAGGCAGCAGTGGTGGCCTGAGTGTGAGTGGAAGGGAGCTGCCGGCCTACTGTGGCCGCCCTGAGTGTGGTGTCTCCTCTACAGCTGCTCCTGCCACTGCTCAGGTGGGCAGCCCCCCAGGCCTCAAGATCACTGAGAGGAGCATGGATTTTGGGCACAGGCAGGCACAGCTCCCGGCCACTCCACCCCTTACTCAGACTGGGTTACCCGTAGGCAGAGTGGTCCTGACAGGTGGATGAGAGCTATCATCACACACTTGGCATGCCACACAACTCACCCTTAGGTCTGGAGATGGGCCTGCATGGAGGCCTTGGGGCTTATCTGTGGATCCTAGAGGCCAGTGCTAGGATGTGACTGAAGCAGGGAGCAGGAAGACCTCCAACTCACATTTGGCTGGGGCCTCCATAAACTCAAGGCCCTGCCCTGGCTTGAATGGAGCAGCCTGAGATGTGGATGGTGGCTTTAGCAGTCACACCCACCACATAGGCCTCTTTCTGTGAGGCTTGGCCAGTTGTTGGTGCCTGTGGATGCTGGTCAGACTTCCTCTTCTTGGTCACTGCTGCATAGCACTCCACTGTCTGGTTGTCCTGGTGGTCTACCTCCCCTCTTCCCAGCAGATAGGTGGCTTTTGGTTTTCCACTATTAGAAAAAGAATGCTGCTTTCTCTGATCTCCTTTCTCACCTGTGCCAGGGTCTCCAGGACAAATGCCTGGAAGTTAGAGGCTAGGACACAGGTCCCCACAGCCAAGCGCTTCCACACCTTACCAGATGTTTTTTCAGAGCCAGGCCAGATGCCCTCCCACCAGCCATTGCCCCACCCCCTCCCAGGACTCAGAACTGCAGATGACTTTCATTTTGGCCAATCTGTGGGGTGTGCCAAAAAACCCCGGGTGGTTTCAGTGTGTGTCTCCCAGGTGACTGGGGAGGCTGAGCCTCTTCCCACGCCAGTGGCCAGTCCCCTTTGTCTGCCCAGGGTCTGCCGTGTTCTCTCCTACTTGGTGGCCACCACAGGTGGTTCTGTTTGTCCTGACTGTGTTGCTTAAACTGATGGGAGGCACAGTCATCATAAGCTGTCTTTGTTTCTTGAAAACATTTATGCCCTGTGCTGTCCCAGCCCTGGAGCCTGAGTGCTCACTGAAGGCCTTGATGTGGTCTGGTAGGGAGGAAGGGCCCCCCTGCCCCAGCTAGTTGGGCATCAGGAATTGAGTGTTGGTCCCCACCCAATTTCTGGTACCCCACACCTGCCAGAGTTGGGGGTAAGGAGAGAAGGTCTCCAGAGCCCCCAGTACTGTCCTACTCAGCAAGAATCAGTCATGCCCATTGTACTTTAACTTGTCATCAGTTGGTTGTGTAACCTTGGAGGAACCCCCTTCCTGCACCCAGTGAGCAGATGTGAGGTATATGTTAGGGGTGGGTACAGTGGACCCACCTTCCAGGCCAGGTCTCAGCCAGTGCCTCTCTCCTCAGAGAAAGCCAGTAGTCCAGAAGTAGGCTGTTGGAGCCCAGCAGACCTGGGCACCCCAAGGCAGGGACCTCATCTGGAACAGCATTGCCATTGCCCTCCCAAAACCTCTCCTAGCTCAGCAGGTAGGGAGTGCCTAGTGACTGAATTCCTCTCATCCTCAAGAACTCCCTAGGGTGAATGATTGGGAATTAGCAGCCCCAGAGCAAGGGGAACAGATATATCTTGACTCAGTCACCCAGGAACCCAGCTGTGTCCAGGCCCCAGGGTCTGTGCCTGAGACATCTGCCTCCTGTTGTAGGGCCAGATCTGGCATCACCTCCCTGACCAGCCCCAGCCTGACTTGCCCCTTCTCTCTCTCCATCCTTCTGACTTATAAGAGGTACCTTGCCTGGTGGGCTTGTGGTCAGCCCCTGTCTCCAGACGCCAGCCCCAGGTTCAGAGCCTGACACAACCTAGGGAAGAAGTGTTGGTCGCCACTCAATTCCTGGTGCCCCACACCACTCTAGGCTGCCACCAGATCTGAGTTGCCTCCCAGTGGGTAAACAAGCCCCAGGACTGTCCACACAGGGTGTTCCTGCCTACCCTCTCTCATCAGGGCCAGGGAACATGGGGATAGGAAGAGCTGGTTTGTAATAGCCTCACTCCTTCTCCCAAGTCAGCCCCATATCACCTCCCCTCTCAGGACCAGTTGTGACCAGTTTTCATGCCACCGCTGCTTGTCCCTTTGCTCACACTTCAAGAAGCATAATACCTGCTGTGTGCCAGGCCCTGGGCCAGCTGTGTGGTCAAAAAGGGCTGAGGTCCACAGGCTAGTCTGCAAACCTGGATTAGTAGTCACCTTTCAAAGAGGTGCTAGGAAGTAAAGTAATTTGGCCATGGTCCCATCACCAGTCTGTGCTGGAGGAGGGATGTGTACTTCACTGTGTGTAGTGTGGAAGCCCGTGCGTTGTGGCTCGCAGCCTCAAGTCAGGGGCCCCCTGGTTCCTACACTGGGATTGGCCCAGCTGTCCCAGACAGGAGTGTTAACTGAATGGCCCATTGGCTGGATGAGGAGGATGGAATTAGGTAGCAGTGGGCAGGGGGATGTGGGCATCTAGCCCTACCATAGGAGGTGAGGCTGGGATTCCAGACTGAGGGGGGACCAGTGCTAGGCTGTGGCATCAAGCAGATTCCCTTGGGTTGCGGGACTACACTGTCTGCTAGCCTGAGCCCCCAGGCCTTTTTGGTGTAACTCCAACTGGCTGGCTAACTGGGTTGTACCACTTTTCCTTGGTAGCCTCCAGGCCTGTCCCGGGATGGGGCTCTTGAGATTGAGAGCAGTGACAATGGAGGCTGGTACCCTGCCTGCAGTGCCACAGCAGCTGGGCCTGGCTGTGCCTTGCCTTGTTGGGGGCCTGGCAGAGAGTAGTGGCCTACAGTAGCAGTGGCAGGACCAGCACTTACTGGTGGCTTGATCGGGGGTGCCTTCTTAGGTGACATAGCATGTCCGTGAGGCTTAGGTACTATTATCATCCTCATTGTACAGTTGGGGAAATTGTTACCAATAGGCTCTGCAGGCTGGGAAAACCAAAAGCCCTTTTCTACCCGCTGCCCCCTGGGCCATCAGAGGCCTGGCTCTTCCCCTTGGACAGCAGTGCTCATGGCTGTTTTCAGGCCCTGGGCCAGCTGTGTGGTCAAAAAGGGCTCAGGTCAGCGCCACTCCCCAACTGGCCTGGCTGCTCTGGGTGCTGGGAGAGAATGCTGCCAAAGGGATGCTTGTCAAGTGCTTGTCTTCTGTAGCAGCAATTGCCAGTATTCCTGACACAGTGGGTCAGGGCCCCATGGGAGCCTGGTGCTATTGTGTCCCTTTGAACAAGGTGCAGAAGCCTAGGGAATGGCCCAAGATCACAATCTAGCAAGCAGCCAGGCTGCCATTCAAGGTCTGTCCAAATCCAAGGCCTGCACTCTTAGCCACTATGTCGTTGGAAATTCAGAGGCCACATGTAAGCTTCTGTTCCAGCAGTGATGTCTGCTGTGGACATGTGATGGGGAGGGACAGCAAGAGTGTCAGACTACATCCTTGCTCCTTCTTGCCTCTCCAGGAGGTGGAGTCTCTTGTCCCTCCCTTGCTTTCACCATCAGAGAGCAGGGCCGAGACCTGGTGGTGAAGCACTCTGCCCAGCCCTTGGTCACCTGATGGCGCATGTCATCTTCCACTAGGCCATTAGAGAGGCCCACTCTTGAGGGGTGCCCAGGTCCCTGGGGGAGATGATCAGGTAAACAGAGCACATGATCCAGCAGCCATGGAACCCACAGCTCACAGTGTCTTTTGGGAAGGCCTGTAGTAGATGGGAAGATCACGGGTACAGGGGCAGCTGGGCTGTACTGGCCCCAATTTGTAGAAACCACAAGTAAATCTCCACACTTTGACTTCCCTCTTTGGGACCTCACCTGGCATTCTGTTGCCCCTCCTGCCCACCTCTCCTTCAAGGCCATCCTAGGCCTGTTCAGACTGTTGGTGGGGGCCATTTCCAATCAGGGCTTTCCTGCCAGGTGTTGCTGTGCTCAATGTGGCTGCACAGCCCGGCCTTCCCCAAACTCATCTCCAGCCCTGCCCAGGCTGGTGTTGGATCCTGCCTGAGCCCCTGTGAGTCACTTTTGCACATGTGCTTTTGGAGACAGGCCTGAATAAGCCCCTGCCCCTCCTGGAGCACAGGCCCCATCACCTGAAAGTGAACAGACAGTGTGAGAATGACAGGAGTGATCTTAGAGGACATGCCTGTGAAGGACAGAGCAGGGCCAGGCTTCTGAGCAGAGGATGCAGCAGGAGGCACAGTGTGGGGCACAGACGGTGCCGCATGCACATCAGGGAGGGCCTTGCAGAGTTGCATGCTGTATGCAGGGCTGGGTGGCCGGCTAGCCGCCACTGGACCGTTTTCCTGGGCCAGGTGCAGAGTGTGGTCTTTCTCACAGAGGAAAGGGGGCTGAGTAGAGGAGCATCTTCCAGGTGTTGCACTGGCTGCCTTGAATGCACTGGAGGGGCTGGGCTGGGGCAGAGGCAGCAGGAGCACTGTCAACCCACCATTCCTCAGGGCTCCAAAGTGCTGTGTGTGGCGCTTCTACATACAATGGCTTGTTGAATTCTCATAATTCATGAGATGTAGGTAGTGCCATTGTCCCTGCCTCGAAAATTAAACCGAGACAGGCACACAGCAAGTTCGCACCTGAGCCAGGCTTTAGGTGTTCTGAGCCAAGACCCAGACTGCCTATGGACTGATGGGATGAGGGGAAGGGGGGGAGTACAAGAGGGCCGAGGAGGTGGGCTTGGGGGACCCAGCGCTCAGTCCTGGCACTCTGATGCTCAGATCCATCGTCCAGTGTGTCTCTGCCTGGTGTGCCAGGCATGTGACCCTGGGTCTGCATGCATGCGTATGTCCTCCAATGGACAGGACACTAGGATGACTCTGAGCGCAAGCAGTGTCCTCAGTGGAGGATGCAACACAGTAGAGATGCCACTCAAGGCCGTGCTAGGATGGAAGGGTGCTGCTTATTATCCCACTCTTTCCCCAAGGGCAGTCTCAGCTCCTAATGTGCCAAGGTCATCTGGTTTTCAGAAGAAATTGGGATTGATTGTGGTTTTTCCTGGGGTATCCCCACGATACCAAGTCACCAGTGGCAGTAGACATCCCACCCTGGCTGGTGAGGAAATGGGCTGGGCTTCTGCCTCTGGCCTTGCCCTTGGCTGTGACTTAGGCAGGTCATCTGGCCTCCCTGAGTACCTCCTCTATCACTGAGATTAACTGAGGTGTGCAGCAACCCTTAGGACTGTCAGGGGATCAAAGGAAACCCAGTCACATAATAGTGGGAATCATAGGACAGAAAAGAAAGAAAAAAGTTTAAATTGAGGAAATATGAGCTACTTGGCTGTAGTAGGAATTGCTGCACTAGCACTATTTTTAGCATTGCTGAGATGATCTATGGGCCAGTTGCACAAGCAGAGTAAACAAAAGAAACACTTCAAGTTCTCCAGGGAAAAAAGGTCCTGTTTTTAAGAGTCTTAAAAGAGTTAGCAAACTTGTGTGGATTCTAAGCTTATCCTCGAGCTCTCCTTCCTTCCCACGTTCTGGGCTCTGCAAGCTTTGTGGAACTTCACAGCTTCCGGCTTGCACAGCCCCCCGTGTTCAGCCTGGAGCAGGTGCTAAAGGCCGCCCTGTCTGGGGAGGGGCGAGCCTGAGAGGTAGCAGGTGGAGAGGGGGTGCTTCCTGCCTGAGAAGCTACAGTTTGTCCTCACCAGTAGGAGGGGTCAGTAGGAGGAAGTACACACAAAGGAGTGGCGGGGACAAGGCCACAGATTGCCTAGGCCCCTCCCCTGTCAGGACCACAGCAAAAACCAGGCTGCCTGCATTCACAGAATTAAATAAATAAATAAATACATAAATAAAATGTAAGCAGCCTTTAGACCATCATCCCTGGTATAAATTATTTTCTGGCTATCCAGAGACAGTTTTCATCTCCAGATGTGGATTCAAAATTGTGGCAAAGCCAGGATGCTTGGGCAGAGGAAGATGTTCTTCTTAAGCCCTTACATTCATGATCCCGCGGAATCCCCATGACCATCCTGCTAGGAGGTACAGAAATCTCTGCAGGCAGCGCACTCATGACTTGCCTAAGGTCATATAGCCAGTAAGTGGCAGAGCCCAGACTGGGAACCCATGTCCTGTGGGGCATCCTCCATGCCGGAGTTTCTGCCCAGCCTCTCAGAAGCAGCTGCTATTTTTTTCCCTAGTGGGATGCCAGTGTTTGTATATACATCCACCACCTCAGCCCACAGCCCCCTCTGCCCCCAGCTGCCCTGGGTATTCAGTCAGGAGCTCACTGTTTAACATTCCTGAATAGAGGAGTATTTTTCAGCATGAACTTCATTTCCCACTGCAAGTTATTTTTCAGAGGTTTGTTCTTGGAATGTATCCCAGCAGCATCTCCCTCCCTCCCTCCCTCCCTCCCTCTCTCTCTCCCTGCCTCCCTCCCTCCCTCCCTCCTTGCCTCCCTGCCTCCCTCCTTCCCTGCCTCCCTCCCTGCTTCTCTGCCTCCCTCCCTCCCTGCCTCTCTGCCTCCCTCCCTGTCTCTCTGCCTCCCTGCCTCCCTCCCTCCCTGCCTCCCTCTCTCCCTGCCTCCCTCCCTGCCTCTCTGCCTCCCTCCCTGCCTCTCTGCCTCCCTCTCTCCCTGCCTCTCTGCCTCTCTGCCTCCCTCCCTCCCTCCCTGCCTCTCTGCCTCCCTGCCTCCCTCCCTCCCTCCCTGCCTCCCTCCCTCCCTCCCTCCCTTCCTTCCTTCTCTCCACCTCTCCTTCCCTCCTCCTTTTTTTTTTTTTTTTTTTGCACCCAGGCTGAAGTGCAGTGGCTTGCGTCATCACAGCTCACTAAAGTCTCGACCCCCCATGCTCAAGTGATCCTCCTGCCCTAGCCTCCCAAGTAGCTGGGGCTACAGACGTGCCTCACCACACCCAGTGCACATCTTTTTTTAAGGGACAGGTCTCATTATGTTGCCCAGGATGGTGTCAAACTCCTGGGCTCAAGCAGTACTTCTGCCTTAGCCTCCCAAAGTGCTGGGATTACAGGCATGAGCCAGTGTGCCTGGCCTGAGCCGCATCTGTCTCAGACCTGTGTGTGGCAGTCTCAGCTCGAGCAGAGCTTCCTGCTTTACATGCTTTGTCCTCCTAGGACACTGCTCTGGGCCTAGGTGTGCTGTCTGTCGGGGGAGGTACACTTCCAAACGGAGGTGTGGGACCTTCAGCAAGGCTTTGGAAAGTAGACTGAGCAGGTGGCCCAGTCACACTCAGGAAAGCCTGGGCAAAGGCAGAGTCTGGGTGTGAGCAGGCAGGAAGAGGCTGAGGGAGGGCTGTGGCCACAAGAGGCTGCAGGACCTGGCAGGGGCAGGGACCACAAGCACCCCATCTTGGGGCCAAAAGGAAGAGGGAGTTGCTGTTAGAAGTTTCCCTCTTGAGAGAAGACTTGGCAGTGCCACCACTATACTGTCCTCTTAGCCCACAGAGCAGTGGGTGCTCACTCCACATGGGTACTGCCCATGGAAGTCCAAGCAAGGGGCCCAGGTGGTACCTCCCATGCCCAGAGATGGACACTGTTGGAGTCATTCCAGTAGAAGGTGTGCCCTTATGGCAAGGCCACCAGGTTATCTTATGATTCATTCTCATGGCAGCCAAGAGCGTGGGGCTACCCCAAACTCTCTAAGGGCCCTCCCTGGCTGAGCCCCAGGGTTAAAGGGCACAAGCAGTCCTGAGGGCTCCCATCCTTTGCTGTGTATGTCATTGGGGTTGCCCTGTGTGGCAGGAGCTTCAGTAGGTGTGGCTGGGACTTGTAGACAGCAGGAGGGGCTCTGAAGACCATAGCACCTGGTCTAAGTCCAGCATAATCCTCTGATCTTCCCTGTGTGCCTGCTGCAGGGTTGGAAACTGCCCTGTCCTCAGAGTTTAGTCCTGCTGTGACTTCCTGGTCTTGGCCCCTTTTACCTTAGTTTCTCCATCTCCAAAGGTGGGCCAGTTGGATGAGGTCAGTGGTTTTCCAGTCCTTTTTCCAAAAGAAGCCTTTCTGTCATGCCCAAATGGAAAACAGATGAAAGGGCAGCTGTTCCAGCAGAGGCAGGAAGGGCCAGGCCCCACCCACTCAGGCTGCACCCCCCTGCAGCCTAGGCTCCTGAGCAGGAGGGGTGTGAGCCCAGTGGAGGATGTGGGCTCTCCTCTGCCCTGCCACCAGCAGCCATCCAAAAGAAGTCAACCCTTAGCTCAGTGACCAGGCTTCCTTTCTGGGGTGGCTTCAGTCTGGAAATTTGTTCTCTTTCCCTTTCTCTTCCCTCTTTCCTCCCTCTGCCTTCCCCCAACCCCACATATAACTTTTTTCCTATTTGGAAAGTTTGACCAAGTTGCTTCTGAGAGAGCTGCATTGGGATTGAAATCCAAAAGCAGAGCTCGGTGCCTGGTTACCATGATGACAGGCTGCAGCTGACAGGTGCTCCTGGGGACCAGGAGGAGCAGACCAAGGACTCCCTCACACACGGACCTCTGTGACAGGTGTCCTGTACCCACCTGTGAGCCCGAGGAGGATCACCTTAGCCAGCCTCAGGCTCCACTCCCGACCTGAGTGGCTTTCAGCAAGCTGGTCAGTGTTTGCAAGACTCAGCTTCTTTATCTGCAAAGTGGGGTTGACCATACCCACCTCTTAGAGTTATGGGGAGGGTCATGTGAGAGCACTCTGGGAAAGCATGTTACTACCATGGGCCCCGAGGGCCTGTCTGGCACACAACACTGCCATTGTGTCCAGAGGACTTGTGATAGAGAAAATGACTGTGGATAAAGGCACACAGGCTACAGATAGGGCTCACTGAGGTCAGTGGGGGAGAAGGTGAGATGGATCAGGGCCAATTGAGAAGGCCACATGAAGGAATTGCAGGAATTTGATTGATTCAAAATACAAGTTTTGAAATGCTGATCTCTAAATATGAATAAGTAGTCTAGAATTAAGTTAGGTCAGAGCAGGTAGAGCCTCATGGCTCTTCCCCATGGATTACACCCCATCAGTGGGCACAGACTCTATAGAGTTCTCCAAACTCCCTTGCTGCATAGGGATATTGAGTCCTTTGTTTAGACTGCTCAGAGCCTGCTATTGGGAACCCCAGGCTGGAGAGAGCACACAGCAGGAACTGGCCACCATAGGTCCAGCTCTGAGCTTTATCTCCAGGGAGGAACCTACCTGGCTATATTCAGAGGAGGGGTGGAGGAGCCTTGGACTCCTGTCTATGCCTTGGCTTAGGCCCAGACTCCACACAGCCCAGCCAGGCAGGCACATGAGGCCTGAGCCTGATGGCGAAGGAACCTGGCCCTGCCTCAGGGGTGTGGGGCACCGAAAGAGGCTGTGTTGTGGAGGCCTTTGACATGGAAAGCTGGCTCCCAAGGGCTACAGATGAGGAGCTCCTCTCCTGGGAGACAGGGGATACCTGTGCTTCGGGAAATAGTGGTACGAGGGAGGGCTCCAACTGGCTGGGAGCCCACCACCCTTAGCTTTACTTTTTGTGAGGCTGGTTATGAGCACCACTTCCAGCTCTTAGCAGGTGCCCTGAATGTACTACTGTTTGAGTCTCAGGGCGCTGGAGGTACACGAAAGAGGTGGCTGCCAGTCCTTAGCAAGTGTGCTTGGGAGCTCTCCTGGAGGCCCGACCTTGCAGTTGGCCAGATTGTCAAACAGACTCAGGAGAAGGCATTCCAGGAGGGAAAACCAAGAGAGGCAGTTTGCAGCGTGAGGGTCCCTCATGGGGTGGAGGGAGGCAGCAGTGGGGAGGGCAGACTGGGCCAGTCCTGAAGGGCTGCCTGCCACCACCATCAGCAGGCCGACTCTGCCTTAGGCACCTCGGGGTGTGGAGGCCCAAGTGCTGTGGCTGCTGGAGGGACCTCTGAGAGCAGTGGACTGCATCGCTTAGAGTGCAGGCCTAGGACAGGGACAGGGGGCTAGAGAGACCAAGAGTGCTGAGGTGGGATTGAGAAGACCCCACACCCTGATGTCTGAGAGAGTATGTTTTGGCCACAGATAATCAGAGGCACGTCTGGCTCTGCTGGTGGAAGAGTGCTGGGTTTGGAGTTAGACCTAAGCCAAATTCTGCTATTCTCCAGTGGGAGCATCTTGTCAGTGTGGGAGCTGGTCCGAACCAGTGACCCTATTCCTGGCAGATGGACTCCTGTCCCATTCCCTCACATAAGGGGAGGGAGGCCTTGGTGCCATAATGGAGGAGTTCTATGCTTGGGTCAAGTCTTTCTGGTCACATCTCAAATCTGTTCCTCTGGTTTGGGGGTGGCTCTGTAGATTTGGGACTGAGCCCTACTTTGTAGGGCAAGCCTGGGCAAGTTTGTTCCCTTTCTGAGGCAACACAGGGGATTGAAGGATTTCTCCCTAGAGCTGTCATGAGGCAGTAAGAGGTAGTGGGATGTGAGCCTGCTTGGGAACCTGAACGCCCTTGGAGGTACCAGCTCTGCCTAGGACCTCATCTCTGGCTCGTGGTCAGGCCAACCCATGCCACCAGAGTACCTGTTCCCGCTACCTGTTCAGCTTGGCCCCCTCCCTGCACAAAGATCCTGTGCAGGCCATCCAGGGAGGACACCTGGCACAGACCATGGCCACTGCCACCATTCATGGTCTGAAACCACAGTTTGGTCCCAGGGAATGCTCCCTGCCCCGATTGCTTCCCCATGACCTTCCCTACCTTGCCGCCTAGCCAGAGGAGCCAGATCCCCGCAAGCCCACAAAGGCCATTTTTTAGGGACCAGGGGTCAGCAGATGGATCGACTGCCCTACTTTTTTCCATATGAATGTCAGCTGTGGCTTTTCTAAGATCCGGGCTCCCCTCCTGAGATGAAACAGAAGCAGCTCAGCAGTCTTCCAAAGAGTGGGCTATTCTAGAAGCCTGGCCAGCAAGGTGGGGGTGGGGCTCAGAGGGGCCCAGTGTAAGCATCCTATTGCCTCAGGGAGGCTCTTGATTCCATCAGATCACACTTCAGGCCTTAGCTTACACCAAGAGACCTTGGATCCTGCTGGCCAATCTTGTTTGCCCAACCTGTTCCCCAGGTCCCCTGCAACCCCTCCCTCTCCACAGAGGTCCTTACCCAGATACAGTACCCACTGCCACATGCACCCCCTTTGCATGCACTGCCTACCCACCCCTTGCCCTCCTCATTCTCCTGTCTGTCCTAGGCCCCTGCCATCCTTGCCATCCTCCAGTGGCCCATCCTTCCTCCACTCAGTCCCCAGGCTGTGGCTGGGTCACTGCCCATCCACAAGAGCCCTGGCATTGGTGACTGAGATCCCAGTTCTGCCTCCTGGTGATGGGGGACTGTGGGGAAAGCCATCTTGGGGCATCTTTTCCCCTTCAGTAGGGCACTGGTAGCAACAACAGCCCTGTGCACACCAGGTGCCGCAAGTGCCGTCCCCGTGGATGTGCACATGATCCACGCACAGCTGTCCACTGAGATGGAGGCAGCCCCAGACTGAGGGACGGGGATCCTTGAGTCGATCCCTGCTGTGGCTGACCTAGGAAGGTCATTTCTGTCTTCCTCATCTCTGCATCCTCACTCGTGGCTCACACAGAGCAGTTGGACTCAGTGACATCTAAAGTTCAGCACAGGCTGGACAATTTCTGAGTAGCAGAAGCTGTAGCCTGTAAGAATCAAGTGGGGCTGTGGGCATCTGGACAGCATGGTTTTTGGGGGTCTGTGGGTCTAGGGAGGAGAAACGCACTTCACTCTGTCTCGGCTGTTGGGAAAAGGAGAGGAAACTGGCTGACTTGGAACTGTAAGACTCAGCAGTCTCTGCTGTCACACAATTTTTCTAGGTAGAAAAATTGCCAGACACAGGTCACACTGAGCCAGTGTCCCACAGCAGGGAGGCAGGTAAGCAGCAGCAAGGCCTTGTGCCTCCAAACCAACTGGAAGCTTCAAAGCTCCCAGACTGAGAACTGGGACTGTTAACGCTGAGGAATATTCTTGCCACAGCAAGAAAGGAGCCAGGGCCAGGCACGGTGGCTCATGCCTGTAATCCCAGCACTTTGGGAGGCTGAGGCAGGTGGATCATTTGAGATTAGGAGTTTGAGACCAGCCTGGCTAACATGGTGAGACCCCATCTCTACTAAAAATACAAAAATTAGCTGGACATGGTGGCATGTGCCTGTAATCCCAGCTACTTGGACGACTGAGGCAGCAGAATTGCTCGAACCCAGGAGACAGAGGTTGCAGTTAGCCAAGGTCGCACCACTACACTCCAGCCTGGGCGACAGAGCGGAGAAAAAATAGTAGCCAGGAGAAATCTACAGGTCTGTACCCACTCAGGCCTTGGAAGGGATGGCTATAGGGTGCCACTGGGGCTGTGAGGTCTCCTTGGCAGCTCAACCGATAGCACTTTTGGCAGCAGCCTAACTCTGGGATCTGGGCCTTGGATTTGCAGGACCAGAAGCCCACTACCACCGGGGTGGGGGTGTGAAGGTGCTTACCTGGATCAGCCACGTGAGCCAAAGACCAAGCATATATTTCCAAGGAGCGTGTGACCACTTAAGCAGGCTCCTGCTGGCCTATGGGTGAGCAGGCTGGGGTGGCCTGGTCTCCTGGGCTCCTTAGGTTGGCAGAGAGTTGCAACTTCATAGACCTTCAAGGGTGGTCCTGAGGTGGGTAAGCAGTTCTCTCTCTGGGGCAGTGGTCAGAGGCTTGTGTCCTAGACATCCAGGTGCTTTGTGGGTAATTAGGACCCACAGGGTTTTCCTGCATAGGGTGCTGACAATACCAGTAAGCACAGCTCTTTGAGCACAAAGAATCCTCAAGGATCAGGGCAGGCAGGCTCGCCAGCCTCTGACTGTCATAGCACTATCACATGATGCTCCAGGGACCTCTTGGTATGCATACAAGCACTTCCTGGGGGTTTGGGGGGGCAGGGTTAAGGCTCAGCTTGGTGAGGAACCTCCATGCTCAGGGCCTGAGTATTTTTACCTGACAGACATGGCAGTATCCATCTGATGGGGCGTTGGAGAGGGCTGGCACAGATAAAGGCACAGAGTACAGAGCATTGTGTGGTGCTGGGAGTGGGACCAAGGAGGCTGGAACCCACAGGGCCTTGGAGCCCAGCTGGGAGCAACATTCTCCCAGGGAAGTCTCCTCAGAGGCTTTACTCGGCAGAGGCTTAGCACAAAAGCCCTGAGCTCCCCTCTTCCACCACAGGACTCCCTCCTGCTGTGATAGCCAGGCACTGGGACCCCAAGCACCCAGCCCACTCTGAGCCTCAGTGTATTCATCTGTGCTGGTAGGTGGAGTGGTGCCTGCGTATCCCTTCCGTTGCGATGTGTCTGAGAGGGCACCTCTCCACCCTACTCTGTGTGGGAAGTCATGCGTGCTGGGGAGAGCTAGGTGCTGCCCATGATGGACCTGGAGGCCTCTGGGATGCAGGGGACTAGTTTCCAGAGAGCCACACACTCAACACAGACAACACACAGTTTCTTCCTGGCCTGGGTGTGATGAGCAGATGTTCTCAGCTTCCTTTGGTCCAACTTGATCTTACAGGAAGTAGATAAGGTATGAAGTAAGGTCATGAGCTGTGCAAAGTGTGAGTATCGCTTTGGTCCTCATGTCTGCTCCAGCCCTATGGACAACTAGGAAGAGTGGCCCAACTAGTTCTGGAGCCAGTCGGGCCTTGGGGACAGGTCCCAGCCATAGTGGCCTTATTGCTGTGTGACTGCACCAGTGTCCAGCCTTTCTGAACCTGTCCCTATGTGTGTCTGTTAAATGACTACATGAATGTAGATGGCAAGGTGCTGTTGTGGCTTGAGCAACATGCAGATTTAGAACTCCTTGCTTAAGACCCTGACCATGGTGAGGAGCCCCTTGTCCTTGCACAGCCTTAGCTTGTGTTCATTGTGACTCCCCTACAAGTGAATGATCTCTAGGCACCCCAGCCTGCTTCTTCTATGTCCCCAGCAGCAAGTCCAGTGCCTGGCAGGGAGCAGGATCCCTCCAGGGGATGCTGAGGCACTGCCTCTTGAGTTCCCCCTGGAGGGAGGGAAGGAGGGCAGAGAGTGTGACATTAGCCAGGCTGAAGGGGCAGGTTGGACTTGGGGCAGATTTGGACTAGGGGTACCTGGAAGGTGCACAGAGTAAGCCTCGGAATGCTGGCTCCAGGAGCCATCCCAGGGGTAGGCCAGGTGGAAACCAGCCAGCTCAGAGAGGAGATGTCACTAGGACAGGTGTCACCAGGATAGGGTCCCAGTGGGTCTGAGGGCCCTCGGTGTCTGTGGGGGGAGGAACGGCGCTATGTGATAAGAGAGAAGCTCATGGGGGCAAAGGGTTGGGGGTAGGTAAGCCAGGGCTTGGGACAGCATCTTTCTTATCTAGCCCCTGCAGGCTGGCCTATCCCTGCCTTTCCTCGGCCTCCCCTCAGCTGGAGCGAGAGGAGCAGCCGGGAGTTGGTAGACTGTCCCAGTGCAGCCTACCTTCATGGGAAATCAGGAAGATGCTGTGTGCACACTGGAGCTGTGAGTGCCGGGGGCATGGCCGCACGCTGTGGGTGAGGCCCTCCCCTTCTGAGCCTGTTCCTCATCTGTAGCAGGGTACAGTGCGGTTTCCAGGCAGGAGAGCAACCCTCCCTGAGCTCTGGAAAGGTGCTCATGTCCTGAGGATGGGGTACTGTTGCTGTTCTTGGATTACAGAAGCTGAGGGAAGGGGTGTCCTGAGAGCTGCCTGGCTTCCGCCCAGCCCTACCACTCCCAACCCTACCCCTCAAACCCAGCGCTTTCTCTTTGGGCCTCAGAGCCCAGCTGGAAAATGAGGCCCCTTCCAGCTATAAAGCCCATTCGCCGTGGCATCTGTTTTTTGCCATCCGCCCTGAGGACCTTCCTCCAGTGATCTTCACTGCAGCCCCCCTGCCCAACTGTAACAGCAAGGACAGCTCGGCTGTGGCCAGTCGTTTCCCCCACACACCTACACCTCTGCCTGCCACAGGGCATGACTGACACAACTCCAGGGGGCGCCATTCACATAAGCACCGCCTTCAGAGGGGGGATAACCCTCACACAAAGTTGGCCACTGCCATCCCGGCCTGCCGCACTCCTGGCCACCCCTACACCATGCTCTCTGGGGCCCCACAGCTTCCTGCAGTGAAGGCTGCACCCACTTTGCCCCGCAGTGGTCCACTGCCAGCCACCAGCGGCCAGGCCAGGGAACCGGAGAGGATTGGCCGGCAAAAGTCAGTTGCGCTCCTGGGCCCGCTTCCAGGCGAGTGCCGGCGCCCCGTCCGGCCGCGCCTGCCCCGCCCCGGCCCGCCGCGAGCGAGAGAGCGAACGAGCCTCCGCGGCCATGGCCCGGCGCCCGCCCTAGCTCCACTGCACAGATGCCACGGCTGAGCCAGCGGGTAGGAACTTGGCGGGGGCGGGGGCCGGGACTGGGGCCGGGGCTGGGGGAGCTGCGCGACCGCCTCGCCTCCGCTGCCCGCCTGGGTCTCCACTTTGCTGCGATTTTGCTCTATCTTCCCCTGGTGGGCTCTGGCGGCCGCCCTGCGCCTGGGCGCGCCTGGCGCAGCAGGAAGCCCGTGGGCTGTGGTTTCCCCGGCGCCCCCGCGGAGGAAATCGGCCGCGGCGGGGTGCTGCGCCCCCATGCCCAGGCCGGGCTGGCGCCTGGTTCAGCGTCAGGTGGGCGGCCAGGCCGGCTTGGGCGGCGGCGCGCGGGGGCGGCAGGCGCTAGTGAAGCCCGCACACGCGCCAGCGCATCCAGCCGTACCAAGCCCGGGGCTGGGAGCTGGCTCGTGGGGGCGTGCGCTGCGCGAAAGCGAAAGCCACCCGCCAGAGCAACTTTGCGGCGGAAGGCGCCGACGAGGAGCTGCGCTGTGCCGCTCTTGGGGATGGTGAGCTGGCCGCCCGGCCGGGTGGGCAGCGTGTCCGGGCTTGGTGCTTCCCTAGCTATAAATAACTGCTGTGCGGGGACAGGAAGATGGTTCCAGCGCTTTATAAGCACCGGCCCGTTATGTGCGCTGGGCTAGGACCTTGCCCCACAGCGGAGTGGGAGGAGGAGTGGGGTTGGGGGAAAGGGTTGCATGGGACGGTGGGGGGTGGGCGGCGTACGGCACGTAGAGCCCACACCAGAGTTGGCGGCGGGGCTCTCCCCATGCACTTGGTTGTTTGTCGTTTCTGCTTTTCCCAGGAGGGGGAGGGGAGGAACAGCCCGGCAGTTCTGGGGACCTAGCGCTCGATGTCTTATTTGGCAGGAGAGGCTGGAAACAAGCGGACGCCAGCTGCAGGCAAATTGCAGGCTTTCCCAGCCCCTGCCTGCAGAGAGAACTCATTACCTGTGGATCGCGCGGGGAATCCCTTGCCCTCAGTAGCCCCGCCTGGAGAGCCAGGACCGCGTTGTTGGGGGTGGGGGTAGGAGTGGGTGGAGGTCAGGGCGCCCCTGGTGGCCTGTGTACAACCCTGCGGCCAGAGAGGCCCGCCCTCATAGGTTTGTGGTAGAAGCTGCAGGAACTTCCTGTCCCTAGGGGTGTTCGACCTGGCTTGCTTCTGGGGCCCCTTTCCTCCCAACCTTAGGGGAGGAACAGGACTGCGGGAGGGGCCAGGCCCTCAGCTCCTCAGGGCATCAGGAAGATAGGGAGCTGCTGGTCTGGAAACAGTCCTGCCTCTAAAGGCTTCGGGACTCTTGAGTAGGGAGGCTCCAGAAGGAGCAATCTGGGCCAGGGCTCGGAGGGGTGCTGCCCAGCCGGCCTGACTCTGTCTGTGATGCTGGTCTTCCTTGGGGACAAGCCTGGTAGAGTGCAAAGAGCATGGCAGGCTTAGTTGAACTGTAGTCTTGGCTCCCTGCTGGCTGGCTGCCCTGGAACAAATCTCTCCCCCAGCAAGGTGTAAGTGAAATCATGTGTTAAAGGAGCTGGGCAGGCAGCCTGTGAAGAGGGTTGGCCCCAGGAGATGAAGTTTGCCCTACACGCCCCACGCCATCCCCTCCTTTTCCTCCAAGCTGTTTTGCCATTTTGGTGACTTGTGTGGGTTTGTGGGTGACAGGGGTCTCCCCAGGATTGTGGAGGATTTTGGTATTTTCCCCACAGCTGCTCCTGACCTCAGGGCCAGATTCAATCCCCTTCCTGGCTCTGCTTGAGGTGCTTAAGAATAGGCTGGAACCAGGAGGAAGTTTTTATGCTTTTCTGGGGGGCGGGGAGGCCCCTAATCTCCTCTCCCAGCAGCCCTCTCTGCTGAGAGGCTCCATCGCTCTCTAGCTGCAGCCACCCACTCAGCAGCTGGCCCTCAGCTCAATGCAGTCTGCTCCTACACCCTGTGCCCACTGCTCTTGGGAATGGGATGCCAACAGGCTCCCCGCCCTCGCCTGTTTGGAGCACTGAGTCACCACGACACCCGTGCCACGGGGGATGCTGGAGGAATCCCTCCACCAGGGGAACGGGCTCTCCCTTGGTTGCTCACAGTGCTGTGTTTTCTGTGAACAGAGCTGGCAGAGCTGAGCTCCTCTAGGAAGCTTTGCCCACCCGTCTTGCCATGGGCATACAGGGCTGGCTTGGGGCTAGGAGGGCCCAGGAAGACAGGACACTCACCCACTGTGTCAGCTCAGGTACCCAGGCCCTGCTTCCTGGAGACCAGCCTGCTGCTGCCTGCCCACTCTCTTGGTCCCCTCTGGGTGATCTATCTCGAAGAGTGGGAGAAAAGCTTTGTGGAGAAGGATGTTCAGCCCGCATTCTTCATCAGAATCCTTAAGTCTCAGAGCCAGATGTTCACCAGTAGCCCACTTGACTGTGCAGTGAAGTGCTCTGTGGTCATTTTGAATAATGTTTTTGGTGATGCAGGAAAATACATGTACTGTATTTGCTGAGTTAAAAGTCAGGATTAAAATGATACACTTTCTGCTCAGGACGCTGTGGGTGATGGGGTAAGACTCTGAGGGAGTCACTACTATGACCCCTGACTCGGCTGCCCATTTCCTCATCTGCTTGGCAGACGCTTCTTCTCTGGCACCAGCTGCATCCTGATTTTTTTCTGGCTTTCTTCAAAAGCCCCCCACATCCCTTGCTCTCCTAGCCCATTACTTCTTGTTCCAACCTCTCTCCTTTCCCCTCACCCTGGATCACTGGGAAGTTGGGCTTCCCCAGCGTTCTTGAAGGGGATTTATCTCTGGCATAAACTCTCCAATGCATACTCAGGGCTAACTAGCCTGGATGTGGCACTAGGAACATGAGGGAGGACAAGACACTTTCCTTGCCCTCTTGGTAATCAGAGTCGCCTTAGGGCTACACCAAGGGCAGAGGGATGTGGAGGCCAGGATTTGTGGTTTTTACCTGAAATGCTACTTTTCTGGGCAGTCTGCAGGCAGGACTCAAGGGCCCGTGTCCCTGTCTGTCTGTCCTGACTCTCTCTGTCTGTGGGCTTCTCTTCTCCCCAGGGGCTTCAGGAGTTCTCTGAGATTTCATCTTGGCTCACAGGTCTTGAGCCTCCCAGGAGGCCAGGCTCTGCTCAAAGGCCTTGAGGTACAGGTGTGAGCCAGAGAGATGCAGCCCTCCTGCTTGCCCCACCCATCCGCTCCACCCTGGGGAGCCCAGAGTCCAGGGGACTGTGGCAGGGCAGCTGTTCCCATCCAAGACTCAGGCCCTTGAAACTGGCTGCTGATGTTAGATGCTAGGGGCAACCCTGCAGGCAGTGCCTAACCAGGCCGGGCCAAGCCCAAGAAGGCCCCTAGCAGACTCAGGCTAGTTTGGATTGGACCACCTGGGTGAGCTGGAGAGGAAAGAGACTGCTGTGTGAAGCAGATGACCACCTGCCCAGCTGCCTGCCTGCTCCCTTGTCAGGCCAGGTGCCCTGGGTCTCCCAGATGGCTGCTGGTACCTCACGGCCTGTTCCCTCCTCGGCACCTCTGTGCAGCGCCCAGGCAGCTCCTTCACAGCCATTCTGGATACTCCCAAGTATGCTTCCTCCCTCGTCTGCCCTCTTGCTTGAGCCTCACCTGGCATCCCAACTGGGCATGGCCCTGGGAATGACAGAATGGGACAGGGGGTTGCATCTGAATCCTGTGGGTGTGGCAGCAGGGGACAGCTGGAAAAGGCCAACAGAGAGCTTGCTTAGAGGCCATTTCTTGCAACATTGCCCAAGGGACTTAATTATGACACTCTGAGGCACCCATGGTGCTGGTGGAAGACACTGGCCACCTGCCAGCCACCCTGTCCACAGGCAGGCATTCCAGTGGCAGCCTGCCTGTGCGATGGACTTTTCCAAGTCTTAAGAGGCACCTTTTCAAAACCGAGGTGAACTGGCATCACTGCATTCTCCATGCTTCCATTTCTACATCTGTAAAACAGGGAGGCTGCCAATTTCTTGTTCCTCTGACTGTTAAGCAGGGGTGTAGGAAGAGACTTGAGGTGGGCGAGTCTGGCCCCTGAGTCCTGGTCCCACTTTGCGTCACTGGGCAGCCTTGGCAGGTCACCTGAACTCAGTTTCCCTCTCTGGAAAATGAGGGGTGAATTGATTACATACTTAGGCTGTCCTTCCCAATGTAGATGTAGGATGAATCTCTATGTCCCTACTCAGCCCACACCTGACCCTCGTCCACTCTGTGACAAGCTCATGCCTTGGGTCTGAGTACTGTTCTGACTGGCCTGCTCCTCTTCCTCACCCTTCTTTCTTGCCTTGGAATTTCCAGGGGCACTTGTTTTCCTGAAGAGCCTTTGCCTGTGCCCTTGAAGTGGAGGAAGCTCTAGAAGGAGTCATGACTGAAAGTTGGGGTCCGCAAAGGTGACAGAGCTGGGAACCCTCAGCTTAGGGAGCCTCAGAACAGCCTTGGGCTGTGCCACTAAAAATGGCCCAAGCAGTGACCCAGCAGCCAGCAGTGGGGTTTACTATGAGAACCAGAACTGTGTTTGAATCTGCGGCCTCAGGCTGTCAAGCTCAGGGTTGGCCCTGGCTGAGTGAAAGGCTGTGTCTGGCAGAAAAGAGAGCCCATGCCCTCCAGGAGTAAGCTCCCCCGAGACCACAGTGTGCTAGAGACAGCATGAGCCATGCGCCATAGGCCTGGGCATGGCCTTGGCCTGTTGGCTGGGAATAGCAGTGTTCTATACCTTCAGGGACACTTGTCACCTCTAAGTGGTGCCACCTGCCAAGATTGCACAGCCCTTCTGCCCCCAGGCACTTCACCCTGCTTCCCAGCCCCCTCATAAAATAACAGGGCAAGAGCACAGGCTGGCCCGGCAGCATCCCACCACCTCCACTTAACCAGCTCTCAATTCCCCTGGGAAAGTCTTCATGGGTTCCCAAATCATAGCAGTCATGCCTTCCCTCTGTGGACCCCTAGGCTCACCCTACCATGGGATTCAGCGTTTGAAGCTCTGTTTCCTCAAGAGCAGTGGGAAGACAACCAAGTCTTAAGGCTGTAGGCAGGGTTTGGTAACTTGTATCAGGCACTCAGCTTAGAGTCTGGGGCTCCATAAATTATTCAGATTGTTAAAATCTGTCTCTGTGACCTCATCTGCCAGTGAGGAGCCCAGAGCCATTCTGAAGGGTTGGGGCATTGACTGAGATGCTTGGAATGAGATGCTTGGCACGGAGGGGAAGCCTCAGCACCATCTCAATGTCTTTAAGTCCTCGGAGGCTACTGGTGTGCACCCCCAGCTGCCTTCAACTCTCTAAGCAAGGATTATCCCAGCCACTCTGGCCACCATGGAACCCAGCCCTGGTGACACCAGGGCCCGGGAATCAAGTGAGGCAAATCTGAAGACAGCATGTGTGCCTGTAGAGCTGGGAGAGGCGAGGCAAGGGGTACAGCCAGAGCATTGGGACCCAGGGCTGAGGGAGAACTAGGAGAGGGCCAGAGGAGACCCTCCTTGTGGCACCCCAACTTCTCTCAGCTGCTACTCGTGGCCCCTGCACATCTGTGATCCTGCCTCTGCCTTTCCCTCAGATGCCATGGGGGTGTTGGCCTGGTGCTGGCTCCCTCCACCTGCCCTCAGCCAGAGCTCCTGGTCACTGCTGCCCATGCCCTTCTTTTCTGGCCCTGGCGTAGCTTTACCCGAGCTCACCCCTAGCACATTCTCCACACCATCCCTGAGGCCTGAACATGTGCCCCCTGGGCTGAATGCAGTGGGGCTTCTGCTGTTGCAGTTGGAACCTGGCCATCCCCCTTCCTCCTGTGTGGGCCATGGTGAGGAAAACCAGGTGAAGCAGGGGCCGTCCCTTGCACCTGTCCCACTCCAGGAGATCCTCAGCATCCTGGTTCTCTAGGAGCTTCATAGCCCTCCACAGGCCCGGTGTTAGAGGGACAGTGGAGGGAGAGGGCTGCTGTGGCTACTGCCGCTCTGTGGGGAACCGCCATGGCCAGGTCATTCTGGGGCTGCCGGTATCATCCTTCTCATTGGGTCTCTTGCTGCAAACACAGAAGCCCAGCTCCACCTGGTGTAGGCAGAAAGCCAGTTGGCTTGCTCCCACCCTGCCAGCTGGTGACTCTGCCTTCACTCTTCAGACCAGCTTTCTCTGGAGGCCAGCCTCATGGCCACAGGAAGTCCCCCCACCCTTTGGGATGTATGTCCATCTGCATACCGCCCCAGGCCACAGAGAAGAGAGGTTATTCCTAAAGGCTGTCATTAGGAGGGGAAGCCTGACTGGGATCCTGGCTGAATTCCCATGGCTGGTGGGTGGGTCTCAGGCCTGGCTGAGCAGGCAAGGGGGCCAATCCTGGGGGCAGGGAAAGGACAAGCCCACAACAGAAGGGGCTTCTGGGAATAGTGCCCAGTGCAAGGTAGATAAAGATAGGAGCCCCCATACTGGGGCATGTGAGTGAAGATACGGTGAAGAGATGAACTAGGGCACACTAGCTGGCCTGACCCTGCCCGGGAAACGTGCCCTTCAGCGCACTGTTACCAGAAAAAGGCCAAGCAAGATGCCAAAATGAAACCAGAGCACATGCAAATGTAAAATGCTGCCTTTCAAGCCTCTTAGGGCTGACTGGGGAAGTTTTGAGAATCACGATAGCGTGGGGGTGGCCAAGCGAGTGGTGGCGTCTGTAGTTCCCTCTGGTTTTCCATGGACTCACTGCCTGATTTGTTTGGTCTTCCATCCTTTCTGAAATCAGTGGTGTTATGTTACGAAAGGAAATGGAAGGGAGATAGGGATCCAAACTCTGCTGGCGTGTGTGATGCAAACTAGACCCGTCCTCACGGGTGTCTGTTGGTGTCTGGGTGCCCTGGGAGATGCAGGGATGGGAGCGTCTTCAGCGGGACATACTGCTGCAGCAAATGGAGACCCAGGAGACAGTGTCTGCCCGCTCTGGCGCCTACTATAGACAGACCCTGTCTGTTGGAAAGCAGGTGTCTTTTCATAAGCTGCTTCAGGATCCACGTCTGCATGGTAGGAAGATGCAGCGTTGATGTTTGCTGCCCTGGGTGTGGATAGCCTCAGTACCCTGTTTTTGTCCTTTTCAGGCACTGCCCGGAGGTAGAAGGTGGCTGCCAGCCTCCACACAGTCCCCCAGCCTGCGGGTTGGACCCTCCATGTCACAACAGGAGCCAGTGTAGAGGCCACAGGGGCTCAAGGCTGCGAGTTTTAAGCTCCTTTCAGGCCTTTAACAGCTCAGGGCTGGCAGTGCCCTGGCTTCCCTTCCAGGGCTGCTAGAGCAGGGTGGGCCCACACATGTGTACAGATACTGTGGACAATCAGCAAGGACCCACAGGGACAGGGCCCTGAGAGGGGCACCAACTAGACATCCTGCAGAGTCCCTGTAGCTGGGGGCCCAGGTCCCCAGAATCCTGTACTGCAGCATGATGTGGGCCAGGCCCCAGGGGCACCAACTAGACATCCTGCAGAGTCCCTGTAGCTGGGGGCCCAGGTCCCCAGAATCCTGTACTGCAGCATAATGTGGGCCAGGCCCCATGCCAGGGAGAAAGCGGTATCACTCATAACCTTGGTCCATTATGGGCAGCAGTTCCTTCAGCAGGTTGGCTGCAGGGACCCATCTGGGAGCCAGTTTACTTATTCCAGGCCCCTGAGGTGTCACCCCAGAGATAGGCCTCCTTAATGCCTGTTTCCTCATCACTCCTTCCATCATCTGCACTTTCCCTATACCCTGCCTGGACCCCGAGTAGGTGTCAGATGCTATGCTGGTCACTAGGACACAGCAGCGAACCAGACCCTGGAGCTAGTGATAGGTAGGGGATGCCCAGTGCCACAGCAGGTAGAGCAAGGGCCAAGGGAGATGATGCGGGGGGCTCCCCAAAGTCAACTTTGTCCTGGTTAAGCTTTCACAGAGGAGTAGGGCAGGATGGCAAGAAGTGGGAAGAGGGAGGGGGACCCCAGGCATCCCAGGAGCTGCAGATGATTCTCTGGGCACTGCTGGAGGGAGTGGGTGAGGGAGGAGCCTTGCCAGAGCTTCCCTGCAGCCCGCTTTGACTCAGCATTTCCACCTCTAACAAGTGGTCTGGTGGCTGGTTAAGCTCCTGTGCAGGGAGGTGTACACACTGGGCCTCTCACTGTCTGTCCATATGTTTGAACAGGCTCCACCTGAGTGCGTCCCGTAGGGGAGAGGTCCAGCAAACATATGCGATGCAGCCATACAAAAGAGGAGGCTGCAGAGCAGTGGGTCTATCGATCATTTGCTGCCACCCATGAGGAGGAAGGGGGTGGGGATGCACTTCTGTCCTCCTTGGGACAGTGAGAGGGGTCCAAGAAGCCCCTGGCTGGACAGTGTCTCCTTTGGCACTGTGGAGACACCAGACAGGGTGCCCCTTTGTGGGGAACCGCCCCTTGGGGCAACCACCCGCCTCACACACCTGTGCCGTCCACCCCACAGGGCATCTGGCGGATCCCCGTGGACGAGATTGACCGGCCGGGCAGCTTTGCCTGGCACATGAACCGCTCCATCGTGCTGCTGCTCAAGGTGCTGGCCCAGCTGCGGGACCACAGCACCCTGCTGAAGGTGTCCTCCATGCTTCAGCGAACCCCAGACCAGGGCAAGTGAGTGCAGCCACCCTGGACACAGCCTGGCGTGCTGTGTGGGTCAGGGGCACACCCACCCCAGGCAGCTTCTCCACGCTCTGGCCCAGCTGTGAGGACCACTGGCTGGGAGCCTGGACCAGCTCTTCATTCTCCTTGGGGGCCTCTCTGTCCCAGTGTCTGGAACCTAAGCAACACTTCCCGTCCCCAGGCACCCTGGGGCAGACACAGGCTGTCCCCACTGATCCTGGTTGCACGTTGAGACTCGACTACCCAGCCTTTCCTTTCCTCCTGCTTCCCCCAACTCAGGGCTCTCGGGGTGCTGTCAGGTTGTAGGGAAAACAGATGTTCAGAAGATAGCTGTGGTTCCCCAGACAAAGGCCAGTAACAGTGGGGTGAGCAATAGGGGTGCCTAGGCCTCAGTGGTAAACAGGGAGCTCTCTGCCAGAGAGGGCAGGACAGACAACAGAGCCATCTGTTACAGCTGCCATTTATGGGGGATGTTGGGGGCATCCTGGAAGAGATGCAGCTCAGATGTAGATGGGCCTGGCCTGGAGGCCTCACGCTGTTGGCTGGGCTGGGCCTCCTCCCATGCCTGTATTGTCTCACCCTCTGGCTGTCTCACTCACCTACCACTTGCCAGGCAATGTGCCAGGAGTTCAGGGGCCTCCAGCTGGGGCCTGGGACACCCTGGAGCCAGACCTGAGGGAGCAGCTATAGGCCCTCCCCAGCTGTCACTGAGCACAGCACACAGGGTGGGCTCACTACAGAGGGCCCAAGGGCAACAGGCTGGAGCCAGGTCAGAGGCCTACTGGCTCTGTGGATAGAGGGAGCTCAGGGGAAGCTTCTAGGGGAGCATCCCCAACAGGTGGTTAGTTGGGACACTGAGGAACCAACAGGCATCCTCAAGGCAGGGATGAGCAGTGACCACCATCCAGTAGTGCTGTGTGGTGTCAGATGCCCTCCCGTCCTCTCTGACTACCCCTGTATGACCACAGGAAGTATCTTCGAGATGCTGACCGCCAGGTCCTGGCGCAGCGGGCCTTCATCCTCACTGTGAAGGTGCTGGAAGACACACTGAGCGAGCTCGCAGAGGTATGCCACCTGTGTCCCCCTCTCCTTCACGGCCCATGAACACGCTTCCAAGCCCTTCTCAGGCGGTGGGCCCGATCCCACCATTTGCACACCCCGAGGCAGGATGTGCCCAAGGGTCCCCATCTGTGGGGTAGTGTCCATCCCGCCTTTGCCTAGGCAGGGAAGGTCAGCTGTGGTAATGAGTGCACATGAATTCAGTGAGGCATGGATGCACTTGGTGATTAGTGAGCGCCGTAGTGACTCCACGAAACTGAGCTCCCCAAGGGCGTGCACCACCCAGGGCGGGGTCCTAAGACCTCTTCCTGGCAGGATGACCAAGGCCTGTGAGAACACTGTGTGTGTGCTTCGTGCCTTTTCAGCCTCGAGGCAGATGTAGCAGTGCCTCCTTCTCACAGCTTAGCACCTGAAGGAGGCCAGGGAGGTTAAGCAGCCAGCCTAGCGGGTAGGGCTGTTGGGAGTTGAACCAGGACTGCCTCCAGAGCTTATGCCTGGTAGGGCTGGCTGTGGCTTGGCGCAGGGGATCAGCCTGAGCCTGTTGGGGAGGAATCCTTGCCAGCCCCCAAGCCCAGGCCTCATGCTTTAGGGGCCAGGAAGACTTGGCTCTGCAGCAAACACGCTTGGTGGACCTGGGCAGGTCCCATCCCATAAAATGCCCAGAGCTGCTCAGAGGTCACATCATGGAGTCAAAGGAGAGCTGGGCAATGCTGCCCCAACTCAATCCAGGCCTGTTATTCAGGAGCAGTGCCACCTCCAGAGTCCCATCAGCCCCTTGCTACCTGGGAGAGTGTGGTAGGGCAGCCAGAGGTGCAGAGGAGGGAAGGCCTTTCTCAGGCAGGTCTCTGTGCCCAGTATCCTTCTCTGATAATTGAGACACAGCCCTGGCCAGCTGGCGGATGTCCAGAGCCAGACAGATGTCAGGTGGGAGAGGCCCAGGTCGGGCTCACCAGCCCCCAGAGGTGATTCATTGCAGTGGAGACACCAACGGCACAACATCCTACCTTTGGTTTCTTTGTAGGGGTCAGAACGCCCAGGGCCCAAGGTCTGTGGCCTCCCCGGAGCCAGGATGACCACCGATGTCTCACACAAGGCCAGTCCTGAGGATGGCCAGGAGGGCCTCCCTCAGCCGAAGAAGCCCCCTCTGGCTGATGGCTCAGGGCCAGGGCCCGAGCCAGGGGGCAAAGTGGGCCTCCTCAACCACCGGCCTGTGGCCATGGATGCAGGAGACAGTGCAGACCAAAGCGGGGAGTGGAAGGACAAGGAGACCCCCCGGGCAGGGCCCACTGAACCCATGGACACGAGTGAGGCCACTATTCGCCACTCAGACTTGGAGCGGACACCACCCCTGCTGCCAGGTCGTCCCCCAAGGGACCGGGGCCCCGAAAGCCGGCCCACTGAGCTGTCCCTGGAGGAACTGAGCATCAGTGCCCGGCAGCAGCCCACCCCGCTCACCCCAGCCCAGCCAGCCCCCGCCCCTGCCACCACCATAGGGACCAGGGCAGGGGGCCACCCCGAGGAGCCGCTCCCCCGGCTCAGCCGCAAGAGGAAGCTCCTGGAGGACACGGAGTCAGGCAAGACACTTCTACTGGATGCCTACCGTGTGTGGCAGCAGGGCCAGAAGGGTGTGGCCTACGACCTTGGCCGTGTGGAGAGGATCATGTCGGAGACCTACATGCTCATCAAGCAGGTGGGCGGCGGGCAGAGGCCTGGGGGCACTTGTGTGCTGGTAGCATCCCCACTCTTGCCTTTCTATTCTCAAGGAGGGTCTCCCGGGCCTGCCCTTGAGCTGGGTTTTAGGTGTTCTTCCCACCCCATTCCCCACTGTTTACATTCTGCAATGAGCTTTAAAAAGTTGATATTCAGCCTGGAAGGAAGTGAGAGCCTATCTCAGAAACCTTATCACAACCAGCGCAGGGAGTCTGGACCGCTGCTCCCACCGCTGTGCCGGGCCTCTGGGCGCATCTTAGGGCATTTCCTTCAAGACTTCTGTGGCTGTCATCTAAAGATGGCTGCAGTGACCAGAGATCCCCTTCTCATTTTGCCTTCTTTTTTAAAACATTTTATTTTAATATATCAAGCACTTTCCTTTTTCTCCGTTTAAAATTATTCCCATAGGAAGAATCTCCAAAACTTTAGTGACTGGCTCAGATGGGATGACCATCCCTGACATACAGTATTCCCTCTAATCATGTCAGTTTGCAATGCACCCCAGCCCCAACTGCCCCATATCATATGGACCTTGGGCACTGAATCTCCAGACACACTTGACACAGCATGGGGCGATCTCCATCAGGCCTGGGATTCTAAAAGGCCTCTCCCACTCTAATCATGGCCCTCCATCCTGCCCACTTACGGGGCAGGTTTTAGCTCAGAAGACTCCCCTCATCCCCTAGCAGCTGAGCCTCAGCTGAATTTGAAGGCTTGGTTGGAGCCCTGAGTCTGCCTGCCAGCTTCAGCTTGTGAGGATGTAAGTAACTCAGCCATAGAAATGAGCTTGGTATAGCCAGATGGGCTCAGAGGAACGGCTGGGTCTAGTCCTGGCACCAGTACCTGGTGCTGTGGCACCTGAACAGGCACCCCCACCTGGAAGATGGATGGGCACCTGCCCCTGCTACCCATGAAGAGCTGGGAGGTAGGGGTCCGGGTGTGGACAGCAGTGGGGACAACTGGCTCTTCAGTGGAGTCTGGGGTGGTGGGGGGCACCCGAGCCACAGGGCATGCCCCCTACCTAGGCTGGTCCGTGCTACATACACAGACAGGGCTGGGGGAGGCTCACCACAATGGCCTGGGCCCCCTGACCTCCGGCATCTCGCTGTTAAGGTGGATGAGGAGGCTGCGCTGGAGCAGGCTGTGAAGTTCTGCCAGGTCCATCTTGGGGCTGCCGCCCAGAGACAGGTAAGCCCAATTTAGCCTGTGCCAGCCTCATCTTGCGGAGCCTGCTCCATGTCAAGGCCCTAGGATGCAGGCTGAGAAACAGGTCCACTTTTGGGACTGTTATTGTGGTGGTCAGCTTGGGCCAAGGGGAGATGAGCAGGGGTCAGCTGAGCCTCCAGCCCATGGCCATGGTGGGCGGGAACTTGACAGGGCCTAGACCCCAGTTCAGACATGCCGAGGGGTCTCCTCACCTCAGCCACCTTTTCTCTATCAAGGAGGATGACCCCTAGCCAGCTGACCTCACCTGGGAAGGTCATTCCTTCTGGGACAGTAGTAGAAGAAACAATGTTAGAGCCAGGCTGGTTAGGAGCCAGGTGGCTGGGTAAAGGTGGAGATGCAGCCTACACAGGGACCCCCCCCCTCCATGAGGGGAGGGCATGTAGGGAGCAAGGTGTCCTAAGAGAGGGTAGGCAGGAGTCCTGGAGTTTATTAAGCAGGGAGAAAGCAAGGCAGCCACGCTCCTGAGTGGGGAAGAAGGGGTTGGTTCAGGGGCCAGGCCAGGGCTGGGGCAGGGTCCAAGATATGGCAGAGAGTAGGGAGTGGGGGAGGCCCCTCCTGGGAGGACCCCAAGCCAGGGTTGAGATTGGGTTTGTGTTGAGTCTGAGACTCTTTTAAGAGAGAGAGGCCAAGTGGTCAGGAAGGTCAGGGGCCCCCACCTGGAGGGGCAGTCCAGGCCAGAGACCTGGGGTAAGTGCCCCTGAAGCCATCAGAGGCCAGAAGAGGACACAGGCAGGGCCAAGGACCTTGGCCAGGTCACAGGCACAGAGAAGAGACTTGGGCAGGACAGGGAAGTAGCCAGGAAGGAGAGTGTTCCCAGGGGCCAGCTGGTCAGCAATGCCAGGGCAGTGAGGATGGGGGCCTGATGGATATGGGAACCCAGGGGCCAGGGCTATTTTTGAGAAGTGATGAGGCTGGAAAGGGCTTGAGCAGGAGCAGGTAAGGTGCTGGGTCTGGAGGAGAGAAGTCTCCATGGGAGAAGTCCAGCTTGAAGCCAGTGGGCAGGGTCTGGCTATGAGTTGGGGTGGGGTCTCCATGACCGAAGAAGTGGGAGGGATGGGATCAGATCTCAGTGAGAGGATGAGGCAGGGAGGGGCAGACATGGCAGGCAGAGAGAGCAGGTGTGCTCTGTCTAAAACATAAGCCTCCAAGCCAGAGGTTTGGTGGCATGCCATTTGAGTAGGTGCAGCCTCTTGTCCCCAGGGGTGGCCTGATGCCCCGGGTAGCGTCGCCCCAGGTCCCTTTGTTCCAGGTCCCCTAGCAGAGGGTTGGTAGCTGCCTTTTGGGTCCAGACAGGCTTCCTCTCAGTGGAATGGGGCCTCAGGCCCCCACCACCTGCCTGGGCTGTTACGTCAGCGGAAGCCTGGGAGGTTCAGCTTTGACCAAGCAGGCTGTGGGCCAGACAGGGCATGCTGTGGGGAGTAGGTGGGCCTGGTCCCCAGCTAAGGGCCAGAGTCCTTGGCAGGGAGTGCCCCAAACCCCAGCAGTCCCCACCATTTCATTGTCCAGCTGGGCAGAGTGCATAGCACAGCTGCCTGGGCCCCAGTGCTGGGCCCAGGCCCAGGTCCACCAGGGTGCCGTGCCTCCTCCACTGGCCCAGGTGAAGCAGGTGGACATGTGAGTGGTGACCACTCAGGAGACAGGAGAGCTGTTTCTGCTTTTGATGTCCTTAAAAAATAGATCCACACAGGAAACCCCCCCACAACCCCACACCATAGTGTGAGAAGAAAGGGGTGCTGAGCTGGCAGGAGTCAGGGCAGGGCCAGACCCCATTTTGCCAAGGACATGCATATCAGGGCCCCTGAGGGCTGGGTGGGCAGAAGTTTCCGTCAGAGACCTTGGAAGATACAGCCTGGGTTATGGGGGTGGCCAGAGCAAGGGGACCCAGGTCCTTACCTTTCAGGTTACCTGCTGCTGGGCGACGCCAGGCCAGGCCCCAGCAGTCCCCTCCCAGGGTGTGGAGGAGAGTGGTGGGGAGGAGGCCCTAATGACCCTCAGACCTACCTGCCTGCTTCCCAGACCCTGGTGGTGCGGTGGGGGTGCCTTGGTATCTGCCATGGGCCCTCTCATTGCATTTCCTACTCAGGATTCTTACCCTGGTCCCAGAGAAGATGGCACTGTGGGGGCTGGCTGCCATCCTCTGGTCCTCTCCTCCCTCAAGCCCAATTTTGGAGGCCCATTTCCTGCCATCAGAGCCCACAGCTCCCACCCCTCAGGGAGTGTCCATTTTGCTCACGGCATGTCCTGGTTGCCATGGCAGCCCTGAACCCGCCTGGAGGGCGCTCTGAAATAATTAGAGGCTCAGTGCCCACGGCTGAGGCCCGCTCCTGAGCGAGGACAGGGACACTGCACTCACCTTTCTCCAGCGTGTCTGCTCACGCTGCCAACTAGGCTGCTACAACACCACTGGCACCGCCGCAGGCCCTCAGGGCCAGAGAGACAGGTCTGTTCTCCTGCCCCGCCCTCCCACAGGACAAGGCTGGGCCCCAGAGCACTGGCCTGGGGCACATCCCAGACACCCAGTATGTAGCAGAGTCCACAGGGGCCCGTCCTGAACCATATGGAATTGGGGAACAGGGCATTTTAGCAAAACCAATGTCAGAAGAGACGGGATCATCGGTGGTAGCAGACTGCCCGCCCCCATGCACTGAGGTATCCACCTGCAGGCGTGTGACTCTCCCACACTCGAGGGGGTGGGGGTGCTGCCAGCCAGCCCCATGTGGGCCAGCTCCCACAGTACAGTTGGCCTGGTGCTGGGGAGGGCTGAAGGATGGGCCCAGCCCCTCTGCTCAGCTGTGAGAGGCTGCCTCAGGGCTACCTCACATCACCTCAAGACATGCTATCAGGGCACTGGAGCCTTCACACCTGTCCCAGAAGGGCTGGCTGGGAGTGGGAGCAAAAGTAGCCCTGTGAAAAGAGCCCCAAAAGGGCCTCGTGGAAGAGGGAACTGTGTGGTTGAAGACTCGGAGGCCCCTAGGGCCTGGCTCACCTGGAAATCGAAGGCCCATGGTGGAAGCAGCTGCCAAGGCCAGGCTGCAAGGGAGAGGCCAAGCTGGGGGCAGCACTGGGTGCCGTGGCAGTAGGTCACAGTGGGCTGTGGTATCAGGCCCAGGAAGGAAACTCTTGCAGCATCCTACTAGCTCCCTCAGGACTCTCCAATGAGTGGCCCTTAGGAAGTCACCCTCCAAGACTAACCACCTGTTCCTGCATTCCCTGGGTTGGGAGTTGCTCCCGTGCCTAGGGTCCTACTGGACATACTCCTTCCAGACTGGCACCCTATGATGTGAGGGCAAGGCCAGCTGGAGGTCCTTCCACTGAGTCCCCACCAGTATGGCCTGAGCATCCTCCCAGGGAGGGGTTCTGGGTCCCCAGCTGTGTCCTAGCATCAGCAGGATCCTGATGGGGTGCCTCTCTGATGGACCTTGTTGGCAGCATTGTGGGGGCTCAGTGGTGTCATATGGGCAGTGCTGGCAGCCCCAGGCACACAGGGTATCCTGTGGGACAGCACTGGTGGGCTGGCGGGCAGAGCAGTCGTGGGCTCAGGGCTGCCTTGCCAGCCTTTCTCACCTCTCATTTGTCCTCACAGGCCTCGGGGGATACCCCCACCACTCCAAAGCACCCGAAAGACAGCCGAGAGAACTTCTTTCCTGTGACAGTGGCACCCACAGCCCCTGACCCTGTGCCAGCTGACTCTGCCCAGCGGCCCAGTGATGCTCACACCAAGCCTCGCCCTGCACTAGCTGCTGCCACAACTGTTATCACCTGCCCTCCCTCAGCATCAGCTTCCACCCTGGACCCGTCCAAGGACCCTGGGCCTCCCCGGCCACACAGGCATGAAGCTACGCCCAGCATGGCCTCTCTGGGCCCAGGTGAGTCCCATCCCAGTCCAGAGCTGGGCCCACGCCACTGCCACCATCAAGTCCCCCCTGCATGGAGAGTGTGAGTGTGGGTAAGGGAGGCAAGCAGTGCCCACCTGCCCAGTCGATCCCATGGGGTGGCAGGGCAGATGGCTATGGGTCCACTCACCAGTCACTGGCAGCCTCTGTGGCCCTGGTCAGCACATCCTACATCTACCATTCTGAACCTAACCTGGGTGCCTCAGTCTCCCTGTCTGTGAAAGGGGGTGGTGAGGAGGGAGGAAGCAAACACCATCACGGACGTGTTTGCTGCTGTCGTGGTTTCCTCCCCACAAAGGCTTACAGTAAGTAGGAAGGATGGCTTGGTCAGGTAGGAAAAAGGGATACTAGCCCACACCAGGCCTCCCTTGGGGCACTGGAAGGGGTCCTGACCTTCAGCATGCTGCAAGGCCACTGGTATCTGGCCTCAGATACCTGTAAACAGTTCCTGGGTATCAGGCCCTACTGGGTGCAGGGCCAGCAGATCTGCTCAAACCCCATCTCGCCTCATGGGCAAGACAGAAGCCAGCCAGGATGAGGGCAGGGGCAGGTCAGGGGGCTTGTGAAGGAAAACAGAGAGGACAAAGGTGCAGGCAGTAGAGGACCTTGCTGACCTCGTCAATGAAAGCTCCTGTTCCTTCTAAAACCCAGGATCCATTGGAATGGCAGCCTGCAGGGCAAATGCAGAGCAGACAACTAGGCCACAGATCCTTCCTGGGGGGAGGGGATGTAGAGGCAGCACTGCTACAGCCAGTGAGTGAGAGGGGAGTAGACAAGGCGCCATCCCCCTCGCTGGTCCTGACACCAGCAGCTCTGGCAGCTGCAATTCTGCCAGACTGGGTTCACCTCAGTCCTGGGCTAGGTTCCACCTGCCACCCAGGGCAGGGGGCCCTTCGCTGATGGTTCCCAGGACTCTATGACCACGTGGCCAGGCTCTGAAGACCCTATAATAGGACAGGGATGTTCCCTAACTAATTCATCTCCCCAGCTAGTGGGGCCCCAGGAGAGACCAGCCTGGTCAGAGGGTTCCCTGTGCCCCTGGGGACATCCAGCGATGGACCAGTTTCTGCAGCCCTCCCTTTCAGGCCCTCGCCTGCTTCTCCCTCCCTGCCTCAGGGACCCAGCCTGTTTCCTTGCCCCAGACCCGGCACTGGCCCATAGCCTGTGTCACCCCCGGAGGCCCACCTGTCTTCCCAGCTGAATTTCCCGCCCATCTGAACAATGAGGCAGCGACTCTGCAGAAGTGCCCAGCAGAAGGCAGGCCTGAGAGCTCCCACAGACTGTGGGCCTGAGTGGAGGTTGAGTTGAGAAGTCCTTCTCAGCTCTTTCCCATGGTGGCTCAAGCAGCAGGTGCTGATGTTTTCACCTGATGCCATCCACACTGCTTTGAGGATTGTGAACCTGTAGGCATCCTCTAGCCCAGTGAGCCTCGGTTGCACTGGCTGTGGCCCTGTGAGACAAAGAATTACTTCCCTTTGGGTCGGAACCTGTGGCCATTTGTTCCCAGAGGAGGCTGTGAGGGCTTCAGGACAAAAAGCAGTAAAAGAACTAGTGCTAGCTGGGCGTGTTGGCTCACACCTGTAATCCCAGCACTGTGGGAGGCCGAGGTGGGTGGGTCATGAGGTCAAGAGATGGAAACCATCCTGGCCAACATGGTGAAACCCCATCTCTACTCAAAATACAAAAATTAGCTGGGTGTAGCGGTGGGTGCCTGTAATCCCACCTACTCGGGAGGCTGAAGCAGAATTGCTTGAAGCTGGGAGGTGGAGGTTGCAGTGAGCCGACCTCACGCTACTGCACTCCAGCCCGGGCAACAGAGCAAGACTCCATCTCAAAAAAAAGAACTGTAGTGGTTCTACCACCATGTGACCTTGGCCATCCCTTTTCTTCTTTCTGCCTCAATTTCCTGCATAAAATGGATAAGATGAAGATAATGGCACTGCAGGATTTGGAATGGTGCTTGGTATTAAGCAGAGACCTGGCATGGGTTTTGGGTTTTTTTTATATTTTTAGTGGAGACAGAGGTTTCCCCATGTTGGCCAGGCTGGTCTCGAACTCCTGACCTCAGGTGATCCACCTGCCTCGGCCTCCCATGCTGGGATTACAGGAATGAGCCACCACGCCCAGCCTGTTTGTTTTGAAACAGGGTCTCACTCTGTTGCCCAGGCTGGAGTGCAGCAGTGCGATCATGGCTCACTGCAGCCTCAACCGCCCTGGGCTCAGGTGATCCTCCCACCTCAGCCTCCCAGGTAGCTGAGACTACAAGCACAGGCCACTACACCTGGCTAATTTTTGTATTTTTTGTAGAGATGGGGTTTCACCATGTTGCCCAAGCTGATCTTAAACTCCTGGGCTCAGGAGATCCACTCGCCTCAGCCTCTCAAAGTGCTGGGATTACAGGTGTGAACCACCATGCCCCGCCTGGTGATGGTGATTTCAAGGTGTGGGGGTGATGGGAGCCCAGTGCCATAATCAGTTGGTCAGTGTCAGTAGCTGACTCACTCCCATGAAGACCCAGTTCCTGTCCCTCTGTCTCGGGCTGTCTTGCCTTGTACCCGTCTCATACTCTCATCTTGTAATTTTTGACGGTCAGGAATTTACAATGGCTTAGTGGGGTGGAGTTGGCTCAGGGTCTCGCACGTGGTTGCAGTCAAGGTATCATCAGTGCATCTGAGCTCCCTTGGGGTGTTGGCAGCCTCAGGTCCTCACTGGTTATTGGCCAGAGGCCTCGGCTCCTCCCATGGGCCTTTCTATAAACAACTGAGTGTCTCTGTGTCGTGGTGACTGGTTCTCCCCAGAGCCATTGACTCCACTGAGAGAACACAGAGGAAGCCTCGGTGTCTTTTATAACCTAATCTCAGGAGCTACTGAGATCACTGTAGGCCACACACACCTCCCCGGGGTGTGGGAGGGCCCGGTGGATGCCAGGGCCAGGGGTAGCGGGGTAGGGGGCTGGAGGCTGCCTGCTTTCCCTCTGCCTGCCTGTCCCACTGCCAAGCAGGCCAAAGCTGTAATTCACGTCCTTCTCTCCTCTAACTGTTAGATCTAAGAAAGAGGATCTGTTTCCTAGCATACCTTCTTCAGCCTGGAGAGTTGATCCTTTTCTATTCCCATTCCCAAAACCAAATTAAATGGCTTTTTGCCAGGATGAAACTTTTTTTTTTTTTTTTGAGACGGAGTCTCGCTCTGTCGCCCAGGCTGGAGTGCAGTGGCCGGATCTCAGCTCACTGCAAGCTCCTACTCTCGGGTTCCCGCCATTCTCCTGCCTCAGCCTCCCGAGTAGCTGGGACTACAGGCACCCGCCACCGCGCCCGGCTAGTTTTTTGTATTTTTTAGTAGAGACGGGGTTTCACCGTGTTAGCCAGGATGGTCTCGATCTCCTGACCTTGTGATCCGCCCGTCTCGGCCTCCCAAAGTGCTGGGATTACAGGCGTGAGCCACCACGCCCGGCCTAGGATGAAACTCTTGAATGACACTGGGGGCAGGGAGCAGCCCTCAGCTGAGAATGTGCCATTGTAGGCCTGGCCTCTTCCTAATGGCCCGTGCTCGGCATTCCCTGAGCAGCCCCGCTCCGCTTCCATACCTGCCCGCCTCAGGGCTGCTGCAGATCCGCAAGCAGAGGGCGTGTGGCTGGTCATGTTGGAGTGGGCATCCCCCAAGGGTCCTCAGAGCTTTCTGGGGTGGTAACACAGCCAAGCTGAAACAGGCATGTCCCCCCAGAGCCCATCCCACAACCTCTAGAAAGGGGGAAGCACCAGGAACAAGCTGGCCTCAGCAGGGCCAAGGCCCCCCAGGCTTGCTGCAACCGGCTGCTGCAGGGGACAGCAGGTTCTGCCTGCAGAGGCGCCCAGCAATTTGAGAGTGTCCAGGCCTGGAGCCACAGCTGGGCTGGGGATGAGGCTGGGAGCCAGGGCTGAGCAATGGCTGAGCCACTTGGGAGGGCAGATTTGAGGATGAATTCTCTAAGGATGCTGTACTCAACGTGTGAGGGAGCCAGGAGGGCCGTGTAGCGGGGCCCCTGGCAGGTGCTGTTCCCAGGGTGGGCAGCCCTGTCTCCAGTGGGAAGGTGGCCGCGGAAGCAGGCAGGGTGCTCTCAGATGCCCCTCTTCCCTAGGGAAGAGCTCACCCATCTACCCAGGCTGTGCTGACCAGGCCATGGCCCCATGCAGCATTTGCATCCAGAGAGCTCGGGGTCAGTCAGGGCTCTTGTGTCCCCAGAGGGACCCTGGCACTGCCTGTCCAGGCATCTCTCTCCTCTGGGCACGTGCTTATCTCCTTTGCCATGTGCCTGCCCACCACAGCCCAGGACCTGGTTCCATGAACAGCTGCTAGAACAGTGCCTGGCCTTAGAAGAGGAAGACCCCTCTCTCTGAGGCAGTCAGGCCATCTAGGGTGAGGGGAGTGGAGCAAGGCGGGAGGGTGGAACAGGGGTTCCCAAATCTAGACTCAAGTAAGGGCACCACCCCTGAGCATGGTGAAGGGGGCTGGAATGCTGGCCCTCATGCAGGTCCCTAGAGGCCAGGGGGAGACAAAGCCAGGCCCAGAAGCCTCCTGGGATATAGGGCCTGGGAGACAACCAGCCCAGACCTGGCACCTGGCTCATGGGTCTGTGCTGAGGAGCAGGGAGAGTTGCCCCAGTGGCACAGGATTTTGGCCTGGCCACCTGCTTCCCACAGAGAACTCAAGTCGTGGGGTAGCTGGGGGAGCTCCAGACAGCCCTTTTCTGCAAGATGGATCCCCAAGTAGGCCCCTCCCCTAAGCCCCCCCCACCATAGTGCTCCTCATAAGGCAGCCAGGTAGCCCGGGGAGGGAGGGTGCCTGCCCCTGCCTCCTCCTGCAGAATGCCACAGCAAGAAAGCCAGGTGCCTGCCCTTCCACCCCCACTGAGGGGTGTGTCCAGCCAGGCTGCCGGCCTGCGGAAGGGCCACAGGACCGAGAGAAGGCCTGCTTGGTGGGTGTGTACCCAGCCCTGGTGAGCCCTGACCTGCCTGCAAGAGGTAGGGGAGTGGCTGGGAGCTTGGCAGGAGGAGCCTTCTGAGGAACTCATCCTTGCCAGACAGTGTTTCAGGGGCTGGACCTGGGAATGACAGTGAGCAAAGGAGGGAGTGGCCCAAGGGGGTGGAGGCTTGAGACAAGGCCTCAGCCAGCCTGGGGCAGGAGCTTCAGGCAAAGCAGCCCGATGGGCATGGCCATGGCTCCTGAGGCCTCTGCCTAGCCCAGCAGTCTCCTGCTGGCCCCAGCTTTGTACTGGGAGCTGTCACTCCTGCTGACCAAGGAGGGGAGCTGGCACCCCCTGCTGGAGAGGACAGAGGGCTTCTTGGCAGAGGAGTGGGATGGGGAGGCGGGGGCGGGCTGGAAAGGCAGTGGTTGATGAACAGTGTGGTGGGAGAGTCCAGGCCTGAGTGAGAAGACGGGGAGCAGCAAGGGAAGCGAGGGCCATGTGGAGGGTGGGGGCAGGGCTTGGAGGCCTGGGAACTGGGGACCGATGCTGAGTAACCGCCTGACCAGCAGCCATATGGACAGCATTTGCCTCTTAGGCCCATCCTGGCCTTGGCACAACTGAGCCCAATTCCTGGCCCCTGCCTCAGGCCAGGAAAGGTATAGCTGGCTGGACAGGAGCCACAGTGCCAGCATCCACTTTGGTCTTAGTTGGGTTGTTTGGGTTTTGGTCCTGATCTTGTTTCTGAATGCTGCTTATGTGAGCTGGAGGGAGAGTGGACACCACCCCGCATCCCCTCTCACTGCCTTTTGATGGGATCTTAGAGAGGCTGGGCCTCGAAGACTCAGGTGTGGCCCCACTGGATCAGGTGTACAGCCCTCTTGGGGGCGGGGAGCCCTCTGGGGGTGGGGAGCCAGCCCCCACCAGTGTCCTCTTGGGTGGTGAGTGATTTCTTGGCAGCACCAACCCGGGCTGCCCTGTGGAGGGGAGAGACGCCTCAGCCAGGACCCCAGCATTGGCCATGCTCCCCTGCCCAGTGTCCCAGGGCACAGCCTGGGCCCATGGGACCTGGAACAGATGCATGGGAGCCTGTGGGGTGGATGAGTCCATTACCCGTGGTGAGCCCATGTCCCCACAGAGGGAGAAGAGCTGGCGAGAGTGGCAGAGGGCACGGGCTTCCCACCCCAGGAGCCACGGTGCAGTGCGCAAGTGAAGACGGCCCCCACAAGTTCCCCAGCAGAGCCACACTGCTGGCCAGCAGAGGCTGCCCCAGGGACAGGCACCGAGCCCACCTGCAGCCAGGGTAAGGCGAGTTGGGAGCAGCCCAGCACCAGCCCGCAGGAGGCTGCCTCACAGCTGGCAGCCAGGGTGGGTTTCCTGTCCTGGCCTTGGAGGGCAGGGCCTGGGGATGCCCCATGGAATGAGATGGGGAGGAAATGGGGGTAGTGCAGGCCGGAGAGGGGAGCCAAGGGAGAGGCCCAGGCTGAAGAGTTTGGCTCATGGCCCATTGTGTCAGGGGCTGGGTAAAGAGGGACACCAGAGGCTTATTCTGTCCCTGGCATCATGGAAGGGTACTAGCGAGGGCAGGCAGCCTGCTTGGGCGTACTGCAAGACCCAGGCTGAGCCCAGAGTGGGGAAAGAGGGGCAGTCATGGACAGGGAGGAGCATGGGCCCCGTGACAGACACTTGAGGGACATCAGCAGCAGGCAGAAGGGTGGACAGGTTGGGCTGGGCCAAGCAGGCTTCCCTGTCGGCAACCACGTCAGATTCTAGCCCTGGCCTCTGTCCGGCCTGTTCCCACCAGCTGCTCCAACCAGGCAGGCCCCTTGGGGACTCCTCCTGGCGTGGGCCTCCCACAGACCACTCGGGATGGCAGGACCTGGCGCCAGCCCCTGGGGGCCAGGCATGGGCTCTGTGTAAACCCCATTCCTTTTAAAGCCATGGGGCTGCAGAGGAATGTGGAGGCGAGCCAGGCCAGCCGGGTCCTCCCGGCTCATGCAGCTCCCTAGAGGCTGCCAGGCCTGCAACTGTCCCAGCTTTCAGGCTCTGGGCAAACTCAGCCCCTTGCTCCCTCTGGAGGATGAGGTGAAAGTGGAGGCCCTGGAGCCAGCCCAGTGACCACACCTAGCTGAGTGACCAGCTCTGGGCTTCAGTGTCCTCCCTGGGGCATAGACACCAATAGGACATGGATCCTAGGATGGTTGTGGGGATGTGACAGTTCATGCAAGCATGATGCCTGGAGGTCTTACAGAACCCAGCAAGGCTTGGGGAGTCTCAGGCCCTGGGCTTTTTGAGTTCATGGTGTTACTGGGTGAGGTTCACAGTCCCAGCTCCTCACAGCCCAGGGCCAGAGTTGGGTCCCTGCAGGCTTGAGCCAAGTATCTGCCCAGGGTAGAAGCCTTGGAGCCTGCCAGCCAGCACAAACTACACAGCATAAAGACCCAGGACCAGTGGGGGCGAGATAAAGTGCTCACTGTGTGATGCAGCAGGCAGGAGGTGCTCTTGGTCCCTTTGTCTTCCAGAGGGGAAACTGAGGCCTGAGCCGAGAAGGGAAGGGGAGGCTCAGGAGGCTGCGAGTGAGACTCAGCCCCTGAGCTCTCCCCCAACAGCTGCCAGCTCCAAGGCCCCCAGCGGTGGGAGTGCCCAGCCACCAGAGGGTCACCCAGGCAAGGCAGAGCCCAGCCGGGCTAAGTCCCGCCCCCTGCCCAACATGCCAAAGCTGGTCATCCCCTCCGCTGCCACCAAGTTCCCCCCTGAGATCACCGTCACGCCACCCACCCCAACCCTGCTCTCCCCCAAAGGCAGCATCTCGGAGGAGACCAAGCAGAAACTGAAGGTGACCTCAGGGGCTGGGCCGGAACCACGCGTGTGGGTGGGCGGCACAGGTTACAAGGGGACCTAGGGTGGGGGTGGGGGTGGCAGGAGGGGCTGGGGGTGTAGGTGAGGATGGCATAGGGGCCTGGGACAGGGGTGAGGGTGAATCGGGAGCCTGGGGCAGGGGTGAAGGTGGCAGAGGGGTTTGGGGCAGAGCCCAACCATCCCTGACTAGTGCCCCGCTCGGCCCTCTCTGCAGTCAGCCATCCTTTCTGCCCAGTCTGCTGCCAACGTGAGGAAGGAGAGCCTGTGCCAGCCGGCCCTGGAGGTCCTGGAGACATCCAGCCAGGAGTCCTCGCTGGAGAGCGAGACAGACGAGGACGACGACTACATGGACATTTGAGGGGCCCCTGCAGCCCCACCGCCACGCCCCAGGAGACTGGCCAGGCCTGGGATGCCCTGGAATGCCCCCTCAGCCTGGACCCTGGGCAGGGCCAGAGGCCCACGTGGGATGCCACTCCCCACACAGCCCCCAGGCCTGCCCAGTCCACCTCCTCATGGCATTCACCCTGTACCCAAGTCAGGGCTGTCCACACCACGTGGGAGCCCAGAGGAGGGGGGTCCACCTTAGCCATGTGAAGGTGGATTGGTCACCATCTGCACGCCAGGCGGCATCGTTTTCTATGAAATGTTGACTTTCTAAATCTGCCCACACCCAGCTGGCCATGTCCACCCCTCGACGCTGGGATGAGCCGGCTGTGCCTGTGTCACAGTGGAGGGGTCCTTTAGGGCCAGGCTCGCCCCTCACTTTTTTTGGTTGCTTTTCTAATAAAGATGGAACAGTTGTCTTTGCCTCTTTGCTCACCTCTAGGGGGCAATCCCGCAGAGTCTCGGGTGGAGGGTTGCTGTCCCCAGGGATTCTGGGCCTGGGCCTTTACTGCCATAGCCCATAGGGCAGGGCCCAGCCCCCATCCTTCTCCAGCATCTCAGGGATCAACCAGGCAACCAAAGCAGCGACTGGGGGTGCCCAGTGGGGTAAGGAGAGTGCCGGTTTGGGGCTGGGCTGGGCAGACGCCTCCAGTGCAGCTGGAGCCGGGCCTCAAAGGGGCGTTAGGTGCATCCCCAGAACTCCCCCGGCTGTTGGTGGGTGGGAGGCTGTATGGTGGGAGGGCAGGCAGGACTGGGGCTGCTGAGAGGCTGGGAAGAGGGGCCGTCAGGGAGGGAAAGGGGGGATGGGGCCGGCAGGGAGGACACTTAGTCCCAACACCATCGCCCTAACAGGACCAGTCAGAGAATAGCTGTGGGGCTCAGTGCAAGACGTAAATATGAAGCCCCTTGTTCAAAAATGATTAAGGATTTTTTTTTCTTTTCTTTTTTTTCTTTTTTTTTTTTTTTTTTTTTTTTTTTTTTTTTTTTTTGAGGCAGTCTCACTCCGTCTCCCAGGCTAGAGTGCAGTGGCACGATCTCAGCTCACTAAACTTCCGCCTTTCGGGTTCAAGCGATTCTCCTGCCTCAGCCTCCCAAGTAGCTGAGACCACAGGCACACGCCACCACTCCCGGCAATTTTTGCATTTTTAATAGAGATGGAGTTTCACCATATTGGCCAGGCTGGTCTCGAACTCCTGACCTCAAGAGATCCACCCACCTTGGCTACCCAAACTGCTGAGATTACAGGCGTCAGTCACCATGCCTGATCAAAAATGATTAAGGATTTTTTTTTTTTTTTTTTTTTTTTTTTTTTTTTTGAGACGGAGTCTCGCTCTGTCACCCAGGCTGGAGTGCAGTGGCTGGATCTCAGCTCACTGCAAGCTCCGCCTCCCGGGTTTATGCCATTCTCCTGCCTCAGCCTCCCGAGTAGCTGGGACTACAGGCGCCTGCCACCTCGCCCGGCTAAGTTTTTGTATTTTTAGTAGAGACGGGGTTTCACTGTGTTAGCCAGGGTGGTCTTGATCTCCTGACCTCGTGATCCGCCCGTCTCGGCCTCCCAAAGTGCTGGGATTACAGGCTTGAGCCACCGCGCCCAGCCTATGATTAAGGATTTTAAAGCAGCCCCCACAGAGCATTAAACAAGCCCCTGAAGCTGGCCCCGCCCCTGAAGGTTCCAGGCCCATCTGTTTTGGGGATGTACAGGTTCCAGGGGCCCAAACCCACCCTTCACCACCCTCTTCCCCTCCCAGCACCACAGGGGCCCTCCTGGCCCCTGGGACCGCCCACGAAGCAGGCTCTCTGTCCAGGATGGAGATGGGGACCCTCCTCACTGCCCTGTGCCCCTCATGGGCTGGACACGCCCACCACCCAGGAAGGAAGGCGTAAAGGGCTGGGCACCGCCCTTGTGGAACCAGAGGCTTGGCGGCCCTAGATGGTTCTGGCTGAACCCACCTTCGGAGGGCTGAGATGAGCCGGCCGGCCGCAGTTACTCAGCTGACGCCCCCTCCCTGCAGGGCCTGGGGTAAGGAGCTTCCCAGACTGCACACCTAGCCCCCACCGCACTTCCATCATCTCCGGACACACACAGCAAGGGTGCCCAGGCCAGAAACAGGAAGCAGCAGCTCTTCGTCCTCCTGTTCCCGGGAACCGTCTCAGCCAACCCCCAACACCCCTCCCTGGAGCCTCACCTCAGGGACACCTCGGACCCTCCCCTGCACCCAGTGCTGTAGGGAGAAACCTCAGCCCTGGGCCCGGGATGAGTGCCCTCGCCAGCCTGGGATCAGGAGACAGGCTCTCCCTGGCTCAGCACCTGAGTGTCCACTCACAGGACACTCACCTGCAGAGATGCCCTGAGCGCCGTTGTGGGTTAAGGGACTTTCTCCCCTCTGGAAACAGTCGCTGGGAAGCTGAAGGTCTTGAGGGCCTCTCACCAAATGTCTTTGGGAGGTGGGAAGACATCAAATGTGGGTGTGGCTTCCCTGGAACAGCTGTGTGTGGGGACTCAGGAGCCAAGTCCCCCAGCGCACGCCTCTAACACCTTCAGTAAGGGCCACCCCTCTGGAGCCACAGGTGGCTGCCAACACACTGTGGTTCCCAGCAGGCACCACCCAGGCAAGAGAGAGAACAGGCCAGGGAACAATGGACTGGCCTGGCCCCAAGTGCTGGGCAGATCAGAGACCAGATGGCCTAAGCTCATGCCCTGGGGCCAGCTCTGACTCCCTGCAAGTGTGGCAACAGTCCCTTTTGGACACCTTGAGAAGCTGCAGCTGGGAGAGGACCACCCGCCTGTCTGGACATCCAGCCCAGATGGCAGGGCCCAAGTGACCAATCCCAGGCCACAGCCCTTACCGCCCACCCTGGCTGCAGGGGCTCCCAGAATCCACCAAGGGCCTGACTTGGCCTTGCCTGTCCACATCTGAGCTTCAGTTTCCTCATCTGCTCAAGAAGGGGAGGGAAACACTGATTAGATTATGCAAACTCTGAGTGGCAGGATTAGGTGTGGCTGGGAGAGTCAAGGCTCCCCAGTGTGGTGGCATCTCTGGAGCCCGGGGATGGGCCCTGTCTCCCTTCTGGCCCCCCAGCTGGGCTTGAGTACTTCCTCTCCCCTCCCTCTTTCCTCCCTCCGGAGGGGTCCCCTGCAGAGCTGCCTCAGCCCCAGGGCTCAGCCTGTGTCTGACCCAAACAGCTCCCGCATCCCGGGAGGATGAGTTGGGAGCACCTCCTTCCTGCAGGAAGATGAGGGCTAGAGATGGAGGTCAATGTCAGGGCCACAGAGGCTAGAATCCTGCCTGGAGCTTAAACAGCCCTGCCTTACCCACCCTGTGCATCCCATCCTCTGCTGCAGCCCCGCCCGGCACACCCTGCACACAGGGCGGGGCTGGGACCCGGGGTCTGAGCTTTGGCCTCTGGACATCCGGCTCATCGCCTGCCAAAGGCCCTACAGCTGGAGGCTCCAGCCTCCTCACCCTCCCACAGGGTCCCAGGGCCGACCCATGCCTGCGGGCCAGGAATGTGCTAACGGGGCAGGTTGGGCCTTGCTGGTCCACGCAGGCACCTGTGGACTTTGAGAGGGGACCCGGCGGGGAGGGGCAAGGAGGGGCGGGGCGGGGCGGGGCGGTGCCGCAGAGTGCAGGGCGGGCGGGGCCAGGCCGGCTGGGAATGAGCTTCTCTGGCCGCCTTGCCTCAGAGCCACTGCACTGCTGGCTGCAGACACAGACTGCACCATGAAGCCAGCCCTCCTGCCCTGGGCCCTGCTGCTGCTGGCGACAGCCCCCGGCCCAGGCCCTGGACCCGCAGCAGGTATGCCTCCCTGCCCTCCTGTGCCCCCATCTGTCTGTCCATCTGGCTGCAGCCAGGCCTGGGCAGACCACCCTCTGGGCTCAGCCTCTGTCCACCTGTCAGGCCATCTGTGGCTGTGCTAGGGGTGGTGGGAAGAAATTCTGAGGGTCCATGTCGTGGGGCAGCCCATGGGGATGGGAGATCTGAGCCAGGCCCACCCTAAACCCGCTAGGAGCTAGGAGGGAGGCGGGGGAGACCAGCAGAGGCCTCAGCCTGCGTCCCCAGTCCTGACAGGGCGGGATCGCGGAGGGGGAGCCAGGATTGTGGGTCCTCATCAGGGTGGGGCTGAATCCGGGAAAGTCTAGGGGAAGCCCCGAACTCTAGAACCAGGACACTGGCCACAGGCCACCCCCCACCCCACTTCCCATTCACCCTCCTGCCACTTATCTCACTTGCAAGCATCTCTCGGCCTCCTTCCCCGACCCCTGTGCGCCACCACATCCTTGGCCAGTACATATTTATTGTTGTTCTTAAGTGCCAGGCACTGCACTTAGTGGAGTGGGGCCAGAGGGGTGGCTCAGGCCTAGGCCTGGCCCTTGACTGGCCTCTTTTGATGGGGGATGGGGAAGGGCCAGGGACGTACGATTCCATCCTGGGTGCAGGTACCCGCCCCAGTCCCTCCCTGCAACCCTTCCTTTATGCCAACCCCTGGAAATATGGCCCTGCCGCAGGTCTCATGGCCCATAGGAGATGCTTTGGGCCCGGCGCTCACAGCCCCTCACGGTGTGCACCCCCACTTCCCTTTCCTCACTGCTGGGACCCCTGCTTAAAATGTCTCTCCTCTCCCCAAAAAGGAGGGGAGCAGCCCTGGCCTTCTGCCCTGAGGGCGGGGTTCTCTTTGGGGTCTCAATTGCAGTCCCTGGGAGAGTGAGAAGGGTCAAGTTCAGACCCTGCACCATTCCCTACCAGGCCTCGAATGGGACTCTTGGCAGCCATGTCCCCCACCCCAATCCAGGCAAGCAAGAGGGGTTCTGCAGGCTTCAGGGCCCTCGGAAGGTGCACTGTCCACAGACACTCTGGGGAGCCAAGAGAGGTCGAGGGCTCCGGCTACCGTGGCCCTCTGAGGACCCCCACCTGTGGGATAGAGGACTTGGTGGCTGAAGTATAGTCATGCCCAGGGGCTTCTCCTGACCCTGCAGGGCTGAGCCGATGCAGCCTTTTGCCTCTTCTCGCTGCATTCTAGCCCGTCAGGGCAACAGCCAGATGGTCTATGCTAAGATTCATCCTATCCCCACGGGCCCTGTGCCTTTCTACCATGTCCACGTGGTGGCCAGTGCAGCTCCCAGCCAGCGTTCTCCTGGGATGCTGCTGTCCAATGGGCTGTGGGAGGAACAGAGACAGGCCTTGCACGTGGGGCAGCCAGTCCGGCACCTGCCAGGCCAGGCCCTCAGCATCCTCTCCTCCAGATGCCCAAGACAGCTGCTCCATGCGCTGTGGCGCCCTGGACGGTCCGTGTTCCTGCCACCCGACGTGCTCTGGCCTTGGCACCTGCTGCTTAGATTTCCGGGACTTCTGCCTGGAGATCTTGCCCTACTCAGGCTCCATGATGGGCGGCAAGGACTTTGTGGTGCAGCACTTCAAGATGTCCAGCCCCACAGACACCAGTGCGATCTGCAGGTTGGGAAGCCCAGGAGGCCGGGCACCGGGGCCCCACACCCCCATCCCCGTGCGTGCTGAGGGCTCAGACCCACTGGCTGGCTGAGTGGAGCCCCTCAGACCCAGGACAGGCAGGAGGGCACAGGGACGACTGGCTGGCTGGGTTCCCCAGGGAGGTCGGGGGCCCAGACTGTCGAGAGGCTCAGCCTGTGATGGCCCAGCCCCTCCTACCACCACTATGCCCGTAGGTTTAAGGAGAGCATCCAGACCCTCGGCCATGTGGACTCCTCCGGGCAAGTGCACTGTGTGTCACCCTTGCTCTATGAGAGCGGCCGCGTCCCCTTCACCGTCTCACTGGACAACGGCCACTCCTTCCCTCGCGCGGGCACCTGGCTGGCTGGTGAGCCCTCAGCCCTCCTCCCTACCCACAGCCTGCCCCCACGGGGACTTTCCCCAGCACTAATCTATGCACACCAAGACTTGGCCCGCCCGTGCCCTGCCACTCTGGCTGAACCAGTCCCTTAGGAGGCCTGCCCACCTGCGAGAGTTCCTTCAGCTCCTCTCCACTCCCTGGCATCCAGACAGCGATCCCAGCCCAGAGTGAGTGGGAGCTGCAGGGGTCCCTAGAGAGGTGGGCCGGTGCCTATCCACTGAGCTCCGCCACGCCAGGGCAGGGGAGAAGCCGGGTGGAGGCTAGAGGCGTGGGCAGTGGAGGGAGGGCAGGCCCCTGCCTCTGCGGCCTCAGTGTCCTTTTCTGCCGTGAGGGCGGGAGACACCATCACCCAGCTGCTGCCGTGCATTGGCCCTGGGGGCTCCCACAGCCCTTGAAGACTTAGGGCCTCCTCCCTGCACCCCCTGGGCCCAGGCCTTCACTCACCCCTCACGTCCCCGCCCAGTGCACCCCAACAAAGTGTCGATGATGGAAAAGAGCGAGTTGGTGAACGAGACGCGTTGGCAATACTATGGCACCGCCGACACCTCAGGCAACCTCAGCCTGACCTGGCACGTCGAGGCACTGCCCACACAGACCGTCACCATCGAGCTGTGGGGCTATGAGGAGACAGGTGAGGCCAGCTGAGGGCTGGGGTGGCATCCAGAGCTTTGGGCCCCCAGAGGTGGGAGGAAGGGAGTCCCAGCTGTGTGGGGACAGGAGGGGAGTTTCCAGGTGGGGCTGAGGAGGGAAGGGGATCCCAGGCAGAGACTGGGGATTCGGATGGAGGGAAGTGCAGGTCAGGGGGGTCAGGCAGGTGGGAGGGGTCAGCTGCGTGGGGCCTGGCTCCCGGGGAGGAGGCTCATGCGGAACCCCTGCATGGCTGGCATGGCCCTGGGCCCAGCTTCCAGTAGGGACATGGATCCTGGAGTGTGGCAGGAGGTGGTGGTCATCCAAGCCAGGGTCCCTGCTAGAACACCGCCTCCTAAGGGGACTGCCTGGCGGTCCATCCACCCACCTGTCAGGCTGCTGTAGGTGCCAAGGCCTGGGGCCAGGCCTCCAAGAAGCCCCAGGGCTAACCAGGCCTCCTCTCCCTCAGGAATGCCCTACTCACAGGAGTGGACTGCAAAGTGGTCATACTTGTACCCCCTGGCCACAAACATCCCCAACTCTGGCTCTTTCACCTTCACCCCAAAACCTGCTCCTCCCAGCTACCAGAGATGGCGAGTGGGTGCACTTCGGATCATCGACAGCAAAAATTATGCGGGGCAGAAGTAAGGAGGCGTGGAGGCGCAGGTGATGGGCGGAGGGCCCGGCTGCCTGCGGCCCATCGTGCTTGCCTGCGCAGCCCGGGTTGGGGGTGGGGAGAGTGGGTGACCATGGGGTGGTGTGGCCTGGCCCCAGCTCCAGCATCATTGTCTCCACAGGGACGTGCAGGCGCTCTGGACCAATGACCACGCGCTGGCCTGGCACCTGAGCGATGACTTCCGAGAGGACCCTGTGGCCTGGGCACGCACTCAGTGCCAGGCCTGGGAGGAGCTGGAGGATCAGCTGCCCAGCTTCCTAGAGGAGCTGCCGGACTGCCCCTGCACCCTGACCCAGGCCCGGGCGGACTCTGGCCGCTTCTTCGTGAGCCTCCAATCAGGGCCCAGGAGAGGGGATGAGGGTGTCGCCTCCCCACTGAGGACAGCACCAGGGGAGGCAGACAGAGGTGTCCTGGAGGGTGGGGCGGGGGTCTCAGGGCCCCTGTAGGGTTGGCCTCGGGAAGGGGATGACAGAACCGGAGGCCACTGGATGACAGCCACCTGCTGCTCTGCAGACGGACTACGGCTGTGACATGGAGCAGGGCAGTGTGTGCACCTACCACCCCGGGGCCGTGCACTGTGTGCGCTCTGTGCAGGCCAGGTGAGCCCCCAGGCTGGGGCCGGGGCGGGGACTGGGGACAGGGGTGGGCTCCCAACAGTGGCCTGGCCGTGACCCACTGGCTCCCACAGCCCTCGGTACGGCTCGGGTCAGCAGTGCTGCTACACAGCGGACGGGACGCAGCTCCTGACGGCTGACTCCAGCAGCGGCAGCACTCCCGACCGCGGCCATGACTGGGGCGCACCCCCGTTCCGCACGCCACCCCGAGTGCCCGGCATGTCCCACTGGCTCTACGATGTCCTCAGCTTCTATTACTGCTGCCTCTGGGCACCCGACTGCCCCCGCTACATGCAACGGCGGCCCTCCAATGACTGCCGCAACTACCGGCCCCCGCGACTAGGTGGGTGCCATCCTGTGCCCCGGACCCTGGGAAAGATCGGGCTGGGCTGGGGTGCACCCCACCTGACCCTCCACTCTCACCCCAGCCTCCGCCTTCGGAGACCCACACTTCGTGACCTTTGACGGCACCAACTTCACATTCAATGGGCGCGGAGAGTACGTGCTGCTAGAGGCAGTGCTGACTGACCTGAGGGTGCAGGCGCGGGCCCAGCCCGGGAGGATGTCCAACGGTGAGGCCAGGGCTAGGGGCTGCTCTGGGTGGCACAGGGTAGATCCAAGGTGGGAGGCTGGAGCCAAGTGGTGCCCGTTCCGCTTCCACCACCACAGGCACACGGACCCGTGGCACAGGGCTGACTGCAATGGCCGTCCAGGAGGGCAACTCAGACGTGGTGGAGGTCAGGCTGGCCAACGGGACCAGAGGTCTGGAGGTGCTGCTGAACCAGGAGGTGCTGAGCTTCGCCGAGCAGAGCTGGATGGACCTGAAGGGTGAGTAGTCCAGCCACGCGAGGCTTCGGGCTGCCCTCACCTCCTCCCCATTCCTGCAGGGAGACTGAGGGGAAGCCCTGGGCCTTCACGCCTCTCCCAGCCCTGGCTAGAGGCCTGGGCGGTCCGACCTCAGGCCTTCACACCCACCAAGGTGCCCACATCATACCCACCTGGTCAAAAGCCAAGAGGCCAGGATGGGGGGACATGTCCTCCCTACGGAGCATCCCGGGAGCCATCTGGAGGGAACTCACCCGGTAACGTTCACCGCTGGCCTGCACAGAGCCACTCTTGTGCTCCTGTCGCTCCCTCAGTCCTCAAAAGCCACTGCAAGGTCGCCAGCCCTGCACGGTTAAGGATGCCCCTGGCAAGCGGTAGCTCCAGCATCCGAACACCTTGCTTCAGGGAACTGAGCGAATGAAAAGATTCCTGGTTGGGATGGGTGGGGACCTGGGAGGGGCCTGTCAGCACTGAGGGTGCAAGGACCCTCGGGACGTGCCCAGGCAGGTGTGGCTGCTGCAGCCAAGGCCAGAGGGACCCACACGTGCATCTCAGCATGGGGGGTTCACCGCAGGGGCTGCACCTCAGGTGCCGCTGGGGGTTCCACCACAAGCAAGGCAGGGGTGGTGGAGGGTCATGGTCAGCAGAATTGGCCCTGGGGACGCCCTCCCTTCCCCTGCAGGTGCCCTCACCCACAGCCCCTGGGTGCCAACCACCCTGTCCTGGGGCTGCAGGAGGGCAGAACATGGTGTCCACAGCAGGTGACCCTGACCCGTCCCACTTGTGCCCAGGAATGTTCCTGTCGGTGGCTGCCAGGGACACGGTCTCCATCATGCTGGCATCAGGGGCCGGCCTGGAGGTCAGCGTGCAGGGCCCGTTCCTGAGTGTGTCCGTCCTGCTGCCTGAGAAGTTCCTCACCCACACCCACGGCCTCCTTGGAACACTGAACAATGACCCCACCGACGACTTCACCCTGCGCAGCGGGCGCGTCCTGCCCCCGGGCAGCAGTCCCCGGGAGCTGTTCCTGTTTGGGGCTGACTGTGAGTGACCGTGGAGTATATGGGGCAGACAGGGCGGGGACTGGGGGAAACATGGCACGGGCGGGGCTTAGGGACCAAGGGAAGCTACGCCCAGCCAGGCCCCCGTCGTGTATCTTCCAGGGGCCGTGCACAATGCGTCCTCCCTGCTCACCTACGACTCCTGGTTCCTGGTCCACAACTTCCTGTACCAACCCAAGCATGACCCCACCTTCGAGCCCCTCTTTGCCGGTGAGACCACCCTCAACCCCAGCCAGGCACAAGAGGCAGCCAAACTATGTGGCGACGATCATTTCTGCAACTTCGATGTGGCAGCCACTGGGAGCCTGAGCACGGGCAATGCCACTCGGGTGGCCCACCAGCTGCACCAGCATCGCATGCGGAGTCTGCAGCCAGGTGAGGGCGGGCGGGGGAGGTGGGCACCTTGTCCTGGGACAGGACCCCCCAGGGTGGCCAAATGTGTGGATGCATGGCAGCTCAGGCCTGTTGTCTGCACTCTGCCCCCATCCCAGTCGTGTCCTGTGGCTGGCTGGCCCCACCTCCCAATGGACAAAAGGAGGGCAACAGGTACCTGGCGGGTTCCACCATCTACTTCCACTGTGACAACGGCTACAGCCTGGCCGGGGCAGAGACCAGCACCTGCCAGGCTGATGGCACCTGGTCCTCACCCACCCCGGAGTGCCAGCCAGGTGAGGACACCCTGCTCATATACCTGCCTGCACCTGTCCCCACTCACCGCCCCAGAGGGCCCCTCGCTGACACTCGCTCCCCCACCAGGACGCAGCTACGCAGTGCTGTTGGGCATCATCTTTGGGGGCCTCTCAGTGGTGGCGGCGGTTTCGCTCGTCTATGTGCTGCTGCGACACAGGAAGGGCAACATGTGAGACCCCCCAGCCCCTGTGCCGAGACCCCAGGGCCGCCGGTGGGACCGCTGAGCCTACTTCTAACTGCGTCTCTGTTGCAGGCACATCTGGGGCACACAGCCCTGATGGGAGCATCTCGTCTGTGAGCACCAGGCCAAGACTCCTGAGAACAGGCACCCCAGTCCTGCTACTCCCGCATCCCCAGGACCAGACACCTGGGACCCAGACACTTGATACCTGGGCCTTTAACCCCCTACTCTGTCATCTCAGACCTCAGGCAGGAGGCCCAGATTTCCAACACCCAAGCCCTGTGCTAGCAGCGCTCCGTGCTGTTCCCCAAATACTCACGGCTCTAATCCCCTGAAACTTCATACCCTGGGATTCTAATACCTGTGTCCTGAGCCCTTTCACGCCCACACCTGAGCCTCAGATTCCAATACCTCACTCCCCACAGCCTGACGCCAGGGCCCCTGACCGCTGATCTGTGGAGGCCTGCTCCCTGACCGTGCGGGCACCAGTGCAGTGCTGCCTTGATTCCTGGACCCCTGGGCCCAGCCTGGGACTCCAGATGGGGTGAGAACGGGCCTCAGAACCCCAGGGCAGACAGCAAGACCCCCAGCGGCAGAGACCTCCCTCAGGACTCCAGGCTTGTAATTTCGAACTCTTCTGGAAGGTCACTCAGGAACACCCTCCCTGCCTGTGCAAGGAGAAAACAAGCGCCTTGTTTCCTTCCCTGGTCTCCTGGTGTTCATGTGGCGCCCTGGTTCTGGAGAGTTCCATGACCGCCCCGCGGGGTCACCACCAACAGTATCCAGAGTGAGGCAGGTCTGAGCCCCACCTGCTTCTTCCACACGCAGGTTGCCGGGGATGCTCCCTCCCCAGGCTCGCTCTCCATGTGTGCAGTGGGATGGAGAACTGTGGCCGCTTCGTGGCGTGGGGAAGCCGCCAACACAGCACAGGGCTCACTTGGGTTTCTCAAGAGATGGAGAGGGACAGCCCTCCCCCAGCACAGGTGCCACCCCCTCACCACGCCCTGGCACGCTCTGGCAAGCACTGCCCTGCAGCCTCAGCTCCTTGGCTGGGAGCAGTCACTGGCAGGGTCAGCTCCAAGTCCTCAGGAGACCAGCGCCCAGGCTCCTTAGCCCAGGAATGTCCAGAATCTGGGCACAGAGCCCAGGCCTCAGCCGCCGTGGCCCACCTGAGCAGCTCCTCTGCACTTCCTGTGGGGCCCAGCATGGAGGCACAGCCCCCGAGGCTGCTGGAGGATGACCAGGGCCTATCAACCTTTGTGGAGAGGGTCCTGAATGGGGGCTCAGGCAGGGTAGCATTGGTCAGATTTGCCCCTTAGGTCTCAGAGAAAGTGCTGGAGAGGGTGAGGCTGGAGGTTGGGGGCTGGGTGGAGAACGGGGTTGGGAGGAGAGGAGGGGGGGAGTTGAGCCCCCTCAGTGTGGCCTGCAGCGCTGGGAGTGGCCACATGGGGGCAGCAGAGTGTAGGAACAGCGAGTCTGGGTGGCGGGAGGTTGGGAGGGCAGTCAGCCCCGCCCTGCAGCTGGATCAACAGGGTTGGTCACAACCGCAGCCAAGGTCCGCCACAGCCCACCCCTCTGCCGCTCCTCACCTGGGCCATCCCCCCATCTCAGGAGTGTTGAAGAGGTTGCACAGGTTGCCCCAGGTCATTCAGCAGGCACTGACCATAGGGTGGGAATCCAGGCCTCCCACCTACTTGGCCTTGCCCTTGGCGAATGGGAGAGCTGGGGAGGCAGAGGCAGGTCTCATCTGAGGCCTTCCTGGAGGAGGGGAATGTGCATGATGGGGCCCGTGTGCGGGAACAGAGCTGAGAGGGTTGCAGGGCAGGGTGGCAGGAGGCTAGTGGAGGGGAACGGGGTCTGGTTTCCTGTCTTTCTAGATCTCACTCTGTTGCTTCCCCATTCCCTGGGTTTGCACCTCCAGGCACGGTGGGGCTGAGGGCCAGCCGCTTGGCCAGCTGGGCAGGCACTTTCCTCCCTACAGATGAGGTAAGGCAGGGCTCCCCTCCCACTGTCTGAATCCCCAGCGCACCCTGTGCCATGCCAGGCCTGGGCCGCCACGTGTCAGTGGGTGAGAGGTCAGTTTCCTGGTCAAGGCCTGGACATGAGGGAGCGGGCACAGGTTTACAGGGGGCCCAAGAGGGGCAGGGGCAGCTTGGCAGCTCATCAGGTCCACCAGAGGGTGTCCCAGACAAGGACAACCCCGGAACCGAAGTCACCAAACAGGTTGGATTCTCAGAGCTCTGATTGGTTGGACAAGGTGTTCTGGGTAGAGGAACAGTCTATGCAAAGGCTCAGAGGAAGTGCAGTCGTATCTGCGGAATGGCAGGGGTGGGGGCCAGCCAAGGCCACCCCTGCCAGGCCAAGGCAGTTAGACTTCATCCTAAGAGCAAAGTGTGGCCTGCCTCGGGCTCCCCCACCCCCACCAATCTCCCTCCAGGATGGGCCCTTGGTCTGTCCCCGCACCTCCCCTTTCCAGCAGGAGAAAGGGTGCCCTGTCTGTGGCCCTAGTCCCAGACATCAGATGTTCCCAGTGACAGGGGCAGGCCAGCCTGGGAAGCCCCACCACCTGCCAGGGGCTTTTCCTGGGGCCTGAAAGAGACAGAGGCAGGGCCTGTGCAAAGGCGGAAGGCCTGGAGCCGGTGCAGACTCTCTAGAGACATCAAAGGCGGTGACCTCCGCCTCAGGGGGATGGTCTCCCAAACAGCAGCCCAGGGCTTGCAGGACGGGCAGCCATGGGAGCTTGCGGGTGGTTCACGGTGGGGTTGAAATGACAGAGTATCAGAGTCACCCAGTGGCCTGTACCGTCGTGGTGGTACCAATCAGAGTGGGGCAGATGGTAACCCAGGGCTTTGGAAACACAGGTGATGAGAGAGCTGGGTGGTGTAACAGGAGCCGATGAGGTCCCTGCAGGATCCCAAGACCCACCTTGGGCGGAAGGGCAAAGGAAGGAAGGAATGCTATGGGAACCAGGTCCAGGTCCCCGTGGAAGTGGGCGTAACACAGGCTTGTGGGCCGAGGGGAGTCACAGAGGTGACAGCCCAGCTGCGGGTCCCCCATTGGCTAGAGCAGGGAAGCCCCACTTCTCTGTGCCCCCTGCCCTCCAGCCTCCCACTAGGTCTCTTGTTGGCTGAGCACAGTGGGTGCGGCTGACCTGGGTGCCAGGATCTGACTCAGTACAGTACAGTACAGCCACAGCTGGGGAGCGAGGGACCCCCTCCTCTGCCACGCTGCTTCCTTCTGCAAGCTCCAGGGTGGCCGAGTGCCTGCTGTGGGCCAGAGCTCTGCTAGGCCCATCAGGACCCCCCTGTCCTCAGGGTCCAGTGCTGCCAAGGAGGAGGGAGGGGTCGGTGCAGCGCATTGTAGGAGCGGGAAGTCAGGGAGGCGTCCTGGAGGAGTCCGGCTTCCCACAGGCCCCCTCCAGGCTTTCGCCAGCTCCCTTTGTTGCAAGGATGTAAGGATGACTGACTTTGGAAGCCATGCCAACCAAGTCCCTGCTGACCTGATCTCCCACCACTACTGTTCCAGGACCAGGAAATACATTTCTTTTGCGATTAAGTCTTAATACATTTCAGGGACCATTTGTTGAAGCAGTTGGTTGGTGCTGAGAAGGCAAAGAAACTTTTCTTGACATCAGTTAGTCTGTATGACATCTCACTCTGTCACCCAGGCTGGAGTGCAGTGGTGCGATCATAGCTCATGGCCGCCTCAACCTCCCAGGCTCAGGTGATCCTCCTGCCTCAGCCTCACAAGTAGCTGGGGCCACAGGCACGCCCAGGCTGGTCTTGAACTCCTGGGGTCAAGCAATCCTCCTGCCTCGGCCTCCCAAAATGCTGGGATTACAGGCACGATCCACTGCACCCGGCCAAAAATAAACTTTTTATCTGAGGAATGAGCGCCCCCTTTAATTATCAGGCCCAGAGAGGCATTGAAATGTGACGGGGTGTCATAGCAGTCGTGCCTCACTCCCACCTTGATGCCACTTGCTAGGTGGGTTCTAGACTAACCGATGTCAAGTAGCCATAAAATGCCATGTGCTGGACACCATGATGTAGGGGCCACAGGAAAACTTCCCCTTCACCCTCTGAAGGTTCAAGGAAAAATCAGCTCACAAAAGGCAGATTAATTGGAAAACAAGCCATGCAAATTTATTAGCATGCATTGGGGAGAATCATAGAGTCATTGCCGAATATCCCAATGGGATAAAGATGCTTATATACCCCGCTTCTTAGGGGAAAGGGAGATGGGAATCTCTCCTTTGATACTCAGCTGCAGCCAGACTCCTGCAGGAAGCCCCCCCGACCTCCCACTCCTACAACGCACTACACTGGCCACTCCCTCCTCCTCGGCAGCACTGGATCCTGAGGGGAGGGGTCTCCTGATGGCCCACAGCGGGCACTTGATCACCCCGGGCTGGCAGGAGATGGGAGTGAGGAGGATTTCAGGAGGACAGTACATGATTTGGGCTGGGGAGGATTTTTTTTTTTTCTTTTTTTGTGACAGAGTCTCCCTCTGTCACCCAGGCTAGAGTGCAGTGGTGCAGTCTTGGCTTGCTGCAACGTTCACCTCCCGGGTTCAAGCGATTTTCCTGCCTCAGCCTCCCGAGTAGCTGGGACCACAGGCACCCACCACCACGCCCAGCTAATTTTTGTATTTTTCGTAGAGATGGGGTTTCACCATGTTGGCCAGGTTGATTTTGAACTCTTGACCTCAGATGATCCATGCGCCTTGGCCTCCCAAAATGCTGGGATTACAGACATGAGCCACTGCCCCTGGCCTGGGTGGGGAGGATTTAATGGGCTTAAAGAACATACAATGGGCCAGGCCAGGTGGCTCATGCCTGTAATCCCAGCACTTCGGGGGGCTGAGGCAGGGAGATTATGAGATCAAGAGATCGAGACCATCCTGGCCAATATGGTGAAACCACATCTCTACTGAAAATACAAAAATTAGCCGGGCGTAGTGGTGTACGCCTGTAATCCCAGCTGCTCAGGAGGCTGAGGCAGGAGAATCACTTGAACCTGGGAGGCAGAGATTGTAGTGAGCCAAGATTGCACCACTACACTCCAGCCTGGCGACAGAGCGAAACTCCGTCTCAAAAAATAAAATAAAATAAAACAAACAAAAAAACATATAGTGCCCTGGGACAAAGTGTGTTGGGCCTGAAGAGTAAGCAATAGATTGTGACAAGTCCGTCCAGGTGTGTTGACAGTTTTCAGTCTTTCTTCCTGTGACAGGAGTTCAGTTAGGAAGACTCACAGGAGGGGCCAGAGCTCATGGTTTTCTTCTTTGGCAGATCCAGACTTCAGGCAGATAAGGAACTTCAGAGAACAACTTCATCCTGAGCTCTGGCTGACAGATTGACACCGAGGCGGGGAGAGGTCAGAGACCTTGTGGCTTCTTCTTCAGTTCAGTGCCATATTTTGAGGTATCAGTTTCTGAGTCCCAGCAATAACTCATACTCTATAGTTCAACAGTAACCAGCCAGGCAAGGAGCAGTGGCTCACATCTGTAATCCTAGCACTTTGGGAGGCCAAGGCAGGAGGATCGCTTGAGGCCAGGAGTTCAAGACCAGTATGGGCAACATAGTGGAGCCTGCCTACAAACACACACACACACGTGCGCGCGCACACACACACACACACACACACACTTAGCCATGGCGGCATGCACCTGTAGTACCAGCTACTCGGGAGACTAAGACAAGAGGATCATTTGAGCCCTGGAGGTTGAGACTGCAGTGAGCTGTGATGGCACCACTGCACTCCAGCCCAGGCAACAGAGCAAGAGCATATCTCTAAAAAAAAAAAAAAAAAAAAAAAAAGTATAGCCCATCACTAACCCATGTTATTGAAGCTGACTTTGCAAAAGTATAACTGAGGAAATTATGACACTGAAAGAAATCAGAGGTGACCAACTCCATCTTGCTTCTAACTTTTAAGCTGTCCTTCTTCATTCCTGGGTGTAGGCTGAACTAACTTTGGGAAGGAACTCAGTTCATGGTTTGACTCTGAAATAAAAGTGTTAACAGCCCTTTCCCGAAAAGACCCCCTTCTTGCCTGGGGACCTGTCTGCCTTTGCAGGACTAACAAGTTAGCTACAAGATTAAAAATTACAGTTTAGGGGTCATTCCACCTCTGGCTCCAAGAGTCTGAACCTCCCCAAATTGCTCCTGGGGATAACATCACTATTGTAAAACTTAAAATTAGGGCTTGAGATATTTGGCAGACCCTGCACTCAATGGATCAGCTGACACCACCCAGACCGGTAATGTTGCTCAACCAGTTCTGCCATCGCAGCCAGGAACAGAAGACAGAAAAAAAAAAAAAAAACCTCACTGCAGGCTGGGCATGGCGGCTCACGCCTGTAATCCCAGCACTTTGGGAGACCGAGGCAGGCAGATCACCTGAGGCTGGGAGTTCAAGACCAGCCTGACCAACATGGAGAAACCTCGTCTCTACTAAAAACACAAAAATTAGCCGGGCATGGTGGCGCATGCCTGTAATCCCAGCTACTCAGGAGGCTGAGGCAGTAGAATCACTTGAACCCGGGAGGCAGAGGTTGCAGCAAGCCGAGATTGCACCATTGCACTCCAGCTTGCACAAAAGCGAAACTCTGTCTCAAAAAAAAAAAAAAAGAAAGATAAAGAAAAACTAACTTCAACCCCCTGTGATTCCACCTCCAACCTGACCAATCAGGACTCCCCACTTCCCAAGCCGCTACCCACCAAATTCCAAATTATCTTTAAAAACTCTGATCCCCTTGGTCGGGCGCGGTGGCTCACGCCAGTAATACCAACACTTTGGGAGACTGAGGCAGGTGGATCACTTCAGGTCAGGAGTTCAAGACCAGCCTGGCCAACACAGGGAAATTCCGTCTCTGCTAAAAGGGCAAAACTTAGCCAGGTGTGGTGGTACACGCCCATAGGCCCAGCTGCTTGGGAGGCTGAGGCACAAGAATCACTTGAACCCAGGAGGTGGAGGTTGCAGTGAGCGTCTCAAAAAAACAAAAGGCAAAAAACAAAAAACTGTGGTCCCCGAATTCTTGGGGAGACTGATCTGAGTGATAGTAAAACTCCACTCGACTCTACATGAATTGCTCTTTGTCCACTGCAATTCCCCTGTCTTGATAAATAGACTCTGTCTAGGCAACTGGCAAGGTGAACCCATTGCGGTTACTAAACCAGTGACAATTCCTGCTAAACAACTTTGTATCAGCCCACTCCTTATTCTTTTTTTTTTTTTTTTTTTTTGAGATGGAGTCTTGCTCTGTCGCTCAGGTTGGAGTGCAGTGGCACGATCTTGGCTCACTGTAGCCTCCATCTCCCAGGTTCAAGGAATTCTTCTGCCTCAGCCCCCATGAGTAGCTGGGGCCACAGGTGCATGCCACCACTCCCGGCTAATTTCTGTTTTGGTGGAGTTTTTTGTGTGTTTGAGACAGAGTCTCACTCTTGTTGCCCAGGCTGGAGTGCAATGGCACGATCTCAGCTCACCACAACTTCCGCCTCCCAGGTTCAAACGATTCTCCTGGGGTTTCTCCATATTGGTCAGGCTGGTCTCGAACTACTGACCTCAGGTGATCTGCCCGCCTCAGCTTCCCAAAATTCTGGGATTACAGGTGTGCGCGACAATGCCTGACTTCCTTATCCTGTCTTTTAAAAAACTGCTTTTGGCCAGGCATTCAGAAGGCTGACCTTCTGAACTGGCTCCCAGCTATTCGGGAGGCTGAGGCAGGAGACTCGCTTGAACCCAGGAGGCGGAGGTTGCAGTGAGCCAAGATTGCACCACTGCACTTCAGCCTGGGTGACAGAGCGAGACTCTGTCTCAATAAATAAATAAACAAAAACTGCTTTTGGGCCAGGCACGGTGGCTCATGCCTGTAATCCCATCACTTTGGGAGGCTGAGTTGGGAGGATCACTTGATTTCAGAAGTTGGAGGCCAGCCTGGGCAACACAGCGATATGCCATCTCTTTAAAAAAAAAATCTGCTTGTAACAAAGGTCCAGTGAAGCACTCCCCAAGGCAACTTGGAAGTGTGTCTGGGGCAACCGTTCTCAACCTTGGCCCAAATAAACTCTCTATATTAATTTTGCCTCTGTTTCTTTGTTTTTTTGAGATGGAGTTTCGCTCTTGTTGCCCAGGCTGGAGTGCAATGGCGTGATCTCAGCTCACCACAACCTCCGCCTCCCAGGTTCAAGCGATTCTCCTGCCTCAGCCTCCCAAGTAGCTGGGATTACAGGAGTGTGACACCACGCCTGGCTAATTTTTATATTTTTAGTAGAGACGGGGTTTCATCATATTGGTCAGGCTGGTCTCGAACTCCTCCTGACCTCAGGTGATCCACCCGGCTTGGCCTCCCAAAGTGCTGGGATTACAGGCGTAAGCCACCGCGCCTGGCCAGTTTCTTTCTTTACGTCGACAGTCCCTGTAACAACACACCAGAGGCATAGGTATAAAAATATGGTCTTACCTTTTTCATTAGTGTGGAAAATAAATACTGTGTGTGCAAGGTGAAAAAAAAATCTAAACAGAACAATGCAGGGAACTAGCCCCTGGCTAGGGGACATTGAAGCTGTGCTCAGCCTTTTGCTTCTTTAAACACTGTTGTGCTGTGTAAATAAGTTCAGGTTAACCTGGAGGAGAAATTTGCTGAAGTAGATCAGCTGGTTAAATGGCACAAGCATTGTCTATCTAGAGTTGTACCAGTTGACGCCGCTACCAACCTACAAGAGAGCCTGGGTCCCCACGCAGTCACTGGCATTCGGAGCCTTCACATTTTTTGCTCTGCCAGATAGATAGAGCCTTCAGCATGTTGCTGGGTGATGTGACATTTCCCAGAACTCCGTTTCCTGCGTGTTTCTGGTTAGGGTGAGCCACGAGAGATTCCTGTGCAAGATTTGGCAGAAGTGAAACACAAGTCATTTTCTTAGCTCCCTCTCCAGTCATGGCCACAGGCAGAGGCCAAGCCTGCAACTGTTCTGCCTTTCCTTGGATCTGCCTTCAGCTGTGCCGACTCCTGGCCACATGTGTGACAAAAGGTCCCAGCTTTTCAGGAAACCCTTGTCACCCATGGCAACAAGATAGGACCACTTGTGGTGGCTCACACTCGTAGTCCCAGCTATTTGGGGGGCTGAGGTAGGAGGATCACTTGAGGCCAGGAGTTTAAGACCAGCCTGGCCAACATAAGTAAGATCCCGTCTGTACTGAAAATACAAAATTAGCTGGGCATGGTGGCACATGCCTGTAATCCCAGCATTTTGGGAGGCTGAGGCGGGTGGATCACCTGAGGTCAGGAGTTTGAGACAAGCATGACCAACATGGTGAAGCCCCGACTCTACTAAAACTATTAGCTGGGTGTGGTGGCGACGCCTGTAGTCCCAGCTACTCGGGAGGCGGAGGCAGGAGAATCGCTTGAACCCACCGGAGGTTTCAGTGAGCTGAGATCGGGCCACTGTACTCCAGCCTGGGTGACAGAGCCAGACTATCTGTAAATAAATAAAATAGCCAGGCACGCTGGTGCACACCTGCAGTTCCAGCTACTCTAGGAGGCAGAGGCGGGAGGATTGCTTTAGCCTGGGATGTCAAAGCTGCAGTGAGCTGTGATCCCAACACTGCACTCCAGCCTGGGTGACAGAGTGAGACCCTGTCTATTAAAAAAAAAAAAAAAAAAAGCCGGGCGCGGTGGCTCAAGCCTGTAATCCCAGCACTTTGGGAGGCCGAGACGGGCGGATCACGAGGTCAGGAGATCGAGACCATCCTGGCTAACACGGTGAAACCCCGTCTCTACTAAAAAATACAAAAAAAAACTAGCGGGGCGAGGTGGCGGGCGCCTGTAGTCCCGGCTACTCGGGAGGCTGGCGCCCGCCAGGAGAATGGCGGGAACCCGGGAGGCGGAGCTTGCAGTGAGCTGAGATCCGGCCACAGCACTCTAGACTGGGTGACAGAGCGAGACTCCGTCTCAAAAAAATAAATAAATAAAAATAAAAATAAAAAAAAATAATAATAAAAAATTAAAAAATTAAAAAATAAAAATTAAAAAAAAAAGGAAAAGAAAATGCCAGTTTTTCTTTTTTCTTATTTTATTATTATTATTATTATTATTATTTTGCCCAGGCTGGAGTGCAATGGTGCCATCTCTGCTCACTGCAGCCTCCACCTCCCAGGTTCAAGCGATTCTCCTGCCTCAGCCTCCTGAGTAGCTGGGATTACAGGCATGTGCCACCATGCCTGGCTAATTTTTGTATTTTTAGTGGGGTCAGGGTTTCACCATGTTGGTCAGGCTGGTCTCAAACTCCTGACTTCAAGTGATCCACCCACCTTGGCTTCTCAAAGTGCTGGGATTACAGGCGTGAGCCACCGTGCCTGGCTGAAAATGCCAGTTTTTCTTTCTTTCTTTCTTTCTTTTTTTTTTTGAGATGGAGTTTCGCTCTTATTGCGCAGGCTCGAGTGCAATGTCACAATCTCAGCTCACAGCAACCTCCACATCCCGGGTTCAAGTGATTCTTCTGCGTCAGCCTCCTGAGGAGCTGGGATTACAGGTATGCGCCACTACGCCTGGCGAGTTTTTGTATTTTTAGTAGAGATGGGGTTTCACCATGTTGGCCAGGCTGGTCTCGAGCTCCTGACCTCAGGTGATCCTCCTGTCTTGGCCTCCCAAAGTGCTGGGATTACAGGTGTAAGCCACCATGCCCAGCCCCAATTCCAGTTTTTCAAAGTGGTTTTACAATTGATATTTGCACCAGCAGCATGTGAGAGTTCTGTTGTGCCAGATTCTTTCCAACATTTGTTATTGTCGGTCTCTTTCATTTTTTCTTTTTTTTTTTTTTCTGAGACAGAGTTTCACTCTTGTCACCCAGGCTGGAGTGCAATGGCGTGATCTCGGCTCACTGCAACCTCCGCCTCCCAGGTTCAAATGATTCTCCTGCCTCAGCCTCCTGAGTAGGTAGGATTACAGGTGTGTGCCATCACGCCTGGCCAATTTTTGTGTTTTTAGTAAAGACGAGGTTGTGCCATGTTGGCCAGCTGGTCAGGAACTCCTAGCCTCAGGTGGTCTGTCCGCCTCTGCCTCCCAAAGTGCTGGGATGACAGGTGTGAGCTGCTAGGCCTGGCCGGTCTCTTTCATTTTAGCCATTCTGATGGGCGTGTAATGACAGCATGTTGTTGAATTGATTTGAGCTTTTCTTACAAGGCTGAGCCAATGAAGTTGTGCAGGCTTTCAGATACTCATTGGCCATCTAGACCTCCTCTTTTGTGAGACATCTATTCAAGTCTCTTGCCCATTTTCTATTGGCAGGATTTTTCTAATTGATTTGTAGGAGTTTTTGGATAAGAGTTTGTTGTCAGCTGCAAATGTTCACCCATTCTGAGAGTTGCCTTTTCACTGTTTCAGTGATGTCTTTTGTTGAACAGAATTTCTTAATTTTCATATAGTCTGATTTACTAATTTTTTCTTCTATAATTAGTACTTTTTGTGTCCTGTTTAAGAACAATTTTTGTTATGCAACAAAATAAAAAAAAATTTAAAAAAGCATTTGCCTACTCTAAAGTCACAAAGATATTCTCTTTCTTTCTGGAAACACTGCTTAATATTTTATTTGATTATTTATTTATGACATATTTATTTATTTATGGAGATGGGGTCTCACTATGTTGCCCAGGCTGGTTTCGAACTTCTTGGCTCAAGTGATCCACCCAGCTCAGCCTCCCAAGTAGTTGGGATTACAGGCATGAACCACTGTACCCGGCAAATTGCTTAATATTTTATAATTAGATCATCAAACCAAATAGAATAGATTTTTGTGCATGGTGTGAGGTTGGTTCAAGGTACACTTTTTTCCTGTGGATAGCCAAATGACTCAGCTCCATACCCCAAGGCCACATTCCTTCCCCACTGCACTGGTGTGTCCCCTTGGTCAGAAGTCAGGTGACCCTCTATCCCATTCCACTGGACAGTTTGTTTATCTTTGTACCAATACCAAATTGTCTTCATTACCATAGTTTGTTCTTGACCTCTGGTAGTATGAGTTCACCATTAGGACCCCCTCTTCCTCAGGATTTCCTGGGTTAGTTCTGGTCCTTGACATTTTCAGATGAAATTTACAATCAGCTTGCTGATTTAAAAAAACGAACTGTTAGGATTTTGACTTGATTTGCATTGAATCTGTAAGCCAGCAGCATGGCTTCAAACTGCATTTTAAAGCTTTGTTTTCCACTAGACACAGTGGCTCATGCCTGTGATCCCAGCACTTTGGGAGGGCAAGGTGGACAGATTACTTGAGGTCAGGAGTTTGAGACCAGCCTGGCCAACATGGTGAAACCCCATCTCTACAAAAAATACAAAATTAGCCTAATGTGGTGGTAGGTGCCTGTAATCCCAGTTACTTGGGAGTCTGAGGCAGGAGAATTGCTTGAACCTGGGAGGCAGAGGTTGCAGTGATCTGAGATTGCGCCAACCTCGGTGTCACTCCAACCTGGGTGACAGAGCAAGAAACTCTGTCTCAAAAAACAAAACAAAACAAAAAAACAACTTTGCTTTCTTTCCTCCTTTTTTTCCAGTCTGAAGGTGTAACTTTGAAACAAAGTGCAGAAGTGTTTCTACAGCGGAATATTCAGAATGTGAACCTCCTCTCCCTTTCCTGTTCTTTTTTTCTTTTTTTTTTTTCGGATAGAGTCTCACTTTGTCACCCAGGCTGCAGTGCGGTGGCATGATCTCTGTTCACTGCAACCTCTGCCTCCCGGCCTCAAGCTATCCTCCTGCCTCAGCCTCTTGAGTAGCTGGGACTGCAGGCTCACATCACTATGCCCAAATAATTTTTTGTAGAGGCGGGGTTTCGCCATGTTGGCCAGACTGGTCTCGAACTCCTGTCTTCAAGTGGTCTAGCCGCCTTGGTGTGACGGTTACTACAGGAATGAACGAAGGGGGACGAACATAGAAATGAAAACAAAGACAAAAGGATTTTTTAAAGAAGGGGTCAGGGGGCTCCTTGCTTCTAGTGAGCAAAGGCAGCCCTGCACTGCTACAGTCCTTCGCTTTTATTGGGTAGAAAGAGCGGGGAGGAGGAGGTAACGATTGGTCAGCTGCTTGGTTGATCACATTATTCTTAACAGGCCTGCAACACTTGGCCTTCCAAAGTGCTAGGATTACAGGCGTGACCCACCATGCCTGGCCTCTTCTCCCATTCTATGCCCCCATGCCTTATGCACATTTACTTACCCAGCTGCTTGCTAAGCACACACCACACTCACTTATCTGGTCATATATTTCCTTAGAAGCTTCAGAGGCCAGATCCTGATATAGACCAGACACCTCTAGCCACGATGGCACCAGTCCTTTCACCAGATGAAATAATAATTCAAGACAAGCCATTGGAGCGAGTCACACCACCTGACACCTCCCAGCCCCTCTGCCCCTTCTGCATTCCAACTCCTCTCTTTTTTTTTTTTTTTTTTTCCCAACTCCTCTCTTAAAATACCCATGCATTCGGGGCTGGGCACGGTGGCTCACGCCTGTAATCCCAACACTTTGCGAGGCTCAGGTGGGTGGATCGTGAAGTCAGGAGATCGAGACCATCCTGGCTAACATGGTAAAACCCCATCTCTCTTTTTTTTTTTTTTTTTTTTTTTGGAGACGGAGTCTCGCTCTGTCGCCCAGGTTGGAGTGCAGTGGCGGGATCTCGGCTCACTGCAAGCTCCGCCCCCCGGGTTCACGCCATTCTCCTGCCTCAGCCTCCCGAGTAGCTGGGACTACAGGCGCCGCCACCTCACCCGGCTAGTTTTTTGTATTTTTTAGTAGAGACGGGGTTTCACCGTGTTAGCCAGGATGGTCTCAATCTCCTGACCTCGTGATCCGGCCGTCTCGGCCTCCCAAAGTGCTGGGATTACAGGCTTGCGCCACTGCGCCCGGCCGTAAAACCCCATCTCTACTAAAAATACAAAAAATTAGCCGGGCGTGGGGGCGGGCGTCTGTAGTCCCAGCAATTTGGGAGGCTGAGGCAGGAGAATGGCGTGAACCTGGGAGGCGGAGCTTGCAGTGAGCCAAGATTGTACCACTGCACTCCAGCCTGGGTGACAGAGCGAGACTCCCTCTCAAAAAACAAACAGACAAACAAACAAACACCACCTGCATTCTCTCCACAAACGGAAGAGTGTAAATTTTTGGAAAGAATTATACTCACTCCTCCCTTGCTAGCGTGGATAATCACATCTCACTCTCTCTTTTTGTACACCTCACTCCTGTTATTGGGCTTCTTTTTACAAGAGGTGAGCAGTGGACCCTTTTGCTGGTTACAAATCAGGGTATGAATGTGGTGAGAATTGGAGTATACCCTCTGTTTATTTAGGTCTTCCTTAATTTCTCTCAATTATGCTTTGCAGTGGTCAGTGCAGAAGTTTTGCATATCTTTGTTAGTTTTACATCTAGGTTTTTATTTTTTTTATATGTTATTGTGAAAGGAAAATAAAAACTCAGGACCCCAGTTCACTATACCAAAAAAAAAAAAAAATTAAGTTGAATGCTGAGCCGTGCAAGCAGCTGCCTTTCCCTTTGTTTCTAAACAGATAGCCACAGATAAAAGGTTCCAGGCTTAGCTGGGTGCGGTGGCTCACGTCTGTAATCCCAGCACTTTGAGAGGCCAGGGTGGGTGGGTGGATTACCTGAGGTCAGGAGTTCAAGACCAGCTTGGCCAACATGGTGAAATCCCATCTCTACTAAAAATACAAAAAAAGGCCGGGCGCGGTGGCTCAAGCCTGTAATCCCAGCACTTTGGGAGGCCGAGACGGGTGGATCACGAGGTCAGGAGATCAAGACCATCCTGGCTAACGCGGTGAAACCCCGTCTCTACTAAAAATACAAAAAACTAGCCGGGCGAGGTGGCGGGCGTCTGTAGTCCCAGCTACTCGGGAGGCTGAGGCAGGAGAATGGCGTAAACCCGGGAGGCGGAGCTTGCAGTGAGCCGAGATCTGGCCACTGCACTCCAGCCTGGGCGACAGAGCGAGACTCCGTCTCAAAAAAATAAATAAATAAAAAATAAAAATAAAAAAATTAAAATAAAATAAAATAAAATAAAAATACAAAAAAAGTAGCCAGGCCTGGTAGTAGGCGCCTGTAATCCCAGCTACTTGGGAGGCTGAGGCAGGAGAGCTACTTAAACCCGGGAGGTGGAGGTTACTGTGAGCTGAGATCACGCCACTGCACTCCAGCCTGGGTGACAGAGTGAGTAACAGAGTGTCTGAAAACAACAACAACGACGCCCAAATCTGGCCAGGTGTGTGGCACACGCCTGTGATCCCAGCACTTTCAGAGGCAGAGGTGGGCATATCTGAATTCAGGGGTTCGAGACCAGCCTGGCCAATATGGTGAAACCCCATCTCTATTAAAAATACAAAAATTAGCTGGGTGTGGTGGTGCGTGCCTATAATCCCAGCTACTCGGGAGGCTGAGGCACAAGAATCACTTGCACTCAGGAGGCAGAGGATGCAGTGAGCCAAGATAGCACCACTGCACTCCAGCCTGGGTGAAGGAGTGAGACTCTGTCTCAAAAAAAAAAATAAAAAAGTTCAATATTTCCATTCTATGTTCATCTTATCTTGTGTTCAATGTCTCTACTCTATGTTCACCTTATCTTGTGTAAAGTGCTGATTTACTGAGGGCAAGTGTCAGAGACGTGTGAACCAGAGCAACTCCATCTTGAATAGGGGCTGGGTAAAATGAGGATGAGACCTACTGGACTGCATTCCCAGGAGGTCAAGGCATTCTTAGTCACAGGATGAGATAGGAGGTTGGCACAAGATACAGGTCATAAAGACCTTGCTGATAAAACAGGTTGCAGTAAAGAAGCCAGCTAAAACCCACCAAAACCAAGATGGCAACGAGAGTGACTTCTGGTTATCCTCACTACTACATTCCCACTGGTGCCATGACCATTTACAAATGCCATGGCAACATCAGGAAGTTACCCTATGTGGTCTAAAAAGGGGAGACATAAATAATCTATCCCTTGTTTCAGATATAATAAAAAATAACCATAAAAATGGGCAACCAGCTGCCCTCTGGCTGCTCTGCCATTCTTTTATTCCTTTACTTTCTTAATAAACTTGCTACAGACTTGTCCTGAATTCTTTCTTGTGGGAGATCCAAGAACCCTCTTTGGGGTCTGGATTAGGACCTCCTTCTAGTTACACAAGAGGAATTACATAATCGACTCTTCCCCTACCTGTTCCTTTGCTCAGAGAGAGAGAGAGAGAGAGAGAGAGAGACTGGGTTTCACTCCGTCACCCAGGGTGCAGTACAGTGGGGCAATCACAGCTCACAGCAGCCTGGACCTCCTGGGCTCAGTCGATCCTTGTGTTTCAGCCTCCTGAGTAGCAGGGACTGCAGGCATGCACCACCACACCCGGCCAACTTTTGTATTTTTTTGTAGAGATGTGGTTTCACGATGTTGCCTAGGCTGGTCTTGAACTCCTGGGCTCAAGCAATCTTCTCACCTCACTCTTCTTTTTTAAATTTTGAAGCCCTCAAAGTCACCTTTGGGGAAAGCCACAGACCATAGGCTGCTTCTGTGATTCCATTTTTTTCCCCCTCCTGGGCATTGTCCTTAACCTTGGAAAAATAAACTCCTAAATTGATTGAGACCTGTCTCAGATGCTTTTTGGTTTACACTACTATGAGCGATTTTTACTTCAAAAAAGGTTTGTTTGTTTGTAGCTGGTATGTAGAAATACCATTGATTTTTGCATATATTCCTTGATTCCAATTGATGCGACTTTGACGACTGGAGAAACACCAGGGTTTTGGTTTTGCACTGATAAGATTAATGACACTGACACATGTGGAGTGGTTATTTGTTTTTAGTTTTTTATTTTTTTGAGATGGAGTTTCACTCTTGTTGCCCAGGCTGGAGTGCAACGGCACGATCTTGGCTCACTGCAACCTCCGCCTTCCAGTTTCAAGCAATTCTCATGCCTCAGCCTCCTGAGTAGCTGAGATTACAGGGATGTGCTGCCGCACCTGGCTAATATGTGTATTTTTAGTGGAGACAGAGTCTCACTATGTTGGTCAGGCTGGTGGAGTGGTTTTAAGGAGCAAAAGGTTTAATAGGCAAGATAAAAAGAAGGAAGAAGAAAGCAGCTTCCCTGTAAAGAGACAGAATGGGGGGATTTGAATAAAGAGAAACTCAATGTGAGTCAAAAACGTGGTTGCTTTTATTGGGATGCTGGAGGAGGCAGCGTTTGGTTTGCATAAGGCCCAGGGGATTGGTTTGACCAGGTGTGTTATTTACCTAGCCAGCGAAAAACCTGGCCCTTTTACTTTAGTCCTTTAATATGCAAATGTAAGTTGCCATGTTTTGAACACATGGTGTTATCTGGAGGTGGCCATGACACTTGGTACACCTGGTGACAAGGACATGACAGTGGGAATTGCCATACTGGGTGAACCCAGTTTTTAAAGGCCAACATTTGCATATTAAAGCTTGCTGCCCCCACCCCTTCAAGCTGCCTTTTTTGTTAGAAAAGAGATGGTTTTGGGGTTGTTTTTTATTACAAGAAAATTTTTACTGAGAACCTTTACCTTTATTATTTGCCTAAAAATTATTTTTAATAACTTCTGTATTACAATGACCTTGCTCAATTCACCTGTGTCTAACAGTTTCTCGAGTATCTACAAGTAATGACTCTAAGAGTTAAAGAAAGAGGAAGGAAACATGAAAAGTGGCTCAACAGTCGAAGATAGGTTTGTTTATTCTGGAGAATAAACCTGAGAGGGGCTTCTGGCTGATTTCAGTCAGGGGCACTCTCTCTTACAAACAGCCATTTGTAGTTTTCTTTCTGTGAATGGTGAGTCACATCCCTGTGCATATTTCTACTGGATACTTGGTCTTTTTTTTTTTTTTTTTTTTTTTTTTTTTTGAGACGGAGTCTCGCTGTGTCTCCCAGGCTGGAGTGCAGTGGCGTGATCTCGGCTCACTGCAAGCTCCGCCTCCCGGGTTCACGCCATTCTCCCGCCTCAGCCTCCCAAGTAGCTGAGACTACAGGTGCCCGCCACCACGCCCGGCTAGTTTTTTGTATTTTTAGTAGAGACGGGGTTTCACCATGTTAGCCAGGATAGTCTCGATCTCCTGACCTCGTGATCCACCCGCCTCGGCCTCCCAAAGTGCTGGGATTACAGGCTTGAGCCACCGCGCCCGGCTTTGGTCTTTAATACTAAGAGTATTTATTGGTTTTTTAGGGTGAGAGGGCTTATCACAAGCTTGGAATGTTTCTGTGTGGGGGAGAAGTTTATGGTGGGGTTGGAATGTCTCTGGTCCCAGGGGAGGTTATCTCGGGGCTGGCATGTCTCTGGTCAGGGAGTAGTTTAGAATGTTTCTGGTCGGAGATGTTATTTGTGGTTTATGGTCATGCTGACCTTAGCCATTAGGCTGATGCCCTTTGGATTTAGGCATTTTTTGATCAAGGTGAACTTTAAAATGACGGTGCTTGTCCAAGATGGTGACAATGCTCCAGTGCTGTCAATGACAGTTTCATGTCCTCCTTTCCAATCTTCATGGCTTTTGTTTTTCTCACCTTATTACATTGGCTAAGACTTCCCTTATACTACTGAAAGGAAATAATGAAATAATTCTTAGCTTGGTTTCAATCTCAAAAGGGAGGCTTTTTATGTTATGCCTTTAAGCATGACACGTACTGTAGGTTTTTGTAGCCACAATTTATCAGATTAAGGAAGTTTCCTTTCATTCCTAGTTGCCGAGAGTTTTTATTGTAACTGAATATTGGCGAATTTTATCAAATGCTTTTCTGCATCTACTGAGATGGTGAGTAACTTTTCTTCTTTATTCTGTGAGTGTGGTGAATTGTGTTGCTTGATTTTCTTTTTTCTTTTCTGTGTTTTATGACAGGGTCAGGCCCTGTCATCCAGGCTGGGGGGCAGTGGTGTGATCATGGCTCACTGTAGCCTCCACCTCCCAGGCTCAATTGATCCCCGCACCTCAGCCTCCCGAGTAGCTGAGACTACAGGCAAATGCCACCATGCCCAGCTAATTTTTGCATTTTCTGGTAGAGACAGGGTTTTACCACGTTGGCCTGGCTGGTCTCAAACTTCTGGGCTCAAGTGATCTACAGGCTTCAGCCTCCTAAAGTGCTGGAATTACAGGGAGCCTTCATTTTCTAATGTTCAGCCAATCTTGCATTCCCGGAACAAACCTAAATTAGTGATGACGCTTTTTTTTTTTTTTTTTTTTTTTTTGCTTTCTGTGACCCTGGATTTGGTTTGTTCATGTTTTAAGAGTTATGCATCTCTATCATGAATCAAATAGTCCTAGACTTTTCGTTCTTGACATTTTTTTGGCCAGGCTTTGCTTTCAAGGTTATGCTTGCTTCTTCAAAGACGTTGAGCAACCTTTCCTCTTTTATATTCTCTGGAAGTTTGTGTAAGACTGGTATTTTTTTCTTTCATCAGGGTTTCAAAGAATTCACTGAGGAAGTTCTGAGCCTGGAGTCACTTCCTCTGGCCCTGTGGGATCTCACTGTTGTTTGAATTGGCAATGTTTATTTATGAGTAGGCTTGAGAACTTTTTGTCTGTTGAAACAGCCATTTGTAGTTTTCTTTCTGCGAACAATGAGTCACATCCCTGTTCATGTTTCTACTGGATACTTGATCTCTAATATTAAATATTTAAGTATTTAAATATTTCAAAAACCAGCCCCACATCATGTATTGAAACTGTTTTTCTCCAGGTTTTTCACTGGTCTTTTGTTGTTGTAGTGGTTGACAATAGAGATGAGATGTTACTATGTTGCTCAGGCTGGTCTCAAACTCCTAGGCTCGAGTGATCTGAGGCGCCCAAAATGCTGGGATCACAGGTGGGAACCATTGTGTTCAGCTTGATGTAAACAAAAAAAAAAAATCTTAAAAGACCAGTGAAGGCTGGACACAGGGCTCACACTTGAGATCCCAGCACTGTGAAAGGTTTAGGTGGGCGGATTGCTTCAATCCAGGAGTTTGAGACCAGCCTGAGCAACATGGCAAAACCCCATCTCTATTTTTAAAATTATTTTTAAATCAAAAATTTTTGGCTGAATGCGGTGTCTCATGCCTATAACCCAGCACTTTGTGGGGCTGAGGCGGGTGGATCACCTGAGGTCAGGAGTTCGAGACCAGCCTAACCAACATGGTGAAACCCCATCTCTACTAAAAATATAAAACTTAGCCGGATGTGGCAGTGGACGCCTGTAATCCCAACTACTCGGGAGGCTGAGGCAGGACAATCGCTTGAACCCGGGAAGTGGAGATTCCAGTGAACTGAGATTATGCCACTGCACTCCAACCTGAGCAACAGAGTGGGACTCCATCTCAAAAAAAATTTTTTTAAATATTTAAATAAAAATAAAAATTAAACTAAATTTAAATTTTTAATTTTTACATGTTCATATTTATTAGCTTTTTTTCTTTTATGGCTTTTTGGTTTTATGACATGCTTAGAAGGGTCTGTCCCCCTCTAAGAACATAAATAAAATTTGCTCATGTGTTCTTGTAATATTTATATGGTTTCATTTTGGTTTGTTTGTTTGTTTTGAGACAGAATCTCGCTCTGGAGTGGAGTGGTGCAACCTCGGCTCACTGCAACCTCCACCTCCCAGGTTCAAGTGATTCTCCCACCTCAGCCTCCCAAGCAGCTGGGATTATAGGCGCCCGCCACCATGTCCGGCTAATTTTTACATTTGGAACATTGGGACTTTAGTCTCCCCATCTATAAAACTGGTGTAATCACAGCTCCCCTTCTGGAGAGAATTATATAAATTAACGCATATAAAGCAATAGAATAGCACCCAGCCCAACAGATGCTGTTTCTGTTGTATTAAGATATATATTCGGGTCAAGGGAAGTTCTGTTAAAGGATCGTATGTGCCAGGAGACCCCGACATGCTGAAGGAGCCAAGAAATCGAAGAAAGAGGCCGACAAATCAAGTTTGTTGGTGCGGCACAATTAATTAGAGGAAATTTATAGACAGAAGCATGGTCTTGGGCAGCCACAAGACATATAATCGTTCACACTGCAAACCCCCAGACCCAGGACTTATATCTTGGGGAAAATATATGTACCCTGGAAGGAATGTGTAAATGGCCACAGGTGTCATATCCTGTGATTTCTGCAACAGCATCAAGGGTGATTTTGGAGGAAACGTACAGTGAATAGGTGTTTCTGCATAATGAGTAATACATCAACTAGACATTTTGAGGCATTCCCAGACTCAGGGTTAGTTAGAAGTTACATGGTGAGGCCGGGTGCGGTGGCTCAAGCCTGTAATCCCAGCACTTTGGGAGGCCGAGACGGGCAGAGCACAAGGTCAGGAGATCGAGACCATCCTGGCTAACACGGTGAAACCCCGTCTCTACTAAAAAATACAAAAAACTAACCGGGCGCGGTAGTCCCAACTACTCGGGAGGCTGAGGCAGGAGAATGGCGTGAACCCGGGAGGCGGAGCTTGCAGTGAGCTGAGATCCGGCCACTGCACTCCAGCCTGGGCGGCAGAGCGAGACTCTGTCTCAAAAAAAAAAAAAAAAAGAAGTACATGGTGAATTAGCATTTAAGATAAAGTCACTTTTGTCCTTACAAAGGAGTATCTATCCATTCCCATTTTATTCAGTGTTGTTTTTTTTTAATCTGTTTGTTTTTATCAAGAATGTGTGTTGGCCGGGCGCGGTGGCTCAAGCCTGTAATCCCAGCACTTTGGGAGGCCGAGGCGGGCGGATCACAAGGTCAGGAGATCGAGACCACAGTGAAACCCCGTCTCTACTAAAAATACAAAAAATTAGCCAGGCGCGGTGGCGGGCGCCTGTAGTCCTAGCTACTCAGGAGGCTGAGGCAGGAGAATGGCGTGAACCCAGGAGGCGGAGCTTGCAGTGAGCCGAGATCGCGCCACTGCACTCCAGCCTGGGCAACAGCGTGAGACTCCGTCTCAAAAAAAAAAAAAAAAAAAAAAAAAAAAAGAATGTGTGTTAATGGCTGGGTGCAGTGTCTCACGCCTGTAATCCCAGCACTTTGGGAGGCCAAGGCAGGTGGATCACCTGAGGTCAGAAGTTTGAGACCAGCCTGGCCAACATGGTGAAACTCCGTTTCTACTAAAAATATAATAATTAGCTGGGCGTGGTGGCAGGCACCTGTAATCCCAGCTACTTGGGAGGCTGAGGCAGGAGAGTTACTTAAACCTGGGAGGTGGAAGCTGCAGGGAGCCAAGATCACACCATTGCACTCCAGCTTAGGGGACGAGAGTGAAACTCGATCTCAAAAATAAATAAATAAATAAATAACCAATGTGTGTTTGTTTGTTTGTTTGTTTTTTTGAGACCGAGTCTGGCTCTGTGGCCCAGGCTGGAGTGCAGTGGCGCGATCTCAGCTCACTGCAAGCTCCAGCTCCCAGGTTCACGCCATTCTCCTGCCTCAGCCTCCCGAGTAGCCGGGACTACAGGCGCCTGCCACCACGCCCGGCTAATTTTTTGTATTTTTAGTAGAGATGGGGTGTCACCTTGTTAGCCAGGATGGTCTCGATCTCCTGACCTCATGATCCGCCCGTCTCGGCCTCCCAAAGTGCTGGGATTACAGGCTTGAGCCACCGCGCCCAGCCTACCAATGTGTGTTAATGCTGGACGTGGTGGCTCCCACCTATAATCCTAAACGCTTTGAGAGGCCAAGGTGGGAAGATCGTTTGAGCTCAGGATTTAAGATCAGCCTGGGCAACATGGTGAAACCCCATCTCTACAAAATACCAGCTGGGCGTGGTGATGTGTGCCTGTAGTTTCAGCTACTCAAGAAGCTGAGGCAGAGGCTGGGTGTGGTGGCTCATGCCTGTAATCTCAGCACTTTGGGAGGTCAGGGTGGGCGGATCACCTGAGGTCAGGAGTTCGAGACCAGCCTGACCAACATGGTGAAACCCTGTCTCTACTAAAAATACAAAATTAGCTGGGCTTGGTGGCGCATGCCTGTAGTCCCAGCTACTTGGGTGGCCAAGGTAGGAGAATCGCTTGAACCCGGGAGGCGGAGGTTGCAGTGAGCCGAGATCACACCACTGCACTCCAGCCTGGGCAACAAGAGCAGAACTCAATCTCAAAAACAAAACAAAACAAACAAACAAAAAAAGCTGAGGCAGGAGGATCTCTTGAGCCTAGGAGATCAAGGCTGCAGTGAGCTGTCATTGCACCACTCTACTCCAGCCTGGGCAACAGAGCGAGACCTTGTCTTTAAATAAATAAATAAACAAATAAACAAATAAATAAATAAATAAAAATGGGTGTTAAATGTTGTCAAATGCATCTTCAGTCTCGATGGAGTGATGTTTTTCTCCTCTGGTGAAAGATAAGAGCTAAGAGTCACGTTCAGGGACATACCGAGAAGACCTTCCTTGCAATATTAGTGCTGAGAGGCCAAGGTGGGAGGATTGTTTGAGCTCAGGATTTAAGATCAGCCTGGGCAACATGATGAAACCCCATCTCTACAAAATATTAGCTGGGCATGGTGATGTGTGCCTGTAGCTTCACTACTCAAGAAGCTGAGGCAGAGGCTGGTAGGTAGGTCACGTTGTTCTTCTTAATACACTACTGGTTCTCCTTTTTAATTATATATTCTCCAATTTTGTTAGGATTTTGCTTTGCATCATAAACACAATTAGTCTGTGGTTTTTTTTTGCCAGGTTTGGGGTCAATGCTACGCTGGCTTTGTAAAGCAGATGCGGAAATTTTCCTCCTTATTCTATGGTGTGGGAGCTTAATTAGCAGAAGAGATCTCAGGTGCTAATGACAGGACACACTTAACCTGTGGAAATTTCCAGAAGGGTTTTTAAGGTAGGACAGTGTTCTGGCAATGTTTTCAATTCCTTTTTGTGATCGCTGATGTGTTTAGATCTTTGCTCATTATTTTTGGTTTCATTTGTTACTTATATTTAAGGTTGCCAAAGTTAGAATATAAAAATATAGATGCTGGCTGGGGACAGTGGCTCACGCTTGTAATCCCAGCACTTTGGGAAGCTGAGACCAGCGGATCATTTGAGGTTAGGAGTTCCAGACTAGCCTAGCCAACATGGTAAAACCCTGTCTCTACTAAAAATACAAAATTTAGCCAGATGTGGTGGCAGGTGTTTGTAATTCCAGCTACTTGGGAGGCTGAGGCACAAGAATCCCTTGAACCTGGGAGGTAGAGGTTGCAGTGAGCCAAGATTGCACCACTGCACTCCAACCTGGGTGATAGAGTGAGACTCCGTCTCAGAAAAAATAAATAAATAAATAAACAAACAAATAAATAAAAATATAGGATGCCCAATTAAATCTGAATGTCAGATAAATGACAATTTGTTTTTAGCCTAAGTATGTCCTACGTATTGCAACTCAACTCCATTTATATCATCCTAAAAGGCTTTTATTATGTCCAAGTTTTCCAATTTATTAAAAGAAAGATGAGTAATCTTTATTTTTTTTTATTTTTTATTTATTTATTTTTTTTTTTTTTTGAGACGGAGTCTCGCTCTGTCGCCCAGGCTGGAGTGCAGTGGCGCGATCTCGGCTCACTGCAAGCTCCGCCTCCCGGGTTCTCGCCATTCTCCTGCCTCAGCCTCCCGAGTAGCTGGGACTACAGGCGCCCACAACCGCGCCCGGCTAATTTTTTTTGTATTTTTAGTAGAGACGGGGTTTCACCGTGGTCTCGATCTCCTGACCTTGTGATCCGCCCGCCTCGGCCTCCCAAAGTGCTGGGATTACAGGCGTGAGCCACCGCGCCCAGCAAGATGAGTAATCTTTTAACTTCCCCTAAAGATGTGGTTATTTCTTCATTCTCATTTCTTATTTTATGTATTCATTTGTATCAATTCACTAGCTAATAGCCTATTATATATTTTTTTCAAAGGCCTATTATTCTGATTTCAGATTTATCAGTTTCTGCTTCAGTTGTTCCTAAGTTCTTTCGCTTTATTTTTCCTTTACTGACTTTTTTTTTCTTTTCTCTTTTTTTTTTTTTTTTTTTTTTTTTTTTTTTTTTTTTTGTGATGGAGTCTCGCTCTGTCGCCCAGGTTGGAATGAAGTGGCACGATCTCGGCTTGCAGAAACCTCTGCCTGCCAGGTTCAGGTGATTCTCCTGCCTCAGCCTCTTGAATAAGTGGGATTACAGGTGCGTGCCACCTGCCTGGTTAATGTTTGTATTTTTAATAGAGATGGGGTTTCACCATGTTGGGCAGACTGATTTCGAACTTCTGACCTCAAATGATCGGCCTGCCTCAGACTCCCAAAGTGTTGGGATTACAAGTGTGAACCACCATGCCTGGCTTCCTTTACTAACTTCTTAAATAATATACTTTATTTATTTATTTATTTTTGTTTGTTTGTTCTTTTGTTTGTTTGCTTGTTTTTCAGATGGAGTCTCGCTCTGTCGCCCAGGCTGGAGTGCAGTGGTGCCATCTCAGCTCACTGCAAGCTCCACCTCCTGGGTTCAAGCAATTCTCCTGCCTCAACCTCCCGAGTACCTGGGACTACAGGCACACACCACCATGCCCAGCTAATTTTTTTTTTTTTTTAGTCGAGACGGGGTTTCACCATGCTTGCCAGGCTGGTCTTGAACTCCTGACTCCGTGATCTGCCTACCTTGGCCTCCCAAAGTGCTGGGATTACAGGTGTGAGCCACCATGCCTGGTCTGTTTGTTTTTGAGATGAAGTCTCGCTCTGTTACCCAGGCTGGAGTACGGTGGCACGATCTCAGCTCACTGCAACCTCTGCTTCCCAGGTTCAAGCAATTCTCCTGTCTCAGCCTCCCAATCAGCTGTGATCACAGGTGCCGGCCACCACACCTGGCTAATTATTTTGTATTTTTAGTAGAGACAGGGTTTCACCATGTTAGCCAGGCTGGTCTTGAACTCCTAACCTCAAATAATCCACCTGCCTCGGCCTCCCAAAGTGCTGGGATTGTAGACATGAGCCACCGCACCTGGCCTATTTATTTTGATTTGGTGAACGAGCCTTCTCTGGGTAGGTGGCAGTCCCAAGGTTGACCAAGGGTCCATGGAGTGCACACTCACTCTGCAGGTAAGTCAGAATCCGGCACCATGGAGCCAGGGTTGCACCCCTGCTGTGGGGAACAGGAGCCCCTTTTCCTCTCCCTGACATGCAGGGACAAAGTTATCATGCTCTGTGGGTGCCGCTGGGAGGCACTGATGGGAGAGACTGGCCAGGCCTTCCCAAGCAAGCTCCAGGCAACCTCCCAGCACCCCGGCCCAGATGTAGGTGTGGTCTGGGAGCACAGAGCCAGGTTCCCACCGTGGGGCACCTAGGGTTTGTGCCTAGCAGCCTCTTCCTCCTTTGGTTCCCTTTTCCTTTTTGGCCCACAGGGTTTGGGACAGGTGGCTGCTACCAACAGGTCTCAAGGTGGCCCCACAGACCTGAGCCAGCCACTTCTCCTCAGCCCTCCCCTGCCCATGAAGACTGCTCAGAGGGGCCCCATTGAGAGCTGGATCTGGGACTTTGGTTAAACTGCAAGGGGAGAAGCTCTGTCACCCTGCAGGGCGTGAAGTTCAGCTGAAGCCATTGGGACCATGGCCTGGGAGCCCAACTAGGGGGAGGCTACCACACAGAGCGCCTGAGTTCTGGCAGCGGCCCAAGAGAGTCAGTGATGATGGCAGGTCTGCCCGAGGGTGGGCCGGCTTGGCCCCTCATCTCAAAGTGAGCCAGCTTTTGCTCCCTGACCTTCCTCCTAGTCTGCCAGACCACCCCTTCCAGCCACGCAGTCAAGCCCACATTAGGAATTAGCCCCATCCAGCCCCTCTCCCACATACGACCTCCAAATATGTCCATGTCCCAATCCCTACAACCCAAGATTAGACCTTATGTGGCAAGAGTGACTTTGAAGATGTGATTCAATTAAGGATTTTGAGATGGGGAGATTATCCTGGACCATCCAGGTGGGCCCACTATGCCCCCAAAATTCACATGTTGAAAGCTAATCACCAATGTGATAGTACCCGCAGGTGGGGCCTTTGGGATGTGGTTAGGTCATGAGGGTAGAGCCCTCATGAATGGGATTAGCGCCCTATAAAAGAGACCCCAGAAGCCGGGCATAGTGGGCTGCACCTGCAGAACCAGCTACTGAGGAGGCTGAGGCAGGAAGATCTCTTGGGTACAGCAGAGAGCTCTATGATCACGCCATTGCACTCCAGCCTTGGTGACAGAGTGAGACCCTGTCTCTAAAGTAATTAAATAAAAGGGACCCCAGAGAGCTAGCTAGCTTCTTCCACTATGTCAGTTAGAAGGCGCCATATATGAGGACGTGGGCCCTCACAGGACATCAAATCTGCCAGCACCTTGATCTTGGACTTCCCAGCCTCCAGCGCTGTGAGCAATAAATTTCTGTAAAATGCTATAAGCCACCCACTTTCCAGTATTTTTGTTACGGCAGCCCAGGCAGACTAAAACAACCTCTGTGGCACATTTGGGGTGATGTAGGAACAGCCGATGTTCCCAGGAACCAGTGAGGGGCAGGAGTCCCAGATCCCTCTAGCGAGATCCCCAGAGAGTGCCATGTACCCGCCCTGCAGCTGGCAAAGCTGTTTATGGAAGTTAGGGGCCTGTTGGTTTAGAGCGGCCATTCTCAACCAGGGGGATGTGGCACTGTCTTGAGACAGTTTTGGTTGTCATGAGTGGGTGTGTGTGGTGGGGAGTGCTACTGCATCACACAGGCTGAGGCACGGGATGCTGCTCAACATCCTACAGTGTGGGGACGGCCCTCACAACAAAGAATCACTTCATTCAAAACATGGATGAGGGCCAGGCACAGTGACTCACACCTGTAATCCCAGCATTTTAGGAGGCCGAAGCAGGAGGATTGTTTGAAGCCAGGAGTTTGAGACCAGCCTGGGCAACATGGTGAAACCCCATCTTTACAAAAAAACCAAAAAACCAGCCGGGTGCGGCGATGCACACCTGTACTCCCAGCTACTTGGGGGCCTGAGGTGGGAGGATGGCTTGAGCCCAGGAGGTCGAGGCTGCAGTGGGCTGAGACTGCACCATTTCACTCCAGCCTGGGTGATAAAGTGAGACCCTGTCTCAAAAAAAAAAAAAAAAAAAAAACAAATAGCTGAGTATGGCAGCATGCATGGTGGTTTGTGCCTGTAGTCCCAGCCACCTGAGAGGCTGAGGTGAGAAGATGACTTAAGCCAGGGAGGCGAAGGCTGCAGTGAGCCAAGATCGCGCCCTGCATTCCAGCCTGGGTGACAGAGCCAGACCCTGTCTCAAAAAAAGTGACAGAACAGATTCTGTGGCAATAAGATACCAAATTATAAAGAGGGCCCAAGGCCAAGCCAGGCAAGGGTTAATTCATACACCCCGCACTTAAAGAATAAGCTATGTTCTAACAGCAACGAAACTTTCCTTTTTCTCCAGCAGCTAAACAAGCACTGGCCTGAAGCAACGTTAATGCACTTGGCGGCTCATCCAGCTCACGGATGCCGACTTATTGACCCCCTGTTCTTCCAGCCATAACTACAGCTCTGACTGGACAAGAGACCAATGTCAGTAACTTTCGCCTGATAAGAGATCATTGACCATGAACTGCTCTGGTTGGTTTTCAGAGGCTGCTCACTTGCAGGCCTTCAGGCCCTGAAAAGATCTTTCGACAGATGGAGCCTAATTGTAATTATTTTATTTTATTTTATTTTATTTTATTTTATTTTATTTTATTTTATTTTTATTGAGATGGAGTCTCACTCTGTTGCCTAGGCTGGAGTCCAGTGGCACCATCTTGGCTCACTGCAACCTCCGCCTCCTGAGTTCAAGCAATTCTCCTGCCTCAGCCTCCCAAGTAGATGGGATTACAGGCACCCGCCACCGTGCCCGGCTGATTTTTATATTTTTAGTAGAGTTGGGGTTTCACCATGTTGGCCAGGCTGGTCTCGAACTCCTGACCTCATGTGATCCACCCGTCTCGGCTCCATGAAGTGCTAGGATTATAGGTGTGAGCCACTGTGCCTGGCCTTGTAATACATTTTAATATTAAGTCTCCACCATCTCCGTCCTACAGTGAACATGAGTCCTATGTCACATGCATGTTCTTTCAATACACGTGTCAGGACTGCCTTCATGAATATTCATAGCTCTCCCTGTAACCTGTTGAATATGTATGTTTAGCCAACCCCTTCAGCATATAGCTCCTGCCCCAACCTCTCCTCCTTAGAAGTGCCTATCTCCTGATCACAAGGTCAGGAGATCGAGACCATCCTGGCTAACATGGTGAAACCCCATCTCCACTAAAAATACAAAAAAAATTAGCTGTGCATGGTGGCGGGTGCCTGTAGCCCAGCTACTCGGGAGGCTGAGGTAGAAGAATGGCGTGAACCGGGAGGCGGAGCTTGCAGTGAGCTGAGATCGCACCACTGCACTCCAACCTGGGCAACAGAGCGAGACTCCATCTCAAAAAAAAAAAAAAAAAAAAAAAAAAAGAAGTGCCTGTCTCTGGTCTCTGCCAGAGGCTATGCTTTTGAAAGTGGTGGATGGCCACCCTGCAGGTTGTAACTCTTTATGAAAAATAAAGTTGCCACTGTGGCTCACACCTGTAATCACCCAGCACTTTGGGAGGCCAAGGCAGGTGGATCACCTGAGGTCAGGATTTCAAGACCAGCCTGGCCACATGGTGAAACCCCATCTCTACTAAAAATGCAAAATGAGCTGAGTGCAATGGTACACGCCTGTAATCCCAGCTACTCAGGAGGCAGAGGCAGGAGAATCACTTGAAGCTGGGAGGCAGAAGTTGCAGTGAGCTGAGATTGTGCCACTGCACTCCAGCCTCGGCAACAGAGTGAGACTTTGTTTCAAAGGAAAAAAAAAAAAAAAAAGAAAGAAAGTCAGGGGGATGGGAGGAGAGCTTCAGGAAGAATAGCTAATGGATGCTGGGCTTAATACCTAGGTGATGGGTTGATCTCTGCAACAAACAACCAAAGCACGTGTTTATCTATGTAACAAACCTGCATATCCTACATATGGGCCCCTGAACTTAAAATACAAGTTGAAGGAAAAAAAAAAAAGAAAATCTTGTCGGGCATAGTGGCTCACACCTATAATCCCAGCACTTTGGGAGGCTGAGGAGGGAGGATGGCTTGAGACCAGGAGTTCAAGACCAGCCTGGGCAACATAGCAAGACCCTGTCTCTACAAAAAAAAAAAAAATGTAAAAATTGGCCAGGTTACACCTGTAGTCCCAGCTACTTGGGAGGCTGAGGCAGAAGGATGGCTTGAGCCCAGGAGGTTAAGAGCGCAGTGAGCTGTGATTGCACCACTGCACTCCAGCCTGAACGACAGAGCACGACCCTATCTCAAAAAAAAAAAAAAAAAGAAAGAAAGAAAGAAAAGAAAAGAAAGAAAAAAAGAAAGGAAAGAAGAAAGAAAAAGTATCTTTTCCAAATTTGTGAATTGTGTGATTTTTCAGTTAACCAGCTCTCAGGACTGGGGCCAGTCAGGCTGCTGAGTCCTGGCCACCAGAGTGGTGAGGTGTTGGGGAGGCAGAGGTGGCGCTTGTCTCTGTCCAGGGGTGGCCTGGCTGAGGTTCGGCTGGTCTGCGAGCATCAGTTTCCCCACCTCCATGGTGGTGCAGTGTGGAGAACCATAGGAGCCTGGTGCAGGCACCCCTCTGTGCACTGTCCGATGGTCCCCTCCCCCACGTAGAACCATGGAATCAGGCCACTGTCCGCCTCTTCTTTAATCTTGAACTGGAGGATATACAGGTTGAGCGGGTGGGAGAGTGGCCCCAGGCAAGATGCCTGAGGAGGGATAGAGAGGCCCGTTCAGGGCCACCAGGGGCTCTGGGAAAGGGGGTCAGGGACGGGGCCCAGCCTCCCATCTGCCCAGCTGGTCCCTGCCACCTCTTCCACTCTCAGCTGGACTCCCCTGCCAGGGGTCCAGATCCTGCCGGAGTACTTGGTCCCCCAGCCATGTCCGGCCTGGACATAGGACCCATGGTGGGGCCGGACTTCAGCTCTGGGCAGAGCAGTGTCTCAGTAGCCTGCGGCCTCCCCACCCTTCCTCAGGTCCGAGACGGCATACACACAGGCCCCCTCCTGGGACACGGCCTGGACCACGTTCAAGAAGAAGGGCCTCTGGGTCTGGTTCTGGCCACGGTCTTGGAGTCCCCTCTGTACCTCCTGGAGAGGAGAGAAAGCAGGTTCACAGGGGAGGGCAGCTCAGCCCATCTCCCGAAGGGAGGGGCCTCTGCAAGAAATGAGAAAAATGATCAAAAGGCAAGACTGAGAAGAAGAGGGCCTGAAGACACAGGAAGAGGGGAGGACCTGATGGGAGCATGGAAGAGATCTAAAGGCCCATAGAGGACAAGGTCAGCCTCCAGGGACTATGTATGAAGGACACCACCCAGGCCTGAAGACCTCCAGATGCAAGTTCATGTCTGTTCTGGATCCAAGGACACCAGGGCCTTGAAGTACAAATCTGAGTTCAGGGGGCCTTCGATGAAGGGCATGGCTTCTCAAGATTTAGACACTGAGGCCAGACACAGTGGCTCACACCTGTAATCCCAACACTTTGGGAGGCTGAGGAAGGAGGATCACTTGAGGCCAGGAGTTTGAGATCAGCCTGGGCAATACAGAAAGATCCTGTTTCTCCTAAAAAAAAAAAAAAAAAAGGCAGGCATGGTGGCACACACCTACAGTGTTAGCCACTTGGGAGCCAAGGTGGGAGGATCACTTGAGGCCAGGAGTTTGAGAGCAGCCAGGGCAACAACAAAGCAAGACACCGTCTCTACAAGAAAATCAAAAATTGGGCTGGGCCCGGTGGCTCACACCTGTAATCCCAGCACTTTTGGAGGCTGAGGCAGGAGGATCTTTTGAGCTCAGGAGTTCAAGACCAGCCTGGGCAACATAGCGAGATCACGTCTTTATTAAAAAAGAAAAGAAAAGAAAAAAAAAATTAGTCGGGTGTGGTGGCCCTGTGCTTGTAGTCCCAGCTACTCAGGAGGCTGAAGCAGGAGGATCCCTTGAGGCCAGGAGTTTGAGGCTACAGTGAGCCTTGATCGTGACACTGCACTCCAGCCTGGGCAAAAGAGCAAGACTGAAACCACCTTTGCAAAATTATGACTGAGACAGTGAGAGATCTAACTTAATCAACTCCATCTTGCTTCTAACCTCCCAGTTGTCCTTGTTCATTCCTGGGTGTAGGCTGAACTAACTTTGAGAGAAACTTAGTTTATAGTTTAAAACAAAGACAGTAGGCCGGGCGCGGTGGCTCAAGCCTGTAATCCCAGCACTTTGGGAGGCCGAGACGGGCGGATCACGAGGTCAGGAGATCGAGACCATCCTGGCTAACACGGTGAAACCCCGTCTCTACTAAAAATACAAAAAAACTAGCCGGGCGAGGTGGCGGGCGCCTGTAGTCCCAGCTACTCGGGAGGCTGAGGCAGGAGAATTGCGCGAACCCGGGAGGCGGAGCTTGCAGTGAACGGAGATCTGGCCACTGCACTCCAGCCTGGGCGACAGAGCGAGACTCCGTCTCAAAAAAAAAAAAAAAAAAAACACAAAGACAGTAACAGCCCTTTCCCAAAGCAGACCTCCTTCTTGCCTGAGCACTAGATTGCCTTCATAGGACTCACATTAGCCACAAGATTAGAAATTACGGTTTAGGAGTCATGCAGCTGAAGGCTACAAGATTCTGACCCTCCCTAAACTGCTCCTAAGATCAGTGTTGGAGATATTTTGCAGACCCTGCACTTGATGGATCAGCTGGCACCATCCAGATGGATTAACTGGCTCATCTGATCTTGTGGCCCCCACCCAGGAACTGACTCAGCTCAAGAAGACAGTTTCAACTCCCTAAGATTCTACGATTTCCCGGTGTGTGTGTGTGTGTGTCTGTTTTTGAGATGGAGTCCTGCTCTGTCACCCATGCTGGCATGCAATGGCATGATCTTGGCTCACTGCAACTTCCCCTTCCAGATTCAAGTGATTCTCTTGCCTCAGCCTCCCCAGTAGCTGGGATTACAGACGCCTGCCACTACGCCCAGCTAATTTTTGTATTTTTAGTAGAGACAGGTTTTTGCCATGTTGGCCAGGCTGGTCTCCCGACCTCAGGTGATCCACCCACCTCAGCCTCCCAAAGTGCTGGGATTACAGGCATGAGCCACCGGGCCCAGCCAACTCCTTGTGATTTCATCCCTGACCAGTCAGCACTCCTGGCTCATTGGCTTCCCCCAACCCACCAAGCTGTCCTTAAAAACACTGCACCCTAGCCAGGTGCGGTGGTCATGCCTGTAATCCCAGCACTTTGGGAGGCCGAGGTGGGCAGATCACCTGAGGTCAGGAGTTCGAGACCATCCTGGCCAACATGGAGAAACCCTGTTTCTGTTAAAAATACAAAAATTAGCCAGGCTTGGTGGCACACACCTGAAATCCCAGCTACTTGGGAGGCTGAGACATGAGAATTGCTTGACCCCAGGAGGCAGAGGTTACAGATCATGCCACTGCACTCCAGCCTGGGCGACAGAGCAAGACTCTGTCTCAAAAACAAAACAAAACAAAACAAACACGAAAAAACTCTACTCCCCGAATGTTCAGGTAGACTGATTTGAGTAATAATAAAACTCCGGTCTCCCACCCAGCAGGCTCTGCCTGAATTACTCTTTCTCTATTGTAATTCCCCTGTCTTGATGAATCCGCGGTTACAAGACCTTGCCTCAAAAAAATTTCAAAAAAGACCTATGATCGCAACACACGATGTCAAGACCTTAGACACCCAGGAACCCACAACTTTAGGGCCCTTCTGGTGTCTGTTGGTGGAGAATTCAGCTAGGATAAGGATGTGAATACCCATGAATCCAAGGAAATTAAATCCCTAAGCTAAAGGCACACACAGTCCCACAGTGTGAGACACTCAGGGCATGGGAGCCTACAGGCTCAGACTCAAGACCCTGAATTTGTGGACTTCAAGGAAGTCAGAGACCAAAGTAGCCCTAGCCTTGTGCTTGTTCCTAAGATGCCAAGTACCTTGCCCGGGGGCTATGGTCCTCACGAACTACCAGTCTGTAAAGGGGCAGAGGTTCTAGAGTACAGGGACCTGTGCTACGAGGGCCCCGTGTTTCCAGATACCATTTAAGACTAATGACCTGAGAACTTGGCTGGGTGCAGTCACTCACACCTGTAATCCCAGCAATTTGGGAGGCCGAGGCAGGCGGATACCTGAGGTCAGGAGTTCCAGACCAGCCTGGCCAATATGGCAAAACCCCATCTCTACTAATAATACAAAAATTAGCCAGGCATGGTGGTGTGGGCCTGTAATCCCAGCTACTCGGGAGGCTGAGGCAGGAGAATCACTTGAACCCAGGAGGTGGAGGTTGCAATGAGCTGAGATCGCGCCACTGCACTCCGGCCTGGGTGACAGAGTGAAACTGTGTCTCAACGACAATAACAAGCCAAAAAAAGAAAAAAAAAAAAAAGACTAATGGCCCGGGGACCTTACCCCGCAGGGCCTGAGATTCCGGAGACATCTAGGTGCTTCAGGTGATGCCACATGGCCTGAGCTGCTGACAAGGTAAATGAGGTCTTTGGAGCCCTGCACATTTGGCTATAAGTTCCCCGTGCCTGACAATTCGTAGAATTGCCCACTGTCCTTAGACTTGAAGGCCAAGATCCTCACTGCTGAAGCCAAAGCTGGACTTACAGTGCTCAGAGACTCCATTCCTCAGAGTCCACTGGCCAAACTCCAAGACTCTGAGGATCAAAGACTCTCCTCACCCTAGTCCCTGGGCCTTAGCTGTGAAGGTCCTTGGAGGCTCGAAGTCTCCAACCCAGAGTTTAGGATTTACTCCATGGAAAGCCCTAGACCTGAATAGCTGACATTCCAACTCCCCAAGGGAACTGAGAACCTTAAGTTCGTGGGCCACTGGATTCCATTAATCCCAGTCCCCAGACTGTCATCTCCCAAATTCTCAGCATTTCAGGTCCTCAGAGTGAAAGATCCTGAGAATTGATGTTCACGAGGACAAAGGTCCTTCAGTCAAGAGTCAAGGGAGGGCCAGGCACAGTGGCTCATGCCTGTAAGCCCAGCATTTTGGGAGGCCAAGGTGGGCAGCTCACTTGAGGTTGGGAGTTCGAGACCAGCCTGGCCAACATGAGGAAACCCCGTCTTTACTAAAAACACAAAAATTAGCCAGGCTTGGTTTGCACGCCTGTAGTCCCAGCTACTCAGAGGCTGAGGCAGGAGAATTGCTTGAACCTGGGAAGCGGAGGTTGTGGTGAGGCCAGATTGTGCCACTGCACTCCAGCCTGAGTGACAGAGTGAGACTGCCTAAAAAATAAAAATAAAATAAAAAAAGAGTCAAGGGAGGAGGGCTCCAAAGCATGTGCCCTGGATCTTGAAATCCTCCATATCTAAGATCCCTGGAACCTGAGAGCCCTGAGAGGGTCTTCCTGTCATGCGAAGGACCCTACATGGGGAGGGAGGCCTGCAAACTCCAAGAATTTGAGCCTAACAGGCTGAGGTCCTTAGTCTCAAGGTGTGAAGACTAAGACTGTTGGGGACTACACTCTGTTCCTACACTAAGGTCCCAGTCCATGGTTCTCAGGTTCTAAGGGCTTGGAAGGTGGACTTGAAACCGAAGAAATCTCATAACAGGAGAGGCAGCTTTGAGGACCTTGAACCTCAGTTAGCTGAACTGAACTGACCTCAGGAACCAAGTTTGGAGCCTTGAAAAGATATCAATCTTTTTTTTTTTTTTTTTTTTTTGAGACAGAATTTTGCTTTTGTTGCCCAGGCAACAAAAATCGTGCAATGGCACGATCTCAGCTCACTGCAACCTCCGCCTCCCAGGTTCAAGCAATTCTCCTGCCTCAGCCTCCTGAGTAGCTGGGATTACAGGTGTGCGCCACCATGCCTGGCTAATTTTTGTATTTTTACTAGAGATGGGGTTTCACCATGTTGGCCAGGCTGGCCTGGAAGTCCTCACCTCAGGTTATCCACCTGCCTCTGCCTCCCAAAGTGCTGGGATTACAGGCATGACCACAGTGCCCGGCCCTATCAATCTTTTAAATAGGTCATAACAAAGGGCATCCATCAACCCAAAGATTCTCCAAGGAAGCCAAGTCTCTGTCTATGGATGGAGGAGGAGTCAACCAGGAGAATTCAGCCCCTGGAGCTGCACCCTGGGCTTTTGTGGGGAATCAAAAAAATGTTTGTAGGCCAGACATGGTGGCTCACGCCTATAATTCCAGCATTTTGGGAGGCCAAGGTGGGAAGATTGCTTGAGCTCAGGAGTTCAAGACCAGCCTAGGCAACGTGGCGAGAGACCCTGTCTCTACGAAAAACAAAAAAATAAAAACTATCCAGGTGTGGTGGCACACACCTGTAGTAAAAATTACCACCAATGCCCCAGAAGAAAATCACTTTATAGACTGCCACAGGAAAAACAACCTCTTTTACAAATAAAGTCACAAATATAAGTTACAAATAAAGTCACAAATATAAGTTACAAATCACACAAGGAAATAGTCACCATGAGGGAGAGTCTGAGAGGCCCCAGCTAGGAAAACTCACTTCTGAAAAATGGCATCAATGACAGACCAGAGAGACCAAGTTGCTGAGATCCTCAGCCTGGGAGCAGTGTAGACAACACCCTACTCTCTGTCTTGGAGGCCACGGAACTGGCCTGGAGGTCACTGACAGCCTCACCCATCGAGGTCCCCAACTCCTATGGCCCCCCAAAGCTGAAGTGTACCTGGCCTAAGAATCTCAGTGACTGAGTTCCTCTCAGGTGGCTTTGAGCAGCATGGACTTGGGGAGTGGGCTCTGCCCTAGGCATCCAGCTTGGACCTCAGCCTCACCTGGCTGAAGCTGGGCTCGTACTCCACACGGCCCTTACTGTTGACATGCAGGATGGGGGCTGCAATGGCCGCTCTCAGGTCAAAGCCAAGCCACAGCTTGTTCATGATGGCCTGGGGGAGAGATGAGGGATGCAGGGAGAAAGGGGGTACCCTCTACCCTACTTCAGCCCTCACATCCCCACTCCAGGGAGAGTCAGACAGTATGCTGCCCAGAGAGGAGACACTGGAGCCCAGAGCCCCCCCAGACTCACCTGGGCCACGGCAGAGATGATGAGCTCCCCGCCAGCCCCGCCAATCACTAGCTTCGACCCCTGGGCTTTGCTGATCAGGATGGAGGGCACCATGGAGGACGGGGACCGCTCGCCTGGAACTGGGGGCCAGCACCCTCCGGGAGCTCCACCCACCCTGTCTCCATTCACTGCTGAGCAAACAGCAGCTTAGCGAGTGCAGTGACCCATCCAGGGGTCAGCATGCAGCCCCAGCCCAGCCCCCTCTCTCCTCTCCCCTGGTGGGGAGCCCTTGTGGACCCCGGGTGGGAAGCCTTGTTCTCACCAGGTGAGGGGGTGGTGCCGGAACCCTGGGGGCATCGCTCGCATAAGTCCAGGAGCTCGTTGTTGAGGATGATGCCTGTCCGTGGTGAATACACCATCGCTCCAAAGCTGCAGCCGTGGAGGCAGAGCCTGGGCTCCCACCAGACACCGCCTGCCCTGCCCACCTTGCAGGACCCCCTCATTTTACAGCTGCCCCGAAGCATGCTGGAGCCACTGTTCTCTCCCTGGCATCACCCAGGAGGGGTCCCCAAAGACCCACCTGTGCCCCCATATCAGGGCACCCTTCTGAGTGAGGCCGCCCATTCCCAGGTAAGTCTTGGCTCGGGGCCACCCCAGCAGCAGCCTTTCCAGCCAGAGATGTCAGGGGTGGGGGCCTCTTTTGAAACAGAGGAGGAGACAAAGGGCAAAAGCAAGGTCCTGCCCCATGGGGACAAGTGAGGGGACATGGGGCTGGGGGAGTGCAGGTCTAGGAGAGGAGGAGTGAGGCCACCAGCCTTCCCCCAGGCCCCACGCACGGTGTGTTGATGGTGCTGGTGGCAGCCACGGCGCTGCCATCCTCCCCCAGCACAGACACATGGGATGTGCCTGTCCCGTGGCCCCAGGCCTCGGCCAAGCTGTAGTGGCTGAGCTGGTGGTCCCCCCGGCCATCGATCTGTTGGCGGATGAGCTGGGCCAGGGTCTCCTCTAGCAGGTCCCGGGAGGCATTCTGGGGTGGGTGGGCAGGTGGCAGGATCAGTGAGGGGCCAAGCAGGATCCATAGAACCAAGGGCAGGACAAGCTCAGCCCCCATGGGAGCCACCTCCAGCCTGTCCTCTACCTTGTGGCCAGGCCTCCCTCAAGCGCAGGCTAAGTCTAGACTCTGCCCACCCTCCAGGTCCTTTGAGATATGGTGCCACTCCTGCATCTGACCCCCGTACCTGCCACCCCGGGATCCCTTTCAGTCCTGCCCTGGCCTAGAACCACATACATCTCCCTCCAACCTCCCCCTGCCGGGCCTGACCCTCCTTTCATGCTAAGTCCTAAGCCAGGGAGGAGGACAGCCCCCAATCCCAGCAACCTCAGCAACCTCACCTGGAGCTTCGGGTGGCTGCGAGGGTCCCCCAGCCTCCACCTCTGCCCCCTGGCAAACTTGAGCGTCTCCACAAGGTGGTGGTACATGTTCACCCTCCCCTCAGGCCTGGCCACAGACTCTGCTGAGAAGTTGAACCCTGGAGAGGGGTCGGGGCACAGGTTGGGGTCACCCTATGTAAAGGGTTGAATGTTGCCCCCCTCCCCAGAGAGCTCCACCCACATCCTAATTCCCAAAACCTGTGGATACTACTTACATAGCACAAGAGTGACTAATACCTTAAGTGGAAAAGTATGTTAACGATTTTTTTTGAGACAGAGTCTCACTCTGTCGCCCAGGCTGGAGTGCAATGGTGCAGTCTCAGCTCACTGCAACCTCCATCTCCCAGGTTCAAGGGATTCTTGTGCCTCAGTCTCCTGAGTAGCTGATACTACGTGCGTTCGCCACCACGCCCAGCTAATTTTTTCTTTTTTTGCATTTTTAGTAGAGACAGGGTTTCGCCATGTTGTTCAGGCTGGTCTCAAACTCCTGGCCTCAAGTGATCTGTCTGCCTTGGCCTCCCAAAGTGCTGGGATTACAGGCATGAGCCATCATGCCCTGCCTTTTTTGTGTTTTTTGGAGGAGTCTTCCTCTGTCGCCCAGGCTGGAGTGTGTGGCGCGATCTCAGCTTACTGCAATCTCCACCTCCTGGGTTCAAGTGATTCTTTTGCCTCAGCCTTCTGAGTAGCTAGGACTGCAGGCGCATGCCACCATGCCTGGCTAATTTTTGTATTTTTAGTAGAGATGGGGCTTCACTGTGTTAGCCAGGCTGGTCTCCAACTCCTGACCTCAAGTGATCCACCCGCCTTAGCCTCCCAAAGTGCTGGGATTACAGGCATGAGCCACCACACCCAGCCTAAAGTATGTAAAACATTTTGAGAGGAGGAGATGATCCTGGGTTATCTAGATGTGCCCTGAATGTGATCACAGTGTACTTGTAAGACAGACACACAGAGGAGAGGACACACAGAGCAGAGGAGAAACCAGTGTGACCATGGAGACAGAGACTGGAGTCAGGCAGCCACAAGCCAAGGAACGCTGGCAGCCACTGGAAGTGGTAAGAGGCGGTGAAAATTGTCAAAATAGAGCTGCAGCCACATGTGGTGGTTCACACCTGTAATCCCAGCACTTTGGAAGGCTGAGGTGACAGGATTGAGGTGAGGCTGAGGCTGCAGTGAGCCTTGACAGTGCCACTGCACTCCAGCCCAGGTGACAGAGCAAGACCCTGCCTCAAAAAACAAACAACTCACAACCTTACACAAAGGCCATCACAACCTTACACAAAAAATACTTCTGCAAAGACATCTGCCCAGGAGTGGCCTGCCCAGCCTCAGACTAGTGCCACCCTTATCACTTTTCCATGCGTCCCAGTAACCAAACATGATCATTTCAAAACGGTTTTTTCTTTGTTTGTTTGTTTGAGACGGATCTCACTCTGTCCCCCAGGCTGGAGAGCAGTGGCATGATCTCGGCTCACTGCAAGCTCCATCTCCTGGGTTCACACCATTCTCCTGCCTCAGCCTCCCAAGCAGCTGGGACTACAGGCGCCCACCACCATGCCTGGCTAATTTTTTGTATTTTTAGTAGAGACAGGGTTTCACTGTGCTAGCCAGGATGGTCTCAATCTCCTGACCTTGTGATCTGCCCGCCTTGGCCTCCCAAAGCGCTGGGATTACAGGCATGAGCTACCAAGCCAAGCCCAAAACAGTTATATACCAAAGCTAAGCTATGAGGACGCAAAGCTAAGCTTAGCTTTATATACCAAAGCTAAGCTATGAGGATGCAAAGGAATAAAAACAATATACTGGGCCAGGCGCAGTAGTTTATGCCTATAATCCTAGCACTTTGGGAGGCCAAGGCGGGTGAATCACCTGAGTTCAGGAGTTCGAGACCAGTCTGACTAACATGATGAAACCCTATCTCTACTAATAATATAAAAATTAGCTGGGCATGGTGGCACACACGGGTAGTCCTAGCTACTAGGGAGGCTGAGGCAGGAGAATCGCTTGAACCGGGAGGTGGAGGTTGCAGTGAGCTGAGAGCTCACCGTTGCACTCCAGCCTGGGTGACAAGAGTGAAACTCCATCTCCAAAAAAACGGAATGATATAATGGGGCCCAGCATGGTGGCTCACACCTATAATCCCAGCACTTTGGGAGGACAAGGCAGGCGGATCACCTGAGGTCAGGAGTTCAAGACCAGCCTGGCCAACATGGTGAAACCCCATCTTTACTAATAATACAAAAAAAAAAAAAAAAAAAAAATAGATGTGGTGGCAGGCGCTACTTGGGAGGCTGAGGCAGGAAAATCGCTTGAATCCAGGTGGCGGAGGTTGTAGTGAACCGAGATGCACCATTGCACCCCAGCTTTGGTGACAGAGCGAGACTCTGTCTCGGGGGGATAATGCTATAATGGACCGTGGGAACTCAAGGGGAAGGGTGGGAGGCAGATGAGGGACTACACACTAGGTACAGTGTGTACTGCTTGGGTAATGGGTGCACCAAGGTCTCAGAAATCGCCACTAAAGGACAGGTGCAGTGGCTCATGCCTATAATCCCAGCACTTTGGGAGGCTGAGGCAGGCAGATCACTTGAAGTCAGGAGTTCGAGACAAGCCTGGCCAACATGGTGAAACCCCATTTCTACTAAAAAAGGCTGAGACTGGAGAATTGCTTGAATCTGGGAGGCAGAGGTTGCAGTGAGCTAAGATCATGCCACTGCTCTCCAGCCTGGGCCACGGAGTGAGATTCCATCTCAAAAAAAGAAGTCATCCACTCAATAACTTTTCCATGCGGCCGAACACCACGTGTTCCCCCAAAACTAATGAAATAAAAATAAGATAGCCAGGCAGAGGAGGCTCACGTCTGAAATCCCAGCACTTTGGGAGGCTAAGGCAAGTGGGTCAGTTAAGGTCAAGAGTTCAAGACCAGCCAGGCCAACATGGTGAAACCCCGTCTCTACTAAAAAGAAAAAAATCATCTGGGCATGGTGGCTCAAGCCTGTAATCCTAGCACTTTGGGAGGCCGAGGTGGGCGGATCACCTGACATCAGGAGTTCAAGACCAGCCTGATCAACATGGCAAACTTATCTCTACCAAAAATACAAAAATTAACCGGGTATGATGGCAGGCACCTGTAATCCCAGCTACTTGGGAGGCTGAGGCAGGAGAATCGCTTGTACCTGAGAGGCAGAGGTTGCAATGAGCTGAGATCATGCCATTGCACTCTAGTCTGGGCGACAGATCAAGACTCTGTCTCAAAAAAAAAAAAAAAAAAAAAGGAAAAATAAAAGATAAAAATCAGCGGCATGTGGTGGCCCATGCCTGTAATCCCAGCTACTTGGGAGGCTGAGTCAGGAGAACTGCTTGAACCCAGGAAGTAGAGCTTGCAGTGAACCGAGATTGTGCCACTGTGCTCTAGCCTAAGTGACAGAGCAAGACACCATCTCAATAATAATAATAACAATGCAATGAAAAAAATAAAATATACAATAAATTATCATTGATTATAAGCAAAAAAATTATATACTCTTCCTCATTTTCTTTTTGAGAACCTTTGTCTTCCTTCACCTCCCTGAACACACACACAGTTTACCGTAGCGTGGGTATTCCCACCGCGATGCCTACTCTGGAATAAACATCATTTTCTCTGAATATTGTTCAAAGAAACAACAGCCTTGTTCTGTTTTTTATTTAGGTCAACAAGGCAAAGAACAGACTCTCCCCTGGAGCCCCCAAGGGAATGCAGCCCTGTGGACACCTAGATATCGGGCTTCTGGCTTCCAGAACTGTGAGAGGACACATTGCTGTTATTTTAAGCCACCAAGCTTGTGGTGATTTGTAATGGCAGACACAGGACACTAATATTAAGCCAGCGCAGACAGCCCCAGGCCTTGGCACTGCCAGAACCCCCTGCAGGCTGCCTTGGGCTGGGCTGGTTTCGCTCCCCCAGGTGCATGTCCGTGATGGGCAGCCCACCACCCACACAGCCCACCTGCTTCTGAGTCTGGGACTGGTCACCTAGGGGGAGGAGGACTCTGGACAAACGATGTCACACCCTTCAGCAAAGCCTCACGTATGGGTGGAGCTGGAGGTCAGCTCTAAAACCCACCATCATGACTGGTTTACACAGCTCGGTCTTCACATTGTGCATCTGTGAACCCGGTTTATGGAGGAGGAGGCTGAGCTGGGCCTTGGCTGGGCTTGGAGTCTGAGTTCCCGGGTGTGTGGGGCCAGGGCTCTGGGCAGGGGCTTTACCTCTTAGCACATTGAGGATGAAGCTGAGAATGGCACCCCCTGCAGGTGGCGGTGGTGAGTACAGGGTATAGTCCCCCAGGGGCATCTCCAGGGCGTCCACTACCTCGGGCTGGAACTTGGCCAGGTCCTGCAGCGTCAGCTGGCTCCCTGGGGTGAGACGGAGAGGGCTCCATGAACAGATGGGGAAACTGAGGCAGGGAGGAATAGCCACTGGTGTCAGGTCACACAATGGGATCCCACTCGTGCTCTAGCCTTGTGGACACAGAGGGTGATGGTTGGTCTGTAGGCGGTGGCCTCAGGACCGGCCCCTTGGGGTCAAGCATGGAGGGGTGGACAGAGACCAGAGGCAGGGAGGCTGGGGAGGTGAAGGGGAAGATGGGAGAGGGAGCTGGCCTTTGAGAGCCTGTGAGAACGGTCAGCTCGGCTACCCAGGCCTGTTGTGACCATCAGTAACGCCCCTCTGCTGGCTCTAACCCGCAGGCTCTGCTCTCTGAGGTCCTGGACCCCAGGGGTCCTTGGGCTGGCAGAGCTAGGTGCATGACCTCTCGGGGTCCCAGGCACCTCCAGCACTCCCTCAGGGCCTGGGAAGGAGCCTGCCCTCAACCCCCAGTGCCCAGAACTTGGCTCTTCCTCCAGCAGGGACAGGGCATGGGATCTCATGGAGGCTGACCTTCCTTGGCAATGTCCTCCACCAGCATCTGGCCCAGCCTCCCCGTGTAGAAGACCTCCGCACCCTCTGTGGCCACGGTCTCCAGGGTGGTGGCCAGCGCAGGCCATGGGAGTGGGTCCTGAGGCCTCAGGGGTTCTGTCCCGTTGAAGAAGAGCTGGCTGGGGGATGGGGGGAGCCTCAGGGTGGGGGCAGGTCCTAGAGGCAGCCACACTCTTTCGGGGCTCTCGTGGGTGGAGTCCTCAGGACCCTACAGTGGGGGTGCCCTGACCCAGGGTCCCGAGGCGCTAGGGTGGACACCGGGGGACAGATTCCCTAGGAGGCGGTGGGACTGACACCACCCACCCTGCTCATGGCCCTGGTCCAGGGAGGGCAGATTTCCCAGTGGGGCCTGGGTCCACCTAGGGCCTGTCATCTCCACTCCTGGGAGGGGCTGACAGTGGGCTGGGTGGGGCGGGTGACAATGGCAGTTGAAGCCCTCCTGCTATGCCAGAGAGAGGGAGGAGGAGGCCGGGGCCAGGGCTGGTGGCAGAGCCCAAATCCACACCGTGGAGTCCTAGCACTTGGGCGACAAACTCCCCCCAGCCTCACCCGAGTTAGGCTGTGCCACAGGGGACCGGAAGGCCATAAACTGAAACAGGAAAGTGCTCTCTGTCTGGGCCTTAAGGTCCCCAGAACCCCAAGGGTCAATCCTCCAGTGTAGGAGGGACTGAGGCAGAGCTGGGGTGTGGACTGGGCCCAGACAGGATGTGGCCTTGAACCCAGGAGCCCAGGGCCACCATGTGGGGCTCACCGCAGGGTTGACGCCTGCAAGGAAGGCCGCAGGAAGCCGTTGTGCAGGAACTGGCTGAGGACGGGGGCCACCACATGCCCCCCTCGGAGCAGGGCGATGGTGGGCTGGAACAGCTGCGCCCAGGGCAGGCGGCCATGGCGGCGGTGGGCCTCGGCGTAGCCGCGGAGCTCCCCGGGCACCCCGATCCACTGGGCCCCTGCATGGCACATCCCAGCACTCAAACCTGTGGCTTCCAGGCCTTCCCAGGGGTTCGCCATCACCCCTATGTGTGGCCCCCCAGCTACAGCAGCCAGAGTGAGCTTTCTGGAGCCCACACCCGACCATGTCCCTCCCTGCTCAGACCACCTGTGGCTCCCCACAAAGTCCATGGCCAGGCCCAAGGGGCCCTGCACAAACTGGCCCCAGGAGCCCCACCCTGTCCCACCAACCCATCTCCACTCAACCTTCCAGGCCTTTGTCCAGCCTGGCCCTCTCCCAGGATCACCTCAGCTCGCCCATTCCCAAGGGGGACCTTCCCAATCCCTCAATCTCTGCAGGTTGGGGTTGGGGGTTCCCCATAGACTCCCTGTCCCCCAGTGCCAGGGAGTCACAGCCTGTCCATGAGGCACTGATCCTTTGGGGGGTGTTGTGGTCAGTCCTAGTGGCCTGGGGGGTGGGAGTGGGGGACCCCCATGGGGCCTCACCTCTACCCAGCGGCAGAGCCTGTGCACACCGGTCCAGCAGGCTCGGGGCGTGGTGGGCTGGCACTGTCTCCCGGGCATTGATGACCTCCACCTTCCCTGGAGTAGGGCAGGGCAGGTGAGCGCTCACGGACCCTGCAGACAGCCCCTGGCCTGCTCCAGGCCTCAGTTTCCATCTCTGCATTATGAGATGGACTCTGGGCTAACGGGGGACAGGAGTTGACACAAGGGCTTTGCACAGCTGAGGTGAAGGGGGCAGGACAGGGGGCCCAAGAGCACCCAGAAGTGGTCTTGAGTGGATGGGACTGGCTGGAGAAGGGCTTCCTCTGTGGTGTGGACAAGCCCATCTTCCCCATGGCAGGTCACATGTGGGCCCACCTGTCGTCACATTGTAGATGGTGAAGATGACCCCTCCGCCCAGGCCCATGCTCTGAGGGTTGACGACGCTGGTGCAGACCAGAGCCGCGATGGTGGCGTCCACAGGTGAGCCCTGCTGCTGGAGAATGGCTCTAGGGGACACGGCACAAAGTCGGTGGTGGGGCTCCCCTCCCCCTGCCTCCCCACTAGGCTTGCTCAGCTGGCACTCATTGGAGAATGGTGACAGGTGGCCCATCTGCTGCCACCAAACCCCAGATTAGGTCACAGAACACAACCAGGCTTCCCCATCAAATCCAGCTGCTCACAGGTCCACAACATTCTACAGCTGCAAATGTGATGCCATTTACACTGACCTTTGCCATATACAAGGTGCTTCTCAGTTTGCAAAGTGCTTCTGTTGCCATTGCTCCCAGCAGCACCAGCTCATATGCCATAGGCAGAACCAGGCCTAGGCCACCTCTCAGTCCCTCACAATGGCCCTGGAGCCCACCATGGGACTCCACTCCCCATCTCACTAGGGACACTCTGGCCACAACTACTTCAAAGCTGGTCTTTGGCAGGTGGCCCCAGGATCCTTCCCACCACCAGGGCATGGGGCTTGAGCTGACAAGCCCCACGAATTCTCCTGGGGCCCTGAGCCTATGGAAATGCTCTGACCTAGGCCAAGCATGGTGGCTCATGCCTGTAATCCCAGCACTTTGGGAGGCCGAGGCAGGCGGATCACTTGAGGTCAGGAGTTCGAGACCAGCCTGGCCAACATGGTGAAACCCTGTCTCTACTAAAAATACAAAACTTATCTGAATGTGATGGTGGGCACCTGTAATCCCAGCTACGCGGGAGGCTGAGGCAGGAGAATCGCTTGAACCTGGCAGGCAGAGGTTACAGTGAGCCAAAATCGTGCCATTGCACTCCAGCCTGGCAACAGAGCAAGAGTGTCTCAGAAAGAGAGAGACAGAGAGAGAGAGAGAAGGAAGGAAGGAAGGAAGGAAGGAAGGAAGGAAGGAAGGAAGGAAGGAAGGAAGGAAGGAAGGAGAGAGAAAGAAAGAAAAGAAAGACAGAAAAAGAAAGATGAAAGAAAAGAAAGAAAGAGAGAGAGAAAAAAAGAAAAAGAAAGAAGGAAAGAAAGAAAGAAAGAAAAAGAAAGAAAGAAAGAAAGAAAGAGAGAAAGAAAGAAAGGGAATGCATGCTCTGGCCTACCCCTCCCCATCTATCACGGGCAGCAAGAGGTGGGCCCTTCAGTGCTGAGGGGCTGGTCAGCCTGGCCTACACTGTGACCCTGTCCCTGGGGCACAGGCCTGCACAGCTCACCGAGGACAACCTCTTCCCTTACACACAGGAATGCTCCCCAGAACCTCAAGAAGCCAACTTTTCCCTTTTTTTGGACGGAGTTTCACTCTTGTTGCCCAGGCTATAGGGCAATGGCACGATTTCAGCTCACCACAACCTCTGCCTCCCGGGTTCAAGTGATTCTCCTGCCTCAGCCTCCCGAGTAGCTGGGATTACAGGCATGTGCCACCATGCCCGGCTAATTTTGTATTTTTAGTAGAGACAGGGTTTCTCCATGTTGGTCAAGCTGGTCTCGAACTCCTGACATCAGATGATCTGCCCACCTCAGCCTCCCAAAGTGCCGGGATTACAGGCATGAGCCACCGCACCCGGTCAGAAGCCAGCATTTAAATACCAGTTGCAGATGGGGAAACCAAGGCCCAAAGAGGGAGTGGACCTGGGTCCCTGCACCCACCCCATGGGGCCTCTGGCCCTAGCACCCTCCTTCGGCTAAGGTGTCTGTGGCTGGACCTGGCGGTTCCATCTGGACACAAACCCTCCCCAGCTCCTGAGCCACATGGCCCTCCCTGGCCCAACGTGGCACACATGGGCGCCATAGGGACACATGTAATCTTGGAATGGGAAAGAGAGCACAAAACCAGAAGATGAAATAAACAAGTCAGGCATAAGCACTAATTTTAATAAGAATAAAACACCATAAACAAAGCCAAATGACAAACTGGAGGGAAAAACACTTTAAATGCCCATCCCAGACAAAGGTCTCACCTCCTAACTAAATGGAGTGCACCCTTGCTTCCCCAACCTGTCTGCTTCCAGCCTTGTCAACTGTTTTGGCTTCCGGGGCAAAATGGGGAAAACAGTTACAGATGGGGAAACCAAAGTCCCAAGAGGGAACGGCCCGGTACCCTGCACCCACCTCCCCTACGCTGCCAGGCTTTGGTTTTCCTCCCACCTCCCTCGACTCCTGATGTTGGGGGCCCCAGGCTTGGTCCGTGGTCCTTGTGCACCTATCTCTTCTCCCTGGGTGAGTCCATCTAGGCTCATGGCATGAGATGCAACCTGTGTGCTGGTAACTCCCCAACTTTATCTCCAGCCAGTCCTCTCCCTACACTCCAGACACTTATACCCAGCTATGCACAAGATACCTGCGCCGGCTGTCTAAGAAACATTTCAAACATACCATGACCTAAACTGTACTTTTGATTTTCCTTCCAACACTCCCCGCGAAATGGCTCATCTCCTAGTCCTCGTTGTCTTAGAAATAGACACAACCACCCCCCCTTTTGCTCAGCGCCTACACCCTGGAGCCATCCTGGATTGGTCACTTTCTTCCTTCCCCACATCCAACCCACCAGCGACTCAGGTTGGAGGTTCTACCTCCATCTCCACCACATTGGTCCAAGCCACCAACCTCCCTCACCTGGGTTATTGCAATGGCCTCCTAGCCAGGCCCCAGCGTCAGCCTTGCTCCCTTACATTAAAAAAAAAAATCCACTAAGGCTGGGCAGGATGGCTCACACCTGTAATCCCAGCACTTTAGGAGGCTGAGGCGGGCAGATCACGAGGTCAGGAGATCGAGACTAACTGGCTAACACGGTGAAACCCCGTCTCTACTAAAAATACAAAAAATTAGCCGGACGTGGTGGCAGGCGCCTGTAGTCCCAGCTACTCAGGAGGCTGAGGCAGGAGAATGGCGTAAACCCGGGAGGCGGAGCTTGCAGTGAGCCAAGATCGAGCCACTGCACTCCAGCCTGGGGGACAGAGTGAGACTCCGTCTCAAAAAAAAAAAAAAAAAAAATGTTAAATGTAAGTCAGACTTCCTGGTAATGGGAGACTGTAATTCAGACCACAATTCCCGCAGAGAACTAGAAAAGCCTAGCAAATAGAAAACATGCTTAAAGGCATAGGAGGCAGATAAGTACAGGGCTGGAGACAGACAAGGCCAGCATTCCCCTCAAGGCGACAGCCAATCCTGAAGAGGAGGCTGAGAAATAGATCAGTGATTTTTTTTTTCTTTTTTCTTTTTTTTTTTTTTTTTTTTTTTTTTTTTTTGCTTTTTATTTTGCTGAGACAGGGTCACCATTACTTTTAATGGTAAAAACTGCAATTACCTTTGTACCAACCTAACATATTGCTCAGGCTGGTCTCAAATTCCTGGCCTGAAGCAATCCTCCTGCCTCAGTCTCCCGAGTAGCTGGGACTATAGGCGTGAGCCACCACACCTGGTCTAGAGCAGTGCTGTTGACCTACTCACGTGGCTGAGGGAGGGGATGCCACAATGCCCCACACGTGGGGGTGCAGGTTTCTTACTCTAGGAGTGACAGTCAACCAGAAATAGAGCAGCCCTCAGGAGCACTGGATCCAGCTTCAGATCATCTCAGCCACTCAAATTGCCTAAAGGACATCCCAGAATTTCAGACTCCTAGGCCTCAAATTATTTAATTTTTATTTATTTATTTATTTGAGACAGCATTTCACTCTGTTGCCCAGGCTGGAGTGCAGTGCCTCGATCTCAGCTCACTGCAACCTCTACCTCCTGGGTTCAAGCAATTCTCCTGTCTCAGCCTCCCAAGTAGCTGGGATTACAGCCACCCGCCACCACGCTCAGCTAATTTTTGTCTTTTTAGTAAAGACAGGGTTTCACTGTGTTAGCCAGGCTGGTCTCGAACTCCTGACCTCATGATCTGCCCACCTCAGCCTCCCAAAGTGCTGGGATTACAAGCATGAGCCACCGCACCCAGCCTCTAACAATTTTTATACACACCCTCCAGTGCTAAATTAAAAACAACCAAGCAAACAAGGAAATAAGACAGCAGGAACAAACCTCAAGAGAAAGCACAGACAACTTTTAAAAAGGCCTATAGGATCTCCAGATTATGGAACTCTCAGACCATGTACTTTAAAATAAGTACTTTATATCTATATTCAAGGATATAAAGAAACAAGAATTTTATCAAAAAACTAGCAACTATTAAAAATGGAGGCTGGGGGCCGGGCGCGGTGGCTCAAGCCTGTAATCCCAGCACTTTGGGAGGCCGAGACGGGCGGATCACGAGGTCAGATCGAGACCATCCTGGCTAACACGGTGAAACCCCGTCTCTATTAAGAAATACAAAAAACTAGCCGGGCGAGGTGGCGGGCGCCTGTAGTCCCAGCTACTCGGGAGGCTGAGGCCGGAGAATGGCGTAAACCCGGGAGGCGGAGCTTGCAGTGAGCTGAGATCCGGCCACTGCACTCCAGCCCGGGCGACAGAGCGAGACTCCGTCTCAAAAAAAAAAAAAAAAAAAAATGGAGGCTGGGAGTGGTGGCTTAGGCCTATAATCCCAGCACTTTGGGAGGCAGAGGCAGGAGAATCACACGAGGCCGGAAGTTCAAGACTAGCCTGGCTAACATGGCGAAGCACCACCTCTACTAAAAATACAAAAATGAGCTAGGCATGGTGGTAATCCCAGTTATTCAGGAGGCTGAGGCATGAGAATCGCTTGAACCCGGGAGGTGGAGGCTACAGTGAGTTGAGATCTCACCACTGCACTCCAGCCTGGGCAGCAGATAGAGACTGAGTCTCAAAAAAAAAAAAAAAAAAAAAAAAAAAAATTGGAATTAGGAACTCAATTTGAACAGCAGACTAGAGACAAACATGCAAAAAAAAAAAAAATTGTGAACTGGGAGATAGGGTTTTTATTTTTATTTATTTATTTATTTATTTTTGAGACAGAGTCTCACTCTGTCACCCAGGCTGGAGTGCAATGGCATGATCTGGCATGATCTCTGCTCACTGCAACCTCCACTCCCTGAGTTCAAGAAATTCTCCCACCTTGGCCTTCTGAGTAGCTGGGATTACAGGCACCCGCCACCACGCCTGGCTAATTGGGAGACAGTTTGATACAAAATATACAAAATGAAGTACAAGGAGAAAAATAGATAAAACATACAGGAAATGGATTAAGAGACATGGGGGATACTTTAACAAGGCATAGGTCATGTGAAATTGGAGTCTCATAAGGAGAGTAGAGAGAGGATGGGGAAGACGTAATACTTGAAGAGATAAAACTGAGAATTTTCTAAAGTGGACAAAAAAGAATCAAGCCATGGAATGAAGAGCCACCTAAATGTATCAGTGTAAAACTGCTCAAAGCAAAGGCAAACTTTTTAAAGTAGCCAGAGGAAAAAAAGATACTGCCTTCTGGCCAGGGTGAGGGGGCGGCTCACGCCTGTAATCCCAGCATTTGGGAGGCTGAGGCAGGTGGATCACCTGAACTGAGGAGTTCAAGACCAGCCTGGCCAATATGGCAAAAATCCATCTCTACTAAAAATACAAAAATTAGCTGGGCGTGGTAGTGGACACCTGTAATCCCAGCTACTTTGGAGGCTGAGGCAGAGAATTGCTTGAATCCAGGAGACAGAGCTTGCAGTGAGCTGAGATCGCACAGCTGCACTCCAGCTTGGGCGACAGAGTGAGACTCCATCTCAAAAAACAAAACAACATAAAAAGACATTACCTTCAAATGAGCAAAATTAGACTGAGAATTGGCTTCCCAATAAAAACAAGATAAATCAGATACAAGGGAACCATGTTTCCAAACTGAGGAAAGAAAATATCTGCCAACCTAGAATTCTACGCCCACTAACAATATCCTTCAAAAGTGAAAATGGCCAGCCATGGTGGCTCATGCCTGTAATCCCAGCACTTTGGAAGGCCGAGGCGAGTGGATCACCTGAGGTCAGGAGTTCAAGACCAGCCTGGCCAACATGGTAAAACCCCATCTCTGCCAAAAATACAAAAATTAGACAGGTGTGGTGGTGGGTACCTGTAATCCCAGCTACTTGCAAAGCTGAGGCACAAGAGTCGTTTGAACCCTGTAGGTGGAGATTGCAGGGAGCTGAGATCTCGCCACTGCACTCCAGTCTGGGGGACAGAGTGAGAATCTGTCTTAAAAAAACAAAAAAAAGGGCCGGGTGCAGTGACTCACGCCTGTAATCTCTGCACTTTGGGAGGTCAAGGCAGGTGAATTGCCTGAGGTCAGGAGTTCAAGACCAGTCTGGCCAACATGGTGAAACTCTGTCTCTACCATAAATATAAAAAAATTAGCAGGGCATGGTGTCATGCACCTGTTGTAATCCCAGCTACTCGGGAGGCTGAGGCAGGGAAACTGCTTGAACCAGGGAAGTGGAGGTTGCAGTGAGTGGAGATTGTGCCACTGCACTCCAGCCTGGGCGACAGAGCGAGACTCTATCTCAAAAAAAAAAAAAAAAAAAAAAGTACAAAAATTAGCTAGGCTTGGTGGCTCACGCCTGGAATCCCAGCTACTCAGGAGGCTGAGACAGGAGAATCACTTGAACCTGGGAGGCAGAAGTTGCAGTGAGCTGAGATCACACCACTGCACTCCAGCCTGGGTAACAGAGCGAGACTTGGTCTCAAAAAAACAAAAGAGTGAAAGTGGAATATATATATATATATGGAATATATATGTATATTTTGCCCATGTCACAGCCCTCAGGAGATCCTTGACCATGTGCCCAAAGATATTTTTTCCCAAAGTTATTTTTATAAATAAAAACAAAGGGTGGCCAGGCACGGTGGCTCATGCCTGTAATCCCAGCATTTTGGGAGGCCAAGGCGGGTGTATCACGAGATTAGGAGATCGAGACCATCCTGGCTAACACAGTGAAACCTGTCTCTACTAAAAAATACAAAAAATTAGCTGGGCATGGTGGCGGGCACCTGTAGTCCCAGCTACTCGGGAGGCTGAGGCAGGAGAATGGCGTGAACCCGGGAGGCGGAGCTTGCAGTGAGCCGAGATTGCGCCAGCCTGGGTGACAGAGCGACACTCTGTCTCAAAAAAAAAAAAAAAAAAGGGTAACAGAAGAGGTAAATGTGTGGGTGAATCTAAATGAATGTTATTGGTATAAAATTATAGTAGTATAGAAAATGATATCTTGTGGGGTTTAAAATAAATAAAGCATACTGAAATATGTATGGGTAAAGTTATATATCTGGATTTGCACTGAAATAATGTGGGGTAGAAGGAAGTAGGAAAGAGAAAGAGTATACATGAAATTAGCTTGGCCATAAGATTGTTGTTGAAATTGAATGGATACATGGGGCTTCATTATACAATTCTCTTTACTTTTACGTTGCTCTATACTCTCAACATAAATAAGAATAAAAACACAGAAAACACACAGATACATCTATGCACACACACACGCATATTTAAAATACACAAAAGTATTAACATATAAGTCGTTGGGGGTAAATTTCGTTCCTGTTCCAAGGTTCTTGTACTGACTAGGAAGAGGATAGAAATACTAACTCATAGGCTGGGCGTGGTGGCTCACGCCTGTAATCCCAACACTTTAGGACGCCGAGGCAGGCAGATCTCTTAAGGTCAGGAGTTCAAGGTCAGCCTGGCCAACATGGTGAAACCCTGTCTCTACTAGAAAAAAACAAAAGTTAGCCGGGCATAGTGGTGCACGCCTGTGGTCCCAGCTACTCAGGAGACTGAGGCAGGAGAATTGCTTGAACCTAAGAGGCAGAGGTTGCAGTGAACCAAGATTGCTCCACTGCACTCCAGCCTGGACAGCAGAGCAAGACTCCCTTTATCTCAAGAAAAAACAAATCAACAAAAAAAGGTACTAACTCATGTTAAGACTTTGGTAAGTGAAGGATGCATGTTGTAAGCTCTAAAATAATCTGCTGTCATCTTTTAAAATAACTCCAAGACTGTACAGTTATGAAACTAATAGAGAAGCAGGAAATTGAATAATAAAAATAATAAATGCAAAACAAGATGTGAGAGGAGATAAGAAGAAACAGAACAGGCAGGGAAAACAAACTGGTGGTGGCTTTCAACCCAAATAAATCATTAGTTACATTTAAAAGGACAATCAATAAAAATTAAAGTAATTGGAAATAAAGTAAAACCCAACTAATGGCTTTTATATAAGGATACAGAAAGGTGGAAAATAATGAAAAATATATCATACATGCACTAACCCAGAAAGCTGTATAACTTTTTTTTTTTTTTTTTTTTTGAGATAGAGCCTCACTCTGTCTCCCAGGCTGGAGCGCAGTGACGTGATCTTGGCTCACAGCAATCTCTCCCTTCTAGGCTCATGTGATTCTCCCCCCTCAACCTCCCAAGTAGCTGGGACTACAAGTGTGCCAAGTTAGAATTATATTAACCACACCCAGCTAATTTTTGTATTTTTATAGAGGCAGAGTCTCACCATGTTGCCCAGGCTGGTCTTGAACTCCTGGGCTTTGACGATCCACCCACCTTGACCTCCCAAAGTGCTGAGATTACAGGCATGAGCCACCATGCCCAGCATTACTATTTTTAATGAAGTAGACTTCAAGAAGAAAAGTATTATTAGAGATAAGACACACATCGCGGAAAAGAAGAAATTACTAGGAGACGGGTGCGGTGGCTCACGCCTGTAATCCCAGCACTTTGGGAGGCCAAGGCAGGCAGATCACATGAGTTCGGGAGTTTGAGACCAACCTGACCCACATGGAGAAACCCTGCCTCTACCAAAAATACAAAATTAGCCAGGTGTGGTGGTGCATGCCTGTAATCCCAGCTACTTGGGAGGCTAAGGCGGGAGAATCGCTTGAACCCAGGAGGCGGAGGTTGCGGTGAGCCGAGATCTCACCACTGCACTCCAGCCTGGGCAACAAGAGCGAAACTCCGTCTCAAAAAAAAAAAAAAGAAGTTACTAGCTAGGTTCAGTATTACTTAACATCCAGGAAACTGGATGTAAAAGTTTTTTAGAGAAACTAAACCAATAGGTTATACATAGACAGAGAGAGATTTATTTAGGAATTGGCTCACACGACTGTGGGACTAGCAAGTTTAAAATCTGTAGGGCATGCCCACAGGCTATAAATTAAGGTAAGAGTTGATCTCGAAGTCTGGAACCTAAAACCTGTAGAGCAGTCAGCAGGCCAGAAACTCAGGCAGGATTTATGTGTTATAGTCTTGAAGCAGAATTCCTGCTTCTCTGGGAAACCTCAGTTTTTGTTCTTAAGGCCTTCAACTGATTGGAGGTGGCCCACCCATATTATGGTGAGTATTCTGTTTTACTTAAAGTCAACTGCCTGTCAATGTTAACCACATCTATGAAATAACCTCCCAGCAAGATACTGACAAGTATTTGACCAAACAATGGGGCATCATAACTAAGGCAAGTTGGCACATAAATTAACCATCAGGAGCAAACAGGATATCCAAAAAACAAAGTACTAGGGGTAGTATATCTTATATAGTGATTATAATTATGTAAAACATATAATTATAGAATGAAGATATTAAGATAACCATTAGAACAAAAATACAAACTTTTCTCTCTGTTTTTTGAGACCAAATCTTGCTCTGTCATCCAGGTTGGAGTGCAGTGGTGCAATCTTGGCTTACTGCAACCTTTGCCTCCCAGGTTCAAGTGATTCTCCTGCCTCAGCCTCCCGAGTAGCTGGGATTATAGGCACCTGCTACCATGCCCGGCTAATTTTTGTATTTTCAGTAGAGACGGGGTTTCACCATGTTGCCCAGGCTGGTCTCCAACTCCTGACCTCAAGTGATCCACCCGCCTCGGCCTCCCAAAGTGCTGGGATTACAGGTGTGAGCCACCATGCTCAGCCAAAAATCACCTTTTTGACAAGGATCTCCAGTCATTATGCTGGAGATGTCACCATGCTTCTTTTGTATGTCTACTAGGCATGGTGCTGGGTTCACACTCACATAAGCCTTAGGAACTCACACCCAGGGGTGCCGGCTGTAGCAGAATCCCAAGAATAAAACCTGCCGAAAGAGTAGGAGACTGGGCCGGGCACCGTGGCTCACTCTTGTAATCCCAGCAGTTTGGGAGGCCGAGGTGGGCAAATCATGAGGTCAAGAGATTGAGACCATTCTGGCCAACGTAGTGAAACCCTGTCTCTACCAAAAATACAGAAATTAACTGGGCATGGTGGCTGGCGCCTGTAGTCCCAGCTACTCAGGAGGCTGAGGCAGGAGAATCATTTGAACCGAGGAGGTGGAGGTTGCAGTGAGCCGAAATCGCGCCACTGCACTCCAGCCTGGTGACAGAGCGAGGCACCGTCTCAAACAAACAAACAAACAAACAAACAGCAGGAGACTGGACTCTGGGAGGGGCTGCTGGTGAGAGGTGAGCGCAGAGGGCAGAGATGGAGGCAGGAGCGTGGGCTTCTGGTGGCCCCAGCAGACCCTGCGGCAGCATGGCCAGGGGCCCCTGCAGGGAGGGATCTCGGCCAGGATGACGCTGCAGCAGGCCTCTTCCTGAGGCCCCCAGCCAGCCCGGCCAGGGTCCCAGCGTCCAGTGACCCCTGTTCCGCAGCAGCAGCTGGGGCCAGCCCCAGGCTCTCTTCCACTCCCAGCTTCTGAAAACAGGAAGTGGAGAGAGTTGTTCGATAAAACACTGGGGCAAACCACATCCTCTCTCTTCACCAAGGGAGAGTTTGAGGGAGTGCCGGTGGAGGGAGCATTAGAGCAGAGACCCCTATCCAACCACTGACCCTCACGTACACAGCAGGGCATGCTACAGAGACCCCCAGACAGCCACTCAGAGAGACCCAGTAGGTCCAGACTCCACTCAGAGATCTGTGGCAGCAGGTCCCCACTCCCAAAGGCCACGTGCCCACGGTGGTCTCTGGTGCCTGAGACCCCAGTCTCATTTGCATCTTTGCAACTTTGAGTTTAAGTGGGTGCCACATCTCTGTATGTCCTCCTGAGCAGAGGAGGGGCACAGCCTGGGGTGGCAGCTGGCATCAATCCCTCAAATCCCCTGGGAGCCACCCGGGAGACCAAGCAGTCCCCAGCCCCCACTTGTCCCTGAGCTGTCATTCTCAGCCCTGTGGGAGGAGACAAAAATCCCTGAAGAGAAACCAAATGATCAGGTCAGGAGGGGCTGGGGGGTGGCATGAGCAATCAGGGCAGGGAAGGATGGACAGATGGGGGAATGGAGGGAGGAAGGAATGACTCAAAAGGTGAATGAATGAACAAAGAGAGAGAACGGCCACGCCTCCCTTGCTTTAGTTTACAAAGCACTGGGATCCTCCCAACAGCCTGCAAGACAGAGCTTCTGGGAAGCAGACCAGGTGGCTGCAGGGAGGGGAGGCTTGCCCCGGCTTTTGTGGGCCCAATGGGAGGCAGGGGGCAGGAAGGGGCGTCCTGTATGTGTCCTCTCTGCAGTGGCAGCAGCGGAGGCCTCCCTTGGGCTGGGTTTCCTGGAAGAGGGTCAGGAAACACCCGCCGTGGCCCCTCTCCACCACACCCTCATCCCGGACACCAAGTATCAGTCACTCAGCTCACGAGACCCAGGCCCTGACTCAGGGAGAGAGGATGTGAGGGGTGGGGCACCAGGCTCCCCAGGACAGAGAGACCCGAGATGTGGTCATGGGCTGGGAATTGGGGCAGACTGGCTGTGGCAGCATTGTGTGTACCCCAGCAGGCCAGTACCCACACAGGGAGCCTCTGAAGCCCTTCACCTATGACCCTGGGAGAAGACCCCAGCCTTGGAGAATTGGCCTCACTGAAGGGGCCTGCACTGGCCAGCAGGGTCAGGCGGGGCCAGACTGGTTCCCACCTAGGATATGCAAATGGGCCTCCTGAATCCTGGAGCCAGGTGTGGACTCACACACGACTGTCCCTAAATCACCATCTGCCCCATGGGCACACCCTGCCACCTGTTCTATGCAAGGGCCCTGAGGCTGCCTCCTTGCACCCAAGCCCTGCAGGTGCTGAAGCCCACACACACACACACACACACACACACACACACGGCTCCTGCTTCCTGGGCCAGTGCACTTGTACACACACGCACACACACACTCACACACCCACACATACACATACCCCCACACAATCACACACATTCACCCCCACACCCACACACATGCACACTCACACACACACACTCCCACACACATTCCCACACCCCCACACACTCACACACACACTCACACTCTCAAACACACATGCACGCAATCACACACTCACACACACTCCCCACACACCCATACACACACTCACTCACACACACGCACCTTCTCCAGGAGGGGCTGGCTGCCAAGGGCCACCCAGCTCCCCGCCACCTCTCACTCACCGTCCAATATCCGAGCAAACCTTGGAGTCGGCAGCAACAGCAGCGTGGGCAAAGGCCTGGGGGCCGCAGGGGGCTTGGTGGCGAGAGAGGATCACAGCCAGCACAATGACAGCCAGCGCCAGCCCCAGCCCCAGCAGGACTAGGCCGACCGTGGCCCCACAGCCCCGGGCCATGGCTCTGTGGCCCAGGAGGAGAGGGGAGGCCGGTGAGCAGACAGAGGGACAGATGGGTGGGCAGATGGATGGACAAGAAGATGCACAGATAGAATCAAAGGTAATTGGACAGATGGACAAACAGGTGGGGCCACAGACAGACACGAAGATGGATCAACAGACAGGCCAGATAGCTGGACGAAGAGGACAGTAAGAGAAAGATGGTCAGATAGACAATGGGACAGAGACAGGCTTACAGATGGGTGGACAGACAGATAGGTCTGAACAGCGGGCTGCCAGATGGACAGATGAGTGAATGGACGGATGGCTTGCGGCCGGCGGCTGTGACGTGCTGCTGCCCTCCCTAAATGCACACTATGGAGCGGCCAAACTCACGCCTCAACTTCTAGTTTTCAGCTCCTGCTTGTTCCTGGCAGGAGGCCAGGCAGCAAAGCGTCTGAGGGGAGTTTTCCTTGCCTAGAGGAGCCAGCTGCTGTGTTAACTCCCTCACTGCCGGTAGGTCCAAAGGCCCCTGCCTGCCACTCACCAGAGGCCAGGGTCACACTGTCCCAATGTGCTGGAGAACTTGGCGCCTGCTGCACTGCGGTTGCAGGTGGGGGCAGGGCTCCCAGGAATCTCCACACCATTCCCGGGATTCCCGGCAGCTCCGGGAAAGCAGAGCTGGGGCTGCTCAACTATCTCCCCTGGATCCAGCAAGGCTGCCACCTCCCAGAGTGGAGCCGCACTCCCCAGCTCCCATCTCTATCCCCTAACCCTCTTTGCATGGCCCAGCACAGGCAGCATCGAGGTGGCGCTAAACAGAGACAGAGGGAGGGGGACACAAAGTGGTGTCACTTAAAACTTGGGTTCAAGTCCCTATGCTTCTGCAGCCTGGCCTGGGTCCCATAACCCTCCAGGATAGCCAAGGGCTTCCCGGTCTGCACAGAGGACAGGGTCACTTGACAGCATCAAACGCTGGTGACTACAAGACGTCCATGTGGGGAATGCAGACAGACCATGCCTCTAGCCCTTGGCACCTGGGACCATCCATCCCTGGGACTTGCTGTCCTGGAAATGCAGCGTGGGCCTCCAGGGAGGGAGGCTGTGCCGCCTAGGTGCCACGCCCAGCCTGCAGCTCTTCCCCACCCTGGCTGCGGGTCTGCTTCCCTGAATCCAAATCTGCTATTACTGTGCTGGCAGCGCAGCCTCTCTGGGGACACTGGCCTGGCCCTGTTCTCCCCAGCCCTCAGGGTGCCTAACCGGGAGGCAGCCAGGGGAGTGAGGACCCACTGAGGGGCTCTGTTGACCAGGCTCAGCAGGGGTGCAGGTGATGTCGGTTGGAATCCTTCACACGTGGCTCCTCCAGTCCTCCACACTTCCTTCCCAGCTGAGCACTGCCTGCTCCAGATGTCTACACCTGGAGTCTGGGACGCCCAACTGGGCAGCAGAGAAACTGAGGCACAGAGACAGACTGTGTCCTTACAGGCCACACAGCCTGCCAGGTCCCAATGTCCCAGCCAGAGCCTCTAGTCAGCCTGGGCTGGAGTGGTTGTTTACAGGCAGACTGTTCCCACGGCTGCCTTTCACAGTGGGGGCCTGTGGACGCCTCCTCCCAACCCGACCCGACTCCCAAGCCTCAGTGACATTGCTCAACCAGGAGCCGAAGTGCATTCCTGGGCTCAGGCCAGCCCACCCACCCACCCACTGCAGTCCTGGAAGCCCAGAGGTCAGGGCAGCAGGAACAGTGGAGACAGCAGCGGAGGGGACGTCCCCCCTCCTCTGCCCACCACCCTGGTCAGGCAGAGGCCAGGGTGCAGGGACCGCCTGAGCAAAGGCCCAGGGAAAAGAATGGGTGTCATTCTAGTCCTGAGGCACAGCCAGGGAGGTCCCTGAATGTCCTTCCTCAGGAAATGATGGGAGAAGGGACTATGAGAAGGAAAGAGGGGGTTTAAGTCCCCCACCTCCCGAAGTAGTCCTGGGCTGAGCCCCATGGGACCTGGAGAACCAGGGTGTACCCCAGCAGCGTATCAGGTCCAGGGAGCCTCGTGGCCAGCTCCCACTTCTCTTGCTGCTGTGCAACCCAGAGCAAGGCCTGCCCCTCCAGCCTCAGTCTTCTCCCCTGCAAACGGGGCCACGGCCTTTCCTCTCAGGCCAAAATAAGGATTGAGGCCGGGTGCAGTGGCTCATCCCTGTAATCCTAGCACTTTTGAGGCCGAGATGGGAGGACTGCTTGAAGTCAGGAGTTTAAGACCAGCCTGGTCAACATAGTGAGACCCCATCTCTATTTGTTTAAATAGTTTTTTAAATTAAATAAATAAAATAAGGATTGAGGAGTGACGGGTACACCAGTTGAGCCCACCTCCATCTCACCCCTGGGGAGCCCCAGGGACACAGCCCTCCAGGGCTTAGACCCGGTGGTACTCAACTCCGCAGGCACAAAACCCTGTTTGTCTGTGGGCCCTTTGGTATCACCAGGTTTTCGGGGCTTCTAAAGGAGAGCCCCGACCTGGCTTCACCTGGGCCCTGGCCCCAGTGCCCCTGGTGATACTCAGGTGCTGGGCTGTGATCACAGCCTCCCACCAGCCTTTCCCAGAACCCTGCCCCAGGTGTTGGAACTGTGCCCGGAGGAGGGAGCAGACCCCGAGGGAGGCCGGGAGGGGCTGCTGATGGTGAAGGCTGCTGTGTCTAGCTGTTCCCTTCCAGACCCACTCCCTCTGGTCTGTGTCCCCAGCTGGTCCAAGCCCTGATCCCTGGGATCTGGGGACCTCTTCCCATTTGCTGTTCCCTGAGAACCAGGCCTCCCTCTGGAGAGGATCACAAGCTTGGGTTTCACTCTGGGCTTGCTCTTGGAAACCCCCCAGGAGCTTGGCTCTGACCAAGATGTTTTGCTCCAGCCTCTTGCCAAATCCCCACTCCTCGGACATCAGCTTCACCTCCCGTGTCCTCGGCTGGGTGAGCTGGACGCCTGCGGGTCTGAGAAGACACCCGGGTTCCCGGCATCAGCTGGCCACCCGCTGCCTAAGAAAGCGCCAGGGTCGTGGCACCCCCTGGTGGCTGGTCCTAGGTAGTGTCCCTGCCCAGCCCAGGGAAGAAGGGCCTGGCCTTTGGCATGGACCTTCCCTGGGCCCCCAGCCATGGGCCTGGCTCTCCCCATGCTGAAGATACTGAGGCTAGTTCCAGCGACCGCAGTGTGAAGATCTCTGAATCCCACCTCTCCGTTCCTCCGCAGCCAGATGGCTCCATTTCACATACAATACACTGAGGCCCAAAGAGTGGGGAGCCAGGCCAGGGAGGCTGCCTGGAGCCTGGCATAATGGCCTCATTTATTGTGCTGCTCTGCCACTCACAAGGGAAGCACGACCCCAAAGTCCCCTTCCCGGTCCTTGTGAGTATCTTGTCCCTGGATTGCTGGTCAGCTTTGTCTGCCCCGAGCACTCAGTAGCCGGCAGGCTCCCCGCCTTTCCTGGAGTCTGAGGCAGCTGCCCAGCCACCAGGTGTGTGGACAATGGCTTGCACCACAGCGATGAAGGTGGATGCGATCTGGGTGTGATGGTGCCGGGTTTCCAGGGCTGCAGTCACTGCCTGGGGGTGGGAGGAGACGGGAAGCCTGAGCAGGGCTCCAGGTGCCACCTGAACCATGCCTGTGTGGTCACAGGCCTCAGCCCAGGTGGTGCCATTTCAGGCCAGGTCATCAGGAAGAGCAGGTTGGGGCCTGTTTGGTCTCATTGGAGCAGGGGCTTGGCCCTCATGGCACAGGCGCTCCAGATGGCCCAGGCACCAGAGAGAGGACACCAACCATTGTCCACTCCATGATGATCCAGGCCTCCAGTCCAGGATGCCCTGGGACCCCACACCGTGACTCAGTTTCTCCAACCCCCAGCGCACCTGGTCAATGTTTCTCTCCACTGTTGTGACGTTGGGTAGAAGCTGGTTGTGCAGCCGGGGCTCCTCCACGGCCCGCTTCACGTTATAGCCGAACCAGAGGTTGTAGATGATGGCCTGGGGCATGGGAGTATGATCAGCATGGCCTGGGGGCTGTGCAGGGTGGGCAGAGCCAGGGAGAAAAGGGGTGACACATACCAGTGCAGTGGCCGTGGTGATCTGCGTGCCCCCAGAAGCTCCCACCACCATCCGGACCTGGCCGTCCTGGCCCACCATGATCGTTGGACACATGGACGAGAGCGGCTGCTTCCCTGCGGCCGATGGGAGAAGGCGGGGATACCGGTCAGCTGCCTGCCCAGGACACCCCCCCTCTCCACCCCAGCCCCCCACCCCCGGACCTCCACCCCATACCTGGCTGGATGAAATTGGCGGGTGAGGGGGGCACCCCAAACTGATTGGTGATGTTGGGAGAGCTGAAGTCATCCATTTCATCATTGAACAGGATCCCGCTGACTGGGGAGCGGACCTTGGAGCCAAAGCTACCGCCCAGCCAGGTCAGACAGCGCCTGACCTCGCCCGACCCAGCCTGGTCCCTATCCACCCACTGAGGCTCAGACTTACTCCCTGAGAGGCCCAGGATAAGCTACCAAGGTCGGTCCTCAGTTTCCCACCAGGAAAAGGGGTGATGGAGCCACCTTACTGGATAAATGGGCAGTCCCTGGGCCACATGCCCCTGGCCCTGTCCCACCCAGGCGGCCCAGCAGCCCCTACTAGAGGTTGATGGTGCTGGTGGCGGACACAGCACTGCCGTCCTCTGCGACGACAGACAGGTGGGAAGTGCCTCCGTCATCTGGCGTGTAGAACTCAGGTTTGTAGTAGGAGATCGGGTGAGTGGTATCATCAGAGATCTGGGCCCGGAGCTGGGCAGCGAAGAACTCAGAGGTCATTTTGCGAACCACCTGCCGAGACCAAAGAGTTGGCCTGAGGAGGTGGGGAGGGAGGGTGGGGAGGGGGCACAGGTCTCAGAAGGCCCCCGACTGTGGCTCTGACCACAACCCTCTGGCACCCACAGCCTTCCGTGGCTCCCCAGGGCCCAAGGGCAGGCCCAGCACCTTGCATGACCAGTCTGACTCTCTGTCTCTGTCGCCTTCCAGCAACTCTGAATGTCTGTCTGGCCCTCAGCCTCCAGACCCTTGCCACATTCAATCACTCATTCACTCATGCAAAAAATATTTCTAGAGTTCGCACTGCATGCCTGGCACTGGAAAATCAACAGGGAACAGACACTTAGGTCCCTGCTCTCATGCCAAGAAAAACAAATGCACACGGGGAAATTGCTGAAGCCACAAACCAGGTAAGGGGAATCAAGAGGCATGAGGTATGAGCAGAGTGGTCAGGGAGGGCTTCTCGGAGGAGGCAACATGTGAAAAGAGCCTGGAATGCAGCCTAAATGGTCAGTGCAAAGGCCCTGAGGCAGGCGGTATAGCCTGGTAAGCGATAGGCAGAGAGTGAATGGGGTCGGGGGAGAAGAAGATGAAGATGCAGGCTGGGGCCCATCCCACAGGACCTCCTAGGTCCCTTAGTGACTGGCTTTTGCTCTGTGCCACGCAGGCTTTGGGCAGAGGAATGAGCAGGCTGGGGAGTGTTTTCACGGGGTCCCTCTGAGAGCTGTGAGGGGGAGAAGGATAAAGCCCAAAGGGGAGACTGTGGGTATCAACCAGGCAAGAGATGATGGCCTGGGTGGGAGAAAGAGAAGAATTGAGGATGGCACCAACTAGGGAGGCAAATCCTGCAGAAGGGGCAGGTTTGGGGACGGTCAGGAGCTTGCCTTTGGATGCTTCATCAGACCTGAAGAGCATGGGCGCATGTATAAGCATGGGTGCACCGGCAAGGGCGGGCTGAGGGATGAACATGGAGGTATTGACATTGAGAGGCTGCTGGATGCCACGAGCCTGGCCAAGGTCCCCAAGGCCGTGGCGAGGAGGAGATGAGGAGGTGAAGGAGGAGACAGAGAGGATGGGCCCTGAAGGCTGAAGAAAATGCCTCAGGAGAGTTTCAGCAACACCCCCACAGATTAGCAATCGCAGGGCAAGGTGCTCTGTCTGAATCTGCCCCTAAGGAAACAGAAAGGCAAATCCAGGATGTGGGACATCTTCCAAGACCACTGCCCCGGGCTTTAAAAATCAACAAAACAGGTCGAACACGGTGGTTCACACCTGTAAGCCCAGCGCTTTGGAAGGCTGAGGTGGGAGGATCGTTTGAGCCCAGGAGTTTGAGACCAGTCTGGGCAACATGGCAAGATCCTGTCTCTAAAAAAAAAAAAAAAAAAAATACAAAAATTGGCCAGGTTTGGTGGCATGTGCCTGTGGTCCCAGCTGCTTGTAGGGGCTGAAGTGGGAGGATTGCTTGAGCCCTGGAGGTTGAGGCTGCAGTGAGGCGAGATCACACCACTGCACTCCAACCTGGATGACAGAGACTCTGTGTCCAAACAAAAACACAACAGAAACAAAACAGCCAAGGGAGCCTACTGTAGGTAAAGAGAAGGGACAGCAGGTTGTGTCACCCCAGCATCCTGCTGTGGTATGTTCAAGTCTCACTCTTGAGACACACCCTGAGGTGTGACATCAGCAACCTACTGTCAAATCCCTCAGAAAAACACGAATCCCAATAGACGTGGGTGGAGACGGAGAGAGAGGAAATCCAGCAGAAACGTCCACACTGCGGACTCTAGGGAAAGGGAACATTGACACTTGGACGGTTTTGGATTTTTTTAACATTTTCGTAGGTGTGAAAATTTGCAAAATGAAAACTCGAAGACAGTGTGGTGCGCTGTGTGAGATGCTGTTGAGTGGGGCCTGATGGGGAAACTGAGGCTGGATGTGGCGATCTGGTGGTATGGGGATAGAGCAGGGGAGGGGACACCCTGAAGGGAGAGAGGACATAGCCCAGCCATGTTTGCTGTAAGGGGAGCAGAGGACAGAAGGAGGCAGCAGATGGAAGTTTCTAGAGCTACAAGAGCTGCCTTTCTTTCGGGAATAATCCGTTATAAAGAAGTAAATGGTCAGAGGCAGAGAGGAGCATTGTAGGAACAGTGCCCTGAGCCAGCAAGTGGACGGAAGAGCTGGCCTTAGCTAAAAGGGGACACGCTGTAGTGGCCCTGTCCCCTCAGAGAGACAAGACACCAGGTCACTGGCTACAGCAGGAGTCAGAGGTGCAGAATGCTCATGGGGAAAGAGAAGACACCACCCGGGCAGCTGAGGCCCCTCCGGGGAGGTCCCTGGTCAGTGTGGAGGGGTCTGCAGGTCTGCCCGGGAATGCCAAGGACCCCAGTAGGTAAGGAGGGATGTGAGGATCCTCAGCGGGAAGGGATATGACAGGGTCTCACAGGGACCCAGCATGGAGCTCTCCCTTTCACCTGTCCTTCTCCTCATGCCCGAGGGCTGCAATGCCCCCATGCGTTCCTCATCTCAGCACTGAGCTCGAGAACCACAGCATGTGCAAAGCACTTGAGGTAGGAGTATGGCCACTAATTCCCCACACTGTCAGTTCTGTGGGGCAGAGGCCACAACTCGGGGTCACCGACCAGTCCATCTGAGCACACAGTAGGCCCGCAATCAAAGTTTGTGGCAGGAATGGATTCATAAAGCATATGTGAAGCTGCAGCCGCCCTGGGGAGCCCACCTGATGCCTCTACAGCAGGCCCCACGCCTAGAGTGGGCCAGCCTCTGCCCCTTACCTCAGTCACATCCACAAACTTGGGGTCCCCAAGCAGGGTCCTCTTGGCATAGGCAAACCGGAAAGCCTCTACGATGCGGTGGTACGTCAGGCCCTTCTGCTCCGGGGTCTCCACGCTCGCCCGGGAGAAGTTGTACCCTGGTTGATCAGAACCAGGTGCACGTTGCTGAGCCCCAGAGGATCTGAGGGACTCAGAGGGTGAACACCTTCCTCAGCCACTTTGCCCACCTCAAGGAGCATTTAATAACCAATAGCAGCAGCTGCTTCAGAAGGCTGTGGTGAGAGTGAAGTAAGGTGAAGGCTCCCCAACCTGGATCTCACGTCACGCATCAGCTCTGGTCATGCAATGACCAAGTGGCAGGGCCACCCACTGGACCAGGGATGACCTCTGGACCAAGCCCTGCAGCCCTGAGCTCCTGTACCTCTCTCCGTCCTGATGACTCCTGTTCCTCCTCCAACCCTTGAGCATTGCCCACTTCAGCCCTGTGGCTCTGCACTGCCTCCTTCAGGACATGGTGAGCTGTGACGCAGGAGCACTCCCTGGGAGCTCAGTGATGCAAAGACGTGGCATGGGGGCCAGCAGAGCTGCAGCAGGGGTGGGGCGTGTCATGGGTCCTACCACAGGGCTGTGGCACGACCACTCACCTTTAAGGATGTTGAGGATGAGGGCCAGCACGGGCCCGCTGAGCGGCGCGCTGGGCATGTACAGCACCGCATCTCCCAGGCTGATGTTCAGCGGGTGCTCAATCAGCTCAGCGCGGTAGTTGTTCAGGTCCTCGGCTGTCACAATGCCCCCTGCAACGCGACAGCAGCTCGAATGGGCGCTGGGAAGGGGCTGCACCCTCGTGTGGAGGATGGAGCTGCACCAGTGGTGTTGGGGGCAGGCATGGCTGCACCATAGTGGTGGGGAAAAGCCTGAACCTACCAGGGAGGACAGAGTGCACTACTGGAGGGGTGGGACTGTGCCCTGGGAGGGGGCCACAGGCAACCTCACCCCCTTGGGAACCTCACTCGCTCTTGAACTCCTGTCTCCCTGACACTGCTCACCACCCCACAGCTGGGCTGGGGCCACCTGCCCTCTGCCTGCTTCGCTTACTGGCTTCCTGTCTGCCTTCTGTGGCCAAACAGTGTTTTCTTTTTTCTTTTTTAGAGATAGGATCTTGCTCTGTCACCCAGGCTGGAGTGCAGTGGCTTAATCACAGCCTTGAACTCCTGGGCTTAAGTGATCCTCCAGCAGATCCTCCCCCAGTAGCTGAGGCTAAAGGTGGCACCACCACGCCCAGCAAATTTTAATTTTTTTGTAGGGTCTTGCTGTATTTCTTTTCAGTATGCTTTGAATTTTTTATTTTCTGGTTCCCCAGCCCCACCCCCACTATATTTATGTAGAGTCTCAATATGTTTTTTGTAGTCTCACTATGTTGCCCAGGCTTGTCTTGGACTCTTGGCCTCAACTTCTACCTCAGCCTCCCAAAGTGTTGGGATTACAGGTGTGAGACACCAAGCTTGGCCTCAGAGGGCCTTTTCTATATTTCTTTTTATTTTTTTGAGATGGTGTCTCGTTCTGTCGCCCAGGCTGGACTGCAGTGGCTTGATCTCGGCTCAAGAGAGATTTTTAGTAGAGACAGGATTTCACCATGTTGGCTGGGCTGGTTTTGAACACCTGACCTCAGGTGATCCACCTGCCTCGGCCTCCCAAAGTGCTGGGATTACAGGCGTGAGCCACCGCGCCCGGCTCAGAGGGCCTTTTCGAAGTGGAGAATTCCTGCCGGTGTCCCTGCCACTCAGCCTCTTCCCATGATGAATGGATAGAGGGAGGGGGGGAGGTTCTTAATTCTCCAGGAGTCAGCTCCAGACAGACAGGGTATTGGCTAATTTCCAGCCTCAGTGGTAAAGGTCGACATGCTAATCACCCTCCTCCATGAAACAGTGACAAAAATTACCTGAAGAAAGCCACAGCCAAGCTCCAGACCCTTGCCCCACAAAGCCCCTTCCCCACGCCTCTCTCAAGGTGACCCTCATCCACATAACCCTCCTGGTGAATCAAAGCCCCCTCTCCCTGGGCCTTAGCCCAGCTGTTCCTCTGCCAGGAATCCCTTCCTCTCTCTGCCTAACAAAATTATCTGCAGCCCAGCCACCACCTCCTCCAAGAAGTCCTCCTGGATCTTCAGGCCGTATTCTAGTGCTTCCCTAGCCCTGGCTCTTGCTTGCACCTGCATTTACCCCACCAGGGACTTGCTCTCCTGGACTGTATGGTCTCTCTCAGTTTTGACACAAGCAGGAGCTGTGGACCCACATGGCCAGTCACTGACCCTCCTCCACCAGGAACTTGCTGCAGGCTCAGGCAGGACTGGTGGACCTCAAGGCTCTGGGCCACGGCTCAGGGTTTCTACTGCAGGGTTCCTCACCCCTGAGGTTATCCACTCACCAGCTGCCTGGATGTCCTTCACAATCTGGGCCGTGAGGCTGCCGTTGTAGAAGGCCTGAGCACCCTCGATGGCCAGCGTCTCGTAGGTGTCAGCCAGCCGCGGCAGGGTCAGTCTCTCCCCCTCCCGAAGCACCTTTCCATCCCGGCAGAACACCTCACTGGGGCAGAGGGGGCTCACGTGAGGAAGCAGGTGGGATGGACTCAGCTAGACCATCCCCCACACCCACCGACACAGGGGAATGGAGCAGAACAGGGGCGGCGCCTGTCACAGGTGGGTTGCCCCGTCACTCAGCGCTCGTCCTCCCAGTGTCCCTTCCGGGAGCCTCCTAGTGTCCCTTGCCACTCAGGACATATGGCCAGCCACAGTGGTCACTGGGATCCCACCTCAGAATGTGTCCCCACACGTGGTGGGAAGGGTCTGCATCTCCTCAGCCCATTATCAGTGCGGGGTCCTGAAGGCAGAGGGCCATTCCACTGCTGCTAGGGGCCTGCAGGGTCCTTGGCCTGTGCCTGCACTGCCTGTGTCAGGGGGCCGCACCCACAGACATACCACAAGACAGGCTGCTGCTCGATGACGGTCCGCTTGTTTTCCAGGGCTGCTGCCAAGCTCTTGCCCACGGGGAAGCCCTGGCGGGCCAGCTGGATGCTGGGCTGGAAGAGGCGAGCCCAGGGCAGCCGCCCATGCCGCTGGTGCGCCAGCTCAAAGCCTCGGATCTCTCCAGGCACCGCCACCGACAGTCCCCCTGGGGAGAGAGAGCCACAGTTAGCGACCGTGAGTAGGGAACATCAGAATCTCTCACAGGCAGCATCCCAGGCACATTCCCTGACTCGTTTTACAGATGGGGCAAAGGTTTATGTAATCCCAACACTTTGGGAGGCTGAGGCAGGCGGATCACGAGGTCAGGAGTTTGAGACCAGCCTGGGCAACATAGTGAAACCCCGTCTCTACTAAAAATACAAAAAATTAGCCGGGCATGGTGGTGGGTACCTGTAATCCCAGCTACTTGGGAGGCTGAGACAGGAGAATCGCTTGAACCCAGGAGGCGGCGGTTGCAGTGACAGGAGATTGCGCCACTGCACTCCAGCCTGGGCAACAAGAGCGAGAGGCCGTCTCAAAAAAAAACAAAAACAAAAACAAAAAATCAAAGATTGAGTATGTTGCAGAAGACTCCAAAGGGCACCACCCAGGATCCCCACCTGAGGTATAAGACTTGCTATGGTGAGTGTGCCCTGCCCCTCCAACCTCCAACTTTTTTTTTTTTTTTGAGACAGTGTTTCATGCTTGTTGCCCAGGCTGCAGTGCAGTGGCACAATCTCGGCTCACTGCAACCTCCACCTCCCAGGCTCCAGTGATTCTCCTGCCTTAGCCTCATGAGTACCTGGGACTACAGGCATATGCCACCACACCCGGCTAATTTTTGTATTTTTAGTAGAGACAGTGTTTCACCATATTGGCCAGCCTGGTCTTGAACTCCTGACCTACGTGATCCACCCGCCTCAGCCTCCCAAGGTGCTGGGATTACAGGAGTGAGCCAACGCACCCAGTCTTTTTCTTTTCTTTTCTTTTTTTTTTTTTTTTTGACAGGGTCTCGCTTTGTTGACTAAACTAGAGTGCGGTGGTACAATCGTGGCTCACTGCAGCCTCAACCTCCTGTGCTCAAGTGATCCTCCCACCTCAGCCTCCCGCGTAGCTGGGACCATAGACACATACCACCACACCTGGCTAATTTTTTTTTTTTTCATTTTTTGTAGAGACGGAGTCTTGCTACGTTGCCCAGGCTGGTCTCAAACTCCTGGGCTCATGCAGTCCTCCTGACTTGGCCTCCTTAAGTACTAGGATTATAGGCGTGAGCTGTTGAGACGCTCCCATCCTCCAACTTTTATCCCACAATCTATTGTGCCTCCTTTGAGCAGTGTCCCTGGATAGACAGCGGCTTCCCCTCAGGTACCTGGGGAATTTGGGGGCCTCCTCTCCACTGAAGACCAGACTGGAAAAGAGAGACTCCACCTCACACTCTAGAGCGCCATCCCCACAAATGAACAAATAAGTGAATGGGATGCCTGTTGAAAAGGCAGGGTATAGACAGCCTGGGGTCAATTTTAGCTTCACCACCTCCCAGCTGTGTGACCTCAGCTGATTTGCATGACCTCTCTGAGCCTCAGCATCCCCACCCTGTAAAATGGGAATCCACACAGCATCCCGTATCGCAAAGGAGCAGGGAGGGGTGTGAGGGGCTCGTGGGTGAAAAGCACAGAGCACAGCCTGGGCCCCAGTGAGCCCTGGTCTGTGAGGGCTGCTAGCATAATAATTATTCTCTCCGTGTGCTGCACAGGGTGGCCCCGGAGGCCTCAGCAGAAATAACAGAAGCTCCTGGCCCTTTACCCTGGTGATGATGGTCCTGACCACTCACTGTGGGAGGGTGCTATGGGGCCAGGAAGGGATGGGGGTGCTAGAACTGCCCCCGGACCCTGATGGGGCCAGGCTCCTGTGGGCAAGGCCCCTTCCCGGTGGTCCAGCCGGCTCTGCACCCACTCCCCAAGCCTGCAGGACCGCTTACCGTCTTGGGACTGCTCCGAGCTGTTGAACATGCTGGCAAAGGCCAGCCTGGGGGCCACCTCGCGGGCATTGATGACCTCAGCTTTTCCTAGAAGGAGAAGCAGGTAGGCAGGCAGACCCATGCCGCGTGAGCCCAGGGACCACCCAGCTGTACCTTGGCCCAACCCACACCCCCTGCCCTTCTCCCTCGCCTCTCCCAAGGCACTCACGCGTGGTGCTGTTGTAGATGGTGAAAAATAGGCCTCCCCCGATGCCCATGCTGTGGGCATTCATGAGCCCCACACACAACAGGGCTGCAATGGCTGCATCCACCGCAGAGCCACCGTCCTGCAGTGCGTCCCTGCCATGTGGCACATAAAGACGTGAGAACCTGCAGGCTTCCATCCTGGCCCCACATTCACACCCTGCTGCCCACCTGCCTAACGGAGGATGGAAGAGAAGTCCATTCGAGTTTGGTTTTTTTTTTTTTTTTGAGATGGAGTCTCACTCTGTTGCCAGGCTGGAGTGCAGTGGCACAATCTTGGTTCACTGCAACCTCCGCCTCCCAGGTTCAAGTGATTCTCCTGCCTCAGCCTCCCGAGTAGCTGGGACTACAGGCACGCGCCACCACACCCAGCTAATTTTTGTATTTTTTAGTAGAGACGGGGCTTCACCTTGTTGGCCAGGATGGTCTCGATCTCTTGACCTCATGATCAGCCTGCCCTGGCCTCTTTTTTTTTTTTTTTTTCTTGAGACATAGTTTCTCTTTGTTGCTCAGATTGGAGTGCAGGGGTGTGATCTCAGATCACTGTAGCCTCAATATCCTGAGCTCAGTTGACCCTCCCATCTCAGCCTCCCAGGTAGCTGGGACTATGGGCACATGCCACCACGCCCGGCTAATTTTTTCTGTTTGTTTTGCTTTTTGTAGAGATGGGGTTTTGCCATGTTGCCGAGGCTGGTCGAGAACTCCTGGGCTCAAGTGATCCACGCACCTTAGCCTCTCAAAGTGCTGGCATTACAGATGTGAGTCACTGCATCTGGCCTTTGTTTTATGAGACAGAGTCTCACTTTGTCACCCAGGATGAAGTGCAGTGGCATAGTCCCAGCTCAATGCAGCCTTGACCTCCTGGGCTCAAGCAATCCTCCCACTTCAGCCTCCTGAGTAGCTGGGACTACAGGTAAAAACCACTGTTCTGGCAATTTTTTGTCTTTTTTGTAGAGACAAGGTCTCCCTATGTTGCCCAGGCTGATCTCGAACTCATGATCTAAAGCAATCCTATCACCTCAACCTCTCAAAGTGCTGGGATTACAGTTCCTCTTCTTCTTTCTTTCTTTTTTTTTTCCTTTTTTTTTCTGAGATGGAGTTTCACTCAGTCACCCAGGCTGGAGTACAGTGGTGTGATCTTAGCTCACTGCAACCTCTGCCTCCTGGGTTCAAGTGATTCTCCTGCCTCAACCTCCTGAGTAGCTGGGATTACAGGCTCACGCCACCATGCCCAGCTAATTTTTTGTATTTTTAGTAGAGAAGGAGTTTCACCATGTTGGCCAGGCTGGTCTTTTTTTTTTTTTTTTTTTTTTTTGAGACGGAGTCTCGCTGTGTCTCCCAGGCTGGAGTGCAGTGGCGTGATCTCGGCTCACTGCAAGCTCCGCCTCCCGGGTTCACGCCATTCTCCCGCCTCAGCCTCCCAAGTAGCTGGGACTACAGGCGCCCACCACCGTGCCCGGCTAATTTTTTGTATTTTTAGTAGAGACGGGGTTTCACCATGTTAGCCAGGATAGTCTCGATCTTCTCACCTCGTGATCCACCCGCCTCGGCCTCCCAAAGTGCTGGGATTACAGGCTTGAGCCACCGCGCCCGGCCGGCCAGGCTGGTCTTGAACTCCTGACCTCAGGTGATCCACCCTCCTCAGCCTCCCAAAGTTCTGGGATTACAGGTATGAGCCACCTCGCCCAGCCAGTTTCTTCTTTTTCAAGCAAACAAATGTATATGACTTTTATAAGTGGGGCAAGAAGGGAAATTGCTATATTTTATTAATAACTTTTTTTTTTTTCCTGGCTGGGGACGGTGGCTTGCACCTGTAATCTCAGCACTTTGGGAGGCCAAGATGGAGGATCACTTGAGGCCAGGAGTTCAAGACCAGCCTGGGCAATATAGTGAGACCTCATCTCTCCAAAACAGTCTTTTTTAATTAGTCAGGTGTGATGCACACCTGTAGTCCTAGTGACTCAGGAGGCTGAGGTGGAAAGATGGCTTAAGCCCAAGAGTTCAAGGCTGCAGTGGGCTATGATCATGCCACTGCACTCCAGCCTGGGCGACAGAACAAGACCCTGTCTCAAAAAATCAAAAACACAACATTTGTTCTGTTTAAGCCTTTAGGAGGGAACTGATCTTTGTATATAACACGAGATAGAAGTCTAAACAGTAGAGGCCAGGTGCTGTGGCTCACACCTGTAATCCTAGTACTTTAGGAAGCTGAGGTGGGAAGATCACTTAAACCCGAGAGTTCGAGGCTGCAGTGGGCTGTGATTGCTCCCCTACAATCCAGCCTGGGCAATACAGTAAGACTACACCTTTAAAAAAAGAAATAAGCTGGGTGTGGTAGCTCACACCTGTAATCCCAACACTTTGGGAGGCCAAAGCAGGTGGATTACCTGAGGTCAGGAGTTCGAGACCAGCCTGGCCAACATGGAGAAACTCCGTCTCTACTAAAAACACAAAAATTAGGCCAGGTGCAGTGGCTCGTGCCTGTCATCCCAGCACTTTGGGAGGTAGAGGGGGGCGAATCATGAGGTCAGAGGTTCAAGACCAGACTGGCCAACATAGTGAAACCCTGTCTCTACTAAAAATACAAAAATTAGCCAGGCATGGTGGCACATGCCTGTAGTCCCAGCTACTTGGGAGGCTGAGGCAGGAGAATCAGTTGAACCTGGAAGGTGGGGGTTGCAGTGAGCTGAGATTTCACCACTGCACTCCATACTGGGTGACAGAGCAAGATTCCACCTCAGGGGAAAAACAAACAAACAAACACAAAAACACAAAAATTAGCTGGGCGTGGTGGCGCACAACTGTAATCCCAGCTACTTGGGAGACTTAGGCATGAGAATTGCTTGAACTCGGTTGGCAGAGGTTGCAGTTAACTGAGATTGTACCACTGCACTCCAGCCTGGTGACAGACCGAGATTCCATCTCAATAAATAAATAAATAAATAGAAATAAGTAAAAATAACAACCAAACAACAAAACAGAGGAGTTTATCCAAAGAGACAGAGACTCTTAGAACTGAGAAAAGAGGCCCTGTTGGGTTCTAGGAGACCCACACCCTGCTCTTGGGGTCACCGTCCCCTTCCCAGAGGCTACTGAGAGAGTCCAAGCAAAGCTTACATGTGGGGAAACTGAGTCTTACAGGGGCAGAGGTATTGTCCAGGTCCACTTGCCCGGTTTCCAGGGCCCATGACCCCATGCCCTGCCCTGCTCACCTCCCAATCTCGGAGCAGTGCTTGGCATCCGCAGCCACGGCAGCCCTGGCGTACACATGGTTGTCAGGTTCCTTGGAGGCCAAGGGCAGCAAGAGACAGAGGCCAACAATGTCCACGGCCAGCAGGCCCAGCACCACTAATTTCTTCATGGCTCTGCTGCATCCACGGGGTAAGGAGCAGGGTCAGGCCCAGCCTCAGACACACCCACAACTGAGCCTAATCTAGGCTGAGCTGAGCAGCTTCCCAGGATGCAGCAGAGAGAGGAGTATGAGGAAGAGGTAGACACGGCAGCCACTCTGGTTTCCCTGTTAATCCTCCAATCCAGCTTGATGGCTTTGTCACCACAACCCCAGAGCCACAAGGGTGAAACCAGAGCACAGCCCCAACCCCATTCACAGGCAGGAAACTGAAGCTTAGACAAAAGGCATTTACTGAGGTCAGCTGGCCCCAGGAGGTCTCAGACCTGAGGGTGAGCCCAGCCCCCAGCATGGAGTCACTACCCCTGGGTATGAGAACGCACAGATCTCTGGGGCTTCCCCAGGCCTGTCTACACCCCTGGACCGGATGCTTACCACCCAGACCTGGAGTTGGAATCTGTCTCCCACACTGTCTACCCTTGTGGTGCAGCGTTGAGAATTAGAAAAAACACCCCTTCAGTAAGATTTAATAACCACTACCTGCTGGAAACCTGTTGAAAGAACTATATGTATCCCTATAGAGAGCTGAGAGGTGGCAGGCGCCCCCTGGAGTTGGGCAATGACCCCTTGCACAACCGGCCCTGTCCCACCCCAATCCACAGCCACACACAGAGCCCAGGAGTGGGATAAGCATGGCCCAAGGACACAGGGTCCCCCAACCCCATCACAGCTCTGGCTCTACTCTAGAGCTGATCCCCCCACCCCCACTCAGGGCTGCCAAATCCTCCCGGGCCTCAGTTTCTCCATGCTGCACTCTTCCCTCTTAATTCCAAGAAGCCACAGCTGTCTCAAGGGCTTCTTTGCCTAAGTCAGGTGACTCCCCCCAGCCCTCCTTCACCCACCTGCATACCTCACTCAAACCCACTCATCAGTCAAGAAACAGAGGCCCCCCCAGCCCAGACCCAGTTGGATAAAGAACCCAGGGCTCTGCCCACCTGTGGGATCCTTCTGCAGGGTGCGCCCACACCAGTCTCACCCCCTCGCTGAGCTGAATGAGGCCGGGTTTCAGCAGGAGACAGATTAGAACAAAGGTTCCCTGGGAGATGAGGCCACAGAGCTGGGGTGCAGCCAGATGCCCAAGCCGGGAGGGGTTGGAGATGTAAACATCTGAGACCCCACAAGGTCTGAGGAGCCTAGATCACCTCTACGACCCCAGGGCAAGGGATACCTCTCCTAACAGGCCCTCTCCCCAACTTGCAGGGCTACAGGCAGGGCTCTAGGAGCTGTTACTCCAAGGACCCCCCTCACCTGGGCTGAAGGGAGTCACATGATCCAGGAAGGTCCTTCCTCAACCCCCAATTTCAGCGTTCTGAGCAGATAGGCTGATGGAGGACCCCAGATAGTAGAAGCAGGGGGATGAGGCCTGTCCATCCATCACGCCCTCACCTGCTCTGCCCCATTCAATGAGATGGGGTGGGTGCCCCCACAGGGCTGGCAGGCCCAAGCCTCTCAGCCCTCAGATCGAGGCCCACACATGGTCTGCAACCTGCCAGAATTGTCACTCTTAGAAAGGCTCTCACTTAAATTCCTTCTTTCATTCCATCATTCATTCTCCCATCAAATCCTGGCCCCTCCAGATTCTTCTCTCAAGGAGCCCTGACCTGGCTGGGCATGAGACAGTATGGTCACCCCAGAGCGAAGAGCCCTAGGGGAGGGGCAGACACTAGAATAGGGGCCTTGGGAATGTAGCCCAAGCTGGGACTGGATTTGGGGAGGACCTGCCAGGTGGAAGGAACCACCTGACCCTGAAGGCTGGGAACTGGAACCTTTCCCAGGAAGTGAGGGCTACAGGGGACCTCTTGACCACCTTAGGCCCTTCCTGATCCCCGAGGTGTCAAGGCTGGAAAAGGAGGTGGCCGAGCTAAGACCTTCAAAGCCAAGTCAATCTGGACTTTGAGATCCCTGGGAGACTGGTCAATGTGTCACGGGCCCAGTAACCTATTAAGCCTGGCTCACTCATTAAGACCGTGGTGGGTGCCCATTAGCGCCTTCGCCAGCTTCAGGAGACGAGCAGAGGGCAGGGGTCATGGGAAGAAGGGAGCGCTGACTGGGGTGCTAGGTGGAGGCTGGCTGAGCTGGCTCTCTTGTGTCCTTGTTCCTTGAGGAGTGTTCCAGGGCCAAGCCGGCCTCCAGCCAGGGACAGCTGCCAACACAGCCCAGGGGGTGGCGCCCCACCATTCTAGTGACTTTTACCTCCTTATCACCCCTGTGTGCTGGCACCAGCAGCCCACACTGCCTCGGGGGCTTTGGCCAAAGGGCCAGGTCAGTGCCCGGCTCAGCATCCAGCCACACGGCTCCTCTGAGAAATGGGCCCACTGTGGCCTCCAAAGCCCTGTCTGTTTCAATGGGCTGGGATCTGCCCCACCTCTGTATCTGGGAAAACAAGCTCCTGGTGGAGCAAGAAGGGAGCTCTTGGCATAGGAACCTGTAGCATGAGAGGGGAAGGGACCTGCCCAAAGCCACTTGGCAAGACAGTGACCCATGACACAAGTTGCAAAGCAGTTCCTGCAACTGGCATCTCATTGCAGCCCCACCCCACTGTCAGATCCAGAAAACTGACCACACTGAGTACCAGGAATCACCCAGAAAGCCTCATGCCCTGAGTGGGCCATGGTGAGGGCCATGTTGTGGGGAATGGTGGGGGCAGTGCATGGGGGCGTGACATCCCGAACGGCAGTCATGAAGCTCACAATGAGTGAGTAATGCAGGATGGGTCCAGATGCCCGCCGTGCCTGGCCCATACTCCAGAACTGCTGGAACAACATCTCAGGGCCCCCTGGGAGCCCGAAACCCAATATTATCCAGGACATTTTATATCCCCTGGTGTACTGCACCAAGGAGACACTTGGTAAACTGGCTAAATGAAACTGACTTCAAATCCAAGCATCATAGCATTTGAGTCAATATTGGGATCACAGAATCTCAAATGTTTGGTCTCTGATCTTCCAGCATCCCAGAAAGGTCGGCTTACATATCTTGCCCAGCAGGGAGCTCACTACCTCCAAAGACAGTGGGACTGTGTTTGGCTGGCAAGTTCTTCCCAACATTAAGCCCCAGTTTGCCTCTTTGTAATACCTGCTGCAGGTTGCAATAGTCCACCTGCTGCAGGTGGGCCTGACCTCAGATCCTGCCCACTGTCTAAGGCCACAGAGCAGAGAAGCAGGGGCCACCCCAGATCCTGTACCTGGCCACAGCCTCTCTGAGCCACAAAGACCACACTGAAGGGATGGAAGGAAGACTTCAGCTCAATGAAAGGGCTGGTGCCACTCAGTTGTGATGGAGGGAGGTCAGCACAGGCCAACTGTGGGCATGGACAGAGTTCCTGTGCCCCCAGAGCCTGGCCAACACCCCCAGTGCCATCTGCAGCATTTATTATTCCAGCACCCACCTTTCATGTGAGGACACAGGCTGGAGCACGGCCAAGTGCGTGGGTCCTTCAGAACTGTCAGCTTGTGCATGCCTGGGAGCACCCAGCCACAGGGCTGGCCTGGCACTTGGTGAACCAAGTCCAACTATCAAACCCAGAGGCAGGATGGCAGAGGCATGGGCCCTAGAGTCTCTGGGTTCAAACAACCCCAGCCACTGACAGTGTGGGTATCGCAGCAGCCTTTCCCTTCCTGGCCTCAGTCTCCTACCTGAAGAGCAGGGATGACTAGAACAGTTGCTGGGTGGATTCCCTGAGATGGCCACGCGCAGACTGTAGGAGGCACCTGCTACTTTCGAGGCCTCACAGGGTCTCGCCAGGCTCCGACACCGGGCTGTAGGAGCTTCTCTCCTTTCCTGATGAGCAGCTCAGAGCAGGGGCCCAAAGGGCGACCCTCCTATGCGCCCTGTCCTCCCTGCCCAAGGCACCCTCCACAGGTAGGATTTATCACATCACCTGCTAATTATCTGCAGTGTCTCAAAGCTCCAAGGAGAGGTTGGAGGTGGGGGGAGACTGTCCATGCCCCAGTCCCGACACAATTCCATGGTCTGATCTCTCGGAGAGCCAACCTGCTCCTGTCTCAATGACTCCCTGGTGGTACGTGCAAGCCTACCTGTTCACCCACAGCCCCACATGACTTCACTGATGGCAAAATGGCGCAGCACTTTCCACGCATGCCATGCTCTCACCTGGACTTTTGGGGACCTCCCTCTGCCTTGTAGCAGCACCTTCCCGACCTCCCTCACTTCTTGGATGCTGGGCTCAGGAATGCTCTCACTGACGAGTCTGCACCCCTGCTGGCTAATGTTTCAGACGCGCCAGGTGGACGTGCCCAAGCCTGAGCTAAGCAGCTGCCTCCCCAGACCTCCAACCGCCAGGCAGCCAGTGTCTAGCCCGGGGCAGCCGCCCCTGCATCCTCACTGGTCCTGTCCAGTTGCTCCCGCCTCTACACCCCACTCCCAGCCTCACCTGATCCCCAGTCCCCACAGGGCCACTCCTCTCACCCGGAGACTCCCAATCATAGGTTCCAGCCCCCCTGCTGTTTCCCTACTGCAGCCTGGGCACTCAGTAGGCAAATCTGAGCATTCCATTTCCCCACTGGGAAAAAAAGCATGCCAAAGGCCCCCTTTGTCCTACCTTGCTGACACCCATCCTTTCCTCTTTTTTTTTTTTTTTTTTGGAATTGAGCAGCTGGATATGAACCGTCCTTTCCTCTTGCTCCTTCCTGATCTTTGGGACTTTGCACTGGCTCCATTGTCATGGCCTGAGGCACTCTTCAGACACCAATCACAATGCCACCTCCTCCTGAAGCCCTCCGGCACTGCACCTCACTCTGCAGGCCAGCTGCTACTGCTGCCTCCTTCACAGTATCCACAGTGCCCAACAATCTTCACTGAATGGATGGATGCCAGCTGTCAGGTGGCTGTTTTCACTAAAATGCATCTTCTAGGACTTTACACTGAATCCACCTAGCCACCTGACAGCTGGCGTCTCTAATCTTGTAATCCCAGCCCTATGGGAGGACGAGGTGGGTGGATCACTTGAGACCAGGAGTTCAAGACCAGCCTGGGCAACATAGTGAGACTCTGTCTTTAATTTTTTAACTAATTTTTTTTTAAAGGTCCAAGATGACAGGGTTTGGGGAGCTTCATGTGGTGGCTGACAGGAAGGGGAACAAGAACTCATCCATGGCCAGGTGCAGTGGCTCATGTCTATAATCCCAGCACTTTGGGAGTGCGTGGTGGGTGGATGGATTGAGCCCAGGGGTTCCCGACCAGCCTGAGCAATATAGAGATACCCCATCTTTACAAAAATAAAAAAAATTAGCTGGGCATAGTGGCACATGCCTGTGGTCCTAGCTACTTGGGAGGCTGAGAGGGGAGGATCACTTGAGCACGGGAGGCAGAGGTTGCAGTGAGCCGAGTTAGTGCCACTGTACTCCAGCCTGGGCAACAACAAAAAAACCCAACTCATCTACGTGTCCAACTCCACCAGGACAGAAACTTCTGTACTTGGGAGTCTTCCAGTCCTCACCCTATGTATCTCTTCATCTGACTGTTTATCTGTAGCCTTTATTTATTTTATCTTTGTGTGTGTGTGTGTGAGATGGAATCTCTCTCTGTGGCCCAGGCTGGAGTGCAGAGGCAGGATCTTGGTTCACTGCAACTTCTGCCGCCGGGGTTCGAGTGATTCTCCTGCCTCAGCCTCCTGAGTAACTGGGATTATAGGCTTCTGCCACCACATCGAGCTAATTTTGTATTTTTAGTAGAGACAGTTTTCACCATGTTGGCCAGGCTGGTCTCCAGCTCCTGACCTCCAGTGATCCACCTGCCTCGACCTCCCAAAGTGCTGGGATTACAGGCGTGAGCCACCGTGCCCGGCCTATTTGTAGTTTTTAAAGTTTCCTTTGAGCTACTGACTTTAAGTGATGATAAAGTATGTCTGAGGAGAAAATAAAATAAAACGTCCTTTGAAATAAACCGACAAACAGGTCTCCCGGAGTTGTGTGAGCTACTCTAGCAAATTAATTGAACCCAAAGAGGGTGCTGTAGGAACCCCAACTAGAAGCCGATTAGTCAGATGTTCCCAAAGCCCAGACTTGTGACTGGTGGGATGAGGGGTGGTCTTGTGGGACCAAGCCCTCAACCTGTGGTTTCTGAGGCCATCTCCAGGTAGACAGCATGAGAATTGAGTTGAATTGGAAGACACCAGCTGGCGTCGGCTGCAGAATTGATTCTTGCTGGGTGTGTGGGGAGAATCCACACATTTGGTCACAGAAGTCTTCTGTGATGATTGTTGTCTTGTGACAACAGAGGGAAAACACAGTAGTGTTGTGTGTGTGTGTGTGTGTGTGTGTGTGTTGAGATGGAGTCTCGCTCTGTCACCCAGGCTGGAGTGCGGTGGTGCTATCTCGGCTCACTGAAACCTCCGCCTCCTGGGTTCAAGCAATTCTCCTGCCTCAGCCTCCTGAGTGGCTGGGACTACAGGCGCATGCCATCATACTCGGCTAATTTTTGTATTATTATTATTATTATTATTATTATTATTATTATTTAGTAGAGACGGAGCTTCGCTATGTTGGTCAGGTTGGTCTCCAACTCCTGGCCTCGGGTGATCCACCCACATTGGCTTCCGAAAGAGCTGGGATTACAAGCGTGAGCCACCGTGTCCAGCCAAAAAACACAATTCAAATTGATTTTTCTTCACATGACCTTATTTGGAAATAGAGTCTGTATAGAAATAATTAGTTAAGATCATACGGGATTAGAAAGAAAACTAAATCCAGTAGCTAGACTTCTTACAAAGAGGCTGTGTGAGCTGGGCATGGTGGCACTCACCCGTAATCCCAGCTACTTGAGAGGCTGAGGCAGGAGGACTGCTTGAGCCCAGGAGTTCAAGACCAGCCTGGGCAACATAGTGAGACCCCATTGCAAAAATAAGGAAGGCCATGTGAAGGCCACACAGACACATAGGGTAGATGGTTTCAGAGACTGGAATGATGCAGCTACAGCCAAGGAAGCCCAAGTGTGGGGAAAAGAAAGAGAGATCAGACTGTTACTGTGTCTATGTAGAAAGAAGTAGACATAAGAGACTCCATTTTGTTCTGTACTAAGAAAAATTCTTTTGCCTTGAGATGCTGTTAATCTGTAACCCTACCGCCAACCCTGTGCTTGCAGAGACATGTGCTGTGTTTACTCTAGGTTTAATGGATTTAGGGCTATGCAGGATGTGCTTTGTTAAACAAGTGCCTGAAGGCAGTATGCTTGTTAAAAGTCATCACCATTCTCTAATCTCAGGTACCCAGGGACACAGACACTGCAGAAGGAAAGCCAGGTATTGTCCAAGGTTTCTCCCCATGTGATAGTCTGAAATATGGCCTCGTGGGAAGGGAAAGACCTGACCGTCCCCCAGCCTGACACCCATAAAGGGTCTGTGCTGAGGAGGATTAGTAAAAGAAGAAGGCCTCCTTGCAGTTGAGATAGAGGAAGGCATCTGTCTCCTGCTCGTCCCTGGGCAATGGAATGTCTCAGTGTAAAACCGGATTGTATGTTCTATTTACTGAGATAGGAGAAAACCGCCTTAGGATTGGAGGTGAGCCGTGCTAGCCTGTGCTGGCAGCAATACTGCTCTTTAATGCACCCGGATGTTTATGTAGCAGCACATCAAAGCACAGCACCTTTTTCTTAACCTTGTTTATGACACAGAGACATTTGTTCACATGTTCTCCTGCTGACCCTCTTCCCACTACTACCCTATTGTCCTGCCACATGCCTCTCTCCAAGATGGTAAAGATAATGATCAATAAATACTGAGGGAGCTCAGAGACCAGTGCCAGGCGAGTCCTCTGTATGCTGAGCACCAGTGCCCTGGGCCCACTTTTCTTTCTCTATACTTTGTCTCTGTGTCTCTTTCTTTTCTCAAGTCTCTCATTCCACCTGACGAGAACCACCCACAGGTGTGGAGGGACTGGCCCCCTTGATCAAGGATTGCCAGGAGCCACCAGAAGCTGAAGAAGCAAGGAAGGATCTTCCCCTGGAGTCCTCAGAGGGAGCGTGCCTTGTCCTATACTTGGATTTCAGACTTCTAGCCTCCAGAACTATTCTGTTGCTTTAAGCCACGGAAGTGGGTTGTGTAATTTGCTATGGCAGGTCCTTACTCTGTCTGTGGTTACACATCCAACAAGTGGCAGCCCAGGGGATTTGAATCCAGGCCCTGAGCCTATACCTGTGATCTCAACCCACCCTGCCAAGTTCTGCTGCCTACTACAGCCTCATGACAATTCCTGGCCCTGCAGAAGGTTGACAACCTGTAACTGTAGAGCAAGCGCAGGGGACATCCTCTCTCCTTAGAGTATCCATCTGCTTCCTTCCTCCCAGTGAATGCCCCCAAATCATTCTGTGTCCTTCTTTACAGTGGCTGCCAGGAGGCTCAGTGCCACCCAGCTACATGCTGAGGTTACATTAACCCTGAGCTGGCCTTTTTTCCTCCTAGGCTCGAAGAATATCACCAGGTGGGTAGAGAAGGGACCAGAGGCAGTGCAAGGCCAGTTCGAGCCCTGGCTACAGCCCTCTACCAGCCCACTGAGCCAACTGGACCTTGTGTTCCTGTCATTTGAACTGGGCCACTGCATGGATGGCAGAGGGCTCGAGACGCCAAAGGTGTGGCTGTCATCAATTCCTGTCTCCTGGCAGGTCCCACTTGGAGCCTAGTATGTTCCCATTAGAGCCTGAGGTCTAGCTGTGTCCTCCCTACCTGATTCTCCAGCTCCCAACCTCTGACCTCACTGACTCCCTAGGGATGGCAGGGCTACCCAAAAGGATCCAGGGTAAGCCCTTGAGCTCCCACATCAGCCCTGGGAGCTGAGAGGACAATATCGCAATCCCTCCACCCCCTGGGTCTCAACAAGCACAGCTCTGCTGCTCAGGGTAACCCCAGGGAGAGGGGCCAGCAGCCTTCCATGTGGAACACATGGGCTGGCGAGGTGGAATCACGCCCCCACGCCTGAGGGGATAGCTCTGCCTCTGGGGTTCCTGTTCAAGTCAGGTTAGGTCAGAAATTGTCTCCAAGAGCCCATTTACCCTAGGCGCCCTGCAAGCAGGCAGAGAAAAGCCCATTCAAGGATCTAGGCCCAGCCACCACCCTCCCTCTTTTGCTGGAAAAATGTCCTCTAGGAACCTCTCAGCCAGGGACACAGAGGGTGGAGGATGAGAGGCAGGGGCTGGGGCAGTTCTCTGCCTTCCACAGGACTCTAAGCTCTGGGCACTCCCCCACACCACTGCCTAGGTTGCCCCTTTCATGCCTCGATGCTCAGCCCTCCATCCCCTCCTCCCTCCCCCCTCCCCCCGCCCAGTCTTCTCACATTCGAGGGGACAGTGTCCAGGCCTGGCTCAGCCTCTGGGAGGACATGGTCAGGATCTGGGAGCCCTCCCAGCTCTGGCTCCAGCCCTGAGGCTGCAGGGGAAGGGGAGGAGGGCTTACCTGCTGCCTGCTCTGGGCAGGGGGTCTAGGAGGTCCCTGGGGCACTGGGGCTGCTGCTTAAAGCTCTGACCCACTTCAGTCGCCACTTCAGTTCAGCAACAGCACCTTGGCCCTGGGGGAGGGCAGGCAAGGCCGTCGTGCAGGTTTGCCAAGGAGGAAACCTGTGGTGCCAAGGTGGCCCCAGGACAATACTGGCTGTACTGAAGCGGGAGGAGAGGTTGTTATGTCCAGCTGGCAGGTGCCAGGAGAGAAGGGGATGCAGGCACAGGCCCAACAGGGGTTGGAGGTCCGTGGATGGTCAAGAGCTAAGACATCCTGCTGTCCTCTGCCTTGTCTCAGGGACCCAGCCCCACAGGATGACAGAGCCTGGCACCCTACCCTCTCCCCACTGCCATCTCTGGGCAGGCAGTGCTTAATCCAAAGGAAGGAACCTTGAATCTTCATAGGGTAATTAACAGACACACACACACACACACACACACACACACACGGGAGCTTGGCTGTCATTCCTCACTATATGCCCTCGGACGGTGTTCAGCCCTTCCTGCACAACAGGTACCCATCCTCACAGGCTAGACACATGCTCCTTGCTTGAGGAAGTGGGGACTGCAGATCAGTGCCTCAAACATTGTGAGGATCCCAGAGCTGGGATTGGGGCTGCAGGGGCCCAGCAGGCCTCCAACAGAGACCTAGATTTCTGCTGAGGGAACCCTGGGAAGTGGGATACTCCTTGAGCTGGTTGGGTCAGTACCTCACCCTGGTCCTCAGAGGAACCAGGGCCCCCACCTCACCCTGCCTGCCCCCCACCCCCCGCCCCACCCCTTGTCAGGGAGGAAGACCGAAGCCAGTGGCAGATACAGCCCGCCTGCTGCCAGCCTGCCCAGAGCTGGGCTTAACAGTTAACCTCACTCTTCATCCGGTTTATTCCCCAGGCTGGAGTCAGAGGTGGGGGCTTGCCCCAAATCAAGAAGCAGGAGGCAGTAAATATTTGCCAGTGCAGGAGTGTCCATGCAGTGTGAGCAGGTCCTACACCACAACTGCCATTTGCAGGGAAGATTCCTTTTTTTTTTTTTTTTTTTTTGACATGGAGTCTTGCTCTGTCACCCAGGCTGGAGTGCAGTGGCACCATCTATCTCGGCTCACCGCAACCTCTGCCTCCCGGGTTCAAGCGATTCTCCGGCCTCAGCCTCCTGAGTAGCTGGGATTACAGGCGCCCGCCACCACGCCCGGCTAATTTTTTGTATTTTCAGTAAAAACGGGGTTTCACCATGTTAGCCAGCCTGGTCGAACTCCTGACCTTGGGTTCCGCCTGCCTCGGCCCCCTAAAGTGCTGGGATTACAGGCATGAGCCATCGCGCCCGGCCTAATTTTTGTATTTTAGTAGAGACGGAGATTCACCATGCAGGGCAGATTTCTAAAAGCAGGTGGGGGCAATACCTAACGCTGGCACACGCAGTGGAACCCCCACACCCGCCTGGAATGCTCTTTGCACCGTCAAAGCGACTATTCCCCAGTCAGCACTGGGGCCAGAGGGTAGAGCGGTGCCAAAAGCCACCTCGTCCCGGCCGAGCTCGCGTCTCCCTTGGCGGCTCCAGGCCCTCGGGACAGAGCTCTGGCGCCAAGAGTGACGCAGGCAGGGCCTCCTCCAGTGAGACCCGGTCAAACCGAGGAACCCACTGGCCTAGCTCAGGCGCCGGGTAGGGCGGGCGCTCAGCCTTCGGATCCGGACGTGGCGGAGAGGGGGTGGATGGGGGCGGGGCGACTAGGGGCGGCCCCGGGGGCGGGGCGCAGACCGTCCGGCCTCCTGTGGATTCGGCGCCCGACCCGCGGCCGCCGTGGGGGCGCGGCTGAGCCGGCTGGCCGGCCCGAGGCTGGCTCCGAGGCCGGGGCGGCGGCCGGCTGCGCCCGCGCCCTTCGAGCTCTGAGTGCGGTGGCTCCAGGCCCCATGAAATCCAGTCCACGCTCCGCGAGCGGCGGCCAGGGCGCGCCCGGGAGCTGCTGCCGCTCCTGCGCCAGACGAGAGAAGGAGGCGGCAGCCCCAGGGCTGGTGGCCAGGGAGGGTCTGGGGGTCTGGGAGGCGCGGGGCTGTGGGTTGTGGGCATGTATCCGCCGGGAGGCGAGGCGGAGCTGGTCTCGGGCGCGCGCGGACGGGTTCCGAGGGCGCGACGGGCTGCTGCGCGCGGGGTCTTGAGTGGGCTAGAGGGCGGCCGGCTGGCGTGAGGGCTGGGTGAGGCCGGCGGACCGTGTGTGGAGGAGGAGGCCGCTGAGTGTGTCCGGGTCTCTGGGGTTTGAGAGGGGTTGTGTGTGTTGAGGGTGGCCCCAGCCCGGAGCTAAGAGCCCAGATTCAGGCCCTGGCAAGATGGGAGGGGCCCGGGAGGAGTGGCAAGTGAGGGCGAATCATCTTGTATTGAGAGACAACGGAAGAGGGTGGCTTCCCCCTCCTCCAGGATCGGGGAGGCACTGGACCCTGGAGAGGACCCAGGGCTGGTCTGCGGGTGCAGCCTCACCCCGAGACACCATGGCAGCCCACACAGAGCTATCGCATGCATCACCAGTTCTCCAAAAGGCAGCTCATGCTCTTAGAGTACACACCTCCAGCATCTGTGCATCACAACACTCGGTCCGGTGGTGGCCCTGCTCCTACACACACCAGGTACACTAAACCCAGATCCCAAGCCCTGGGTTGTCCCAGGATGCTGGTCCCCCCCATCACCTGGGCAAGCCACTTCCCTCACCACCCCGTCCCCACCCCCTGCAGCAGCTACCACCACTACCTGCCCCATTCTGTGAGCAGAAAGTCAGCCGTGCAGGTGTTTGGCCTGCAGAAGGTAGATAATTAGAAACGGGGAAACTGAGGCATGTAGCGAAGTGGTCATCCCGGGGCCCACAGAGAAAATGTGGGGCAAGCCAGGGCCAGAGCCCTTCTTCCTGTCTTCCTTTCTCAATCTCCTCCAACTCTGGGTTCAGCAGGCTGGAAAAATGGAGCTGTCCCTTTAAGAGGAGCTGTCTAGACCCTCAGAAGGCAGGCTGGCAGGTTGCAGCGTGGGGCCCTGTTTGGGTCTGCCAGGCTCATCAGCCAGCCTTCCTTCTGGATCTTCCCTAGCTGGCATCTGTGGCAAACAGAGCAGCACTGAATCAGCCAGGCACCCAGAGGCAGGGATCTCAGTCTGGGATGCCGTCTGGAGCCCAAGACACCAGTTGGGCATTTTAGCTGGGAAACTGGAGGGAAAGAAGGATCCTCAGAGACCAGCTAGGTCACCTCTTTCTGTCCCAGAGGTTGGGATTTGAGGTCAAGGGAGGGGCTTGTCCTGCTCCATAACCTGCAGGGACTCTGCAGCTGTGACCCACGGACTTCCCTGCCTGGCCCAACTTCCTGTGCTTGGGACCCACGCACACAGCATATCACCTATGGATTGGAGAAGGCCCACATGGGGTCTAGAGGCCCCTCCTCGCTGTGGCTGCCCCATCAGCTGTCAACGTGTCCTCTAAAGAGACCATCTGGGCCGGGCACAGTGGCTCACGCCTGTAATCCCAACATTTTGGAAGACCGAGGCAGGCAGATCATCGGAGGCTGGAAGTTCGAGACCAGCCTGACCAACATGGAGAAACCCTATCTCTACTAAAAATACAAAATTAGCTGGGCATGCTGGCGCATGCCTGTAATCCCAGCTACTCAGGAGGCTGAGGCAGGAGAATTGCTTGAACCTAGGAGATGGAGGTTGCGGTGAGCAATTGCACTCCAGCCTGGGCAACAAGAGCAAAACTCCGCCACAAAAAAAAAAAAAAAAACAGAGAGAGAGAGACCCTCTGAAAGAGTGTTCAGCCCCACACCAGTCCTGTGGGAGTAGACAGGAGGAGAAAGTGGAGGAGTGAGGCAGGAAGGCCAGGGCAGGTCTGTGCAGGCGGTGGGGTGAGGGATGGGTAGGAGAGGAGGCTGGAGGCCTGAATCCTGGCAGGAGTGGTGGGGAGAGAGAAGGGATGACTAGGTGAGCTGGGGGAGAGAGGAGGAGGGCAGAGTGTTGGGGGGTTCCAGGGCTTCTGGCCCCAGTGCCTGGGAAGATGGGCATGGAGGTGCCCTACACTGAACTGAGGCATGGGGCATGGGTGGTGAGGCCGGCTTCAGGGTAGCATGCCTTTGAGACATCTGAGAGAGAGGTCCGCCCCCAAGGGAAGGATCCAGACCTGTCCACAAACAGATGCTGGCAGCAGCTCAGGAAAACCAAGGGATAGGTGGGAAGGCAAAGGGTCTGAAGGGAATGCTGGGGAACAGGGGAATTTTAGGGGTCAAAAGTGGAGCAAACCCCCCTCCATAAGAGGAGAATCCCACAGACAAGCCCTAAGCCCAGAGAAGGCAGTGTCACAGCACAACACTTCACCTCGAGGGAACTGGTCTAAGGGTTCTGGAATTCACTTATCACTTCCCTGATGGCGCCCATGCCCCTCCCCTGTACTTATCCAAAGGGTCCACGAAGGCCAAGTGGCTCACACCTGTAATCCCAGCACTTTGGGAGGATCGTTTGAGCCCAGGAGTTTGAGACCAGCCTGGGCAACATAGTGAGACCCCATCTCTACAAAAAATTTTTTTTAATTAGCTGAGTGTAGTAGTGCCTGTCTACAGCCCCAGCTCCTCAGGAGGCTGAGGTGGGAGGATCCCTTGAGGAGGCAGAGGTTACAATGAGCTGAGATCACACCACTGGACTCTAGCCTGGGTGACAGAGCAAGACCCTGTCTCAAAAAAGAAATAAGTAAGGAAAAATGAAAGGGTTCACCCACCACTGGACAATTAGCCCATGGCCGCCTGTGGGGAGAATACAGCCAGCCTTAGGGAGGAGATGGAGACAGGAACAGCAATAAGCAGCATCTGGCTGGCTGGGGTGGGGCCTGGAGATGGGAGACCCGACTGGCTCACTCAACTTTCTCTTCACCACTCACAGGACCTGGGCCTTGAGGGGACCCTCCTTACTGACATCCTCTACAGAGATGTGGCCTTCCTCAACCTGGTTGACCCCATCTCCCATGACCTGCTTGTGAACCTGGCCACCACCCCTGCCTCCACCTGGGACTCCACAGGTGCTGGGCTGGGACCCGAGCCCTGGGCCTGCTGCACCAGGTGACCCACCACCCACCTGGCTCATTGCTACTGACTTGTGATGCTCTCAAGCACATGGTAGTGGGCCATGAAGGTCGAGGAGGACTCACAGGCCCCCAGAGATCCAGTGCAAATGCTCAGCCTGAGATTAAGGGGACAGAAGGAGAATGGACTCATAGGAGGCCAGGAGGCCAGCCCCGGCTAGAGGCTCAGGCTTCCCTCAGTGGGAGGAGCCCCAACACCCATAGTGTGGACCCCACAATAAAGAGTGACACCCGCCTCTGCTTTTCTGCATCACCGATCTCAGGGTCACTGAGCAACAGCCCTGCTGCTGGGGTGGGGAGAAAGGGTGGCTGTGTCTATCCAAAAGGGAGGGACAAAGGTCACACTGACCTTCCCCCAGGTGTTCCTTGGGGAAATCCCCCATTGAGTCTAAGATATGGGGGTCCTGGGTCCATCCCTGTGGGCTGGGGAGTTAAAGGAGGCCTCCAGGGAGCAGGCCCTCACAGCTGGGCAGGGCTTGGGCTCCTTGAGAAGGGGAGCTGCGAAGGAGCGGGTTGGGAGCCCCAGGAGGAGCAAAGCCCCACAGTAAGCTCACATCGAGCCTGGGCTGCCAGCCTTGCCACCAGAGCCCTCTGGGCTGGGAACAAGGCTGCATAGACCAGAGGCAGGGGCCACAGTGACTAAGTGGGAGGATTTGGTGCCTGCCTCCCACAGGGTACAGTGCTGCCTGCCACCCCCAGTACCCAGCCCTAGGCTTGTTGTACTTGGTGAGGGGCAGCTCTGTGGGGTTAGCACAGACAAAGTGCTTGTGTGTTCCCTCTAGGCCTTGGGGGTCCCCCATGTGGGAGAGCATGCGGGGGGTGGAGGTGGGCATAGCCAGCAGCAGGGGGCCTTAGTCCTAGGGCTGTCCCTGGCAGGGGGAACCATGTCCATTCCTCCCCAAGCACCATCAGGGTGGGCTCCCAACCAGAAGCCTGATGCCACAGTCACCCTCAGCCCTGTGTGAGGAGTTACAGTTCAGCCCAACCAGGAGACAGGCAGGGCAGGCGGGAAAGGAATTTAGAGATGTCCGGGGGGATACTGAGGCCCAGAGTAGGGAAATCATGTGCTGAGCCAGGAGGTAAGGTCTGGGGGCAGTGGGCCCCTGCTAGAGGAGGAGAAACTCAGCAGCAGAGGGAGGCTCCAAGGCTAAGGAGGAGGCAGGGGTCCTCCTGGGCCTACACACCCCAACCCACCAGCTCTGACTTTTCCTCACAGCCACGGCCCACAGAGGACTGTGAGCGGCGTATCCATCCGCCGTGGTGCACAGATTCCAGCACATTCCCAGGCTGGCTGGATGCATAACAGCCTCTCAGGGCAGAAGGAGCTGGTCAAGGAGGGTGAGGGCAGGACGGTGTTGGGTCCCAGGACTGGGATGGAGGCAGTGAGGAAAAGGATCTTCCTTAGGCCCCACTGATCTCACTGCTTTAGGTGGACTTTTCACCCAAAGGCTTTGGAGAGACTGGAGATGTCACGCTTCAGCCCTGCTCTGCTCCTGACTTGCGTGGGACCTGGCCAGGCCTTTCCCTTTTCGGGGTTTCTGCTCCCTCCCCATTGTTAAATAGGACTTTCAGCTCTCAGCACTCCATCGGGATCCAGCCCCCTCCCAGCTCTCCTTGTTTTAGGGACTGGCCCTGCCCAGCAGCTCAGAAGCCATAGAGGCATTTCCCTATGCCCCTACTCTGGAATAGGGGGTTCAGGCTCCCCAGAGTGAGGCAAAATGGGGTAGATGGTGGGAGGGGCCAGCAGAGAGGATTATGAGAAAATGAAAGCTCAAACCAACATGCACTTATTCTGTGAGCAAGCTATTATTTAAATCAAAACTATGAGAGCCGGCCCTGGGCCAGGCAGGCTGATAAACCTGTCACATAAGCAGACATCTGAGCTCTCCCTGAAACTCCTGCTGGAGAAATGCCAAGCTCTCCGGTCCCTTGTGCCCTGCTGACTTCTGCCCACCACTGGCCCTAAGCCAGCCCACAAACCCTCCACCGTCACTGAGAGATTCCTACCAGGATGGTGCACAAGGACCTGAGCTGGTGTCCTAGGCAAGCTCTGCGGGAATCCAGGTGGCGGCAGATGGTTTCAGTCTCTGCCTCTTGGACAGAAGCACATGATGTAGTAGCGAAGTCAGAGCCTGAAACGGATCAAGTGGGGAAGGTTGGCCTCACTGCCATGCAGGTGTTCACAGCTTTCACGGAGCCTTCATGACCACCAGCAAGGCCGTCCAGGGCAGGGCCACCAAGTTCCAGGAAGTGGCAGCTTGTGGCTCATGCAGCCTGGTGAGGCAGAGAGCTCTGGCCAGGACAGCTCCAGCCCAAGCTCTAAACAGAGGAGGAAGCAGGTGGGCCATACTCAGGCTGGTCCTCACACAGGCCTAGTCTAGGAGGCAGACAGGCCTGGCCTTGGTCCCAGCCTGTCACTTGCTGGTGATGTGGTCCTCTCACAGCCTGTTCCCTCATCTTGGGAACGAGGTACACCAAGCATCCCATTATCCCACTGGAGTGAAGATGACGTAAGTTTTGGAAAGTGTCTACTGCATTGAGGAGAGGAGGGAAGGCAGGCACTGTTCGATGTCAGCAGGGCCTCCACCCAGGGCTCTCTGGGTGGCAATGGCAGGAATCCACACCTTTGGGACTAGGCCAGAGATGAAGCCATTTTTTAATTCAACAAGCACTTCCATAGCCTCCCTTGGGCTAGGTCCTGTTCTGATGGCCTTATACTCCTTTAATTCTCTTCTCATTTGAAGAAGGTAGGTGCTCTGTTTTCCAGGTGAGTCGACTGAGGCAGAAAGAGGTTAAGAAAGGGGACTTGGCCAGGCGCGGTGGCTCAAGCCTGTAATCCCAGCACTTTGGGAGGCCGAGACGGGCGGATCACGAGGTCAGGAGATCGAGACCATCCTGGCTAATATGGTGAAACCCCGTCTCTACTAAAAATACAAAAAACTAGCCGGGCGAGGTGGTGGGCGCCTGTAGTCCCAGCTACTCGGGAGGCTGAGGCAGGAGAATGGCGTAAACCGGGGAGGCGGAGCTTGCAGTGAGCTGAGATCCAGCCACTGCACTCCAGCCTGGGCGACAAAGCAAGACTCCCTCTCAAAAAAAAAAAAAAAAAAAAAAAGAAAGGGGACTTGTCGGTCGGGCGCTGTGGCTCACTACTATAATCCCAGCACTTTGGGAGGCTGAGGCAGGTGGATTACCTGAGGTCAGGAGTTCGAGACCAGGTTGGCCAACATGGCAAAACCCTGTCTCTACTAAAAATACAAAAAAAAAAAAAATTAACCAGGCATGGTGGTGAACACCTGTAATCCCAGCTACTTGGGAGGCTGAGGCAGGAGAATTGCTTGAACCTGGGGGGCAGAGGTTGCAGTGAGTTGAGATCGCACCATTGCACCACAGCCTGGGTGATGGAGCAAGACTCTGTCTCTAAAAAGAAAAAAAAGAAAGCGGACTACTTGTCCAAGTTCAAAGAGCCAGGAACTGAAGAAGCCAGGGTATAAGCCCAGGGGGCCTGGTGTCAGTCTGTGACGTTAATGCCTGCATGCTGCTCCCTCACCTGCAGCCATTTCAGGGACTGTCACTGAGGCTGCTCGGCCCCAGGATTCACCTACATGAGCAAGCCCCTTCCAAAGAGGCCATTTGAAGCAGGAGAACCATCATGGTCCTCCTGTGGGGAACAGACCTCTAGCCTCATTGTCCCTGGAGCAAAGCCAGTCACTTTCCTGGACCTCACTTTCCTGATCTGCAGCTAGTTGGTGGAAGGATTTAGGCTTTGCCCTCCCACAGGATTGTAAGAGACTAGGGACGAGTGGGTTTGGAAGTACTTCCCAGGCTGAGCAAAACCCAGGCGGCCCAGGCCCAGGAGTGCAGCATCCATACCCAGCTCTTGCAGTCTGCCTTCAGCTCCCTGGAATTGAGACTCCTCACACCTCAGCCTGCCTTGCAGGGATGCTGAGAACATCAAAAGCAAATATGTAGAAAAGATACTGTACTCCACAGGCCCAATGTGACCAAGACTCGGGAACTTCTTTTCTGTCCTACAAGGGAGGATATTTGAGTGCAAATAATTTGCTTTAGGACATGAGCCTGCAGGAAAGGTCAGCCTCTGCAGACGGTCTTCATTTCGAGAATCCAGTCTTGGGCAACTGATCCTAGCTGCTGCTATCAACCCAGCATGGAGGTTTTTCTCTGGGACCTGGAAGGAAAGGAAAACGCACTTCTTCCACTTACAGCTAGCTGCTAATCACCCATGAAAGTCAGTATTTTCTTTTCCAACTGTGCACTACATGTGGTTTTTTTGGTTTGTTGTTGTTGTTTTTGAGACGGAGTCTTGCTCTGTTGCCCAGACTGGAGTGCAGTGGCACAATCTCGGCTCACCGCAACCTCTGCCTCCCAGGTTCAAGTGATTCTCCTGCCTCAGCCTCCCGAGTAGCTGGGACTACAGGCACCTGCCACCATGCCCAGCTAATTTTTATATTTTTAGTAGAGATGGGGTTTTACCATATTGGCCAGGCTGGTCTTGAACTCCTGATCTTGTCATCCACCTGCCTCGGCTTATCAAAGTGCTGGGATTACAGGCATGAGCCACCTCACACGGCCTGTTTTTTAAAAATAATGTTTTATTTTAAAAAATAACCCTTCATTGAGGTATAATTGAAACACAATAGGCCGGGCGCAGTGGCTCAAGCCTGTAATCCCAGCACTTTGGGAGGCCGAGACGGGCGGATCACTAGGTCAGGAGATTGAGACCATCCTGGCGAACACGGTGAAACCCCGTCTCTACTAAAAAATACAAAAAACTAGCTGGGCGAGGCGGCGGGCGCCTGTAGTCCCAGCTACTCGGGAGGCTGAGGCAGGAGAATGGCGTAAACCCGGGGGGCGGAGCTTGCAGTGAGCTGAGATCCGGCCACTGCACTCCAGCCCGGGCGACAGAGCCAGACTCCGTCTCAAAAAAAAAAAAAAAAAAAAAAAAAAAAAAAGGAAACACAATAAAGTGGACATTCCAAGCCTTACAAGATTTAAGTGTGCAATATGATACATTTTGCCACATATATACATCCATGAAGCCACTATCACAATCAAGATAGTAAACGTACCTGTCACCCCTAATGTTTCCTCATGCCTCTTGGTAATTCCTCCCTCCTGTCTCTCCCTGCCCGCCACCATCCAAAAGCAACTGTTGATCTGCTTTGTGTTTCCATAGTTTTTTGGGATATATGGAATCATATAGGATATAGTTTTTTTTGTTTTTTTTTTTTTTAAGTGAAATCTCACTTTGTTACCCACACTGGAGTGCAGTCTCAGCTCACTGCAACCTCCACCTCCCAGATTCAAGCAGTTATCCTGCCTCAGCCTCCCGGGTATCTGGGGCTACAGGCGCATGCCACCATGCCCAGCTAATTTTTGTATCTTTAGTAGAGATGGGGTTTCACCATGTTGGCCAGGTTGGTCTTGAACTCCTGACCTCAAGTTATCTGCCCACCTCAGCCTCCCAAAGTGCTGGGATTACAGTTGTGAGCCACCATGCCCGGCCGGAAATACTCTTTTCTATATGACTTTTCACTTAGCATAACTATTTTGAGACTCACTCACGTGTACCAGCATTTATTGCCGAGTATTCCGCCGGACGGTGTGTCACAATTTATCCATTCATCTGCTGATGGACGTTTGAGTTGTTTCCAGTTTTTGGCTATTACAAATAAAGCTGCTATGAAAATTCATGCATAAGTTTTTGCATGGATATATATTTCCTTTTCTCTTGGGTAAATACCTGGGAGTGGAATACGGGATCATAAGGTAGATGTATTTTTAATGTTTTAAGAAACTGTCAAACTGTTTTCCAAAGTAGTGGTGCAGTTTTACATCCCCATCAGCAGTGTTTGGGAGTTCTTGTTGCTTTACATCTTCAACAGCACATAGCATGGTGAGTTTTTTAAACGTTAGCCATTCTTCTGGGTATGTAGCGGTATCTCTGTGGCTTTAACTTGGCGTTTCCCTAATGACTAATGATGTTGAACATCTTTTCATGTGTGTGTTTGCCATCTGTATCTTCTCAAGTCTGTTCACATTTTTTCCCGATGTTTTATTTTATTATTGAGCTTTGTGAATTTTTTTTTTTTTTTTTTTTTGAGACAGAGTTTTACTCTTGTTGCCCAGGCTGGAGTGCAATGGGGTGATCTCGGCTCAGCAAACCTCCTCCTCCTGGGTTCAAGCAATTCTTCTGCCTCAGTCTTCCTGAGTAGCTGGGATTACAGGCATGTGCATCATGCCCAGCTAATTTTGTATTTTCAGTAGAGATGGGGTTTCCCCATGTTGGTCAGGCTGGTCTCAAACTCCTGATCTCAGATGATCCACCTGCCTTGGCCTCCCAAAGTGCTGGGATTACAACAAATTAGCTGGGTGTGGGGGCGGATGCCTGTAATCCCAGTTACTTGGGAGGCTGAGGCAGGAGAATCACTTGAACCTGGGAGGCAAAGGTTGCAGTGAGCTGAGATTGCACCATTGCACTCCAGCCTGGGCAACAAGAGTGAAACTCTGTCTCAAAAAGAAAAGAAAAGAAAAACCACAGACAACCGAAGGAAGAAAATCACTGACAAAGAATTCAAGAAGGTTTCACAGAAATTAAGGACAAGAGTCCACTTGGAAAGGGGCGTGGCATCGAAACAGATGGTCACCAAGCCAGGTATTAATATATCATTGTGAAATTTTGGAACACTGGTAACAGAAGGGGAAAAAAACCAGTCATATAGAAAGAATCTGGACACAACATCACTTCAGACTTCTCTATAGCAATGTTAGATGACAAAGTAACCACACCTTCAAAATTCTGAAGGATACTGATTCCAACACAGAATTTCATACCCAGTCAAATCAAGTGTGAGCACATTTTTAGACATGCAGGTACTCCCCCAAAATAAGGTGATAAAAGAAAAGGTTACACAGAAAACAGATCCAACAGAGGAGCAGTGTGGGGAGTGCCCAGGGTGACAGCGACACACCAAGCACAGGGGGAAACCAGTCCAGATTGGGGTGGGTCAAGAATAATAACTGATAAATGATGTGTCATGATCTTTAGATATGACTGGGGTTGAATTAGTGACAAATAGAAAACTAAGCAAATAAAAATGCAAGAGGATTACTTGCAGGGAAAAGTTCCACAGTAATCTAGTCTATGATATGACTCAGCTGTGAATATTATGACACTGCCATATTTTTAAAAAGTTTAATCACATCTTAATAATTTAACACTGAATATGATCTAACCAGATTACTATCAGGGAGATGAGTGACAGGAAATATATTCATGGTGGGCAGGAGGAAGAGATGATTCAAAAGATAATGGTGGCCTGGTGCAGTGGCTCACACCTATAATCCCAGCAGGCCGAGGCTGGCAGATTGCTTGAGCCCAGGAGTTCAAGACCAGCCTGGGCAACATGGCAAAACCCTGTCTCTACAAAAAAATACGAAATTAGGTGGGCATGGTGGCGCACACCAGTATTTCTAGCTACTTGGGGGTCTGACGTGGGAGAATCACCTGAGCCCAGGGAGGTCGAGGTTTCAGTAAGCCATGATTGTGCCATTGCACTCCCGCCTGGGGGAGAGTGAGACTGTCTTAAAACAAGCAAACAAACAAAAAACCATCAAGGAATAGCATGAAAACATGTTCATATTGAGACATGGAGGTAAATACAAACAAATCAGCCAAGAGTTGGAAAGACTATCGTGAGACAAGGAAAGTGGGGTAAAGGCAGGGTAGGAGGGCTACTGTTTTTCATAATAAACCTTACGGAACAACTTGTTTTCAATATGCGTTAACTGATTTTTTCCCCCTAAGATGCAGGATATAAAACTGTTTACAAAGCTACATATTTTAGGTTGATCCTCCTTCACTTTTCAGGATCTAGTTAGGGTTATAGCCAGTTTCCACTATGTGGAGAATCTGCAAGGCTGGAGATCCTGTATGGGTCCAGGGTGAACTACATCAAAAGTCACTTTTGAGATCGAGGATGCAGTTCACTACTATTAAGTGTAATGTGTTATTATTCAAAGTACTGTTTACTGTAAAAGTATGATAAATTAATGGGTATACTAAAATAACATATTCTAGTACAGGGTCAAAATATGGCTCCAGGTCTACTTAAGATAGAATACTTAAGATAAGAATCACTTATCTGGGGGACAAGGGAATTGTTTAAAATGCAGATTCCTGGGCCCCGCTCCAGGCATGGGGCTTGCAGTCTTCATTTCTAGCAAGATCCTTAGGGGCTGTTGAAAACCACTGCTTTCATTTGTTTTTTTTTTTAAGAGACAGGATCTTGCTGTCATCCAGGCTGGAGTGCAGTGGTGCAATTACAGCTCACTGCAGCCTTAATCTCCTGGCCTCACGTGGTCCTCCTGCCTCAACCTCCAGGGTAGCTGGGACTGCAGGCGTCAGCTGTACTAGGCTACTTTTCAATTTTTTATAGAGATGGGGTCTTGCTTTGTTGCCCAAGCTAGTCTCAAACTCCTAGGTTCAAGTGATCCTCCCTCCTTGACCTCCCAAATTGCTGGTATTATAGGCGTGGGGCACCATGTTTGGCCTGAAGCCCTACTTTAAATGCCTATTGTATCTGGCCAACTCACTGATGCTTATTCCTTTTTTTTTTTTTTTTTTTTTTTTGAGACGGAGTCTCGCTCTGTCGCCCAGGCTGGAGTGCAGTGGCCGGATCTCAGCTCACTGCAAGCTCCGCCTCCCGGGTTTACGCCATTCTCCTGCCTCAGCCTTCCCGAGTAGCTGGGACTACAGGCGCCCGCCACCGCGCCCGGCTAGTTTTTTGCTTTTTTTAGTAGAGACGGGGTTTCACCATGTTCGCCAGGATGGTCTCGATCTCCTGACCTCGTGATCCGCCCGTCTCGGCCTCCCAAAGTGCTGGGATTACAGGCTTGAGCCACCGCGCCTGGCCAACTGATGCTTATTCCTCAGAAGAATACCAGTTCTGTAATCTCCAGGTAGTATCATAAGACAAAGCTTATTAGAAACTCATTAATTGATGCCAGGTTAACTAATGTGCTGGATTTTTTTTCTTCCTCTTCCATTACTTGAACAATCTGTTCAATGAGCAATATTCTAAAAGCCAATAATTGATCATTTTCCTCTTGATGCTTATACTGTAGCTCATACCGTACTGAATCCCTGGCAAGACCTCTTTTTGGTTATTTGATCTTTTCAGGCTGCATTTCCCATTTCTGTGTTGTTGTCACAATTATTCACCCTGTGTGTCTCACACTCTTTACTACTTCTTCTTCTTTTTTTTTTTTTTTTTTTTTTTTTTTTTTGAGACAGAGTCTTGCTCTGTAGCCCAGGCTGGAGTGCAGTGGTGCAATCTCGGCTCACTGTAAGCTCTGCCTCCTGGGTTCACGCCATTTTCCCACCTTAGCCTCCCGAGTAGCTGGGACTATAGGCGCCTGCCACCATACTACTTCTTATCTTTCTTTAAAGACAAAGTCTTGCTCTTTTGCCCAGGCTGGAGTACAGTGGCAAGGTCATAGCTCACTGCAGCCTCACACTCCCAGGTTCAAGTGATCCTCCCACCTCAGCCTCCCAAGTAGTGAGGACTACAGGTGTGCACCACCATGCTGAGTTAATTTTTAAATTTTTTTGTAGAGACAGGGTCTCACTATGTCTCGCAGGCTGGTTTTGAACTCCTCTCAATCCTCCACCTCAGCCTCCCAGAGCGCTGGAAGCAAGCCACTGTGCCCAGCTGCTGGTCACCCTTTCTATACTAAAAACTATGGATGTGTCAATCAATGCTGAGATGCTCTGATAAGCTCCCAAGAATCTGTTTCCCCAAATCACCACAAAACTGCTTGTGTAGCCAGTATAGGAGCCAAGGAAGTTGGCCACTAGGATCCCCTGAATTACCTTTTTTTTTGTTTGTTTGTTTGAGATGCAGTCTCGCTCTGTCACCCAGACTGGAGTGCAGTGGTGCTCACTGCAATGACCACCTCCTGGGTTCAAGCGATTCTTTTGCCTCAGCCTCCCGAGTAGCTGGGACTACAGGTACACGCCACCAGGCCCGGTTAATTTTTGTATTTTTTGTAGACACAGGGTTTCACCATATTGGCCAGGCTGGTCTCAAACTCCTGACTTTGTGATCCACCCACCTTGGCCTCCCAAAGTGCCGGGATTACTTGTGTGACCCACCGTGCCCAGCCCTGAATTACTTTTTATTATTTGATTACTTTTCCCAAATGCTGAACCACTAGCATATCCAGACTACAGGGGTCAGAGCATTGGACTTTATCAAGGGACAGGGTCACCTGCATTGTTAAAGCTGAGCTGATGACAATTCCACAAATGTTAACTGAACAAAGTGCCACACTAAGTGCCGGTGTCTGAAGATGAAAGAGACACAATCTGTGTGTTCTCGGAGTTTCTCCAAGGTGAACTCTTCTGGGGCTTAACCTGCAACTGGCCAGGAACAGCGGCTTAAACTCTCATCAATAGCTGTGCTATTTCAAAGTACTAGCATTCTCCCAGGACACCCCCCAGGGTGTCAAAATTTAGCCAAAGCAAACTCCAAATGAATACAAAGTCCTTATTTTCTCAAAGGAAAAAAACAAAACAAAACAGAACAAAAAACCCCCCAGATTTATTTAGCCTCAACATTTCCCCTGATCTAAAGAGAAAGATGTCAAAAGATACCTAGGACATATACACAAGCACCCACCCCAGTGAACTCAGATAACCTGAAAGAAAAAAGGGCAAAGGTCTGTTCAACGGAGAAAATTATCTTCGCTTTTGAAAGATGTTTCCACGTCCCATTCCACGTCCTCTTCCTCTTGCAGCCACTGAAAGGGAAGAAGAGAAAACAGGAGGCCAGGTCAGTGTGGTCAGTGAATGCTCATAGCACAGAGTAGCCAGGGCCTAGGACACCAGTTAGAAGGGTTCTGAAGGGTTACCTGGTCCAACATCACCCTGGCCATCACATTTCTGCTGCCTGCCTTCCCCGGCCCCCCCAACCGCCTTATTTTTTGAGATGGAGTCCCGCTCTGTTGCCCAGGCTGGAGTGTAGGGGCGTGATCTTGGCTCACTGCAATCTCCACCTCCCAGGATCAGGCGATTCTTGTGTCTCAGCCTCCCGAATAGCTGGGACTATAGGCTTGAACCACAACGCCTGGCTAAGTTTCTGTATTTTTAGTAGAGACGGGGTTTCACCATGTTGGCCAGGCTGGTCTTGAACTCCTGACCTCAGGTGATCCACCCACCTCAGCCTCCCAAAGTGCTAGGATTACATGCTGAGCCACTGCACTTGGCCAACAGCCACTGCATTTCACAGAGGGGATGGTGATAGAGGGGCAGGGGCTGGGGACTGGCATCAGAGCAGAAGGTAGTACCACACTCTTGCCTTCCAGTCCCACACTGCTCTCTCCAAGAGGCTGGCAGGTAGCACGCTGAGGGCAAAGAATGTGGTCTGAGAGCTACAGAAAAGACAAATCCCTGGGACTGGCCTCTGGTGAGCTAAGAAAACATTATAGATGCAATGAATTCATTTTTTCAATTCTGAAACAAATACAGTTAAGTGTTAACATGTGTTAGATCTGGGAGAAGGGTTATACTATTTTTTGTGTTTTTTTCCTGAGAAAATAATTATTTCAGGCTGGGTGTGGTGGCTCATGTCTGTAATCCCAGCACTTTAGGAGGCCAAGGCAGGCAGATCACTTGAGGTCAGAAGTTCGAGACCAGACTGGCCAACATAGCAAAAGCCTGTGTCTACTGAAAACAAAAAAAATCAGCTGAACATGGTGGTATGCGCCTGTAATCCCAGTTACTTGGGAGGCTGAGGCAAGAGAGTCACTTGAACCTGGGAGCTGGAGGTCACAGTGAGATCAAGCCATTGCACTCCAGCCTGGCAATGGTGACAATCTAAAAAAAAAAAAAATTATTATTTCATAGGAGCAAGAAGAAAACACTCTCCGTATAAGCTGCATGATAAGACTGCTGTTCTCCGTAACCCAGGGTTCTAGGAGCAGACAGGCTTTGAAGGACAGATAAAATATTCTTCTTCTTCTCTTTTTTTTTTTTGAGATGGAGTCTAGCTCTGTTGCATGGGCTGGAGTGCACTGGCATAATCTTGGCTCACCGTAACCTCCACCTCCCGAGTTCAAGCGATTCTCCTGCCTCAGCCTCCCAAGTAGCTGGGATTACAGAGACCCGCCACCACGCCCAGCTAATTTTTATATATTTAGTAGAGATGGGGTTTCACTGTGTTGGGCAGGCTGGTCTTGAACTCCTGACCTCATGATCCGCCCGCCTTGTCCTCCCAAACTGCTATGATTACAAGCGTGAGCCACCACACCCAGCCCAGATGAAATATTCTGATGGCTACTAACTGGAGCCTCATCCCTCTGCTCATACAGAGCTTGGAGTTGTCCTGAAGAGGAAGGGGAGAGAGCTCACCTGCCAGCTGACTGGACCACAGCGGACTTAAACTTGAGCTTTCATCCATGGTCCCTGGCTCATAACTCCTACAGTCCTTGTGATAGTCTTTTGTTATAATGTTGGGGCACTTTAGGCCTCAGAAGCAGGACTCGGGGGACAGAATCTCTCTCTTGAAACTTCTCCTGCCCCCCTTTCACCTGCCCAAGGCCAGACCCTAATCTGAGTGTGGGTCATAAGACCTCACCCCAGAGAAAGCTCCTGCCCTATACCCTGGAGGAACAGATGCTGCACAGAGAGGCCAAAAAGAGTCTGGACAGGCCTTGCGGGGTCTCCCCACCCCGTCTCTTAGTATTAGATCACACCCTTTTTGTCTAATGGCATTTCCACATGGTTGTCCATCCTTTAACCATGTCAATCCAATGAAGTCTCCATAAAAGGCCCAAGAGGACAGGGTTAGGGGAGCTTCGGGACAGCTGACCACGCGCAGCCTGACAGGAAGGTGAACAAGAACTCATCCATGTGCCGGGAGGAAACTCCATGGGGATAGAAGCTCTTGTGCTTGGGACCCTTCCAGATCTCACCCTACGCATCTCTTCATGCGGCTGTTTATTTGTAGCCCACAAAATATCCTTTGCAGTGAGAAGAGGCAAAAGGCTGCATTTGCTCAGCCCTGCAGGGTCAGGAGAAGCCCCCTGGGCATGACTGTCCTTCAGCCACCAAGTCCTCTATCCCACAGGTGGGGGTCCTCAGAGGGCCACGGTAGCCGGAGCCCTCGACCTCTCTTGGCTCCCCAGGGTGTCTGGGGACAGGGCACCTTCTGGGGGCCCTGAAGCCTGCAGAACCCCTCTTGCTTGCCTGGATTGGCGGGGGGACATGGCTGCCAAGAGTCCCATTCGAGGCCTGGTAGGGAATGGTGCAGGGTCTGAACTTGACCCTTCTCACTCTCCCAGGGACTACAGTGGAGACCCCAAAGAGAACCCTGCCCTCGGGGCAGAACGCCAGGGCAGCTCCCCTCCTTTTTGGGGAGAGGAGGGACATTTCAAGCAGGGGTCCCAGCAGTGAGGAAAGGGAAGTGGGGGTGCACACCACGAGGGGCTGTAGATGCCGGGCCCAAAGCATCTCCTATGGGCCATGAGACCTGTGGCAGGGCCATATTTCCAGGGGCTGGCATGAAGGAAGGGTTGCAGGGAGGGACTGGGGCAGGTACCTGCACCCAGGACGGAATCGTACGTCCCTGGCCCTTCCCCGTCCCCTGTCAAAAGAGGCCAGTCGAGGGCCAGGCCTGGGCCTGAGCCACCCCGCTGGCCCCACTCCACTAAATGCAGTGCCTGGCACCTAAGAGCAACAATAAATATGTACTGGCCAAGGATGTGGTGGCGCACAGGGGTCGGGGAAGGAGGCCGAGAGATGCTTGCAAGTGAGATAAGTGGCAGGAGGGTGAATGGGAAGTGGGGTGGGGGGTGGCCTGTGGCCAGTGTCCTGGTTCCAGAGTTTGGGGCTTCCCCTAGACTTTCCCGGATTCAGCCCCACCCTGATGAGGACCCACAATCCTGGCTCCCCCTCCGCGATCCCGCCCTGTCAGGACTGGGGACGCAGGCTGAGGCCTCTGCTGGTCTCCCCCGCCTCCCTCCTAGCTCCCAGCGGGTTTAGGGTGGGCCTGGCTCAGATCTCCCATCCCCATGGACTGCCCCACGACATGGACCCTCAGAATTTCTTCCCACCACCCCTAGCACAGCCACAGATGGCCTGACAGATGGACAGAGGCTGAGCCCAGAGGGGCATCTGCCCAGGTCTGGCTGCAGCCAGATGGACAGACAGATGGGGGCACAGAAGGGCAGGGAAGCATACCTGCTGCGGGTCCAGGCCCGGGTCGGGGGCTGTCGCCAGGAGCAGCAGGGCCCAGGGCAGGAGGGCTGGCTTCATGGTGCAGTCTGTGTCTGCAGCGAGCAGTGTAGTGGCTCCGAGGCAAGGTGGCCAGACAGGCTCACTCCCCGCCAGCTCTGCACTCTGTGCACTCTGTGCACTGCCCCGCCCTGCCCTGCCCTGCCCTTCCCCACCTAGTCCCCTTTCAAAGTCCACAAGTGCTTGCATGGACAAGCAGGGCCCAACCTGCCCCATTAGCACATTCCTGGCCAGCAGGCCTGGGACAGAGCAGGGGGCCGGACCTTGGCCCTGGAACCCTGTGGGAGGGTGAGGAGGCTGGAGCCTCCAGCTGCAGGACATTTGGCAAGCGATAAGCTGTATGTCCAGAAGCCAAAGCTCAGACCCTGGGTCCCACCCCCACCCTGCATGCAGGGCATGCCAGGCGGGGCTGCAGCAGAGGACGGGATGCACAGGGTGGGTAAGGCAGGGCTGTTTAAGCTCCAGGCAGGATTCTAGCCTCTGTGGCCCTGACATTGACCTCCATCTCTAGCCCTCATCTTCCTGCAGGAAGGAGGTGCTCCCAACTCATCCTCCCGGGGATGCGGGAGCTGTTTGGGTCAGACACAGGCTGAGCCCTGGGGCTGAGGCAGCTCTGCAGGGGACCCCTCCGGAGGGAGGAAGGAGGGAGGGGAGAGGAGGTACTCAAACCCAGCTGGGGGCCCAGAAGGGAGACAGGGTCCATCCCCGGGCTCCAGAGATGCCACCACACTGGGGAGCCTTGACTCTCCCAGTCACACCTAATCCTGCCACTCAGAGTTTGCATAATCAATCTGCTCCCCTTCTTGAGCAGATGAGGAAACTGAAGCTCAGATGTGGACAGGCAAGGCCAAGCCAGGCCCATGGTGGCTTCTGGGAGCCCTTGCAGCCAGGGTGGGCGGTAAGGGCTGTGGCCTGGGATTGGTCACTTGGGCCCTGCCATCTGGGCTGGATGTCCAGACAGGCGGGTGGTCCTCTCCCAGCTGCAGCTTCTCAAGGTGTCCAAAAGGGACTCTTGCCACACTTGCAGGGAGTCAGAGCTGGCCCCAGGGCATGAGCTTAGGCCATCTGGTCTCTGATCTGCCCAGCACTTGGGGCCAGGCCAGTCCATTGTTCCCCGGCCTGTTCTCTCTCTTGCCTGGGTGGTGCCTGCTGGGAACCATGGGGTGTTGGCAGCCACCTGTGGCTCCAGAGGGGTGGCCCTTACTGAAGGTGTTAGAGGCGTGCGCTGGGGGACTTGGCTCCTGAGTCCCCACACACAGCTGTTCCAGGGAAGCCACACCCACATTTGATGTCTTCCCACCTCCCAAAGACATTTGGTGAGAGGCCCTCAAGACCTTCAGCTTCTCAGGGACTGTTTCCAGAGGGGAGAAATTCCCTTAACCCACAATGGCGCTCAGGGCACCTCTGCAGGTGAGTGTCCTGTGAGTGGACACTCAGGTGCTGAGCCAGGGAGAGCCTGTCTCCTGATCCCAGGCTGGCGAGGGCACTCATCCCAGGCCCAGGCCTGAGGTTTCTCCCTACAGCACTGGGTCCAGGGGAGGGTCTGAGGTGTCCGTCCTCCTGTAGGTGAGGCTCCGGGGAAGGGTGCTAGGGGGTCGGCTGGGAGAGCTCCTGCTTCCTGTTTCTTCCCTTGCTGCACATGTCTGGAGACGATGGAAGTGCGGTGGGGGCTAGGTGGGCAGTCTGGGAAGCTCCTTACCCCAGGCCCTGCAGGGAGGGGGCGTCAGCTGAGTAACTGCGGCAGGCCGGCTCATCTCAGCCCTCCGAAGGCGGGTTCAGCCAGAACCATCTAGGGCCGCCAAGCCTCTGGTTCCACAAGGGCGGTGCCCAGCCTTTTACGCCTTCCTTCCTGGGTGGTGGGCGTGTCCAGCCCATGAGGGGCACAGGGCAGTGAGGAGGGTCCCCATCTCCATCCTGGACAGAGAGCCTGCTCCTTGGGAGGTCCCAGGGGCCAGGAGGGCCCCTGTGGTGCTGGGAGGGGAAGAGAGTGGTGAAGGGTGGGTTTGGGCCCCTGGAATCTGTGCATTCCCAAGACAGATGGGCCTGGAGCCTTCAGGGACGGGGCCAGCTCTAGGGACTTGTTTAATGCTCTGTGGGGGCTGCCTTAAAATCCTCAATCATTTTTGGTCAGGCATGGTGGCTCACGCCCGTAATCCCAGCATTTTGGGAGGCCAAGGTGGGTGGATCACTTGAGGTCAGGAGTTCGAGACCAGCCTGGCCAACATGGTGAAACTCCGTCTCTACTAAAAATACAAAAATTAGCTGGGTGTGGTGGCATTTGCCTGTGGTCTCAGCTACTCAGGAGGCTGAGGCAGGAGAATCCATTGAACCCAGGAGGTGGAGCTTGCAGTGAGCTGAGATCACGCCACTGCACTCCAGCCTGGGAGACAGAGTGAGACTCCGTCTAAAAGAAGAAAAAAAAAATCCTTAATCATTTTTGAACAAAGGGCTCCATATTTGCTTCCTGCACTGAGCCCCACAGCCATTCTCTGACCGGCCCTGTTAGGGCGACGGTGATGGGACTAAGTGCCCTCTCTGCCGGCCCCATCCCACTTTCCCTTCCTGACAGCCCCCTCCTCCCAGCCTCTCAGCAGCCCCAGCCCTGCCTGCCCTCCCACCTTACAACCTCCCACCCAGGAGGTTGAGGCTGCAGTGAACCGTGATTGCACCAGTGCACTTCATCCTGGGCCACAGAGTGAGACCCTGCCCAAACAAAAAGAAAATAAGAACTTCACGGGGGGAGGTCCGCATACATAGATTGGGGAGTTCCTGCTCCCTGGTGTCGAACAACACGCCCTTACCCTTGCTAAACAGACTAGGCTGATGCGGACCATGAGGTGGATCATCCTGCACTGTGCACTGTGACTGGCAGGGGGCGCTGAAACTGCCTTTTCTGCGCCACATGATGCGCATGCGTGTTCTCACCGCAGAGGCTTCGTGGCGTGCGTGGCGTGGCGTCCATAATGGAAAGATGGAGAATGGCTCCTGTTCCTTCCGGACCCGCTTGAGGGCGCACTGCGGCGGCGTGGGGATGACTTGGAGACTCGTCTCGGGGAGGAAACTGCTGCTGTCTGTGGCCCTGACTGCTGAGGTGGGAGCTGCGTGCGCTCAGCGTTTCCAGGACACTTTTTTCTACACGGTGACTACAGAAGCTTGTTTCCTGGAACTTTCTCTTTATGCTCACCTTCTCACTAGTTTTCCTCTTTCTCTCATAGTATTTTAGTATTTATTTTACCATTAATTTTGTTCCCTGAGGACTTTTGAGGGTGGCAAGTGTAGCGGACTGTGGTATTTTTGGGGTTTGAGGACTTTTTCTGAGGGAACCTGTCCCATATAGATGGGGAGAGAGGAAAGCCCCAGGAGGAAGGGGAAGCCCGGCCCAGGTGGGAGTTGGGACCAGGCCTGGGTGTTTGGCTGCCTCCTGGCCAGGCCTCAGACGGAGGAAAAAAGATCCCAGCGGCCTCCAGGATTTGATGAATTTTTAAATTTGCCTTCCCGCCATCGGGACACATCACCAATCCCCCGCCCCCAAAGAAGCCTGTGTCCCCTCCTGTCCATCCGGACACGACCACCTGACCGGGGGAACGGACACCCGGGTGCGAGCCTGACGGGGACTTGCCCATGATGACGGTGATGCTGAGGACCTGGTTCTGTCCATGCTGCTCAGTGTTATGTCTCCTGTGCAGAAATGTCTGTGCTGGGTCCCTGCCCAGTTTGGGGTTGATGATCTTGTTGTTATTGCTGTTGGGCACTGTGAAGGCATTGCGTATTTTTTGTAACAGTCCCTTAGGAGATACATGCTTCCCCCAAACTTTCTCCCCATTTGTAGGATTGGTTTTCATTTGGTTCACTGTTTTCTTTCTGTACAGAAGCTTTCCAGTTGGATGTAGCCCCACATGGTTGTTTTTGCTTTTGTTACCTGTGATTCGCTTTCCCAATTTAAAAAATAAATATATTCACAAGCCATTCCATTCTTGACGAGGTTTTACCCCTCTGCTTTTTTTTCCCCGTTTTTTCTTTTCCCGTTTCCAAACTGTGAGCCTAGATGCAGGTTGCCCCAAAACTGAGTGCTCCACCAGGTCCCCCACCCCCTTTTTTCTTACAGACATTTGATGTTAATGTATAATTTCAGGTCTTGTGTTCAGGTCTTCAGTCCATTTTGAGTTGATTTTTGTGTATTGTATACCAGAAGGGCCCTATTTCCTTCTTTTTCATAGAAACATCAGTTTTCTTGAAACCATTTAATGAAAAAATCTCCTATCCCCATTGAGGCTTTGTGATCTCTGATACTGTTTTCATTTGCTTTGAAGGTGTACCCAGTAGTGGGATTGCTGGGTCATACGGTAGTTGCATTTTCAGTTTTTTGAGGAATCTACCACTTTTTTTCTTTTCTTTTCTTTTCTTTTTTTTTTTTGAGACAGTCTCACTCTGTCATCCAGGCTGGAGTACAGTGGCGCGATCTCATCTCACTGCAAAGGCTGCCTCCTGGGTTGAAGCGATTTTCCTGCCTCAGCCTCCCGGTAGCTGGGACTACGGGTGCATGCCACCACGCTTGGCTAATTTTTTGTATTTTTAGTAGAGACGGGGTTTCACTGTGTTAACGAGGATGGTCTTGATCTCCTGACCTGGTGGTCTGCCTGCCTCAGCCTCCCAAAGTGCTGGGATTACAGGCGTGGGCCACCGCGCTTGGCCTACAACTTTTTTCCATAGTGTATATCCTAATTTATCTTTACAGCAATAGTATATAAGATTTCCCCTTTATCCAAATCCACACCAGCATTCTTTTTTTTTTTTTTTTTTTTTTTGAGACGGGGTCTCGCTCTGTCACCCAGGCTGGAGTGCAGTGGCCGGATCTCAGCTCACTGCAAGCTCCGCCTCCCGGGTTCACGCCATTCTCCTGCCTCAGCCTCCCGAGTAGCTGGGACTACAGGCGCCCGCCACCTCGCCCGGCTAGTTTTTTGTATTTTTTAGTAGAGATGGGGTTTCACCGGGTTAGCCAGGATGGTCTCGATCTCCTGACCTTGTGATCCACCCGTCTCGGCCTCCCAAAGTGCTGGGATTACAGGCTTGAGCCACCGCGCCCGGCCCACACCAGCATTCTTAAGATATTTTCAGTAACATGTATTCCAGTAGGTGTGGGATGGTATCTGAATGTGGTTTTGGAGTACATTCTTTTCTGATGAATAATAATGTTGAGGACCTTTTCTCTTACGTGTTTGTGCATTTTATGTCATTTTTGCAGTGATGTCTATTCAGGTTTTTTGCCCAGTTTTAGTTTGGATATGTATTTTTTAATGCTATTTGATATATTTTTTTCTGTGTACATGTTTGATAACAACCAGTTATCACTTCTATGGTTCCCTCCTATTTTCTCACAATCTTTCTTTTTTGAGACAGGTCACTCTCACCCAAGCTGGAGCACAGTGGCACATCACAGGACCATGTAGATTGGAATGTTGGCTACCTACAGCTTTGCAATGCAATTTGATGTCAGTAATTGTGAGTCTTCCAACTTAGTTTGTATTTCTCAGGATTCCTTAGATGTTCAGGGCTGTTTGTGGTTCCATGTTAATATTAGCATTGTGTATTTACGCTTGTTTTTCCTTTTTTTTTTTTTTGGACAGATTGTTGCTCTGTCGTCAGGCTGGAGTGCAGTGGCGTGATCTTGGCTCACTGCAACCTCCATCTCTGGGGTTCGAGCGATTCCCCTGCCTCAGCCTCCTGAGTAACTGGGACTACAGGTGTGCACCACCGTGACTGGCTAATTTTTTTTTTTTTTTTTTTTTTTTTTTGTATTTTAGTAGCGACGGGGTTTCATCATGTTGGGCAGGATGGTCTAGATCTCCTGACCTTGTGATTCGCCCACCTCAGCCTCCAGAAGTGCTGGGATTACAGGTGTGAGCCACTGCGCCTGCCCACTTTTTTTTTTTTTTTGAGACAGAGTCTCCCTCTGTCGCTAGGCTAGAGTGCAGTGGCGTGATCTCAGCTCACTGCCACCTCTGCCTCCCGGGTTCAAGCAATTATCTGGCCTCAGCCTGTTGAGTAGCTGGGATTACAGGCATGCACAACCATGCCCAACTAATTTTTGTATTTTTACTAGAGACAGGGTTTCACTGTGTTGGCCAGGCTGGCCTCAAACTCCTGACCTTGTGAGCCACCATGCCTGGTCTAGAATGCCTAGGATACTTTCTCTTTGGGTTCATTTGTTCTCTCCTGTGCAGAGGCTCTAATGTTGTACTTAGTCTCTCTTGTTTATATTTGCATTTGTTGGCAGTGATTTCAGTATCCCATCCAGAAAAAGATTGTTAGGCCATTTTATTGTCTACAAGTATTTATCCCCTCATTTTTCCTTCTCTTTTTCTTTTTTCTTTTTGCAACCTGTGTGCACAGGGTCAAGTTTCCCCCAAATATATGCTTATCCCATGTTTTCTCCTTGGAGTGTTTTGCTTTCAGGATTGAATTTAACTGTTTTATTTTTCATAGATTTTTGTGTATTGGGCAACATAGGGGTGCTAGTTCAATCTCGTGCACATGACTACCCAGTTTTCTCAACTGTTGTGCCTTTGGTGTGCTTTTGAAAAATGTCTGCCCTAAATATAATTTTGGGTTGATTACTTGGCTCCCTCATTTTGTCCATTCGGTTGTCTTTCTATGTTTATGCCAGTCAGTGATTGCTTGGATGACTGTAGGTTTTGTTTTATCTATCATCCATGTATCTACCTATCTGTCTGCAATATATCCTAATCCTTTTTTTTGTTTGTTTGTTTGAGACAGGTTATCGCTCTGTCACCCAGGCTGGAGTTCAGCACTGTAATCTTGGCTTATTGCAGCCTTGACCTCTGGGGCTGAAGTCTTCCCTCATCAACTTCCCAAGTAGCTGGGACTATAGGTGCGCACCACCATGCCCCACTAATTTTTTTGTACTTTTTGTAGAGGTAGATTTTGCCACATTGCCCATACTTCTCTCGAGCTCCCGGGCTCAAGTGATCTGCCTGCCTCAGCCTTCCAAAGTGCCATGATTACAGGCAGGAGCCACTGTGGCTGGGGCAACCCTGTTTTAAAATATATATATAATCGACTTATTTTGATTAAATTGGAGGTTAGTTACATGTGAACATTTGATGACATGGAGGCTTGTGGCCTCTGACCCCGTCACCCAGGCAGTGAACAAAGTGCCAATGAGGTGGTTCTTCCGCCTGCACCCCCTTTCTGCCTCGTTTTTTCATCTGATAGTCCCCGGTGTCTATTGTTTCCATCTTTATGTTTGAATGTATTCACTGTTTAGCTCCCACTCATAAGTGAGAACATGGAGTATTTGGTTTTCTGTTCTTGCGTTGGTTTGCTGAACATAATAATCCCCATGTCTATCCATGCTGCTTAGGACATGATTGTGTGTTCTTTTTATGGCTGCGTAGTATTTTATGGTGTGTATGCACCACATTAAAAAAAAAATGTCAAATCCGCTGTTGCTGGTCACCTAGGATGCTTCCACGTCTTTGTTCTTGTGAACGGCACGGCAATGAATGCAGAAGAACATGTGTCTTTTTGAAGAAGGATTTATTGTTTTTTGGGTAGATATCAAGTGTAGTGGAATTGCTGGGTTTGATGGTAGTTCTGTTTTAAGTTTTTTGAGAATCTCTAAACTGGTTTCTATGGTGTGAACTGGTTTTCACGTTGACCAAGAGTGTAGCAGCGTTCCCTTTCCTTTGCTGCCTCCCAGCATGTTGTTTTGACTTTGGAAAAATGCACATTCTGACCAGCGTGAGATGGTATCTCATTGTGTTTGGGAGTTGCATTTCACTGATGATTAGTGACATTGTGCATTTTTTCATGTCGGTTGGTCACTTGAACATCATCTTCTTTTTTTTTTTAAATTTATTTTTATTTTTTTATTTTATGAGACAGTGTTTCGCTTTGTTGCCCAGACTAGAATGCAGTGGCATGATCTTGGCTCACTGCAACCTCCGCCTCCCGGGTTCAAGTGATTCTCCTGCCTCAGCCTCCCAAGTACCTGGGATTACAGGCGTGTGCCAAGACGCCCAGCTAATTTTTATATATTTAGTAGAGATGGGGTTTTACCATGTTGGCCAGGCTGGTCTCGAACTCTTGGCCTCAAGCTATGTGGCTGCCTCAGCCTCCAAAAGTGCTGAGATTGCAGGCGTGAGCCACCATGCTGAGCCTGTTTCCTTAAATTTCTTTACAAAAATTTACCCTATGGTAAAAGTGTACTACCAGAGAGTAGAATGAGACACTTTGGTCCGTGCGTACATTGTGTAATGATGAAATCAGGGTGTTTAACATCTCTCTTGCCTCACAGAGTTATTATTCCTTTGAGGTGAAGACATTCAGAATCCTCTTTTCTAGTTTTCTTGAAAACTACACTCTAATAATGTTAAACCTAGTGACTCTGCTGCTGTGGAATAGAACTACAGGTTTCATTCCTTTCATGGAATATGTAACTTTGTACCCATTTCCAATCCCTGACCGTGCCCCACCTTTGAACCCTAAACTGTGGTAAAACAGTTGTGCTTACCAGTTCTAAGAGATAAAGTTTTTTAGGTTGCTCCTGGGTGAGTCGATGTGGTTTGTCTTTTACTGCATAGTTATTTCTTCTCTTTTATTTTACTTATTTATTTATTTATTTAGAGATAGTTTCTGGCTCTGGTTGCTCAAGCTGGAGTTCAGTGGTGCGATCTTGGCTCACTGCATCCATGACCTCCTGTGGCTCAGGTGATTCTCCCACCTCAGCTTATCCAGTAGCTGGGACTTTTGAGACATGTCTCTTCAGGTGCATTGTCCAGCTTTGGCTGGGTTACTTGGTTTTGCATGTTTCACTTCTTAGTAGCATTAGTTTCTCGTGCATACCATGTAACAATCTCTTTCAGATAAATGATTCCTCATCATGCCCTCCCTATATGAAGAATGCCTTCTCATTGTTGATTGGTTCACTGCTTCCTTTACCATGCCGTAGTTCTTAAGTTTTCTTTTTCACATGTTGAGTTTTCCTTTTGTTAGCAACGATTTTGGGTCAGGCCAGAAAGAAAATCACACTTTTGATGCATTTCATTGATTTTGAGTGTATTTTCCATGTATTTCCTAACTACTTTTTGTTTTTGCAACCTATGAGCATAGATTAAGTTGCCCTGTACTTCCACTCACTCTGTGTTTTCCTGTAGAAGTTTTATGCTTTTGGGTCTTGTGTTTAGGTTTTCATTTATTTCGAGTTGGTATTTGTGTATTGTGTAACATAAGGGTCCTATTTCGCCCTTTTTCATGTGAATATCCAGTATTTTCAGATTCATTAATTGAACAGACATCCCACTCCTCATTGCGTCTTCCAGGCATTCTTTTGAAAAACGTGTTGACTCCATACAGGCATACGTTTAGGTTCTGTTATGTCCGCATGGTTTCACTGTTACGTCTTTACCATAGTCTTTGGATGAGTAGATCTTTTCCATGTAATTTGAAATTGAACAGTGTGAGGCCTCCAAACGAGGTTGTATTTCCTAGGATTGCTTTGCATATTTGGAGTCTATGGTAGTTCCATGTGAATTTTTAGTTGTGCGTAGTTACATTTCATGACAAGTTTGGTTCATACTGCATGTCCAGAATTAGGGGTACAATGGGGACATTGAGGTACTAGTGTACCTTACATAAGGATAAAGGATAAACTTGAGGTTTCCATGTTTTGTGAGTTTCCAGTTTTTTCAAAATCATTTACAGAATGGACTAGCTGTTTCCCAGTTTATTTGTCTGGGATTTTTTTTTTTTTTTTTTTTTTTTGAGATGGAGTTTTGCTCTTTTGCCCAGGCTAGAGTGAAGTGGAAGTGGTGTGATCTCAGCTCACTGCAACCTCCATCCCCAGGATCCAAGCAATTCTCCCGCCTTAGCCCCCGAGTAGCTGGGATTATAGGCACACACCACCATGCTGGCTAATTTTTGTATTTTTATTTTATTAGAGACGGGGCTTCACCATGTTGGCCAGACTGGTCTCAAACTCCTGACCTCAAGTGGTCAGCCTGCTGTGGCTTCCCAAAATGTTGGGATTACAGGCATGAGCCACCATGCCCAGCCTTTTGAGAAATCTATTGACTGTAAGTACATTCAGATTTGTCTGTTGGCTGCCTGATATTGTCCAGTGGCATATGTTTCTTATTTTTATGCCAGTTCCTTGCTGCCTCAGTAAGTATAGCTTTTCGATGTCGTTTGACATTGGGGAGCATGAGGCATTCAAGTGAGTTTCTATTTCTGGGAAGTGCTTTGGATTTTCCGGGTCTTCCATGGTTCTCTGTGAATTTTGTCATTGTTCATTTACAGTTTTAAAATTGGGTTTGTCATACATGTCCAAAATTAGGGGGTACAGTGGGATTTTGTTTACTTGCGTACTTTGAGGAATGATGAAGTCAGGGTGTTTTGCATATCTATTCCCATGTCTAGTTTTTATTTATTTGTGGTGTGAACCTTCAGTGTTCCTCTCCTTTCTAGCTCTGTTGAAAGAGATCCTACCATATTGTTACTTGTAGTCACCTTCCTGTGGAGTAGATCACCAGCATTAATTCCTCCCCTGGAAATGCAACTTGGTACCTATTACCAATGCCAGCCCATGCCCTCCCCTCTCCCGAGCGTCTGATAACCACTATTGTACTTTCACTTTCAATTAGATAATTCTTTTTTAGTCTCCTCATGGGTGAGATGATGCAGTGTTTGTCTTTCTCTGCCTGTCTGATTCCACTAAATATAATGTCTTCCAGGTTTATCCGTGTTGCCACAAAGGATCTTATGTCATCAATGTTTGTTGATGGGGTGTATTTTGTTGTGTCTGTATGCTGAAGTTCCTTCATCCCTTCATCAGTTGATGGACAGGTAGGTTGATTGCTTATCTTGGCTATTGTGTGTAATGCTTCGGTCAACCTGGGAAGGCAGCTATGGCTTCCTTCCATGCAGTGATTTCACTGTCCCTAAGTATATACCCACTGCTGGAATTGCCAGATGAAATGGTAGTTTTCTTTTTGATTGTTTGGGAAGCTCCAAGAGGTTTTCGTAGTGCCTATAGTAACAGTGATTTCTCCCAATAGTGCATGAGAGTATCTTTGTATGCACCTCCCTCTGGGGAATTTGTTTGAAATAATTGGTTTCTTTTTTTCAAATTAGAGTGAGTCTGTACCTGAGTGTGATTTTCAGTTACAGTTTAGAGATGACTAGTAATGTTGAGAACCACCTTTTTTATATGTTAGTGAATTGCACATTGTCTTTTCAGTGATGTCTGTTCAGGTTTGTTGTCCAGTTTTGGCTGGGTTCCTTGGTTTTGTTTTGTTCCTCAGTGGCGTGTTAGTTTCTTCTGAATGTCAGATAATCCCTTTCAGATACTTGATTCCTTGTAATGTCCTTTCTATCTGAAGAATGCCTTCTGAGTGTTGGTTGGTGCATTGTTTTCTTTACTGTGCAGTATTTCTTCAGGTTTTTTTTTTTACTGGTTGATTATTATTTTAGTTCACAGTAATTATTCTTGTAAGATATAGTCAATAATAAAAACAAGAATTTTTGACTTCTATTATTGGAAGTGTTTTCCTTCTGTTGTTTTTCTCACTATTTAACATTGATTTAGGTTTTTTGAAATTTAAGCTCACTCTGTTTTCCTGTAGGCATTTGATGCTTTGGGGTCACGTGTTTAGGTTTTAATTTGTGAGCCACAGCACCCGACCTCATTGCATCTTGTAGGCGTTCTTTTGAGAAAAATGTGTTGACTGCATACAGGCATACGTTTAGGTACTGTTATGTCCATAGGTGCATGGTTTCTTTTTATGCCACTGCCGTAGTCTTTGGATAAGTAGAGTTTTTACCTGTAATTTGAAGATGAAGAGTGTGAGGCCTCCAAACTAGTTTGTATTTCCTAGGATTGCTTTGCATATTCAGGGTCTTTGGTGGTTCCGTGTGAATTTTTAGCTGTGTATAGTTAACGTTTTGTAAAACGTGTGGTTCATACCACATGTCCAGAATTAGCAGTGAATGGGACATTTTGATACTTGTATATCTTGCATAAGGATAGAATCAAGAAGTTTCTTGTGCCTGTGACCATGTATAGGTCTTATATCTTTGAGGTGTGAACATCGGTATCTCCTCCTTGGTAGCTATTTTGAGAAAGACACAACCGTATTGTTACACACAGTCTCCCTGCTGTGGAGTAGAATACCAGAATGTATTCTTCTCCTTTAACTCTCTGCATACCTATTGCCAATCCTTGCCTGTGTCCTCTCCTCTACCCAGCCTGTGGTGACCACTACTGTATTTCCACCTTCAGTGAGTAAAATTTTTCAGCTCCCACATGAGTGAGAATGTGCAGGGTTGATCCTTCTCTTTTCTCTGCCTTTCTGATTTGATTGAACATATCTTGCAGGTGCAGCCGTGTTGCGGGAAAGAGAAAATGCCCTGAATTTTGATGGCTGAAAAGTATTCCATTGTGCCTGTGTCCTGAAGATTCTTTATCCCTTCATCTGTGGATGGACAGGTAGGTTGATTCCATCTTTTGGCTATTGTCAGTAGTGTGTCAAGAAAGAAGAGAAGGAAGCTTTGTCTCCAGCATATGAATTTCATTTGCTTTCCATGGATAACCATGGGTGGGATGATGACATTACATGTTAGGCACATGTTTAATTTGTTCAGGGACCTTCCAGTGTTTTTCCTAGATCACATCCTAATTAAAGTTCCACCCAGTAGTGTGTAAGATTATCCCTTTCTTTGCCTCCTCACCAGCCTTTGCCTTATTTCAAACACAGTCTTTCTTTTTGGCAATATTCATATCAGTTGGATTGAGATGGTGCCTGAGTATGGTTTTCATTTACATGTTTGAAATGAGTTGATCTCAAACAGTGATGTTGAGAAACCCATTCTTTTACCTGGTTTTTTGTTTTTGTTTTGTGGAGACAGTTTCTCTCTTGTTGCCCAAGCTGAAGTGCAATGGCGCCATCTCAGCTCACTGCAACCTCCATCTCCTGTGTTCAAGTGATTCTCCCTCCTCAGCCTCCTGAGTAGCTGGGAGTAGAGGTGTGTGCCCCCATACCCGGGTAATTTTTGTATTTTTAGTAGAGATGGGGTTTCACTACGTTGGCCAGGCTAGTCTCGAATCCCTGACTTCAGGTGATCTGCCTTACTCAGCCTCTCAATGTACTTGGAATCCAGGCGTGAGCCCCTGCACTCGGCTCTTGTACCTGTTAACTCATTTCATGTGTACTTATCCAAAGTGACTACGCAGGTTTCCTGCTGAGTTTTTGCTGTGTTACTCAGGTTCCTTGCCCAATTTTCATTGGTTGTGTGTGTTTTCATTGATAGTAGTGTTAGTTTCTGGTAAATGTTCAATACAAACCTCCCTCTGATATGTAATTACTTACCAGTTTCTTCCAGTGTGTACTATGCCTGCTGTTTCACTTGCTTTTTTTTCTTTCTACTCCAGTGAAGAAGCTCTTCATTTTTGGTCTGTTACATGTTTCTTTTGTTGGCAGTGGTTTTGTGTTTACTCAAGAGAAATACTAATTTCTGTTTCTTTCCCTTGGCAGTGAGTATATTTTTTTGATTTTCTTAATCTTCCTTTCTCTTAGCCACCCGTGATGATAGGTTCAGGTTTCGCTAAGCTAATGCTCACCTTCAGTTTTCTCAAAGAAATTTTAAGCTTGCAGGTCTTGTGTTTGTTTGTGGAAGTGATTTTGCATGGATTTCTGTGTGTCATGGAAAACAAGGTTTTATTTAATTCTTTTGTGTGTGGATTTCCCATTTCCTCAAAGCCATTGACAGAATGAACTAGTCATTTCCCATTTTATTCGGGGTTCTTTTTAGAAATCTGTTGACTATAAGTACATGTATTTTTGTTGCTTGGATGCCTAATACTGTCCAATGGCGTATGTTTCTCTTTTTATGCCAGTTCCTTGAGCTTGAATAAGTATAGCTCTTCAGTGTAATTTGACATCGAGGAGGGTGAAGCCTTCAAATGAGTTCCTATTTCTGGGAATTGCTTTTGGATTTTCAGGGTCTTCCATGGTTCTATGAATTTTAGCATTGTTCATTTATAGTTTTAAAATTAAGTTTGTAATACATGTCCAAAATTAGGGAGTACAGCAGGTTATTTTCCTACATGTATATCCTTGAGGAATGATGAGAGCTGCATGTTTTGCATGTCTATTCCCATGTCTAGTTTTCATTTGTTTGTAGTGTGAACCTTCAGTGTTCTGCTCCTTTCTAGCTCTATTGAAAAACAGGCTACCATATTGTTACTTGTAGTCACCCCCCTGTGGAGTAGATCACCAGCATTGGTTCCTGCCCTGGAAGTGCAACTTGGTACCCATTACCATTGCCAGCCCATGCCCTCTCCTTCCCACAGCCTCTGATAACCACCACTGTACCTTCATTTCACTTAGATAATTCTTTTTTAGGCCGGGCGCGGTGGCTCACGCCTGTAATCCCAGCACTTTGGGAGGCTGAGGCGGGCGGATCACAAGGTCAGGAGATCGAGACCACGGTGAAACCCCGTCTCTACTAAAAATACAAAAAATTAGCCAGGCGCGGTGGCGGGCGCCTGTAGTCCCAGCTACTCAGGAGGCTGAGGCAGGAGAATGGCGTAAACCCAGGAGGCGGAGCTTGCAGTGAGCCGAGATCGTGCCACTGCACTCCAGCCTGGGCGACAGAGCGAGACTCCGTCTCAAAAAACAAAAACAAACAAACAAAAAAAAGATAATTCTTTTTTAGCTTCCACTTGGGTGAGATGATGCAGTGTTTGTCTTTCTCTGCATGGCTGATTCCATTGGATATAATGTCTTCCAGGTCCATCCGTGTTGCCGCAAATAATGTTATGTCATCAGTTTTTGTTCATGGGGTGCATTTCATTGTGTCTGTATGCCGATGCTACTTCATCTCTTCGTCAGTTGATGGATGGGTAGGTTGATTGCATATCTTGGCTATTGTGAGTAGTGCTTCCTTCAACCTGGGAAGGCAGCTATGGCTTCCATATAGTAATTTCACTGTCCCTAAGTATTTTATATTTTTAGTAGAGATACAGTTTCACCATGCATGCACATACACGCTGTTGGAATTGCTAGATGAAACAGTAGCTAGCTTTGTGATTGTTTGGGAAGCTCCGAGAAGTTTTGTAGTGCCTATGGTAACAGTGATTTCTCCCAACAGTGTATAAGAGTATCTGTGTATGCAGCTCCCCCTGGGGTATTTGTTTGAAATAATTGGTTTCTTTTTTTTGTCTGAATTAGAGTGAGTTTGTATCTGAGTGTGATTTTCTTTTTTTTTTTTTTTTTTTGAGACGGAGTCTCGCTCTGCCACCCAGGCTGGAGTGCAGTGGCCAGATCTCGGCTCACTGCAAGCTCCACATCCCGGGTTCACGCCATTCTCCTGCCTCAGCCTCCCGAGTATCTGGGACTACAGGCGCCCCCCACCTCGCCCGGCTAGTTTTTTTTTTGTATTTTTTAGTAGAGACGGGGTTTCACCGTGTCAGCCAGGATGGTCTCGATCTCCTGACCTCATGATCCGCCCGTCTCGGCCTCCCAAAGTGCTGGGATTACAGGCTTGAGCCACCGCGCCCGGCCGTGTGATTTTCATTTACAGTTTAGAGATGATTAGCAATGTTGAGAACCATCTTTCTTTTTTTTTTTTTTAACCTGTTAGTGAATTGCATATTGTCTCTTCAGTAACATCTGTTCAGGTTTGTTGCCCAGTTTTGGCTGGGTTACTTGGTTTTGGGTGTTTTGTTTCTCAGTAGGGTGTTAGTTTCTTCCAAATGTCAGATAACAACTGCTTTTAGATGCAGGATTTATTGTAATGTCCTTTCTGTTTGAAGAATGTCTTCTGAGTGTTGGTTGGTGCGTTGTTTTCTTTACTGTGCAGAATTTCTTCAGGTTTTCTGTGTCTTTATTTCTTGATTATTATTTTAGTTAGTGGTAATTTTTTATTTTTATTTTTCCTTTTTTGGGGGGGAGTTTTGCTCTGTTGCCCAGGCTGGAGTGGGGTGGCACAGTCTTGGCTCACTGCAACCTCCACCTTCCGGGTTCAAGCGATTCTTTGTCTCAGCTTCCTGAGTAGCTGGGACTACAGGTGTGCGCCACCACTCCTGGCTAATTTTTGTATTTTTAGTGGAGACACAGTTTCACCATGCTCCTGACCTCAAGTGATCTACCCACCTTGGCCTCCCAAGATGCTGGAATTACAGGTGTGAGCCACAGTCCCCAGTCAGCAGTGATTATTTTTGTAAGGTAAGGTCAATAACAAAAAACTAGAATTTTTGACTTCTATTATTGGAAGTGGTTTTTTTTCTGTTTTTATTTTTTCCTATTGTTTTCTTTTACAACCTGCCAGGTTAGATTCAGATTTTCCAAAACTTAAGCTCACTCTGTGTTTTCCTTTTTTTTTTTTTTTTTTTGAGGCGGAGTCTCGCTCTGTCGCCCAGGCTGGAGTGCAGTGGTTCGATCTCGGCTCACTGCAAGCTCCGCCTCCCGGGTTCCCGCCATTCTCCTGCCTCAGCCTCCCGAGTAGCTGGGACTACAGGCGCCGCCACCACGCCCGGCTAATTTTTTTTGTATTTTTAGTGGAGACGGGGTTTCATTGTGTTAGCCAGGATGGTCTCGATCTCCTGACCTCGTGATCCGCCCGTCTCGGCCTCCCAAAGTGCTGGGATTACAGGCTTGAGCCACCGCGCCCGGCAACTCTGTGTTTTCCTGTAGCAGTTTTATGCTTTTGGGTCTTGTGTTTAGGGTTTAATGTATTTTGAGTTTATATTTGTGTATTCTCCCAGTCTTTAGGATGCCTTTTTTTGTTTGTTTCATTGTTTTCCTTTCCCTGTAGAAGTTGTAAAGTATCCCTAATCTCTCATGGTTATAGTTTCATATGTTAGCAGTGATTTTTGTGTTCAACACCCTACTTATACAAAACACACACAAACACGCACACACACAGCCAAGCCTTGCATTGTCTGTGGGTGTAGTTTCCCTACCTTTTTTTTTTTTTTTTTTTTTTTTTTTGTATTTTTAGTAGAGACAGAGTTTCACCATGTTAGCCAGGATGGTCTCGATCTCCTGTCCTCGTGATCCGCCTGCTTTGGCCTCCCAAAGTGCTGGGATTACAGGCATGAGCCACTGCTCCCAGCCTTTTTTTTTCTGAGATGAAGTTGTGCTCTTGTCTCTCAGGCTGGAGTGCAATGGCACGATCTCGGCTCACTGCAACCTCTGCCTCCTGGGTTCAAGCGATTCTTCTGCCTCAGCTTCCCAAGTATCTGGGATTCTAGGCGGCTGCTACCATGCCTGGCTAATTTTTGTACTTTTAGTAGAGACGGGGTTTCACCATATTGGCCAGGCTGGTCTCAAACTCCTGACCTCAGGTGATCCGCCTTGCCTTGGCCTCCCAAAGCACTGGGATTACAGGCCTGAGCCACCTCGCCCGGCCACACTTTTTTTTTTTTTTTAATGTTATGAGGCTTTTTTACCTTTTTTTTTTTTTTTTTTTTTTGAGACGGAGTCTCACTCTGTCCCCCTTGCTGGAGTGCAGTGGCCGGATCTCAGCTCACTGCAAGCTCCGCCTCCCGGGTTCAGGCCATTCTCCTGCCTCAGCCTCCCGAGTAGCTGGGACTACAGGCGCCCGCCACCTCGCCCGGCTAGTTTTTTTGTATTTTTTAGTAGAGACGGGGTTTCACTGTGTTAGCCAGGATGGTCTCGATCTCCTGACCTCGTGATCCACCCGTCTCGGCCTCCCAAAGTGCTGGGATTACAGGCTTGAGCCACCGCGCCCGGCGCTTTTTTACCTTTTGCAGCATGTGTGCAAAGACACAGGTTTCCTAAAATATATGCCCACTCTATGTTTTCTTATAGGACTTTTACAGTTTCAAGATTGAGTTTAGGTCTTTAATTCATTTTGAGTTGATTTAGTGTATTGTGAAATGTAGGGGTCCTGTTTCAGTGTTTTGCCTGTAGATAAAATCATTGATTGAACCAGACTCTCCCTTTGCCACTGTGTCTGTTTGGGGTTTTGAAAAATGTGTTCCCTACATATCATGTTGGGTTGAGTATCTGGCTATCTCATTCTGTCCCTTAGGTCCTCGTTCTGTGTTTGTGACAGTCGTGGATTGTTTGAATAACTGCAGATGCTATTTTCACTTATTATTTTCTTTGCTTCTAACCTTGGATTTTTCTTTTTCTTTTCTTTTCTTTTTTTTTTTTTTTTTGAGACAGAGTCTTGCTCTGTGGCCCAGGCTGGAGTGCAGTGGTGCGATCTTGGCTCACTGCAACCTGTGCCTCCCGGGTTCAAGCGATTCTCTTGCCTCAGCCTCCTAAGTAGCTGGGACTACAGGCACCCGCCACCATGCCAGGCTAGTTTTTGTATTTTTAGTAGAGATGAGGTTTCACCATATTGGCCAGGGTGCTTGTGAACTCTTGACCTTGTGATCTGCCCATCTTGGCCTCCCAAAGTGCTGGGATTAGAGGCATGAGCCACAGTGCCCTAACCTTGGATTTTTCTTTTAATGCTTTCTGCTCTCATTATAGTTTAAAGCATACATAATCAAGTTAGTTACATCTGTTGATTGTATGACGCTGAGTCTTGGGGTGCCAGCAACCCCGTAACACAGGCAGTGAGCAGAGGGCCCACAGGGTGGGTCTTCAGCACACGCTCCCCCTCCCTAGTTTTTTTTTATTGTTCTGGTGGTCATTCCAGGTGTCTGTTGTTCTCTTCTTTATATTTAAGTCCATTCAAAGTTTAGCTCCCACTTACAAGTGAGAACATGTGGCATTTGGTTTTCTATTTGGGCCTTAGTTCACTTATGACAGTGGCCTGCAGTTTCCATCTTCTGGGCTCAGGTGATCTTCCCACCTCAGCCTCTAGATTAGATAGGACTGCAGGTGCCCGCCACCACATCCAGCTAATTTTTGTATTATTGTAGAGATGGGATTTCATCATTTTGCTCAGGCTGGTCTCGAATTCTGGACTCAAGCCATCCACCTGCCTTGGCCTCCCAAAGTGCTAGAATTACAGGTGTGAGCCACTGTGCCAGCATCTCATCCACTGTTGATGGCTAGGTTGATTCCATGTCTTTGACATTGTGAATAACACTGCCATGAACATACGAGTGCCTGTGTCTTTCAGATAGATGGATTGATTTTCCTTTGGGTAGATGCACAGGAGTGGGCTTACTGGGTGAGAGTGTAGTTCTGTTTTCAGCTCTTTGAGAAATCCCCGATCTACTTTCAACGGTGTTTGTACTGATTTTTATCCCCTGCAAAAGTGTACCAGCGTTTCCTTTCCTTGACTGCCTCGCCAGCGTGTGTTCTTTGCCTGCGTGGTCCTCACCATTGTGACCTGTGTGGGATGGCATCTCGTCATGCTTTTGATTGGCAGCTCTCTGGTAATGAGTGAGTTTTAGCATGTTTTCCTATTTGTTGGTTGCTTATTGACTTTTGAGGAGTGTGTGTTCACATCCCTGGCCCGTTTATTAATGGGATATTCTTTTTCTGTTTATTCCTCTGGTTGACTTGTTGAAGGGCCTTGTAGATTCTGCATGTTAGACGTTGGTCAGAGGCACAGTTTGGGAACGTGTTCTCCCATTCTGTACGCTGTCTGTTTACTCTGTTGTAGTCTCTCTTGCTGTGCAGCAGCTCTTTCAGGTGTTAAGTCTGACTTGTCAATTTTTGTTTTTGTTGCCGTTGCTTTTCAGGACTTAGCCATCTAAATGCTTTGCCAAAGCCTATGTGGAAAAGGATATTTTACACGTTTTCTTATAAGATTTTAATAGTTTGAGTTTTTACATTTAAATCTTTCATTCATCTTGAGTTCCTCTTTGTGTCTGGTGTGAGGTAGGGGCCCAGTGTTATTCTTCTGCACATGGCTAGCTGCTTATTTCAGCACCATTGATTGAATAGGGTGTCCTTCTCCTTTTGCTTACATGTGTGGATTCTATGTTAGATCAGATAGTTTTCAGTGTGTGGTTTTACTTCTTGGTCCTCTCTTGCGTTCTACTGCTCTGTGTGGAAGTGGGTCCCTGGCTTTTCCCTGAAATTTGAAATCAGGGAGTAATGTATCCGACATAGCCTGGATGTCTCAGGATTGCTGAGGATGAAACTCGGGGCACTTCATGGTCCCACATAAATTTTAGCAGCGCATATTTCTATTTCTTTTTTTTTTTTTTTTTTTTTTTTTTTGAGACGGAGTCTTGCTCTGTCACCCAGGCTGGAGTGCAGTGGCCGGATCTCAGCTCACTGCAAGCTCCGCCTCCCGGGTTTACGCCATTCTCCTGCCTTAGCCTCCCGAGTAGCTGGGACTACAGGCGCCCGCCACCGCGCCCGGCTAGTTTTTTGTATTTTTTGCATATTTCTATTTCTTTCAACACATGTGTTGTATAGTAAAGGAACAATACAATGAGAGGATAGAGTGGGGCGTTTTGGTCCATGCATACATTGTGGAATGATGAAATCAGGGTACTTAGTGTTTCTGTTACCTTTTCCCATTGTTTATTCCTTTATGGTGAGAACCTTCAGTATTCTCCTGTCAAGCTGCTTTGAAAGTGATGTGCCGATACTGTTAACCCTGGTCACCCTGCACTGGAATAAAACAACAGAGTTTTCCTCCTCTCATTTATATGTAACTTTATACCCTTTTACAATCCCTGCTCATTACCCCTCTTTTCTCCCAATCCCTGGAAACCAATATTGTGCTCGCCAGGTCTTTGAGATAGAGTTTCTCAGATTTTGCATGTGTGAGATGACTCAAGGTTTGTTTCTCTCCCCCTCACTCATTTAATTTACCCTCATGTTCTCCAGGTGCAACCGTGTGGTTCTCCACGATATGATTTCATTGTGCTTTTCTGTGTGAAGAGTATCCCGGTGTGTACATGTGGAGCAGCTTCTTTCTCTCTTTGTCTGTGGATAAGCAGGTAGGTTGATGCTTACACTGGCTCTTGGGAACAGTGCTGGAATCCACATGGGTGGGTAGATCTATCTTTGGTGTCCTGATTTCAATGGCTTTGAGTGTATTTCCAGTAGTAGAATTGCTGGTTGAAATGGTAGTTGGAGTCTTTTAAGGTTTGGAGGAACCTCCAAGTGGTTTCTGTAGTGTGTGTGCTAGTTTACCTTCTCACGAACTGTGGAGAAGAATTTCTCTTTCTCTCTCTCTCTGGAAACACACACCAGCATTTGCCTTTCTTTCAATGTTCTTTTGTCTTTTTTTTGTTACAAAAAATAAGATGGTGTCTAAGTGTGGTTTTGATTTACATTTTGCTTGTGGTTAGCGTTGTTTGCCAAGTTATTGTGAACTTGTTTCAATGTGACATGTAAGACTGGGCAAAGGACCTGAAGACCTGAGATGGATGCACAGGTAAAATATTCTGAATCAACTTACTGATCCTCATGAGAAGTCAATCAAAACCACACTCAGGTGTCATCTCATTCTGGTGACAATGAATGTTACCAAAATGAGATAGCAATTTCATTGCGGTAGAGTATGTGTGTATAACCAGCGGGTACAAGGGACATTTTGATCTATGTAAACGTAGCATCATAATGAAGTCGCAATGTCTGGCACCTCTGTGAGCTCCAGACTTATGATTTCTCTGTGGAGAGAATATTCACAACTGACCTTTGTAGCTGTTTTGAAAATTTTGGTTTTCTGTTCTTGCCTTTTGTTCATAATGGCCTACAGCTCTGTCCAGGTTTCTGGTAAGGGCATGGATTTGTTTTTTATGGCTGTGTAGTGTTCCGTGGTGTGTATGTACCACATTTCCTTTCTCTGATCCACTGCTGATGGGCACCAAGGCTGATTCCATGTCTTCACCATTGTGAGTAGTACTGCCATGAACATACGAGTGCATGCGTGTTTTGGATGGAAGGATTTTCCTTCGGGTAGATCCTCAGGAGTGGGTTTGCAGCGTTGGGTGGTAGTTCTCTTTTAGGTTCTTTGAGAAATGTCCACACTGCTCTCCAGGGAGTCTGAACTAGTTTGCATTTCCCCCAACAGTGGACCTGCATTTCTTTGCTCATCTGCCCCACCAGCCTCTGTTGTTGTGGACTGTGTGTCATAATTGCCATTCTGACCAGTGTGAGATGGTATCTCAGTATGTTTCTGATTTGCATTTCTCTGATGATCAGTGAGATCGAGCATGTTTTTATTCTAATTGGTTACTGGTACACCTCTTTTTAGTGTGTGTTCATGTCCCTTGCCTATTTATGAGTTTTTTTTTTCCTGATTTTATTTGTTTAAGCTCTTTACGGTAAATCCTGGATATTAGACGTTTTTCAGATGCATAGTTGGGGAATATGTTCCCTCATTCTATAGGCTGTGTGCTGACTCTGTGGTTGCTTCTTGTACAGCAGCTCTTTTGAGCATTAGGTCCCACTGATCAGGAATTGCTTTTGTTGCCATTGCTTTTGGGGGCTTGACATATAAATGCTTTGCCAAAGCCTCCGTCAAGAAGGGTATTTGCTAGATTCTCGTGCAGGATTTTTTCATTTCAGGTCTTGCATTTTTATGTGTTTATGTATTTATTTAGAGACCGCGTCTCACTCTGTCATACAGGCTGGAATGCAATGGAGCGATCTCGGCTCACTGCCCCCTTCTGGGTTCAAGTGATTCTTCTGCCTCAGTCTCCTGAGTAGCTGGGCGTACAGGTACGCACCACCATGCCCGGCTAACTTTTTTTTTTTTATTAGAGACGGGGTTTCACCGTGTCAGCCAAGCTGGTCTTGAACTCCCGACTTCAAGTCATCTGCCCGTTTTGACTCCCAAGTGCTTGGATTCCAGGCATGAACTGCCGTGCCCAGCCCAGGGTTTTGCATTTCAATCTTTGATTCATTTTGAGTTGCTTTCTGTACATGGTGAGACATAGGGGCCCAGGCCCAGTGTTATTTCTTCTACATCTAGCTAGCCACTTATCCCAGCACCACTTACTGATAGGGAGTCCTTTCTCTTATTTTTGTTGATTTTTTTCAAGTGTCAGATGGTTTCAGGTGTGTAGGTTTATATCTAGGTCTTCTAATCTGTTCCACTGTGGAACTGGGTCCCCAGCTTTTCAGTGAAAATGCCAAGCTACTACATTGTCTATGGGTGTTTCCATGTTTTAACGTATTTTAAATACCTTTAGCAGCCTACGTGCATGGATTTCTTTTCTAAAATACACGTGCACCCTATGTTTTCTTGTAGGAGTTTTGTGGTTTCAGAGTTGAGTTTTAGGTCTTTAATGTATTTTGCATTGATTGTTGTGTTGCATGACATAAGGGTCCTATTTCAGTGGTTTGTATGTGAATATTCAGTTTGCTCAAAATCATCTATTGAATAGGTTCTCTTTTGCCCATTGCGTCTTTTTGGTGTCCTTTTGAAAAATGTGTTCACTATATGTAAATTGGGGTTGAGTATTTGGTTTACTCATTCTGTCCACTTTCTTAGTTTATGCCAATAAAATATTGTTTGCATAATTATAAAAGTTTGTATTTTTCATTCATGTTTTTAGCTTCTAAGTTTGTATTTTTTTAACATAATTTCTATGTTTATTATAGACTAAAGCATACAAAGGCAGATTAGTTACTGCCTTTGGTATATTGCATGACACTGAGACTTGGGGTCCAAGCAACCTTATCATGCAGGCAGTGGGTGTACCCACCAGGTAGGTCTTTAGCCCATACCTCGTCCCTTCTTCCTTTTTCATCTGATAGTCACTAGTGTCTGTTGTTTTCACTTTTACGGTAGGGTGTATTCAATGTTAGCTCCACCTTAGAAGTGAGAACATGTGGCATTTGGTGTTCTGTGTTTTCCTTATTTCTCATTAGATAATGGCCTCCAGCTCCTTTCATGTTGCTGCCAAGGACATGATTTCCTCTTTTTTTTTTTTTTACGGCTGCCTAGTGTTTTGTGGTATGTATGTACCACATTTTCCTTTTCAGATCCACTGTTGATGGGTACCTAGGTTGATTTCACGTGTTTGCCGTTGTAAATAGTGCCGTCATGAGCGTTTGTGTGCAAGTGTGCTTTGGACAGAAGGATTTATTTTCCTTGTGTATACCCCAGTAGTGGGATTGCTGAGTCAGATGGTAATTCTGGTTTAAGTTCTTTGAGCAATCTCCGAAGTGCTTTCCATGGTGTCTGAACTACTTTTCATTTTCACCAAAAGTGGACCAGTGCCCCCTTTCTCTGCTGTCTTGCCAGTGTCTTTTTTGTTTTTAACTTTGTAATCGCCATTCTGACCAGCATGAGATGATATCCATTATGCTTTTGATTTATATTTCTCTGACAATTAGGTTGAGCATGTTTTCACTTTTGTTGGTTGCTTGTACTTCATCTTTCGAGAAGTGTGTGTTTATATCCATTGCCTATTTATTAATTGAATATTTGGGGAGTTTTGCTAATTGATTTGTGTAAGGTCTTTAACGTAGATTCTGGATATTAGACCTTGGTCAGGTGCATAGTTTGGGAACATTTTCTCTCATCCTGTATGTCGTCTGTCTACTCTGTGGGTAATTTCTTGTGTTGCGTGGTGACTCTTTAGTGTATTAGGTCCCACATGTCGATTATTGCTGTTGTTGCAGTGTCATGTGGGGTCTTAGGCATATAAATGCTTTGTCAAAGCTAATGTCGAGAAGGGTATTTCCTAGGGTCTCTTGTAGGATTTTTGTACTTTGAGGTCTTCCATTTATATCTTTCATCTGAGTGAACTTTGGTACATGGTGAGAAGTAGAAGCCTAGTGTTACTTACTCTTCTGCATATGGCTCACCATTTATCCCCAAGACTGTTGAAAAGGGAGTTCTGTCCCCATTACTTATCATTGTGTATTTCATCCAGCATCAGGTGGTATGAGGTGTGTGAGTTTACTTCAGGTTCTCTGTTCTTTTCCACTCATCCATGTGGAAGCAGGTCCCTAGAGTTTGAGTGAAATTTCACATCAGGGAGTGTGATGCATCCAATGTAGTTTGGATTTCTCAGAATTTCTTTGGAAATGCCTTGCATGAACTTCAGCTGACATGAACTTCAGCATTGTTTCTTTCTATGTACTTAAAAACAATTTGTCCTGTAGTAAAAGTATACGATTAAAGAGCAGAGTGGGACATTTTGATCCACTCATATATACCTTGTGTAATGAGGAAAGCAAGGCATTGACTGTCTCTATTACCTTGTGTAGTTATTATTTATTAGTTCTCTGTGGTTGCAATGTTCAGAATCCTTCTTTTCAGACTTTTTTGGAAAATATGGTAGGATACGGTTAACTCTAGACATCCTACTGTGGAATAGAACAGCTGAATTTATTCCTGTCATCTGAGTGTAACATTGTATCCATTTCCCAGTTCCTGCCCGGACTCTCCAACTCCCAGCCTCTCTTCACCACTGTGGAACTTTCTATATCTAGGAGATAAGGTCGTTTAGAGAGAAAGTTGATCTCATTCTCACATGCATGAAATCATGCCGCGTTTGTCTTTCTCTTCCTGGCTTATTTCATTGAAGGTCATGTCCTCCAGGTTTCTGTACGTTGCTGCAGATGACATGGTTTCATGAATTTCTCTGGCCGAAGAGGATGCCATTGTGTACTGCAGTTTCTTTATCCCTTTATCTGTGCATGAACAGGTAGGTTGATTGGATGCCTTCGCTATTGTGCATAGTGCTTCAGTCACCATAAGAAGGCTGATATCTCTTCAACATAACAGATTCCATGTGCTTTCTGTGTATAACCAGTGGTGGGATTGCTAGGTGAATGGGTAGTTGTAAAATGTTTAAGATACCTTCAACTGTTCCGCTTCGTGTGTATAGTAATGTACATTCTCACCAATAGTGTATAAAATCTCTTTTTCTGCATTTCTACATTGGCCACTGCCTGTGAATGTATGGGTTTTTTGTTGTTTTTGGTAAGTTTCATTCTAATTAGAGTGAGAGGTATCTGAGTGTGGTTTGCACTTAGACATGTGTATGAGGATTAGTGAAGTTGAGCAACTTCTCTGTGACCTGTCAGTCAATTTCGTGGTTACTTTTCAGATGTGCCTGTTCAGGTTCTTTGCCCAGTTTTAGCTTGGGTATTAGGTTGTGTTCATTTTCCGAGTTAGAGTAGTGTTAGTTTCTCATACATGTTAGATTGCAACCCCTTTCACAGATATGATTCTGCTGAACTTTCTTTCAATCTGTAGGATGCCTTCTTTTTTTAAAAAATTATTATTATACTTTATGTTCTAGGGTACATATGCACAATGTGCAGGTTTGTTACATATGTATACATGTGCCATATTGATGTGCTGCACCCATTAACTCATCAATTACATTAGGTGTATCTCCTAATGCTACCCCTCCCCCCTCCCCCGAACCCACCACAGGCCCCAGTGTGCGATGTTTCCCTTCCTATGTCCAAGTGTTCTCATTGTTCATTTCCCACCTATGAGTGAGAACATGCGGTGTTTGGTTTTCTGTTCTTGCGATAGTTTGCTGTGAATGATGGTTTCCACCTGCATCCATGTCCCTACAAAGGACATGAACTTATCAGGATGCCTTCTTTAATGGTTCGTTGTTTCTCTTTCCCATGCGGAAGCTCTAAGATGATGTATAGACCGGGCGCGGTGGCTCACGCCTGTAATCCCAGCACTTTGGGAGGCCGAGGCGGGCGGATCACAAGGTCAGGAGATCGAGACCACGGTGAAACCCCGTCTCTACTAAAAATACAAAAAATTAGCCGGGCGCGGTTGTGGGCGCCTGTAGTCCCAGCTACTCGGGAGGCTGAGGCAGGAGAATGGCGTGAACCCGGGAGGCGGAGCTTGCAGTGAGCCGAGATCGCGCCACTGCACTCCAGCCTGGGCGACAGAGCGAGACTCCGTCTCAAAAAAAAAAAAAAAAAAAGATGATGTATAGTCCCATGTGTTTGTGTTCACATTTGTTAGCAGTGATTTTTGTGTCCCATCCAAAAAGAACAAAGAATTAGAAAGAAAAGGTATTGCCAAATCAATTGCATGGTCTAAGGGTTTCTTGCCATAGATAATTTTTGCTTTTGTTTTCTTTCTTTTTTGCAAACTGCATGCATAGATAGAAGTTTTGCTGAAATACAAACTCCCATTTTTCTTATAGGAGCTTTGCGGCTCCAGGACTGGATGTAGGTGTTTATTTTGTGTTGATTTGGGGGCATTACATGTTTCAGACCCTGAAATGTTGACTTCTTTGGCTTGTTTTTTTCTGATATACCACAATGGGGCTTGTGTTCAAATTAAGCTGTGGGACATCCTTTAGATACTGGGTTCAAACAATTCTCTCCTTCCTTGATACTCACTTAGGGGAGAGGTGTCAGAAAGTCTGGGAAGATCCACAGTGGAAAAAGTTTATCTGTATTTCATAGAGACTGATGGCCAGCTCCCACCTGCCCAGGACTTCTGGAGAAGGCCAGCCATACCACTTGCTTAAATACCTCCCATCTCCAGCCCTTCAGTAAATATTTAAGTGATTCATTAAGTATTTACAACTTAAAAAAGTAGAGTAACCCAGTGGAACTTGAATTTAACTAGAATTTAAGTTTGAGAGTAGCTGGTCAGTAAAACAAGTGTGGTAGATTGGGTGACACATTATGGTTTTTAAGGGTTTTTTGTTTGTTTGTTTTGTTTTTTGTTTGTTTGTTTTGTTTTTTGTTTTCCTTAAACAAAGTTAACAATAATTAATTTGAATAAAGAAGGAAAAGATTAAATGGTTGGCGTGTGTAATGCGAATGCTGTTCCATGACTTGTTCAGCCATAGCCTCAATTTGACATGCTAGACTATGAATCCTAAAGACTGGCATACGGTTACTGCGCTGGAGTTACTGTTCTCGTTCAACAACTATAGAACATTCTGAATAGTGTTTTAAAATTTTATTTTATGAAAGTTAAAAAAACCCTCTTACTTATACACTAAAGAAAATAAAGATAAAATGGTCTCCCGCCTGCCTGGCAAAAGTCCCATGGCCTGACCCTGGCCAGCAGGAGCAGCTGGTTTTGAAGAGCAGGGGCCAGATGCAGCTGTGCTGCCAGCCACCTAGATGTGGTTCCCTGGTGTCACGGTCTGGGTGAAGGATGGTGCAGAGCCGGTGTTCTGGCCAGCATCCCAGTGCGGCCCCAGCCACTGCAGGATGTTTCCAGCCTACTGGGATTCGGGCTCCAGCTGGCAGGACAGCTTGTAGCTGCAGGACAGTGAGGCAGCTGTGAGGCCACCATGAGCCACACATCAGGTCCCCTCTCAGTGCCTGCCCAGCTGGAATCCTGGGTCCCTAGCGGTACCCATGCAACAGGGCTTGATGCTGGCCGTGGAGTCATGGCCACAGGCTCTCTGCTGCTATCCACAGAGAGCCTCCTCTAGGCCAGGTGGGGTGGCTGACACCTGTACTGTCAGTACTTTGGGAGGCTGAGGTAGGTGGATTGCTTAAGGCCAGGAGTTTGAGACCAGCCTGGACATCATCATGAAACCCCATCTGTACCAGAACAACAACAGGAGAACAACCGGACATGGTGGTGGATAGCAGTAGTCCCAGCTGCTTGGAGGCTGAGGAAGGGCTTGAGCCCAGGAGGCAGATGTTGCAGTGAACAGAGATGGTGACACTGCAATGCAGCCTGGGCGACAGAGCCAGACCATGTTTAAAAAAAATGGAGAGCCTTCTCCCACCCTCTGCCAATCTCCCAGGCCCTCACCTCTCCTTGTCACTGAGCTGCTCCATTCTTGAGAAACAAGTGACAAATTTCTCCAGAGGCCGAAGTTTGTAATTCATGGCAGCCACTTGGAGCAGCTGCATTTCCTGCAGAACTCGGACCTCCTAGAGACAGAGGACAGGATGCTGACAGGGCCTGGGTGGAAGACGCTGAGGGGGCCTTTGACAGGCAAGGAGAAGGGACTGGTCCCTGGGGCCGTTCTCTGAAGGGGCCCCATGCAGCCCCCAGCCTGTTCTCAGAGTTGGATGTAAACAGCCCCTCCTGCAGGAATTGGTCTTTCATTCCAGTGCCTTTCCCACTTTCTCTACTGGGATAGGTCTTCTCCTCCTGTGTGTGTCAAACCCTCCCAGTAAACCTAAGATGTAGAGGATGGAGCCAGGGAGTGTCCTGTCCAGGGTGGACTGTGAGGTCCACATCCCCACCCTCAACCAATGTGAGTGCCCCAGCTGCTCACCTTTCTCCTCTTGTTGGTGTTGCCCTGGAAGTCAGATAGAGCCCATCAGAAAGTTCCCTGGTCCTCAACCAGCCCCACCCCATCCCTTCCCATGCTGCATTACTGCCAGGGCCACCAGGGTCAGGGGATGTGCACATGACAGGACTTGGACCTCCCTCAGGCTCCGGGCTCTAGAGCAGGGGGCAAGGGAGCTGAGGCTCAGGGACACTGCCCCAACCCTCTCTGATGACAGACAGAGAAACTGAGGTCTCTCATAGAAAGAAAGCACTCAGTGACCCTGGAACTGCCTGCCCTTGGAAAGGCTCAATTTCACCCTCCTATTACGGGACTACCCCACGGAGAGGCTGAGTCCAGTTCAGCCCACACCTCAGCAGCTTTGCAGTCAGATAGCTCTGCAGCTTCACCACTCAGGGACAGGGACTGGTGGCTGCCATGGAGCCTCCATCATTCCGAGGTGATGAGATGGGCCTGACACCCCCACCCACAGGAGCCGCTGTGAGGCTCTCAGGAGAGGAGGTTTTCCAAGGGCTGAGATCTAAATGCTCCGTCCAGGCCCCTCTCCTCCCAAGCCTCAGGATCCTGGTTCCCAACCAGCCTGCCCCAGACTAACTCACATCCAGATCATCCGGGATGGCCGAATCCAACCTGTGTAACTCAGTCAGAAAATCCCCCAGGAAGGGGACCACGCCCTGTGCCATGGAGGGGTGGGGAGGTGGGAGGGATAGTGGTGATGAGTATTGGTCCTCAGGTGCCTGCCCAAGGTCTTATCCCATGAAATCCCATCAGCCCCTGTCTCCCAGAATCCTCCTCCCCAGGTCTCCCGGTTAGAGCAGCCAAAGACCCTCAGCTGCCTTTCCCAATTCTCTGCCTCCTCTATCCCAGCTGACCTCCAAGTCTAGCAAGCACTCCTAGTTTTCTCTGTGGCGGGATTTTTTTTATTTTTATTTTTTATTTTATTTTTTGAAACGGAGTCTCGCTCTGTCCCCCAGGCTGGAGTGCAGTGGCACTATCTCAGCTCACTGCAAGCTCCGCCTCCCGGGTTCACGCCATTCTCCTGCCTCTGCCTCCCGAGTAGCTGGGACTACAGGCGCCCGCCACCGCGCCCGGCTAATTTTTTGTATTTTTAGTAGAGACAGCTTTCACCGTGGTCTCGATCTCCTGAACTTGTGATCCGCCCGCCTTGGCCTCCCAAAGTGCTGGGATTACAGGTGTGAGCCACCGCGCCCGGCCTATGGTGGGATTTTAACAACTCACAAGGGCCTGTGGTCCCAGCCTTGCCCTTCCCCACAAACACTCTTGGGTCCAGCTTTCCCAGAGTCTTGCTCTGGTCTCTCAAATGGAGGTTTTCCAGGCCCAGTGGCCACAAGAGGACAGGGCTGGGGAGGAAGCCCCTGCTGCCTTGATATGGAGGCCTCCAGCTGGTGGGGAAAGCAACCCTGTCCTCTGATCCCCTGCAGTCCCTCCATGCCACAGGCTCACTCACCTTATTCTGCCTCTGCAGCCTCATCTGGGCTCTCTGGGGGTTCCTCTCCTGCGTGGCCACCTTAAAGATCCCCGCCTGCCAGATGTCAGTGATGGAGAGAGTGAGGCTCTCCTCCCTTCCCCCAGTTGCACCCCAGCCACCCCGCACTTGGATCCCCAGGGACTGGCGTGAGTCACCTGGCACAGTGCTGATAGGACTGGCCCAGCCCCACACTCCCTGTGTGTGTCACCCAATCATGCAGCCAGGCCTCCCTGTGACTGTTTCCTCTTCTGTAAAGAGCCATGAAAACCACAGCTACCTCACAGGGCCTCCTGAGTGCTCAGTTACCTGTAGCTGTTGCCATTGTTCTCCCCCTCATCCCTCTGAGGAAGAACCAGGCACGAGCACCCTCAAATTGCTTTCTTTTCTCGAACCTCATTTCCACCCTGTGAGGCCCGCACTACAGGCTGAGCATCCCTTTATTTTCCAGATGAGGAAACAGAGGCCCTGAGTGGGCAGTGACTCCCCAGGGCCCCAAAAGAGAGGGTACCTCCATCCCCTCTTGGAGTCTCTGTCTCGGCTGCCTTCACCCCGCATCCCAGCACCACCACCCATCAGGGTCGTGTTCTCTGGAGTCTCTGAGTGTCTAGGTCTCCAGCCAGGCACAGTCGTGATGGGAAAGGGACAGGGCGGTTTAGGAGACCTGGTTAAGTGGCACCTGCCTATCTGAGCCCCACTGGAGTCTCTGCCACACAAACTGGGTTTGAGCCATGAAAAAGGTTTTGCCTCGCCAATGATCCCCCAGGGGAGTTCCGTGCACAGAACTCTCTCTTCCTCCACTCAGGAAGTGGCCTCCTGAGCTGCCATCTCTGACTGACATGGCAGGCTTTTCCAGAATCCTGGGTGGGGTGACATGTTGCCTTCTCATTTGCATGGAAGATTCTGAGATCTGGTCAGGGAGTATCGCTGAGGTATGCATGAATTCCCCAGATACTTGTCATGAGCATGTGTCACTGCTAACTGGTGAGAATCCTGTGACATGACCATTTTTGGGTGTCTACAAAGGGCAGAGCAGGGAGTCCCAGCAAACACGTACATCTGTCCCGAGTATGCCCATTGGTACCCAAAGCTGGGTGGTCCACTGGACTCCCTGGCACATGAGCTTCCTCTGTTGTGGTTCCCTCTTTCCCCCAGTGCGGATAGAGGCCCCCTGCCCATGGAGGTGCCCTGCAGACAGAAGCAGCAGCAGAGGCCTGGCTTCCTGAGGAATTGCTGGTCAGTTTGAGAAAGGAAGAAAGTCCCACCTACCATGACCACCCCTCAGTGTGGAGGAAGCTCCATGCCAGCAGCATGGACCAGCATGGGAGCCAGAGCCCTGCTAATGCTGCAGCTCATCACCCCTGCTCAGAAACCCAGCAGCCATTGCCACATCCCATTTCCAGGGCCTCCTGCCCCTGTGCCCCCATGTGCCCATGGACCCTCACACCTCTCTTTCTGTTGGCCCAAGGTAGGCATAGAGGGTATTTTTGAAGTCCACTTTTAGTATGTAAGTCAAAACAAAATAACCACTCCACACTGGGTCCAATGCCCTTCCAAACTCACTCTTTCCTCTGACCCTTAAACACTTGTCCCGCATCTCCCAGACTCCACTGTACCTTGATCAGCAGGTCCCTCTTCACTGCAGTGTCTTTTTTGCAGAGTTCTTTTAGATATTTTGAGCTTTTGCTATGGACAGAGGAAAGAAAGAAGGGTAAATTTGGGAATAATCAGGGAGATTTGTGAGTTGCAATCCCTTTTATTTGAAAACCCAATGAATCCCAACTTCCTGGGTGAGAGTTTTCAGTGGGGTCCTCTGATGACAAGGGCTCCAGATGACCAGGGTGGGACCTGTCATGCTCCTCCCCTGGCCCATCTCCACTTCACATGAGCCCCTGCGTGTTCACAGTTAGCTTCCAGCTGGACACAGTTCCACTGCTGGGTACAAACACCTGAAAGCCTCCAGTTGGCTCCAGTCTGTTCCTGATGGTTAAAAATCCTTAGTCCTGAGTTGGAAATCTTTGCCTAGGAGTCCAGGGCAGCTGAGTGACCACACCCACCAGCCCATCCCTGCCTCCAGTGTCCCTGGTCTCCAAGAACCTTTCAGAGTCACTGAGGGCACATGGGGAGACCTATAGGTCCCTAGGTCAACCCTGGTGCTCCCGTGGAGAGAGCCCTCCTCACCTGGACACTGCTGCCCACATCTTGTGTAGCCGATGTATTGGGTTGCTGCGCAGAGCAGAGATGATGGCGTGTACTGAAGAGAAGTTGTTGAGGCTTAGGCACTCCTGGAGAGGGAAGAGTGAGCTGTGAGGTCCAGAGTTGGAGTCCAGCCCACTTCAGCCTCAGCCCCCTCTGCTGAGATCTCCCTTCCTGGACAAACAGAGGCCCAGGGAGCCTCAGGAGGGCACACCTGGGGCTAAGTGAATGTCACTCATCTAAGAGGAGTTTTGTGCAACCCAAGGAAGAGCCCAGGTTGGAAGTGAGCAGCCACCACTGGGCCATAGGAGTCAAGGTCAGGAAAGCTCTGGCAAGAAGGGCCTAGGGGATGTGCAGGGCTCAGGCTAGAGATACAGATGCCAATCCTGAAAGCTGAGGGAGGAGAAGAGGCAGTTCCCCATTTTTAGAGAGGGAATCCCAAGGCCCAACCATGGCTTACTCTGGCCACCTTGATCCAGTGCTCCACCACCCTGGCCCTGTCCCGGGCCCTCATGCTGTGGTCCCCAAGGCAGGAGGTGGTGACGCAGTTGGTGAGCCTGTTGAAGTGTGCGATGGTAGCACGAACTGTGGGTGCCACATGCTCACTCCCCTTCTTATGTCGTTGGCCCCAGATGGAGCCCAAACATTCGTAGAGCACCACCTTCTTGAACAGCTCCTTTGGGGGAGGAGGAAAGTGTCACGGACACAGCACACGCCAGCTCAGAGTCACCCACAGTCCCAGGCAGGGACTGAGCTCACAGTCATCCATGGTCTCTGGCAGGAACCAAGCTGGAGCTCTGAAAGCTTTAAAATATGCTCCAGACTTGTGGGAGTCCCTGGGTTTGGTCTTCTGCCGATCAAGGCCCCTGAATGCATCATGGCCAGAACCCAACAAGGGTGGGAAGAGAGAGTGACATTTTCTCCCAGGCAATCTGCATTCCAAGAACTAGAAGGCCAGCCCGTCCTGAGACCTTGTCTTCCTCCCATCCCAATCAGCCCTCTACTCCTTCTCTCCATACCAGTGCACTTTCCTTGTGGCAGCTGCAACTGTGGGCTCTGTTTGGTTGTCTGCCATAGAATCTAGTATGCATCAGGTACCTAATAGGTGCTGAGGGTAGTGAGGCTCCTAAGCAGCTGGGTGAGTGACCCATGGCCCTGCCTGCATCTCAGTGAGCACCTGCCCTGTCCTGCTTTCTGTCCATCCCCTGTTGTTCAGTCTGCACAGTCAGTCTGTACAGCCGGCACGGGTCATTTCCCATCTCTGCTGTCCACATGCAGACAGGGAAGGCTTGTGGGTGAGGAAACTCATCCAGATCCCATGGTTGGTAAGAAGTGGGGCTGAAATTGGACCCAGGGCATTGGCCGCTCCTCAGGGAGAGGCTAGTCTGAGACAGCTGGTGCCAGAGGCACGGCCTGCAAAGCCCAGCTGCTCACCGCATCCATGAGGGTCAGCTGCTCAGCCAGCAGCCTGGGAGGGAAGGTCGTGATGTCCGGCAGCTCCTCAGTGTGTTGGCTCTGGACAGTCCCGGGACAGGGACAGGGGGCCTCTGGGGCTGACTGTGGCTCCAGTGATGTCCCTGGAGGGGGCCCTTCCCCTGGTGCTGGTGCTGGTGCTGAATGTAGATATCCTGGTGCACCCAGGGCTGCACCTGACTCTGGCTCCAGAGCAGGCCCCAGGTCCGCCAGCAGTGGTGGTGCTGGCTCCAGGGCCAGCATTGTTAATGCGTGTTGCCCAGGAGGCGGAGCAGGATCTGGAAAAGGAGAAAAGGTCACCACACCAGTCACTATTCACTGGGCTTTCCAAGCACAGAAATGACCAGATGGAATTTAAGGGAATTGTAGCCCCAAAACACCACCCCCGGAAAGTCTTCCAGACTGCAAGCCACCTCACCATCTGGCTTGGCCTTGTTGGGCTCCGGAAGCACCAACTGGCCTAGGACAAGTTCCTGGTGGTCCTCCAAGCCCAGTCCGGGCCAGGCGAAGTTCCTGAAGGCCAGCTTTATCCGGAAAGATGATTGTTGCGGGGGCTGATAGCAAACTGAAGTGTTTTCAGGGGGCCAGGTGAACAAAATGGAGGTGGTGGTGCTGGTGATGGAGTGGACAGCTGAGTCAGAGGCCTGGCCTTCTCCCACACAACCCTCCAGGGCACCCTTGCGTGGTTCTGGGTCCCTGGCCTCTTGCTGCCTGTGTAGAGGACAGCCCCACCCTACCCCAAGCCATCAGTGCTGTCCTGGATGGGGCAGACCTGGCCATGCAACAGGGCTCTACAGACCCTTGTGTGCCCCGGCGTCCCACTGACATTCTCTTCCCAAAGGCCCTGGAGCACAGCACTGTGCACCTGGACACTCAAGACTTCAGCTCCAGGCAGATTTGTGAGCAGCTTGCTCATCAAAGCTCCAGCTCTGGGTCCCCTGGTCCTGGGGTTAGGAGGGTAGGGGCAGATGTCAGATGGAGTAGGACAGGGAGAGCTGGGAAGCCATGGTGCTGGGGATGGGTCTCTCAGTGGCCAGCTGTGACCCCAGCTTCACCCCTTCTTTTCAGGGGACCTAAGTCTCCATTTACAGAACTCACTATTTGCCTCTTGTAGGAGGGAAGTCCCCAGATGTCAGCCTTGTTGTGGGAATTATAAGACGTATGAACCCCAGGGCTCCTTTAGTCTCTTCCCAACCAGAGTCCACATATTTCTCCCCATGTTTTGTGGGTGAAGAGGCCCTTCAGAACCCTAAATCCCCCCAGTTTATACTTGTTGCTGGGCTCCGTCATTCTAGTCAGAATCTGGGAGGATGCCAGCATACGTAGAGGAGGCCATGAGGGTTTCCCCTCTAACGTTCTGTAGATATGATTTGTTTATTCTGTCTACTGTGAGCGCCTGACTCTGAGTAGAATTGAGGCCCAGGGATTGTCATCTGCTTTGTTTATGAAATTATGCCAAGCCACAAGAAGAGCAAATGAGGTGTTTTGTATGTATGTGTGGAATGAGTGAACCCCAACCATTGGAGAATCCAGTGAGCATCTCCAGATGTCTGAGTGGGCCTGTGGCTCCTTTTTCAGCACCAAGGGACCCCTCTTCTGTCTGTGTCAAGGAGAAAGACCAGCCAGAAGGAAACTCAGACATCCTTTAGCAATGCCATTGCAGACTTGCTTTCTATGTGCCTTTCCAAACAGCAAGAGATATGGGCCATTGCGGCAGAATGCTGAGAGCTGCTTCAGTGAGTGGGAAGAGAAAAATAATAAACATGAATCACAGCACCCCTAGCACATTGTCCAGAATTTTAGGCTTTAGGGAACCCTTTGTTTGCCATGTCTTAAATCATTCAGTCCCTACAAGAACCCTGTGAGGTTCATGTTCTCACTACTCCCTTTTCCAGAGGAGCCATCCGAGGCTCGGAGAGCTGCATCTTCAAGACCCAGCCAGTAGGGGACAGAGGCACCTCCGTGCCTTGGAGGGGATGGACACTCACCTTCTAACCAGTAGTTCCAAAAAGTGTGGCACGGTGATAAAGTCCCAGGAGGGGCCCAGGCAGGTGGCATAGGAGGAGATGGGTTTAGTTAGAAAGGCTGGAACCAGGGACTCCAACAGCTTCTCCCCTATGCCAGACTGGAAAGTTGGCATCCTGCAGATCTCATTTTCATACTAGGGGGACAAGGAGGGACATGGGAGTCAGTGGTAACACCATGAACCACCAGAAAATCAGGATCTGGAACTCACACCAAGAAGCACCAACCCTTCAGGGACTTGTGCATGTGGAGAACCTGGGTGCCCATGGTGAAAAGGGTTCTAGGCTTTCAAAGAATAATCGCATTAGAAGGATAAAATGATTCATGCCTTCAAGGCATCATCATGGTGTTTGTCAGCTGTGGGGCAACGGCACCCTCTGTATCAACAGCATCATCATCCCTGCAATCCTCAAAAATCACCCTCATGGTGGAGAAGAGGAGACGCGGGCTTTTGGATGTCAGATGCTTGCTCAGCAGCACCCGGGTCAGAAGAGAGCACCTTCCACAGGGAAGACTGGATGAAATTCCCTCTAGGCCACCTGAGGCTCCACTTCTGATATGGAGTGGAAGGGCCTGGGGAGGTCTCGTCCCCTCCTCATTTTAGCAACAGCACACAGGACAAGACGCTCTAGAAGAACCCTTTGACTTAAAGGGATATGATTGATTTTGTTCTTTAACATGAACATGAGTCTGGAGAAATAGCTACGGCCATCCCAGCCCTGGCCAAGGGGAAAATGCCAGAAGACTCCAGGGTGGGAGGAAGCGCATCCCAAGGCCCAGGATCTGCCAGGCGACTCGGGGAAGAGAAAACGCAGGCAGGTATTGAAGGTGTAAAAGGTTACGCAAATGTATGTTTGAAACTGGAAATGAAACTAGGTGATTTTCTCTGCCACACAGACAGTAGATTGGCAAAAAGTTAAAAGCATGTTAGTATTCAGGGGAGGCTGCGTTCAGAGAAGCAGCTACCTTCAGAGGCTGCTGGTGACCGTGTGAGCAGCTGGAGCCCTTTTGGAAAGTCAACTGGCTAGAGCTGTTGAAACTTGCTATCTGCACATCCTTTCACCCAGATTTCCCTTTCCCGGGTGTGTGTCTTCCACAGGGAATTTGTGTATTTTATGGGTTGAATTGTGTCCCCTCCCCCAAATGTAACTGTTTCTATTCTCAACCCCAGAAAATGTGACTGTGTCTGGACACAGAGTTCTCCAAGAGGTAACAGGTGAAGTGACTTCATTAGGGTGGCCCCTAAGTTAATATGCCTGGGGTTCTTACAAAGAGAGGTGGTGAGCGCACAGAGAAGTTCAAGAGAAGACACTGCGCTGACTGAGATAGAAGTCAGCCATCTCCAAGGCAAGGAGAGAGGCCCAGAGAAACCACCCCAGGCTGACAGCTTGACGTTGGGCTTCCAGTCTCCAGAATTGTGAGGAACCAGATTTCTGTGGTTAAGCCCTTCAGTCAGCGTGCATGTTATGGCAGCCCTGGGAAACTGCTCCAGCCTATTAGGACACACATAGGATCATGCTGCCTGTAGAAAGGCTTCCTAGGAGGGGAATTTTATCATGACAGGCTCCATCAGCACTGAGAGGCTGACCCGCTGTGGAACATGGCCTCCCTTAAGGAATATTACAGTGAGATGCGAGGGTACAGCTCCTGCCTGGTGGGGATGCAGGGATGAGTTCTGTGAGATGACACTTTAAAGACAGATGCATAGAGTAGCTTCACCTTCTTTTGTTGTAATCAACACCCCCCTCCCAACTTGTTTGTGTAGAAGCGTTGGATTTTAAGTCCTGGAGGAGGTCTCGCAGGGCAGAGGAGCTGTCTGTTGCCGGACATATACTTAGGGTGGGGAGTTAAAATGATAACAGTATGAGTATGTTGCTACAGTGTTACCATTGTACCCAATTTTTTTTTTTTTTTTTTTTTTTTTTTTTTGAGACGGAGTCTCACTCTGTGGCCCAGGCTGGAGTGCAGTGGCGAGATCTCAGCTCACTACAAGCTCTGCCTCCCGGGTTCATGCCATTCTCCTGCCTCAGCCTCCCGAGTAGCTGGGACTACAGGCGCCCGCCACTTCGCCCGGCTAGTTTTTTGTATTTTTTAGTAGAGACGGGGTTTCACTGGGTTAGCCAGGATGGTCTCGATCTCCTGACCTCGTGATCCACCAGTCTCGGCCTCCCAAAGTGCTGGGATTACAGGCTTGAGCCACCGCGCCCGGCCTGTACCCAATTCTTATAGCAACATGCTGGGATACTCCTGGCATAGTATAAAGCGAAAACAGAAGGATTTTCTCTGATCTTCCTCTGATAGGTGAAAGGGACTTTGCCTGTAACCAGGTTGCCACAGGGGACTAATGGCAGCCAGATTCCTTTGGGAGAGGACAGTGGCTCACTCAAGTGTGAAAGCCCTAGGACAGAGCCTAGGGAGTCCCCATATTCGTGTTTGAGTCCTGGGCCCACCCTGGTTTTCTGGAGTCCCTGTCTGTGGAGACCCTTCTGTGCCCAGTCTCACCCCAGACCAGCACTGGCCGTGGTTGGTAGCAGGGGGCCCCTGCCCTTCTTTGAAGAAGGTGGAGAAATGGAATCCATCCAACAGCTCCTGCTTGATCTGCTGTGTGGAGCTCTGCAAAGAGAGTGAGCCAGGCGAAGAGGTGTCAGTGGCCTGCCTGGCTGACCCCACAGTGGGATACCCCATTAGAACTCCTCCCTGGTGCCCCCTTCCCCAACAGGATTTGGCACACAGGAGGATCTGCATAGACCTCCAGCCAGAGGAGGTTGAGGTCTCCGGCAGATGACAGGTTGAGGTCTTGGAATTCAGATCTGAGCAGACAAACTGTGTCCTCGACACTCACCTTCCCATCCTGAAGGCATGGTCAGGGCTGTGAACCTGACATGCCTACCAGGCTCCAAACACCTGACAACCTACCTGCTCCTGTCCAGGGAGGGCCCCTCATATCCTGTTTCCCCCAAATATATGGGGAGGGGCTCGGTGCTGCCCTGATGGGCACAGCTGAGGCCTGGCCTGGATGGGCCTGCCCTGGGCCCTGTGTTACCTGTGGGTGCCTTCTGGCAAATGGCCAGAGGCGTCGAGGGTGAGGGTTGAACCAATGTCTATATTCTCGGGAAAGACTCTCGTTTTGGCCTCTTCTGTGACGAGGAGGTCGGCAGCACGTCGGGACACAGCAGGAGAACATGTTCTCCGGAGTGTCGACTACCAAATGAACTGGAAATGGGGCTGTGTGTATAATATGGGTGCCTAGTTACCAGAATTCTAAGTTCTGTTGGGGTCTGTCAGCAAGGAAGTGAGGTCACATCTTGTAGGTTCCATCCTGTAAGCACCTCCTTTCCATAAGACCTACTCAAAGGCCTCACTGAGCTTCTGGCCACTCACCCTCCCCCGTCAACTCCTTACCTTTCACCATTATGCCAAAGTGTGCCCCTTCAGCACCTTGGGAAGACCTGGATGTAACCAGGGTCCCAGTTTTAAGGAGACAGTTCTGGGTCAAACAACCTTAGCAGTTGTGAGACCCTAGAGAACTCCTTTGGTGTTTTGGGGCCTTCCCAGCATGCACAATGGGGGTTATGCTAGCATCTCCCTCCTAGGGAGCTCATGAGATGTGTTTGAGATAGATCTTATAAAACTCATGGTGTGGTGTTCCCTGTAGATATTGCACACACTTACAGATGGAAGAAATACCAGAAGCATTGAGAGGTAGCATGGAAGAGAACTCCAGTGGGCCTGGGGTCCACAGTGTGGTCTCAGGAGAAGACACTTTTGCTCTGGGCCTCGTCTTTCATGATGCACCAGTAGAGGTTGAGATTAAATGAAATTCAGACATCGTCCTCCTCTGACATTGCACCTTCCAGTGCCTTCCCATTTTATTTAGACCCAGACCCTGTGCCCCATGTCAGCCTAGGGTGGGCAGCATCCACAAAGACAGCACTGAGGGCTTAGTGACTCCCTTCTGAATGATGGAATAGGACACACATGATGGAATCGCACTTCTGGGGTAGTTCAGGATGTTACAACAAAGAGCCGTAGCCTGGGGAGCTCATCAAAAACAGAATTATGTTTCTCCCAGTTCTGGAGGCTAGAAGTTGGATATCAGGGTACCAGCCTGGTCAGGCCTTAGTGAAGTCTCCCGCCCCATTCACTGAGCTTTTACAGTGCTGTACTTTCTTTGGAGGACGGCTCAAATTTAGCATGGATAGACTTCCATTCAAAGCCCAGCTCCCACTTGTAGCTTGGTGACCATGAGGAAGTCATAGAACATCCCTGTGCCTGTTTTCTCCTCTGGGAAATGGCATTAGTGAAAATTGCTTCCCTTTTTAATCACAGAGAATAAAGCATGCAAAGAAGTTAACTCGGTGCTATTGGGCAGAGAGTGAGAGGCCAGCAAACCAAAGAGATCAGCTTGCCCACATCAGTGGTGAGGAGTGGGGAGAGTGGGTGAGGCTGGGGCAGGAAGCAGGCCAGCCTGCCAGAGCCCAGGAACAGGTGAAGAGTAAGAGTGAGCTCCTCACCCTGAATTCTCAGGGGACACAGGCATGCAGGGGCTGTGGGGAGCACAATCATTAGGGTTGCTCTCGTTCCCCTGGTTCCCTCCATATCCGACGTGGTCCCAGGGCCCCCTCTCCCTGTGTTTCCTCTCTGCCCTGCTTTCTTCCTGGCTGCCCTCCCAGGACTCATTTTTGGCCCTGGTCAGGTGGAGTCTTGAGGTAACTATAGGCCTGTTAATAACTCCTCTGAGGTTCAACCCGTTTGTTGAGACCTCTGAGCTTAGTCAGAAACCACCTCCTGCTGGGACCTGAGAGAAGGCTGGAGGGAGTTGACGGTGCAATGGCGATTTTCCCTGGGATGCTGCTCCAGGGCCCACTGGCAGGTATCTGCCAAATTCGAGTTTTCTTTTGGGTCTCTGGGGTTCTGAGGTATGATTTTCCCTCTGAAGACAGGCGGAGCCCCTGGTGGGTGCCTTAGCCTCAGAAATGGGTCCCCCTGAGCTGTGAGCTGTTCTCTACCCTCAGTGTGCTAGGACACCTCACACCTGGCCCTGCCCATTCCGGCTTCCGAAGCCGACAGAGGGTCTGTAGAAATTGCTAGACACGAAAGGGCTGCAAATAAGTCATATGAAGTGTATTTACATAACTCAGTGGTTTTCAGCCATTACTATACATTTACTTCAGCAAAGGAGATATTTAAAAATGTGAATACCCTGTGTCACCCTACAGAGATTTGGGTTTATTTGATGGGGCAGAAAACAGGCATCTTTGGTTTTTTGTTTGTTTGTTTGATTGTAACAGGATCTTGTGCTGTGGCCCAGGTTGTAACACAGTGGCATGATCATGGGCACTGCAACCTTGACCTCCCAGGCTCAAGGAATCCTCCCTTCTCAGCCTCCCAAGTGGCTGGGACTCTGGGCATGTACCACCATGCCATACTAATTTTTGTGTTTTGTAGAGACAGGGTCTCACCATTGCACTCAGGCTGGTCTTAAAGTCCTAACCTCAAGCTGTACTCCTCCCTCTGCTTCTCACAATGCTGAATTTATCTTTTAAGATCTTCCCTAGTGCTTTGACTAGGCACCGAAGCAAAGAAGGCTTTGCTTGCAGAAGGCTTGTGGAACCCTGTTGAGGCTGCATCTTCTTCACAGCCATCAGATTGTTCCCTGAGGTGTCTGCTTAGCAGTGCACAGGCTATTTACATCAAGGGCTTTGGGGAGCTGTTGCGTTTGGGGGTTGGCTGGGGCATGAGTGTTGGCTGTGGGATCTGTCACAACCTGGTCCTATGGGACACCCAGTCTAGGATCCTTCTTCCCAGACCACCATCATGCGTCTCACCACTCCTATGGCAGGAGGTCAAAGATCATGACCCTGTGGACAGAGGCATCCAGGTGCAAGACTGATGTTGGGTGAGTCATGTGGGCAGGGGCGAGGCACAGCTGCTTGCTGGAAGGGTGTTGGTAAGTGTTGGTCCGCCAGCTGTCACGTCCTGCTGTTCTGCTGAATCCTAGCGATCCTCACTTGGAGTCTGGGTTTCAGAAGGGTGTGGCCCTGGGTTCTTGGCTGGCTGAGCTGGTATTTTTGTAGCCTCTTTTGGGCTCTTGTATGTGAGGCCTGACCTGAGTTGCTTCAGGAAACCTTTGCCCCTGAGGCTACCTCCTTCTTAAGAGCAGAGCCTTTGTGTGGAGATCTGGCTGGCCTCCCTAGCACCCAGCCTGTCCTGTCCTGTCCTGTTATGTCTGGGTTTGAGGCTGTGTGGAGGGACCTCTTCCCATAGAGGAGGCAAGGTTAGTCGTGTGGGTCAGAGTGAAGCATGGTGATCCCAGCTGGCTGTGGCCGGCCTTTGACTGAAGGAGTCTGAGAATGACCAGGCCTGGGGAGCTGCCCTTCCTGGGAAACAGCTTGTCTCCTCCCCTATTGTGGAGTTTCTGGATGTGACCCAGAGTGTGCTGGGCCTCTGTAGGATGTGCTGGGTGTAGCCGTGTGATTCAGGGTGGGAGGTGCAGGGGATCATCTGCTCTGAGCCAGGTAAGGCCTGGACAGGACTGGGGCAGCTGTCGAAGAAGCTGGTTCTGATGGGAGAGTAGGCATGGATAGGGAGGGGACAGGGTCACCAGGTCTGTGTGTCACCTGTTCTTGCTGCTTGGTCTGCCCTGGGAGTGATAACAGAGGTGGAGGCTGCTGTGGACCCTCTTTGGCTTCCTGAAAGCAGGTGTTCATGTGGGAAGCAAGGTGGGTGGGGGACAAAGCTGGTCTCTGAGGTGTTGAGTGATTCTTTGTATGTCTTTGTCCTTTTTCTCTCTGCTGTCCCCAACAGCTCTGCTGTACCAGCCCATTGACCAAGTAAGTCACTCAGAGCATCCTGGTCCTATGCACCAGTGTTTAGGCCCCTGAAGGGCCAGAGAGGGCTTAGGAGTTTCTCAGAAGACTGAGCCCGGTGTGGGAGGGCACCAGAGTCACTGAGAACAGACCATTTGAAAAGTAAGGCAGAGGGATCCTGGGCTCTGAGTATGCCTCCCTGACCTGTGGTAACCATGCCAACAGGGCCAGGGCCTCAATAGAGCTCAGCTACTGAGCTTGACATTTGGCCACTTGCTCTCAGTGGAGGCAGGAACATCCTGCTTCCCCAACTCCTGTCTTTCGGTCTCCAGTATCCTTGGAGCAGCTGCAGGGTGGGTAGAGGGGTATCTCTCCCAGCTGCGTGGTGAGATGAGCCTCCACCTGGCTGCCTCTGCCGGGAGAAAAGAGTAAAGACTGCAGCAGGGAGAAAAGCCAGCTGGGGCCCTTTTAGAGTCAACCCTGCTGCTCCGATTCTAATTTTCAGTTCAGATTTTGCAGGCATGAGTGTGGGTCCCTGAGGGCCTGCCCTTTGAATTCTTTTGGTGAGGACTGAGCATTGTCCAGGGGCTTCTCATTTGAGTCCCAGAAGCACGGCCCTGAATTCACCACCTCATCCCTTCCCAGGACATGCTGAAGTGCACACCTGTGGACCACCCAGACTGCCTGCCGCTACACGATGCCCTCCGCATCCCCCAGGACTTCTTTCTGTCATCAGTGAGGACATTGACCCCCCTGAACTGCAGTCACAATGGACTCCCAAGGGCAGGTGACCTCAGGGCCCAGCAAGGCCTCACACTCAGGTGGAGGAGCCCGGGGTGGACCAGATCCCCAGTTTCTTCTCTTACGGCACAGGTATCACTCTGTGCCCCTGGTCTCTGCAACCCTGATCCCCCATTCCCAGCCAAGGAGAAGTCTTTGGTCCTTGGTCACACTGATTTGATTCCCTGTGGCATTTTGGGCCCGAGGCTGAGAGCTTTAAGCCCAGTGTGTCAATAATTTTCCTAGGAATCCACTGAGCCAGAAGAGGAGACAGGCCTGGAAAGTCTCTCCATGTCCATAACACAGTCTTTGAGCTGTGTCAGAGCTGGATTCTTTTCCTCGGGTGGGCTGTCTGGAGACCCCAGGCATTGTTCCCCACACCAGGGAAGTCAGCCCGTGGGTACCTCATTCTTGATTGCAGACACCTGCCATGACGCCATCAGGGTGACCCAAGAGGCTGAGGGAGCAGGAGATCTCAGCCGCTGTAGATTGGCCTGCACAAGCAAGAGTCAGGGAGTGAGCCCCACAGAGGGAAAGGCTAGTACTAGAGGTGGCCAAGGCCATCCAGGTTGCTGGAGCATTTTACATGAGCTCCTGGATATCAGACAGCAGTTTCCCTGGGAAACTTCTATATGCAAGGGTGGGGGTTAGCCCAGTGAGGGGAAGCAACACTCAGCTTTAGAGGCACAATTCACCCCTGTGGTTCAGCAGCCTGGCCCAGATCAAAGGCTTCCTGATGGATAGAGGTTGTTAAGTGGCCCTTAGGAGTGAAGACTGCCAGGGTTCATGCTCCTGTGTTACATTTGTGAGTGAGCGGCGGGTCTGGAGAGTGCCTGGTAGCGCATAGGGAGCTGTTTCTGTGCAGTTGCTCGGAATTCTTTTTTCTTTGAGACAGAAGTTCAATCTTGTCACCCAGGCTGGAGTGCAGTGGTGCAATCTTGACTCACTGCTACCTCCGCCTCCCAGTTCTAGCAAGTTTCCTGCCTCGGCCTCCCAAGTGACTTGGATTACAGGTATGCACCACCACGCTCACCAAATTTTTTTTTTTTTTTTTTTTTTTTTTTTTTTTTTTTAGTAGAGATGAGGTTTTACCATGTTGGTCAGGCTGGTCTTGAACTTTTGTCCTCAAGTGATCCACCTGCCTTGGCCTCCCAAAGTGCTGGAATTACAGGCATGAGCCACCATGCCCAGCCCCAGTTCTGAATTCTTAAGAAACTCTCGAGGGGGTCTAGGTCAGCACTGATAGAACCTCTGCAGTGCTGGGTGTGGTGGCTCACACCTGGAATGCTAGCACTTTGGGAGACCGAGGTCAGAGGCTCTCTTGAGCCCAGGAGTTTGAGACCAGTCTGCGCAACGTAGACCCCATCTCTACAAAAAATTTAAGATTAGTTGCGGCTGGACGTGGTGGCTGACACCTGTAATGCCAGCATTTTGGGAGGCCAAGGTGGGTGGATCACGAGGTCAGGAGTTCGAGTCCAGCCTGACCAACATGGTGAAACCTCGTCTTTACTAAGAAAATACAAAAATTAGCTGCATGTCGTGGTGTGCGCCTATAATCCCAGCTACTCAGGAGGCTAAAGCAGGACAATTGCTTGAACCAGGGAGGCAGAGGTTGCAGTGAGTCAAGATCGTGCCACTGCACTCCAGCCTGGGTGACAGAGCAAGACTCTGTCTCGAAAAAATAAGAAAAATAAAAAATAAAATTAGTTGGTTATGGTTGTGCTTGCCTGTAGTCCCAGCTACTTGGAAGGCTGAGGTGGGAGGATTGTTTGAGCCCAGTAGGTCAAGGCTGCCATCTGCCATGATTGTACCACTGTACTCCCACCTGGGGGACAGAGTGAGACCTTGTTTCAAAAAAGAACCCTTGCAATGATGGAAATGCCCCCTATATGCACTGTGTGAAATGGTGGCCACTAGCTACATGTGGCTATTGAGGTCTTGATATATGACTAGGATAACTGAATTTATTTAGTTTAATTTAAAAAAATTGTTTTTTTGAGAGAGCCTCACTCTGTTGCCCAGGCTGGAGTGCAGTGGCATAATCACAGCTCACTGCTCAACCTCCTGGGCTCAAATGATCCTCCCTCTTCCACCCCTCAAGTAGCTGGAACCACAGGCATGCGTCACCACACCTGGCTAATATTTAAACTTTTTGTAGAGACTGGGTCTCACTGTGTGGCCTAGGCTGGTCTTGAACTCCTAGGCTCAAGTGATCCTCCTGCCTTAACCTCCCGAAGTGCTGGGATTACAGACCTGAGCTGCCATGCCCAGCCTGGTTTAATTTCATTTTACATACATACAAACATATATTTATTTAAGATAGGGTCTTGCTCTGTCACCCAGGCTGGAGCGTAGTGGTGCAAACGCAGCTCACTGCAGCTTTGACCTCTGGGGCTCAAGCAGTCCTCCCACCTCAGCCTCCCAAGTAGCTGGGACCCCAGGTGTGTGCCACCATGCTTGGCTAATTTTTGTACTTTTTGTAGAGATGGGGTCTGCTATATTTCCCAGGCTGGTCTTAAGTCCTAGGCTCAAGCAATCCTCCCACTTTGGCCTCCCAAAGTGCTGAGATGACAGGCATGAGCTAGCATGCCTGGCCCCAAGGCATATTTTTACTTCTAGTGTAGTTCAGCCTTAAGACTGTACCAGCAGATAGAGATGGAAAAGTAAGATGAATCGAGGCCGGGCGCGGTGGCTCAAGCCTGTAATCCCAGCACTTTGGGAGGCCGAGACGGGTTTATCACGAGGTCAGGAGATCGAGACCATCCTGGCGAACACCGTGAAACCCCGTCTCTACTAAAAAATACAAAAAAACTAGCCGGGCGAGGTGGCGGGCGCCTGTAGTCCCAGCTACTCGGGAGGCTGAGGCAGGAGAATGGCGTAAACCTGGGAGGCGGAGCTTGCAGTGAGCTGAGATCCGGCCACTGCACTCCAGCCCGGGCTACAGAGCGAGACTCCGTCTCAAAAAAAAAAAAAAAAAAAAAAAGAAAAGTAAGATGAATCGAATATCAAGTTACGTTTATAAATAAAGCAGTTATTAATTAATGGCTTTTTTTTGTTTGTTTGTTTAGCCAGGATGGTATTGATGTCCTGACCTTGTGATCTGCCCGCCTCAGCCTCCCAAAGTGCTGGCATTACAGACGTGAGCCACTGCGCCCGGCCATGTTTTTTGTTTTTTGTTTTTTTTTTGAGACGGAGTCTCGCTCTGTCGCGGCCCAGGCTGGGGTGCAGTGGCCGGATCTCAGCTCACTGCAAGCTCCGCCTCCCGGGTTTATGCCATTCTCCTGCCTCAGCCTCCTGAGTAGCTGGGACTACAGGCGCCCGCCACCTTGCCCAGCTAGTTTTTTGTATTTTTTTTAGTAGAGACAGGGTTTCACCATGTTAGCCAGGATGGTCTTGATCTCTTGACCTCATGATCCGCCCGTCTCGGCCTCCCAAAGTGCTGGGATTACAGGCTTGAGCCACCGCGCCCGGCCTGTTTTTTTTTTAAACCTCCTTTTTTATTCTGGGTTAGATCATTCCCTGGCTATCTTTATCCTAGCATCAGTGAGTCCTTCAGTCACTACAGCCCCCTGAGAGAACAGATATTTTGGTCACCATCAAGTGGATCTTTGTTTTTTATCTAACATTTACAATTCTGCCAGTTCTGACTCTTAAATTCTCTTTGCCTTGAATTCCAGGATCCATCTCTGATGTTCAGTGAAGATGACCAGAACAGTCTGCTAGAGCAGTACCATCAGGGTCTGGATCAAAAACACAGAAAATACGTGGTTGGAGAGCTCATCTGGAATTTTGCTGATTTCATGACTAACCAGTGTAAGTGGCAGTTTGGCTCATGGGATAATGTACCCGTCCTCATTTTTTTCAGGTTGCCTTGCCCTTTCTGGACATTTTGGTTGTACGAATATTGGAAACAAAGTGAGGAAGCTGGTTTAATCCATGTAGGTTGCGCTGAGGATTTCCTAGGTAAAGGAAGTTGTGCTTAGGAAGTAGGAAAGCAGTCAGGCCCCCGCGTGCCAAATACAGTCAAAAAGCAACAGGAGAGTGTCCTACAGTGAGGTGGACATGGCTTGCTTGCCTTTTTCTTGTCTATTTCATAGCCAAGGAGGAAGGAAAAACGACCTCATTATGGATTTACTTTTGGGATGCACTGATTATTCCAGAGGAAGGTACAAAGTCTGAGAAGCTTAAGGTATTTCAGTGTGTTTTATATTACTCACTTGCAAAAAGCAGGCTCATCAAACACAGGTGAATTTCAACACATCTTGAATATGGCAGCATTTAAAAGTCTTCAGACCGGGCCTGGTGACTCATGCCTGTAATCCCAGCACTTTGGGAGGCCAAGGTGGGAGGATCCCTTGAAGCCAGGAGTTTGAAACCAGCCTGTTAAGCATAGCAAGACCCCATCTCTACAAAAAATAAGCACATTAGCTGGGTGTGGTGGTGTGTTCCTATAGTTCCAGCTGCTTGGGAGGCTGAGGCAGGCGGATCATCCGAGCACAGGAGTCGGGGGCTGCACTGAGCTGTGATTGCACCACTGCACTTGAGCCTGGGTGACAGAGTGACACCTGTCTTAAAAAAACAACGTGTCTTCAAAGACCAGAAGATCTGTGCTGTCACATTGGGTGACTGAGGGGCTGCAAAGTTTGCAATGAATGTTTCCCATTTCTTCTTAGTTTATGGACTTACCATAAACTCAGGATGGCAGTTTGGTGGGTTGGAGAAGGATATGGTGATGGCGGGAGTTACAATACATTACTTATAGGGGAAGACAGGCTTTTGAAAGGTTAATGCTTAAAAGTGAGAATGGAAAAGGGATGAGTGAATGAACAAGATGAGGTGAGAGGGAAGAGGTAAAGGGAAAAGGAGAACGAGAAGCTCTTCTCTGTGTCGCACCTGGGATGAATGGTTTGTGGAGACATCCCTGATGGCAGTTTTGTGGAGAGGTGCAAAAATTTATGTGGTAAGAAATGAGCTGTAGGCCCAGCGTGTGGCTTACGCCTGTAATCCCAGCACTTTGGGAGGCCAAGGAGGGTGGATCACCTGAGGTCAGGAGTTCAAGACCAGCCTAGCCCACAGGGAGAAACCTTGTCTCTACTAAAAATACAAAAATTAGGTGGGCGTGGTGGCAATTGCCTGTAATCCCAGCTACTTGGGAGGCTAAGGCATGAGAATCACTTGAACCCGGGAGGTGGAGGTTGCAGTGAGGGAAGATCACGCCATTGTACTCCAGCCTGGTCAACAAGAGTGAAACTCAATTTCAAGGAGGGTGGGGAGAAGGACCAGACGGGCTGAGTGCAGTGGCTCATGCCTGTAATCCCAGCACTATGGGAGGTGGAGGTGGGCAGATCACAAGGTCAGGAGTTCGAGACCAGCCTAGCTAACATGGTGAAACCCCGTCTCTACTAAAAATACAAAAATTGGCTGGGCATGGTGGTGCACGCCTGTAAACCCAGATGCTTGGGATGCTGAGGCAGAATTGCTTGAATCCAGGAGGTGGAGGTTGCAGTGAGCTGAGATTGCACCACTGCACTCCAGCCTGGGCAACAGAGCGAGACTCCACATCAAAAAAAAAATAAAGTAAAATGAAGAAGGAGGAGGAGGAAGAGGAAGAAAAAGAAGAAGAAACAGCTAGGTGTGGTGGCTTAGGCCTGTAATCCCAGCAATTTGGGAGGCGGAGAAGGAGCAGGAGGAGGAGAGGAGGAAAAGGAAACAGCCAGGCCAGTCGTGGTGGCTCATGCCTGTGAGGAGGCGGCTGAGGAAAAAGAAATGGAGGAGGAGGAGAAAGAAACAAACAGCCAGGCCGTGTGTAGTGGCTCATGCCTGTGAGGAGGAGGAGGAGGAAAAAGAAATGGAGGAGGAAAAAGAAATGGAGGAGGAAAAAGAAACAGGAGAAGGAGGAAAAAGAAACAGGAGAAGGAGGAAAAAGAAATGGAGGAGGGGAGGAGGAGGATAAACAGAGGAGGAGAAGTTGGAGGAGGAGGAGGAGGAGTTGGAAGAGGAGGAGGAGGAGTTGGAGGAGGAGTTGGAGGAGGAAGAGTTGAAGGAGAAGGAGGAGTTGGAGGAGGAGGAGGAGGAATTGGAGGAGGAGGAGGTGGTGGGATTACAGGTGTGAGCCACTACGCCTGGCTGGAAATCACATCTCATCATGAGATCTGGAGGGCACATACCCGAACCACATTAGCCTTCAAGGGAAATTCCGGGCACCTGGCTATTCCTGAGAAGTAAATTAGCAACTTGATAAGTAGAAGATAGTAATTGGCTGGGTGCAGTGGCTCACACCTGTAATCCCAGCACTTCGGGAGATTGAGACAGATAGATCGACTGAGGTCAGGAGTTCGAGATCAGCCTGGCTAACATGGTGAAACCCCATGTGTACTAAAAATACAAAAATTAGCTGGATGTGATGGATGCCTGTTATCCCAGCTACTGAGGAGGCTGAGGCAGGAGGATTGTTTGAACCCGGAGGTGATGGGCACAGTGGGGCTCAGATTGGGCCATTGCTCTCTAGCCTGGGCGACAGAGTGAGACTCCGTCTCAAAAAGAAGAAAAACGAAAAGATAATAATACCTCAGAACAATAGCCACCCAAGTCGGTTAGAGCCACAAGATATCTGATCCCCTATAGAAAGTAAAGATGACATCTTGACAAATGTCCCTAAGTTGTTTTTCGGAAGCATAGATCTCCACCGGATGATAAATGGTGACAGCTTTCCCTTCGACCTCAGATAAGGGTGAACCGAGGACTGAACTCTGACTGGAGTTCTTTGTTCCAAATTTCTTCCCGAGGGGCCTGGAGGTAATCACACTCACAGGCAAAAACTTAACACCCCTTCTGCTGACCCCAAGGTTTTAGATAAAGCTTTGCTTTCTTAGCCAACTGTAAACGGAAGAAATATTTTTTTTTTTTTTTTTTTTTTTTTTGAGACGGAGTCTCGCTCTGTCGCCCAGGCTGGAGTGCAGTGGCCGGATATCAGCTCACTGCAAGCTCCGCCTCCCGGGTTTAAGCCATTCTCCTGTCTCAGCCTCCTGAGTAGCTGGGACTACAGGCGCCCGCCACCTCGCCCGGCTAGTTTTTTGTATTTTTTAGTAGAGACGGGGTTTCACCGTGTTAGCCAGGATGGTCTCGATCTCCTGACCTCGTGATCCGCCCGTCTCGGCCTCCCAAAGTGCTGGGATTACAGGCTTGAGCCACCGCGCCCGGCCAACGGAAGAAATATTTGAATTGGCCAGGCATGGTGGCTCATGCCTGTAATCCCAGCACATTGGGAGGCCGAGGTAGGCGGATCACCTGAGGTCAGGAGTTCGAGGCCAGCCTGGTTAACGTAGTGAAACCCTGTCTTTACTAAAAATACAAAAATTAGCCAGGTATAGTGGTGAGCGCCTGTAATCCCAGCTACTCGGGAGGCTGAGGCAGGAGAATCACTTGAACCAGGGAGGCGGTTGCAGTGAGCCAAGATTGGGCCATTACACTCCAGCCTAGATGACAGAGCGCGACTCTCAAAAAGAAAGAAAGAAAAAAAAGGAAGGCATCTTCCATCTTCTCTGGCACCCTTTAGTCCTTTTTTTTTTTTTTTTTTTTTTTTTTTTGAGATGGGGTCTCGCTCTGTCACCTGGGCTAGAGTGCAGTTGCACAATCTTAGCTCATTGCAACCTCTGCTTCCCGGGCTTCATCAATCCTGCCTCAGCCTCTCATGTAGCTGGGACTATAGGTGTGTGCCATCCCACCTGGGTAATTTTATTTTATTTTTTTACTTTTTTTTGTATTTTTTGTAGAGACAGTGATATCATTATGTTTTCCAGGCTGGTCACAAACTCCTAGGCTCAAGTCATCCTCCTGCCTCCACCTCCCAAAGTGCTGGGATTACAGGTGTGAGCCACTAAGCTCATCCTGAATTACAGATTTTTACATACTGTATAAACTTTTACATTCTACTTTTTCTTTCTTTTGTTAAATTTGACCTAAAGCTGCCTCATAAACAGTGAACTATATCCTAACTTAAGCATGTAAACATTTCACTAAAGGAATACACAAGTAAAATTTTAAAGAAAGAAAATAAGAAAAAGAGTGTAAACATTTGGGAAAAAGCCTTTAGGCCTTTTCAGTTTCTAGAATGTATTTCTTTTCACTACCTTGGGGACTTCATTTCCAGTATTAAGGTCCATTCTCAGAAGGTGAATTTGGCGAGCATGAGAAAAGGGGTGGAGGAGTAATTGTACAAACAATTGTGTCCAGTCCAGGTTCCTAGGACCAGAGGGACCCCTCTGTATGGCAGAGGCACTCGACAGCCATAACTGATGTGTATCCTTAGAAAGACTTTATGGTCTAAGGAGAAAGTCCATTCGGAGCCCCAAGCTAAGGAATCAGGAGTGACAAGATCCTGGAAGGATGCCAACCTGTGAAACTCTGAGTCAAGAGGTCAAGCTGGGCGCTTGGTTTCTCAGGTCGACCGCTTGGCCCTCTTCCAAGTTTTTCCTTCTGCCCTTTCCTTCCTGTTCTAAAGTTTTTTAATAACTTTTTTTTTCTTTTTAAATACTCTCTCACTCTATAGCGCAGGCTGGAGTGCAGTGGCTCAATCTCTGCTCACTGCAACCTCCACCTCCCAAGTTCAAGAGATTCTCCTGCCTCAGTCTCCCAAGTAGCTGGGATTACAGGCACTCACCATCACACCCAGCTAATTTTTGTATTTTAGTAGAGACATAGTTTCACCATGTTGGCCAGGCTGGTCTCGAACTCCTGATCTCAGGTGATCCACCCGGCTCAACCTCCCAAAGTACTGGGATTACAGGTATGAGCCATCACGCCCGGCCTCGGCCTGCTTTTTAATAAACTTTTACTCCTGCTCTGTGACTTGCCTCTGTCTCGTTTCTACCTTATGACCCTCAGTCAAATTCTTTCTTCTGAGGAGGCAAGAATTGAACTTGTTGCAGATGTGTATGGATTCACCACCGGGAACTCGGATACTATCCCCCAGTAACAGGTCGAGGATGCTAGGTGAAAATGTTATGGAAGCTGCATGCTTTTTACAATGGTGTAAGTTGTTCTCATGTCCAGCCACAGCCACTGCACCTGTGTGAACGTCCCCTCAATAAACCTATGTCTTTTTTACTGTCTCCAGATCTCTTCCTCTACCCTTCCACACGGTGCCTTCCCTACTGTAGTAAAGTGGGGTCCTGCAGGGCACCCTCTCCCTGCAGGTTTTTTTTTTTTTTGAGATAGATTCTTGCTCTGTCGCCCAGGTTGGACTGCAGTGGTGTGACCTTGGCTCATTGCAACCTTCGCCTCTTGGGTTCAAGTGATTCTCCAGCCTCAGCGTCCTGAGTAGCTGGGATTACAGGCGCCTGCTACCATGCCTGGCTCCATTTTTTTTATTTTTTATTTTTTTTATTTTTAGTAGAGACGCGGTTTCGCCAGGTTGGCCAGGCTGGTCTCCTCGAACTCCTGGCCTCAAGTGATCCACCCACCTCAGCGTCCCAAAGTGCTGGGACTACAGGCGTGAGCCAACTGCATTTGGCCTCTTTCCCTGCATCTTCATGTGTCTTCAAGGCCAAGAGGGAGCTTCTGGCCCCTTGGTTAGGGTCGGGTCCCAGAGGTCCAGGGTCAAGGCTATGCCGCCTCTCAAGGAGGTGCATCCCTGCAAGAGGCTGCATCCAGCAGTCATGGAAGAGGCTCCGCTGGGGCCTGCTCCAGTTCCTCCTGGGGAAAGCAAGTGGAGGTGCCCCTTGAAACGGGGATCCCAACAATCTCAGGGATTCTGTCCTGGCCTGCAGCCCTGGATCGTCCAGCCTCTGCTGGGATGGGGAGCAGAGGACGCCCTTCGTGGCTGGGGCTGAGGGTGGGGGTCCCGCTTCCTAAAAGGCCCAGCCTGGGATTCCAGCCACAGGCCCTACTGGGCAGCGCCTGGCGCCGCCCCGCCCCTCCATGCCTGGCACTCGCCCTCTACAAAGATGGCGCGGACTACCTCATGCGCGTCAGGGCTCCTCCTGCGCCGCTCTTATCCCCGCACACTGCTGCCAAGACAGGGACTACGGGAAGCATGGCCTGGGGGGCGATTGTGGCCTGGGCGGCTGTCCGGCCGCTGTTGTGTGGCTGCGCGCTGGCGCTGCTGGGCCGGATGCTGTACCCCGGGGAGAGCCCGTGGCGGGAGCGCAAAGAGCTCGACAGCCTCTGGAGCCTCCCTGCTGACTTCTCCGACAACCGACCCCGGGGCTTCCAGGAGCAGAGGTACCGGCGACTGTTGCGAGAGGCGCCCGGAAGCCCGGCGGTGGGAATGGGGTAAGCACCAGTGCCCTGCAGCCTTCTTCACCTGAGTGCCCCGGAGCTGGGGGCCCGGAGGAGGTTAAAGGTCAACGGGCTTGGGGGCGCGGGGTTGGAGGACTGGGTGCCCGGGCGGGGACGTTTCAGGGGGACTCTGGAGGGCGAGGGCGGAGGAGACGGGAGGAGGAGGAAGAGCTCCTGTCCAGCAGCGTCGGGAGGCGAAGGCTGAGCCTGGTCAGTGTCCTTTCTAATGTTTATTTTTAATTTTTGAAATGTTTTTGAGACTGAATTTGGCCCTGCCGCCCAGGTTGGAGTGGAGTGGCGCAATCCTAACTTCTGAGCTCAAGCAATTCTCCCGCCCCAGCCTTGCAAGTTAGCTGGGGCCACCATGCCTGACTAATTAAAAAAAAAAACTTGGTCAGGCTCGGTGGCTCACGCCTGTCATCCCAGCACTTTGGGAGGCCAAGGCGGGCGGATCATCTGAGGCCAGGAGTTCAAGACCAGTCCGACTAACGTGGTGAAACCCCGTCTCTACTAAAAAATACAAAAATTAGCCGGGCGTGGTGATAAGAGCCTGTAATCCCAGCTATTGGGGAGGCAGAGGCAGAATTGCTTGAAGCAGGGAGGTGGAGGTTGCAGTGAGCCGAGATCAGGCCACTGCACTCCAGCCTGTCCCACAGAGTGAGACTCCGTCTCAAAACAAAAACCAACTTTTTTGTTTTTTAAGATATAGGGTCTCACTACGTTATCCAGGCTGATCTCGAATTCCTGGCCTCAAGCCATCCTCCCACCTTGACTTCTTCAAGCTCTGATTACAGGCATGAGCCACCAGACACTCGCCAGGCCTAGCGGCAGGCACTGCCCAGGAGGGAAGGTACGTTGGTTTTCAGGGTTCAGCTAGAGGACAGACTGTGACATCAGGCCAAGGAGGCCACCCCTGTTGCCCTCCTGACTTGGATGTGGTCAGCAGAGAAGTGGAATCCGGTGAGGTCTGGGCCATGTGTGCCTGGTCTACATTCTCTTTTTCTTTTTCTTATTTTTTGAGACAGAGTCTCGCTGTGTCACCCAGGCTGGAGTGCGATGGCACGATCTTGGCTCACTGCAGCCGCCGCCTCCTGGGTTCAAGCGATTCTCCTGCCTCAGCCTTCCAAGTAGCTGGGACTACAGGCGCCGCCACCACCCCCAGCTAATTTTTGTGTTTTTAGTAGAGATGAGGTTTCACCATATTGGTCAGGTTAGTCTCAAACTCCTGACCTTGTGTTCTGCCTGCCTCCTCCTCCCAAAGTGCTGGGATTGCAGGTGTGAACCCCCGTGCCCCGCCTACATCCTCTGTTTCTGACTTTGTGGCATTCAGTACAAGAGAAGGAGAGGAGAGGGCTGGGTGCCAGCGTGGGACTCACTCACAGTGTCCTAAGCAAAGTTCCCCCATCCCCCTAACCAGCCTTCCTCCCTGTGACAGGCAGTGGGTCATTTGCATCTTAGTCACAGGTCTGAACCTTCTTGCCTCGGGCTGGGATGTGCCCCTGGGTTCACCCCTGTCTCGGGAGATACTGGGTCCCATCTGCTCCAACGAGGAACACCTGGCCCCACTGGCCCAGTTGCACAAACTGTCCTGGCAGTTGACGTGTCATCAGCACATTATCTGTCTTTTCCGCCAGGAGTCACCGCCATGTGTCAGGGCGTGTGCTAGGCCTGGGGGCACAGCTGTGCAGCACACTGGTCCCGGATCCCTTTGGGGGCCTAGGAGCTGAGCCCAGCCCTTCTCTTCACAGTCGGGCCCCACCTTGTACATACCGGTTCCCTCCATCTTCAACGACATCAGCCAGGACTGGTGGCTGTGGCGTTTTGTCAGCTGGGTGTGGTATGAACGGGAGGTGACCCAGCTAGAGCGATGGATCCAGGACCTGTGCACAAGAGTGGTGCTGAGGATTGGCAGTGCCCACTTCTATGCCATCGTGGTCAGTGTAGCCAGGAGCAGGCAGGGCGGATGGGTGGGCACAGCTGCTGAACAGCATGGGACCCTCAGATGCCACCCACAGCCTGTCTCCTGGGGTGGGACAGTGGGGGGCCTTACCCTGCCCTGGGGGTTGTGCCCTGTGTAGGTGGATAAGTGGCCTGATCTACCCCACTGGGATGTCTTCCCGTCTGGCTCAGGCCCCTGAGCCCCATGCTGCAGGTTATGTGAGGGAGTGCCTGATAGCAGAGCCCCTCCTCATGCCCCGACCTGCCACTCCCTCCCCATAACTCCTATGTCTGCAGTGGGTGAATGGGGTCGACAGGCTAGAGCATGAAGGGGCTACCTCCCCTTCGAGGCTGACAGCAGCAGCCTGTTCCAGGTGGGGCCCCTGCCCTCCCGCCTCTGCGTCACTGTCGCCATCAACAACATGCTCGCCCCTCCCACCCTGCCACCAGGGACCATCCGTACATGACCAACACCTCCAAGTGGGTACCATCCTGCTTCCAGTGGGTGCACCCACCTTCCCGCCCCACCCTGTGGTCTTCCTGCCAGGGACAGGGTGGCCTTCGCAGAGAGGAGGCCCTGATCTGGGGAGGCAAGTGAGCTGAGGGCAAAAGACCCATGGCAAGGGCCCAGCGAACCAGAGTAATAAAATAGCCCAGTTGGCTGGGCGCGGTGGCTCAAGCCTGTAATCCCAGCACTTTGGGAGGCCAAGATGGGCGGATCACGAGGTCAGGAGATCGAGACCAGCCTGGCTAACATGGTGAAACCCCGTCTCTACCAAAAAAATACAAAAAACTAGCCGGGTGAGGTGGCGGGCGCCTGTAGTCCCAGCTACTCGGGAGGCTGAGGCAGGAGAATGGTGTAAAGCCAGGAGGCGGAGCTTGCAGTGAGCTGAGATCCAGCCACTGCACTCCAGCCTGGGCAACAGAGCAAGACTCCGTCTCAAAAAAATAAATAAATAAAATAGCCCAGCGTGGTGGCCCATGCATATAGTCTCAGCTGCTTGTAAGGCTGAGGCGAGAGGATCACTTGTGCCTAGGAACAGAGGCTGCAGTGAGCTGTGATCACACCGCTGCATTCCACCCTGGACAGGAGTGAGACCCAGTCTCTAAGAAACTAAAAATAAAAAATTAAAAAAAAACTGGAAGTGGAGAAAACTGGGCAAGGGCAGTGAGAGTCACAGATGGGAAGGGAAGAGGGGGCTCTCATCACAGCCTCTGCCCTGTCCAGGCCCCATCCCCTTAAACAGGGTATCACAGTGACCTCCTAGGCCAGGAGCGGTGGCTCACGCCTATAATCCTGGCACTTTCGGAGACTTGAGCAACATAGCAAGACCCGAGCTACCACATTAAAAAGAAAAGAAAAAAAAAAAGCTAGCCAAACTGGGTGGGTGATTCACACCTGTAATCCCAGCACTTTGGGAGGCCGAAGTCGGGGGATGACCTGAGGCCAGGAGTTCTAGACCAGCCTGGCCAATGTGGTGAAACCCTATCTCAAACTCTGTCTCGAAAAAAAAAAAAAGTAGTGAGTGGCAGCACACACACCTGTAATCCCAGTTACTTGGGAGGCTGAAGCAGGAGAATCGTTTGAACCCAGGAGGCAGAGGTTGCAGTGCACCAAGATCGCCCCACTGCACTCCAGCCTGGGTGACAGAGAGAGACTGCCTCTCAAAAAAAAATTAGCTGGGCATGGTGGCAGGTGCCTGTAATCCCAGCAACTCGGGAGGCTGAGGCAGGAGAATAGCTTGAACTTGGTGGTCGGAGGTTGCAGTGAGCCGAGATAGAGTCACTGCACTCCAGCAATTCTGAGGAGACAAGAACTAAACATAGTATGGTCTCCTGGATGAGATCTTGGAACAGGAAAAGGACATTAGGGGAAATAGTAAAGAAATCTGAATCAAGATGAACCTTAGTTAATAATAATGTATCAGTATTGGTTTATTGGGGCCGGGGATGGTGGCTCACATCCTAGCATTTTGGGAGGCTAAGGTGGGAAGATCCTGTGGTCTGGAGTGTGAGACTGGCCTGGGCAACATAGCCAGACTGCATCTCTCTAAAATTTTTTTTTTTTTTTTTTTTTTTAGTTAATCAGCATGGTGGTATGCACTTACAGTCCCAGCTGCTAGGGAGGCTGAGGAGGGAGAATTGCTTGAGCCCTGGAGTTTGAGGCTGCAGTGAGGTGTGACTGTGCCACTGTGCTCCAGCCTGGTCAACAGGGCAAGACCCTATCTCTCCAAAAATTTTTTCATTAAAAAAAATTTTTTTTTTGAGACGGAGTTTCGCTCTTGTTGCCCAGGCTGGAGTATAATAGCGAGATCTTAGCTCACTGCAACCTCCACCTCCTGGTTTCAAGTGATTCTTCTGCATCAGCCTCTTGAGTAGCTGGGATTACAGGCATGTGCCACCACGTCCGGCTAATTTTATACTTTTAGTAGAGACAGGGTTTGTCCATGTTGGTCAGGCTGGTCTTGAACTCCCGACCATTAGGTGATCTGCCTGCCTCGGCCTCCCAAAGTGCTGGAATTACAGGTGTGAGCCACTGTGCCTGGTCAGAAGCCAACCTTTTATATATCTATGCAGATGTGTGTGACTATATATTTATCTATATCTGAATCTGTATATTTCTCTTACTGGTTCTGCTTCTCTGGTTTGAACCCTAACACACCTAGTTTTTTTTTTTTTTTTGAGTCGGCTTCTTACTCTGTCACCCAGGCTGGAGTGCAGTGGTGTGATCTCTGTTCACTGCAACCTCCACCTCCTGGGAACAACTAGTATTTTATAATCTGTTAGGAATTCAAATGTTTTTCAAAAGATCAAAGTACATATTTAAATACATTTCAAATACAAACTTTTAAAATCATATTATGAAGCATTAAGTAAAATTCTACATTGTTAGGTCAGGGACAGTGGTTTAGGCCTATAATCCCAGCACTTTGGGAAGCCAAGGTGGGTAGATTGCTTGAGCTCAGTAGTTTGAGACCCCCCTGGCAACATAGCAAGACCCTGTCTCCACAAAAATAGAAAAATGAGCTGGGCATGGTGGTGCATGCCTGTGGTACCAGCTGTTTGGGAGGCTGAGGTGGGAGGCTCACTTGAGTCCAGGAATTTGAGGCTGCAGGGAAGCATGATTGGGCCATTGCACACCATCCTGGGTGACAGAGTAAGACCCTGTCCTACCCCCCCAAAAAAGTTAACATCATTATATAATTGTACTCTAAATTATTAGCAAAATGAAAGAAAATTAAGTGTTATTTAAAAATAGGCAAGGTGCAGTGGCTCGTGCCTACAATCCCAGCACTCTGGGAGGGCAAAGCATGTGGATCACTTGAGGCCAGGAGTTCGATACCAGCCTGGCCAACGTGGTGAAAACCCATTTCTACCAAAATTGCAAAAGTTTGCCTGGTGTGGTGGCGCGTGCCTGTAATCCCAGCTACTCAGGAAGCTGAAATTTGAGAATCACTTGAATCCAAGAGGTGGAGGATGCAGTGAGGTGTGAGCTGAGATGGCACCACTGCACTCCAGCCTGAGAGACAGAGTGAGACTCTGTCTTAAAAAAAAAAAAAAAAAAAAAAAAAGGCATAGTGCATAAGGATACTGGAAAACGAGAATGCTGAAGACCGAGGTAGAAGGAATAGGGTGGAACATAAACAGAATACATTCTCAGTGAATGCTTCTTTTTTTTTTTTTTTTTTTTTTTTTGAGACGGGGTCTCGCTCTGTCACCCAGGCTGGAGTGCAGTGGCCGGATCTCAGCTCACTGCAAGCTCCGCCTCCCGGGTTCACGCCATTCTCCTGCCTCAGCCTCCCGAGTAGCTGGGACTACAGGCGCCCGCCACCTCGCCCGGCTAGTTTTTTGTATTTTTTAGTAGAGACAGGGTTTCACCGGGTTAGCCAGGATGGTCTCGATCTCCTGACCTTGTGATCCACCCGTCTCGGCCTCCCAAAGTGCTGGGATTACAGGCTTGAGCCACCGCGCCCGGCCTGTGAATGCTTCTTGAATAACTCCATGCTATTTTAGACAGTTACCCATCTGCCCTAAAACAGACCTAAAGCTAATGAGTGAGTTTCCTTGCTCTAATGGTGAACTAATTAATGTTTTTTTCCTGAGAGCTACTGTGTGGCCAAATGGGCATTATTGATTGAAGACTAGCTATGGGCAGCATTCTGCTAGGATTTTGTTATTTCTTTCCTTTTTTTTGTTTTGTTTTGTTTGTTTGTTTTGAGACGGAGTCTCGCTCTGTCGCTCAGGCTGGAGTGCAGTGGCTCAATCCCGGTTCACTGCAAGCTCCACCTCCTGGGTTCACGCCATTCTCCTGCCTCAGCCTCCTGAGTAGCTGGGACTGCAGGCGCCTGCCACCATGCCCGGCTAATTTTTTGTATTTTCAGTAGAGACAGAGTTTTACCATGTTAGCCAGGATGGCCTTGCTCTCCTGACCTCGTGATCCACCCACCTTGGCCTCCCAAAGTGCTCGGATTACAGGCGTGAGCCACTGTGCCTGACCGGGTTTTGTTCTTTCCTAATTTTTTTCTTTTTTTCGGTGACAGGTCTCACTATGTTGCTCACACTGGAATGCAGTGGTGTAAACATAGTGCACTATAGCCTTGAACTCCCGGGCTCAAATAATCATCCTGCCTCAGCCTCCTGGATAGCTGGGGCTACAGGTGTGTATCATCATGCCTAGCTAATTTTTTTTTTTTTTAATTTTAAGTTTTTCTGCAGAAACAAGCTCCTGCCATGTTGCCTGGACTGGTCTCCAATTCCTGAACTCAAGTGATCCTAAAGTGCCAAGCCTTTTATCACATCTTGAAGTCTGTAAGAAGTGGATCATCTCTTCTGGCCGGGCGCAGTGGCTCATGCCTATAATCCCAGCACTTTGGGAGGCAGAGGCGGGCAGATCACAATGTCAGGAGATGGAGATCATCCTGGTAACAACAGTGAAACCCCATCTCTACTAAAAACACAAAAAATTAGGCAGGGTGGTGGCGGGCACCTGTTGTCCCAGCTACTTGGGAGGTTGAGGCAGGAGAATGGTGTGAGCCCAGGAGGCAGAGCTTGCAGTAAGCCGAGACTACACCACTGCACTCCAGCCTGGGCAACAGAGCGAGGAGACTCTGTCTCAAAAAAAAAAAAAAAAAAGAAGTGGATTTTTTCATAGACCAGAGCTTTCAGAACAAGCCAGTATTTTGGCTGTTCTTGACCCTTTGCAATTTTTTTTGTTTCTTTGAGGCAGAGTTTCCGTTTGTTACCCAGGCTGGAGTGCTATAGTGCAATCTCAGCTCACTGCAACCTCTGCCTCCTGGGTTCATGCAATTCTCCTGTCTCAGCCTCCCGAGTAGCTGGGATTACAGGCATGCTTCAGTACGCTAGGCTAATTTTTTTGTGTTTTTATAGTAGAGCAGGGTTTTGCCATGTTGGCCAGGCTGTTCTCGAACTCTTGACATCAGGTGATTCGCCTGCCTCTGCTTCCCAAAGTTCGGAGATTACAGGTGTGAGCCACCACACCCAGCCTGCATTTTCATATAAATTTAGAATTAGCCAGGCATGGTGGCACACATCTGTAATCCTAGCACTTGGAGAGTCTGAGGAGGGAGGATAGCTTGAACCTAGGAGTTTGAGGCTGCAGTGAGCTATAATTGCACCACTATACTCCAGCTTAGACAACAGAGCAAGACGCTTTCTAAAAAAAGTTAGAATCAGCTTGTCAATATTTATTAAGAAATATGTTGAGATTCATCCTAATGGTGATTGTTTGTTTAAAAAAAAAAAAAGAAAAAAAGGGCTGGACGTGGTGGCTCACGTCTGTAATCCCAGCACTTTGGGAGGCCGAGGTGGGCGGATCACAAAGTCAGGAGATCGAGACCATTCTGGCTAAACCCATGAAACCCCGTCTCTACCAGAAATACGAAAGAAAAAAGAAAAAAAGTTGGGCATGGTGGCGGGCACCTGTAGTCCCAGCTACTTGGGAGGCTGAGGCAAGAGAATGGCATGAACGCGGGAGGTGGAGCTTGCAGTGAGCCAAGATTGCGCCACTGCACTCCAGACTGGGTGACAGAGCGAGACTCTGTCTCGAAATACATAAATAAATAATATAAATAAAAAGAAGAAATATGTTTAGATTTTGATAAGAATTACATAAGTAATCTACAAATCACTTTGGGAAAAACTGATCTTTATAATATTGAGTGTTCCAATCCATGAACATGGTGTATTTCTCCAGACTCTCACAAATTTTAATGAATACAAAAGAAAACATTAGGATGGTAGGGTTGTTGATTCAGAGAACACCCATGGGAATGTCGGTCAGGCACTACTCGCCTTCTAAGGGCTGTCGCTGCTCCTTACTTCGTTTTTCTAGGTTGCCAGATTATCATGTGAACTTGTCCTATGTCCAGTGCTGATTGATTCAGGGGAAGGCACCTGTCCCAGGCCAGTCCAATAAATGTCCTTACACAGATATTTGGAACGGAGACTGAAAGACAGTTGAACCAGCCTCTCTGATTGCAAAATATAAAATTTAGGAGCTCCCTGTAACCATGCTTCAGATTATGTGAACTAGAGGATTGGTGGAATTGCTGAGAAAAAAGGACAAATCTTAAAGAAACACAGATAGGAGAAGACAGTGGTGTTAGCGTCTCTGACTCCATATAGTTCTTAAGGCCAATGAGTTCTGAGAGATAGAACTATCTTGTTTATGAATTCCAAGAGACAGTCCATAAACCTGTCTCTAGGCTTAAGCTAGTTTGAGTTGGGTTTCTGTCACTTGCAACAAGAGTCCTGACTACTGCAGTTGACTAGAGTTAAAAGGTATAGCATCAATAGGTGAGCTAGCTCTGGCTTTAAAAGGCTTCCAGTTTGAATTACACTCCATTCCCTCTGGTGCCCCTAGAAAGAGCCCTCTCTAACACAGGCCAGCAGCTGGCAGACACGCTTTTGTTTTTTTTCTCTGCAGGAATTTTACTGCCTTGATTTGAGACAGATTATCAGAGGTGGGCACCGTTATCCTCTCTTTCATGCAGGATTTATCACATGTAAGTATTTGTCTTATGTTTGGATGCTACATTTTGGTTAGAATTTAATCATATCTCATCAAGGTTACCCACATGATCACTCTAAGTCTGTTGTAAGCCTAACTGACAAGTATTCCATATGTCAAGATGTCAAGTGCAACCCAAAATAAGATGTAAGCACCAAATGGGACTGAGAGAGAAATGCTAGAAGTCTTCACCCTTACTGCCTGCCTTTCTTGATAATGACCATGCATCCTGTGAGGGAAATAGTGTTATAGTGATAGAAAGGTAAGGTTCTGAAATTTGAAGAGATTGGAGGCCAGGTGTGGTGGTTCACACCTATAATCTCAGCATTTTGGGAGGCCAAGGTGGGTGGATTGCTTGTACCCAGGAGTTCCAGATGAGCTGGGCAACATTGTGGGACCCCATCTCTAAAAATAAAAATAAAAAAAAATTAACTGGGTGTAGTGGTGCACGCCTATAATCCCAGCTACTCAGGAGGCTGAGATGGGAGGGTTGCTTGAGGAGGTCAAGGCTGCAGTGAGCTGTGATCATGCCACTGCACTCCAGCCTGGGTGACAGAGTGAGACCCTGTCTCAAAAAAAAAAAAAAAAAAAAAAAAAAAAGATTGGAGGGAAGAATTTTTGAGGATACTGTGGTGCAGGGAAAGGGCGTGCCGTGTATATGCAGATGGTCCTCAGCTTTCCAAAGTTAACTCTGGAACACGCTACCTTTCATACATTTTATATACTGTATACTGCCAGACCCAACACACTTTTTTTTTTTTTTTTTTTTTTTTTTTTTTTTTGAGACGGAGTCTCGCTCTGTCACCCAGGCTGGAGTGCGGTGGCCGGATCTCTGCTCACTGCAAGCTCCGCCTCCCGGGTTTACGCCATTCTCCTGGCTCAGCCTCCCGAGTAGCTGGGACTACAGGCGCCCGCCACCTCGCCCGGCTAGTTTTTTGTACTTTTTAGTAGAGACGGGGTTTCACCGTGTTAGCCAGGATGGTCTCGATCTCCTGACCTCGTGATCCGCCCGTCTTGGCCTCCCAAAGTGCTGGGATTACAGGCTTGAGCCACCGCGCCCGGCCCAACACACTTTTCAAAGGCCACATTTGAACCTTTTTTTAAAATTATTATTATTATTATTTTTTTTTTTTTTTTTTTTTTTTTTTTTTGAGACGGAGTCTCACGCTGTGGCCCAGGCTGGAGTGCAGGCAGTGGCGCGATCTCGGCTCACTGCAAGCTCCGCCTCCCGGGTTCCCGCCATTCTCCTGCCTCAGCCTCCTGAGTAGCTGGGACTACAGGCGCCCGCCACCGCGCCCGGCTAATTTTTTGTATTTTTAGTAGAGACGGGGTTTCACTGTGGTCTCGATCTCCTGACCTTGTGATCCGCCCGCCTCGGCCTCCCAAAGTGCTGGGATTACAGGCTTGAGCCACCGCGCCCGGCTATTTTTTATTTTTTTAAGACGGAGTCCTACTCTGTCACCCAGGCTGGAGTTCAGTGGCACCATCTTGGCTCACTGAAACCTCCACCTCCTGCGTTCAAGTGATTCTCCTGCCTCAGCCTCCCAAGTAGCTGGGACTACAGGTGCATGCCACCACGCCCAGCTTTTTTTGTGTGTTTTTAATAGAGGCGGGATTTTACTGTGTTAGCCAGGATGGTCCCGATCTCCTGGCCTCGTGACCCCTGCCCCCCTGCCTCTGCCTCCCACAGTTCTGGGATTTCAGACGTGAGCCACCGTGCCTGGCTATACTACTTTGAATAGGTCTTAATAGGTTTTAATTAATTATTTTTAAATTAATTTCAAAAATCTTCTATAACATGGATGAAACTTGAAGATATTATACTTAGTGAAATAGGCCAGACACAAATGGACAAATGTCATTTGAATCCACTTTTATGAGGTACCTAGAATCGGCAAATTCACATAGACAAAAAGTAGATTTGAGTTAACGGGGCGAGGGGGAAGGAAGAATGGGGGACTGTAGTTAATGGGTTTAGAGTTTCTGTTTGGGAAGATGAAAGAGTTCTGGAGATGGATGGTGGTGAAGGTTGCCCAACAGTGTGAATGTATTTAGTGCCACGGAGCTGTACATTTAAAAATAATTAAAGTGGAAATATTGATGCTATGTATGTTTGACCACAATTATAAAAATGGAGCCAGGTGTGGTGGCTCACACCTGTAATCCCATCACTTTGGGAGGCCGAGGAGGGCAGACCACCTGAGGTTGGAAGTTTGAAACCAGCCTGGCTTGGCTGGGCGCGGTGGCTCAAGCCTGTAATCCCAGCACTTTGGGAGGCCGAGATGGGCGGATCACGAGGTCAGGAGATCGAGACCATCCTGGCTAACACGGTGAAACCCCGTCTCTACTAAAAAATACAAGAAAAACTAGCCGGGCGAGGTGGCGGGCGCCTGTAGTCCCAGCTACTTGGGAGGCTGAGGCAGGAGAATGGCGTGAACCCGGGGGGCGGAGCTTGCAGTGAGCCGAGATCGCACCACTGCACTCCAGCCTGGGCGACAGAGCGAGACTCCGTCTCAAAAAAAAAAAAAAAAAGAAAAGAAACCAGCCTGGCCAACGTGGAGAAACGCTGTCTCTACTGAAAATACAAAATATTAGCCAGGCGTGGTGGTTCATGCCTGTAATCCCAGCTACTCAGGAGGCTGAGGCATTAGAATTGCTTGTACCCAGGAACTCAGGAGGCGGAGGTTGTAGTGAGCCGAGATTGTACCACTGCACTCCAGGCTGGGCAACAGAGTGAGACTCAGTCAGAAAAAAAAAAAAGGCTGGAGACGGTGGCTCACACCTGTAATCCCAGCACTTTGGGAGGCTGAGGCGGGGAGATCATGAGGTCAGGAGTTCAAGACCAGCCTAATATGGTGAAACCCCATCTCTACTAAAAATACAAAAATTGGCCAGGTACAGTGGCTCAAGCCTGTAATCTCAGCACTTTGGGAGGCTGAGACAAGTGGATCACGAGGTCAGGAGATTGAGACCATCCTCACTAACATGGTGAAATCCTGTTTCTACTAAAAATACAAAAAATTAGCTGGGCCTGGTGGTGTTTGCCTGTAGTCCCAGCTACTCAGGAGGCTGAGACGGGAGAATTGCCTAGAACCTAGGAGGCAGAGTTGCAGTGAGCCAAGATCATGGGCGACAGTGAGATTCTGTCTCAAAGAAAAAAGAGTGCTGTCTAGATGCAGTAGCTAAGTACACAGAAGCCATTTCAGTGTGGGAGGTAAGGTGACTGAGTCCAGGGACTCCAGGTTTCTGGCTGAGGGGTTGAAACTGCCCATGGTCATTGTGATGAGATGAAGATGGAAAATGAGCTGGGCTGGGGGAAGGTGGTCATCTCCTCTGGATGTGATTAGTTTGAGAGTCCTGTTGGGTAGCCCACCGGGCATGGTCAGCAGGCAGTGGAGGAGCTGAGAGGGTTTGGAGCTGGGATAGACTCCAGCCTCACCATGTGGGCAATAGTGGGGGCCACAGAGTGTGAAGATGGCTAAGAAAGGGGTCTGAATGGGGATCTTGGAGAGTCAGCAGCCAGGCACGGGCCATGGAGAAACAGATGCCAGGGGAAGAGGAAAGAGGAGTCAGACCCCAAGGGGAAAAGAGTCACTGGAAAGAGGGGCCAGCCCCGTGTCACATCCAGCAGAGACACCAGGTACAGCAGAAGGACCTTGGACATGACCATGAGGAGGGCCTTGTTGGCCATGACCTGGGAGAGATGGGGGTGAGAGCATGGGGGACCACACCATGTCCCCAGCACACAAAACAGTGCCTGGTAGACAGGATGGATCTATGGATGGGCGGATAGGTAGATGGATGGATGAATGGACAGATGGTAGATGGATGCAAAGATAGATGAATAGATGGACAGATGGATGGACAGATGGAATGAATGATCAGAAAAGGCTTCATGAACAAAATGAGACTGAGCTGCATCTCCATGGATAGATATAAAAGCAGAGGACTCTCCTCTTGGGTCAAGAATGACCCAGTGTCCTGGTCCAGGGAGGAAGTCAGCCTGGCTTGACTGGGGACACTTGTGGCGGATTTCAGAGGCCCTTAAAATGGGACCAAGTGAGGTTGGGCAGGTCCGAGCCAGCTCAGGACACCTGCCTCAGACAGGGAACACCCACAGAGACCCTACTGGGATACTGGCCACCCCCCTACCCTGTGCCTAGGTCAGAGCCTACACACTGCAGCCCTGTGCCCCTCATACCCAGCAGGTTCCTGCTCCAGCACGGCTCCTGGACTGGCCCCAGGTGCTGGCCAGGGGGTTTGTATCCAAGCATAATTCACTGAAGCATGTGTTTGGCAGCGGGACCCAGCTCACTGTTTTAGGTAAGTGGCTCTCACAACTTTCCCCAGCCTGTCCCACCCTCTCCTGTCTCTGGAAAAATCTCTTTTCTTTCTCTGGGGCTTCTTCTCCTCTGCCCTCCAAGCCTTAAGCATGGAACCCTTCCTTTCTCTATGGGGTCTGGGGGAAGTGGGCTGGTCTCAGGGTAACTGGCAGGAAGGGCCCCCACAGTGGGAGCAGCCACTTTCAGCTTCCAACAGCGGGACACAGCCTGGTCCTGGGGCCTGGGCTGGGATTGGGCAGGGTCAGAGCTCCTCCCTTCTCCCAGGGCAGATGTCTCAGTGAGGGACAGAGGCCAATTCTGATGAGGGGCCCTGTAGTGGCCTTAGAGACAGTCCCCGGGACCCCAGGATCTAGGCTGAGGGCTGGATGCCCATCCAGACTGGGAGGGCCACATGGGGGCCTGGTGACACAGGGGTCACCACAAGGGGAGACCATTGGAAGGCACAGAGAGGACTCTGGATCTAGGCTGCAGCTCTGTGGCTTGTGCTGGGTCATGAGTACATGGAGACACTGAGGGACAGATGAGACTGGGTGAGGTCGGAGAGCCCAGCTCTCCCAGAAGAGTCACAAGAAAGGAGAGAGTCTCTTGGGGCACAGATGTGTCTGTCCCTGGAGCCCCGTCACCTCTGAGGCCTGGTGTCTCTCTGTTCACGGGTCAACCTCCCACCTTCATTTGAGGAATGGCATGTTAGACTCAGGAGGTGACTAGCGGGGAGTAAACGGGGGTGCAGATAACTCCACGGCCACCAGGTGAATCAGAAGCTGCTGGGGTGGGCATGGGGGCTGTGTTCCCTCGAAATCTGGGGAAGCAGCTCCAAGAACCCGGCCGATGTAAAGGGTCCTGTGGTCGGGCTGGTGGGGACAGGGGTGATGGCAGAGCCCCAGGGTTTGTCTGGGTGGAGCCCCTGCTTCACCAGGAGAACTGAGTGGGCCAGGCTGGAGCACAGCCTGGTGTCCCAGGGGATGGGAAGCTCCAGGCCATGCCAGGCTTGGGCCTCCCCACACCCTGCCAGGATGGTTTTGTGTACTGTGGGGGAGACCCCTAGATTCCAAACTCAGACTCCAGAAACTAGGAAGGAGGGAGCACAGCCTGCCCTGCGTATGCACGGGGAAATCAAGGCTGCAGAGGAAATGACTGGGCCAGGACACCTGGGAAAGGTGACTTGGGAAGGCCCCTAGGAAGGTGCAGGGCTGTCTGCTCTCCAGAGGGCTCCAGTGGAAAGGAGGGAATGAAGAGGGAAGGAGAGGCCCTGGGTGGACCAGACAACCACACCATGAACCCTCCCAGAGACTTTAGACAGAGAGAGGCGCTCCACAACACCCCACTCTCCCTCTGCCATCTCTCACCCCTCCTCTGTCCACACAGGTCAGCCCAAGGCCACCCCCTAGGAGGATCTCTGGGGGCAGTTGGGTGACACCTGTTGCTTTGGAATGTAAGAAAAGGGCAATGAAGTCAGAACCAAAGGAAATATCTGTAGAAGTCTGACTTGTTCCTTTTGTATTTTAATAAGCTAGAGATGAGGCGATTTGTGTCCATGGGCTTTGTGTGCTGTGTTTGTAACCATTTTTTTTTTCTTGCTCTGGTGTTTAATGGTTATCTTTCCAGAAGACCAGCTTTTCCTGTCTATGTCAGAACAAACATCAAAGCCTTGGTCTTTGACTTGGGAATGCAAGAGTCTTATTAGGTCCAGGCACTGACTAAGATGCGAGGTATCTGGTGAGACTCCCTCATGCTCACTACTTGAACATAGTTGTTTCTCTGAGATGGTCTCAGAATCTTCAGTCCCACGCTCCATATGCCGCATCCAGCAAAGCTCCCTGAGGGACTCACAGTCTCCAACCACCAGGGCACTGACATTAACTCTGTGTCCTTTTAGGTCCCCCTGAGGACAGCCTGAGTTTAAAATCTCTACCACCAAGTGAGGAAGACAATGATGATGCCCAGGTAAGACCCCCTTTCTTTGCCTTCTAAGTAAATGCAACTTTCCTGATGTGAGAAACAAACTCACCCATCCACACCCAAAGAATGGACTCAGAGGCCTGCAGAACAGAGAAACTGAGAATTTTAATGATGGTCTTGCAAGATCGGGTGTCTGATGGGCAGACACTCCCAGCACAGTTTCAGCAAGCAATTTATCGCCTAGTGTGCAGGTCCTTCCCCTAGTTCCTTATAGGCTGAGTACTATGGGGTCACAATCTTCCTGGGTATCACATATTGATTTTTCGGTAGGGGCTTTAGGTATTTTTTTTTTTTTTAATGGTTGTCTTACTGCATTTTGTTGAAGCCCACAATGCATTGCCATCCTAGTCAGCTCAGGGGCTCTTCAAGTATTTGACTTATGACCTAAGTAGCTGAGCAGGCTGAAAGAACAGACAAAATGAGCTATTTTGCAGGCCAGAAAACTTTCAACTTAGTCTAAACTTCTTTGTTAAAGTGAGGACAACTAAGCAGGGTAGAAGGGTGACCCCACAAGCAGGCATTGCCCATCCAACCAGGAGCCTAGTGTTTCTTCTGTCCTTTGCTGACCTAAACAGGTTCAAGGCACTTTGTTTTAAAAATGGACCACAGTATATATTATTTCCTTCACCTGATTTCTTTCCTTCTCAATTAATTTTGACATAAGAATATGACGAGGCATATTATATACAACATACACAACAGTCCTTCTTGGAGTGGAGTTCAGTGGGAACGTCTTCCCATCTAATACATGACATGCTAGGATGTTTTTAAATGACAGCATCCATCGTCAACTGTAATGCAGAGGCATTTTCCTCCACGCCAGTTTTGAATTAGGCATTGTGACTTTACCAATCTAAATCAACTTCAAAGAAATTCTGTGGGAAAAGCTCTTGTCTTTTCCCTAGGCTAGGAGTGTTTTGTCTTTGACATGGACTCAAAAGTAGTTTTCTGAAGTCATCAAGAGACTAACAGATCTGTGTAAGGGGTGCAGCAGAATTGATCTGATCCTCATAGCATCTTCTTTTCTCTCGTTGCAGATTTTACCATCACGTGTGCAGGGTACGTACCTTGAACTAACTCACTTTTTGAGAAACCTACTTCCGGGCTTTAATATATAGGTACCTTAATCTGGGTTCCTGTTAAAAATATTGGGGGTCTGGTGAGAGCAAATGATTTTGCAAGTGTATAGCTATGAGCAGAGGGGCTGTAGAAATGTGTGTGGACCCAGAGGACCAGCCGGGAGATTTTGTGTGAGCCAATGTGTCTTCACCTGGAGTAGGATAAGTCAGTGAGTGCCCCTCTCACTGACTTATCCTGATGTTGGTGGTTCTAAAGAGTGGATTCTGGAGAATCTCAGCAGGGAAGAGGATACCTTTCCAGGTAGGCAACAAGACATCAGATGGGATCTAATAAAACAGCATTTCCAGGAAACTTCATGTTATACCTGCTGCTTGGGAGGCTCAGGGATAGTGTAGAAAGAGAAAAAGGAAAAGTAAATATAAGTCACGTTTGTTATTTTCAGAGTTTAATGTCATCATGGTGAGGAGTACTATGTTTATGGGCTTTTGAGTATCCTGTGTTTTTGATCACCTCTTCTTGTTTTATTATTTAAAGATGATTTTTCTGAGAACACTTGCTCTTTTCTGCCTGTGCCACTGCAATATATCAGAGCCTTTGGTTTGGGACACAGTTCTGTCACAGGTAGTTACTTAATCCTGGAGACAGAATTGTTCTGCGGTATGCCCAGATGCATAGGAGAAGTGGATCCTCTCCTTATGAACTGTTGGGTTTCATGGCAGCACATTCATTTGTCTGTCCTTGCTGTTTACCTCTGGTATCAAGATATCTCCCTGGGCGTGGAGGACAGAATGAAAATTCACTCTAGGCTCACTGCAAAAGCTGGTGTCTTGGAAATGGAGAGAGAAGCACAACCTTGAGCACACTGTCAGCATTCCATTTATTCATGTGAATGAGAATATGCAGTTTTACCATCATTTGTGGAAGAGGCTTTCCTTTCCCCATTGTTATTCTTGGCACCTCTGTTGCAGATCAGCTGACTCTGTATGTGTGCATTTAATTCTGGGCTTTCGATTCTATATATGTGATACTTATGGGTGCCCCCACGCTAGGAGCATGCTGTCTGAATTTCTCTGTTTTTTGTAGATTTCAACCTCATGAATGTGCATCTTCCAACACTATCATTTTTCAATATTACCATGGTTATTTGAGGCATATAAAAATTCATTAACGTCTTAGGATTATCTTTTCCATTTCTGCACAGATGGCTGCTGCCAGTTTGATAGCAATTGTTGTGAGTCTGTAGATCATGTGTGTATTGTGTGTTAATTAGGTTTAATCTTCCTATCCATGAATACGGGAAGCCTTTCAACTTATTTGTACGTTCTTTACTTTCTAGAATCTTTATGTTGACAGCTGATTAGTTAGATTTAACATGACTGATATAAATTTGTGATTTCTTTTCTTTCTTTTCTTTTTGAGACAGTGTCTCACTCTGTCACCATACTGGGGTGCAATGATGTGATCTACACTCACTGCCACCTCCACCTCCCGGGTTCAAGTGATTTTCCTGCCTTATCCTCCCAAGTAGCTGAGACTACTGGTGCTGCCGCCACATCCAGCTAATTTTTGTATTTTTATTAGAGACGTGATTTTACCATGTTGGCTGGGATGGTCTCGATCTCTTGACATCATGATCCACCCACCTAGGCCTCCCAAAGCCTGGGATTACAGACATGAGCCACCGCGCCTCGCCAAATTTGTGATGTCTTTTACCAATATTTTGTATGTCTGAATGATTAGGCATCAAATAAAAAATATTATATAAGCTAGTTAACCAAAAATCACCCCCGTACTCAAGGATGTTTCTTCCTGAATTTGTTCATTTCTATTGGTATACATTTCCTTGTTTCAGTAGATCATGTATATTTGAACCTGGAAAGTTATCCTCATGGCAGAAAGTTTTCAGAGTCACATCTCTCAGCTTCACTGGTGTAGGTTGCACAGGCTGTGTGAGCTTGGCCTGTTAGAATGAAGCCTGATCTTTAGGGAATATCCTGAGGGAAAGTGACACAGAGCTGCTGAAGACCCTGATCACAGGAACCCATAAGGTTGTGTGCACACACCATAGTTCCAGAAGAAGACTTATAAGGAAGAAATCATGACTGTTTTTAATTTTAGCATTTTAATACTTAATTTTTTAAATAACCTCTATGAAGAAGAAACGGTGAACAGTCTGGTGCAGTGTCTCATGTCTGTAATCCCAGCACTTTGGGAGGCCGACGTGGGTGGATCACGAGGTCAGGAGATGGAGACCATCCTGGCTAACACAGTGAAACCCCGTCTCTACTAAAAATACAAAAGAACTAGCTGGGCGTGGTGGTGGGTGCCTGTAGTCCCAGCTACTCGGGATGCTGAGGTAGGAGAATGGCATAAACCTGGGAGGCGGATCTTGCAGTGAGCCAAGATCACACCACTGCACTCTAGCCTGGGGTACAGAGTGACATTCCATGTCAGAAAAAAAAAAAAAAAAAAGTATGATCAAGAGAATAGAGTAATTTGGGTAAAATTGAATCCATTTCACCAATAAATTAAGTAATCCTTTAAAACAGATGCTAGATGTGGTACTAGCATAATTTGGTACTAGTGTACTTACACGGTCTTGAATACGTTAAGAAAATGCTGTTTGTTTTGTAGAGTTTCAAAACATTTGAGAGGGAAGAAGGCACTCTTCCGTTGACCCTTAGTGTGTGCTTTAGTTCCATTTTGGATTGACTCTTTTGTGTTGCTGCATGATGCCTCTAGTACAAGGCCAAGGCCTCCATGTCTCCTGTCTTTCCTGATCCCCTTGTCTGCCATCCCTCTTCCACTCAGGGGAATAGCCCAGCATCAACGCAGTCCATGCTTGTTAATCAACCACCTCCATACACCACATCCAGCAGAGCTCCCTGAGTGACTCACAGTCACAAACACCCAGGGCACTGATCTTTCCTCTGTGTCCTTCCAGGTTCTTCTGAGGACAACCTGAGTTTAGTAAGCCTACCACGAAGTGAAGATGATTATTTGGATGATTTGGATGATGATGATGATGCCCAGGTAAGACCACCTTTCTTTGTCTTCTAAGGAAATGTTGGTTTTCTGATGTGAGAAACAAACTCACCAGTCCATACCCAAAGAATGGACTCAGGGAGCTGAAAAATAGAAGAAGTGAGATTTTCTTTCCTTTTTTTTTTTTTTTTTTTTTTTTTTTTTTTTAGACAGAGTCTCGCTCAATTGGCCAGGCTGAAGTGCAGTGGTACAGTCTGGACTCCATCTCCTGGGCTCAATGAATTCTCCTGCCTCAGCCTCCTGAGTAGCTGGGATTACAGGCATGTGTCTCCATGCCCAGCTAATTTTTATATTCTTAGTAGAGACGGTGTTTCAGCATGTTGGCCAGGCTGGTCTCGAACTCCTGACCTCAGGTAATCTGCCCACCTTGGCCTCCCGAAGTGCCGGGATTACAGGCGTGAGCCACCCCGCCTGGCCGAATGTGAGACTTTTATTGATAGTGTTGCAAGATCCAGTGTCTGATGGGCAGACACACCCAGCACAGTTTCCACAAGCAATTTATCCCCTAGTGTGCAAGTCCCTCCCCTGGTTCCTCATAGGCTGGGTACTATGGAGTCACAATCTTCCCAGGTGTTGCCTATTGATTTTTGGGGAGAGGGTGTTAGGTATTTTTCTAGGGTTGTCTTACTGCATTGTGTTGCAGCCCACAATGCATTGCCATCCTAGTCAGCTCAGGGGCTCTTCAAGTATTTGACTTATGACCTAAGTAGCTGGGCAGGCTGATAAGAACAGACAAAATGAGCTATTTTCCAGGCCAGTAAACCTTCATATTAGACTAATCTTCTTTGGTTAAAGTGAGGGCAACTAAGTAGGGAGGAGGGGAGTCTAAAAAGCTGGCATTGCCCATCCAAGCAGGAGCCTAGTATATCCTATTTCTTTTGTCCTTTGCTGACCTAAACTGGTTCAAGGCACTTTGTGTTAAAAATGGAAACTGTATACATTATTTCCTTTACCTGATTTCTTTCCTTCTCAATTAATTTTGGTATTAAAATATGACAAGGCACATTATGTACAACATACACAATTCTCTTTGTGAGGGTGGAGTTCGGTCTGAGTTTCTTTTCATCTCATACATGACACACTAGGGTGTTTTGAAGGACAGCATCCATCATCAGCTGTAATGCAGAGGCATTTTCCTCCACACCAGTTTTTCTCCTTGGATGAGGCATTGTGCATTTACCAATCTAAATCAACTTCAAAGAAATTCTGTGGGAATAGCTCTTGTCTTTTCCACACGTGTCCTCTATGCTAGAATGTTTGGCCTTTGACCTTGACTCACCAGTGTTTCACAAGTAGTTTTGTGAAGTCATCAGGAGACTAACAGATCTGTGTAAGGGGTGCAGCAGAATTGATCTAATCCTCATGGCATCTTCTTTTGTCTCGTTGCAGATTTTACCATTGCCTGACCAGGGTACGTACCTTGAACTAACTCACTTTCTGAGAAACAAACTTGCTGGCTTTAATATATAGAAACCTTAATCTGGGTTCCTGTTAAAAAATGTTGGGAGTCTGGTGAGAGCAAATGATTTTGCAAGTGTATAGGTATGAGCAGAGGGGCTGTAGAAAAGTGTGTGAACCCAGAGGACCAACCAGGAGATTTTGTGTAAGCCAGTGTGTCTTCACCGGGAACAGAAGTGAGTGCAGCTCTCACTGACTTATCCTGATGTTGGTGGTTCTAAAGAGTGGATTCTGGAGAATCTCAGCAGGGAAGAGGATGCCTTTCCAGGTAGGTAGGAAGATTTCAAGTGTGGTCTAATAATACAGCATTTCCAGGAACCTTCATGTTATACCTGCTGCTTGGGAGGCTGAGGGAGGGTGTAGAAATAGAAAAAGAAAAAGTAAATATAAGTCAAGTTTGTTTTTTTTAGAGTTTAATGTCATCATGGTGAGAAGTACTATGTTCATGGGCTTTTGAGTATCCTGTGTTTTCAATCACCTCTTCTTACTTTATTATTTAAAGATGATCTTTCTAAAACACCTGCTCCTTTCTGTCTCTGACACTGCAAAATCTCAAAGCCTTTGGTTTAGGACAGAGTTCTATAACAAGCAGTTACTTTATGCTGGAGACAAAATTCTTACGTGGAGTGCCCAGATGCATAGGAGAAATCAATCCGTATCTTATGAACTGTTAGGTTTCCTGGCAGCACACTCATTTGTCCGTTTTTCCTGCTTACCTCTGGTATCAAGAGCTCTTCCTGGGTGTGGAGGACAGAATGAAAATTCACTCTGGGCTCACTGCAAAAGCTCCAGTGTCTTGGAAATGGAAGGAGAAGCATGACCTTGAGCATTCTGTCAGCATTCTATTTCTTCATTTGAATGAGAATATGCAGTTTTACCATCATTTGTTGAAGAGGCTTTCCTTTCCCCCCATTGTGTATTTTTGACACCTTTGTTGAAGATCAGTTTATTGTATGTGTGTTCATTCAATTCTGGGCTCTCTATATCTGTGAAACTTATGAGTGCCCCTATGCTAGAACCATGGTGTCTGTATTTCTGTATTTTGTGTGTGTGTGTGTGTGTGTGGATTTCAATCTCATGAATGTGCATCCTCTAACACTATTTTTTTAATGTCATCATGGTTACTTGAGGCACATAAAATTCATTAAAATTGTAGGATTATCTTTTCCATTTCTGCACAGATGGCTGTTACCAGTTTGATAATTGTGAGTGCATAGATCATGTGTGTAGTATTGTGTGTTAGTCAGGTTTGGTCTTCCTATCCATGAATACAGGATGCCTTTCCACTTATTTGTACCTTCTTTACTTCCTAAGATCTTTATGTTGACAGCTGATAAGTTAGATTTAACATGACCGGTAGAAATTTTTGATTTCTTATACCAATATTTTGTATGTCTGAATGAACAGGCATCAAATATATATATATATATATTTGATGAGAGAGGGAGAGAAAGGGGGGGGGGGAGAGAGAGAGAGAGAGAGAGAGAGAGAGAGATGGAGGTTCACTCTTCTTGCCTAGGCTGGAGTGCAGTGGCATGATCTCGGCTCGCGGTAACCTCTGCCTCCCAGGTTCAAGTGATTCTCCTGCCTGAGACTCCTGAGTAGCTGGGATTACAGGTGCTTACCACCATGCCTGGCTAATTTTTTGTATTTTTAGTAGAGACGGGTTTTCACCATGTTGGCCAGGCTGGTCGTGAACTCCTGACCTCAGGTCATCCACCCGCCTCAGCCTCCCAAAGTGCTGGGATTACAGGTGTGAGGCAGAGCACTCAGCTAAAAAAAATAGTTTTTATGTAAGCTAGTTAACCAAAAATCACCCCATACTCATGAACATTTTTTCATGAATTTTTTCATTTCTATTGGTATACATTTCCTCATTTCAGTAGATAATGTGTATTTAAACCTTTAAACTTATCTTCAAGGCTTAAAGTGTTCAGAGTCATGTCTCTCAGCTTCACTGGTGTAAGTAGAGCAGGCCGTGTGAGCTTGGCCTGTTTGAATGAAGCTTGATTTTTCGGGAATCTCCCCAGGGAGAGTCACACAGGAGCTGCTGGAGCCCCTCATCACAGGGCCCCAAAAGGGTGTTTAGAAGTGGTTCCAGAAGAAGACTTACAAAGAGGAAATCATGACTATTATAACATTTTAATATTGAATTTTTAAATGATCTCTATGAAGAAGAATGTGTGATTAATAGAATAGAGTAATTTGGGTAAAATTCAGTCCATTTCACTAATAAAATAGGCTTTTAATCAAGTAATGAATCCTTTAAAACAGATGCTAAATGTGGTATCAGCATAATTAGATCCTAGTGTACTGATGTGGTCTTGAATACATTAAGAAAATGCTGTTTGTTTTGTGGAGTTTCAAAACATTTGAGAGGGAGGAAGGCACTCTTCCATTGACCCTCAGTGTGCATTTTAGTTCCATTTTGGGTTGACTGTTTTGTGTTGCTGCCTGATACCTCCAGTACAAGGCCAAGGCCTCCATGTCTCATGTCTTTCCAGCTCCCCTTCTCTGCCATCCCTCTTCCACTCAGGGGAATAGCCCAACATCAACTCAGTCCATGCTTATTAATCAACCACCTCCATACAACAATTCTGGCAAAGCCTCCTGAGTGACTCAGTCACTAACCACCGGTGCACTGATCTTTCCTCTGTGTCCTTCCAGCTCATCCTGAGGACGACCTGTTTTTAAGATGCTCACCACAACATAAAGATGAAGATGATAATGATGATGGTGATGTCCAGGTAAGACTCCCCTTTTTTGTCTTCTACAGCAGTGTTGCTTTCCTGATTCTTTACTTCTCAATTAATTTTGATTTGAAAACCTGGCAATGCACATTATGTACACTGTACACTATTGTCTTTGTGGGGCTGGAATTCAGTAAGTGTACATGATCCACTTTGCTGCTTCTAAATGACAGCATCCAGTATCAACTGGAATACTAAGGCATTTTCCACAATACCACTTTTCCTCCTTGGATTAAGCATTGTGCATTGGCATATAAAATTAAATTTAAAGGTAAATTCTGTGAATAGAAGTCTTGTTTTTCTATAGCTATCTTCTGTGCTAGTCTTTGGGGATTTTGACCTATGGCTCAATCACTGTACTGCCTTCTGGTTTTTTATCAATGTCCAGAGAATAACAGATCTGTGTGAAGCGCACAGCAGAATCTGATTCTCATGTTTTCTTTCATATAATTGCAGATAACAGCTTGGCTTAAAGAAAGAGGTATGTACCATGAAATAACTCACTTATAGAGGGAAAAACTTGCTAGCTTCAGTGTATAGAAACCTGATTCTGGGTTCCTGCTGGGAAAGAGGCTTGGGGTTCTCATGAAAGTGATTTTGCCAGTATAGAACTCTGGCCCGAGAAGCTGTAGGGAGGTTTGTCAACCCAGAAGAAAGATGAGGGGATCATGTATGAAGCAGCGTGGGGTGGGAGAATAGCCCATCAATCAGCTTCAGCTAAAGTAGGAGGAGTGGGCGAGTCACTCTCTCTAATGACTTATCCTGGTGTTTTTCTTTCTGAAGACTTGACGCTGGAGAGTATAAGTGATGAGGAGACTCATCCAGGTAGGGAACTACGTGCCAGGAAAAACCCAATGGGAAAAGGTTCCCAGGAGCCTCCAGGTTATCCCTGCTGATTGTGAGGAGGGGCTGAAGGAGGAGGTATGAAATCAGAAAGAAAATGGAAATATGTGTGAGGTCTGGCTTATTGTTTCCAGAGTTTCTTGGCATCATGGTAAGAACTGTCTCTATAGGCTGTGGGGGTGCCGCGTTCATGAGAGATTCTCTTTGCAGTCCACCTGCTCTTTTCTGCCTGTGTAACATCAGATCCTTTGGTTTGGATTAGTCAGCACTCCTAGGGATTGTGCACAAGGGGTGCAGGCTTAAGCACTGGGTGTCATCTGTGATGAAGGGAATCTGGGGGACACAGCTCTCTCAAAGGCATTTCCTGGAACCTAGAGAAACAGTTCTTCTGCTGTGTGCCAAGGAGAAATCGAGAATCACCCTCTGAGCTTTCAGGACTTGTTAGTGCACATTCATGTTTCTGTCCTCGCTGTGAGCTCCTGGTTTAAAGGGATCTCCCGGGGTGGATGGGGGACTGAATATTCACTCTGGGCTCACTGGTAAAACTCCAGTCTCCTTTGAATGGACAAAAGTTTGACCTTGAGCACATTTCCAACCTCCACTTCCCAATCCAGTCACAGATTCTGAGATAAGGCTTCTTTTTCCCCAGTTCTCTAATTTTTGGGTAAGCCAAGAGTTCCTTCCCACAAAAGATAGTATCACATTATTTCCTGTTTTCAAAGATTTGGCTTTGGTTTTGTTCTCTGAGTTGATATTCATCACTTAAGTTCTAGACTTTTTCTCTTTCTTTCTTTCTTTCTTTTTTTTTTTAGCTGGAGTCTCGTTCTGTCCCCCAGGCTGGAGTGCAGTGGCTTGCTTACTGCAAGCTCTGCCTCCCGGGTTCACGCCATTCTCCTTCCTTAGCCTCCCAAGTAGCTGGGACTACAGGTACCCACCACCATGCTTCGCTAATTTTTTGTATTTTTGGTAGAGAAAGAGTTTCACCATGTTGGCCAGCCTGGTCACGAACCCCTGACCTCAGGCAATCTGCCCGCGTCAGCCTCCCAAAGTGCTCAGATTATAGGCATGAGCCACTGTGCCTGGCCACAGTTATTTTTAATATAATTGTGTCTATCTCAAGTAATTGTGCTTTGAGTATTTTTGTCAATGGCTTTGGAACAACACCAGCACTCACTTCGGTGGAGTAGACTGTTAGAAGGAGGCATATCTTTCATTGTCATAAATAATGCCAAATTTTTTCCAAAATGATGACACTAATTCATGCTCCTCTAACATCATATGTGAATAGCCGTTTCTCCAAATCCTCGTGGACTCTTAGTTTTATCTCTTTCTAAAGATTCCATCACTGTGGTTAGTCTTTCATTTGTATAACATATTACTTAAAATCTTTACCAAAAAGAAATGTTGTTTGACTCTAATGATGCAGCGCAGTAGGTTTGTTTACACCGCCTCACCACAGACACGTAAGTAACGCACTGCGCCGACATTCCAACAGTTACGACTTTACTAGGCAAAGGGAACTTTTCAGCTTTGTTGTAATCTTATGGGAGCACTGTCATACATGTGGTCTGTCATTGACCAAAATGTCATTCTGCCACATATGACTGTAGTTAATAAGCAGGTGCTTAAGTTATAAGAATGAACATAATAACAGATATAAATTGAGTATCAGATACTATATGGGCACTTCTCTATGTTGCCTCCTTGAAGTGTCACAATCACTTTGAGACAGAATTAGTTTTGTTATAGTCATTATACAGATGAGGAATGTGAGTCTCAGTTAAGTAAATTACTCAGGAGACACACCAAGAGCTGGGTCTCTTTAACACCAAAGGCTAATCTAGAAACTAACACGCTACACCGCCTGTAGTGGCAAAGTAAACTTACCATAAAATGAAATGTGCTTCCACAGCTGGGTGTGTGAGCTTAGTGAGGCTGGTGTTCCCTATTGCCCCATGGCTCAGAAATTGGTCTTGCTGAAACTCGGATGGAGAAGCTCTTGGCTCAGGGAGTGAAAAGTTACTGACAGGTTGTATGAGTGCAATTGAAGGATTATGCTTCCATAGAGCATGTGGTTGTTCTGATGGAATGAGAACAGAGAGAATCAAAGAGAATCACCCAGAGCAAGATTCTATCTCAAAAAAAAAAAAATGTCCATCGAATAGTTAAAAATTAGATACAGTTAACCAAACTGGGTCTTACTGTGTAAAAAAAAATGTGCTTTTCGACAGTGATAGAAAGGAAGAAAAAGTAGTTGATGTGTTCTATGTGGGACTGTGGAATAAACTGCTTTTAAATCTAATTTTGTATGAAGTTCTTTAGGCAATAAGTAAAAATGGAAGGGAAACCTGATGGCAGAGAGCAGCCAGGACCAGAGTTGTCTGTGGATGCAGAGTCTGTGGTGGAGCCTGGAATGCACCAAAGACCACGAGTCCCTGCGGGCAGTCAGTTCAGTGACAGCACCACTCATTTTCTGATCGGCAGGCACCCCAGTAGCACATGGAGAGAACAGGGAGGCCTAAGATGAGTCTGGGCCATGGAAGGTCTCCAGTGAGGGGATCGTGGAAGATGTGAAAAGCATCCTGGAGGGGAAGGTAGCCCTGCAGCTTAGCGGTCCAGTTTCCCTCACTGATCTGACTTGGTATAGCATAGAGGTGCTCACAGAGCAGCCCCCAGTATCCTCCCACTTCCCTAAAGGCTTAAACTCACCAAGGTGTGTATCAGTTTCTAAAAGAGCACAATAGCACGTTACTGAACAACTAAAATTGCAGAGAAGTGGCCTTGTTTCCTGGAAGTGTTTCAGGGAGGGGAGGTGGTGAGGCTCCACTGGGGAAATGCTCATGGCCAAAGAAAGATGAGGCCTGAGGACCGGCAGTTGGGCTCAGCCACATGGAGACCACGTGGTGCCCTTCAAGAGCAATCTGGTGGTGTGGTGCTGGGGAGGGGAGAGGGCCAGGGCCACAGAGCCTGTGCAGAGATTCAGAACCAGAGGGCTCCTCAGAACGGACACAGGAGATGGTCTGTAAGGACCTGTCCCACTCCAATGAGGGCATGAGGGGCAGAGAGGGAGGAAAGCAGCCCCACATAGGAGGATGCCCAGGGTGGGGAAGCAGGTCTCGAAAGAGCTAGGTTTCAGTCCAAGCAAGAAAGGGAAGAATGTTCCAGGGAGATGCTGAGGCCCTGGGGCCTCCAGAGGGCTTGGAAAAAAGGTTTCAGCAGATGGGGTCAGAAAAGGAGTATTCAAGGCCATGAAGGGGAGGTGACCTGAGCTTCTTGCAGCCCCTGATGCAAACAGGGATAAAGGACATAATGAGATTAGTCCTGAGTCTGAGGCAGAGAGCGGTGAGGAGGCTGTGAGTTTGGAATGGGAAGGAAGGGCCTGGCTGGGAGAAGGCAGAGTTCTGGGACCTCTACAGTCCTTCCAGGGAAGATCAGAGCCCAGAGAGGCCCAGGGCTTCCTCTTAACACTTGCCCAAACCGGTGTACCCCTGGTCAGGGGGTGCTGTGTAGACTGCTGTGGAGTGAGGGGGCAGCTTCTCCTGGACATAGGACCCTGGGCACCTGCAGGATGCAGGGTTCCAGGCTCTCTCAGATGCCTGCTGATGCATCTCCTCTGAGGGGTTGTAAACTGGCTTCTTGGGTACCCACAATATACAAGGCACTTATTTTCAGTATGATGCACCTGGCACTGCCAAAATCATACTCATTTAGGATGGACACAATTACTAGCTAGGAAAACTGAGGCACTGAGCAGTTAATCAACTTGCCCCAGGCTCCATAGATAAACAGTCAGTATAGAGCTGGGGTCTCAGCACAGCTGGCTCCCTCCATAGTGTGGGCTTATAGCCACTGGCTGTCCCACTACCCTTGTCCAGGCACGGCTCTCTGGGGTGGCAGTGTGTGCCTTTGGGCTACAGTTGAATGACCAGTTGCCTCTTCCAGGCTGGCTCCCATACCTCTCCTGGCAACAGCTTCTTAAATCCCAGAAACTGATAACAGTGTGGTAAATGGACCTTGGAGAATGGAGGCAAGGGTGTGGTGCTCAGCACTTCTAGGTCACAACATAGTCTGTGTTCCTGGCCCTCCCCTTGTAACAGAGGCACCTCCATCCCTGGCTGATGAGTTCCTGCATCTCTAATTTCTCCTCAGCCTGGACTGCAGAGGTAGGAGCCCAGGAGATGCTGGGGTGGTGGCTGCTTAGTGGGATGATGTCATAGTGCACAAAGCTGGGAGCCTGCTCTCACTGAAAAGGGATTGTCTCTTCTTCATCCAGGGTGAAGCCCTCCCAGGAGCTGACCAGGGAGCTGACCTAAAGGGCAGGCCAGCACGTGCTACAGGGACATCTGAGGGAGGCTCAAGCTCTGCAGTCAGGTGTATTCCATGTTTTCCTAGGCTCCCCTCCTGGACAGCACCAGGAATGTGCCTTCGAGGTGGGGCTTCAGGCCAGCCTGGGGGCGTGGTTGGGTGACTGGAGAATGCAGCTCTTTGCTGGGAAGATCTTAAGGAGGAAACCAGAACCTCTCCCTGTCCTGAGCTCTCATCCTTGGGGGAGCCTTTTAGGACAGAGTCATTCTCAGTCATAAGAACCTGCATCGGGTTTCACCTTTTGCCTTCCTTCCTGCCACCCAGGGTAGGGAAAGGGCAGACCTGGCTGAGCAGAACCACACCCAGCCACACCCCATGGGTCAATCACTGGAGCTTCTGAAACCTGGGTGATGCCTGGTGCAGCTGCGTTCCTTCCTTTCCCCAGCCCAAGTTCCTGCCCCCAGCTTTGCCCCTGGAGGTCTCCGTCCTCTCTACATGCTGAGGAAAACTCTTGGCCCCAGCAGAGAGTGAAACTCCAAGGCCATCTCCCACCCACCCCAGCACTGGGTTTGGCCTGTTCCATCCAGGACCTGGTGCTTCTGGGCCTGGCATTTTGGCTTTGGCAAGAGAGTGAGAAGAGATATGAGCATGCTCCCGTAACAGAAAGTGCCATTCGAACTTGAAATAAAGAGACTGAGTGCATTGATTCAGGTGCGGAGGTGGCTGATCAGGTCTGACCCAATGAGGGGCTCAGGGTTTCCACTCAAAGACATCGATGGCGATCTGGGTCGCCTGCCATAAGGTCTCGCCCTCGCAAGCCTTGCTGTCAGAGTCCTCCTCCAGGACATGGAAGGTATGCACGTGGGCCTGCACAACCTTGCAGCCCTCAGGGGCCTCTGGCAGCATGGTGAGGGCCTTGGGGGCCTTCAGGTACACGCTGCCTGTGGGTGAGTGTAGCAGCTTCAGGAGCAGGCTGATGGCTTGTGCATCCAGGGCCACATACTTCTCAGCAGGCCACCAACACAGGGAATTTCTAACAGCCTGTGGGGGTTCTTCTCACCCTAGCCCTCTTTTGACCATCGTGCCTGCAGTCTCAGGGGAGGTGCCACCCTGTCCGCCTGCTGCAGGGATTCCCTGATTCATTCATGCAGCGAGACGCTGAGGCATGAACTGGGTTTCCCACCTCAGCACTCTTTTGGGCCAGGCAATTCTCAACTTGGGGCCAAAGCTCCACTGCTGTGACCTTTGGGTCTGGAGCAGCAAACAGAGCAAAGCCTTGTCCTCAGGAGCTCCACTTGGGGATGACAGAAAGTGATGGCAAGGATGGTGGTCACAGTGGACACAGGAGGATGCGGGGAGGCTGGGGAGGCCACAGTTTCAGAAAGAAAGCTCTCTCCTGGAAAGCCACTCTCCAGGTCCCACGGAAAGGGACCTCTGTGCAAACCTAAGAATGATGGGCTGGGATGGGGCCTGGGAACATGCATTTCCACAGACCACCCGGGGTCTGGTTCAGGGGCCACACTTGGAGAAATACTCACCCAGGCCTCTAATGAGACTCTCAGAAGAAAGAGAAGCCAGGACTTAGGGAAGGCAAGAGGGCCCCCCCAGCAAGGGCACGTGACCACAGCCAAGGCAGGAACTCTGGGGGTCGGTGACTGGCCCATCTTCACAATGAGGGAACCAGTGCAGGAACACCCCCCAACCACCGCAAGCTCTGAGTCTTTGTGCTCCCCCAGTTTTGAGGCCAGGATGTAAACTGTGATCCCATGTGGCCTGGGGTGAGAGACAAGACACTGCGCCTCCGTTTCCTCACCTGTGAAGGCAGACATCGCCTCGCTGGAGGGTTTTCTAAATGTGAGGTTTGGAGACAATGCCTGGCACACAGGAGGCTCTCAGTGACCGCTGGGTGTCAGGATCATCATCAGTGCTTTTCCTGTTCTCACCTTCCTCATGGGGAGGAGGTGCCAGACCCTCTCCTGCATCCTCCTGCAGGCAGGGGCCAGCGGGTCCAGGATGAGCTCCTTCCACAGCAGTGAGCGGATCAGACCCTTGCTGATGACACTGTGGGCCCCTGTAAGACAGGAAAGGGCACTGAGGGTGGACTGGCCACACCCCCTCCCATGCTGGTTGGCCTCAGGGCTCAGGAAGGATTTTGCAGAGCAACTAGGTGGGTTTGAAAAGAACTTGCAAATTCCCCATCAACCCCCAAAGCTGCCTGGCCAGAGGCCTGAGAAGCTAGCAGGAGGCTGTGGGTGAAGCCATGTCAGGGACTGAGTGAGAGGCCAGGCACAGAGGACCCAGGAAGGGCCAACCTTTGGTCACTGGCATCTCAGGGGGCATCTGCCATAGCAGGGCACAGTGGCCTGAGAGGCAGCAGCCACCCCTGGGAGATCTGGCAGCTCACTGCTGTGGGGTCCAGGCACACCAGGAGACCCTCCACTCTTCCCTACCACCGCCCCAGAGTAGGGGAGCCAACAAAGCTCGCCCTTCCCATCCTAAATATTTCAAAGGGGTTGGAGACCCACGCCTGGTCAGACCAGCCCTTGAGAAGAGCTTGGGTTCGACTCTGAGATGGAAGACCTAGAGTGTAGGCCGGTGTCTCACACACCAAAAAGAGCTGTGCCCCAACTAAAGGCGATGGGAAGCCATAGGCTCTGGCCAAGGGGTCTTGAAGGGACCTGGGGCTCTGTGGGAAGGGGGCTCCACATGGCACAGCTGGGGTGCAGGTACTGGGAGAAGTTACCATGAGGCAAGCCTCCCCCATAAACAGGCCCCACCTGGCTCCTCCCAGCTGGAGCTGGAAGCCTGGGAGGGAAGTGGTTGGTCCAGCCCCGAGAGCCTGTGGGGCAGGTAAGGGTGGAGAGAGTTTATGGAATGTGGAGGAGACAAGTCAGAGGGGTGAGGAGGGACATCAACCCCTAGAGGGGCCTGGGTAGACACTAGCTTTCACTAAAGAGTTACTATTTTGTCCACGATGAACTTGTTTGAGTTAAATTTTCTTTTTTTTTTTTCTGAGGTGGGGTCTCACTCTGTCACCCAGGCTGGAGTGCAGTGGCCTGAACTCAGTTCACTGTAACATCTGCCTCCCAGATTCAAGCGATTCTCCTACCTCAGCCTCCCAAGTAGCTGGGATTACAGGTGCACACCACAATGCCAGGCTAAGTTTTTTATTTGTAAAGATGGCATTTTGCCAAGTTGGTCAGGCTGATCTTGAACTCCTGACCTCAAGTGATCTACCCACCCTGGCCTCCCAAAGTGCTGGGATTACAGGCATGAGCCCGTAATTAGCCCATGACCGGCCTAATTTTTATTTTAAAATATCATATTAAAATATTATTTACCTTGATTCCTGAGATTCCTGGCCCCTCTTAAATTTTGCACCAAGGCCAGCATCTCACTGGCCTCCCCCCAGTCCTCTGGGTAGGGCAGGAATGGAGGCAGGGACAGGATGTCCACAGAGGATGGTGGCCGCTGCCCCACAGGGCACCCAGGCTCCTCCTTTTTCCCCTCCTCTCCCCCTCCTCCTCCCACTGCGTATGTGCCACCTCCACGCCCTTTTCCCCACTGGACAGGGGCCACCTCCCTGAGCACCAGGTGGTGGGCTCCAGATGATGTTGTGGGGGCCTTCCCTGGGGTCCCTGAGTCACTAGACCTCAGCCAGGGTCACCTCCTAGGACTGACCCCTAGGAAACCCAAGCCCACACAGGGTGCAGGTGCCTCTGAGGGAAAGGCCCTGGGGAGGGCCTGTGGGGGGACACAGTGCAGCCCCTCTCCCTGTGTAACCCCAGTCGTTGCCCTCTGTGTGTGGTGGGAGGTCCCCAGACAAAGCACTGAGGATCTGGGTTCATTTACAGCCTTCTGGGTCACAAGGGCCTGTTCATCACTGGTGAACTTTATACCCCACATGATAATCATTTCAGGGACAGCACCTCCATCTCAGTGGTCTCATAGGCAGGTCCTGCTGTGATCCCCTTTATACAAATGGGGATAGAGGCCAGAGAGGTGAGGCCACCTGCCCAAGTCACTCAGCTCATATCGCAGAGCTGGCAGAGTTGATGAGTACCTTGGACAGTTGCACCAAATGCCATGGATTGGGACGACTAGATCAAGATGTAATTTCACAGAAATAAAGGAAGGCCTTGTACTTTATTCCAAATATCAACTCTGAAAGGAACCGGATAATAAAGATAGTGTCAGCTCAGCAGCACTAGTGATTGAGAAAGTCACAGGGCTTTAGTTAGTCCAACTCCAGCTCTTCCCTGTCCCTGTCCCCTGAGCTGATGGAGCTGGCATGTGCACCTCTGTGGCCTCAGTTTCCCCTTCTGCAAAGTGAGGCTTCCTGATTGGTGAGGGCCTTGCATCCTGATGCCCACCCCTGCAGTGGCCGTGGTGAGGGCTTCCACGAGGAAAGCTGACCTTGTGCAACTCCAGCAGTGCCCCCATCGGGGGAGGGTTAAGACCAGTGGGTGCCAGGCTGGGACCGGGGTCTCAGTGTCCTGCAGGTACTTCCAGGCAAGGAGTCCCCATCAGGGTCAGGCTTTGTGCCAGGGCCGAGGTCCTGGAGGAACCAGATTTACCCCAACTCAAGTCCACAAAAGGAGGGGGTCGTGTGAGGTGACAGCCACGGGCAGTGTGATGCTTGCAGGACAGAGACTGGGACAGGGAAAGCCCGAGGGGTCTCCACAGAGGATGAGTGACAGGTGCAGAGGACACCTGGCAGGGGACTCCCAGGCATAGAGTCTCAGGAAGCTCCAGGTGGCCCACAGGGTTGGAGCAAATGAGTCCTGGGGTCAAAGTGGTCTAAGAGCAGGCTAGACAGGTACCAGGCCCAGACCCAGAGAACTCATCCCTGGGGGACAGACTCATCTGGGGAGTCCTGGAGGTCATTTGCAGGGAAATGATGAGACCAGACTTGGATGGGTGGGCAGGGGTGCGAATCCAGAACTAGGGACACCCCAGGGAGGGTGTTGTGGTGACCCAGGCAGTTTGACTGATATGAGGACAGATTCAGGAGAAGGAGGAACAGGAGAGGGAGGAGCAAGGACAACCCTGGGGTTTTTTGATAAACAGTGAAGAGAACACTGGGCATGTCAGCGCATCCTGTGTTTTAAACAAAAATGCCCAAGGGAAGTGGTGGTCTGCAAAGCATCCCAAGAAGGCAGCAAGGGCTTGGCTTGGTCTCCCCCAAGGCCATCCACTCATTGACTTGCTCATAAAGGCTTACTGGGGGCCAGGCTGGGGGACACAGGGAGGGTGGACCAAACAGAGGGGGACTGTCCAGTCAGGAGGACAGATCATGGCCCATTTTTGGAGCAATAAAGGGGGAGGGGGTCCCCCCTCTGCAGTGGGGGGATACCAATACTGGTCTCACTGATCAAGCAGCACTGGCTTGTGATGGGCACCCCCTCAAAGGCAGCAGTGCCAGTGGAGAGGAGACCAGGGGCTGTGGAGGGGAGCTCCTGGAGGACACGAAGGGAGAGGCTGACAGACCACATGGTCCTTGTGGCCTGCCTTTATCCTCAGATCCAGGAGGAATCTTTGGAGGGATTTGGGGAGGAGACTGACCATCAGATTTGTGTGCTTCTGGTGAGAGGCTGGTGTAGATCAGATTAGAGGAGGGAGGCCCAGGGTGGAGAGTGGGGGTAGCCAGGTCTGGGGGAGGTGGGGAGCCTGGAGGAGGCACAGATTTAAGCCACCAGGGGCCCAGATTGCTGTGAAATGGGTGGGTGAAGCTGAATTGGGGGCACCAGAGGCTGATGGGGAGTAGTGGGCATTCTCGGGGACTGCCCGAGGGAGACTGGATTTCAGAAACATGTATGAAAAATCATAAAAATGTACATTCCTTTTAATCAAGTCATTCCACTTCTAGAAATCTGTCTTGGGGAGATAAAACTTCAGCTAAAATTTCTTAATGTGTGGGAGGCTGAGGTAGGAGAATCGCTTGAACCTGGGAGGCGGAGGTTGCAGTGAGCCAAGGTTGTGCCACTGCACTCCAGCCTGAGCGACAGAGACTGTCTCAAAAAAAAAAAAAGAAAGTAAATGTGTTCATGGAGGAAAAAGTGGAAACAGCCTAAATGTTGAACAGTAGGGGGAGGTAAAGTAAACTACGTTACATCCACGGGTGGGGACATTAAATATTTAAGATAAATATGTTTTTGACAACTGTAATGACATAATAAACATTTTAAAACATTTAAACATTTGAAACATTTCTATTTTAATTTACAGTAAAGTTTACTCTTTTTGGTATAGCTAATAAAACCTAGTATAATTTTTAAAAAATCATTGACTCATGTAACTATCACAATTTCAATACAGAATATTTCCACCACCACCCCCATATTTCTCTAAGCACCCCTTTTTTAGAGATACAGTCTCATTCTGTCACTCAGGCTGGTGTGCGGAGGTGCAATCTTGGCTCACTGCAACCTCCGCCTCCTGAGTTCAAGCGATTCTCTTGCTTCAGCCTCTTGAGTAGCTGGAATCACAGGTGTGTGTCACCACACCTGGGTAATTTTTGTATTTTTAGTAGAGATAGGGTTTCGCCATGTTGGCCAGGCTGGTCTCAAATTCCTCACCCCAAGTGACCCACCTGCCTCAGCCTCCCACAGGGCTGGGATTACAGGGGTGAGCCGCTGCTCTCAGCCCTGATGTTCCTCTTAGAGTCAAACCCTTTCTCTACCCCAATCACGGCAACCACTGATCTCGTTCTATACTTTTACTTTCTACAAAATATCATAGAAATGCAAATGTAAAGGATGTGGCCTTTTTTTTTAATTAAACTTTTTATTTGGGGATAATTGTAGCTTCTCATGCGGTTGTGAGGAATAATACAGAGGGATCCTCGGTACTCCGGCCAGTTCCCTCAAGGGTAGCACCTTGCAGCTACAGTAACGGATCACAGCCAGGATATTGACACTGATACAGCCAGAACGGAAAGTTCCCTCCCAAACAGCCCTCATGCTGCCCTTTCGCAGAAACACCCACTTCCCACTGTCCCAAACCCCTCCTTAGCCCCTGGCAACCACTAATTTGGTGTCCCCTTGTATAATTTTGTCATTTCAAGAATGTTCTGCACATGGAATCGTATAGTATGTGACTTCTGGGGACTGGCTTTCTCCCACTCAGCAGAGTTTTCTGGGTTTTCCTCCAGGCGGCTCGGTTGCAACGTAGTTTGTTCCTTTTTAATGCTGAGTAGGAGTCTAAGTGTGTAACTTTCTGAGTCTGGCTTTCTGAGTTCAGTGTAACAATGTTGCAATTCATCCCAGTTGCCTTATGGATCAATAGTTTGTTCCCTATTATTGCTGAGCCTGATTCCATTTATGAAGGTCTCACAATGTGTTTAGCCATTCACCAGTTGAATGACAATTGGGTTGTTTCCACTTGTGTGTGTGTGTGTGTGTGTGTGTGTGTGTGTGTGTGTGGTGGGTCAAACCAGATGTTTCTGCTTCTTGCCAATGGTGAATAAAACCAGTATAAATATTTGCATACAAATTTTTGTTTGAACGTAAGTTATCATTCAATTTAGATAAAACCCTATGAGTAGGGTTTGCATGATATGCATAAACACATGTTTATTAGAAATCGCCAAATGGTTTTCAGAGAGGAGGCTGCTGGGGGTGGGGACATAGGGGTACAGGAGGGTTTGGTTAATGAAGCCTCTGCCAGCCCAGTTGGAAAATAGGCCTGTGTCCCAGCACTGAAGTGCCCAAATCCCGTGCCCAGACCTGAGCTAGACAGGGTCTCAAGATCACAGTCAGTCAAGGGTCAGAAGTGGCATCTTCTGCTCCAGAAGCTTCTGTTCCTGTGGGCCCTGCCCCCTCCTCAGGGCTCCACAGGAGCTGTTCAATACGCTGGGTGCTGTGCAAACTGTAGGGCACAGCCAGACACTCGGAGCTCAGAGGGACCCAGGGTGGGCAGGATTGGCCGAAGCTGGAAGTGGGTCCCTGCAGGTCACACCCCACCTGCTGCCTCCAGACCTTGGACATTTCATGGGGGCTGGGCCAGTTACAGGGAGGGAAAGGGAAATGGGGACCCTTTCAATTGCTGCCCTGGGACCCTAAGATCTTGGGTGGTGACAAGGAACCTTGAAGCACAGCTGTCCCCAAGAGGCCTTCCTGAAGTCCATGGACAGGACTTCAGACTGGAGAGTTACTCATCTGTTTTTCCATCAGTGTGTCCATCCATGTATCTGTCCATGCACACACACCCCCATCCTTCCACAAGCCCCCTGAGGCCTCCTGGGGCCTGATCTATATAGACCCTCAGCTCCTGATGTCCCAGGCAAGGCAGGATTGGCCTCGCCCAGCCCCGGGGGGACCTGAAGTGTGCCTGCTCATGCACTGTGGGAGAAGGGGGCTGTGGCACTGGGGTCCCCTGGGAGTACTTGTCCCTGCCCAGCCCAGAGCTCAGGTTGCAGGTGAGACCCTCTGTGAAGAAGACAAGGGGCAGGGGATACTGGGGATTCCACATCAGCAAAGGTGGCCTGGTGGCAGTGGCAACCTCAAACAGGCCTGGGAGCTGGAACCAGGGCTGGAGGGCAGAGGGAGGAAGGGCATGCTGGAAGATGGGTGTGAGCAAAGGCACAGGAGTGACCTTAGTGGCCCTTCTGTCAACAGGGATATGGCAGTTACACATGGGCCCCCATGGAACCATCCTGAAGGATCATCTCAGAGACCCTAGAACCTGTCCACCATGCCACCTGCCCTGGCACCCTGCCCACCACCCAGAAATTCCTTCCATTCTGCCACATGGCTGGGCCCTGCACTGGGCCAGGACTTCATGGGGGAAGGGGACAAGGGAGGGAGGGGATCTGGGCCCTGCATGGGACACAGGCAGTGACCACCTGGTAAAGAAGACTATGATCTCGATTTCCTGACCTGGTGATCCGCCTGCCTCGGCCCCCCAAAGTGTTGGGATTACAGGCATCGACCGCTGCACGCAAATTACAACTTTTTTTTTTTTTTTTTTTTTTTGAGACAGAGTCTCGCTCTGTCACCCAGGCTGGAGTGCAGTGGCCGGATCTCAGCTCACTGCAAGCTCCGACCCCCGGGTTCCCGCTATTCTCCTGCCTCAGCCTCCCGAGTAGCTGGGACTACAGGCGCCCGCCACCTCGCCTGGCTAGTTTTCTTTGGTAATTTTTTAGTAGAGACGGGGTTTCACCATGTTAGCCAAGATGGTCTGGATCTCCTGACCTCGTGATCCGCCCGTCTCGGCCTCCCAAAGTGCTGGGATTACAGGCGTGAAAATTACAACTTTTTTCCATAGCGTATATCCTAATTTATCTTTACAGCAATAGTGTATAAGATTTCCCCTTTATCCAAATCCACACCAGCATTCCTTTTAATTTTTAAGATAATTTCAGTAACATGCATCTAGTAGGTGTGGGATGGTATCTGAATGTGGTTTTGGAGTACATTCTCTTCTGATGCGCAGTAATGGTGAGGACCTTTTCTCTTATGTGTTTATGTATTTTATGTCATTTATGCAGTGATGTCTGTTGAGGTTTTTTGCCCAGTTTTAGTTTGGATACGTATTTTTCATGCTTTTTTTTTTCTTCGGTGTACATGTTTGTTAACAACCAGTTATCACTTCTATGATTCCCTCATATTTTCTCACAATCTTTTTCTTTTTTGAGACCAGTCACTCTCACCCAAGCTGGATCACAGTGGCACATCACAGGACCATGTAGATTGGAATATTGGCTACCTACAGCTTTGCAACACAATTTGACATCAGGAATTGTGAGTCTTCCAATTTCGTTTGTATTTCTCAGGATTCCTTAGATGTTCAGGCCTGTTTGTGGTTCCATGTTAATATTAGCATTGTGTATTTACACTTTTTTTTGGACGGATGTGTTGCTCTGTCGCGAGGCTGGAGTGCAGTGGTGCCATCCACCTCCCACGTTTAAGTGATTCCCCTGCCTCAGCCTTCCAAGTAGCTGGGACTACAAGTGCACACCACCATGCCCGGCTAATTTTGTTTTTTGTGTTTTAGTAGAGATGAGGTTTCATCATGTTGGCCAGGATGGTCTTGATCTGGCCTGGTGATCCACCTAACTCGGCCTCCCAAAGTGCTGGGATTACAGGTGTGAGCCACTGTGCCCACTCACTTTTTTTTTTTTTTTTTTTTGAGATGGAATCTCACCCTGTCACCAGGCTAGAGTGCAGTGGTGTGATCTCAGCTCACTGCAACCTCCACCTCCCGGGGATTCTCCTGCCTCAGCCTCCCAAGTAGCTCGGACTACAGGCATGTGCCACCATGCCCAGCTAATTTTTGTATTTTTAGTAGAGACGGAGTTTCACCATTTTTGCCATAATGGTCTCGATCTCCTGACCTCATGATCCACCTGCCTTGGGCTCTCAAGATGCTACGATTACAGGTGTGAGCCACCGCACCCGGCCTATAGTTCTTCAATGTTTTGTCTATAATAAGGCATGTAAGCAGAGGGTATACTGGGACATTTTTAACTCTCTGGGACTTTTTTGTTTTTGTTTCTGTTTTTGTTTTGAGATAGAGTTCCGCTCTGTTGCCCAGGCTGGAGTGCAGCGGCATGATCTTGGTTTACTGCAACCTTTGTCTCCCAGGTTCAAGTGATTTTTGTGCCTCAGCCACCCAAGTAGCTAGAATTACAAGTGTGTGCCACCATGCCCAGCTAATTTTTGTACTTTTTAGTAGAGACAGGGTTTTGCTACATTGGCCAGGCTGGTCTCGAACTTCTGACCTCAGACAATCACCCACCTCAGCCTCCCAAGGTGCTGGGATTACACACATGAGCTACCTTACCCAGCCTCATCAGAGACATTTTGATATATGTGTATTTTGGGTGATTATTTAATCAGGGTACTTAATATAACTATTCCTTCATACAGGTATTATTTCTCTGTGGTGAGAACACTCAAAATTGTTCCCTTCTAGCTTTTTTTGAAAAATACAATACAGGCCGGGCGCGGTGGCTCAAGCCTGTAATTCCAGCACTTTGGGAGGCCGAGACGGGCGGATCACGAGGTCAGGAGATCGAGACCATCTTGGCTAACACGGTGAAACCCCGTCTCTACTAAAAAATACAAAAAACTAGCCAGGCGAGGTGGCGGGCGCCTGTAGTCCCAGCTACTTGGGAGGCTGAGGCAGGAGAATGGCGTGAACCTGGGAGGCGGAGCTTGCAGTGAGCTGAGATCCGGCCACTGCACTCCAGCCTGGGTGGCAGAGGGAGACTCCGTCTCAAAAAAAAAAAAAAAAAGAAAAGAAAAATACAATACAATATTGTAACCAGAGTCACGCAGCTGTGGAACAGGACACTAGAATGTATTCCTCCCAACTAACTGTAACTTTGTTTCCATAACCAATCCCTCCTATCCTCCCCTCCTTCCCCAGCCTCAGGAAACCACTCCTGTTCTTCCTGCTTCTTGTATTAGGTTTTTGGATTCAATGTGAGTGAGGTCATGCAGTGTTTGTCTTTTTTGCTTGGCTTATTTAACAGAATGTTTTCTGGGTTCATTGGTGTTGCCCTAAATGAAAATTGCATTATTTTTTATGACCGAAGAGTATATCATGGTATATATTTACTTCATTTTCTTTGTCCCTTCATTTGCGGGTGAACAGGTAGGCGGATTCCATCATCCTAGCTGTTGTGAATAGTGATGCAATAGACATGGAAAGGCAGATGTCTCTTCAATATCCTGACTTCCTTTGACTGTGTAGCTAGTAGTGGGATGAATAGATCATATGGTTATGTACTTTCAGTTTTTTCAGGAATCTGCAACTGCTTTCTGTAATGTATATAGTAATTGACCCTCCCATGAACACTTCTTTTTTCCTGGAAACTCACACCAGCATTTGTGTTTGTATTTTTGTCATATTCATTTAAATAAGTGAGATGCTTTCTGCGTATGGTTTTGATTTCCATTTTGTGCAGGATTAGTAAAGTAAACCACATTTTTGTAAAGATAGAGTCAGTCTTATGTCTTCTTTGCCGAAAAGTCTATTCAGGCTCTTTGCCCAATTTTGGTTTGGTTACTCATTTCTCTTTTGGTTAGTTTTTTTGCTGGTTACTAACGTTAGTAGTTTGTGCCTTTTGGAAACAATGCCTTATCAGCTGTATGTTTCCCCAAACTTTTTTTCTCACCTTTAGGATGCTGTTCTTTTTTGTATTTTTCTCTGCCCCCTTCCCCCAAACCAGACTCTGATGGAGTCTTTGTCACCCAGTCTGGAGTGCAGTGGTGCAATCTCGGCTCACTGCAACCTCCGCCTCCCAGGTTCAAGCAATTCTCCTGCCTCAGCCTCCTGAGTACCTGGGATTACAGGTGCTTACAACCATGCCTGGCTAATTTTTGTATTTTTACTAGAGACAGCGTTTCACCATGTTGGCTAGGCTGGTCTCAAACTCCTGACCTCGTGAGCGACCATGCCTGGTCTAGGATGCCTTCTCTTTGGGTTCATTTGTTCTCTCCTGTGCAGAGGCTCTGATGTTGTACTTAGTCTCTCAGGTTTATATTTGCATTTGTTGGCAGTGATGTCAGTGTCCCATCCAAAAAAGAGATTGTTAAGCCATTTTATTGTCTATGTGTATTTTCCACCTAATTTTTCCTTTTCTTTTTCTTTTTTCTTTGTGCAACCTGTGTGCACAGGGTCAAGTTTTCCCTAAATATATGCTTATCCCATATTTTCTCCTTGGAGTGTTTTGCTCTCCGGACTGAATTTAACTGTTTGATTGATTTTTCATAGATTTTTGTGTATTGGGCAACATAGGGGTGCTAGTTCAATCTTGTGCACATGACTACCCAGTTGTCTCAGCTGTTGTGTCTTTGGTGTGCTTTTGAAAAATGTCTGCACTAATTTTGGATTGATTACTTGGCTCCCTCATTTTGTCCATTTGGTTGTCTTTCTATGTTTATGCCAGTCAGTGATTGCCTGGATGACTGTAGGTTTTGTTTTGTCTATCATCCATGTATCTATCTATCTATCTATCTATCTATCTATCTATCTATCTATCTATAATACATCCTAATCCTATTTTTTTTTTTTTTTTTTTTTTTTTGTAGACTGGTTATTGCTCTGTCACCCAGGCTGGAGTGCAGTGCTGCAGTCTTGGCTCATTGCAGGCTTGACCTCCTGGGCTCAAGTGATCCTCTCTCCTCAGCCTCCCAAGTAGCTGGGACTACAGGTGTGCACCACCATGCCCCACTAATTTTTTTATACTTTTTGTAGAGGTAGGTTTTGCCATGTTGTCCAGACTTCTCTTGAACTCCCAGGCTCAACTGATCTGCCTGCCTCAGCCTCCCAAGGTGCGTGAGTACTTGTGGGAGCCACTGTGCCCAGGGAAACCCTGTTTTTTTTTTTTTTAAATAGACTTTTATTTTGATTAAAATGTAGGTTAGTTACACGTGAACATTTGATGACACTGAGGCTTGTGGCCACTGACCCCATCACCCAGGTAGAGAGCAAAGTGCCAATCAGGTGATTCTTCTGCCCACACCCGCTTTCTGCCTCCTTTTTTCATCTGATAGTCCCCAGTGTCTATTGTTTGCATCTTTATGTTTGAATGTATTCACTGTTTAGCTCCCACTCATAAGTGAGAACATGGAGTGTTTGGTTTTCCGTTCTTGCCTTGGTTTGCTAAATGTAATAAGCCCCAGGTCTATCCACGCTGCTTAGGACATGATTGTGTGTTCTTCTTATGGCTGTGTAGTATTTTGTGGTGTGTATGCACCACATTAAAAAAAAAAAAGTCAATCCACTGTTGCTGGTCACCTAGGATGCTTCCACGTCTTTGTTCTTGTGAACAGCATGGCCATGAATGCAGGAGAGCTTGTGTCTTTTTGAAGAAGGATTTATTGTCTTTTGGGTAGATACCAAGTGTAGTGGAATTGCTGGGTCTGATGGTAGTTCTGTTTTAAGTTTTTTGAGAATCTCTACACTGCTTTCCACGGTGTGAACTAGTTTTCACGTTGACCAAGAGTGTAGCACCGTTCCCTTTCCTTTGCTGCCTCCCAGCATGTTGTTTTGACTTTGGAAAAATGTCCATTGTGACCAATGTGAGATGGTATCTCATTGTATTTGGGAGTTGCATTGCACTGATGATTAGTGACGTTGTGCATTTTTTCATGTGGGTTGATCACTTGAACGTCATCTTTTTATTTTATTTTATTTTTTGAGACAGTGTCTCACTCCGTTGCCCAGACTGGAGTGCAGTAGTGCAATCTTGGCTCACTGCAACCTCTGCCTCCTGGGTTCAAGCAATACTTCTGTCTCAGCCTCCTGAGTACCTGGGATTACAGGCGAGCACCACCATGCCCAGTTAATTTTTGAATTTTTAGTAGAGATGAGGTTTCACCATGTTGGCCCGGCTGATCTCAAACTCCTGGCCTCAAGCTGTGTGCCTGCCTCAGCCTCTGAAAGTGCTGGGATTGCAGGCATGAGCCACCATGCTCAGCCTGTTCCCTTAAATTTCTTTACAAAAATTTACCCTATGGTAAAGATGTACCACCAGAGGGTAGAATGAGACACTTTGGTCTATGCATATATTGTGTAGTGATGAAATCAGCGTATTTAACATCTCTCTTTCCTCATAGAGTTATTATTCCTTTGAGGTAAGGACATTCAAAATACTCGTTTCTAACTTTTTTGAAAAGTACACTCTGATAATGTTAGACCTAGTCACCCTGCTGCTGTGGAAAAGAACTACAGGTTTCATTCCTCTCATGGAATATGTAACTTTATACCTGTTTCCAATCTCTGACCATGCCCCAGCTTTGAACCCCAACCCGTGATAAGAACAGTTATGCTTACTAGTTCTATGAAATAAGATTTTTAGATTTCACCTGAGTGAGACAACGTGATGTTTGTCTTTCTCTCCGTAGTTTATTTCTTTTTTCTTTTTTGCTTTATTTATGTATTTATTTTTTTGAGATAGTGTCTGGCTCTGGTTGCTCAGGCTGGAGTGTAGGGGTGCGATCTTGGCTCACTCCCACCTCAGCCTCCCGAGTAGCTGGGACTTTTGAGAAATGTCTCTTCAGGTTCATTGCCCAACTTTGGCTGGGATACTTGGTTTTGCATGTTTTGCTTCTTAGTAGCATTAGTTTCTCGTGCATACCATGTAACAACCTCTTTCAGATAAATGATTCCTCATCATGCCCCCTCTATATGAAGAATGCCTTCTCATTATTAATTACTTCATTGCTCCCTTTACCATTCTGTAATTCTTGAGGTTTTTTGTTTTTGTTTTTGTTTTGTTTTTTTTCCCCACGTGTTGAGTTTTCCTTTTGTTAGCAGCGATTTTGGGTCAGGCCAGAAAGAAAAATCACAATTTTGATGCATTTCATTGATTTTGAGTATATTTTCCATATATTTCCTAACTGTTTTTTCTTTTTGCAACCTAGGAGCATAGATTAAGTTGCCCTGATCTTCCACTCACTCTGTGTTTTCCTGTAGGAGTTTTATGCTTTTGGGTCTTGTGTTTAGGTTTTCATTTATTTCGAGTTGGTATTTGTGTATTGTGTAACATAAGGGTCCTATTTCATTCTTTTTCATGTGGATATCCAGTATTTTCAGATTCATTAATTGAACAGACCTCCCACTCCTCATTGCGTCATCCAGACATTCTCTTGAAAACAGTGTGTTGACTCCATACAGATGTACATTTAGGTTCTGTTATGTCTGCATGGTTTCACTGTTAGGCCACTGCAATAGTCTTTGGATGAGTAGATCTTTTCCATGTAATTTGAAATTGAACAGTGTGAGGCCTCCAAACAAGGTTGTATTTCCTAGGATTGCTTTGCATGTTTAGAGTCTATGGTAGTTCCATGTGAATTTTTAGCTATGTATAGTTACATTTCATGATAAGTTTGGTTCATACTGCATGTCCAGAATGAGGGGTGCAATGGGGATATTGCAGTACTTTTATCCCTTTATCTGTGCATGAACAGGTAGGTTGATTGGATGCCTTCGCTATTGTGCATAGTGATTCAGTCGCCATAGGAAGGCTGATATCTCTTCAACATAACAGATTCCATGTGATTTCTGTGTGTAACCAGTGGTGGGATTGCTAGGTGAATGGGTAGTTGTAAAATGTTTAAGATACCTTCAACTGTTCCGCTTCGTATGTATAGTAATGTACATTCTCACCAATAGTGTATAAAATCTCTTTTTCTGCACTTCTACATTGGCCACTGCCTGTGAATGTATGGGTTTTTTGTTGTTTTTGGTAAGTTTCATTCTAATTAGAGTGAGAGGTATCTGAGTGTGGTTTGCACTTAGACATTTGTGTGAGGATTAGTGAAACTGAGCAACTTCTCTGTGACCTGTCAGTCAATTCCCTGATTACTTTTCAGATGTGCCTGTTCAGGTTCTTTGCCCAGTTTTAGCTTGGGTATTAGGTTGTGTTCATTTTCCGAGTTAGAGTAGTGTTAGTTTGTCATGCATGTTAGATTGCAACCCCTTTCACAGATATGATTCTGCTGAACTTTCTTTCAATCTGTAGGATGTCTTCTTTTTTTATTATTATTATACTTTATGTTCTAGGGTACATGTGCACAACATGCAGGTTTGTTGCATATGTATACATATGCCATGTTGATGTGCTGCACCTATTAACTCGTCACTTACATTAGGTATATCTCCTATTCTATCCCTCCCCCAACCCCCGAACCTACCACAGGCCCCAGTGTGCGATATTCCCCTTCCTGTGTCCAAGTGCACTGTTCAATTCCCACCTATGAGTGAGAACATGCGGTGTTTGGTTTTCTGTTCTTGCAATAGTTTGCTGAGAATGATGGTTTCCACCTGCATCCATGTCCCTACAAAGGACATGAACTCATCAGGATGCCTTCTTTAATGGTTCGTTGTTTCTCTTTCCCATGCGGAAGCTCTAAGATAATGTATAGTCCCATGTGTTTGTGTTCACATTTGCTAGCAGTGATTTTTGTGTCCCATCCAAAAAGAACAAAAAATAAGAAAGAAAAAGTATTGCCAAATCAATTGCATGGTCTAAGGGTTTGTTGCCATAGATAATTTTTGCTTTTGTTTTCTTTCTTTTTTGCAAACTGCATGCATAGATACAAGTTTTGCTGAAATAAACTCCCACTTTTCTTATAGGAGCTTTGTGGCTCCAGGACTGGATTTAAGTGTTTTATTTTGTGCTGATTTGGGGGTATTATATTTCAGACCCTGAAATGTTGATTTCTTTGACTTGTTTTTGTCTGATATACCACAGTGGGGCTTGTGTTCAAATTAAGCTGTGGGACATCCTTTAGATACTGGGTTCAAACAATTCTCTCCTTCCTTGATGTTCCCTTAGGGGAGAGGTGGCAGAAAGTCTGGGAAGATCCATAGTGGGAAAAGTTTATCTGTATTTCCTGGAGACTCATGGCCAGCTCCCTTCTGCACAGGACTTCTGGAGAAGGCCAGCCCTACCGATTGCTTAAATACCTCCTATCTCCAGCCCTTCAGTAAATATTTAAGTGATTCATTAAATATTTACAACTTAAAAAAGTAGAGTAACCCGGTGGAACTTGAATTTAACTAGAATTTAAGTTTGAGAGTAACTGGTCAGTAGAACAAGTGACATAGATTGGGTGACATACTGTGGTTTTTAAGTGTTTTTTAGTTTGTTTGTTTTATTTTTTGTTTTCCTTAAACAGAGTTAGCAATAATTAATTTGAATAAAGAAGAAAAACATTGAACAGTTGGCAGGCGTAATGCAAACGCTATTCCATGACTTGTTCAGCCATAGCCTCAATGTGACATGCTAGACTATGAATCCTAAAGACTGGTATACGGTTACTGCACTGGAGTTACTGTTCTCATTCCAACACTATAGAACATTCTGAGTAGTGTTTTAAAATTTTATTTTAACGAAATTTAAGGAAAAAACCCGTTACTTACACACTAAATAAAATAAACATAAAATGGTTTCCCGCCTGACATGCAAAAGTCCCATGGCCTGATCCTGGCCAGCAGGAGCAGCTGGTGTTGAGGAGTGGGGTCAAGATGTAGCTGAGCTGCCAGCCACCTAGATGTGGTTTCCTGGTGTCACGGCCTGGGTGAAGGATGATGCAGAGCTGGTGTTCTGGCCAGCATCCCAGTGCGGCCCCAGCCACTGCAGGATGTTTCCAGCCTACTGGGATTCGGGCTCCAGCTGACAGGACAACTTATGGCTGCAGGACAGAGAGGCAGCTGTGAGGCCACCATGAGCCACACATCAGGTCCCCTCTCATTGCCTGACCAGCTGGAATCCTGGGTCCCCAGCAGTCCCCATGCAACAGGGCTTGATGCTGATGGTGGAGTCATGGCCATAGGCTCTCTGCTGCTGTCCACAGGAGAGCCTCCTCTAGGCCAGGTGGGGTGGCTGACACCTGTACTGTCAGTACTTTGGGAGGCTGAGGTGGGTGGATTGCTTGAGGCCAGGAGTTTGAGACCAGCCTGGACATCATCGTGAAACCCCACCTGTACCAGAACAACAACAGGAGAACAACCGGACATGGTGGTGGATAGCAGTAATCCCAGCTGCTTGGAGGCTGAGGAAGGGCTTGAGCCCAGGAGGCAGATGTTGCAGTGAGCAGAGATGGTGACACTGCAGTGCAGCCTGGGCGACAGAGCCAGACCACGTTAAAAAAAAAATGGAGAGCTTTCTCCCACCCTCTGCCCATCTCCCAGGCCCTCACCTCTCCTTGTCACTGAGCTGCTCCATTCTTGAGAAACAAGTGACAAATTTCTCCAGAGGCTGAAGCCTGTAATTCATGGCAGCCACTTGGAGTAGCTGCAATTCCTGCAGAACTCGGACCTCCTAGAGACAGAGGACAGGATGCTGACAGGGCCTGGGTGGAAGACACTGAGGGGACCTTTGGCAGGCAGGGAGAAGGGGCTGGTCCCTGGGGCCGTTCTCTGAGGGGGCCCCATGCAGCCCCCAGCCTGTTCTCAGAGTTGGATGTAAATAGGCCCTCCTGCAGGAATTGGTCTTTCATTCCAGTGCCTTTCCCACTTTCTCCACTGGGATAGGTCTCCTCCTCCTGTGTGTGTCAAACCCTCCCAGTAAACCTAAGATGTAGAGGATGGAGCCAGGGAGTGTCCTGTCCAGGGTGGACTGTGACGTCCACATCCCCAACCTCATCCAACGTGAATGTCCCAGCTGCTCACCTTTCTCCTCTTGTTGGTGTTGCCCTGGAAGTCAGATAGAGCCCATCAGAAAGGTCCCTGGCCCACAATAGCCCCACCCCATCCCTTCCCATGCTGCATTACTGCCAGGGCCACCAGGGTCAGGGGATGTGCACATGACACAACGTGAACCTGCCTCAGGCTCCGGGCTCTAGGGCAGTGGGCATGGGAGCTGAGGCTCAGGGACCTTCTGCCCCAACCCTTGAGATGACAGACAGAGAAACTGAGGTCTCCCTTAGAAAGAAAGTGCTCAGTTACCCTGGAATTGCCTGCCCTTGGAAAGGCTCAATTTCACCCTCCTATTATGGGACTACCCTAGGGAGAGGCTGAGTCCAGCTCAGCCCACACCTCAGCAGCGCTGCAGTCAGGCAGCTCTGCAGCTTCACCTCAGGGATAGGGACTGGTGACTGCCATGGAGCCTCTGTCAGTCAGAGGTAATGAGATGGGCCTGACACTCCCACCCACAGGAGCAGCTGTGAGGCTCTCAGGAGAGGAGGTTTTCCAAGGGCTAAGATCTAAGGGCTCCTTCCAGGCCCCTGTCCTCCCAAGCCTCAGGATCCTGGTTCCCAACCAGGCTGCCCCAGGGTCACTCACATCCAGATCGTCCGGGATGGCTGAATCCAACCTGTGTAACTCAGTCAGAAAATCCCCCAGGAAGGGGACCACGCCCTGTGCCATGGAGGGGTGGGGAGGTGGGAGGGGTAGTGGTGATGAGTATTGACCCTCAGGTGCTTGCCCAAGGCCCTGTCCCATGAAATCCCATCAGCCCCTGTGTCCCAGAACCCCCGTCCCCAGGTCTCCCAGTTGTAGCAGCCGAAGACCCTCAGCTGCCTTTCCCAATTCCCTGCCTCCTCTATTCCAGCTGACCTCCAAGTCTGGCAATCACTCCTAGTTACCTCTATGGTGGGATTTTAACAAGTCACAAGGGCCTGTGGTCCCAGCCTTACCCTAGGGACACTCTGAGTTCTGCTTTCCCAGACCCTTGCTCTGGTCTCTCCAATGGAGGTTTTCCAGGCCCAGTGGCCATAGGAGGGCAGGGCTGGGGAGGAAGCCCCCGCTGTGTTGATATGGAGGCCTCCAGCTGGTGGGGAAAAGAGCCCTGTCCTCTGATCCCCTGCGGTCCCTCCATGCCACAGTCTCACTCACCTCCTTCTGCCTCTGTAGCCTCATCTGGGCTCTCTGGGGGTTCCTCTCCTGGGTGGCCACCTTAAAGCTCCCCGCCTGCCAGGTGTCAGGGACAGGGACAGTGAGGCTCTCCTCCCTTCCCCCAGTTACACCCCAGCCACCCCACACTTGGATCTCCAGGGACTGGCGTGAGTCACCTGGCACAGTGCTCATACCACTGGCCAGCTCCACACTCCCTGTGTGTGTCACCCACTCATGCAGCCGGGCCTCCCTGAGACTGTTTCCTTTCTGTAAAGAGCCATGAAAACCACAGCTACCTCACAGGACCTCCTGAGTACTGTTTCCTGTAGCTGTTGTCATTGTTCTCCCCCTCATCCCTCTGAGGAAGAACCATTCACGAGCACCCTCCAATTGCTTTCTTTTCTTGAACCTCATTTCCACCCTGTGAGGCCTGCACTACAGGCTCAGCATCCCTTCATTTTCCAGATAAGGAAACAGAGACCAAGAGTGGGCAGTGACTCCCCAGGGCCCCAAAAGAGAAGGCACCTCCTCCCCATCCTGGAGGCTCTGTCTCGGCTGCCCTCACCCCATATCCCAGCACCACCACCCATCAGGGTCTTGTTCTTTGGAGTCTCTGAGTGTCTAGGTCTCCAGCCTTGCAGAGTCGTGATGGGAAAGGGACAGGGCATTTTAGGAGACCTGGTTAAGTGGCACCTGCCTATCTGAGCCCCACTGGAGTCTCTGCCACACAAACTGGGTTTGCACCATGCCAAATCCATGGTTTGGCCTCTCCAGTGATCCCCCAGGGGAGTTCCGTGCACAGAACTCTCTTCCTCCACTCAAGATGTGGCCTCCTGAGGCGACATCTCTCACGGACATGGCAGGGTTTTCCAGAATCCTGGGTGGGGTGACATGTTGCCTTCTCATTTGCATGGAGGTTTCTGAGATCTGGTCAGGGAGGATCCCCTAGGAATGCATGGATCCCCCAGATACTTGTCATGAGCATGTGTCACTGCTAATTGGTGAGAATCCTGTGACATGACCATTTTTAGATGTCTGCAAAGGGCAGAGTGGGGAGTCCCAGCAAACACATACATCTGTCCTGAGTTTGCCCATTGGGACCCATAGCTGGGCAGTCTACTGGACTCCCTGGCACATGAGCTTCCTCTGTTGTGGTTCCCTCTTTCCCCCAGTGTGGACTGCAGTCCCTGCCCATGGAGGTGCGCTGCAGACAGAAGCAGCAGCGGAGGCCTGGCTTCCTGAGGATTTGCTGCCAGTTTGAGGAAGAAGGAAAGTCCCACCTACCATGACCACCCCCCAGCCTGGAGAAGCTCCATGCCAGCAGCATGGACCAGCATGGGAGCCAGAGTCCTGCTAATGCTGCAGCTCATCACCCTCACTCAGAAGCCCAGCAGCCATTGCCACATCCCATTTCCAGGGCCTGCTGCCCCCGTGCCCCCACGTGCCCATCGACCCACACACCTCTCCTCCTGTTTGCCCAAAGTAGGCATGGAGGGAATTTTTCAAGTCCACTTTTAGTAGGTAAGTCAAAACATTACAAAATAACCACTGCACACCGGGATCAATGCCCTTCCAAACTCACTCTTTCCTCTGACCCTTAAACACTTGTCCCACATCTCCCAGACTCCACTGTACCTTGATCAGCAGGTCCCTCTTCACTGCAGTGTCTTTTTTGCAGAGTTCTTTTAGATATTTTGAGCTTTTGCTATTGATAGAAGAAAGAAAAAAGGGTAAATTTGGGAATCACGGGGGAGATTTGTGAATTCCAATCCCTTTTGTTTGAAAACCCAGTGAATCTCAGCTTCCTGCGTGAGAGTTTCCAGTGGGGTCGTCTGATGACAAGGGCTCCAGAGGACCAGGGTGGGACTGTCATGCTCCTCCCCTGGCGCATCTCCACTTCACATGAGCCCCTGCGTGTTCACAGTTAGCTTCCAGCTGGACACAGTTCCACTGCTGGGTACAAACACCTGAAAGCCTCCAGTTGGCTCCAGTCTGTTCCTGATGGTTAAAAAACCTTACTCCTGAGTTAGAAATCCTGCCTAGGAGTCCAGGGCAGCTTAGTGACCACACCCACCAGCCCATCCCTGCCTCCAGTGTCCCTGGTCTCCAAGAACCTTTCAGAGTCGTTGAGGGCACATGGGGAGACCTATGGGTCCCTAAGTCAACACTGGTGCTCCCGTGGAGGGAGCCTCCTCACCTGGACACTGCTGCCCACGTCTTGTGTAGCCGATGTATTGGGTTGCTGCGCAGAGCAGAGACGATGGCGTGCACCGCGGAGAAGTTGTTGAGGCGTAGGCACTCCTGGAGAGGGAAGAGTGAGCTGTGAGGTCCAGAGTTGGAGCCCGACCCACTTCAGCCTCAGTCCCCTCTGCTGAGATCTCCCTTCCTGAATGAAGCAGAGGCCCAGGGAGCCTCAGGAGGGTACACCTGGGGCTGAGTGAATGTCACTCATCTAGAAAGATTTCAGTTCAACCCAAGGAAGGTCCCAGGTCAGACGTGAGCAGCCACCACTGGGCCATGGGGGTCAAGGTCAGGGAAGCTGTGGGAAGAAGGGCCTAGGGAATGTGTAGGGCTCAGGCTAGAGATACAGATGCCAATCGTGAAAGCCGATGGAGGAGAAGAGGCAGTTCCCCATTTTTAAGAGAGGGAATCCCAAGGCCCAACCATGGCTTACCCTGGCCACCTTGATCCAGTGCTCCACCACCCTGGCCCTATCCTGGACCCTCATGCTGTGGTCCCCAAGGCAGGAGGTGGTGACACAGTTGGCGAGCCTGTTGAAGTGTGCAATGGTGGCACAAACTGTGGGTGCCACGTGCTCACTCCCCTTCTGATGTCGTTGGCCCCAGATGGAGCCCAAGCATTCGTAGAGCTCCACCTTCTTGAACAGATCCTTTGGGGAAGGAGGAGAGTGTCATGGACACAGCACACCCCAGCTCAGAGTCACCCACAGTCCCAGGCAGGGACTGAGCTCACAGTCATCCACAGTGTCTGGCAGGAACTGAGCTTGAGCTCAGAAAGCTTTAAAATATGCTCCAGACTTGTGGGAGTCCCTGGGTTTGGTTTTCTGCCCACCGAGGGCCCTGAATGCATCATGGCCTAGAACCCAACAAGGGTGGGAAGAGAGAGTGACATTTTCTCCCAAGCCATCCTCATTCCAAGAACTAGAAGGTGGCTCAGGCCTCCCCATCCTGAGGCCTCATCTTCCTCCCATCCCAATCAGCCCTCTACTCCTTCTCTCCCTACTGGTGCAGTTTCCTTGCAGCAGCTGCAACCTTGGGCTCTGTTTGGGTGTCTGCCATAGAATCTAGTATGCATCAGGTACCTAATAAGTGCTGAGGGTAGTGAGGCTCCTGAGCAGCTGGGTGAGTGACCCATGGCCCTGCCTGCCCCTCAGTGGTCACCTGCCCTGTCCTGCTTGAAAGTCCATCCCCTGTTGTTCAGTCTGCACAGTCACCCTGTGCAGCTGGCACGGGTCATTTCCCATCTCTGCTGTCCACATGCAGACAGGGAAGGCTTGTGGGTGAGGAAACTCATCCAGATCCCATGGTTGGTAAGCAGTGGGGCTGAAACTGGACCCAGGGCATTGGCCGCTCCTCAGAGACAGGCTGGCCTGAGACAGCTGGTGCCAGAGGCACAGCCTGCGAAGCCCAGCTGCTCACCGCATCCATAAGGGTCAGCTGCTCTGCCAGCAGCCTGGGAGGGAAGGTCGTGATGTCCGGCAGCTCCTCAGTGTGTTGGCTCTGGACAGTCCCGGGACAGGGACAGGGGGACTCTGGGGCTGACTGTGGCTCCAGCACTGTTCCTGGAGGGGGCCCTTCCCCTGGTGCTGGTGCTGATGCTGAATGTAGATATCCTGGTGCATCCAGGGCTACAGGTGACTCTGGCTCTAGAGCAGGCCGCAGGTCCGCCAGCAGTGGTGGTGCTGGCTCCAGGGCCAGCATTGTTAATGCATGTTGCCCAGGAGGTGAAGCAGGATCTGGAAAAGGTCACCATTCCAGTCACTCTTCACTGGGATTTCCAAGTATAGAAATGCCTGGATGGAATTTAAGGGAATTATAGCCCCAAAACACCACCCCCGGAAAGTCTTCTCACCATCTGGCTTGGCCTCCTTGGGCTCCGGAAGCACCAACTGGCCTAGGACAATTTCCTGATGGTCCTCCACGCCCAGTCCAGGCCAGGCGAAGGTCCTGAAGGCCAGCTTTATCCAGAAAGATGACCGTTGCAGGGCCTGGCAGCAAACTGAAGTGTTTTCAGGGGGCCAGGTGAACAAAATGGAGGTGGTGGTGCTGGTGATGAGTGGACAGCTGAGTCAGAGGCCTGGCCTTCTCCCACACAACCCCCAGGGCACCCTTGCGTGGTTCTGGGTCCCTGGCCTCTTGCTGCCTGTGTAGAGGACAGCCCCACCCTACCCCAAGCCATCAGTGCTGTCCTGGATGGGGCAGACCTGGCCATGCAACAGGGCTCTACAGACCCTTGTGTGCCCCGGCGTCCCACTGACATTCTCTTTCCAATGGCCCTGGAGCACAGCACTGTGCACCTGGGCACTCAAGACTTCAGCTCCAGGCAGATTTGTGAGCAGCTTGCTCATCAAAGCTCCAGCTTTGGTTCCCCTGGTCCTGGGGTTAGGAGGGTAGGGGCAGATGTTGGGTGGAGGAGGACAGGGAGAGCTGGGAAGCCACAGTGGTGGGGATGGCTCTCTCAGTGGCCACTTGTGACCCCAGCCTCACCTCTCCTTTGCAAGGGACCTAAGTCTTCATTTACAGAACTCACTATTTGCCCCTTGCAGGGGAAGTCCCCAGATGTCAGCCTTGTTGTGGGAATTATAAGACATATGAACCCCAGAGCTCCTTTAGTCTCTCCCCAGCCAGAGTCCACATATTTCCCCCCATGTTTTGTGGGTGAAGAGGCCCTTCAGAACCCTAAATCCCCCCAGTTTATACTTGTTGGGCTCCGTCATTCTAGTCAGGATCTGGGAGGATGCCACCATATGTAGAGGAGGCCATGAGGGTTTCCCCTCTAACATTCTGTAGATATGATTTGTTTATTCTGTCTACTGTGAGCACCTGACTCTGAGTAGAATTGAGGCCCAGGGATTGTCATCTGCCTTGTTTATGAAATTAGGCCAAGTCACAAGAAGAACGATGCACAAATGAGGTGTTTTGTATGTATGTGTTGAATGAGTGAACCCCAACCATTGGAGAACCCAGTGAGCCTCTCCAGATGTCTGAGTGGGCCTGTGGCTCCTTTTTCAGCATGAAGGGACCCCTCTTCTGTCTGTGTCAAGGAGAAAGTCCAGCCAGAAGGAAACTCAGACATCCTTTAGCAATGCCATTGCAGACTTGCTTTCTATGTGCCTTTCCAAACAGCAAGAGAGATGGGCCATTGAGACAGAATGCTGAGAGCTGCTTCAGTGAGGGGGAAGAGAAAAAGAATAAACATGAATCACAGCACCCACAGCAGATTGTCCAGAGTTTTAGGCTCTAGGGACCCCTTTGTTTGCTGTGTCTTAGATCAATCAGTCCCTACAAGAACCCTGTGAGGTTCATGTTCTCACTACTCCCTGTTCCACAGGAGCCAACTGAGGCTCCAAGAGGTGCATCTTCAAGACACAGCCAGTAGGGGACAGAGGCACCTCCATGCCTTGGAGGGGATGGACACTCACCTTCTAACCAGTAGTTCCAAAAAGTGTGGCACGGTGATAAAGTCCCAGGAGGGACCCAGGCAGGTGGCATAGGAGGAGATGGGTTTAGTTAGAAAGGCTGGAACCAGGGACTCCAACAGCTTCTCCCCTGTGCTGGGCTGGAAAGTTGGCATCCTGCAGATCTCATTTCCATACTAGGGGGACAAGGAGGGACATGGGAGTCAGTGTAACACCATGAACCCCCAGAGGATCGGGATCTGGAACTCACACCAAAAAGCACCAACCCTTCAGGGACTTGTGCATGTGGAGACCCTGGGTGCCCATGGTGAAAAGGGTTCTAGGCTTTCAAAGTAAAATTGCATGTGAGGATGGAGAAGGAGAAAATGATTCATGCCTTCAAGGCATCGGCACGGTGAATGTCAGCTGTGGGGCAATAGCACCCTCTGTATCAACAGCCTGCATGAAGAGCATCATCCCTGCAATCCTCAAAAATCACCCTCATGGTGGAGAAGAGGAGACACGGGCTTTTGGATGTCAGATGCTTGCTCAGCAGCACCCAGGTCAGAAGAGAGCACCTTCCACAGGGAGGACTGGATGAAATTCCCTCTAGGCCACCTGAGGCTCCACTTCTGATATGGAGTGGAAGGGCCTGGGGAGGTCTCATCCCCTCCTTATTTTAGTGACAGCACACCAGACAAGATGCTCTAGAAGAACCCTTTGACTTAAAGGGATATGATTGTTTTTGTTCTTTAACATGAATGTGAGTCTGGAGAAACAGCTACGGCCATCCCAGCCCTGGCCAAGGGGAAAATGCCGGAAGACTCTAGGGTGGGAGGAAGCACATCCCAAGGCCCAGGATCTGCCAGGCGACTCATGGAAGAGAAAACACAGGCAGGTACTGAAGCTGTAAAAGGTTACGGAAATGTATGTTTGAAACTGGAAATGAAACAAGGTAATTTTCTCTGCCACACAGACAGCAGATTGGCAAAAAGTTAAGAACATGTTAGTATTCAGGGGAGGTTGCGTTCAAAGAAGCAGCTACCTTCAGAGGCTGCTGGTGACCCTGTGAGCAGCTGGAGCCCTTTTGGAAAGTCAGCTGGCTAGAGCTGTTGAAACTTGCTATCTGCACATCCTTTCACCCAGATTTCCCTTTCCCGGGTGTGTGTCTTCCGCAGGGGATTTGTGTATTTTATGGGTTGAATTGTGTCCCCTCCCCCAAATGTAACTGTTTCTATTCTCAACCCCAGAGACTCAGAATGTGACTGTGTTTGGACACAGAGTTCTCCAAGAGGTAATTCAGGAGAAGTGAGTTCATTAGGGTGGCCCCTAAGTTAATATGCCTGGGGTTCTTACAAGGAGAGGTGGTCAGCGCACAGAGAAGTTCAAGAGAAGACCCTGTGCTGACCGAGATAGAAGTCAGCCATCTCCACGGCAAGGAGAGAGGCCCAGACAAACCACGCCAGGCTGACAGCTTGACATTGGGCTTCCAGTCTCCAGAACTGTGAGGAACCAGATTTCTGTGGTTAAGCCCTTCAGTCAGCGTGCATGTTATGGCAGCCCCGGGAAACTGCTCCAGCCTATTAGGACACACATGGGATTATGCTCCCTGTAGAAAGGCTGCCTAGAAAGGACATTTTATCACGACAGGCTCCACCAGCACTGAGAGGCTGACCCACTGTGGAACATGGCCTCCCTTAAGCAATATTACAGTGACATGCGTGGGTACAGCTCCTGCCTGGTGGGTCTGCAGGGATGTGTTCTGTGAGATGACACTTTACACACAGATGCATAGAGTAGCTTCACCTTCTTTTGTTGTAATCACCACCCCCCCAACTTGTTTGTGTAGAAGTGTTGGATTTTAAATCCTGGAGGAGGTCTGGCAGGGCAGAGGAGCTGCCGGTTGCCAGACGTACAATTAGGGTGGGGAGTTAAAATGGTAACAGTATGAGTATGTTGCTACAGTGTTACCATTGTACCCAATTCTTGTAGCAACATGCTGAGATACTCCTGGCATAGCAGAAAGTGAAAACAGAAGGATTTTCTCTGATCTTCCTCTGATAGGTGAAAGGGACTTTGCCTGTAACCAAGTTGCCACTGGGGACTAATGGCAGCCAGATTCATTTGGGAGAGGACAGTGGCTCACTCAAGTGTGAAAGCCCTAGAACAGAGCCTAGGGAGTCCCCATATTCGTGTTTGAGTCCTGGTTTTTCTGGAGTCCCTGAAAAAACCACCCTGGTTTTCTGGAGTCCCTGTCTGTGGAGACCCTTCTTTGCCCAATCTCACCCCAGACCAGCACTGGCCGTGGTTGGTAGCAGGGGGCCCCTGCCCTTCTTTGAAGAAGGTGGAGAAATGGAATCCATCCAACAGCTCCTGCTTGATCTGCTGTGTGGAGCTCTGCAAAGAGAGTGAGCCAGGCGAAGACGTGTCAGTGTCCTGCCTGGCTGACCCCATACTGGGATACCCCATTAGAACTCCTCCCTGGCGCCCCCTTCCCCAACAGGATTTGGCACACAGGAGCATCTGCGTAGACCTCCAGCCAGAGAAGGTTGAGGTCTCCAGCAGATGACAGGTTGAGGTCTTGGGATTCAGATCTGAGCAGACAAACTGTGTCCTCGACACTCACCTTCCCATCCTGAAGGCATGGCCTGGGCTGTGAACCTGACATACTGACCAGGCTCCAAACCCCCAACAACCTACCTGCTCCTGTCCAGGGAGGGCCCCTCTTCTCCTGTTTCCCCCAAACACATGGGGAGGGGCTCAGCGCTGCCCTGATGGACACAGCTGAGGCCTGGCCTGGATGGGCCTGCCCTGGGTCCTGTGTTACCTGTGGGTGCCTTCTGGCAAACGGCCAGGGGCGTCGAGGGTGAGGGTTGAACCAATGTCTATATTCTCGAGAAAGACTCTCGTTTTGGCCTCTTCTGCGATGAGGAGGTCGACAGCACGTCGGGACACAGCAAGAGAACATGTTGTTCTCTCCAGTGTCGACTACCAACTGAGCTGGAAATGGGGCTGTGTGTATAATATGGGTGCCTAGTTACCAGAATTCTAAGTTCTGTTGGGGTCTGTCAGCAAGGAAGTGAGGTCACATCTTGTAGGTTCCATCCTGTAAGCTCCTCCTTTCCATAAGACCTACTCAAGGCCTCATTGGGCTTCTGGCCGCTCACCCTCCCCTGTCAACTCCTTACCTTTCACCATTATGCCAAAGTGTGCCCCTTCAGCACCTTGGGAAGACCTGGATGTAACCAGGGTCCCAGTTTTAAGGAGACAGTTCTGGGTCAAACAACCTTTATCTTAGCAGTTGTGAGACCCTAGAGAACTCCTTTGGTGTATTGGGGCCTTCCCAGCACGCACAATGGGGGTTATGCTAGCATCTCCTTCCTAGGGAACTCATGAGGTGTGTTTGAGATACATCTTATAAAACTCATGATGTGATGTTCCCTGTAGATATTGCACACACTTACAGATGGAAGAAATACCAGAAGCGTTGAGAGGTAGCATGCAATACAACTCCAGTGGGCCTGGGGTCCACAGTGTGGTCTCAGGAGAAGACACTTTTGCTCTGGGCCTCCTCTTTCATGCTGCACCAGTAGAGGTTGAGATTAAATGAAATTCAGACATCCTCCTCCTCTGACATTTCACCTTCCAGTGCCTTCCCATTTTATTTAGACCCAGACCCTGTGCCCCATCTCAGCTGAGGGTGGGCAGCATCCACAAAGACAGCACTGAGGGCTTAGTGACTCCCTTCTGAATGATGGAATAGGACACACATGATGGAACGCACTTCTGGGGTAGTTCAGGATGTTACAACAAAGAGCCGTAGCCTGGGGAGCTCATCAAAAACAGAATTATGTTTCTCCCAGTTCTGGAGGCTAGAAGTTGGATATCAGGGTACCAGCCTGGTCAGGCCTTAGTGAAGTCTCCTGCCACATTCACTGAGCTTTTACAGTGCTGTCCTTTCTTTGGAGGACGGCTCAAATTTAGGAGCATGGGTAGACCTCCATTCAAAGCCCAGCTCCCACTTGTAGCTTGGTGACCGTGAGGAAGTCATAGAACATCCCTGTGCCTGTTTTCTCCTCTGAGAAATGGCGTTAGTGAGAATTGCTTCCCTTTTTAATCACAGAAAATAAAGCATACAAAGAAGTTAACTCGGTGCCATTGGGCAGAGAGTGAGAGGCCAGCAAACCAGAGAGATCAACTTGCCCACATCAGTGGTGAGGAGTGGGGAGAGTGGGTGAGGCTGGGGCAGGAAGCAGGCCAGCCTGCCAGAGCCCAGGAACAGGTGAAGAGTAAGAGTGAGCTCCTCACCCTGAATTCTCAGGGGACACAGACATGCAGGGCCTATGGGGAGCACAATCATCAGGGCTGCCCTCGTTCCCCTGGTTCCCCCCATATCTGATGTGGTCCCAGGGCCCCCTCTCCCTGTGTTTCCTCTCTGCTCTGCTCTCTTCCTGGCTGCCCTCCCAGGACTCATTTTTGGCCCTGGTCAGGTGGAGTCTTGAGGTAACTATAGGCCTGTTAATAACTCCTCAGAGGTTCAACCCGCCGTTTGTTGAGACCTCTGAGCTTAGTCAGAGACCTCCACCCGCTGGGACCTGAGAGAAGGCTGGAGGGAGCTGACAGTGCAATGGCGGTTTTCCCTGGGGCTGCCGCTCCAGGACCCACTGGCAGGTATCTGCCAAATTTGAGCTTTCTTTTGGGTCTCTGGGGTTCTGAGGTGTGATTTTCCCTCTGAAGATAGGCTGAGTCCCTGGTGGGTGCCTTAGCCTCAGAAATGGGTCCCCCTGAGCTGGGAGCTGTGCTCTAGCCTCAGTGTGCTAGGATACCTCACACCTGGCCCTGCCCATTCCGGCTTCCAAAGCCCACGGAGAGGGTCTGTAGAAATTGCTAGACACGAAAGGGCTACAAATAAGTCATAGGAAGTGTATTTACATAACTCAGTGGTTTTCAGCCATTACTATACATTTACTTCAGGAAAGGAGATATTTAAAAATGTGAATACCCTGTGTCACCCTGCAGAGATTTGGGTTTATTTGATGGGGCAGAAAACAGGCATCTTTGGTTTTTTGTTTGTTTGTTTGATTGTAACAGGATCTTGTGCTGTGGCCCAGGTTGTAACACAGTGGCATGATCATGGGCACTGCAACCTTGACCTCCCAGGCTCAAGGAATCCTCCCTTCTCAGCCTCCCAAGTGGCTGGGACTCTGGGCATGTACCACCATGCCATGCTAATTTTTGTGTTTTGTAGAGACAGGGTCTCACCATTGCACTCAGGCTGGTCTTAAAGTCCTAACCTCAAGCTGTACTCCTGCCTCTGCCTCCCACAATGCTGAATTTATCTTTTAAGATCTTCCCTAGTGCTTTGACTAGGCACCCAAGCAAAGAAGGCTTTGCTTGCAGAAGGCTTGTGGAACCCTGTTGAGGCTGCATCTTCTTCACAGCCATCAGATTGTTCCCTGAGGTGTCTGCTTAGCAGTGCACAGGCTATTTACATCAAGGGCTTTGGGGAGCTGTTGCGTTTGGGGGTTGGCTGGGGCATGAGTGTTGGCTGTGGGATCTGTCACAACCTGGTCCTATGGGACACCCAGTCTAGGATCCTTCTTCCCAGACCACCATCATGCGTCTCACCACTCCTATGGCAGGAGGTCAAAGATCATGACCCTGTGGACAGAGGCATCCAGGTGCAAGACTGATGTTGGGTGAGTCATGTGGGCAGGGGCGAGGCACAGCTGCTTGCTGGAAGGGTGTTGGTAAGTGTTGGTCCGCCAGCTGTCACGTCCTGCTGTTCTGCTGAATCCTAGTGATCCTCACTTGGAGTCTGGGTTTCAGAAGGGTGTGGCCCTGGGTTCTTGGCTGGCTGAGCTTGTAGTTTTGCAGCCTCTTTTGGGCTCTTGTATGTGAGGCCTGACCTGAGTTGCTTCAGGAAACCTTTGCCCCTGAGGCTACCTCCTTCTTAAGAGCAGAGCCTTTGTGTGGAGATCTGGCTGGCCTCCCTAGCGCCCAGCGTGTCCTGTCCTGTTATGTCTGAGTTTGAGGCTGTGTGCAGGGGTCTCTTCCCATAGAGGAGGCAAGGTCAGTCGTGTGGGTCAGAGTGAAGCATGGTGATCCCAGCTGGCTGTGCCCGGCCTTTGACTGGAGGAGTCTGAGAATGACCAGGCCTGGGGAGCTGCCCTTCCTGGGAAACAGCTTGTCTCCTCCCCTATTGTGGAGTTTCTGGATGTGACCCAGAGTGTGCTGGGCCTCTGTAGCATGTGCTGGGTGTAGCCATGTGATTCAGGGTGGAGGTGCAGGGGATCATCTGCTCTGAGCCAGGTAAGGCCTGGACAGGACTGGGGCAGCTGTCGAAGAAGTCGGTTCTGATGGGAGAGTAGGCATGGATAGGGAGGGGACAGGGTCACCAGGTCTGTGTGTCACCTGTTCTTGCTGCTTGGTCTGCCCTGGGAGTGATAACAGAGGTGGAGGCTGCTGTGGACCCACTTTGGCTTCCCAAAAGCGGGTGTTCATATGGGGAGCAAGGTGGGTGGGGGACAAACTGGTCTCTGAGGTGTTGAGTGATTCTTTGCATGGCTTTGTCCTTTTTCTCTCTGCTGTCCCCAACAGCTCTGCTGTACCAGCCCATTGACCAAGTAAGTTGTGGGAGGGCACCAGAGTCACTGAGAACAGACCATTTGAAAAGTCAGGCAGAGGGATCCTGGGCCCTGAGTATGCCTCCCTGACCTGTGGTAACCATGCCAACAGGGCCAGGGCCTCAATAGAGCTTAGCTACTGAGCTTGGCATTTGGCCAATTGCTCTCAGTGGAGGCAGGAATATTTTGCTTCCCCAACCGCTGTCTTTTGGTCTCCAGGATCCTTGGAGCAGCTGCAGGGTGGGTAGAGGGGTGTCTCTCCCAGCTGCGTGGTGAGATGAGCCTCCACCTGGCTGCCTCTGCCAGGGGAAAAGAGTAAAGACTGCAGCAGGGAGAAAAGCCAGCTGGGGCCCTTTTAGAGTCAACCCTGCTGCTCTGATTCTAATTTTCAGTTCAGATTTTGCAGGCATGAGTGTGGGTCCCTGAGGGCCTGCCCTTTGAATTCTTTCGGTGAGGACTGAGCATTACCCAGGGGCTTCTCATTTGAGTCCCAGAAGCACGGCCCCGAATTCACCACCTCATCCCTTCCCAGGACCTGCTGAAGCGCACACCTGTGGACCACCCAGACTGCCTGCCGCTACACGATGCCCTCCGCATCCCCCAGGACTTCTTTCTGTCATCAGTGAGGACATTGACCCCTCTGGACTGCAGTCACAATGGACTCCCAAGGGGCAGGTGAGCTCAGGGCCCAGCAAGGCCTCACACTCAGGTTGAGGAGCCCGGGGTGGACCAGATCCCCAGTTTCTTCTCTTACGGCACAGGTATCACTCTGTGCCCCTGGTCTCTGCAACCCTGATCCCCCATTCCCAGCCAAGGAGAAGTCTTTGGTCCTTGGTCACACTGATTTGATTCCCTGTGGCATTTTGGGCCCGAGGCTGAGAGCTTTAAGCCCAGTGTGTCAATAATTTTCCTAGGAATCCACTGAGCCAGAAGAGGAGACAGGCCTGGAAAGTCTCTCCATGTCCATAACACAGTCTTTGAGCTGTGTCAGAGCTGGATTCTTTTCCTCGGGTGGGCTGTCTGGAGACCCCAGGCATTGCTTCCCACACCAGGGAAGTCAGCCTGTGGGTACCTCATTCTTGATTGCAGACACCAGCCTCTGGCCAGCGTGATGCCATCAGGGTGACCCAGGAGGCTGAGGGAGCAGGAGATCTCAGCCGCTGTAGGTTGGCCTGCACAAGCAAGAGTCAGGGAGTGAACCCCACAGAGGGAAAGGCTAGTACTAGAGGTGGCCAAGGCCATCCAGGTTGCTGGAGCATTTTTTTTTTTTTTTTTTTTTTTTTTTTTTGAGACGGAGTCTCGCTCTGTCGCCCAGGCTGGAGTGTAGTGGCCGGATCTCAGCTCACTGCAAGCTCCGCCTCCCGGGTTCGGGCCATTCTCCTGTCTTAGCCTCCTGAGTAGCTGGGACTACAGGCGCCTGCCACCTCGCCCGGCTAGTTTTTTGTATTTTTTAGTAGAGACGGGGTTTCACCGTGTTAGCCAGGATGGTCTCGATCTCCTGACCTAGTGATCCACCCGTCTCGGCCTCCCAAAGTGCTGGGATTACAGGCTTGAGCCACCGCGCCCGGCCTGCTGGAGCATTTTACATGAGCTCCTGGATATCAGACAGCAGTTTCCCTGGGAAACTTCTATATGCAAGGATGGGGGTTAGCCCAGTGAGGGGAAGCAACACTCAGCATTAGAGGCACAATTCACCCCTGTGGGTCGGCAGCCTGGCCCAGATCAAAGGCTTCCTGATGGATAGAGGCTGTTAAGTGGCCCTTAGGAGTGAAGACTGCCAGCGTTCATGCTCCTGTGTTGTATTTGTGAGCGAGGGGCGGGTCTGGAGAGTGTCTGATGGTGCATAGGGAGCTGTTTCTGTGCAGTTGCTGGTGCCAGTTTGCAAAACCATGGAATGTCACTAGTTTGTTTTGGTCTGGGGATATCTGAAAAATCTCTGGAAGACTTCGAGTAGCATCGGTTGTAGGTCATCTTAACTGTATGCCCTCAGTACACGCACCTACATATTGCAGTATACGTAGGTCACACGGCGTGTCATGGAGACAGGAAAGGCTGGGACAGATGGTCACAGCCCCAAAGAAGCCCTCCTGACTCTGAGAGTGGCTGAGCAGAAACTATGGAAATCCTCATGGAGTGGAAACCATCCGAAGCCCAGGTGAGAGGCAGCTACAGGTCATCCCAGGACACTTTTGCGGCCCCACCCAAGGCAGCCCGGGGTCTCCCATCCCCTGGGTGTTCTTTTTTAAATGTGTCCACCATAGATGAATTTGGATTTGGTTCCCTTGTTGGGTCTTGTTGTTGTGTATTTTTGTGTGAATGCCAATACCACATTGTCTGGATCACTAGAGCTCTTCTATGTCATTTGTAATCAGGGAGCATAATACATCCATGTACTTTGTATTTTCCAGTGGTGAGATTGCTAGATGACATAGTAGTTGTATTTTTAATTTGAGGAGGAACTGCCGGCTATTGCTCATAGTGCTTGACCTGGGAGGCAGAGGTTGCACTGAGCCAAGATTGCACCACTCCATTCTAGCCTGGGCAACAGAGCGAGACTGTCTCCAAAACAAAACAGAGATTCTCTGTGACAATGACTGCATCAGCCCCTCAGGAGGGAGTGCTTCTCCAGGGCAAGGTGAGGGGAAGCCCAGTGATGGGAGCGCTGCCCAGACAGGAGTCAGTTCCAGTGGCGGGAGCCCTGGGCTTTGGCCGAGGACTGTGCATTGGCAGCTGCTCTGCCTCTCATAGCCCTTCCCAGCTGCACACATCATGAGTGTCAGTGTGCAGTCACAGGCCTGCCTCCTTTGGGCCACTTTCTGACCATGATTTTTGCCTGTGGGGCAGGGTAATTTCAGGATCTAACTTAATGCACTTGGATGTTCTTAGCCCCAGGAGGCAGCTCTTCTCATTCTAGCCTTTTGTTTTGTTTTGTTTTATTTTGTTTTGTAGAAATGGGGTCTTGCAATGTTGACCAGGCTGGTCTCAAACTCCTGGGCTCAGGTGATCCTCACACCTTGGCCTCCCAGTGTGCTGGGATTACAGGCACGAGCCACTGTGCCATGCTAATTTTCTTACTACTAGTTTTTGTAGAGCTAGGGTCTCGCTGTGTTGCCCAGGCTGGTCTCTAACTCCTGGCTGCAAGTCACTCTCCTGCCTCAGCCTTCCAGAATGCTGGGATTACATCCCCTTCTTACCTTCTGTGCCAGAAGAGCCCCCATAGTGTGTGAGTGCTGAGTCATGCAGTCTTCTGGGTGCTGAACGGGCTTTGCCGCTCTGGTCCTGGGCTCCGTATGTGGACGTGATCTGTGTGAACAACTACTACACTTGGTATCACGACTACGGGCAACTGGCATTGATTCTGCTGCAGCTGGCCCCCAGTTTGAGAATTGGTGTAAGACTTATCGCAAGCCCATTATTCAGAGCGAGTACAGAGCGACAGAATTGTAGGGTTTCACCAGGTAAGCGGTGTTGAACTTTGTGATTGTGTGTTCTCTCTGGGCAGAGATGTCACTCGCCTCCCCTGTCCTGCCCTGTGCCCACTGCAGTGTGCCCCTTGCTTCACCTTTGGGCTCATCTCCTGCTACCCCGTCCACGTTGCCTTCTTGCCAGCAGCCAGGCCTCTGCCCCACTCGCTTGGTCCTCAAAAGTGGCCTCCTTACCGGCCTTGTTTCCAGACAGCCTCCTATCACCCATGCCCAAGTGGTCTTTCTAACTCCTGACCTCAAGTGATTTGCCTGCTTCAGCCTACCCAAATCCTGGGATTATAGACGGGAGCCACCACGCCCAGCCTGTCCTCATTTTTTTATCCCTCTCATTTTTTTGTCTTCCTATCCAAAGATAGGTTGCTTTATCTTGTCGGTTTTTTTTTTTATATGTGGATTCCTGAACCCCATCCAGCCCCTCGTTCCCTCCCCAGCCAGCTCACACTGGTTTCTCACAGCTCCTGGGACTCCCGCTGACACATAAAGAACAGCCACCCACAGTGGACTGCGCTGTTCTGTTTGCACCCTTAAATTTATCGTGCTTACAGAATGCCACTTCTGCAAACTAGTCAAGTAGGGGGAAGTGGCTCGTGGATATGCACCCTTGCTCATCCCCTTTGAAAAGGTAACCAGTTCTGATTTCTTTTTTCTTTGAGACAGAAGTTCATTCTTGTCACCCAGGCTGGAGTTCCGTGGCACAATCTTGACTCACTGCTACCTCTGCCTCCCAGTTCAAGCGATTCTCCTGCCTTGGCCTCCCAAGTAACTTGGATTACAGGTATGCACCACCATGTTCTCCTAATCTATTTTTTTTTTTTTTAGTAGAGATGAGGTTTCACCATGTTGGTCAGGCTGGTCTTGAACTTTTGACCTCAAGTGATCCACCTGCCTTGGCCTCCCAAAGTGCTGGAATTACATGCGTGGGCCACCATGCCTGGCCCCAGTTCTGAATTCTCTTTTTTTTTTTTTTTTTTTGATGAGGCAGAATAAAGTTTTATTTTTATATTAAGCTACTTTGCCTCAGTGGTTACACAGTAAGGGATAGAGGGTAGATGAGGACAAGAACACCCTGAGAAAGTATTTTACAGCACAAGCTTTATGAGGAATAGGAGAACACATTTTTTTCACATTATACTAAGTCCAGCAGAGGCCAGGCTCTGGGGCTGTTGCTCTTATTCCTCAGTGGAGGCTTCAGGCTTTACCACTTAGCACGTTCTCTAGGGCTCTGGTTACCTGATCAGCACTGAAGTTGTTCAAAGGGACATTCTTCTCTTGGCCAAATGCGTAGCAGGCCCAGAGCTTGGGCTGCACATCGGAGCATTTGCGGATTAGGATGGGTAGGTCAGGATTCACCTTCTTTAGCTCCACATAGCGTTTCTCAATGAAGTCCCTGACACCCTGGCTGCCGGGCAAGCGCTGACATAAGTGGATGCGAATCTCACGCAGGCCCAGCTTTGCCCTGATTCCTCAACTCGCTGCGGCCGCCGCCATCTTGGCTAATACCCCCAGTTCTGAATTCTTAAGAAACTCCCGAGAGGTTCTAGGTCAGCACTGATAGACCTGGGTGCTGCAGGTGCTGGGTGTGGTGGCTCACACCTGGAATGCTAGCACTTTGGGAGACCGAGGTCAGAGGCTCTCTTGAGCCCAGGAATTTGAGACCAGTCTGCACAACATAGACCCCATCTCTACAAAAATTTAAGATTAGTTGCGGCCGGGCATGGTGGCTGACACCTGTAATCCCAGCATTTTGGGAGGCCGAGGTGGGTGGATCATGAGGTCAGGAGTTCGAGTCCAACTTGACCAACATGGTGAAACCTCGTCTCTACTAAGAAAATACAAAAATTAGCTGGGTGTGGTGGTGGGTGCCTGTAATCCCAGTTACTCAGGAGGCTGAAGCAGGAGAACTGCTTGAACCAGGGACGCAGAGGTTATAGTGAGTTAACATCGTGCCTCTGCACTCTAGCCTGGGTGACAGAGCGAGACTCCGTCTCAAGAAAATAAGAAAAATAAAAAATAAAATCAGTTGGTTATGGTTGTGCTTGCCTGTAATCCCAGCTACTTGGGACGCTGAGGTGGGAAGATTGTTTGAGCCCAGTAGGTCAAGGCTGCCGTCTGCCATGATTGCACCACTGCGCTCCCACCTGGGGGACAGAGTGAGACCTTGTTTCAAAAAAGAAGCCTTGCAATGATAGAAATGTCCCTTATACGCACTGTGTGAAATGGTGGCCACTAACTACATGTGGCTATTGAGGTCTTGATATATGACTAGAATAGCTGAATTTATTTAGTTTAATTAAAAATAATTTTTTTTTTGAGAGAGCCTCACTCTGTTGCCCAGGCTGGAGTGCAGTGGCATAATCACAGCTCACTGCTCAACCTCCTGGGCTCAAATGATCCTCCCTCCTCAGCCCCCCAAGTGGCTGGAACCACAGGCATGCGTCACCACACCTGGCTAATATTTAAACTTTTTGTAGAGACTGAGTCTCACTGTGTTGCCTAGGCTGGTCTTGAACTCCTGGGCTCAAGTGCTCATCCTCCTGCCTTGACCTCTCAAAGTGCTGGGATTCCAGACCTGAGCTGCCATGCCCAGCCTGGTTTAATTTCATTATACATACATACATACATACATACATACATTTAAGATAGGGTCTCGCTCTCTCACCCAGGCTGGAGTGCAGTGATGCAAACACAGCTCACTGAAGCTTCAACTTCCGGGGCTCAAGCAGTCCTTCCACCTCAGCCTCCCAAGTAGCTGGGACCCCCGGTGTGTGCCACCATGCTTGGCTACTTTGTGTAGTTTTTGTAGAGATGGGGTCTTGCTATATTTCCCAGGCTGGTCTTGAACTTCTAGGCTCAAGCAGTCCTCCCACTTTGGCCTCCCAAACTGCTGAGATGACAGGCATGAGCCATCATGCCTGGTCCCAAGGCATATTTTTACTTCTAGTGTAGTTCAGCCTTAAGACTGTACCAGCAGATAGAGATGGAAAAGTAAGATGAATCGAATATCAAATTACATTTATAAATAAAGCAGTTACTAATTAATGACTTTCTTTCTTTCTCTTTCTTTCTTTTCTTTCTTTCTTTCTTTCTTTCTTTCTTTCTTTCTTTCTTTCTTTCTTTTTTTCTTTCTTTTCTTTCCTTTTCTTTCCTTTTCTTTCCTTTTCTTTCCTTTTCTTTTCTTTTCTTTTCTTTTCTTTTCTTTTCTTTTCTTTTCTTTTCTTTCAACAGAGTCTTGCTGTTGCCTATGCTGGAGTGCAGTGGCCCGATCTCTGCTCACTGCAGCCTCCACCTCCCACGTTCACACCATTCTCCTGCCTCAGCCTCCTGAGTAGCTGGGAGTACAGGTGCCCGCTACCATGCCCAGCTCATTTTTTGTATTTTTTGTAGAAATGGGGTTTCACCGTGTTAGCCAAGATGGTCTCGATCTCCTGACCTTGTGATCTGCCTGGCCTCAGCCTCCCAAAGTGCTAGGATTATAGGCGTGAGCCACCATGCCTGACCATGTTGGTTTTTTTTTAAACCTCCTTTTTATTCTGGGTTAGATCATTCCCTGGCTGTCTTTATCCTAGCATCAGTCAGTCCTGCTGTCACTACAGCCCCCTGTGAGGTCAGGTATTTTCGTCACAATCAAGTGGATCTTTATTTTTTATCTGACATTTACAATTCTGCCAGTTCTGATTCTTAAATTCTCTTTGCCTTGAATTCCAGGATCCATCTCTGATGTTCAGTGAAGATGACCAGAACAGTCTGCTAGAGCAGTACCATCTGGGTCTGGATCAAAAACATAGAAAATACGTAGTTGGAGAGCTCATCTGGAATTTTGCTGATTTCATGACTAACCAGTGTAAGTGGCAGTTTGGCTCATGGGATAATATACCTGTCCTCATTTTTTCAGGTTGCCTTGCCCTTTCTGGATATTTTGGTTGTAAGAATATTGGAAAGAAAGTGAAGAAACTGGTTTAATCTATGTAGGTCACGCTGAGGATTTCCTAGGTAAAGGAAGTTGTGCTTAGGAAGTAGGAAAGCAGTCAGGCCCCCGCTTCCCAAATACAGTCAAAAAGCAAACAGGAGAGTCTCCTACAGTGAGGTGGACATGTCTTGCTTGCCTTTTTCTTGTCTATTTCATAGCCAAGGAGGAAGGAAAAACTGGACCTCATTATGGATTTACTTTTGGGATACACTGATTATTCCAGAGGAAGGTACAAAGTCTGAGAAGCTTAAGGTATTTCAGTGTGTTTTATATTACTCACTTGCAAAAAGCAGGCTCATCAAACACAGGTGAGTTTCAATGTATCTTGAATATGGCAGCATTTAAAAGTCTTCAGACCGGGCCTGGTGACTCATGCCTGTAATCCCAGCACTTTGGGAGGCCAAGGTGGGAGGATCCCTTGAAGCCAGGAGTTTGAAACCAGCCTGTTAAGCAGAGCAAGACCCCATCTCTACAAAAAATAAGCACATTAGCTGGGTGTGGTGGTGTGTTCCTGTAGTTCCAGCTGCTTGGGAGGCTGAGGCAGGCGGATCACCTGAGCACAGGAGTCGGGGGCTGCAGTGAGCTGTGATTGCACCACTGCACTTGAACCTGGGTGACAGAGCAACACCTGTCTTAAAAAAAAAAAAATGGGTCTTCAAAGACCAGAAGATCTGTGCTGTCACATTGGGTGACTGAGGGGCTGCAAAGTTTGCAATGAATGTTTCCCATTTCTTCTTAGTTTATGGACTTACCATCCTTGGCAGTTTGGTGGGTTGGAGAAGGATATGGTGATGGCGGGAGTTACAATACATTACTTATAGGGGAAGACAGGCTTTTGAAAGGTTAACGCTTAAAAGTGAGAATGGAAAAGGGATGAGTGAATGAACAAGATGAGGTGAGAGGGAAGAGGTAAAGGGAAAAGGAGAACGAGAAGCTCTTCTCTGCATGGCACCTGGGATGAATGGTTTCTGGGGACATCCCTGATGGCAGTTTTGTGGAGAGGCGCAAAGATTTATGTGGTAAGAAATGAGCTGTAGGCCCAGCGCAGTGGCTGACAGCTGTAATCCCAGCTACTCGGGGGGCTAAAGCATGTGAATCGCTTGAACCCAGGAGGTGGAGGTTGCAGTGAGGGAAGATCATGCCATTGCACTCCAGCCTGGGCAACAAGAGTGAAACTCCATTTCAAGGAAAAAACAAAAAACAAAAAACCAGGGGGCTGGGTGCAGTGGCTCATGCCTGTAATCCCAGCACTATGGGAGGTGGAGGTGGACAGATCATGAGGTCAGGAGTTTGAGACCAGCCTAGCCAACATGGTGAAACCCCGTCTCTACTAAAAGGACAAAAATTGACTGGGCATGGTGGCGGATGCTGGTACTCCCAGATACTTGGGAGGCTTGAACCCAGGAGGTGGAGGTTGCAGTGAGCCGAGATCGCACCACTGCACTCCAGCTTGGGCAACAGAGGGAGACTCTATATCAAGAAAAATAAAATTAAGTGAAGAAGGAGGAGGAAGAAGAGGAAGAAAAAGAAGAAGAAATAGCTAGGTGTGGTGGCTCAGGCCTGTAATCCCAGCAATTTGGGAGGCGGAGAAGGAGCAGGAGGAGGAAAGGAGGAAAAGGAAATAGCCAGGTGAGTCGTGGTGGCTGGTGCCTGTGAGGAGGAGGAGGAGGAGGAAAAAGAAATGGAGGAGGAGGAGAAAGAAACAAACAGCCAGGCCTTGTGTAGTGGCTCATGCCTGTGAGGAGGAGGAGGAGGAAAAAGAAATGTAGGAGGGGGAGGAGGAAAAAGAAATGAAAGAGGGGGAGGAGGAGGATAAAGAAACAGAGGAGGAGGAGTTGGAGGAGGAGGAGGTGGAGGAAGAGGAGGAGTTGGAGGAGGAGGAGGAGTTGGAGAAGGAGGAGGAGTTGGAGGAGGAGGAGGAATTGGAGGAGGAGGAGAAGGTGGTGGGATTACAGGTGTGAGCCACTGCATCTGGCTGGAAATCACATCTCATCATGAGATCTGGAGGGCACATACTCGAACCACATTAGCCTTTAAGGGAAATTCTGGGCACCTGGCTATTCCTGAGAAGTAAATTAGCAACTTGATAAGAAGAAGGTAGTAATTGGCTGGGTGCAGTGGCTCACACCTGTAATCCCAGCACTTTGGGAGGTCAAGACAGATAGATCAACTGAGGTCAGGAGTTCAAGATCAGCCCGGCTAACATGGTGAAACCCCATGTGTACTGAAAATACAAAAATTAGCTGGATGTGATAACGGATGCCTGTTATCCCAGCTACTTAGGAGGCTGACACAGGAGGATTGCTTGAACCCAGGAGGTGGACGGTGCAGTGGGCTTAGATTGGACCACTGCTCTCCAGCCTGGGAGACAGAGTGAGACTCCGTCTCAAAAAAAAAAGAAAAGAAAAAGAAAAAGGTAATAATAGCTCAGAACAATAGCCATCCAAGTTGGTTACAGCCACAAGATATCTGATCCCCTATAGAAAGTAAAGATGACATCTTGACAAATGTTCCTAAGTTGTTTTCAGAAGCGCAGATCTCCACCGGATGAAAAATGGTGACAGCTTTCCCTTCGACCTCAGATAAGGGTGAACCGAGGACTGAACTCTGACTGGCGTTCTTTGTTCCAAATTTCTTCCTGAGGGGCCTGGAGGGAATCACACTCACAGGCAGAAACTTAACACCCATTCTGCTGACCCCAAGGTTTTAGATAAAGCTTTGCTTTCTTAGCCAACTGTAAACTGAAGAAATACTTGAATTGGCCAGGCGTGGTGGCTCACGCCTGTAATTCCAGGACTTTGGGAGGCCGAGGTGGGTGGATCACCTGAGGTCAGGAGTTCGAGGCCAGCCTGGTTAACATAGTGAAACCCTGTCTTTGTTAAAAATACAAAAACTAGCTGGGTGTGGTGGTGAGCATCTGTAATCCAGCTACTCAGGAGGCTGAGGCAGGAGAATCACTTGAACCAGGGAGGTGGAGGTTGCAGTGAGCTGAGATCGGGCCATTGCCCTCCAGTCTGGGTGACAGGGTGAGACTCAAAAAAAAAAAAAAGAAAAAGAAAAAGGAAGGCATCTTCTCTGGCACCCTTTAGTCTTATTTTTTTCTTTTCTTTTCTTTTTTTTTTTTGAGATGGGGTCTCGCTCTGTCACCTGGGCTAGAGTGCAGTGGCACAGTCTTGGCTCACTGCAACCTCTGCTTCCCGGGGTTCATCGATGCTCCTGCCTCAGCGTCTCATGTACCTGGGATGATAGGTGTATGCCACCCCGCCTGGGTAATTTTTTTTTGTTTTTTTTTGTATTTCTTGTAGAGACAGTGGTCTCATTATGTTGTCCAGGCTGGTCACAAACTCCTGGGCTCAAGTCATCCTCCTGCCTCCCCCTCCCAAAGTTCTGGGATTACAGGTGTGAGCCACTAAGCCCGTCCTGAATTACTGATTTATACATACTGTATAAACTTTTGCATCCTACTTTTTCTTACATTTGTTAAATGTGGCCTAAAGCTGCCTCATAAACAGTGAACTATATCCTAATTTAAGCATGTAAGCATTTCACTAAAGGAATATACAAGTAAAATTTTAAAGAAATAAAATAAGAAAAAAAGCATAAACATTTGGGAAAAAGCCTTTAGGCCTTGTCAGTTTCTACAATGTATTTATTTTCACTATGCTGGGGACTCCATTTCCAGTATTAAGGTCCATTCTCAGAAGGTGGATTTGGCAAGCATGAGAAAAGGGGTGGGGGAGTAATCGTACAAACAACTGTGTCCAGTCCAGGTTCCTAGGACCAGAGGGACCCCTCTGTATGGCAGAGGCACCCGACAGCCATAATTGATGTGTACCCTCAGAATGACTTTACGGTCAAAGAAGAAAGTCCGTTCGGAGCCCCAAGCTAAGGAATCAGGAGTGACAAGATCCTGGAAGGATGCCAACCTGTGAAACTCTGAGTCAAGAGGTCAAGCTGGGCACTTGGTTTCTCAGGTCGACCGCTTGGCCCTCTTCCAAGTTGTACTTTCCTTCTTTCCTTTACTTCCTATTCTAAAGTTTTTTTAGTAACCATTTTTTAAATACTATCTCACTCTATACCCAGGCTGGAGTGCAGTGGCTCAATCTCAGCTCACTACAACCTCCACCTCCCAGGTTGAAGAGATTCTCCTGCCTCAGCCTCCCAAGTAGCTGGGATTACAGGCACTCACCATCACGTCCAGCTAATTTTTGTATTTTTAGTAGAGACATGGTTTCACCATGTTGGCCAGGCTGGTCTCCAACTCCTGATCTCAGGTGATCCACTGGGCTCAGCCTCCCAAAGAACTGGGATTACAGGCATGAGCCACCACGCCTGTTCCTGGCCTGCTTTTTAATAAAATTTTACTCCTGCTCTGCAACTTATCTCTATCTGGTTTCTACTTTATGACCCTCGGTTAAATTCTTTCTTCTGAGGAGGCAAGAATTGAGGTTGTTTCAGTTGTGTATGGATTCACCACCAGGAACTCGGATACCTTCCACCGGTAACAGGTCGAGGATGCTAGGTGAAAATGTTATGGAAGCTGCTTGCTTTTTACAAATGTAGTGGTTCTCATGTCCAGCCACAGCCACTGCACCTGTGTGAAAGTCCCCTTAATAAACCTATGTCTCTTTTACTGTCTCCAGATCTCTTCCTCTACCCTTCCACACGGTGCCTTCCCTACTGGAGTAAAGTGGGGTCCAGCAGGGCACCCTCTCCCTGCAATTTTTTTTTTTTTTTGAGATAGATTCTTGCTCTGTCACCCAGGTTGGACTGCAGTGGTGTGACCTCGGCTCACTGCAACCTTCGCCTCCTGGGTTCAAGTGATTCTTCAGCTTCAGCCTCCTGAGTAGCTGGGATTACAGGCGCCTGCTATCATGCCTGGCTCCTCCTTTTTTTTTTTTTTTTTTTTTCTTTTTTTAGTATTTTCAGTAGAGAGGGGGCTTCGCTGTGTTGGCCAGGCTGGTCTCGAACTACTGGCCTCAGGTGATCCGACCACCTCAGCCCCCCCAAAGTGCTGGGATTACAGGCCTGACCCACTGCACCTGGCCTCTCTCCCTGTATCTTCAAAGCCAAGAAGGAACTTCTGTCCCCTTGGTTAGGGTCAGGGTCCCAGAGATCCAAGGTCAAGGCTACAGCCGCCTCCCAAGGACGTGCATCCCTGCAAGAGGCTGCATCCAGCAGTCATGGAAGAGGCTCCGCTGGGGCCTGCTCCAATTCCTGCTGGGGAAAGCAAGTGGAGGTGCCCCTGGAAGAAACAGGCCACCAATCTCGGGGGTTCTGTCCTGACCTGCGGCCCTGGATCATCCAGCCTCTGCTGGGATGGCAGCAGACGACGCCCTTCTTGGCTGGAGCTGAGGGTGGGGGTCCCGCTTCCCCAAAGGCCTAGCCCTGGATTCCAGCCACAGGTTCTACTGAGCAGCGCCTGGCACTGCCCCGCCCCTCCAGGCCTGGCACTCGCCCTCAACAAACATGGCGCCCAAGGCCTCACGCGTGCCATGCCGCACGCGCCTCAGGCGACAAGCCCGCAGGGCTTCCCCTGCGCCGCTCTCATCCCCTCAGACTGGCTGACAAGAGGAGGAGCGGGAAGTATGACCTGGCTGGTGGCGGTGTCCTGGGCGGCTCTCCGGCGGCTGTTGTGTGGCTGCCCGCAGGCGCTGCTGGGCGGGATGCTGTACATCCGGCAGAGCGCATCGCGGGAGCGCAAGGAGCTGGACGGCCTCTGAAGCTTCCAAGCCGACTTCTCCAACAACCGACTCCCGGGCTTCTAGGAGCAGAGGTAGGCGCGACCGTTGCGAGAGGCCCCCGGAAGCCCGGCGTTGGGAATGGCCTAAGCCCCGGCGCCCTGCGGCCTCCTTCACCTGAGTGCCCGGGAGCTGGGGGCCCGGAGGAGGTTAAAGGTCAATGGGCTTGGCGGCGCGGGGTTGGAGGACTGGGGTACTGGGGTGACTAGGGAGACCCAGGAGGGCCAGGGCGGAGGAGGCGGGAGGAGAAGGAAGCGCTCCTGTCCAGCCGCCTCCGGAGGCGAAGGCTGAGCCCGGGCAGTCTCCTAATATTTATTTTTAATTTTTGAAATGTTTTTGAGACTGGGTTTGGTCCTGCCGCCCAGGTTGCAGCGGAGTGGCACAATCCTAACTTCTGAGCTCAAGCGATTCTCCCGCCCCAGCCTTGCAACTTAGCTGGGGCCGCCATGCCTAATTAAAAAAAAAAAAAAAACAAAAACAAAGAAAAGAAACTTGTTCGGGCTTGGTGGCTCACACCTGTAATCCCAGCACCTTGGGAGGCTGAGGCGGGCGGATTACCGGAGGCCAGGAGTTCAAGACCACCCCGGCCAACGTGGTGAAACCCCGTCCCTACTAAAAACACAAAAATTAGCCGGGCATGGCGATGAGCACCTGTAATCCCAGCTACTTGGGAGGCAGAGGCAGGAGAATTGTTTGAACCAGGGAGTCGGAGGTTGCAGTGAGCCGAGATCAAGCCACTGCACTCCAGCCTGTGCGACAGACTGAAACTCTGTCTCAAAACAAAAACCAACTTTTTCGTTTTGTTTTGTTTTTTAAGATACAGGGTCTCACTATGTTATCCAGGCGGATCTCGAACTACTGGCCTCAGGCCATCTTCCCACGTTGGCTTCCCAAAGCACTGATTATAGGCATGAGCCACCAGACACTCGTCAGGCCGGAGCAGCAGGCGCTGCACAGAGCTGGGCCCAGAGATCGCCAGCATGGGACAGTTTAGACATTCTGATGTCGGCTCTGCTGAGGGGGGAAGGTACGTTGGTTTTCAGGGTTCAGATAGAGGACAGACTGTGACATCAGGCCAAAGACGCCACCCCTGTTGCCCTCCTGACTTGGATGTGGTCAGCAAAGAAGTGGGATCCGGTGAGGTCTGGGCCGCGTTTGCCTGATCTACATCCTCTTTTTCTTTTTCTCTTTTTTTGAGACAGAGTCTCGCCGTGTCACCCAGGCTGGAGTGCGATGGCATGATCTTGGCTCACTGCAGCCTCCGCCTTCTGGGTTCAAGCGATTCTCCTGCCTCAGCCTCCTGAGTAGCTGGGACTACAGGCGCCGCCACCACCCCCAGCTAATTTTTGTATTTTTAGTAGAGATGGGGTTTCACCATATTGGCCAGGCTGGTCTCGAACTTCTGACCCCAGTGGCCCAGGTGCACAAACTGCCCTGGCAGTTGACCTGTCATCAGCAAGTTATCTGTCTTTTCTGCCAGGAGTCCTCACCATGTGTCAGGGCTTGTGCTAGGCCTGGGGGCACAGCTGTGCAGCACTGTTTTCCCGGATCCCTTTGTGGGCCTAGGAGCTGAGCCCGGCCCTTCTCTTCGCAGTCGGGCCCCACCTTGGACATACCAGTTTCCATTTTCAATGACATCAGCCAGGACTGGCGGCTGCAGCATTTTGTCAGCTGGATGTGGTATGAACGGGAGGTGCCCCTGCTGAAGCGATGGATCCGGGACCTGCACATAAGAGTGGTGCTGAGGATTGGCAGTGCCCAGTTCTATGCCATTGTGGTCAGTGTGGCCAGGAGCAGGCAGGGCAGGTGTGTGGGCACAGCTGCTGAACAGCATGGGACCCTCAGATTCCACCCACAGCCTGTCTCCTGGGGTGGGACAGTGGGGGGCCTTACCCTGCCCTGGGGGCTGTGCCCTGTGTAGGTGGATAGGTGGCCTGATCTACCCCACTGGGATGTCCTTTTTCCCGTCTGGCTGGCAGGCCCTTGAGCCCCATGCTGCGGGTTATGTGAGGGCGTGCCCGATAGCAGAGCCCCTCCTCATGCCCCGACCTGCCACCCCCTTCTCATATCTCCCTATGTCTGCAGTGGGTGATTGGTGTCCACAAGCTAGAGCATGAAAGGGGCTACCTCCCCTTCGAGGCTGACAGCAGCAGTCTATTCCGGGTGGGGCCCCTGCCCTCCCGCCTCTGCGTCATCAACTGTCGCCATCAACAACACGCTCGCCCCCCACCCTGCCACCAGGGACCATCCGTACACGACCGACAACTCCAAGTGAGTACCATCCTGCCTCCACTGCGCGCACCCACCTTCCCGCCCCACCCTGTGGTCTTCCTGCCAGGGACAGGGTGGCCTTCGCAGAGAGGAGGCCCTGATCTGGGGAGGCAAGTGACCTGAGGGCAAAAGACCCATGGCAAGGGCCCAGCGAACCACAGTCCTCCCGCCCTAGGTATCCCAAGGGTTACTTTGTCCAGAACACAGACTTTGACTTCTTCAACTATGCGGGACTACAGCGGTCTGTGCTTCTGTACACGACACCAACTACCTACATCGATGACATCACCATCACCACTGGTGTGGAGCGAGACAGTGATGAGAGCTTCTGGTAGGATCCTCCCTCAGCGGGGCCCAGGGTGGCTCTGTTTGTTCCCTGTTTGGAAAGCTCTCCCAGGAAAAAGGTTCTCCCAGCATCTCTAAACCTTCACAGGTTCCCAACCACCTACAAAGCTAAAATCCAGGCTGTCTGAGCGGGCACGGGCTCCCGAGATCACTCATGTGGTTGATCTCGCTTGGAGAAGAGGGGTCTGGCCTAACATCACATAGCTCAGGGTGGCAGCCCTGTCCCTTCCCCACGGTGCTGCTCTCACTCTAGCTCCCCTTGATATACATCGTGCTCAAGGAACAGGCAGCTTCAGGGGGCCGGGTGCGGTGGCTCACGCCTGTCATCCCAGCTCTTTGTAAGGAGGACTTGGTAGGAGGATCACTTCAGGCCAAGAGTTCAAGACCAGGCTGGGCAACATAGCAAGACCATCAGCACAAAAAATTTAAAAATTCTCCAGTCATGGTGATGTCTGCTGGTAGTCCCAGCTACTGAGGCAGGAGAATCAGTTGAGCCTGGGAGGTCAAGGGTGCAGTGAGCTGTGACCGCGTCACTGCACTCTGGTCTGGGCAACAGAGGGAGACCCTGTCTTTTTTGTTTGTATTTGTTTTTGAGCTGGAGTCTCACTCTGTAGGAGCCCAGACTGGAGGGCACTGGTGCACTCTTGGGCTCACTGCAACCTCCACCTCCCAAGTTCAAGTGATTCTCCTCCCTCAGCCTCCCTAGTAGCAGGGATTACAGGCACCTTCCACCATGTCCAGCCAATTTTTGTGGTTTTTGTTTAGTAGAGACGGGGTTTCACCATGTAGGCCTGGGTTGGTCTTGAACTCCTGACCTCAGATGACTCACCTGCCTTGGCCTCCCAAAGTGCAAGGATTACAGGTGTGAGCTACCGTGCATGACTGGGATACCTTGTTTTTAAGGAAAAAAAATATATTTATTTATTTATTTATTTTTAATATATCTTTTTCCTTTTGTGAGATGAGGCCTTACACTGTCAACCAGGCTGGATGGCAGTGGTACAATGATTGACAGCTGTTGTGGGGCCGCAGTTGTCAGTTTCAAAGAATTTAGGCTGGGTGTGGTGGCTAATGCCTGTCATCCCAGCACTTTGGGAGGCCATGGTGGGCGGATCGCTTGAGCTCAAAGATTAGAGACCAGCCTGGGCAACATAGTGAGACCCTGTTTCAAAAAGAATAAATAATTAAAATAAATAAAAAATTTAAATAAGAAACACACAGGAAAGGTGATGCAGCATAGAGCAATTTATTGTAAAGGGAAAAATATTTTGCAAGTGAAGTGCAGAATAGCCCGGGCACAGTGGCTGACACCTGTAATCCCAGCACTTTGGGAGGCTGAGGTGGGTGGATGACCTGAGGCCAGGAGTTCTAGACCAGCCTGGCCAATGTGGTGAAACCCCATCTCACACTGTCTCCAAAAAAAAAAAAAAAAAAAAGACAGTGAGTGGTAGTACACACATGTAATCCCAGCTACTAGGGAAGCTGAGGCAGGAGAATTGTTTGAACCCAGGAGGCAGAGGTTGCAGTGAGCCAAGATTGCCCCACTGCACTCCAGCCTGGGGAGCAGAGGGAGGCTCCCTCTCAAAAAAAAAGAATAATAATTAGCTGGGCGTGGTGGCAGGTGCCTGTAATCCCAGCAACTCGGGAGGCTGAGGCAGGAGAATAGCTTGAACTTGGTGGTCGGAGGTTGCAGTGAGCTGAGATGGAGTCACTGCACTCCAGCAATCCTGAGGAGACTTAAGAACTAAACATAGTATGGTCTCCTGGATGAGATCTTGGAACAGGAAAAGGACATTATGGGAAATAGTAAAGAAATCTGAATCAAGATGAACCTTAGTTAATAATAATTTATCAGTATTGGTTTACTGGGGCCGGGGATGGTGGCTCACATCTTAGCACTTTGGGAGGCTAAGGCGGGAAGATCTTGAGGTCAGGAGTGTGAGACTAGCCTGGGCAACATAGCGAGACTACATCTCTCTAAATTTTTTTTTTCTTTTAGTTAGTCAGCATGGTGGTATGCACTTACAGTCCCAGCTGCTAGGGAGGCTGAGGAGGGAGAATTGCTTGAGCCCAAGAGTTTGAGGCTGCAGTGAGGTGTGACTGTGCCACTGTGCTCCAGCCTGGTCAACAGGGCAAGACCCCTTATCTCCAAAACTTTTTTCATTACAAAAAAAATTTTTTTTTGAGATGGGATTTCGCTCTTGTTGCCCAGGCTGGAGTGCAATGGCGAGATCTCGGCTCACTGCAACCTCTGCCTCCCAGGTTCAAGCAATTCTTCCACCTCAGCCTCCCAAGTAGCTGGGATTACAGGCATGCGCCACCACGCGCGGCTGATTTTTATATTTTTAGTAGAGACGGGGTTTCACCGTGTTGGCCAGACTGGTCTTGAACTCCTGACTTCAAGCAGTTCACCTGCCTTAGCCTCCCAAAGTGCTGGGACTACGGTTGTGAGCCACTGCAGCCGGACTATTTTTTAAATGCTTTTTAGAACCAAAGTCTTGTTATGCTGCTCAGGCTAGATTCTAACTCCTGTGTTCAAGCAATTCTCCTGCCTCAACCTCCTGAGCAGCTGAGACTACAGCTTGTGGCACCACAAGCCAAAAAGTTTGTTTCTTTTTTTAGAAAAGAGAGGGCTTAGGACTTCCTGGAGCACAGACTTCAAATAGCAGCCGAGTCCACAATTGTGCTCCCTTCCCTCTGGATCTTTCTTCCTGAGTGCCTGTGAAAAGCAAGCTTTGGCCCTGCCTGGGTGGTGATTGTCGTTCCTGACGGCCAGTCCTGCGAGCTCTGGGCTTGCTTAGCCAACCCCACAAATGCAGAAGCCAAGCTTTTACGAATATATCTTATCTATCTAGATGTATGTCTGTATATAGCTTTTTTGTTTGTTTGTTTGTTTGTTTGTTAGAGATGGAGTCTAGCTTTGTCACCCAGGCTGGAGTGCAGTGGCGTGATCTCGGCTCACTGCAACTGCTGCTTCCCGGGTTCAAGCAATTCTCCTGCCTCAGCCTCCCGATTTGCTGGAACTACAGGTATGCACCACCATGCCTGGCTAATTTTTGTATTTTTATTAGAGACAGAGTTTCATCATGTTGGCCAGGCTGGTCTCAAACTCCTGACCTCAGGTGATCTGCCTGCCTCGGCCTCCCAAAGTGCTGGGATTACAGGTGTGAGCCACTGTGCCTGGCTAGAAGCCATCCGTTTCTATATCTATGCAGATGTGTGTCACTATATGTTTATGTATATCTGAATGTGTGTATCTTTCCTACTGGTTCTGCTTCTCTGGTTTGAACCCTAACACAACTAGTTTTTTTTTTTGTTTTTTGTTTTTTTTTGAGCTGGCATCTTGCTCTGTCACCCAGGCTGGAGTGCAGCAGTTTGATCTCTGTTCATTGCAACCTCCACCTCCTGGGCACAATAGTATTTTATAATCTGTTAGGAATTCAAATGTTTTTCAAAAGATCAAACTACATATTTAAATACATTTCAAATACAAACTTTGAAAATCATACTATGAAACATTAAGATTCTACATTATTAGGCCAGGGACGGTGGTTTCGGCCTCTAATCCCAGCACTTTGGGAAGCCAAGGCGGGCAGATTGCTTGAGCTCAGGAATTTGACACCCCCCGGGCAACATAGCAAGACCCTGTCTCCACAAAAATAGAAAAATGAGCTGGACATGGTGGTGCATGGCTGTGGTCCCAGCTGTTTGGGAGGCTGAGGTGGGAGGATCACATGAGCCCAGGAATTTGAGGCTGCATGGAAGCATGATTGAGCCATTGCACTCCATCCTGGGTGACAGAGTGAGACCCTGTCCCACCCCCCAAAAAAAGTTAATATCATTATATAATTGTACTCTAAATTATTAGCAAAATGAAAGAAAATTAAGTATTATTTAAAAATAGGCAAGGTACAGTGGCTCATGCCTATAATCCCAGCACTCTGGGAGGGCAAAGCAGGTGGATTACTTGAGGTCTGGAGTTCGATACCAGCCTGGCCAACATGGTGGAATCCCATTTCTACTAAAATTGCAAAAGTTTGCCTGGTGTGGTGGCACCTGCCTGTAATCCCAGCTACTCAGAAGGCTGAGGCTGGAGAATCGCTTGAACCCGGGAGGTGAATATTGCAGTGAGCTGAGATGGAGCCACTGCACTCCATCCAGGGTGAAGGAGCAAGACTCTGTCTCAAAAATAAATAAATAAATAAATAGCTAAACAGTTGGTTCAAATGGACATAAAGATGGAAATAACAGACACTAGGAACTCCACATGTGGGGAGGGAAGGAGGGGAAAGGGTTGAAAAACTAGTCATTGGGTACTATGGTCAGTGTTTGGGTGATGAGTTCAATAGAAGCCCAAGCCTTAGCATTTTGCAGTGTACTCATGGAACACACCTGCACATGTGCCCCATGAATCTAAAGTTTAATACAATAAAAATAATGAACTTAGTGCAATAGATAATTACAGAAGTTTAATCATAAAACACTTAAAATAGCACTGTTTTTTTTTTTTTTTTTTTTTTTTTGAGGCAGTCTCATTCTGTCACCCAGGCTGGAGTGCAGTGGTGAGATCTCAGTTCACTGCAACCTCCATCTCCTGAACTCAAGCAATTCTCGTGCCTCAGCCTCCCCAGTAACTGGGATTACAGGTGCACACCCTCTGCCTCCTGGGTTTAAGCGATTCTCTTGCCTCATCCTCCCGAGTAGCTGGGATTAGAGGCACCGGCCACCATGCCCGGCTAATTTTTGTATGTTTAGTGGAGACGGGGTTTCATGATGTTGGCCAGGCTGGTCTGGAACTCCTGACCTCAGGTGATCCACCAGCCTCGGCCTTCCAAAGTGCTGGGATTACAAGCATTAGTCACCGTGCCTGGCCAAGTATTTTTCTTTAAGTCCTTCATCTTTAAATAATCCCATTTCATTTTGATAACTTTGAGATTATCTGACAGAATTCTTGGGGGAAAGTTAGGACTGTAATCTTTTTATTGACAGCAAGCAGTGTGTTTTGCTCCAAAAAAATCATTCTGCTTTCTTTTGATCTTTTGGTTTCATCATGTATGAATGGGGATTTTTTTTTTTTTTTTTTTTTTTTTTTTTTTGAGACAGGGTCTCACTCTGTTGCCCAGGCTGGAGTGCAGTGACGTGATCGTGGCTCACTGCAACCTCCACCTCCTGGGTTCAAGTGATCCTCATGGCTCAGCTTCCTGAGTAGCTGGGATTACAGGTGCACACCAAAACACCAAGCAAATTTTTGTATTTTTAGTAGAGATGGGGTTTCAGCATGTTTGCTGGGCTGGTTTCAAACTCCTGACCGCAAGTGATCTGCCTGTCTTGGCCTCCCAAAGTGTTGGGATTATAGGTGTGAACCATCGCGCCCAACCTAGATGGAGATTTTAATCGATTCCCCAAATCAGTTTCAATTCTGTCATGCTCATTATCTGCTTCTTCAAAAAGTCTTTGAACCAGAGTTAAGAATATATTATTGCATTAGTAGCCGGGCACGGTGGCTCACGTATGTAATCCCAGCACTTTGCAAGGCCAAGGCAGGTGGATCACCTGTCAGGAGTTCGAAACCAGCCCGGCCAACATGGCGAAAATCTGTCTCTACTAAAAATACAAAAGTTAGCTGGACATGGTGGCAGATGCCTGTCATCCCAGCCACTCGGAAGCTGAGGCACGAGAATCGCTTGAACCCAGGAGACAGAGGTTGCAGTGAGCCAAGACTGTGCCACTGCACTCCTGCCTGGGCGACAGAGGGAGACTCCACTCCATCTTATGTGAACTAGAGGATTGGGGGAATTGCTGAGAAAAAAGGACAAATCTCAAAGAAACAGAGACATGACAAGAGAAGAGAGTGGTGTTTGAGTCTCTGACTCCATATTGTTCTTAAGGCCAATGAGGTCTGAGAGAGAGTCAGAACTATCTTGTTTATGAATTCCATGAGATAGTCCATAAATCTGTCTTTAGGCTTAAGCTAGTTTGAGTTGGGTTTCTGTCACTTACAACAAGAGTCCTGACTACTGCAGTTGAGTTTAGTTAAAAGGTATAGCCTCAATAGGTGAGCTAGCTCTGGCTTTAAAAGTCTTCCAGTTTGAATTACACTCCATTCCCTCTGGTGCCCCTAGAAAGAGCCTTCTCTAACACAGACCAGCAGCTGGCAGACATGCTTTAGTTTTTTTTCTTTGCAGGAATTTTGCTGCCTTGATTTGGGACAGATTATCAGCCTCGCCAGCATGTTGTTTTGACTTTGAAAAAATGCCCATTGTGACCAACGTGAGATGATATCTCATTGTGTTTGGGAGTTGCATTGCGCTGAGGTTGCACATTTTTTCATGTTGGTTGATCACTTGAACGTCATCTTTTTTTTTTTTAATTTTTATTTTTTGAGACAGTGTCTCACTCTGTTGCCCAGACTGGAGTGCAGTGGTGCAATCTTGGCTCACTGCAGCCTGCACTTCTTGGGTTCAAGCAATACTCCTGCCTCAGCCTCTGAAAGTGCTGGGATTGCAGGCATGAGCCACCATGCTCAGCCTGTTCCCTTACATTTCTTTACAAAAATTTACCCTGTGGTAAAGGTGTACTACCAGAGGGTAGAATGAGACACTTTGGTCCATGCATACATTGTGTAATGATGAAATCAGGGTATTTAGCATCTATCTGTCTTTCCTCATAGAGTGAGGTGAAGACATTCAGAATCCTCTTTTCTAGCTTTCTTGAAAAGTACACTCTGATAATGTTAGACCTAGTCACCTTGCTGCTGTGGAAAAGAACTACAGGTTTCATTCCTCTCATGGGAATATGTAACTTTATACCTGTTTCCAATCTCTGACCATGCCCCACCTTTGAACCCCAACCCATTTAGAAAGTTATGCTTACTAGTTCTAGGAAATAAAGTTTTGTAGATTCCTCCTGAGTGAGACAATGCGATGTTTGTCTTTCTCTGCATAGTTTATTTCTTTTTTCTTTTTTCCTTTTTTTTTTTTTTTTTGATACAGTGTCTGGCTATGGTTGCTCAAGCTGGAGTGTAGGGGTGCGATCTCAGCTCACTCCCACCTCAGCTTCCCGAGTAGCTGGGACTTTTGAGAAATATCTCTTCAGGTTCATTGCCCAACTTTGGCCAGGTGACTTGGCCTTGCATGTTTTGCTTCTTAGTAGCATTAGTTTCTCGTGCATACCATGTAACAACCTCTTTCAGATAAATGATTCCTCATCATGCCCCCTCCCTATATGAAGAATGCCTTCTCATTGTTGATTGGTTCATTGCTCCCTTTACCATGCCGTAGTTCTCGAGTTTTCTTTTTCACGTGTTGAGTTTTCCTTTTGTTAGCAGCGATTTTGGGTCAGGCCAGAAAGAAAAATCACAATTTTGATACATTTCATTGATTTTGAGTGTATTTTCCATGTATTTCCTGTTTTTTCTTTTTGCAACCTATGAGCATAGATGAAGTTGCCCTGAGCTTCCACTCACTCTGTGTTTTCCTGTAGAAGTTTTATGCTTTTGGGTCTTGTGTTTAGGTTTTCATTTATTTCAAGTTGGTATTTGTGTATTGTGTAACATAAGGGTCCTATTTCATTCTTTTTCATGTGGATATCCAGTATTTTCAGATTCATTAATTGAACAGACCTCCCACTCCTCATTTTGTCTTCCAGGCATTCTCTTGAAAAAACAGCGTGTTGACTCCATACAGATGTACGTTTAGGTTCTGTTATGTCTGCATGGTTTCATTGTTAGGCCACTGCCATAGTCTTTGGATGAGTAGATCTTTTCCATGTAATTTGAAATTGAACAGTGTGAGACCTCCAAACAAGTTTATATTTCCTAGGATTGCTTTGCATATTCAGAGTCTATGGTAGTTCCATGTGAATTTTTAGCTGTGTATAGTTACATTTCATGACAAGTTTGGTTCATACTGCATGTCCAGAATTAGGGGTGCAATGGGGACATTACAGCACTTGTGTACCTTGCATAAGGATTAAGGATAAGCTCAAGGAGGTTTCCATGTTTTGTGTGTGGGTTTCCAGTTTTCTCAAAGTCATTTACAGAACAGACTAGCTGTTTCCCATTTTGTTTGGGTTTTTTGTTTGTTTGTTTGTTTGTTTTGATACAGAGTGTTGCTTTTTTGCCCAGGCTAGAGTGAAGTGGTGTGATCTTTGCTCACTGCAAACTCTGCCTCCCAGATCCAAGCGATTCTCCTGCCTCAGCCCCCAAGTAGCTGGGATTACAGTCACATGCCACCATGCTGGCTAATTTTTCTATTTTTATTATCACCATGTTAGGCTGATCCCAAACTCCTGACATCAAGTGGTTCGCCAGCCGTTGCCTCCCAAAATGTTGGGATTACAGACGTGAGCCACCGCGCCTGGCCTTTTGAGAAATCTGTTGACTGTAAGTACATTCAGATTTGTCTGTTGGCTACCCAATACTGTCCAATGATAAATGTTTCTATTTTTATGCCAGTTCCTTGCTGCCTCAGTAAGTATAGCTTTTTGATGTAATTTGACATCGCGGAGCATGAGGCAATCAAGTGATTTTCTCTTTCTGGGAAGTGCTTTGGATTTTCAGGGTCTTCCCTGGTTCTCTGTGAATTTTACCATTGTCCATTTATAGTTTTAAAATTGAGTTTGTCATACATGTCCAAAATTAGGGGGTACAGTGGGATTTTGTTTACTTGCATACTTTGAGGAATGATGAAGTCAGGGTGTTTTGCATATCTATTCCCATGTCTAGTTTTTATTTGTTTGTTGTGTGAACCTTCAGTGTTCCTCCCCTTTCTACCTCTATTGAAAGAGATCCTACCGTATTGTTACTTGTAGTCACCCTCCTGTGGAGTAGATCACCAGCATTAATTCCTCCCCTGGAAGTGCAACTTGGTACCCATTACCAATGCCAGCCCATGCCCTCTCCTCCCCCCAGCATGTGATAACCACTATTGTACTTTCACTTTCCATTAGATAATTCTTTTTTAGTCTCCTCATGGGTCAGATGATGCAGTGTTTTTGTTTCCCTGCCTGGCTGATTCCACTGAGTATAATGTCTTCCAGGTTTATCCGTGTTGCCACAAAAGACATTATGTCATCAATCTTTGTTGATGGGGCGTATTTCGTTGTGTCCAGATACTGAAGTTCCTTCATCCCTTCATCAGTTGATGGACAGGTAGGTTGATTGCATACCTTAGCTATTGTGTATAGTGCTTCGGTCAACCTGGGAAGGCAGCTATGGCTTTCATGCAGTGATTTCACTGTCCCTAAGTATATACCCACTGCTGGAATTGCCAGATGAAATGGTAGTTTCCTTTTTGATTGTTTGGGAAGCTCCAAGAGGTTTTCATAGTGTCTGTAGTAACAGTGATTTCTCCCAACAGTGTGAGAGTAGCTGTGTGTGCAACTTCCTCCAGGGAATTTGTTTGAAATAATTGGTTTCTTTTATTTGTTCAAATTAGGGTGAGTGTGTATCTGAGTGTGGTTTTCATTTACAGTTTAGAGATGATTAGTAATGTTGAGAACCGCCCTTTTCACATGTTAGTGAATTGTGCATTGTCTTTTTAGTGATGTCTGTTCAGGATTGTGTCCCAGTTTTGGTTGGGTTAGTTGGTTTTGTGTGTTTTGCTCCTCAGTGGTGTGGTAGTTTCAGATGCATGATTCCTTATAATGTCCTTTCTATCTGAAGAATGCCTTCTGAGTGTTGGTTGGTGCATTGCTTTCTTTAATGTGCAGAACTTCTTCAGGATTTTTTGTGTTTTTGTTTCTTGATTATTTTAGTTGTGATTTTTTTATTTTTGTTTTTCCTTTTTTTTTTTTTTGAGACGGAGTCTTGCTGTGTTGCCCAGGCTAGAGTGTGGTGTCATGATCTTGGCTCACTGCAACCTCCGCTTCCCGGGTTCGATTGATTCTCTTGCCTCAGCCTCCCAAGTAGCTGGGACTACAGGTGTGTGCCACCACTCCTGGCTAATTTTTGTATTTTAGTAGAGACAGGGTTTCACCATGTTGGCCAGTCTGGTCTCGAATTCCTGACCTCAGGTGATCCACCTGCCTCGGCCTCCCAATGTCCTGGATTTACAGATGTGAGCCAGCATGACTGGCTAGCAGTGATTGTTTTTGTAAGGTAAAGTCAATAACAAAAACTAGAAAATTTGACTTATGTTGTTGGAAGTGGTTTTTTTTCTGTTTTTCTTTTTTTTTTTCCTATTGTTTGCTTTTACATCCTGTGAGCTTAGATTCGGGTTTTCCTAAACTTAAGCTCACTCTGTGTTTTCCTGTAGCAGTTTTATGCTTTTAGGTCTTGTGTTTAGGGTTTAATGTATTTTGAGTTTATATTTGTGTATTGTATAACATCAAGGTCTTATGTCTTGTTTCATTCTTTTGTATGTGGCTATCCAGTCGTTTCAGACTGCTCAATTGAACAGACTACTGACTACTCATCTCATCTTTTTTCCGCTTTGGGATGTAGTCCCACTCATGCTGTCGTCCACACTGGAGTGCAGTGGCGAGATCTCAGCTCTCTGCAACATCTGCCTCCTTGCTTCGAGCGATTCTCCTGCCTCATCTTCCCAAGTGGCTGGGATTGCTGGTGTGCGCCACCACACCTGACTCAGTCTCTGAAAGCGCTAGGAGTACAGGTGCCATAGCACCCAGCCTCATTGCATCTTCTAGGCATTCTTTAAAAAAAATGTGTTGACTGCATACAGGTGCGCGTTTAGGTTCTCTTATGTCCCTAGGTTCATGGATTCATTTTTTTGCCAGTACTGTAGTCTTTGGATGAGTGGAGGTTTTTTTTTTTGTTTTGTTTTTTTGTTTTTTTGAGACGGAGTCTTACTCTGCCGCCCAGGCTGGAGTGCAGTGGCCGGATCTCAGCTCACTGCAAGCTCCGCCTCCTGGGTTTACGCCATTCTCCTGCCTCAGCCTCCCGAGTAGCTGGGACTACAGGCGCCCACCACCTCGCCCGGCTAGTTTTTTGTATTTTTTAGTAGAGACGGGGTTTCACTGTGTTAGCCAGGATGGTCTCGATCTCCTGACCTCGTGATCCGCCCGTCTCGGCCTCCCAAAGTGCTGGGATTACAGGCTTGAGCCACCGCGCCCGGCCCAAGTGGAGGTTTTACATGTAATTTGAAATTGGGGAGTGTGCGGCCTCCCATTGAGTTTGTATTCCCTGGGATTGCTTTCCATATTCAGGTTCTTTGGGTCTTTAGTGGTTCCATGTGAATTTTTAGCCGCGTATTGTTAACATTTCATAAAACATTTGTTTTATACTTCATGTCCAGAATTAGGGGTGCATTGGGACATTGTGATACTTGTTTGTATACCTTGAGTATGGATAAAATCAGGGAGTTTCCCATGCTTGTGAACACGTGTAGGTTTGATATCTTCGATGTGTGAACATTCAAAATCCTCCTTAGTAGCTATTTTGAAAACAGCACGACCATATTGTTAAGTATCATCACCCTGCTTTGGAGTGGAATACCAGAATGTATTCCTCTCCTGTAACTCTCTGTGTACCTATTGCCAGTCCTTGATGTCCTCTCCTCCCCCTAGCCTGTGGTGACCACTGCTGTATTTTCACCTTCAGTGAGTTAAATTTTTCAGCTCCCACATGAGTGAAAACATGCAGGCTTGGTCTTTGTCTGCCTTTCTGATTTGATTGAACAGAATATCTCCAGGTTCAGCCATATTGCTGGAAATGGTAGGATTCCATGAACTTTGATGGTGCAAAAGTATTCCATTGTGTCTGTGTACCAGAGATTCTTCATCTCTTCATCTGTGTATAGACAGGTCGGCTGATTTCTTATCTTGGCTTTTGGGCATAGGGCTGAATTCCACCTGGGATGACAGATAATCTCTTCCATGTCCTGATCGTGCACTCTGTGTATATAGCTAGGAATAGAATTGCTGGAGACAATGGTAGTTGTAGTTTTACAATTTCAAGGAACATCTAAGTGGTTTCTTCTAGTGTGCATACTAGTTTACCATTTCCCACCAAATGTGGAGACAAGTTCCTCCTCTGGAAATCCACACCTTGATTGTTTTGTGTTTTAATATGTTTCAATTTTTTTCTTATGGCATCCATTGAATGTAGAGTGAGATGAAATCTTGAGTGTGTTTTTGATTTTTGTGTGTGTATGATAAGTGATACTTGCTAGGTTATTGTGAATTTGTTTTTAATTTGTTATGTAGCCCTGGGCGGAGGACCTGAAGACATGAGGTTGATGCACAGGTCAAAGAGAAGATTCTCACCATCGCTGATTCACACAAAAGTGTGAGAAAACCACACTCGGATTTCATCTCACTCCAGTTAAAATGAATGCTACCAACATTTGATGGCAGTTTTATTTCTATAGAGTATACACACACACACACACCCAACCCAAGGGTGCAAGGGACATTTTGACATATGTTTGTGTAGCATCATGATCAAATCATCGTATCTGGCATCTGTGTGACCTTCCATCATTATTATTTCTCTGTGGAGAGGATATTCAGAACCATATTTTCCAGCTGATTTTGAAAAAATTTACTAGATTCTGTTGACCCTAATCACCTAGTCACCCTGTTGTGCAATAGAACACCAGAATGGGGCCGGGCGCGGTGGCTCAAGCCTGTAATCCCAGCACTTTGGGAGGCCGAGGCGGGCGGATCACAAGGTCAGGAGATCGAGACCACAGTGAAACCCCGTCTCTACTAAAAATACAAAAAAAAAAATTAGCCGGGCGCGGTGGCGGGCGCCTGTAGTCCCAGCTACTCAGGAGGCTGAGGCAGGAGAATGGCGTGAACCGAGGAGGCGGAGCTTGCAGTGAGCCGAGATCGCGCCACTGCACTCCAGCCTGGGCAACAGCGTGAGACTCCGTCTCAAAAAAAAAAAAAAAAAAAAAAAAAAAAAAAAAAAAAAAAAAAGAACACCAGAATGGATTCCTTGTATCTGAGCATCACTCTGTACCTGTTACCAATCCCTGCCCAGGCTCCCTGCTCTCCCCAGCCTCCAGTAACCCCTATTGGAAGTTGTGCTTCAAGGAGACAAGGTTTTTTGGATTCCACATGCCTGATGTCATGCAGCGTGGGTCTCTCCCTAGCAGACTCGTTTCATTTCACCTAATTGTCTTCCAGGTTTCTCCAAGTGGTTGCAGATGACATGATTTCCTGAAGTGTTACAGCTGATGTGTGTTTCCTTGTGTATATATACTGTGGTTCCTTTATCCCTTCATCTGTGGATAGACAGGTAGGTTGATTCCACATCTCGGCTATTGTGACTAGTGCTTCAGGACACATGAAAAGGCAGATAACACAGGGTTTTCGTTTTCTCTAAACATGTACCCAGTGGTGGGATTGTCAGCTGGAGTGGCAGTTGTACTTTTTTTTTTAAAGACGGAGTCTTGCTCTTGTCTCCCAGGCTGGAGTGCAGTGGGGCAATTTCGGCTCAATGCAAACTTCACCTCCTGCATTCAAGTGATTATCCCACCTCAGCCTCCCAAGTGGCTGGGAATACAGGCACCTGCCACCACGCCTAGCTAATTTTTGTATTTTTAGTAGAGATGGGATTTCACCATGTTAATGAGGCTGGTCTCGAACTCCTGACCTCAGGTGATCCACCTGTCTCAGCCTCCCAAAGTGCTGAGATTACAGGTGTGAGCCACTGCACCCGGCCTACCTTTTACTTTTTTAAGGAACTTCCAAAAATTTTTTGTAGTTTATATAGTAATTTTCATTCCATGAAGAGTGTAGAGGATTTTTTTTTTTTCTTGCAAGTCAGCACTGAGCATTGCCTTCAACAATTTTGATTTTTGTGTTTTGTAATACTCGTTCTAGGTGGAGTTAGATGGTAACCGAGTATGGTTTTGATTCACATTTTTGTGAGGATTAGTGATATTGAGGAACTGTCACCTGTGGGTCAGTTTCCTGCTTTCTTTTCACTCAGGTCTATTTAGATCCTTTTACCTTGGATATTTTTTGTTGTTTTTGTTGTTTTTCACTTAGTCATATCAGTTTATTGTACGTGTTAGATAACAACCTCTTTCAGGGTTAGGATTTTTTATAGTTTCTCCCAGTCTTTAGGATGCTTTTTTAAATTTGTTTCATTGTTTTCTTTTCCCTGTAGAAGTTGCAAAATGTCCCTAGTCTCATATGGTTATAGTTTTGTATGTGAGCAGTGATTTTTGTGTTCAACACCCGACTTCCACTAAACACAAAAACATGTGTGCATGTGCGTGCACATGCATGCACACATGCACACACACACAGAACCAAGCCTTGCATTGTCTCTGGGTGTAGTTTCCCTACTTTTTTTTTTCAGTGTTATGATGCTTTTTTACCTTTTGCAGCCTGTTTGCATAGATACTGGGTTTCCTAAAATATATACCCACTCTATATTTTCTTATAGGACCTTTACAAATTCAAGATTGAGTTTAGGTCTTTAATTCATTTTGTGTTGATTTTGTGTATTGTGCATTGTAAGGGTTCTATTTCAGTGTTTTTCCTGTGGAGATTCAGTTTTCTCAAAATCAGTAATTGAACCAGACTCTCCCTTTCCCATTGTGTCTTTTTGGGGTTTTGAAAAATGTGTTCCCTACATATCATGTTGAATATAGTATTTGGCTGCCTCTTTCTGTCACTTAGGTCCTCGTTCTGTGTTTGTGACAGTCATGGATTGTTTGGATAAGTAGATTGTTTTTTCATTTATTGTTTTCTTTGGTTCTAACCTTGGATTTTTTTTAATGCATTCTACTCTTATTATTATAGTTTAAAGGGTACATATGCAAGTTAGTTACATCTGTTGATTGCATCACGCTGAGACTTGGGGTCCCATTAACCCCGTAACCCAGGCAGTGAGCAGAGGGCCCACAGGTTGGGTCTTCAGCACACGCTCCCTCTCTCCTGTTTTTTTATTGTTCTGGTGGTCATTCCAGGTGTCTGTTGTTCTCTTCTTTATGTTTGAGTCCATTCAAAGTTTAGCTCCCGCTTACAAGTGAGAACATATGGCGTTTGGTTTTCTATTTGGGCCTTAGTTCACTTATAACAATGGCCTGCAGTTTCCACCTTCTGGGCTCAGGTGATCCTCCCACCTCAGCCTCCAGATTAGATAGGACTACAGGTGCCCGCCACCACATCCAGCTAATTTTTGTATTATTGTAGAGATGGGATTTCATCATTTTGCTCAGGCTGGTCTTGAATTCTGAACTGAAGCGATCCACCTGCCTCGGCCTCCCAAAGTGCTAGAATTACAGGTGTGAGTCACTGTGCCGGTCTCTCATCCACTGTTGATGGCTAGGTTGATTCCATGTCTTTGACATTGTGAATAACACTGCCATGAACATACAAGTGTCTGTGTCTTTTGGATAGAAGGGTTGATTTTCCTTTGGGTGGATGCACAGGAGTGGGCTTACTGGGTGAGATGGTAGTTCTGTTTTCAGCTCTTTGAGAAATCCCTGATCTGCTTTCAATGGTGTCTGTACTAGTTTTCATACCCCCCAAGGCATACCAGTGTTTCCTTTCCTTGGCTGCCTCACCAGCGTGTGTTCTTTGTCTGTGTGGTCCTCACCATTGTGACCTGCGTGGGATGGCATCTCGTCGTGCTTTTGATTGGCAGCTCTCTGTTAATGAGTGAGCTTGAGCATGTTTTCCTATTTGTTAGTTGCTTGTACATCGACTTTTGAGAAGTGTGTGTTCACATCCCTGGCCTGTATATTAATGGGATATTCTTTTTCTGTTTATTCCCGTGGTTGACTTGTTGAAGGGCCTTGTAGATTCTGCATATTAGACCTTGGTCAGAGGCACAGTTTGGGAACATGTTCTCCCATTCTGTACGCTGTCTGTTTACTCTGTTGTAGTCTCTCTTGCTGTGCAGCAGCTCTTTCAGGTATTAGGTCTGACTTGCCAATTTTTGTTTTTGTTGCCGTTGCTCTTCAACACTTAGCCATCTAAATGCTTTGCCAAAGCCTATGTGGAGAAGGGTATTTCACGAGTTTTCTGGTAAGATTTTAATAGTTTGAGTTTTTACATTGAAATCTTCCATTCATCTTGAGTTCCTCTTTGTGTGTGTTGGGAGTTAGGGGCCTAGTGTTATTCTGCACATGGCTAGCCGCTTATTTCAGCATCAGTGATTGAACAGGGTGTCCTTTTCCCTTTGCTTATTTTTGTGGATTCTGTGTTAGATCAGATGGTTTTCAGTGTGTGGTTTAACTTCTTGGTCCTCTCTTGTGTTCCACTGCTGTGTGTGGAAGTGGGTCCGTGGCTTTTCCATGAAATTTAAAATCTGACGTAGTCTGGATGTCTCAGGATTGCTGAGGATGAAACTCAGGGCACTTCATGGTCTCATATGAATATTAGCAGCGCCTGTTTCTATTTCTTTCAACAAATGTGTTGCATAGTAAAGGATCAATACAACGAGAGGGTAGAGTGTGGCATTATGGCCCATGCGTACCTTGTGGAATGATGAAATCAGGGTACTTAGTGATTCTGTTACCTTTTCCCATTGTTTATTCCTTTATGCTGAGAACCTTCAGTATTCTATCAAGCTGCCTTGAAAGTGATGTGCCGATACTGTCAACCCTGGTCACCCTGCAGTGCAATAGAACAACAGAATTTTCTTCCTCTCATTTGTGTGTAACTTTGTACCCATTTACAATCCCTGCCCATTACCCCTGTTTTCCCCCAATCTCTGGAAACCAATATTGTGCTCGCCAGGTCTTTGAGATAGAGTTTCTCAGATTCTGCATGTGTGAGATGACTCAGGTTTGTTTCTCTCCCCCTTTGCTCATTTAATTTACCCTCATGTTCTCCAGGTGCAACCGTGTGGTTCCCCACGATATGATGTCATTGTGGTTTTCTGTGTGAAGAGTATCCCGGTGTGTACATGTGGAGCAGCTTCTTTCTCCCTTCGTCTGTGGATAATCAGGTAGGTTGATGCTTACACTGGCTCTTGGGAACAGTGCTGAAATCCACATGGGTGGGTAGATCTGTCTTTGGTGTCCTGATTTCAATGGCTTTGAGTGTATTTCTAGTAGTAGAATTGCTGGTTGAAATGGTAATTGGAGTCTTTTAAGGCTTGGAGGAATCTCCAAGTGGTTTCTGTAGCGTGTGCACTAGTTTACCTTCTCACGAACTGTGCAGAAGAGTGTCTCTCTCTGTCTCTCTCTCTCTCTCTGGAAACACATACCAGCATTTGCCTTTCTTTCAATGATTTTGTCTCTTTTTGTAACACTCATTCCAGTTAGAATGAGATGGTATCTAAGTGTGGTTTTGATTTACATTTTGCTGTGGTTAGAGATGTTTGCCAGGTTATCGTGAACTTGTTTCTATTTGATGTGTAAGACTGGGCAAAGGACCTGAAGACCTGAGAAGGATGCACAGGTAAAATATTCTGAATCAACATTACTGATCCTCACGAGAAGTCAATCAAAACCACACTCAGATATCATCTTACTCCGGTGAGAATGAACGTTACCAAAATGGGACAGAGTTTCATTGCCGTAGAGTATGCCTGTATAACCAGTGAGTGCAAGGGACAATTTGATCTGTGTAAACGTAGCATCATCATGAAGTTGCAGTGTCTGGCACCTCTGTGAGCTTGAGTTATGATTTCTCTGTGGAGAGAATATTCACAACTGACCTCTGAAGCTATTTTGAAAATTGTGGTTTTCTGTTCTTGCCTTTTGTTCGTAATGGCCTGCGGCTCTGTCCAGGTTTCTGGTAAGGGCATGGATTTGTTTTTTATGGCTGTGTAGTGTTCCGTGGTGTGTATGTACCACATTTCCTTTCTCTGATCCACTGCTGATGGGCACCAAGGCTGATTCCGTGTCTTTACCATTGTGAGTAGTACTGCCATGAACATACGAGTGCGTGCATGTTTTGGATGGAAGGATTTTCCTTTGGGTAGATCCTCAGGAGTGGGGTTGCAGCGTTGGGTGGTAGTTCTCTTTTAGGTTCTTTGAGAAATGTCCACACTGCTCTCCAGGGGGTCTGAACTAGTTTGCATTTCCCCCAACAGTGGACCTGCATTTCTTTGCTCATCTGCCCCACCAGCCTCTGTTGTTGTGGACTGTGTGTCATAATTGCCATTCTGACCAGTGTGAGATGGTATCTCAGTATGTTTCTGATTTGCATTTCTCTGATGATCAGTGAGATCGAACATGTTTTCATGCTCATTGGTTACTGGTACACCTTCTTTTAAGTGTGTGTTCATGTCCCATGCCCATTTATAAGTTGGGTTTTTTTTCTGATTTTATTTGTTTAAGGTCTTTACGATAAATCCTGGATATTAGACGTTGATTCAGATGCGTAGTTGGGGAGTATGTTCCCTCATTCTATAGGCTGTGTGCTGACTCTGTTGGTTGTTTCTTGTTCTGTGCAGCAGCTCTTTTGAGTATTAGGTCCCACTTATCAGTAATTGTTTTTGTTGCCATTGCTTTTGGGGACTTGACATATAAATGCTTTGCCAAAGCCTCTGTTGAGAAGGGTATTTGCTAGATTCTCGTGCAGAATTTTTTCATTTCAGGTCTTGCATTTTTATGTATTTATGTATTTATTTAGAGACTGAGTCTCACTCTGTTGTACAGGCTGGAATGCAGTGGAGCGATCTTGGCTCACTGCACCCTCCAGCTTCTGGGTTCAAGTGATTCTCTTGCCTCAATCTCCTGAGTAGCTGAGAGTACAGGCACGCGCCACCACGCCCAGCTAACTTTTGTTTTTTTATTAGAGGCAGGGTTTCACTATGTCGACCAGGCTGGTCTTGAACTCCTGACTTCAAGTCATCTACCCGCTTTGGCTCCCAAAGTGCATGGATTCCAGGAATGAGCCACTGCGCCCACCCTGGATTTTGCATTTCAAACTTTGATTCATTTTGAGTTATTTTCTGTACATGGTGAGACACAGGGGCCCAGTGTTATTTATTCTACATCTAGCTAGCCACTTATCCCAGCACCACTTACTGATAGGGAGTCCTTTCTCCATCACTTATTTTTGTTGATTTTTTTCAAGTGTCAGATGGTTTCAGATGTGCAGGTTTATATCTGGGTCTTCTAATGTGTTCCACTGTTCTGTGGAACCACGTCCCCAGCTTTTGAGTGAAAATGCCAAGCCATTACATTGTCTATGGGTGTTTCCTTGTTTTAAAGTTTTTTTAATGCCTTTAGCAGCCTACATGCATGGATTTCTTTTCTAAAATACATGCACACCCTATGTTTTCTTGTAGGAGTTGTGTGGTTTCAGAATTGAGTTTTAGGTCTTTAATGTATTTTGCATTGATTTTTGTGTTGCATGACACAAGGGTCCTATTTCAGTGTTTTCTATGTGAATATTCAGTTTGCTCAAAATCATCTATTGAACAGTCTCTCTTTTGCCCATTGTGTGTTTTTGGTGTTCTTTTGAAACACGTGTTCAATATATGTAAATTGGGGTTGAGTATTTGGTTTACTCATTCTGTCCACTTTCTTAGTTTATGCCAAATAAAAGATTGTTTTGATAATTGTAGAAGTTTGTGTTTTTCATTCATGCTTTTAACTTCGAAGTTTGTAATTATTACATAATATCCACCTTTATTACAGACTAAAGTGTACAAAGGCAGATTAGTTACTGTCTTTGGTATATTGCATGACACTGAGACTTGGGGTCCAAGCAACCTTATCATGCAGGCAGTGGGTGGACCCACCAGATAGGTCTTCAGCCCATACCTCATCCCTTCTTCCTTTTTCATCTGATAGTCAGCAGTGTCTGTTGTTCTCACTTTTACGGTAGGGTGTATTCAATGTTAGCTCCACCTTAGAAGTGAGAACATGTGGCATTTGGTGTTCTGTGTTTTCCTTATTTCTCTTTAGATAATGGCCTCCAGCTCCTTTCATGTTGCTGCCAAGGACATGATTTCCTTCTTTTTTCTTTTAATTCCTGCCTAGTTTTTTGTGGTATATAGGTACCACATTTTCCTTTTCCGATCCACTGTTGACCGGAACCTAGGCTGATTTCACATGTTTGCCATTGTAAATACTGCTTCCATGACCATTTGTGTGCATGCGTGTTTTGCACAGAAGGATTTATTTTCCTCTGTGTATACCCCAGTGGTGTGATTGCTGGGTCAGATGATAGTTCTGGTTTAAGTTCTTTGAGCAATCTCCGAAGTGCTTTCCATGGTGTCTGAAGTACTTTGCATTTTCACCAAAAGTGGACCAGTGTCCCCTTTCTCTGCTGCCTCGCCAGTGTCCTTTTTTTTTTTTAAACTGTGTAACCCCCATTCTGACCAGCGAGAGATATATCTCATTGTGCTTTTGATTTATATTTCTCTGACAATTAGGTTGAGCATATTTTCAATTTGTTGGTTGCTCTCACATCATCTTTTGAGAAGTGTGTGTTTATATCCATTGCCTACTAATTATTAGGGGGGTTGGCTAATTGATTTCTGTAAGGTCTTTAAGGTAGATTCTGGATATTAGGCCTTGGTCAGGCGCATAGTTTGGGAACATTTTCTCTCATCCTGTATGTTGTCTGTCTACTCTGTGGGTGATTTCTTGTGTTGTGTGGTGACTCTTTAGTGTATTAGGTCCCACATGTTGATTATTGCTGTTGTTACCGTGTCATGTGGCATCTTAGGCATATAAATGCTTTGTCAAAGCTGATGTCAAGAAGGGTATTTCCTAGGGTCTCTTGTAGGATTTTTGTACTTTGAGGTCTTCCGTTTACATCTTTCATTCATCTGAGTGAACTTTGGTACATAGTGAGAAGTAGAGGCCTAGTGTTACTTACTCTTCTGCATATGGCTCGCCACTTATCCCAAAACTATGGAAAAGGGAGTTCTTTCCCCTTTACTTATCATTGTGTATTTCATCCAGCATCAGGTAGTATGAGGTGTGTGGGTTTACTTCAGGTTCTCTGTTCTCTTCCACTCATCCATGTGGAAGCAGGTCCCTAGAGTTTGAGTGAAATTTCACATCAGGGAGTGTGATGCATCCAATGTAGTTTGGATTTCTCAGAATTGCTTTGGAAATGCAGGGCATTTCCTGGTCTCACATGAACTTCAGCATTGTTTATTTCTATGTCCTTAAAACCAATTTGCTCTCTAGTAAAGGTATACAATTAAAGAGTAGAGTGGGACATTATAATCCATGCATATGTACCTTGTGTAATAATGAAAGCAAGGCATTGTCTCTGTTACCTTGTGTAGTTATTATTTATTAGTTCTCTATGGTTGCAATATTCAGAATCCTTCTTTTCAGCCTTTTTTGGAAAATACGGTAGGATACAGTTAACTCTAGACATCCTACTGTGGAATAGAACAGCTGAATTTATTCCTGTCATCTGAGTGTAATATTGTATCCATTTCCCAGTTCCTGCCCCAACTCCCCAACCCCCAGGCTCTCTTCATGACTGTGGAATGTTCTACTTCTAGGAGATAAAGTCGTTTAGAGAGAAAGTTGATCTCATTCTCACATGCATGAAATCTTGCAGTGTTTGTCTCTCTCTTCCTGGCTCATTTCCTTGAAGGTCATGTCCTCCAGGTTTCTGTATGTTGCTGCAGATGACATGGTTTCATGGATTTCTATGGCCAAGGAGGATTCCATTGTGTACTGCAGTTTCTTTATCCCTTTATCTGTGCATGAACAGGTAGGTTGATTGGATACCTTCGCTATTGTGCATAGTGATTCAGTCGCCATAGGAAGGCTGATATCTCTTCAACATAACAGATTCCATGTGCTTTCTGTGTGTAACCAGTGGTGGGATTCCTGGGTGAACGGGTAGTTGTAAAATGTTTAAGTCACCTTCAACTGTTCCGCTTCGTGTGTATAGTAATGTACATTCCCACCAGTAGTGTATAAAATCTCTTTTTCTGCATTTCTACATTGGCCACTGCCTGTGAATGTATGGGTTTTTTGTTGTTTTTGGTAAGTTTCATTCTAATTAGAGTGAGAGGTATCTGAGTGTGGTTTGCACTTAGACATGTGTGTGAGGATTAGTGAAACTGAGCAACTTCTCTGTGACCTGTCAGTCAATTCCCTGATTACTTTTCAGATGTGCCTGTTCAGGTTCTTTGCCCAGTTTTAGCTTGGGTATTAGGTTGTGTTCATTTTCCGAGTTAGAGTAGTGTTAGTTTCTCATACATGTTAGATTGCAACCCCTTTCACAGATATGATTCTGCTGAACTTTCTTTCAATCTGTAGGATGTCTTCTTTTTTTATTATTATTATACTTTATGTTCTAGGGTACATGTGCACAACGTGCAGGTTTGTTGCATATGTATACATGTGCCATGTTGATGTGCTGCACCTATTAACTCGTCACTTACATTAGGTATATCTCCTATTCTATCCCTCCCCCAACCCCCGAACCCACCACAAGCCCCAGTGTGCGATATTCCCCTTCCTGTGTCCAAGTGTTCTCACTGTTCAATTCCCACCTATGAGTGAGAACATGCGGTGTTTGGTTTTCTGTTCTTGCAATAGTTTGCTGAGAATGATGGTTTCCAGCTTCATCCATGTCCCTACAAAGGACATGAACTCATCAGGATGCCTTCTTTAATGGTTCGTTGTTTCTCTTTCCCATGCGGAAGCTCTAAGATAATGTATAGTCCCATGTGTTTGTGTTCACATTTGCTAGCAGTGATTTTTGTGTCCCATCCAAAAAGAACAAAAAATAAGAAAAGAAAAAGTATTGCCAAATCAATTGCATGGTCTAAGGGTTTGTTGCCATAGATAATTTTTGCTTTTGTTTTCTTTCTTTTTTGCAAACTGCATGCATAGATACAAGTTTTGCTGAAATAAACTCCCACTTTTCTTATAGGAGCTTTGTGGCTCCAGGACTGGATTTAAGTGTTTTATTTTGTGCTGATTTGGGGGTATTATATTTCAGACCCTGAAATGTTGATTTCTTTGACTTGTTTTTGTCTGATATACCACAGTGGGGCTTGTGTTCAAATTAAGCTGTGGGACATCCTTTAGATACTGGGTTCAAACAATTCTCTCCTTCCTTGATGTTCCCTTAGGGGAGAGGTGGCAGAAAGTCTGGGAAGATCCATAGTGGGAAAAGTTTATCTGTATTTCCTGGAGACTCATGGCCAGCTCCCTTGTGCACAGGACTTCTGGAGTAGGCTAGCCCTACCACTTGCATAACTACCTCCCATCTCCAGCCCTTCAGTAAATATTTAAGTGATTCATTAAATATTTACAACTTAAAAAAGTAGAGTAACCCAGTGGAACTTGAATTTAACTAGAATTTAAGTTTGAGAGTAACTGGTCAGTAGAACAAGTGACATAGATTGGGTGACATACTGTGGTTTTTAAGTGTTTTTTTGTTTGTTTGTTTTATTTTTTGTTTTCCTTAAACAGAGTTAGCAATAATTAATTTGAATAAAGAAGGAAAACATTAAACAGTTGGCAGGTGTAATGCAAACGCTATTCCATGACTTGTTCAGCCATAGCCTCAATGTGACATGCTAGACTATGAATCCTAAAGACTGGTATACGGTTACTGCACTGGAGTTACTGTTCTCATTCCAACACTATAGAACATTCTGAGTAGTGTTTTAAAATTTTATTTTAACGAAAGTTAAGGAAAAAACCCGTTACTTATACACTAAAGAAAATAAACATAAAATGGTTTCCCGCCTGACATGCAAAAGTCCCATGGCCTGATCCTGGCCAGCAGGAGCAGCTGGTGTTGAGGAGTGGGGTCAAGATGTAGCTGAGCTGCAAGCCACCTAGATGTGGTTTCCTGGTGTCACGGTCTGGGTGAAGGATGATGCAGAGCTGGTGTTCTGGCCAGCATCCCAGTGCGGCCCCAGCCACTGCAGGATGTTTCCAGCCTACTGGGATTCGGGCTCCAGCTGACAGGACAGCTTGTGGCTGCAGGACAGAGAGGCAGCTGTGAGGCCACCATGAGCTACACATCAGGTCCCCTCTCATTGCCTGACCAGCTGGAATCCTGGGTCCCCAGCAGTCCCCATGCAACAAGGTTTGATGCTGGCAGTGGAGTCATGGCCATAGGCTCTCTGCTGCTGTCCACAGGAGAGCCTCCTCTAGGCCAGGTGGGGTGGCTGACACCTGTACTGTCAGTACTTTGGGAGGCTGAGGTGGGTGGATTGCTTGAGGCCAGGAGTTTGAGACCAGCCTGGACATCATCGTGAAACCCCACCTGTACCAGAACAACAACAGGAGAACAACCGGACATGGTGGTGGATAGCAGTAGTCCCAGCTGCTTGGAGGCTGAGGAAGGGCTTGAGCCCAGGAGGCAGATGTTTCAGTGAGCAGAGATGGTGACACTGCAATGCAGCCTGGGCGACAGAGCCAGACCACGTTAAAAAAAAAATGGAGAGCTTTCTCCCACCCTCTGCCCATCTCCCAGGCCCTCACCTCTCCTTGTCACTGAGCTGCTCCATTCTTGAGAAACAAGTGACAAATTTCTCCAGAGGCTGAAGCCTGTAATTCATGGCAGCCACTTGGAGTAGCTGCAATTCCTGCAGAACTCGGACCTCCTAGAGACAGAGGACAGGATGCTGACAGGGCCTGGGTGGAAGACGCTGAGGGGACCTTTGGCAGGCAGGGAGAAGGGGCTGGTCCCTGGGGCCGTTCTCTGAGGGGGCCCAATGCAGCCCCCAGCCTGTTCTCAGAGTTGGATGTAAATAGGCCCTCCTGCAGGAATTGGTCTTTCATTCCAGTGCCTTTCCCACTTTCTCCACTGGGATAGGTCTCCTCCTCCTGTGTGTGTCAAACCCAGTAAAACTAAGATGTAGAGGATGGAGCCAGGGAGTGTCCTGTCCAGGGTGGACTGTGACGTCCACATCCCCAACCTCATCCAACGTGAATGTCCCAGCTGCTCACCTTTCTCCTCTTGTTGGTGTTGCCCTGGAAGTCAGATAGAGCCCATCAGAAAGGTCCCTGGCCCACAACAGCCCCACCCCATCCCTTCCTATGCTGCACTACTGCCAGGGCCACCAGGGTCAGGGGATGTGCACATGACACAACGTGAACCTGCCTCAGGCTCCGGGCTCTAGGGCAGTGGGCATGGGAGCTGAGGCTCAGGGACCTTCTGTCCCAACCCTCTGAGATGACAGACAGAGAAACTGAGGTCTCCCTTAGAAAGAAAGTGCTCAGTTACCCTGGAATTGCCTGCCCTTGGAAAGGCTCAATTTCACCCTCCTATTATGGGACTACCCTAGGGAGAGGCTGAGTCCAGCTCAGGCCACACCTCAGCAGCGCTGCAGTCAGGCAGCTCTGCAGCTTCACCACTCAGGGACAGGGACTGGTGACTGCCATGGAGCCTCTGTCAGTCAGAGGTAATGAGATGGGCCTGACACCCCCACCCACAGGAGCAGCTATGAGACTCTCAGGAGAGGAGGTTTTCCAAGGGCTAAGATCTAAGGGCTCCATCCAGGCCGCTCTCCTCCCAAGCCTCAGGATCCTGGTTCCCAGCCAACCTGCCCCAGGCTCACTCACATCCAGATCATCCGGGATGGCTGAATCCAACCTGTGTAACTCAGTCAGAAAATCCCCCAGGAAGGGGACCACGCCCTGTGCCATGGAGGGGTGGGGAGGTGGGAGGGGTAGTGGTGATGAGTATTGACCCTCAGGTGCTTGCCCAAGGCCCTGTCCCATGAAATCCCATCAGCCCCTGTGTCCCAGAACCCCCGTCCCCAGGTCTCCCAGTTGTAGCAGCCGAAGACCCTCAGCTGCCTTTCCCAATTCCCTGCCTCCTCTATTCCAGCTGACCTCCAAGTCTGGCAATCACTCCTAGTTACCTCTATGGTGGGATTTTAACAAGTCACAAGGGCCTGTGGTCCCAGCCTTACCCTAGGGACACTCTGAGTTCTGCTTTCCCAGACCCTTGCTCTGGTCTCTCCAATGGAGGTTTTCCAGGCCCAGTGGCCATAGGAGGGCAGGGCTGGGGAGGAAGCCCCCGCTGTGTTGATATGGAGGCCTCCAGCTGGTGGGGAAAAGAGCCCTGTCCTCTGATCCCCTGCGGTCCCTCCATGCCACAGTCTCACTCACCTTCTTCTGCCTCTGTAGCCTCATCTGGGCTCTCTGGGGGTTCCTCTCCTGGGTGGCCACCTTAAAGCTCCCCGCCTGCCAGGTGTCAGGGACAGGGACAGTGAGGCTCTCCTCCCTTCCCCCAGTTACACCCCAGCCACCCCACACTTGGATCCCCAGGGACTGGCGTGAGTCACCTGGCACAGTGCTCATACCACTGGCCAGCTCGACACTGCCTGTGTGTGTCACCCACTCATGCAGCCGGGCCTCCCTGAGACTGTTTCCTTTCTGTAAAGAGCCATGAAAACCACAGCTACCTCACAGGACCTCCTGAGTACTGTTTCCTGTAGCTGTTGTCATTGTTCTCCCCCTCATCCCTCTGAGGAAGAACCATTCACGAGCACCCTCCAATTGCTTTCTTTTCTTGAACCTCATTTCCACCCTGTGAGGCCTGCACTACAGGCTCAGCATCCCTTCATTTTCCAGATAAGGAAACAGAGACCAAGAGTGGGCAGTGACTCCCCAGGGCCCCAAAAGAGAAGGCACCTCCTCCCTATCCTGGAGGCTCTGTCTCGGCTGCCCTCACCCCATATCCCAGCACCACCACCCATCAGGGTCTTGTTCTTTGGAGTCTCTGAGTGTCTAGGTCTCCAGCCTTGCAGAGTCGTGATGGGAAAGGGACAGGGCATTTTAGGAGACCTGGTTAAGTGGCACCTGCCTATCTGAGCCCCACTGGAGTCTCTGCCACACAAACTGGGTTTGCACCATGCCAAATCCATGGTTTGGCCTCTCCAGTGATCCCCCAGGGGAGTTCCGTGCACAGAACTCTCTTCCCCCAACTCAGGATGTGGCCTCCTGAGGCGACATCTCTCACGGACATGGCAGGGTTTTCCAGAATCCTGGGTGGGGTGGCATGTTGTCTTCTCATTTGCATGGAGGTTTCTGAGATCTGGTCAGGGAGGATCCCCTAGGATTGCATGAATCCCCCAGATACTTGTCATGAGCATGTGTCACTGCTAATTGGTGAGAATCCTGTGACATGACCATTTTTAGATGTCTGCAAAGGGCAGAGTGGGGAGTCCCAGCAAACACATACATCTGTCCTGAGTTTGCCCATTGGGACCCATAGCTGGGCAGTCTACTGGACTCCCTGGCACATGAGCTTCCTCTGTTGTGGTTCCCTCTTTCCCCCAGTGTGGACTGCAGTCCCTGCCCATGGAGGTGCGCTGCAGACAGAAGCAGCAGCGGAGGCCTGGCTTCCTGAGGATTTGCTGCCAGTTTGAGGAAGAAGGAAAGTCCCACCTACCATGACCACCCCCCAGCCTGGAGGAAGCTCCATGCCAGCAGCATGGACCAGCATGGGAGCCAGAGTCCTGCTAATGCTGCAGCTCATCACCCTCACTCAGAAGCCCAGCAGCCATTGCCACATCCCATTTCCAGGGCCTGCTGCCCCCGTGCCCCCACGTGCCCATCGACCCACACACTTCTCCTCCTGTTTGCCCAAAGTAGGCATGGAGGGAATTTTTCAAGTCCACTTTTAGTAGGTAAGTCAAAACATTACAAAATAACCACTGCACACCGGGATCAATGCCCTTCCAAACTCACTCTTTCCTCTGACCCTTAAACACTTGTCCCACATCTCCCAGACTCCACTGTACCTTGATCAGCAGGTCCCTCTTCACTGCAGTGTCTTTTTTGCAGAGTTCTTTTAGATATTTTGAGCTTTTGCTATTGATAGAAGAAAGAAAAAAGGATAAATTTGGGAATCACGGGGGAGATTTGTGAATTCCAATCCCTTTTGTTTGAAAACCCAGTGAATCTCAGCTTCCTGCGTGAGAGTTTCCAGTGGGGTCGTCTGATGACAAGGGCTCCAGAGGACCAGGGTGGGACTGTCATGCTCCTCCCCTGGCCCATCTCCACTTCACATGAGCCCTGCGTGTTCACAGTTAGCTTCCAGCTGGACACAGTTCCACTGCTGGGTACAAACACCTGAAAGCCTCCAGTTGGCTCCAGTCTGTTCCTGATGGTTAAAAAACCTTACTCCTGAGTTAGAAATCCTTGCCTAGGAGTCCAGGGCAGCTTAGTGACCACACCCACCAGCCCATCCCTGCCTCCAGCGTCCCTGTTCTCCAAGAACCTTTCAGAGTCGTTGAGGGCACATGGGGAGACCTATGGGTCCCTAAGTCAACACTGGTGCTCCCGTGGAGGGAGCTCCTCACCTGGACACTGCTGCCCACGTCTTGTGTAGCCGATGTATTGGGTTGCTGCGCAGAGCAGAGACGATGGCGTGCACCGAGGAGAAGTTGTTGAGGCTTAGGCACTCCTGGAGAGGGAAGGGTGAGCTGTGAGGTCCAGAGTTGGAGTCAGACCCACTTCAGCCTCAGCCCCCTCTGCTGAGATCTCCCTTCCTGAATGAAGCAGAGGCCCAGGGAGCCTCAGGAGGGTACACCTGGGGCTGAGTGAATGTGACTCATCTAGAAAGATTTCAGTTCAACCCAAAGAAGATCCCAGGTCAGAAGTGAGCAGCCACCACTGGGCCATGGGGGTCAAGGTCAGGGAAGCTGTGGGAAGAAGGGCCTAGGGGATGTGTAGGGCTCAGGCTAGAGATACAGATGCCAATCCTGAAAGCCGATGGAGGAGAAGAGGCAGTTCCCCATTTTTAAAGAGGGAATCCCAAGGCCCAACCATGGCTTACCCTGGCCACCTTGATCCAGTGCTCAACCACCCTGGCCCTATCCTGGACCCTCATGCTGTGGTCCCCGAGGCAGGAGGTGGTGACACAGTTGGCGAGCCTGTTGAAGTGTGCAATGGTGGCACAAACTGTGGGTGCCACGTGCTCACTCCCCTTCTGATGTCGTTGGCCCCAGATGGAGCCCAAGCATTCGTAGAGCTCCACCTTCTTGAACAGATCCTTTGGGGAAGGAGGAGAGTGTCATGGACACAGCACACCCCAGCTCAGAGTCACCCACAGTCCCAGGCAGGGACTGAGCTCACAGTCATCCACAGTGTCTGGCAGGAACCGAGCTTGAGCTCAGAAAGCTTTAAAATATGCTCCAGACTTGTGGGAGTCCCTGGGTTTAGTTTTCTGCCCACCGAGGGCCCTGAATGCATCATGTCCCAGAAACCAACAAGGGTGGGAAGAGAGAGTGACATTTTCTCCCAGGCCATCCTCATTCCAAGAACTAGAAGGTGGCTCAGGCCTCCCCATCCTGAGGCCTCATCTTCCTCCCATCCCAATCAGCCCTCTACTCCTTCTCTCCCTACTGGTGCAGTTTCCTTGCAGCAGCTGCAACCTTGGGCTCTGTTTGGGTGTCTGCCATAGAATCTAGTATGCATCAGGTACCTACTAAGTGCTGAGGGTAGTGAGGCTCCTGAGCAGCTGGGTGAGTGACCCATGGCCCTGCCTGCCCCTCAGTGGTCACCTGCCCTGTCCTGCTTGAAAGTCCATCCCCCGTCATTCAGTCTGCACAGTCACTCTGTGCAGCTGGCACGGGTCATTTCCCATCTCTGCTGTCCACATGCAGACAGGGAAGGCTTGTGGGTGAGGAAACTCATCCAGATCCCATGGTTGGTAAGCAGTGGGGCTGAAACTGGACCCAGGGCATTGGCCGCTCCTCAGAGACAGGCTGGCCTGAGACAGCTGGTGCCAGAGGCACAGCCTGCGAAGCCCAGCTGCTCACCGCATCCATAAGGGTCAGCTGCTCTGCCAGCAGCCTGGGAGGGAAGGTCGTGATGTCCGGCAGCTCCTCAGTGTGTTGGCTCTGGACAGTCCCGGGACAGGGACAGGGGGACTCTGGGGCTGACTGTGGCTCCAGCACTGTTCCTGGAGGGGGCCCTTCCTCTGGTGCTGGTGCTGATGCTGAATGTAGATATCCTGGTGCATCCAGGGCTACAGGTGACTCTGGCTCTAGAGCAGGCCGCAGGTCCGCCAGCAGTGGTGGTGCTGGCTCCAGGGCCAGCATTGTTAATGCGTGTTGCCCAGGAGGTGGAGCAGGATCTGGAAAAGGAGAAAAGGTCACCATTCCAGTCACTCTTCACTGGGATTTCCAAGTATAGAAATGCCTGGATGGAATTTAAGGGAATTATAGCCCCAAAACACCACCCCCGGAAAGTCTTCTCACCATCTGGCTTGGCCTCCTTGGGCTCCGGAAGCACCAACTGGCCTAGGACAATTTCCTGATGGTCCTCCACGCCCAGTCCAGGCCAGGCGAAGGTCCTGAAGGCCAGCTTTATCCAGAAAGATGACCGTTGCAGGGCCTGGCAGCAAACTGAGGTGTTTTCAGGGGGCCAGGTGAACAAAATGGAGGTGGTGGTGCTGGTGATGAGTGGACAGCTGAGTCAGAGGCCTGGCCTTCTCCCACACAACCCTCCAGGGCACCCTTGCGTGGTTCTGTGTCCCTGGCCTCTTGCTGCCTGTGTAGAGGACAGCCCCACCCTACCCCAAACCATCAGTGCTGTCCTGGATGGGGCAGACCTGGCCATGCAACAGGGCTCTACAGACCCTTGTGTGCCCCGGCGTCCCACTGACATTCTCTTTCCAATGGCCCTGGAGCACAGCACTGTGCACCTGGGCACTCAAGACTGCAGCTCCAGGCAGATTTGTGAGCAGCTTGCTCATCAAAGCTCCAGCTTTGGTTCCCCTGGTCCTGGGGTTAGGAGGGTAGGGGCAGATGTTGGGTGGAGGAGGACAGGGAGAGCTGGGAAGGCACAGTGGTGGGGATGGGTCTCTCAGTGGCCACTTGTGGCCCCAGCCTCACCTCTCCTTTGCAGGGGACCTAAGTCTCCATTTATAGAACTCACTATTTGCCTCTTGCAGGGGAAGTTCCCAAATGTCAGCCTTGTTGTGGGAATTATAAGACATGAACCCCAGGGCTTCTTTATTCTCTCCCCAGCCAGAGTCCACATATTTCCCTCCATGTTTTGTGGGTGAAGAGGCCTTTCAGAACCCTAAGTCCCCCCAGTTTATACTTGTTGGGCTCCGTCATTCTAGTCAGAATCTGGGAGGATGCCACCATATGTAGAGGAGGCCATGAGGGTTTCCCCTCTAACATTCTGTAGATATGATTTGTTTATTCTGTCTACTGTGAGCACCTGACTCTGAGTAGAATTGAGGCCCAGGGATTGTCATCTGCCTTGTTTATGAAATTAGGCCAAGTCACAAGAAGAACGATGCACAAATGAGGTGTTTTGTATGTATGTGTTGAATGAGTGAACCCCAACCATTGGAGAACCCAGTGAGCCTCTCCAGATATCTGAGTGGGCCTGTGGCTCCTTTTTCAGCAAGAAGGGAACCCTCTTCTGTCTGTATCAAGGAGAAAGTCCAGCCAGAAGGAAACTCAGACATCCTTTAGCAATGCCATTGCAGACTTGCTTTCTATGTGCCTTTCCAAACAGCAAGAGAGATGGGCCATTGAGACAGAATGCTGAGAGCTGCTTCAGTGAGTGGGAAGAGAAAAATAATAAACATGAATCACAGCACCCACAGCAGATTGTCCAGAGTTTTAGGCTCTAGGGACCCCTTTGTTTGCTGTGTCTTAGATCAATCAGTCCCTACAAGAACCCTGTGAGCTTCATCTTCTCATTACTCCCTGTTCCACAGGAGCCAACTGAGGCTCCAAGAGGTGCATCTTCAAGACACAGCCAGTAGGGGACAGAGGCACCTCCATGCCTTGGAGAGGATGGACACTCACCTTCTAACCAGTAGTTCCAAAAAGTGTGGCACGGTGATAAAGTCCCAGGAGGGACCCAGGCAGGTGGCATAGGAGGAGATGGGTTTAGTTAGAAAGGCTGGAACCAGGGACTCCAATAGCTTCTCCCCTGTGCTGGGCTGGAAAGTTGGCATCCTGCAGATCTCATTTTCATACTAGGGGGACAAGGAGGGACATGGGAGTCAGTGTAACACCATGAACCACCACAGGACCGGGCTCTGGAAATCACTCCAAGAAGCATCAACCCTTCAGGGACTTGTACATGTGGAGACCCTGGGTGCCTATGGTGAAAAGGGTTCTAGGCTTTCAAGGTAAAATTGCATGTGAGGATGGAGAAGGATAAAATGATTCATGCCTTCAAGGTGAATGTCAGCTGTGGGGCAATAGCACCCTCTGTATCAACAGCCTGCATGAAGAGCATCATCCCTGCAATCCTCAAAAATCACCCTCATGGTGGAGAAGAGGAGATGCGGGCTTTTGGATGTCAGATGCTTGCTCAGCAGCACCCGGGTCAGAGGAGAGCACCTTCCACAGGGAGGACTGGATGAAATTCCCTCTAGGCCACCTGAGGCTCCGCTTCTGTATGGAAGGGAACGGCCTGGGGAGGTCTCATCCCCTCCTTATTTTAGTGACAGCGCACCAGACAAGATGCTCTAGAAGAAGCCTTTGACTTAAAAGGATATGATTGTTTTTGTTCTTTAACACGAATGTGAGTCTGGAGAAACAGCTACGGCCATCCCAGCCCTGGCCAAGGGGAAAATGCCGGAAGACTCTAGGGTGGGAGGAAGCACATCCCAACGCCTAGGATCTGCCAGGTGACTTTTGGAAGAGAAAACGCAGGCAGGTATTGAAACCGGGAAAGGTTACGGAAATGTAGGTTTGAAACTGGAAATGAAACAAGGTAATTTTCTCTGCCACACAGACAGCAGATTGGCAAAAAGTTAAGAGCATGTTAGTATTCAGGGGAGGTTGTGTTCAAAGAAGCAGCTACCTTCAGAGGCTGCTGGTGACCCTGTGAGCAGCTGGAGCCCTTTTGGAAAGTCAGCTGGCTAGAGCTGTTGAAACTTGCTATCTGCACATCCTTTCACCCAGATTTCCCTTTCCCGGGTGTGTGTCTTCCGCAGGGGATTTGTGTATTTTATGGGTTGAATTGTGTCCCCTCCCCCAAATGTAACTGTTTCTATTCTCAACCCCAGAGACTCAGAATGTGACTGTGTTTGGACACAGAGTTCTCCAAGAGGTAATTCAGGTGAAGTGAGTTCATTAGGGTGGCCCCTAATTTAATATGCCTGGGGTTCTTACAAGGAGAGGTGGTCAGCGCACAGAGAAGTTCAAGAGAAGACCCTGTGCTGACCGAGACAGAAGTCAGCCATCTCCACGGCAAGGAGAGAGGCCCAGAGAAACCACCCCAGACTGACAGCTTGACATTGGGCTTCCAGTCTCCAGAATTGTGAGGAACCAGATTTCTGTGGTTAAGCCCTTCAGTCAGCGTGGCATGTTATGGCAGCCCTGGGAAACGGCTCCAGCCTATTAGGACACACTTAGGATTATGCTGCCTATAGAAAGGCTGCCTAGATAGGGAATTTTATCATGACAGGCTCCACCAGCACTGAGAGGCTGACCAACTGTGGAACAGGGCCTCCGTTAAGGAATATTACAGTGACATGCGAGGGTGCAGCTCCTGCCCAGTGGGTCTGCAGGGATGCGTTCTCTGAGATGACACTTTAAAGACAGATGCATAGAGGAGCTTCACCTTCTTTTGTTGTAATCACCACCCCCGCAACTCGTTTGTGTAGAAGTGGTGGATTTTAAGTCCTGGAAGAGGTTGGCAGGGCAGAGGAGCTGCCTGTTGCCGGAGATACACTTAGGGTGGGGAGTTAAAATGACAACAGTATGAGTATGTTTCTACAGTGTTACCATTGTACCCAATTCTTATAGCAACATGCTGGGATACTCCTGGCATAGTATAAAGCGAAAACAGAAGGATTTTCTCTGATCTTCCTCTGATAGGTGAAAGGGACTTTGCCTGTAACCAAGTTGCCACTGGGGACTAATGGCAGCCAGATTCCTTTGGGAGAGGACAGCGGCTCACTCAAGTGTGAAAGCCCTAGGACAGAGCCTAGCGAGTTCCCATATTCGTATTTGAGTCCTGGGTCCACCCTGGTTTTCTGGAGTCCTTGTCTGTGGAGACCCTTCTGTGCCCAATCTCACCCCAGACCAGCACTGGCCGTGGTTGGTAGCAGGGGGCCCCTGCCCTTCTTTGAAGAAGATGGAGAAATGGAATCCATCCAACAGCTCCTGCTTGATCTGCTGTGTGGAGCTCTGCAAAGAAATTGCCCGAGAGCCAGGCGAAGAGGTGTCAGTGGCCTGCCTGGCTGACCCCATAGTGGGATACCCCATTAGAACTCCTCCCTGGCGCCCCCTTCCGCAACAGGATTTGGCACATAGGAGCATTTATATAGACCTCCAGCCAGAGGATGTTGACGTCTCTGGCAGATGAAGCTTGAGGTCTTGGGATTCAGATCTGAGCAGACAAACTATGTCCTCGACACTCACCTTCCCATCCTGAAGGCATGGCCTGGGCTGTGAACCTGACTTACTGACCAGGCTCCAACACCCCAACAACCTACCTGCTCCTGTCCAGGGAGGGCCCCTCTTCTCCTGTTTCCCCCAAACACATGGGGAGGGGCTCAGCGCTGCCCTGATGGACACAGCTGAGGCCTGGCCTGGATGGGCCTGCCCTGGGTCCTGTGTTACCTGTGGGTGCCTTCTGGCAAATGGCCAGAGGCGTCGAGGGTGAGGATTGAACCAATGTCTATATTCTCGGGAAAGACTCTCATTTTGGCCTCTTCTGCGACGAGGAGGTCGACAGCACGTCGGGACACAGCAAGAGAACATGTTGTTCCCTTGGGTGTCAACTACCAACTGAGCTGGAAATGGGGCTGTGTGTATAATATGGGTGCCTAGTTACCAGAATTCTAAGTTCTGTTGGGGTCTGTCAGCAAGGAAGTGAGGTCACATCTTGTAGGTTCCATCCTGTAAGCTCCTCCTTTCCATAAGACCTACTCAAAGGCCTCATTGGGCTTCTGGCCGCTCACCCTCCCCCATCAACTCCTTACCTTTCACCATTATGCCAAAGTGTGCCCCTTCAGCACCTTGGGAAGACCTGGATGTAACCAGGGTCCCAGTTTTAAGGAGACAGTTCTGGGTCAAACAACCTTTATCTTAGCAGTTGTGAGACCCTAGAGAACAGTCCTTTGGTGTTTTGGAGCCTTCCCATCATGCACAATGGGGGTTATGCTAGCATCTCCTTCCTAGGGAACTCATGAGGTGTGTTTGAGATAGATCTTATAAAACTCATGATGTGATGTTCCCTGTAGATATTGCACATACTTTGAGATGGAAGAAATACCAGAAGCGTTGAGAGGTAGCATGCAATACAACTCCAGTGGGCCTGGGGTCCACAGTGTGGTCTCAGGAGAAGACACTTTTGCTCTGGGCCTCCTCTTTCATGATGCACCAGTAGAGGTTGAGATTAAATGAAATTCAGACATCCTCCTCCTCTGACATTTCACCTTCCAGTGCCTTCCCATTTTATTTAGACCCAGACCCTGTGCCCCATCTCAGCCGAGGGTGGGCAGCATGCACAAAGACAGCACTGAGGGCTTAGTGACTCCCTTCTGAATGATGGAATAGGACACACATGATGGAACGCACTTCTGGGGTAGTTCAGGATGTTACAACAAAGAGCCGTAGCCTGGGGAGCTCATCAAAAACAGAATTATGTTTCTCCCAGTTCTGGAGGCTAGAAGTTGGATATCAGGGTACCAGCCTGGTCAGGCCTTAGTGAAGTCTCCTGCCACATTCACTGAGCTTTTACAATGCTGTCCTTTCTTTGGAGGACGGCTCAAATTTAGGAGCATGGGTAGACCTCCATTCAAAGCCCAGCTCCCACTTGTAGCTTGGTGACGGTGAGGAAGTCATAGAACATCCCTGTGCCTGTTTTCTCCTCTGAGAAATGGCGTTAGTGAGAATTGCTTCCCTTTTTAATCACAGAAAATAAAGCATGCAAAGAAGTTAACTCGGTGCCATTGGGCAGAGAGTGAGAGGCCAGCAAACCAGAGAGATCAACTTGCCCATATCAGTGGTGAGGAGTGGGGAGAGTGGGTTAGGCTGGGGCAGGAAGCAGGCCAGCCTGCCAGAGCCCAGGAACAGGTGAAGGTCAAGAGTGAGCTCCTCACCCTGAATTCTCAGGGGACACAGACATGCAGGGCCTATGGGGAGCACAATCATCAGGGCTGCCCTCGTTCCCCTGGTTTCCCCCATATCTGATGTGGTCCCAGGGCCCCCTCCTCCTGTGTTTCCTCTCTGCCCTGCTCTCTTCCTGGCTGCCCTCCCAGGACTCATTTTTGGCCCTGGTCAGGTGGAGTCTTGAGGTAACTATAGGCCTGTTAATAACTCCTCAGAGGTTCAACCCGCCGTTTGTTGAGACCTCTGAGCTTAGTCAGAGACCTCCACCCGCTGGGACCTGAGAGAAGGCTGGAGGGAGCTGACAGTGCAATGGCGGTTTTCCCTGGGGCTGCCGCTCCAGGACCCACTGGCAGGTATCTGCCAAATTCGAGCTTTCTTTTGGGTCTCTGGGGTTCTGAGGTGTGATTTTCCCTCTGAAGATAGGCTGAGTCCCTGGTGGGTGCCTTAGCCTCAGAAATGGGTCCCCCTGAGCTGGGAGCTGTGCTCTAGCCTCAGTGTGCTAGGACACCTCACACCTGGCCCTGCCCATTCCGGCTTCCAAAGCCCACGGAGAGGGTCTGTAGAAATTGCTAGACACGAAAGGGCTACAAATAAGTCATAGGAAGTGTATTTACATAACTCAGTGGTTTTCAGCCATTACTATACATTTACTTCAGGAAAGGAGATATTTAAAAATGTGAATACCCTGTGTCACCCTGCAGAGATTTGGGTTTATTTGATGGGGCAGAAAACAGGCATCTTTGGTTTTTTGTTTGTTTGTTTGATTGTAACAGGATCTTGTGCTGTGGCCCAGGTTGTAACACAGTGGCATGATCATGGGCACTGCAACCTTGACCTCCCAGGCTCAAGGAATCCTCCCTTCTCAGCCTCCCAAGTGGCTGGGACTCTGGGCATGTACCACCATGCCATGCTAATTTTTGTGTTTTGTAGAGACAGGGTCTCACCATTGCACTCAGGCTGGTCTTAAAGTCCTAACCTCAAGCTGTACTCCTGCCTCTGCCTCCCACAATGCTGAATTTATCTTTTAAGATCTTCCCTAGTGCTTTGACTAGGCACCCAAGCAAAGAAGGCTTTGCTTGCAGAAGGCTTGTGGAACCCTGTTGAGGCTGCATCTTCTTCACAGCCATCAGATTGTTCCCTGAGGTGTCTGCTTAGCAGTGCACAGGCTATTTACATCAAGAGCTTTGGGGAGCTATTGGGTTTGGGGGTTGGCTGGGGCATGAGTGTTGGCTGTGGGATCTGTCACAACCTGGTCCTATGGGGCACCCAGTCTAGGATCCTTCTTCCCAGACCACCATCCTGCCTCTCACTGCTCCTATGACAGGAGGCCAAATATGCTACCCTGGACAGAGGCATCCAGGTGCAGGACCGAAGTGGGGTGACTCGCATCAGGAGGGGTGCAGCTGCTTGCTGGAAGGGTGTTGGGAAGTGTTGGTCCGCCAGCTGTCACGTCCTCCTGTTCTGCTGAATCCCAGCGATCCTCACTTGGTGTCTGGGTTTCAGAAGGGTGTGGCCCTGGGTTCTTGGCTGGCTGAGCTGGTGCTTTTGCAGCCTCTGGGGCTCTTGTATGTGAGGCCTGACCTGAGTTGCTTCAGGAAACTTTTGCCCCTGAGGCTGCCTCCTGCTTAAGAGCAGAGCCTTTGTGTGGAGATCTGGCTGGCCTCCCTAGCGCCCAGCGTGTCCTGTCCTGTTATGTCTGGGTTTGAGGCTGTGTGCAGGGGTCTCTTCCCATAGGGGAGGCAAAGCCAGTCATGTTTGTCAGCGTGAAGCATGGCGATCGCAGCTGGCTGTGGCCGGCCTTTGACTGAAGGAGTCTGAGAATGACCAGGCTTGGGGAGCTGCCCTTCCTGGGAAACAGCGTGTCCCCTCCCCTACTGTAGAGTTTCTGGATGTGACCCAGAGTGTGCTGGGCCTCTGTAGCATGTGCTGGGTGTAGCCGTGTGATTCAGGGTGGGAGGTGCAGGGGATCATCTGCTCTGAGCCAGGTAAGGCCTGGACAGGACTGGGGCAGCCCTCGAAGAAGCCAAGTCTGATGGGAGAATAGGCATGGGTAGAGAGGGGACACGGTCACCAGGTCTGTGTGTCACCTGTTCTTGCTGCTTGGTCTGCCCTGGGAGTGATAACAGAGGTGGAGGCTGCTGTGGACCCTCTTTGGCTTCCTGCAAGCAGGTGTTCACGGGGGGAGCAAGGTGGGTGGGGGAAAAAACTGGTCTGTGAGGTGTTGAGTGGTTTTTTGTATGTCATTGTCCTTTTTCTCTCTGCTGTCCCCAACAGCTCTGCTGTACCAGCCCATTGACCAAGTAAGTCACTCAGAGCATCCTGGTCCTATGCACCAGTGTTAAGGCCCCTGAAGGGCCAGAGAGGGCTTAGGAGTTTCTCAGAAGACTGAGCCCGGGGTGGGAGGGCACCAGAGTCACTGAGAACAGACCATTTGAAAAGTCAGGCAGAGGGATCCTGGGCCCTGAGTATGCCTCCCTGGCCTGTGGTAACCATGCCAACAGGGCCAGGGCCTCAATAGAGCTTAGCTACTGAGCTTGGCATTTGGCCAATTGCTCTCTTGGTGGAGGCAGGAAGGTCCTGCTTCCCCAACCCCTGTCTTTTGGTCTCCAGGATCCTTGGAGCAGCTGCAGGGTGGGTAGAGGGGTGTCTCTCCCAGCTGCGTGGTGAGATGAGCCTCCACCTGGCTGCCTCTGCCGGGAGAAAAGAGTAAAGACTGCAGCAGGGAGAAAAGCCAGCTGGGGCCCTTTTAGAGTCAACCCTGCTGCTCCGATTCTAATTTTCAGTTCAGATTTTGCAGGCATGAGTGTGGGTCCCTGAGGGCCTGCCCTTTGAATTCTCTCGGTGAGGACTGAGCATTCCCCAGGGGCTTCTCACTGATCCCTGGAAACACATCCCTCAATTCACCACCTCATCCCTTTCCAGGACATGCTGAAGCACACACCTGTGGACCACCCAGACTGCCTGCTGCTACACGATGCCCTCCGCATCTCCCAGGACTTCTGTCTGGCATCAGTGAGGACATTGATCCCGCTGGACTGTAGTCACAATGGACTCCCAAGGGGCAGGTGAGCTCAGGTCCCAGCAAGGCCTCACACTCAGGTTGAGGAGCCCAGGGTGGACCAGATCCTCTGATGGTACAGGCATCACTCTGTGCCCCTTGTCTCTGCAACCCTGATACCCCATTCCCAGCCAAGGAGACGTTTTCAGTCCTTGATCGCCCTGATTTGATTCCCTGTGGCATTCTGGGCCCTAGGCTGAGAGCTTTAAGCCCGGTGTCTCAATAATCCTCCTAAGAATCCAGTGAGCCAGGAGAGGACACAGGCCTGGAGAATCTCTCCAGGTTTGCCACAGGGTCTTTGAGCTGTGTCAGAGCTGGATTCCTTACCTGGTTCTGGCTGTCTGGAGGTGCCAGACATTGTCCCCTGCACCAGGGAAGTCGGACTGTGAATACCTCATTCTTGAATGCAGACATCTGCCTCTGGCCAGTGTGATGCCATCAGGGTGACCTGGGTGGCTAAGGGAGCAGGACATCTCAGCCACTTTAGATCAGCCTTCATGAGCAAGAGCCAGGAAGGGAGCCCCACAGAGGGAAAGGCTGGTACTAGAGGTGGCCGAGGCCATCCAGGTTGCTGGAACATTCCACATGGGCTCCTGGATGTCGAACAGCAGTTTCCCTAGGGACCCTTCTTGGTGCAAGGGTGGGGGTTAGCCCAGTGAGGGGAAGCAACACTCAGCATTAGAGGCACAATTCACCCCTGTGTGTCGGCAGCCTGGCCCAGATCAAAGGCTGCATGACTGATAGAGGTTGTTAAATGGCCCTTAGGAGTGAAGACTGCCTGGGTTCATGCTCGTTCGTTAGGTTTGTGAATGTGGGGCAGGTCTGGAGAGTGTCTGATGGTGCATAAGGAGCTGTTTCTGTGCAGTTGTTGGTTCTGGTTTGCAAAACCATGGAATGTCACTAGTTTGTTTTGGTCTGGGGATATCTGAAAAATCTCTGGAAGACTTCGAGTAGCATCGGTTGTAGGTCATCTTAACTGTACGCTTTCAATACACGCACCTACATATTGCAGTATACATAGGTCACACAGTGTGTCATGGAGACACGAAAGACTGAGACAGATGGTCACTGGCCCATGGGAACCCCCCTGACTCTGAGGGTGGCTGAGGGGAAACTCTGGAAATCCTCATGGAGTAGAAACCATCCAGAGCCAAGGTGAGCGGCATCTGTAGACCCCAGGACACTTCAGCATCCCGGCAAAAGGCAGCCTGAGGTCTCCCATTCCCTGGGTGTATTTTTTTTTAATGTATCTATCATATATGAATTTGGGTTTGGTATTTGGCTCCCTCGTTGTGTTTGTTCTGTATTTTTGTGTTAATGCCAATACCATATTGTTTGGATCACTATAGCTCTTCTATGTCATTTTTAATCAGGGAGCGTAATACATCCATGTACTTTGTATTTCCCAGTGCTGAGATTGCTGGATGACATAGTAGTTGTATTTTTCATTTGAGGAGGAACTGCCGACTATTGCTCATAGCGTGTACATCAATTTACATTCCCACCAGTAGTGTCAAAGAGTTTCCCTCTCTGCAAATCTACACTGTTGATTGCCTTTTCAAAATTCTGTTTTTGTTTTTGGCAACATACATCTTATGTGGATGGGGACACTCTCTTAGTGTGGCTTTGCTTTAAATTTTTTTGATGATTAGTGATGTGGACAAGCTTTTCCTTTACCTGTTAGTTCATTTCCTGCCTTCTTTTCAGCAATGTCTATAGATTCTTTGCCCAAGTTTTGTTGGATTATTTGGTTTTTGTATTTTCTTACTCTGTATTAGTTTCCGGTATATGTCAGATGAATACCTTCAGCTATATGATTCCTTATACTCACTGCCTCGCAGCATCCTCTGCTCATTCTCTCTTCTGCTCAATGACCACTGCCTGTGACCCATTCTTCTCCCTCCGCAGGGCAGGGCCCCGACCTCCTGCCTCCCATGTTTCCTTATACTCATGGAGGCCTGGCCTAGTGTGGGGCCAGCCACATGGCACAATGTCCAGACAGGCCAGTTGTCATGGAAAATGGCATCTGGGGTCTCTGAGTTGGCTATTGAATGCAGACTCACCCCGCTCACAACCAGTCAGCACCACTGCCACCCAAGCAAACCACCCGGGAGCCTGGAAATTGCTCTGCCCACCTGTTGCCATGGGCACAGACACATACCACAGGGAGGACTGACAACAGACCCAGGCCGTCTGCCCCTGGTGCCCAAGGATGACATTCAGGGACCTGAGGATCACCCCAGCCCATCCACCACAACCTGTGTCCATGTAGGCTCCCACAGGGCCTGAGGACAGGCTAACCCCTCTCAAAGAACCCCCACCCCACAAGTGCCCAAGTACTCCATCCAGGGACCTGGGGATAGACCTGCCCTTCCTGCCACTTCTGGTTTGTGCTTGCACCAGCAGGGGGCCTAACAACAGGCCAGACCACCTGCTGCCGGCATCCAAGCCTGCCATCTTGGAGCCTGGGATCACCCTGCTCTACCCATGAGCACCATCGGGGGCCCCAGGGCAGGTTCATCCCACCTGGCATATGTATGCATGAACTAGAAATGGGTTTGCCTGCCGGGCGCAGTGGCTCATGCCTATAATCCCAGCACTTTGGGAGGCCAAGGCGGGTGGATCACCTGAGGTCAGGAGTTCGAGACCAGTCTGGCCAACATGGTGAAACCCCATCTCTAAAAATTAGCCAGGCTTGGTGGCACATGCCTGTAGTCCCGGCTACTCTGGAGGCTGAGGCAGGAGAATCGCTTGAACTCAGGAGGCGGAGGTTGCAGTGAGCCGAGATTGTGCCACTGCTCTCCAGCCTGAGAGAGAGAGTGAGACTCCATCTCCAAAAAAAAAAAAAAAAAAAGCGAAAGAAAAACCAATGTATTTGGGGCTGTGATACTTTCAACAACTCAGAGACATGGGGAAGCAGTTGATACGACACAAAAAAGTCCATGGCAGATCCACCTGACAGATGTGATGGCAGTTCTGCTATAAAATCAGTCTTGGTTTGACATTAAGGTTTGTCACAGCTCTTGAAAATTTGGCAGTGAGGTTGAAGGTCTCTCAGAAATTTCGTGTACCCTTGTATTGTGTATGCATGAATAAAGTTAGAAAATTTTTTTTATCTTTCTCTAGAAATAAATATGAACTTGGGTTAACTTTCTGAGTCAGTTCCCTTGGAAACCTGGAAAAGGCGGAATGTCATCTGTGTTGGGTTACCAGACTACATATAAAAATGGCCCATAGTTGGTCATCATCATCTGAATTGGGAGAGCTATGAATGAATTGTAAACAATGGGGGCATCTAGAGTTAGAGAAGAGTAATTGCGATTTTTGAAGTCTGCCATCAACTGAACTTTGCTATTGTTAGAAATGTTTTGAAGTCTATGGTCAACTTTTTGGTGGTTTACTTTGGAGAAGAAATCAAGAGGTAAACCATACTTTGGGTTTCCCTGAGTGCAGTGGTGTTTGTAACTAGGCATGTCCGTTGCTGGGACTCTTGAAAACTTTGACCGTGGGACTGTTAAAAGAAATCTCAGTTTCTTTTTGGGACACAGGCTTCTAAGCCAGGTAGCCCTGTGCCCACCCATGTGACCTTGTTCCTTTGCACCTGAGGTGTCACTTGGGGAGCAGAATCCAGAGAATAGCCCCTGGACTGAAGTGTGGACAGCTGTGAGGACTCCTGCTAAAGACACAGACATGATACCAGTCTGCTGGCACACAGTGTTTCGTGTCTTGTATCCTTCTACATGATACCAATGGCCCTATTGGCTTCATAGGGACTATTTTAGTCATGTCAAGATCGTGCCACACACTCCAGCCTGGGTGATAGAGCAAGACTCCCTCTCAAAAAAAAAAAAAAACAAAACAAAACACACAAAAAAGGCCAGGCATGGTGGTTCACACCTGTGATCCTAGCACTTTGGGAGGCCAAGGCAGGCAGATCACTTGAGGCCAGGAGTTCGAGACCAGCCTGAACAACATGGCAAAACCTTGTCCCTACTAAACATACAAAAAAATTAGTTGGGCATGGTGGCGAACACCTGTAGTTTCAGGAGACTGAGGCACAAGAATCACTGGAACCTGGGAGGCGGAGGTTGCAGTGAGCTGAGACAGGGCCATTGCACTCCAGCCTGGGCAACAGAGTGAGACTCTGTCTCAAAAAAAAAAAAAAAAAAGTATATATATATATATTTAACATACTTTTCCACTTAAGGTCACTGTTGTGCTGTATAAGGTAGTATCCACAGGTTTTGGGAATTAGGATGTGGGTGAATCCTTCTGCGGGGGGGGGCAACATTCAATCCATTACATAGGGTGACCGCAACCTGTGCCCTGAACCCTCTCCAGGGTTCAACTTCTCAGCAGCGTCTGTGGCCAGGCCTGAGGGGAGAGTGAACATGTACCACCACCTTGTGGAGAAGCTCAAGTTTGCCAGGGGGCAGAGGTGGAGGCTGGGGGACCCTCGCAGCCACCCGAAGCTCCAGGTGAGGTTGCTGAGGTTGCTGGGCTGGGGGGCTGTCCTCCTCCCTGGCTTGAGACTTAGCATGAAAGGAGGGTCAGGCCCAGCAGGGGGAGGTTGGAGGGAGATGTATGTGGTTCTAGGCCAGGGCAGGACTGAAAGGGGTCCCGGGGTGGCAGGTACAGGGGTCAGATGCAGGAGTGGCACCATATCTCAAAGGACCTGGAGGGTGGGCAGAGTCTAGACCTAGCCTGGGCTTGAGGGAGGCCTGGCCACAAGGTAGAGGACAGGCTGGAGGTGGCCCCCATGGGGCCTGAGCTTGTCCTGCCCTTGGTTCTGCACATCCCGCCTTGCCCCTCACTGACCCTGCCACTTGCCCACCCACCCCAAAATGCCTCCCAGGACCTGCTGGGGGAGACACTGACCCAGCTCATCCGCCAACAGTTCGATGGCCAGGGGGACCACCAGCTCAGCCACTACAGCTTGGCCGAGGCCTGGGGCCATGGGACAGGCATGTCCCATGTCTGTGCTTGGGGAGGATGGCAGCGCCGTGGCTGCCACCAGCACCATCAACACACCGTGCATGGGGCCTGGGGGAAGGCTGGTGGCCTCACTCCTCCTCTCCTAGACCTGCACTCCCCCAGCCCCATGTCCCCTCGCTTGTCCCCATGGGGCAGGACCTTGCTTTTGCCCTTTGTCTCCTCCTCTGTTTCAAAAGAGGCCCCCACCCCTGACATCTCTGGCTGGAAAGGCTGCTGCTGGGGTGGCCCCGAGCTAAGACTTACCTGGGAATGGGCGGCCTCACTCAGAAGGGTGCCCTGATATGGGGGCACAGGTGGGTCTTTGGGGACCCCTCCTGGGTGATGCCAGGGAGAGAACAGTGGCTCCAGCATGCTTCGGGGCAGCTGTAAAGTGAGGGGGTCCTGCAAGGTGGGCAGGGCAGGCGGTGTCTGGTGGGAGCCCAGGCTCTGCCTCCACGGCTGCAGCTTTGGAGCGATGGTGTATTCACCACGGACAGGCATCATCCTCAACAACGAGCTCCTGGACTTATGCGAGCGATGTCCCCAGGGTTCCGGCACCACCCCCTCACCTGGTGAGAACAAGGCTTCCCACCTGGGGTCCACAAGGGCCCCCCACCAGGGGAGAGGCGGGAGGGGGCTGGGCTGGGGCTGCATGCTGACCCCTGGATGGGTCACTGCACTCGCTAAGCCGCTGTTTGCTCAGCAGTGAATGGAGACAGGGTGGATGGAGCTCCCGGAAGGTGCTGGCCCCCAGTTCCAGGCAAGCGGTCCCCGTCCTCCATGGTGCCCTCCATCTTGATCAACAAAGCCCAAAGGTCGAAGCTAGTGATTGGCGGGGCTGGCAGGGAGCTCATTGTCTCTGCCGTGGCCCAGGTGAGTCTGGGGGGCTCTGGGCTCAAGTGTCTTCTCTGGGCAGCATACTGTCTGACTCTCCCTGGAGTGGGGATGTGAGGGCTGATGTAGGGTAGAGGGTACCCCCTTTCTCCCTGCATCCCTCATCTCTCCCCCAGGCCATCATGAACAAGCTATGGCTTGGCTTTGACCTGAGAGCTGCCATTGCAGCCCCCATACTGCATGTCAACAGTAAGGGCCGTGTGGAGTACAAGCCCAGCTTCAGCCAGGTGAGGCTGAGGTCCGACCTGGATGCCTAGGGCAGAGCCCACTCCCCAAGTCCGTGCTGCTCAAAGCCACCTGAGAGGAACTCAGTCACTGAGATTCTTAGGCCAGGTACACTTCAGCTTTGGGGACCATAGGAGTTGGGGACCTTGTGAGGCCACTGTGGCCTCCAGGCCAGTTCCGTGGCCTCCAAGACAGAGAGCAGGGTGTTGTCTACACTGCTCCCAGGCTGAGAATCTCAGCACCTTGGTCTCTGGTCTGTGGTTGATGCCATTTTTCAGAAGTGAGTTTTAGTTTCCTGGCTGGGGCCTCTCAGACTCTCCCTCATGGTGACTTTTTCCTTGTGTGATTTTTAATTTATATTTGTGACTTTATTTGTAAAAAAGGTTGTTTTTCCTGTGGCAGTCTGTAAAGTGATTTTCTTCTGGGGCATTAGGGCATTGGTGATAATTTTTACTATATGTACAATTTTTTTTTTTTTTTTTGAGGCAGCATCTCGCTCTGTTGCCCAGGTTGGAGTGCACTGTTACAATCACAGCTCACTCCAGCCTTGACTTCCTGGGCTCAAGCCATCCTCCCACCTCAGGCTTCCAAGTAGCTGGGAGTACAGGTGTGCATCGCCACGCCCGGCTGGTTTTTTGCTTTTTTTGTAAAGATGGGGTTTCACCATGTTGCCCAGGCTGGTCTCAAACTCCTGGCTTCAAACAATCCTCCTGCTTCGGCCTCCTAAAATGCTGGGATTACAGGTGTGAGTCACTGCGCCTGGCCCTCATCCATGTTTTGAATGAAGTGATTCTTTGTTGTGAGGGCCGTCCCCACACTGTAGGATGTTGAGCAGCATCCCGTGCCTCAGCCTGTGTGATGCGGTAGCACTCCCCACCACACACACCCACTCATAACAACTAAAACTGTCTCAAGACAGTGCCACATCCCCCTGGTTGAGAATGGCCGCTCTAAACCAACAGGCCCCTAACTTCCATAAACAGCTTTGCCAGCTGCAGGGCGGGTACATGGCGCTCTCTGGGGATCTCACTAGAGGGATCTGGGACTCCTGCCCCTCACTGGTTCCTGGGAACATCGGCTGTTCCTACATCACCCCAAATGTGCCACAGAGGTTGTTTTAGTCTGCCTGGGCTGCCGTAACAAAAATACTGGAAAGTGGGTGGCTTATAGCATTTTACAGAAATTTATTGCTCACAGCGCTGGAGGCTGGGAAGTCCAAGATCAAGGTGCTGGCAGATTTGATGTCCTGTGAGGGCTCATGTCCTCATATATGGCGACTTTTTTTTTTTTTTTTTTTTTTTTTGAGACGGAGTCTTGCTCTGTGCCCCAGGCTGGAGTGCAGTAGCGCGATCTCGGCTCACTGCAAGCTCCGCCTCCCGGGTTCACGCCATTCTCCTGCCTCAGCCTCCCGAGTAGCTGGGACTACAGGCGCCCGCCACCTCGCCCGGCTAATTTTCTTGTATTTTTAGTAGAGACGGGGTTTCACCGTGTTAGCCAGGATGGTCTCGATCTCCTGACCTTGTGATCCGCCCGTCTCGGCCTCCCAAAGTGCTGGGATTACAGGCTTGAGCCACCGCGCCCGGCCTATATGGCGCCTTCTAACTGACATAGTGGAAGAAGCTAGCTAGCTCTCTGGGGTCCCTTTTATTTAATTACTTTAGAGACAGGGTCTCACTCTGTCACCAAGGCTGGAGTGCAATGGCGTGATCATAGAGCTCTCTGCTGTACCCAAGAGATCTTCCTGCCTCAGCCTCCTCAGTAGCTGGTTCTGTAGGTGCAGCCCACTATGCCCGGCTTCTGGGGTCTCTTTTATAGGGCGCTAATCCCATTCATGAGGGCTCTACCCTCATGACCTAACCACATCCCAAAGGCCCCACCTGCTGATACTATCACATTGGTGATTAGCTTTCAACATGTGAATTTTGGGGGCATAGTGGGCCCACCTGGATGGTCCAGGATAATCTCCCCATCTCAAAATTCTTAACTGAATCACATCTTCAAAGTCACTCTTGCCACGTAAGGTCTAATCTTGGGTTGTAGGGATTGGGACATGGACATATTTGGAGGTCGTATGTGGGAGAGGGGCTGGATGGGGCTAATTCCTAATGTGGGCTTGACTGCGTGGCTGGAAGGGGTGGTCTGGCAGACTAGGAGGAAGGTCAGGGAGCAAAAGCTGGCTCACTTTGAGATGAGGGGCCAAGCCGGCCCACCCTCGGGCAGACCTGCCATCATCACTGACTCTCTTGGGCCGCTGCCAGAACTCAGGCGCTCTGTGTGGTAGCCTCCCCCTAGTTGGGCTCCCAGGCCATGGTCCCAATGGCTTCAGCTGAACTTCACGCCCTGCAGGGTGACAGAGCTTCTCCCCTTGCAGTTTAACCAAAGTCCCAGATCCAGCTCTCAATGGGGCCCCTCTGAGCAGTCTTCATGGGCAGGGGAGGGCTATGGAGAAGTGGCTGGCTCAGGTCTGTGGGGCCACCTTGAGACCTGTTGGTAGCAGCCACCTGTCCCAAACCCTGTGGGCCAAACAGGAAAAGGGAACCAAAGGAGGAAAAGGCTGCTAGACACAAACCTCAGGTGCCCCATGGTGGGAACCTGGCTCTATGCTCCCAGACCACACCTGCACCTGGGCTGGGGTGCTGGGAGGTTGCCTGGAGCTTGCTTGGGAAGGCCTGGCCAGTCTCTCCCATCAGTGCCTCCCAGCGGCACCCACAGAGCATGATAACTTTGTCCCTGCATGTCAGGGAGAGGAAAAGGGGCTCCTGTTCCCCGCAGCAGGGGTACAACCCTAACTCCGTGGTGCCAGATTCTAACTCAGTTGCAGACTGAGGGTGCACTCCCTGGACTCTTGGCCAACCTGGGACTGCCACCCACCCAGAGAAGGCTCGTTCACCACTTGTGAACTGATGGATCTCCATGTTGGCATTGGCCGAGCTGTGTGCAGTCTCAGACTCACATACACGAGCAATCCCCCAACCACCTCCAGAGCATCTGGACAAGGTGCACAGGCACCTTGGACTCAACAAGCCAAATAGAAGTCAGCCGTGAGGCAGCTGAAAGCTCTGTGGTGCCCGCCTCGCCTCCCTCCTGTGCTACTTGTAGAATCCCCCCCCCACTGCCCCCGCCCATCCCGTCCAGCTGTGTGGTTCAGCCCTGGCTCCACCTCCTTATTTCTTTTCAGTCTTTATGCTGCTGGCACCACCACAGTCTACTCCTCACTCTTAATGCAATAAGCTTTGGAAAATGCACATCTGACCCTGCCTGGAGGTAGTTCGGAGACTTCCTTGGTTCCTGAGGCCCTGGAGGAAGCCCATTCCTCTCCCTCCCTGCTCATCCCACCCTGGGGAACCTGCCCAGGCCCTGCCTTCACATCAATGCTGCACCACCAGCAGTGCCAGCCAATGTGCATTCCCAGCCCAGCCAGAGACTCTTATAGCTGGCTCTTGAAACATCCTGTTACACAGAGGAAATCAACACCAAAAGGGCAGCATCTTCAAGTTGCACTATAATCAGCACAGATCAGACCCTATAGGGTACAGCTAATGCAGGGCTCAGAGGAAAATTCATCGCTTAAACAGTTACGTAGAAAATAAGAATCAAGGCCGAGCATGGTGGCTCATGCCTGTAATCCCAACAGTTTGAGAGGTGGAGGCGGGCGGATCACCTGAGGTCGGGAGTTCAAGACCAGCCTGATCAACATGGAGAAAACCCATCTCTACTAAAAATACAAAATTAACTGGATGTGGTGGTGTGTGCCTGTAATCCCAGCTACTCAGGAGGCTGAGGCAGGAGAATTGCTTGAACCTGCGAGGCAGAAGTTGTGGTGAGCCGAGATGGCACCATTGCACTCCAGGTCGGGCAACAAGAGTGAAACTCCATCTCAAAAAAAAAAAAAAAAAAAGGAAAAGAAAAGAAAGAAAGAAAAAATTAAGTATCAAAATAAATAGGCCAGCCACTGTGGCTCACTGCCTGCAATCCCAGCACTTTGGAAGGCTGAGGTAGGTGGATTACTTGAGGTCAGGAGTTTAAGAGCATCCTGGCCAACATGGTGAAACCTTGTCTCTACTAAAAATACAAAAAAATTAGCCAGTTGTGGTTGCAGGCATCTGTGATCTCAGCTGATTGGGAGACTGAGGCAGGAGAATTGCTTGAACCTGGAAGGAAGATGTTGCATTGAGTGGAGATCGCACCACTGCACTCCAGCCTGGGTGACAGAGCAAGACTCCATCTCAAAAACAAACAAGCCAGGCGCGGTGGCTCACATCTGTAATCCTAGCACTTTAGGAGCCCCAGGCGGGCAGATCACGAGGTCAAGAGTTCGAGATCAGCCAGGACAGCATGGTGAAATCCTGTCTGTACTAAAAATACAGCAACCGAGTGATCACTTGAGCCAAGGAGTTCGAAACCAGCCTGGGCAACGTAGTGAGACCCCCATCTCCAAAAATACATAAATAAATAAATAATCAAATAAAATATTAAGTAGTATTTACAGAAAGAAAGAGAATATCTTTGTGACTTTAGAGTAGGTAAATGCTTCTCTTTTTTTAATTCTGTTTTTTTATTTTGTTGCATACCAAAATTTTTTCTTAAACAGGACACAAAAGCTAGTATAGAAGAAAAAAATGATAAATTGGACTATATGAAAATTAAGAAATTCTGTTCAACAAAAGACATCACTGAAACAGTGAAAAGACAACTCACAATGGGTGAATATTTGCAGAATGGCTTGAACTCAGCAGAGGTTTCAGTGAGCTGAGATTACACCAGTATAACTTGAGACAGAAAATGCTTGTGCCATTTAACCAGCTGATCTACTCGTGTGAATTTCTCCTCCAGGTTAACCTGAACTTATTTACACAGTACCATAGTGTTTAAAGAAGCAAAAGGCTGAGCACAGCTTCAATGTCCCCTAGCCAGGGGCTAGTTCCCTGAATTGTTCTGTTTAGATTTTTTTCACCTTGCACACACAGTATTTATTTTCCACACTAATGAAAAAGGTAAGGCCATCTTTTTATACCTATGCCTTTGGTGTATTGTTACAGGGACTATTGACCTAAAGGAAGAAACTGAGGCAAAATTAGTATAGTTTATTTGGGCCAAGGTTGAGAACAGTGGCCCCAGACACACTTCCAAGTTGCCTTGGGGAGTGCTTCATTCGACCTTTGTTACAAGCAGTTTTTGTTTGTTTGTTTGTTTTTGTTTTTAAAGAGATGGTGTCTCACTATGTTGCCCAGTCTGGCCTCCAATTTCTGAACTCAGGTGATCCTCCCAACTCAGCCTCCCAAAGTGCTATGATTACAGGCATGAACCACCATGCCTGGCCCAAAAGCAGTTTTGTTTTGTTTTTATTGTTGTTGTTGTTGTTGCTTTTTGAGACAGTTTCACTCTGTCACCCAGGCTGGAGTGCAGTGGCATGATCTTGGCTCACTGCAACCTCTGCCTTCCGGGTTCGAGCAGTTCTCTGCCTCAGCCTCACGAGTAGCTTACAGGCGCCCACCACCATACCCAGCTAACGTTTTGTATTTTTAGTAGAGATGAGGTTTCACCATCTCGGCCAGGCTGATCTTGAACTCCTGACCTCATGATCCACCTGCCTTGGCCTCCCAAAGTGGTGAGATTACAGACGTGAGCCACCATGCCTGGCCACAAAAGCAGTTTCTTTAAAGACAAAAGAGGATAAGGAGACTGGGCATGGTGGCACACACCTGTAATCTCAGCACTTTGGGAGGCCAAGGTGGGCAGATCACCTGAGGTTGGGAGTTCAAGACCAGCCTGGCCAACAGAGTGAAACCCCATCTCTACTAACGATACAAAATTAGATTAGTTGGGTGTGGTGGCACATGCCTGCAATCCCAGCTACTTGGGAGGCTGAGGCAGGAGAATCGCTTGAACCTGGGAGGCAGAGGTTTTGGTGAGCCAAGATTGTGCCATTGCAGTCCAGCTGGGCAACAAGAGCAAAACTACGTCTCAAAACAAACAAACAAACAAACAAAAATTAGCTGGGAGTGGTGGCGCACACCACTGGTGGTCCCAGCTACTTGGGAGGCTGAGGCAGAAGAATCCCTTGAACCCAGGAGGTGGAGGCTGCAATGAGCCAAGATCGCGCCACTGCACTGCAGCCTGGGTGACAAAGCGAGATTCTGGCTCAAAAAAATAAATAAATAAATAGTAAAAGAGGATAGGGAGTGGTTTCATATAAAATTGTTTAGCAGGAATTCTCAGTGGTTTAGAGAGGTAATGTAACTGCAATGGGTTCACCTTGCCAGCTGCCTAGACAAAGCCTATTTTTCAAGACAGGGGAGTCGCAGTGGACAAAGAGTAATTCATGCAGAGTCAATCGGAGTTTTATTATCGCTCAAATCAGTCTCCCCAAGGATTCGGGGATCAGAGTTTTTTGTTTTTTGCTTTTTGTTTTTTTGAGACGCTCACTACAACCTCCACCTGCTGGGTTCAAGTGATTCTCATGCCTCAGCCTCCTGAGCAGCTGGGACTACAGGCATGTGCCACCACATCCAGCTAATTATTGCGATTTTAGTAGAGACGAGGTTTCACCGTGTTGGCCAGGCTGATCTTGAACTCCTGACCTCAAGTGATCCGCCTGCCTCAGTCTCCCAAACTGCAGGGATTACTGACATGAGTCTAGGTGCCTGACCAAAGTTTTTAAAGATAATTTGGCAGGTAGGGGCTTGGGAAATGGGGAGTGTTGATTGGTCAGGTTGAAGATGGAATCACAGCGGGTGGAAATGAGTTTTTCTTGCTGTCTTCTGTTCCTGGCTGTGATGGCAGAACTGGTTGAGCCAGAATAGCAGTCTGGGTGGCGTCAGCTGATCCATGGAGTGCAGGGTCTGCAAAATATCTCAAGCCCTGATCTCAAGTTTTACAATAGTGATGTTATCCCCAGCAGCAATTTGAGGAGGTTCAGACTCTTGGAGAGTTGGTCACCTCTGATTTCTTTCACTGTCATAATTTCCTCAATTATGCTTTTTTGCAAAGGCAGTTTCAATAACACGCGTTAGTGATTGGCTTTATTTTATTTTATTTTTTGAGATGAGATCTCGCTCTGTTGGCAGTGGTGTCATCATGGCTCATTGCAGCCTCATCCTCCAGGGCTCAAATGATCCTCTTGCCTCAGTCTCCTGAGTAGCTGCGATTACAGGTGCATGCTGTCATGGCTAAATGTGTGTGTGTGTGTGTGTGTGTGTGTTTGTAGGCAGGCTCCACTATGTTGCCCATACTGGTCTTGAACTCCTGGCCTCAAGCGATCCTCTTGCCTCCATCTCCCAGAGCACTAGGATTACAGATGTGAGCCACTGCTCCTTGCCTGGCTGGTTACTGTTGAACTATAGAGTATGAGTTATTGCTGGGACTCAGAAACTGATACCCCAAAATATGGCACTGAACTGAAGAAGAAGCCATAAGGTCTCTGACTTCTCCCCGCCTCGGTCTCAATCTGTCAGCCAGAGCTCAGGATGAAGTTGTTCTCTGAAGTTCCTTATCTGCCTGAAGTCTGGATCTGCCAAAGAAGAAAACCATGAGCTCTGGCCCCTCCTGTGAGTCTTCCTTAACTGAACTCCTGTCACAGGAAGAAAGACTGAAAACTGTCAACACACCTGGACAGACTTGTCACAATCTATTGTTTGCTCTTCAGGCCCAACAGACTTTGTCCCAGGGCGCTGTATGGTTTTGTTTGTTTTTGTTTGTTTGTTTTTGAGATGGAGTCTTGCTCTGTCACCAGGCTGGCGTGCAGTGGTGCGATCTTGGCTCACTGCAATCTCCGCCTCCCAGGTGCAAGCCATTCTCCTGCCTCAGCCTTCCAAGTAGCTGGGATTACAGGTGTGCACCACCACGCCTGGCTAATTTTTGTATTTTTCATAAAGATGGGGTTTCACCATGTTGGCCAGGATGGTCTTGATCTATTGATCTCATAATCTGCCTGCTTCACCCTCTGGAGTGCTGGGATTACAGGCATGAGCCACCGAGCCAGGCCCATTATATGTTTGTATGTTCTTTTTTTTTTTTTTGAGACGGAGTCTCACACTGTTGCCCAGGCTGGCGTGCAATGGCACGATCTTGGCTCACTGCAACCTGTGCCTCCCAGATTCAGGTGATTCTCCTGCCTCAGCCTCCCAAGTAGCTGGGATTACAGGTGCACACCACCACACCCGGCTAATTTTTTATATTTTTAGTAGAGGCGGGATTTCACAATGTTGGCCAGGCTGGTCTGAAACTCCTGACCTCGCAATCCCCCTGCCTCGGCCTCCCAAAGTGCTGGGATTACAAGCATGAACCACTGTGCCCAGCCCCATTGTATGTTTTTTTTGTTTGTTTTGTTTTTGTTTTTTGAGACGGGGTCTCGCTCTGTCGCCCAGGCTGGTGTGCAGTGGTGCAATCTCGGCTCACTGCAAGCTCCACCTCCCGAGTTCATGCGAGTCTCCTGCCTCAGCCTCCTGAGTAGCTGTGACTACAGATGCCCCCCACCACACCTGGCTAATTTTTTGTAGTTTTAGTAGAGACGGGGTTTCACCATGTTAGCCAAAATGATCTCGATTTCCTGATCTCCTGATCCGCCCGCCTCAGCTTCCCGAAGTGCTGGGATTACAGGTATGAGCCACCGCGCCCGGCCCTGTACGTTCTTTAAACCAATTAAATTCTCCCCACCCAGGCCAGGGGCAGTGGCTCAATCTCCCAAGTAGCTGGGTGGTCCAGGCTGGTGACAGAGGTAGACTCCCTCTTACAACAAACAAAAATCCTCCCCAGCCCAAATCGTGTACTTGTCCTTCTGAAATCATCCTCACTCCCATCTCCTGCCAGCCCGGGGTGATCAAGTGCCCGCTGTGGGCCATCAGGAGACCCCTCCCCTCAGGGTCCAGTGCTGCCGAGGAGGAGGGAGTGGCCCGTGTAGTGCGTTGTAGGAGTGGGAGGTTGGGGGTCTTCCTGCAGGAGTCTGGCTGCAGCTGAGTATCAAAGGAGAGATTCCCATCTCCCTTTCCCCTAAGAAGCGGGGTATATAAGCATCTTTATCCCATTGGGATATTCGGCAATGACTCTATGATTCTCCCCAATGCATGCTAATAAATTTGCATGCCTTGTTTTCCAATTAATCTGCCTTTTGTGAGCTGATTTTTCCCTGAACCTTCAGAGGGTGAAGGGGAAGTTTTCCTGTGGCCCCTACATCATGGTGTCCAGCACATGGCATTTTATGGCTACTTGACATCGGTTAGTCTAGAACCCACCTAGCAAGTGGCATCAAGGTGGGAGTGAGGCACGACTGCTGTGACACCCCGTCACATTTTTTTTTTTTTTTTTTTTTGAGACGGAGTCTCGCTCTGTCACCCAGGCTGGAGTGCGGTGGCCGGATCTCAGCTCACTGCAAGCTCCGCCTCCCGGGTTCACGCCATTCTCCTGCCTCAGCCTCCCGAGTAGCTGGGACTACAGGCGCCCGCCACCTCGCCCGGCTAAGTTTTTGTATTTTTAGTAGAGACGGGGTTTCACTGTGTTACCCAGGATGGTCTCGATCTCCTGACCTCGTGATCCGCCCGTCTTGGCCTCCCAAAGTGCTGGGATTACAGGCTTGAGCCACCGCGCCCGACCCACCCCGTCACATTTCAATGCCTCTCTGGGCCTGATAATTAAAGGGGGCACTCATTCCTCAGGTAAAAAGTTTATTTTTGGCCGGGTGCAGTGGATCGTGCCTGTAATCCCAGCATTTTGGGAGGCCGAGGCAGGAGGATTGCTTGATCCCAGGAGTTCAAGACCAGCCTGGGCGTGCCTGTGGCCCCAGCTACTTGTGAGGCTGAGGCAGGAGGATCACCTGAGCCTGGGAGGTTGAGGCGGCCATGAGCTATGATCGCACCACTGCACTCCAGCCTGGGTGGCAGAGTGAGACCCTGTCTCACCAAAGAGAAGTTTCTTTCCTTTCTCAGGACCAACCAACTGCTTGAACAAATGGTCCATATTAAGGCTTAATTGACATATTAAGGCTTAATCAGAAAAGAAGTTTATTTCCTGGTCCTGGAACAGTAGTGGTGGGAGATCAGGTCAGCAGGGACTTGGTTGGCATGGCTTCCAAAGTCAGTCATCCTTACATCCTTGCAACAAAGGGAGCTGGCGAAAGCCTGGAGGGGGCCTGTGGGAAGCCGGACTCCTCCAGGACGCCTCCCTGACTTCCCGCTCCTACAATGCGCTGCACCGACCCCTCCCTCCTCCTTGGCAGCACTGGACCCTGAGGACAGGGGGGTCCTGATGGGCCTAGCGGAGGTCTGGCCCACAGCAGGCACTCGGCCACCCTGGGGCTTGCAGAAGGAAGCAGCGTGGCAGAGGAGGGGGTCCCTCGCTCCCCAGCTGTGGCTGTACTGTACTGTACTGAGTCAGATCCTGGCCCCCAGGTCAGCCGCACCCACTGTGCTCAGCCAACAAGAGACCTAGTGGGAGGCTGGAGGGCAGGGGGCACAGAGAAGTGGGGCTTCCCTGCTCTAGTCAACGGGGACCCGCAGCTGGGCTGTCACCTCTGTGACTCCCCTCGGCCCACAGGCCTGACACCCACTTCCACGGGGACCTGGACCTGGCTCCCATAGCACACTCCTTCCTCCCTTTGCCCTTCTGCCCAAGGTGGGTCTTGGGATCCTGCAGGGACCTCATCAGCTCCTGTTACAACCCCCAGCTCTCTCATCACCTGTGTTTCCAAAGCCCTGGGTTACCATCTGCCCCACTCTGATTGGTACCACCACGACGGTACAGGCCACTGGGTGACTCTGATACTCTGTCATTTCAACCCCACCGTGAACCACCCGCAAAGCTCCCATGGCTGCCCGTCCTGCAAGCCCTGGGCTGCTGTTTGGGAGACCATCCCCCTGAGGCGGAGGTCACCGCCTTTGATGTCTCTAGAGAGTCTGCACCGGCTCCAGGCCTTCCGCCTTTGCACAGGCCCTGCCTCTGTCTCTTTCAGGCCCCAGGAAAAGCCCCTGGCAGGTGGTGAGGCTTCCCAGGCTGGCCCGCCCCTGTCACTGGGAACATCTGATGTCTGGGACTAGGGCCACAGACAGGGCACCCTTTCTCCTGCTGGAAAGGGGAGGTGCGGGGACAGACCAAGGGCCCATCCTGGAGGGAGATTGGTGGGGGTGGGGGAGCCCGAGGCAGGCCACACTTTGCTCTTAGGATGAAGTCTAACTGCCTTGGCCTGGCAGGGGTGGCCTTGGCTGGCCCCCACCCCTGCCATTCCGCAGATACGACTGCACTTCCTCTGAGCCTTTGCATAGACTGTTCCTCTACCCAGAACACCTTGTCCAACCAATCAGAGCTCTGAGAATCCAACCTGTTTGGTGACTTCGGTTCAGGGGCTGTTCTTGTCTGGGACACCCTCTAGTGGACCTGATGAGCTGCCAAGCTGCCCCTGCCCCTCTTGGGCCCCCTGTAAACCTGTGCCCGCTCCCTCATGTCCAGGCCTTGACCAGGAAACTGACCTCTCACCCACTGACACGTGGCGACCCAGGCCTGGCATGGCACAGGGTGCGCTGGGGATTCAGACAGTGGGAGGGGAGCCCTGCCTTACCTCATCTGTAGGGAGGAAAGTGCCTGCCCAGCTGGCCAAGCGGCTGGCCCTCAGCCCCACCGTGCCTGGAGGTGCAAACCCAGGGAATGGGGAAGCAACAGAGTGAGGTCTAGAAAGACAGGAACCAGACCCCATTCCCATCTGCTAGCCTCCTGCCACCCTGCCCTGCAACCCTCTCAGCTCTGTTCCTGCACACGGGCCCCATCATGCACATTCCCCTCCTCCAGGAAGGCCTCAGATGAGACCTGCCTCTGCCTCCCCAGCTCTCCCATTCGCCAAGGGCAAGGCCAAGTAGGTGGGAGGCCTGGACTCCCACCCTATGGTCAGTGCCTGCTGAATGACCTGGGGCAACCTGTGCAACCTCTTCAACACTCCTGAGATGGGGGGATGGCCCAGGTGAGGGGCGGCAGAGGGGTGGGCTGTGGCGGACCTTGGCTGCGGTTGTGACCAACCCTGTTGATCCAGCTGCAGGGCGGGGCTGACTGCCCTCCCAACCTCCCGCCACCCAGACTCGCTGTTCCTACACTCTGCTGCCCCCATGTGGCCACTCCCAGCGCTGCAGGCCACACTGAGGGGGCTCAACTCCCCCCCTCCTCTCCTCCCAACCCCGTTCTCCACCCAGCCCCCAACCTCCAGCCTCACCCTCTCCAGCACTTTCTCTGAGACCTAAGGGGCAAATCTGACCAATGCTACCCTGCCTGAGCCCCCATTCAGGACCCTCTCCACAAATGTTGATAGGCCCTGGTCATCCTCCAGCAGCCTTGGGGGCTGTGCCTCCATGCCGGGCCCCAGGAAGTGCAGAGGAGGAGCTGCTCAGGTGGGCCATGGTGGCCTGAGGCCTGGGCTCTGTGCCCAGATTCTGGACATTCCTGGGCTAAGGAGCCTGGGCGCTGGTCTAATGAGGACTTGGGAGCTGACCCTGCCAGTGACTGCACCCAGCCAAGGAGCCGAGCCACTGTGGACACTCCCCTCGCATTCCTTCAAGCATGAGGAGCACGTGCGGCCACCGCTGCCCCTTAAACAGAGGAGATATACACAGTTTTAACAAAAGCGTCCCTGGGTGGAAATAAGAGAAACACACATAGATAACAGGTTCTCATTCAGAGAGCGGGGGAGTGAGCTGCATTTGAGAAGAGGAACTCAGCACTTGATCTACCTCTCAGCCTCTGGTGGAAAATGTCCACGCAGGGAGGACACCACCGCCTCAGAGCCCCTCACTGAATGTGCCAATGCAGACCCTCTTCAAGCTGGGGCAGCAAAGGAAGATGAAGGAAGAGAGGGCCCAGAATGTCAGAAAGCACAAAGACTTCAGTGATTTTTTCACTTCAAGAAGATCCAGGGCACTGAGATGACCTGAACAAGTAAATTTGTACCTCGGTGGACAAAACCTGGTGTTACCCCTGGGGACGCCTCCACCGCTCCTGTTCTCTGTCCACTGCTTCACCACAGTGGTCTTTCATGGTTTCACTTTGACGTCCTCACGCCTGTCTCACTGCTGCTTTGTCCTGGTCTTTTGCTAGTGTTTCCGGAGTGGACTAAAGCATGTTCCTTTGCACCACACTCATCTCTCAGGGTCCAGGGCCCAGGCTGTGCTGAGCCACCCATCCATGGTATTGGGTCTCAGGAGAGGCATCCTGTGGCAGGAGAGGCAGCAACGTATGTGGCCTAAGAGTAAAATCATCCAGGATGGAGGCCAGACATGTGAGACATTTTCCCATTTACAATATCCAACTATCAGTTGCCTCCTTCCCTGGCCCCTGTGGAGGGAGCTGTTCAGGTCTTCGCTTCCAGAGCCCTCTGCATTCCCCGCTCCCTGCAGCCTCCTCACATTGGATGGTCATCAGATTTCCCTCGTGGGCTTCTCTTGGAAATCCAGAAAAACCTCATGAGTAAAGGATTCTTATTCCTGTCAGTAACACGGGGCAGAGCCAGAGTCTTGACTCACAGATTCTGTGGCCTGACAGTGGCCTGGCTCTCAGGTGACTCCACTCACAGTTTCTGCTGAGAGACTGCAGGGTGGCCAGCGAGCAGCAGAGGGCACTGTGGGTCTGTCTCAGGGTCTGCACAGGAGCACCCGCAGCTGTGCCGCCCCCCTATCTCCCCAGGGCTAGGGCAGCAAAGCCTGTGTTTGCTGCTGAGGAGTCAGCAGCTGTGTCCTTCCAAGCTGGGCAGAGTCTCGTGCTCACAGATCTGTGGAAGGTCCCAGAAGCTGCTTCCTCCTTGGTCCCTCCAATGGGGCAAACTCTGAGTCTCACCCCTCAGACCCTCTGTCTAAAGAACCAAGCTCAGACCTCAGCTGGTTCTCAGGGTGAGGCAGAGATCACCAGTGGATCAAACAAATTGACATGAACAGCCCCTCCCCACCAGCCAAGTGGAGAAGATAAAAAAGGCCTGTGCAGCCCAGCACGGCACTCAGGTTTCAGGAGGGCTGTGTCCACCAGGGCCTGGATCCCCTCCTCATGTTCCTCTCTCACTGCACAGATAGGAACAGTCTTTTGATGTCCAGGGTCAGGTCCTGAGCCTGTGTCATCCTCCTCTGGCTCATACCCCCAAACAGCTTAACCCTGGTCACTGTCCTAGCACCTAGGACTATCTGTCTGCAGGTTCCCTCTCCCAGCCCATGCTGACTCAGCCGCCCTCCCTCTCTGCATCCCTGGGAGCATCTGCCAGACTCACCTGCACCCTGAGCAGTGGCTTCTGTGCTTCCGTGTTGATGACTTCTCAATACTCTGGTCCTAGCAAAAGCCAGGGATCCCTCCCCAGTTTCTCCTGAGAACACTATTCAGACTCAAATAAACACCAGGGCTCTGGAGTCCCCAGCTGCTTCTCTGGAAGTAAAGATGCCTCAGCCAATGCAGGGATTCTGCACACCTCTGGGCTGCAGCCTGAGGATGAGGCTATTACTGTAATGTACGGCATAGCAACTCTAAGACTTAGTGCCCAAGACCTACAGAGAAGTAAGCAAAACCGCCCTTCTGTTCTCCGGGATTGCACAGTCATCTTGGCTGGTGACTTTTCCCAAGTCTAGCTCAGGCATGCCTTCTGTTGTCAGTTCTTCAAACAACACCTGATTTTCCTCAAACAACTAGATCTGACGGGGCCATATGCTTATATTTAGTTTAACCGTTAGCTCTATCCATTGTTCATATTGCCTCACCCTAATTATGTTTTTTCAAGGAGAAATTTGTGGTTTAAGATAAAAATATCTCGTTGGAGACTTTGGTGGAGGTCGAAAGATGTTGATTTGGGTCAAGCCAAGCTTAGTTTGAAAAGTATAAAAAAATCGAAGTAAAACTTAAGTACTGAAAGAATCCTGTTCTGGGTCCATGGGGCCTGCTTGTATCTGAGGAAGGGGAGGTGAAGGATGCTGGTGGAAAGTTAGAGGAACCAGAAAGGGTGAGCCAAGGAGCAAGCACAGCTGCAGTCAGGGAAGAGGCACAGACCCGTGCAAGACACACGGCTCTGGGGCTGATGGGCAGAGTGTGGGTGCAGCCGGCCCGGGGCTGAGCGTTGCTGAGCTAAAACTGTGCTGTCACCTACAACATGGACTTGGGGTGACATGGATCTGATAGGCTCTTACCCAAGCAAAGTCTCTGTCATCTCCACCTGGGTGATGTGTTTCTTATTGTCATCTCAGAGGTAACAGCTCAGTCGTCATCTTATTTCTATCAAGGCTGTCAACTGATTGGGTAAAGGACATGACTCACATTGTAAATGATGAACTTGGCCAGGTGCGGTGGCTCACACCCGTAATCCCAGCAATTTGGGAGGCTGAGGTGGGTGGATCACTTGATCTCAGGAATTGGAGACCAGCTTGGGCAACATGGCAAAACCCAGTCTCTACAAAAAATAAAATAAAATAATTAGCCACATGTGGGGCTGTACACCTGTGGTCCCAGCTACTCAGGAGGCGGAGGTGGGTGGATTGTTTGAGCCTAGGAGGTTGAGGCTGCAGTGAGCCAAGATTGCACTCCCACACTCCAGCCTGAGTAACAGAGCAAGACCCTGTCTCAAAGCAAAAACAAACAACAACAACAACAACAAAAACGCAAAAAACAGATGAAGGCTAATCAAAGTCTGCTGCTTTAAATGTGAATCCCATCTTTAAAAATACCTTCATGGACACATCTAGATTTCTGTTTGAGTGTATGACTGGGTTCTGTGGTCTACCTAATTTGACACACAAAATGAACTGTCATATGGAAAGATTTGAGGCAGCTCTGCCTTCTCTTTGGGTCCTCAGGAGGAGGGTTATGGGTGTCCCCATCCTGCCTGGGTCCCCTCTTCCACACTGTCCTCGCACATGACCCAAGCACAGGCCCCTGAGGCCCTTGCAGGCCTACCCTCCCAGCTCTGCCCACCCCAGGGTGGACCCTGCCCTGTGCTCACGCGTCTCTGCATCTCCCTGTGCCGGTCCAGCCTCCTGCAGGGGCTCAGCCCCCAGGACAGAAATCACCATCTCCTGCCCCGGAAGATACAACACTAGACACAATGGTGTGATTTTGTCACATCAGCGCCGGGGGTGTCTCATTAGAAACCCAGATCCATTAAAACCACCACACACCTCAGACCCAGGCTCTCTCTTTTGTTCCACATCACCCTTCCTCAGCAGCTGCTGGCTCCCACCTGGGGAGAAGCCGAACATCACCGTCCAGCACAGCACACAGGCCGTCCTCCTCTGGGACCCAGGCCTGGGGAATGAAGTTCCACCTCCTTGAGCACCCACAGCCACTCTCCTCCCCAAGCAGTGCTGACTGTAGAGACTTTGCGTTTTCCCCAGAGTTTCCTCATTTGACCAAGTGAGTTGGAAGCTGGGCTCCGTACATCTTCCCCCACACACAGAGTGCAGGGGCAGCCAGGGCTTTGTCCTCAGTTGTATTTAGAATTTGGGATTCCTACAATCAGTGACTCTCTCCTTTTTGCAATTTCTCCCTCATTTACCAACCTCTCTGCCAGCCACAAACTTTTACCTCAACTGAGTTAAACTCTAGACAAAATGAGCAGGGCCCCAGCCCTCTCCTATCTCTGTCATCAATACTTTTTAGGTTCCTGTTTCCAGGCTAGGCAGTTAGAAGTAGGCTCGGCGGTCCCACCGGCTGCCCTGGGGTCTCGGGACAGGGGCTGGGGGGTCTCACATGTTGCCCTTCCTGTGTCGCAGCAGCACACACTGCCGCCATCCCAGTAGTGTCCTGTGGCTGGCTGGCCCCACCTCCCAATGGACAAAAGGAGGGCAACAGGTACCTGGCAGGTTCCACCATCTACTTCCACTGTGACAACGGCTACAGCCTGGCCAGGGCAGAGACCAGCACCTGCCAGGCTGATGGCACCTGGTCCTCACCCACCCCGGAGTGCCAGCCAGGTGAGGACACCCTGCTCATATACCTGCCTGCACCTGTCCCCACTCACCACCCCAGAGGGCCCCTCGCTGACACTCGCTTCCCCACCAGTTCGCAGCTACACGGTGCTTTTGGGCATCATCTTTGCAGGCCTTGCGGTGGTGGCGGCGGTTGCACCCAGGGGCTGTGGGTGAGGGCACCTGCAGGGGAAGGGAGGGCATACCCAGGGCCAATTCTGTTGACCATGACCCTCCACCACCCCTGCCTTGCTTGTGGTGGAACCCCCAGCGGCACCTGAGGTGCAGCCCCTGCGGTGAACCCCCCATGCTGAGATGTACGTGTGGGTCCCTCTGGCCTTGGCTGCAGCAGCCACACCTGCCTGGGCACGTCCCGAGGGTCCTTGTACCCTCAGTGCTGACAGGCCCCTCCCAGGTCCCCACCCATCCCAACCAGGAATCTTTTCATTCGCTCAGTTCCCTGAAGCAAGGGGTTCGGATGCTGGAGCTACCGCTTGCCGGGGGCATCCTTAACCTTGCAGGGCTGGCGACCTTGCAGTGGCTTTTGAGGACTGAGGGAGCGACAGGAGCACAAGAGTGGCTCTGTGCAGGCCAGCGGTGAACGTTACCGGGTGAGTTCCCTCCAGATGGCTCCCGGGATGCTCCGTAGGGAGGACATGTCCCCCCATCCTGGCCTCTTGGCTTTTGACCAGGTGGGTACGATGTGGGCACCTTGGTGGGTGTGAAGGCCTGAGGTCGGACCGCCCAGGCCTCTAGCCAGGGCTGGGAGAGGCGTGAAGGCCCAGGGCTTCCCCTCAGTCTCCCTGCAGGAATGGGGAGGAGGTGAGGGCAGCCCGAAGCCTCGCGTGGCTGGACTACTCACCCTTCAGGTCCATCCAGCTCTGCTCGGCGAAGCTCAGCACCTCCTGGTTCAGCAGCACCTCCAGACCTCTGGTCCCGTTGGCCAGCCTGACCTCCACCACGTCTGAGTTGCCCTCCTGGACGGCCATTGCAGTCAGCCCTGTGCCACGGGTCCGTGTGCCTGTGGTGGTGGGAGCGGAACGGGCGCCACTTGGCTCCAGCCTCCCACCTTGGATCTACCCTGTGCCACCCAGAGCAGCCCCTAGCCCTGGCCTCACCGTTGGACATCCTCCCGGGCTGGGCCCGCGCCTGCACCCTCAGGTCAGTCAGCACTGCCTCTAGCAGCACGTACTCTCCGCGCCCATTGAATGTGAAGTTGGTGCCGTCAAAGGTCACGAAGTGTGGGTCTCCGAAGGCGGAGGCTGGGGTGAGAGTGGAGGGTCAGGTGGGGTGCACCCCAGCCCAGCCCGATCTTTCCCAGGGTCCGGGGCACAGGATGGCACCCACCTAGTCGCGGGGTCCGGTAGTTGCGGCAGTCATTGGAGGGCCGCCGTTGCATGTAGCGGGGGCAGTCGGGTGCCCAGAGGCAGCAATAATAGAAGCTGAGGACATCGTAGAGCCAGTGGGACATGCCAGGCACTCGGGGTGGCGTGCGGAACGGGGGTGCGCCCCAGTCATGGCCGCGGTCGGGAGTGCTGCCGCTGCTGGAGTCAGCCGTCAGGAGCTGCGTCCCGTCCGCTGTGTAGCAGCACTGCTGACCCGAGCCGTACCGAGGGCTGCAGGAGCCAGTGGGTCACGGCCAGGCCACTGTTGGGAGCCCACCCCTGTCCCCAGTCCCCACCCCGGCCCCAGCCTGGGGGCTCACCTGGCCTGCACAGAGCGCACACAGTGCACGGCCCCGGGGTGGTAGGTGCACACACTGCCCTGCTCCATGTCACAGCCGTAGTCCGTCTGCAGAGCAGCAGGTGGCTGTCACCCAGTGGCCTCCGGTTCTGTCATCCCCTTCCCGAGGCCAACCCTACAGGGGCCCTGAGACCCCCGCCCCACCCTCCAGGACACCTCTGTCTGCCTCCCCTGGTGCTGTCCTCAGTGGGGAGGCGACACCCTCATCCCCTCTCCTGGGCCCTGATTGGAGGCTCACGAAGAAGCGGCCGGAGTCCGCCCGGGCCTGGGTCAGGGTGCAGGGGCAGTCCGGCAGCTCCTCCAGGAAGCTGGGCAGCTGATCCTCCAGCTCCTCCCAGGCCTGGCACTAAGTGCGTGCCCAGGCCACAGGGTCCTCTCGGAAGTCATCGCTCAGGTGCCAGGCCAGCGCGTGGTCATTGGTCCAGAGCGCCTGCACGTCCCTGTGGAGACAATGATGCTGGAGCTGGGGCCAGGCCACACCACCCCATGGTCGCCCACTCTCCGCACCCCCAACCCGGGCTGCGCAGGCAAGCACGATGGGCCGCAGGCAGCCGGGCCCTCCGCCCATCACCCGTGCCTCCATGCCTTCTTTCTTCTGCCCTGCGTAATTTTTTTTTTTTTTTTAAGACAGAGTCTCGCTCTCTCAGCCAGGCTGGAGTGCAGAGACATGATCTCAGCTCACTGCAACCTCTGCCTCCGGGCTCAAGCAATTCCCCTGCCTCAGCCTCCTGAGTAGCTGGGATTACAGGCATGTGCCACCAGGTCCAGCTAATTTTTGTATTTTTAGTAGAGACGGGGTTTCACCATGTTGGCCAGGCTGGTCTTGAACTCCTGACCTCAGGTAATCCACCCGCCTGGGCCTCCCAAAGTGCTGGGATTATAGGCCTGAGCCACCACGCCCGGCCTGCCCCGTGTAATTTTTGCTCTCCTGAGAAACCTCTCCTGAGGTGGTTACGTGGAGTGCCTGGGGCTCGTGTCCCTGCATAGCCCAGGGTTGTCATCATCCTCAGTCCCACACCTCTGGCCCCCAGTGAGGACTCTGCAAGGGGCGCTGGTGTGGGGTATGAGCCACCTGAACGCCTTTTCTCCACCTCACAGGGGTCAGCAGCACCCGGTGAACAGCAGCAGGAGGAGCTGCGAGAGCAGTCGCTCATGGACAGAGCTGCACTTGGGCATCTCCTGCCACCACCCCCTCCCCAGGGGAGCCCAAGGTAGGGGAGGTTTGGCGTGGAATGAAACGGGAGTGAGGGACACAAAGAGGTGGGAAGTGGGAGGGCTCCAGCCCCACCAAGTATGCAGAGACTCCCTCATTGTCCTGGACACCACAGGGCCACCTGCAGGTCCTCTGTGCATGGGCCTGGGAGGCAGACCTGCCCTAAGGGTGATGTGGAGACTACAGGTGCCACATGAACCAGCACCCACTCTAGCCATCAGCCTGCAGGTTGACTAAGGGTCAGGCCAGGTTTGAACCCATGCTTGACTGGGCCAGGACCCGTGGCTAGAGCACCTGGGCGCTCCTTCAGTCCTGGTCTGCAGGAAGGAGGACAGCAGACTTTAGGACCCCACAGCACGGCAGTGCTGACCATTTCACCCTCTTGGTCCCCTTGAGGAATAGGGACGGGGAGCCCTCTGGGGATGGGCGAGGTCTTCCAGGACAGGCTTGATTTTGGTCCTGTTTTCTGAGGTTGGGTTAAAACACCGACCATGGCAGAGGGGGCACAGCTCAGGTTCCCACACATCACTTTTCACAGCCTCCAAGGGCAGCAGTGCACGTGGAGGAGACGTTTCCCATGAGGCCAAGGCCTTCAGTGCTCACTGATGCCCTCGGCGAAGTTGGGGTAGAACTCGTCGGTGAAGAGGGGCTCCGGCAGCTCACGGAAGTACAGCTTCAGCGTCCCTGCGATGGCATTCACGTCCATCTCGCTCATCATCACCGACACGTCCTTGTTATCTGGAAAGAGCACGGAAATGCAGCGGCCTCCTTCAGGATCCCGAGTGAGTCTCCCACCATCCCTGCCTTGGCTAAAGCACCGTCCCTGCCATGTTGACCACTGTGCGGGTCCCTCCCCGGCTTTAAGCAGCTCATCTGACCCCTCCCAAGAGCTGTGTGTGGTTCTGTGTCTGCAGAGTTGATGGGGCTGCATGGGCATTCCCATTCCTCTCCCCTGCTTGGCCCAATGTGACGGCCAGGAGGAGGCCAGCACAGCAGGACACAGTGCCTGCGTGGGAATCGGGTGACTCTGCCCTGTACATAAAAACCAACCCTGCACCAGTGTCTTCTGATGGCAGGAAGGCTGTGGGAGAATCTGATTGGTTTCAGTGTTTGAATCAATGTCTTCCTTTGGACCCAATGGGCCACTGGTGCTTGCGTCCTCACCGCAGGCCAGGTCTATTCTGGGCCCCCAGAGGGAAATTACCACAGGGCCCACCCAGGGGTGATAGGCATTCTAGGGGTCCTGGTCAGGGTCAGTGGTGTGTGCCCCAAAGAAGGGTCTGCAGGCACAAAATCCTGTTGCTTTGAAGATGCTGGAAAGGACCCTCTGGGGCTTCTGTGTCCTCCTCTGGCACTTGAGGCAGGTCCATGTCTTTCATAGCCTGAGAGAGTTGGTGAAATGGAGGCAGAGATGCTGCAGCCCCAGCCTGAGCTGGGTCCCATCAGTGTCCTCTGCCCACCGCATCGTCACACAGGGCAGTGGACAGACCGCACTGAGTCCTGGGCTTCCACCTCCTGTCCACCCCCAAGGCAGGAAGGCCAAGGCCCCGCAGAAGCCCCTGGTTCACCCCAGCAAGTGGCATGCATGGCTAGGATGGTTTAAAAACTGGCTTCTACAGAAGCTATTTCTATAATTCTTGTCTTCTCTTTTTTAAAAATAGTAACACTGTAAATGAAGAAAAGACACAGAGAAGAATGTGACATGCCCGGACCATGGAGCACTCTGAGATCTCATCGCGGACACCGCCTCCCACACCTCCATCCTGTCCTCCCCAGGCCACCACTGACTGACGTCGAAGGCTGCCTTCAGTGCCTGGATGTCCGTGGCCACTCCGGACACGCGGTAGATGCCCACCTCCTCCATGCCTCGGCGCTCGAGCTCCTCCATGCACTGGCGTACGACGTAGGGCACCTCGGACCTCTGTCTCCTGCGGCAGTAGGGAACGTTCTCAGTGTCCCGGCAGCCCTGCGTGGGCCACACACAGGAGACCTGCTCTATGGAGGTGGAGTGAGGATGATGGTTAAGGTGACTAGGTGTGGGGCTGCACAGAGAACCTTCTGCATGCCTGTGCTCCCTCTGCAAGCTCAGTCCTCATTGCATGTACTGTCTCAGGACCTTTCAAGCAGCCAGAACCCCTGCAAGTCACACATGATCTTTGTGGGAAGGTCAGGAGGCCTGTCTAAGTAAAGTCAGCACAGAAAGGGCATCTGACAGATTCCAGGCCTGGGGTTAGCAGCCTGTGTCCCCAGCTGGGAGATCAGACCCGGTGTTGGTCCTGCCACCCGCGTGCTGTGTGAGAAGAGAATCCCTGACCCCTGCCCTGGGCCTGGGCCTTAACACACATCCGATGAATGAATGAAGGGTTGCCTCAGCACCAGCGCTCTAAGTCCTGCGCTGCTAAGTGCTTTACTCCTCTGAGTCCTAGCACTGAACAATTCCAATACCGCCACACAGGACACTAGAGTAAGAATACTTCAAAGTTAGAACAGAGCGCTGTGCTGAGGCCTTAACTTTAGCTTTGTTTTGCAACTAGGTTTAGGAGCACATCAAAGCCGCTTCTCAAGCCACCCTCATTAGCAGTGGTTATTTGGGGGGGCTGCTGCTGGAGTCCTCGCTGCTCATGCCCAGAGCCCTCCCAGAGTGCTACGCAAGTGGCTGCCGTGCAGTTGGGGGTGAGTGTGCCGTTTAGACACAGAAAGGAGTCCGGGGTATGATTGATGGAGGCCCCGGCCCACATGACCAGCAAGTTCAGGGGCCCAGCCGGATTCCAACCTGGGGAAGCAAATGAATTCTCAGAGGAAGTGGTCTGTGTCTGCAAGAACTGCTCTCAAACCCAACAGGCTTCTCTTGGCAACTGACTCGTGACAAAGGGGCAGGGGTTATGGCCATTCAACAGGAACCTGGGACCATGACAAATTCCAAGCGAGGGCAGAAAACTGCACTCGGGCAGTTCCTGGAGCCAGCCCTACTGCTTCCAAGCAAGGCGGCAAGGACATTCCTGAGCTGGTGTTGAGTAAACACAGGAGGTAGCTGAACATACCAAGTGTTCCCTGGGGCCTGACCTCACCACGAAGCGGCCACGCAGAGAGAGGAGAGACCCACACATGCTCTTCTCTGCAGAAACAGCTGAAGGGACAGGCACCCTCAGTGCATGAGCCCAAGCCCCTCCCCACTCACTTGGTGACCACAGCAATCTCGGCTCCGAAGACCCCTGTTTTCATGATGGCATCCTCTTCAAGTTGAACTCTCTGCTGTTGAACTTGACCAAGAGCTTTACTTCAATCTATAGAGGGGAGAAAGGGCATAGTCCACTAATCTTTCTGGCCCTCATAGCCCAAGGTCCCAAGGGCCCCTTGGAGTCTCATCAAATATTTCCACTCCCAAGGCATGCAGAGGTCTCAGCATGGGGTAGGGCTGCCCCTCAGGGAATCCCCTAGTCTACCTCAGCAAGAGCCAGGATTGTTGAAGATGGTGTAAAGGACTGGCTTCTGCAGAACCACCTCCTAAAATCCCCGCTGCTTCTCTTGGTTGCTTACTTTTTTTTAAATATGGGATCTTGCAATGTTGCCCAGGCTGTACTCGAACTCTTGGGCTCCAGTGATTCTCCTGGCTCAGCCACTAGAGTAGCTCAGACCATAGGTGTACTGTGCCCACTCTCTCTTTCTTAATAACAATTAAAAATTAAGTAGGAAAGACAGAATAGTATAAGAAAAAGCCAAGAATCATCAAATATTAACATTTTACCATATATGCCCAGGCCTTTTTGGGTGTGTCATTGCTTTTAAGGTCCAAACCTTTCTGGGGTACCTAAAGACAAATCAGAGGTCTCCATTTCTACATGCAGTCCCCAGGTCACCGAGTGGAGGCCCCACCTGTCCTGGTGGTGCCATGAGACCTTTGTTTGAGGAGGGATGCTCAGGGCCTGGCTGGCAACTGCATCCCAGTCAGTGAATGACGATTCCCGGGCACCGCGATTCTGCTCTTCGGGGAACCTCCCTCCTCCAACCAGGCTCCGTGTCAGACGCTGGCTCAGGCTCAGCCACCTCTGACCGATTTGAAATGAACAGAGGCCACCCTACCCTTCTGGGGGATGTGGGCACCAGGAAAGTCCCACGGACACGTACCCCATTCATGGTGATGACAGCATACTGTCAGTCTCTGTCCTGCAGGGCCTGTGGGTCCAGCTGAAAGCAAGGAGTCATGATTGGCAGAGGCCCTGGGGTCTGTTCAGAGGCTGCACGGGGCAGCAGCCCACACCCGCCACTTCTCCAGTCCTTAGTCAGAGACAGAGCCTGACTGTGGCCAGCATCTCCATCCAGAGGCCAAAAGAGGTAGAATAAGGAGGGGCCTGCCAGACACCCCTGGAACCCAGGGCCCCACTGCTCCCAGAGCCTTGCTGCCTGGAGTCCCCACCACCTCCTCCCTCTGCCCCTCCCAGTTGGGAGCTGATGCGCAGGCTGGCAGACTCTCTACACCCGGCTCCCATCACCACGGGTGCTATGTGGAGCTCAGTGAAGGGCGAATTGTCCAGCAGCAACTTCAGTAACAACTCCTGGGGGCCTGGTATCCACTGCTGCTGTCTGGGGAACTGTGGACACTGTTCTCCCCCTGCACCATGAACAGCTTGTGGCAGGAGCCTGCAGGCCACACCAGTCCCGTGGTTCAGAATCAGGCCCAGGATGACCCAGAGCCAAGCCCTAAATCAAGCAGCTGGTGAGGCGGCCGGGAGGAAGCCCCTCTGTGACCCCTCTTCTACCCCCACCCAGCCCTGTCCAGGCAGCTAGCCTGCAGGAACTTGTGCTTAATGTCACCTGAACACAGTCTGTGCTGGTACGAAACACCCTGTCATGACCAAGCCACATGTCCCCCGTCCGTGAAGGCTCTGTCTTCTGTTTTATGGGGAGCACCAGCTCTGTGTCAGCAGTTCCTGGGTACACAGAGACCACTGGCTCGGCTGGGTGAATGAGCAGTACCATCGTGTTAAAAATACACCTTCCTGGGCTCCACCTGTAGAAAACTGGACTCATAATCTGGGTGGGACCTGGGATTTGCACAACTAGAAACCCCAGGTAGTTCTGGAGTGAAGCCAGGTCACGGAGCCACCATCTGACTCCAGACAAGGCCACTGCATCTGGCCTTGTGTTTCCACCCCTTGATGCAGGTGATGGTTCATTTCAGCCACAAGGCAAGCTGCAGGGACCACACCTCATGATGCCTGCACACATTTACGTGCGTGCACACATACACACATACAACGGTGCTGAGCACAGCCCCAGGCCTAGAGAGGAGCTGAGGACAGGCATCATGTTCACTGCAAGGGACCCTAGAGACCACAGCCACCTGGGCCTTCTGCAGGTGAAGTGGCTAGAAAATAAGAAGTTCTGGAGCAGGTCAAGGAGCCCAACCAGCTGCCCCTACTTCACAGATGTGTGCACCTGGGCCTCCCTCCCTGCACCTGCTCAGCACAAAGGCTCACCACAGGCACACCTGGGGCGTGACCCCTCCTCACCTCCCCTTCTAGGTCCTACCAGTTAACGTTTCCCAGGGATCTGAAATGTACAGCCAGAGTGGCACAGAGAAGCAAAGGGTGGCAGGACGTCTCCCACCAGGGGCTATGTGGCCACAGGCTCTCATTCTGCTTCTGGCCCTGAAGGTTTTCAGAGGCCACACTCCAGGCCTCAGGGACCCCACCCTGAGAAGCAGCAGCTGTGAGCAGGGACCGGTCAGTCAGAAGCCACACACAAAAAGGAATCTCTCAAGTGGCACTTCCCCCAGAGTGAACCCTAAGCAGAGGCAGGAGAGGATAACATGAGGGATGGGGACAGAGTGCGCTTTCTCTGGAAAGGGAGACTTTAATACCCCTGCTGGGAGCTTTAAAAAATTGAAGCCCTGCCTGTAATATCAGCACTTAGAAAGGCCAAGGCAGGAGGATCACTTGAGCCCATGAGTTTAATACCAACCTGGGCAATATAGTGAGACCTTGTCTGTATCAAAAAAAAAAAATTTTTTTTAAGGTAGCCAAGCATGGTGGCACATGCCTGCAGTCCCAGCTACTTGGGAGGCTGGGGTGGGAGCACTGCTTGAGCCTGGTAGGTGGAGGCTACTGTGAGCCAAGATCATGCCATTGCACTCCAGCCTGTGCAACAGAGTGAGATACCCTGGCTCTAACTAACTAACTAACCTAACTAACTAACTGGAAACATAGAAACGTGTTAAGCAGGAGACATTCTTCCCTTTCCTTCAAAGAACAGCCATCACTGGGCCCCTCTCCTCTTGAAAACTCAGAACTGGCAGAAGCAGCTAACAAGCAACCCAGAGTCCAGGTAAGAAAAGAGACAGAAAGAGAAGCGGTCAGACATCAGGCAGCTGCCTCTCTGAGCCCCCCTGGAACCACGGCCCACATGCCAGCCCATTAATGAAATAATAATGAAAACTACTCACATCTAACAGGAGATTAGACATCCAGATAAAAGAGGGTCAAATATCCCCAAACAATGCAATGCAAAGGGTCTTTGCCATGGCAAACTGTAATCAGACTATTTAAAGTCAATGTGAAGATGCAAATTCTAAAACCACCAAGAGAAAAGGATCTAGTCACCTATAAAGCAAACCCCATCAGATGAAGTGCAGATTTCACAGCCCAGCAAATAGAAAACATGTGCTTAAAGGCATAGGAGGCAGAGAAGAACAAGGCTGGAGACAGGCAAGGCCAGCATTCCCCTCAAGATGACAGCCAATCCTGGAAGAGGAGGCTGAGAGACAGAGCAGTGGGGTTTTTTTCTTTCTTTCTTTCTTTTTTTGAGACGGAGTCTTGCTCTGTCACCCAGGCTGGAGTGCAGTGGTGCGATCTCGGCTCACTGCAAGTTCTGCCTCCCGGGTTCACGCCATTCTCCTGCCTCAGCCTCCCGAATAGCTGGGACTACAGGTGCCCACTACCATGCCCAGCTAATTTGTCATATTTTCAGTAGAGACGGGGTTTCACCGTGTTAGGATGGTCTCAATCTCCTGACCTTGTGATCCACCCAACTCGGCCTCCCAAAGTACTAGGATTACAGGTGTGAGCCACCATGCCCAGCTGATTCTTTTTCTCTTCTTCCCTTTTTTTTTTTTTTTTTTTTGCTGAGACAGGGTCGCTATTACTTTTAATGGCAAAAACCACACTTACTTTTGTACCAACCTAATATATTGCTCAGGGTGGCCTCAAATTCCTGGCCTGAAGTAATCCTCCTGCTTCAGTCTCCTGAGTAGCTGGGACTATAGGCGTGAGCCACCACACCTGGTCTAGAGCAGTGTTGTTGACCTACTCACGTGGCTGAGGGAGGCAATGCCATAATGCCCCACACGTGGGGTGCAGGTTTCTTACTCTAGGAGTGACAGTCAACCAGAAATAGAGCAGCCCTCAGGAGCACTGGATCCAGCTTCAGATCATCTCAGCCGCTCAAATGCATAAGGGAGATCCCAGAATTTCAGACTTCTAGGCCTCACGTTATTTTATTTTTATTTATTTATTTGAGACAGCATCTCACTCTGTTGCCCAGGTTGGAGTGCAGTCTCAGGATCATGGCTCACTGCAGCGTCGATCACCTTGGTTCAAGTGAGACTCCCACCTCAGCATCCCAAACACCTGGGACTACAGGCACACACTACCACGCCTAGCTAATTTTTTATTTTTTGTAGAGATGGGGTTTCACCATGTTGCGCAGGCTGATTTTGAACTTCTAGGCTCAAGCAATCTGCCTGCCTCAGCCTCCCAAAGTGATGAGATTACAAGCATGAGCCATCGTGCTGGGGCTGGAAATTATTTTTAAAAATTATTTCTTGCTGGGTACAGTGGCTCACGCCTGTAATCCCAGCACTTTGGGAGGCTGAGGCAGGCAGATCATGAGGTCAGGAGTTCGAGACCAGCCTGACCAACATGGTGAAACCCCATCTCTACTAAAAATACAAAAATTAGCCAGGCATGCTGGCATCTGCCTGTAATCCCAGCTAGTCGGGAGGCGGAGGTAGGAGAGTTGAACTCTGGGATGTGGAGGTTGCGGTGAGCCGAGATCATGTCATTGCACTCCAGCCTGGGAACAGAGCGAGACTCCATCTCAAAAAAAAAATTATTTCTAACAATTTTTATACACACCCTCCATTGCCAAATTAAAAACAACCAAGCAAACAAGGAAATAAGACAGCAGGAACAAAGCTCAAGAGAAAGCAGAGACAATTTTTTAAAAGGCCCATAGGATCTCTAGATTATGAAATTGTCAGACCATGAACTTTAAAATAAGTACTTTATATCTATATTCAAGGATATAAAGAAACAAGAATTTAATCAGAAATTTAATCAGGAATTCAAGACCAGCCTGACCAATATGGTGAAACCCCATCTCTACTAAAATTACAAAAATTAGCCAGGCATGGTGGCATGTGCCTGTAGTCCCAGCTACTCGGGAGATTGAGACAGGAGAATCTCTTGAACCGGGAGGTGGAGGTTCCAGTGAGCTGAGATCGTGCCACTCTACTCCAGCCTGGGCAACAGAGCGAGACTCCGTCTCAAAAAAAAAAAAAAAAATGGAGGCTGGGAGTGGTGGCTCACACCTATAATCCCAGCACGTTGGGAGACAGCGGGGTGAATCACATGAGGCCAGGAGTTCAAGACCAGCCTGGCCAACATGGCGAAACCCGTCTCTACTAAAAACACAAAACTGAGTTAGGCATGGTGGTAATCCCAGTTACTCAGGAGGCTGAGGCACGAGAATCGCTTGAACCTGGGAGGCAGAGGCTGCAGTGAGTTGAGATCGTACCACTGAACTCCAGCCTGAGCAACAGATAGAGACTGTGTCTCAAAAAAAAAAAAAATGGAATTAGGAACTCAATTTGAACAGCACAGTAGACACAAACATAAAAAATAAATAAATAAATAATGAACTGGTATTTATTTATTTATTTATTTGAGACAGAGTCTTACTCTGTTGCCCAGGCTGGAGGACAGTGGCATGATCTCAGCTCACTGCAACCTTCACCTCCCGGGTTCAAGCCATTCTCCTGCCTCAGCCTCCCAAGTAGCTGGGGTTACAGGTGCCCCACCACCATGTCTGGCTAATTGGGAGATAGTTTGATACAAAATGTACAAATTGAAGTACAAAGAGAAAAATAGACAGAACACACAGGAAATGGATTAACAGACATGGGAGATACTTTAACAAGGTATAAGTCATGTGAAATTGGAGTCTCATAAGGAGAGAAGAGAGAGGATGGGAAAGACGTAATACTTGAAGAGATAAAGCTGAGAATTTTCTAAAATGGACAAAAAAGAATGAAGTCATAGAATGAAGAACCACCTAAATGCATCATTGTAAAACTGCTCAAAGCCAAGGACAAACCTTTTTAAAGCAGCCAGAGGAAAAAAGATACTGCCTTCAGGCCGGGGTGTAGGGGTTGCTCACACCTGTAATCCCAGCACTTTGGGAGGCTGAGGAGGGTGGATTACCTGAAACGAAGAGTTCGGGATCAGCCTGACCAACACGGCAAAAATTCATCTCTATTAAAAATACAACAATTAAGGGGCCAGGTGCGGTGGCTCACACCTGTAATCCCAGCACTTTGGGAGGCCAAGACAGGTGGATCACAAGTTCAGGAGATCGAGACCATCCTGGCTAACATGGTGAAATCCCGTCTCTACTAAAAATACAAAAAATTAGCTGGGAGTGGTTGTGGGCACCTGTAGTCCCAGCTACTCGGGAGCCTGAGGCAGAAGAATGGCGTGAACCCAGGAGGCAGAACTTGCAGTGAACTGAGATCACGCCACTGCACTCCAGCCTGGGCGACAGAGTGAGACTCCATCTCAAAAAAACACAACAACAAAAAAAGACATTGCCTTCAAATGAGCAAAATTAGATTGAGAATTGGCTTCTCAATAAAAACAGGAGAAATCAAATACAAGGGAATCATGTTTTCAAACTGAGGAAAGAAAATATCTGCCAACCTAGAATTTTATGTGCACTAACAATATCCTTCAAAAGTGAAAATGGCCGGGCATGGTGGCTCATGTCTGTAATCCCAGCACTTTGGAAGGCCGAGATAGGTGGATCACTTGAGGTCAGGAGTTCAAGACCAGCCTGGCCAACATGGTGAAGCTCCATCTCTACCAAAAATACACAAATTAGCCAGATGTGGTGGTGGGCGCCTGTAATCCCAGCTACTCAATTCTTGAGGCACAAGAATTGCTTGAACCCCAGAGACGGAGGTTGCAGTGAGCCAAGATCTTGCCACTGCACTCCAGCCTGGGTGACAGAACGAGACTCTATCTCAAAAAAAAAAAAAAAAAAAAAAAAAAAAAAAAAAAAAAAAAAAACAGGCCAGGCATGGTGGCTCATGCCTATAATCCCAGCACTTTGGGAGGCCAAGGTGAGTGGATTGCCAGAGGTCGGAAGTTTGAGAACAGTCTGGCCATCATAGGCAAACCCTGTCTCTACTACAAATACAAAAAAATTATCTGGGCATGGTGGTGTGCACCTGTGATCCCAGCTACTCGGGAGGCTGAGGCAGGGGAATTGCTTGAACCAGGAAAGTAGAGGTTGCAGTGCGCCGAGATCGTGCCACTGCACTCCAGCCTGGGCAACAGAGTGAGACTTCGTCTCAAAAAAAAAAAAAAAAAAAAAATTAGCCAGGCGTGGTGGCTCATGCCTGTAATCCCAGATATTTGGAGGCTGAGACAGGAGAATCACTTGAACCCAGGAGGCAGAAGTTGCAGTGAGCTGAGATCGCACCACTGCACTCCAGCCTGGGCAACAGAGCGAGAGAGCGAGACTCGGTCTCAAAAAACAAATAAAAAAGTGAAAGTGGAATACATATATGTGTGTGTGTGTATATATGTGTGTGTGTATGTGTGTGTATATATAGATAGATATAAATATGGAATATATATGTATATTTTGGCCATGACATAGCCCTCAGGAGATCCTTGACTATGTGTACAAAGATATTTTTTCCCAAATATATTTTTATAAATAAAAATAAAGGGTAACAGAAGAAATAAATGTTTGAGTAAATCGAAATGAATGTTATTGTTATAAAATTGTAGTAGTATAGAAAATGGTATTTTGTGGGGTTTAAAATAAATAAAGCATACTGAAATATGTATGGGTAAAGTTATATATCTGGATTTGCACTGAAATAATGTGGGGTAGAAGGAAGCAGGAAAGAGAAAGAGTATACATGAAATTAGCTTGGCCATAAGATTGTTGTTGAAATTGAATGGATACATGGGGCTTCATTATACAATTCTGTTTATTTTTACATAGCTCTACACTCTCAACATAAATAAGAATAAAAACACAAAAAACACACAGATACATCTATGCACGCACACACACAAACACACACACACACACACGTGTGTGTGTGTGTGTGTGTATATATATATATATATATATATATTTTTTTTTTTTGAGACGGAGTCTCACTCTGTCGCCCAGGCTGGAGTGCAGTGGTGCGATCTCGGCTCACTGCAATCTCCGTCTCCCAGGTTCACACCATTCTCCTGCCTCAGCCTCTAGAGTAGCTGGGATTACAGGCATGCGCCACCACGCCCGACTAATTTGTATTATTTAGTTAGTTTTTTATTTTATCTTTTTTTTTTGAGATGGAGTTTTGCTCTTGTTGCCCAGGCTGGAGTGCAAAGGTGCGATCTCAGCTCACTGCAACCTCCGCCTCCCAGGTTCAAGCAATTCTCCTGCCTCAGCCTCCCGAGTAGCTGGGATTACAGGCATGCGCCATCATGCCCGACTAATTTTGTATTTTTAGTAGAGATGGGGTTTCTGCATGTTGGTCAGGCTGGTCTCAAACTCCTGACCTCAGGTTGTCCTTCCGCCTCGGCCTCCTAAAGTGCTGGGATTACAGGTGTGAGCCATTGCGCCCAGCCAGTTTTTTGTATTTTTAGTAGAAACAGAGTTTCACCGTGTTAGCCAGGATCGTCTCGATTTCCTGACCTTGTGATCTGCCCGCCTCGGCCTCCCAAAGTGCTGGGATTACAGGCATGAGCCACCGCACCCAGCTGCACATATACATATATTTAAAAAACACAAAAATATTAGCATATAAGTCATTGGGGGTAAATTTCATTCCTGTTCCAAGGTTCTTGTACTGACTAGGAAGGGGATAGAAGTACTAACTCATAGGCTAGGCGCAGTGGCTTATGCCTGTAATCCCAACATTTTGGGACGCCGAGGCAGGCGGATCTCTTAAGGTCAGGAGTTCAAGACCAGCCTGGCCAACATGGTGAAACCCTGTCTCTACTAAAAAAAGAATACAAAAATTAGCTGGGCATAGTGGTGCACGCCTGTGATCCCAACTACTCAGGAGACTGAGGCAGGAGAATTGCTTGAACCCAAGAGGCAGAGGTTGCAGTGAACCAAGATTGCTCCACTGCACTCCAGCCTGGACAGCAGAGCGAGACTCCCTCTGTCTCAATGACGACAACAACAAAAAAGTACTAGCTCATGTTAGACTTTGGTAAGTGAAGGATGCATGTTGTAAGCTCTAAAATAATCTACTGTCTCTTTTAAAATAACTCCAAGACTGCACAGTTACAAAACTAATAGAGGAGGAAATTAAATAATAAAAATAATAAATGCAAAACAAGATGTGGGAGGAGATAAGAAGAAAGAGAGTAGGCATGGAAAACAAATTGGTGGTGGCTTTCAACCCAAATAAATAATTAGTTACATTTAAAAGGATAATAAAAATTAAACTAATTGGAAATAAAAACCCAACTAATGCCTTTTATATAAGGATACAGAAAGGTGGAAAATAATGAAAAATATGCATGCATTAACCAAGAAAGCTGTATAACTTTTTTTTTTTTTTTTTTTTTTTTTTTGAGATAGAGCCTCACCCTGTCTCCCAGGCTGGAGTGCAGTGACGTGATCTTGGCTCACAGCAATCTCTCCCTTCTAGGTTCAAGCGATTCTCCCACCTCAGCATCCCAAGTAGCTGGGACTACAGGTGTGCTAACTTAGAATTATATTAGCCACACCCGGCTAATTTTTGTATTTTTCTGTAGAGCCAGGGTCTTGCCATGTTGCCCAGGCTGGTCTTGAACTCCTGGGCTTCAGTGATCCACCCACCTCAACCTCCAACAAAGTGCCGAGATTACAGGCATGAGCCACCATGCCCAGCATTACTATTTTTAATGAAGTAGACTTTAAGAAGAAAAGTATTATTAGAGATAAGAGACATATCACAGAAAAGAAGAAGTTACGAGGAGCCGGGAGCGGTGGCTCATGCCTGTAATCCCAGCACTTTGTGAGGCCAAGGCAGGTGGATCACCTGAGGTTGGGAGTTCAAGACCAGCCTGACCAACATGAAGAAGCCCCATCTCTACTAAAAATACAAAAATTAGCCGAGCATGGTGGCACATGCCTGTAATCCCAGCTACTCGGGAGGCTGAGGGAGGAGAATCGCTTGGACCCAGGAAGTGGAGGTTGCGGTGAGCCAAGATCGCGGCACTGCACTCCAGCCTGGGCAACAAGAGCAAAATTCCATCTCAAAAAAAAAAAGAAAAGAAGTTACTAGCTAGTTTCAGTATTACTTAACATCCAGGAAACTAGATGTAAAAGGTTTTTAGAGAAACTAAACCAATAGGTTATACATAGAGAGAGATTTATTTAGGAATTGGCTCACACGGTTGTGGGGACTAGCAAGTTTAAAATCTGTATGGCGAACCAGCAGCTTATAAATTCAGGTAAGAGTTGATCTCGAAGTCTGGAACCTAAAACCTGGAGAGCAGTCAGCAGGCCAGAAACTCAGGCAGGATTTACATGTTATAGTGTTAAAGCAGAATTCCTGCTTCTCTGGGAAACCTCAGTTTTACTTAAAGTCAACTGACTGTCAGCGTTAATCACATTGTTTTACCTAAAGTCAGCTGACTGTCAATGTTAATCACATCTATGAGATAACCTCCCAGCAAGATATTGAGAAGTATTTGACCAAACAACAGGGCATCATAGCTTAGCAAAGTTGACACATAAATTAACCATCAGGAGTGAATAGAATATCCAAAAAACAAAGTACTAGGGGTAGTATATCTTATATAGCTCTTATAATTATATAAAATATAGAATGAAGACATTAAGTTTTAGAACAAAAATATAAACTTTTATCTCTTTTTTTTTTTTTTTTTTTTTTTTGAGACCAAGTCTTGCTCTGTCACCCAGGCTGTAGTGCAGTGGTGCTATCTTGGCTCACTGCAACATTTGCCTCTTGGGTTCAAGTGATTCTCCTGTCTCAGACTCCCAAGTAGCTGGGATTACAGGCACCCGCTACCATGCCCAGCTAATTTTTGTATTTTCAGTAGAGACGGGGTTTCACCATGTTGCCCAGGCTAGTCTCCAACTCCTGACCTCAAGTGATCCACCCGCCTCGGCCTCCCAAAGTGCTGGGATTACAGGTGTGAGCCACCATGCTCAGCCAAAAATCACCTTTTTGACAAGGATCAAAACAGTCATTAAGCTGGAGATGACAGACCTCACTGTCACCATGCTCCTTTTGTATGTCTACTAGGCACGGTGCTGGGTCCACACTCACATAAGCCTTAGGAATCTGCTCCCGGGGTCTCTGGCTGTAGCAGAATCCCAGTAATAAAACCTGATGCTGAAAGAGTAGGAGACGGAAATTGCAGTGAGCCGAGATTGCGCCACTGCACTCCAGCCTGGTGACAGAGTGAGACACCATCTCAAAAAACAAACAAACAAAAAAAGAGCAGAAGAGACTGGACTCTGGGAGGGGCTGCTGGTGAGAGGTGAGCGCAGAGGGCAGAGATGGAGGCAGGAGCGTGGGCTTCTGGTGGCCCCAGCAGACCCTGCGGCAGCATGGCCAGGGGCCCCTGCAGGGAGGGATCTCGGCCAGGATGACGCTGCAGCAGACCTCTTCCTGAGGCCCCCAGCCAGCCCGGCCAGGGTCCCAGCGTCCAGTGACCCCTGTTCCGCAGCAGCAGCTGGGGCCAGCCCCAGGCTCTCTTCCACTCCCAGCTTCTGAAAACAGGAAGTGGAGAGAGTTGTTCGATAAAACACTGGGGCAAACCACATCCTCTCTCTTCACCAAGGGAGAGTTTGAGGGAGTGCCGGTGGAGGGAGCATTAGAGCAGAGACCCCTATCCAACCACTGACCCTCACGCACACAGCAGGGCATGCTACAGAGACCCCCAGACAGTCACTCAGAGAGACCCAGTAGGTCCAGACTCCACTCAGAGATCTGTGGCAGCAGGTCCCCACTCCCAAAGGCCACGTGCCCACGGTGGTCTCTGGTGCCTGAGACCCCAGTCTCATTTGCATCTGTGCAACTTTGAGTTTAAGTGGGTGCCACATCTCTGTATGTCCTCCTGAGCAGAGGAGGGGCACAGCCTCAGCAGGCATCAATCCCTCAAATCCCCTAGGAGCCACCCGGGAGACCAAGCAGTCACCAGGCTCTACTTGTCCCTGAGCTGCCATTCTCAGCCCTGTGGGAGGAGACAGAAAGCCATGAAGAGAAACCAAAGGACCAGGTCAGGAGGGGCTGGGGGTGTGGCATGAGCAATCAGGGCAGGGAAGGATGGACAGATGGGGGAATGGAGGGAGGAAGAAATGACTCAAAAGGTGAATGAATGAACAAAGAGAGAGAACGGCCACGCCTCCCTTGCTTTAGTTTACAAAGCACTGGGATCCTCCCAACGGACTGCAAGACAGAGCTTCTGGGAAGCAGACCAGGTGGCTGGCAGGGAGGGGAGGCTTGCCCCGGCTTTTGTGGGCCCAATGGCAGGCAGGGGGCAGGAAGGGGCGTCCTGTATGTGTCCTCTCTGCAGTGGCAGCAGCGGAGGCCTCCCTTGGGCTGGGTTTCCTGGAAGAGGGTCAGGAAACACCCGCCGTGGCCCCTCTCCACCACACCCTCATCCCGGACACCAAGTATCAGTCACTCAGCTCACGAGACCCAGGCCCTGACTCAGGGAGAGAGGATGTGAGGGGTGGGGCACCAGGCTCCCCAGGACAGAGAAACCTGAGATGTGGCCCCCAGCTGGAAGCTGGGGCAGACTGGCTGTGGCAGCATTGTGTGTACCCCAGCAGGCCAGTACCCACACAGGGAGCCTCTGAAGCCCTGCACCTATGACCCTGGGAGAAGACCCCAGCCTTGGAGAATTGGCCTCACTGAAGGGGCCTGTACTGGCCCCACCTGGGATGTGCAAATGGGTCTCCTGAATCCTGGAGCCAGGTGTGGACTCACACATGACTGTCCCTAAATCACCATCTGCCCCATGGCAGAGAGTGCCATGGTCCCAGGTGCCAAGGGCTAGAGGCATGGTCTGTCTGCATTCCCCACATGGACGTCTTGTAGTCACCAGCGTTCTGTCACCCCCTGCCACCTGTTCTGTGCAAGGGCCCTGAGGCTGCCTCCTTGTGCCCAAGCCCTGCAGGTGCTGAAGCCCACACACACACGGCTCCTGCTTCCTGGGCCGGTGCACTTGTACACACACGCACACACACACTCACACACGCACACATACATACACCCACACACACACGCACTTACACACCCACACATACACATACCCACAATCACACACATTCACACACACCCACACCCCTCCCACACAGTCACACTCACCCTCCCACACACACCCAAACACAATCACACACATTCACACACGCACACCCCCTGCACTCACTCTCACACATACACCCACACACACATACCCAAACACAATCACACACACCCACACACACATACACACACACCCAAACACAATCACACACATTCACACACCCCCACACCCCCCACTCACACACATACATACACACACACGCAATCACACACGAACGCCCACACACTCACACACTCAAACACACACGCCTTCTCCAGGAGGGGCTGGCTGCCAAAGGCCACCCAGCTCCCTCCCACGTCTCACTCACAGTCCAATATTTGAGCAGACCTTGGAGTCAGCAGCAACAGTAGCGTGGGCAAAGGCCTGGGGGCCACAGGGAGTCTGGTGGCGAGAGAGGACCACAGCCAGCACAGTGACAGCCAGCCCCAGCCCCAGCCCCAGCAGCACCAGGCTGACCAAGGCCCCACAGCCCCGGGCCATGGCTCTGTGGCCCAGGAGGAGAGGGGAGGCCGGTGGGCCGACACAGGGACAGATGGGTGGGCAGATGGATGGACAAGAAGATGCACAGATAGAATCAAAGGTAATTGGACAGATGGACAAATAGGTGGGGCCACAGATAGACAAGAAGATGGATCGACAGACAGGCCAGATTGCTGGACAGAGAGGACAGTAAGAGAAAGATGGTCAGATAGACAACGGGACAGAGATGGGCTTATAGATGGGTGGACAGGCAGGTCTGAAAAGCGGGCTGCCAGGTGAATGGGTAGACGGCTGGCAGCTGGCAGCTGTGGCGAGCTGCCGCCCTCCCCAGGTACACACTACAGAGTGGCCAAACTTATGCCTCAACTTCTAGTTTTCAGCTCCTGCTTGTTCCTGGCAGGAGGCCAGGCACCAAAGTGTCTGAAGGGAGTTTTCCTTCCCTAGAGGAGCCAGCTGCTGTGCTAACTCCCTCACTGCTGGTAGGACCCAAGGCCCCACCTGCCACTAATCAGAGCCCAGGGTCACACTGTCCCAATGTGCAGGAGAACTTGGTGCCTGCTGCACTGTGGTTGTCAAGTGGGGGCAGAGCTCCCAGGAATCTCCGCACCATTCCCGGGGTTCCCGGCAGCTCCGGGAAAGCAGAGCTGGGGCTGCTCAACTATCTCCCCTGGATCCAGCAAGGCTGCCCCTCTCTGAGAGTGGAGCCCCACTCCCCAGTTCCCATCTCTATCCCCTAACCCTCTCTGCATGGCCCAGCACAGGCAATATTGAAGTGGAACTGAACAGAGACCGAGGGAGGGGGACAAAAGGTGGTGTCACTTAAAACTTGGGTTCAAGTCCCTATGCTTCTGCAGCCTGGTTTGGGTTCCACAACCCCCTAAGGATGACCAAGGGCTTCTCAGTCCGCAGAGAGGACAGGGGGACTTGACAGCATCAAACGCTGGTGACTACAAGACGTCCATGTGGGGAATGCAGACAGACCATGCCTCTAGCCCTTGGCACCTGGGACTATCCATCCCTGGGACTTGCTGTCCTGGAAATGCAGCGTGGGCCTCCAGGGAGGGAGGCTGTGCCGCCTAGGTGCCACGCCCTGCCTGCAGCTCTTCCCCACCCTGGCTACGGGACTGCTTCCCTGAATCCAAATCCGCTATTACTGTGCTGGCAGCGCAGCCTCTCTGGGGACACTGGCCTGGCCCTGTTCTCCCCAGCCCTCAGGGTGCCTAACCGGGAGGCAGCCAGGGGAGTGAGGACCCACTGAGGGGCTCTGTTGACCAGGCTCAGCAGGGGTGCAGGTGATGTGGGTTGGAATCCTTCACACATGGCTCCTCCAGTCCTCCACACTTCCTTCCCAGCTGAGCACTGCCTGCTCCAGATGTCTACACCTGGAGTCTGGGACGCCCAACTGGGCAGCAGAGAAACTGAGGCACAGAGACAGACTGTGTCCTTACAGGCCACACAGCCTGCCAGGTCCCAATGTCCCAGCCAGAGCCCCTGGTCAGCCTGGGCTGGAGTGGTTGTTTACAGGCAGACTGTTCCCACGGCTGCCTTTCGTAGTGGGGGCCTGTGGACGCCTCCTCCCAACCCGACCCGACTCCCAAGTCTCAGTGACTTTGCTCAACCAGGAGCCGAAGTGCATTCCTGGGCTCAGGCCAGCCCACTCACTCACCCGCTGCAGTCCTGGAAGCCCAGAGGTCAGGGCAGCAGGAACAGTGGAGACAGCAGCGGAGGGGACGTCCCCCCTCCTCTCCCCACCACCCTGGTCAGGCAGAGGCCAGGGTGCAGGGACCGCCTGAGCAAAGGCCCAGGGAAAGGAATGCGTGTCATTCCGGTTTTGGACTGAGGCACAGCCAGGGAGGTCCCTGAATGTGCTTCCTCAGGAAATGATGGGGGAAGGGACAATGAGAATGAAGGAGAGGATTTAAGTCTCCCACCCCCACCAAGGTAGTCCTGGGCTGAGCCCCATGGGACCTGGAGAACCAGGGTGAACCCCACCAGTGCTTCGGGTCCAGGAAGCCTCATGGCCAGCTCCCACTTCTCTTGCTGCTGTGCAACCCAGAGCAAGGCCTGCCCCTCCAGCCTCAGTCTTCTCCCCTGCAAACGGGGCCACGGCCTTTCCTTTCAGGCCAAAATAAGGATTGAGGCCGCGTGCAGTGACTCATCCCTAAAGTAATCCCCAAAGTAATCCTAGCACTTTGGAGGCCAAGCTGGGAGGACTGCTTGAAGTCAAGAGTTTAAGACCAGCCTGGTCAACATAGTGAGACCCCATCTCTATTTGTTCAAATAAAATTTTTTTTAAAAATTAAATACATAAAATAAGGATTGAGGAGTGATGTGTACACCAGTTGAGCCCACCTCCATCTCACCCCTGGGGAGCCCCAGGGACACAGCCCTCCAGGGCTTAGACCCGGTGGTACTCAACTCCGCAGGCACAAAACCCTGTTTGTCTGTGGGCCCTTTGGTATCACCAGGTTTTCGGGGCTTCTAAAGGAGAGCCCCGACCTGGCTTCACCTGGGCCCTGGCCCCAGTGCCCCTGGTGATACCCAGATGCTGGGCTGTGATCACCGCCTCCCACCAGCCCACCTCCACCAGCCTTTCCCAGAACCCTGCCCCAGGTGTTGGAACGGTGCTCGGAGGAGGGAGCAGGCCCCGAGGGAGGCCGGGAGGGGCTGCCAGTGGTGAAGGCTGCTGTGTCTAGCTGTTCCCTTCCAGACCCACTCCCTCTGGGCTGCGTCCCCAGCTGGTCCAAGCCCTGATCCCTGGAATCTGGGGACCTCTTCCCATTTGCTGTTCCCTGAAAACCAGGCCTCCCTCTGGAGAGGGTCACAAGCTTGGGTTTCACTCTGGGCTTATACTTGGAAACCCCCCAGGGGCTTGGCTCTGACTAAGATGTTTTCCTCTAGCGTGATGCCCAATTCCCATTCCTTGGAACTCAGCTTCACCTCCCGTGTCATTAGCAGGATGAGTTGGATGCCCATGGGTCTGAGAAGGTGCCCAGGTTCCCAGCATCAGCTGGCCACCCACTGCCTAAGAAAGCACCAGGGGCGCGGCACCCCCTGGTGGCTAGTCCTAGGTGTCACTGTGCAGCCCCAATAAGGGAGCACCTGGCCCCAAAGTCCAATGGATCAGGGTGGGAAGGGGCAGGGGTTGGCATGGACCTTCCCCTGGTCCCTAGCCACGCACCTGGCTCTCCCCACGCTGAAGATACTGAGGCTAGTTCCAGCGACCGCAGTGTGAAGATCTCCGAATCCCACCTCTCCATTCCTCCCCAGCCAGATGGTTCCATTTCACACACAATACACTGAGGCCCAGAGAGTGGGGAGCCAGGCCAGGGAGGCTGCCTGGAGCCTGACACAGTGGCCTCATTTATTGTGATGCTCTACCACTCACAGGGGACACCAAAGTCCCCTTCCTGGTCCTGGTGAGTATCTTGTCCCTGGATTGCTGGTCAGCTTTGTCCACCCCAAGCACTCAGTAACCAGCAGGCTCCCCGCCTTTCCTGGAGTCTGAGGCAGCTGCCCAGCCACCAGGTGTGTGGACGACAGCTTGCACCACAGCGATGAAGGTGGATGCGATCTCAGTGTCATGGTGCCGGGTTTCCAGGGCTGCAGTCACTGCCTGGGGGTGGGAGGAGACAGGAAGCCTGAGCAGGGTTCCAGATGCCACCTGAACCATGCCTGTGTGGTCACAGGCCTCAGCCCAGGTGGTGCCATTTTGGGCCAGGTCATCAGGAAGAGCAGGTTGGGGCCTGCTGGGTCTCACTGGAGCAGGTGGCTTGGCCCTCATGGCACAGGGGCTCCAGATGGCCCAGGCACCAGAGAGAGGACACCAACCATTGTCCACTCCATGATGATCCAGGCCTCCAGTCCAGGATGCCCTGGGACCCCACACCGTGACTCAGTTTCTCCAACCCCCAGCGCACCTGGTCAATGTTTCTCTCCACTGTTGTGACGTTGGGTAGAAGCTGGTTGTGCAGCCGGGGCTCCTCCACGGCCCGCTTCACGTCATAGCCGAACCAGAGGTTGTAGATGATTGCCTGGGGCATGGGAGTGTGATCAGCATGGCCTGGGGGCTGTGCAGGGTGGGCAGCGCCAGGGAGAAAAGGGGTGACACATACCAGTGCAGTGGCCGTGGTGATCTGCGTGCCCCCAGAAGCTCCCACCACCATCCGGACCTGGCCGTCCTGGCCCACCATGATCGTTGGACACATGGACGAGAGCGGCTGCTTCCCTGTGGCCGACGGGAGAAGGCGGGGATGCTGGTTAGCTGCCTGCCCAGGACACCCCCCCTCTCCACCCCACCCCCCCACCCCCAGACCTCCACCCCATACCTGGCTGGATGAAATTGGCAGGTGAGGGGGGCACCCCAAACTGATTGGTGATGCTGGGAGAGCTGAAGTCATCCATTTCATCATTGAACAGGATCCCGCTGACTGGGGAGCGGACCTTGGAGCCAAAGCTACCGCCCAGCCAGGTCAGACAGCGCCTGACCTCGCCCAACCCAACCTGGGCTCAAACTTACTCCCTGAGAGGCCCAGGATAAGCTACCAAGGTCGGGCCTCAGTTTCCCACCAGGAAAAGGGGTGATGGAGCCACCTTACTGGATAAGTGGGCAGTCCCTGGACCACATGCCCCTGGCCCTGTCCCACCCAGGCGGCCCAGCTGCCCCTACTAGAGGTTGATGGTGCTGGTGGCGGACACAGCACTGCCGTCCTCTGCGACGACAGACAGGTGGGCAGTGCCCCCATCATCCGGTGTGTAGAACTCGGGTTTGTAGTAGGAGATCGGGTGAGTGGTATCATCAGAGATCTGGGCCCGGAGCTGGGCAGCGAAGAACTCGGAGGTCATGTTGCGGACCACCTGCCGAGACCCCAGAGCTGGCCTGAGGAGGTGGGGAGGGAGGGTGGGGAGGGGGCACAGGTCTCAGAAGGCCCCCGACTGTGGCTCTGACCACAACCCTCTGGCACCCACAGCCTTCCGTGGCTCCCCAGGGCCCAAGGGCAGGCCCAGCACCTTGCATGACCAGTCTGACTCTCTGTCTCTGTCGCCTTCCAGCAACTCTGAATGTCTGTCTGGCCCTCAGCCTCCAGACCCTTGCCACATTCAATCACTCATTCACTCATGCAAAAAATATTTCTAGAGTTCGCACTGCATGCCTGGCACTGGAAAATCAACAGGGAACAGACACTTAGGTCCCTGCCCTCACGCCAAGAAAAACAAATGCACACGGGGAAATTGCTGAAGCCACAAGCCAGGTAAGGGGAATCAAGAGGCATGAGGTATGGGTAGAGTGGTCAGGGAGGGCTTCTCAGAGGAGGCAACATGTGAAAAGAGCCTGGAATGCGGCCTTAATGGTCAGTGCAAAGGCCCTGAGGCAGGCGGTATAGCCTGGTAAGCGATAGGCAGAGAGTGAATGGGGTCGGGGGAGAAGAAGATGAAGATGCAGGCTGGGGCCCATCCCACAGGACCTCCTAGGTCCCTTAGTGACTGGCTTTTGCTCTGTGCCACGCAGGCTTTGGGCAGAGGAATGAGCAGGCTGGGGAGTGTTTTCACAGGGTCCCTCTGGCAGTTGTGAGGGGGATAAAGATAAAGCCCAAAGGGGAGGCTGCGGGTATCAACCAGGCAAGAGATGATGGCCTGGGTGGGAGAAAGAGAAGAATTGAGGATGGCGCCAACTAGGGAGGCAAATCTTGCAGAAGGGGCAGGTTTGGGGACGGTCAGGAGCTTGCCTTTGGATGCTTCATCAGACCTGAAGAGCATGGGCGCATGTATAAGCATGGGTGCACCGGCAAGGGCGGGCTGAGGGATGAATATGGAGGTATTGACATTGAGAGGCTGCTGGATGCCACGAGCCTGGCCAAGGTCCCCAAGGCCGTGGCGAGGAGGAGATGAGGAGGTGAAGGAGGAGACAGAGAGGATGGGCCCTGAAGGCTGAAGAAAATGCCTCAGGAGAGTTTCAGCAACACCCCCACAGATTAGCAATCGCAGGGCAAGGTGCTCTGTCTGAATCTGCCCCTAAGGAAACAGAAAGGCAAATAGGATGTGGGACATCTTCCAGACCACTGCCCTGGGCTTTAAAAATCAACAAAACAGGTCGAGCACTGTGGTTCACACCTGTAAGCCCAGCGCTTTGGGAGGCTGAGGTGGGAGGATCGTTTGAGCCCAGGAGTTTGAGACCAGTCTGGGCAATGTGGCAAGACCCTATCTAAAAAAAAATACAAAAATTAGCCACGTTTGGTGGCATGTGCCTGTGGTCCCAGCTGCTTGTAGGGGCTGAAGTGGGAGGATTGCTTGAGCCCTGGAGGTTGAGGCTGCAGTGAGCTGAGATCACACCACTGCACTCCAACCTGGATGACAGAGACTCTGTGTCCAAACAAAAACACAACAGAAACAAAACAGCCAAGGGAGCCTACTGTAGGTAAAGAGAAGGGACAGCAGGTTGTGTCACCCCAGCATCCTGCTGTGGTATGTTCAAGTCTCACTCTTGAGACACACCCTGAGGTGTGACATCAGCAACCTACTGTCAAATCCCTCAGAAAAACACGAATCCCAATAGACGTGGGTGGAGACGGAGAGAGAGGAAATCCAGCAGAAACGTCCACACTGCGGACTCTAGGGAAAGGGAACATTGACACTTGGATGGTTTGGGTTTTTTTTTAACATTTTCGTAGGTGTGAAAATTTGCAAAATGAAAACTCAAGGAGAGTGTGGTGAGCTGTGTGAGATGCTGTTGAGTGGGGCCTGATGGGGAAACTGAGGCTGGATGTGGCAATCTGGTGGTATGGGGATAGAGCAGGGGAGGGGACACCCTGAAGGGAGAGAGGACATAGCCCAGCCATGTTTGCTGTAAGGGGAGCAGAGGACAGAAGGAGGCAGCAGATGGAAGTTTCTAGAGCTACAAGAGCTGCCTTTCTTTTGGGAATAATCCGTTATAAAGAAGTAAATGGTCAGAGGCAGAGAGGAGCATTGTAGGAACAGTGCCCTGAGCCAGCGTGTGGATGGAAGAGCTGGCCTTAGCTAAAAGGGAGGGCAGAGGGACACACTGTAGTGGCCCTGTCCCCTCAAAGAGACAAGACACCAGGTCACTGGCTACAGCAGGAGTCAGAGGTGCAGAATGCTCATGGGGAAAGAGAAGACACCACCCGGGCAGCTGAGGCCCCTCCGGGGAGGTCCCTGGTCAGTGTGGAGGGGTCTGCAGGTCTGCCCGGGAATGCCAAGGACCCGAGTAGGTAAGGAGGGATGTGAGGATCCTCAGCGGGAAGGGATATGACAGGGTCTCACAGGGACCCAGCATGGAGCACTCCCTTTCACCTGTCCTTCTCCTCATGCCCGAGGGCTGCAATGCCCCCATGCGTTCCTCATCTCAGCACTGAGCTCGAGAACCACAGCATGTGCAAAGCACTTGAGGTAGGAGTGTGGCCACTAATTCCCCACACTGTCAGTTCTGTGGGGCAGAGGCCAAGACCCGGGGTCACCGACCAGTCCATCTGAGCACACAGTAGGCCCGCAATCAAAGTTTGTGGCAGGAATGGATTCATAAAGCATATGTGAGGCTGCAGCCGCCCTGGGGAGCCCACCTGATGCCTCTACAGCAGGCCCCACACCTAGAGTGGGCCAGCCTCTGCCCCTTACCTCAGTCACATCCACAAACTTGGGGTCCCCAAGCAGGGTCCTCTTGGCATAGGCAAACCGGAAAGCCTCTACGATGCGGTGGTACGTTAGGCCCTTCTGCTCCGGGGTCTCCACGCTCGCCCGGGAGAAGTTGTACCCTGGTTGATCAGAACCAGGTGCACGTTGCTGAGCCCCAGAGGATCTGAGGGACTCAGAGGGTGAACACCTTCCTCAGCCACTTTGCCCACCTCAAGGAGCATTTAATAACCAATAGCAGCAGCTGCTTCAGAAGGCTGTGGTGAGAGTGAAGTAAGGTGAAGGCTCCCCAACCTGGATCTCACGTCACGCATCAGCTCTGGCTACGAAATGACCAAGTGGCAGGGCCACCCACTGGACCAGGGATGCCCTCTGGACCAAGCCCTGCAGCCCTGAGCTCCTGTACCTCTCTCCGTCCTGATGACTCCTGTTCCTCCTCCAACCCTCGAGCATTGCCCACTTCAGCCCTGTGGCTCTGCACTGCCTCCTTCAGGACATGGTGAGCTGTGACACAGGAGCACTCCCTGGGAGCTCAGTGATGCAAAGACGTGGCATGGGGGCCAGCAGAGCTGCAGCAGGGGTGGGGCGTGTCATGGGTCCTACCACAGGGCTGTGACATGACCACTCACCTTTAAGGATGTTGAGGATGAGGGCCAGCACGGGCCCGCTGAGCGGCGCGCTGGGCATGTACAGCACCACATCTCCCAGGCTGATGTTCAGCGGATGCTCAATCAGCTCAGCGCGGTAGTTGTTCAGGTCCTCGGCTGTCACAATGCCCCCTGCAATGGGACAGCAGCTCGAATGGGCGCTGGGAAGGGGCTGCACCCTTGTGTGGAGGATGGAGCTGCACCAGTGGTGTTGGGGGCAGGCATGGCTGCACCATAGTGGTGGGGAAAAGCCTGAACCTACCAGGGAGGACAGAGTGTACTACTGGAGGCGTGGGACTGTGCCCTGGGAGGGGGCCACAGGCAACCTTGCCCCCTTGGGAACCTCACTCGCTCTTGAACTCCTGTCTCCCTGACACTGCTCACCACCCCACAGCTGGGCTGGGGCCACCTGCCCTCTGCCTGCTTGGCTTACTGGCTTCTTGTCTGCCTTCTCTCCTCTATGGCCAAACAGTGTTTTCCTTTTTCTTTTTTAGAGATAGGATCTTGCTCTGTCACCCAGGCTGGAGTGCAGTGGCTTAATCACAGCCTTGAACTCCTGGGCTCAAGTGATCCTCCAGCAGATCCTCCCCAGTAGCTGAGGCTAAAGGTGGCACCACCACACTCAGCAAATTTTAATTTTGTTGTAGGGTCTTGCTGTATTTCTTTTCAGTATGCTTTGAATTTTTTGTTTTCTGGTTCCCCAGCCCCACCCCCACTATATTTATGTAGAGTGTCAATATGTTTTTTGTAGTCTCACTATGTTGCCCAGGCTTGTCATGGACTTCTGGCCTCAACTTCTACCTCAGCCTCCCAAAGTGTTGGGATTACAGGTGTGAGACACCAAGCTTGGCCTCAGAGGGCCTTTTCTTTCTTTCTTTTTTTTTTTTTTTTTTTTTTGAGACGGAGTATCTGTGGAGTGCAGTGGTGCAATCTTGGCTCACTGCAACCTCAGCCTCCCGGGTTCTAGCAATTCTCCTGCCGTGGCCTCCCAAGTAGCTGGGATTAAAGGCACAACCCACCATGCCCGACTAATTTTGTATTTTTAGTAGAGACAGGGTTTCACCATGTTGGCCAGACTGGTCTTGAACTCCTGACGTCAGGTGATCCACCTGCCTCGGCCTCCCAAAGTGCTGGGATTACAGACGTGAGCCACCGCGCCCAGCTCAGAGGGCCTTTTCTAAGTGGAGAATTCCTGCCGGTGTCCCTGCTGCTTGGCCTCTTCTCCTCATGATGAATGGATAAAGGGAGGGAGGGAGGCTCTTAATTCTCCTGGAGTCAGCTCCAGACAGACAGGGTATTGGCATGCTAATTTCCAGCCTCAGTGGTAAAGGTCGACACACTAGTCATCCTTCTCCATGAAACAGTGACAAAAATTACCTGAAGAAAGTCACAGCCAAGCTCCAGGCCCCTGCCCCACAAAGCCCCTTCCCCATGCCTCTCTCAAGGTGACCCTCATCCCTTGTAACCCTCTTGGTGAATCAAAGCCCCCTCTCCCTGGGCCTTAGCCCAGCTGCTCCTCTGCTAGGAATCCCTTCCTTTCTCTGCCTAACAAAGTTATCTGCAGCCCAGCCACCACCTCCTCCAAGTCCTCCTGGATCTTCAGGCCGTATTCTAGTGCTTCCCTAGCCCTGGCTCTTGCCTACACCTGCATTTACCCCACCAGGGGCTTGCTCTCCTGGACCGCAAGGCCTCTCTTGGCTTTGACATACCCAGGAGCTGTGAACCCACATGGCCGGCCACTGACACTCCTCCACGAGGAACTTCCTGCAGGCTCAGGCAGGACAGGAAGACCCCAGGGCTCTGGGCCACAGCTCAGGGTTTCCACTGCAGGGTTCCTCACCCAGGCCCCTGAGGTTACCCACTCACCGGCTGCCTGGATGTCCTTCACAATCTGGGCCGTGAGGCTGCCATTGTAGAAGGCCTGGGCACCCTCGATGGCCAGCGTCTCGTAGGTGTCAGCCAGCCGCGGCAGGGTCAGTCTCTCCCCCTCCCGAAGCACCTTTCCATCCCGGCAGAACACCTCACTGGGGCAGAGGGGGCTCACGTGAGGAAGCAGGTGGGATGGACTCAGCTAGACCACCCCCCACACCTGCCCACACAGGAGAACGGAACAAAGCTGGGGCAGCACCTGTCACAGGTTGGTGGCTCTGTCACTCAGCACTCATCCTCCCAATGTCCCTTCCGGGAGCCTCCTAGTGTCCCTTGCCACTCAGGACACATGGCCAGCCACAGTGGCCACTAGGACCCCACCTCAGAATGTGTCCCCACACGTGGTGGGAAGGGTCTGTATCTCCTCAGCCCATTATCAGTGCGGGGTCCTGAAGGCAGAGGGCCGCTCCACTGCTGCTAGGGGCCTGCAGGGTCCTTGGGCTGTGCCTGCACTGCCTGTGTCAGGGGGCCGCACCCACAGACATACCACAAGACAGGCTGCTGCTCGATGACGGTCCGCTTGTTTTCCAGGGCTGCTGCCAAGCCCTTGCCCACGGGGAAGCCCTGGCGGGCCAGCTGGATGCTGGGCCGGAAGAGGCGAGCCCAGGGCAGCCGCCCATGCCGCTGGTGCGCCAGCTCATAGCCTCGGATCTCCCCGGGCACCGCCACTGACAGCCCCCCTGGGGAGAGAGAGCTACAGTTAGTGGCCCTGAGTAGGGGACATCAGAATCTCTCACAGGCAGCATCCCAGGCACATTCCCTGACTCATTTTACAGATGGGTCAATGAGGCTTAGGACGAAAGATATTTTTTTTTTCTTTTTTGAGATGGGGTCTTGCCATCTTTCCCAGCCTGGTCTCAAACTCCTGGACTCAAGTAATTCTCCCACCTCAGCCTCCCAAGCAGCTGAGATTCCAGGAGTGAACCACCACACCCAGCAGAAGGGGATGTTTAAGGTCATATCTGGGCTCGGCAGGCAGGAGTGTACATGGACCAGGGATGTCTGAGGAGGGCACAGGAGGGGAAGCAGTAGCATGCAACTGGGTTTTGCTGTCCCAGGATGAGGTGTCTGTGCAGGTGCTTGCATGTCTAAAATCCTGTGCCAGGCCAGATCCCCTCCCATCTCACTGACCACAAGCCCTTATCCTGTAACACTCATGGGCTCCACCAGAATGTGCCAAAGCAAGAGCAGGTCCTGCCCAACCCAGGTCAAGCACAGGCCACCCTCAAGAATCAGCCAGCCCCAAGAAAGGGCTCTCTTCCTCTTTTCAACTGCTCCAGAGGCAAGACCTGAGCCTTAACCTCCGTCCTGTCCCCTCTTCCAGCCTCAGTTTCCCCATCCAACTATAAGGGTTTTTTGTTTGTTTTGAGACAGAGTCTCACTCTGTTGCCCCAGCTGGAGTGGAGTGGTGCAATCACGGCTCACTGCAGCCTTGGTTTTCCAGGCTCAAGCGATCCTCCCACCTCAGCCTCAGAAGTACCTGAGACTATAGACACACCCCACCACATGTGGCTTTTTTTGGGGGGGAGATAGAGTTTCACTCTTGTTGCCCAGGCTGGAGTGCAATGGCACAATCTTGGCTCACTCCAACCTCCACCTCCCGAGTTCAAATAATTCTCCTGCCTCAGCCTCCCAAGTAGCTGGGATTACAGGCATGCACCACCACGCCTTGCTAATTTTTGTAATTTTAGTAGAGACAGGTTTCACCAGGTTCGTCAGGCTGGTCCTGAATTCCTAACATCAGGTGATCCACCCCGCTCAGCCTCTCAAAGTTCTGTGATTACAGGCGTGAGCCACCACACCGAGCCTAATTTTTTATTGTTTATTTTTTTGTAGAGACAGGGGTCTTGCTATGTTGCCAAGACTGGTCTCAAACTCCTGGCCTCAAGTGATCCTCCCACCTCAGCATCCCGACATACTGGGACTACAGGTGCACCCAGCCTATAAGGGGTTTTGCCTTCCAGTTCTGACTTTCGAGGAGGTCACTGGAAACAGACCCCTGGGCCTGCTTCCCCCCGAGCCTCACTGACCATATGTACACTATAGACACTGACCCTTTGCCCAGAAAGATACAACCGTGGCCTCTGCGCCCAGGTATTTTCCTGCTCTCGCCAGAGATGACGGGGGCCATTTGGCTACTCCCAGGCTTGGTGGCTGTGGCTCTAGAACTACCTCTCCCACCCTGAAGCCTGGCACAAGTTTCCAAGAGCCAGTGGTTTCAATTCTTAGAAGCTGCACACATACATCCTGGAAGGTCTGACACCCAGCACATGATTCCTTCCCCCTTGCAGTTAGACAGAACTTCTTTTTTTTTCTTTTTTCTTTTTTTTTTTTTTTTTTTTTTGAGACAGTCTTGCTGTGTGTCCCAGACTGGAGTTCAGTGGCATGATCTCAGCTCACTGCAACCTCCGCCTCCTCGGTTCAAGTAACTCTCCTGCCTCAGCCTCCCAAGTAGCTGGGATTACAGGCACATGCCAGAACGCCGGGCTAATTTTTGTATTTTTAGTAGAGATGGGGTTTCGCCATGTTGGCAAGGCTGGTTTCAAACTCCTGACCTCAGGTAATCCACCCACCTCAGCTTTCCAAGGTGTTGGGATGACAGGCATGAGCCACCGCACCGCAGGCCCAGTCAAGACAGCAGTTCTAATGTTTGACAGCAGAGCGGGGTGACAATGCTTAGCAACAGTATTTTGTATATTTCAAAGTAACTGGAAGAGAAGACTATGGTGCTAACAAACAGGAATGAAAAATACTCAAGGTGATGGAGACCCCAAATACCCTGCCTTGATCACCATACACTATGCATGTAACAAGCACTCACATGTACCCATAAGTATAGAAAATATCATGTATCAATATCAGAAAAAAATCTTCTCCTGACCTCACTCCAATCAGGCTGTCATGCCACTACACTTGCCAAGCTCTCCGGCGACCCCCACACTGCCAGACCCAGTGCCCCCTCTCAGCTTTACTAGGCTCATCACTCTCCCTGAGAGCCACCCCTGCATCCCAGCACCTGGCTCCACCCGTGTGTCCCCCGCCTGCCATCCTAGCTCCTGCTCTGCCCTCTGTCTTTGCTCTCTCTCCTGGTGGTCTGCCTGACATCTGAGCTTCAGCCTCCATTTAAGCACTGACAACTGCCAAATTGACCTGCTGGCCTGGACTGCTCCTCAAATCGCCAGACGCAAGTATCTACCTGCCTGCTCGAAGAAAGCATCTCAAACTTAAACGTGCCCAAAACCGAGCTCCTGAGTGTCCACGCAGACCTGCTTCCTGAGAGCCCTGCCTGTCTCCGTTAGGGTCACCCCATCCTTCCAGGTACAAAGGATCTGGGGTCCTCGGGGACTCCCTACACCAGCATCACACCCAACCCATCCTCAAATCCACAGGCTCCACTTCCAAGTGTGTCTGTCCAGCGTCAGCCACTTCCCACCACCCTCTCCATGAATTACTGCAGTGACCTCCGGACAGGTCCCCACAGGCTCCCTGTCCCTTACACAGCAACCCAAGGGGTCCACAGGTCAGATACATCCCCCTCCACTCACACACTCCACAGGCCCCCACTTCTTTGAGACAAGAGGCAGAGGCTTCACCATGACCTAAGAGATCCCACACAACCTGGGCCGTTCCCCTCGGGTCAATTGCTGCAGCCTCCCCAGCTCCCCACAGGGCTCTGTCCCTGCCCATCACACCTGGATCACTTGGTCTTCCCCCAGACACCACAAAGCTCCCCTGACCCCACCCCTGCCTCTGGGTCTTTGCTCAAATATCCCCTCCCTGACTAGGTCACCCTCCACAGAATCCCAGATTTTGAGGCCCCCCAGGTCTGTTTTTCCACAGCCCGTAACACACCCACACCTGCCTAGTTTCTCCTTCCCACCTGGAATGTCACAGATTTCATCTGCCATCTTTGTTTTTCACCCCAGCTTCAAGAACAACACCTGATTCTTTAAGAGATGCTCAATACATTCTAGTTAAAGAAACGATTTCAGGCCGGGCGCGGTGGCTCAAGCCTGTAATCCCAGCACTTTAGGAGGCCGAGACGGGCGGATCACGAGGTCAGGAGATCGAGACCATTATGGCTAACCCGGTGAAACCTCGTCTCTACTAAAAAAATACAAAAAACTAGCCGGGCGAGATGGTGGGCGCCTGTAGTCCCAGCTACTCGGGAGGCTGAGGCAGGAGAATGGCGTAAACCCGGGAGGCGGAGCTTGCAGTAAGCTGAGATCTGGCCGGCCACTGCACTCCAGCCTGGGCCACAGAGCCAGACTCCGTCTCAAAAAAAAAAAAAAAAAAAAGGCCGGGCGCGGTGGCTCAAGCCTGTAATCCCAGCACTTTGGGAGGCCGAGACGGGCGGATCACAAGGTCAGGAGATCGAGACCATCCTGGCTAACACAGTGAAACCCCGCCTCTACTAAAAAATACAAAAAACTAGCCGGGCAAGGTGGCGGGCGCCTGTAGTCCCAGCTACTCGGGAGGCTGAGGCAGGAGAATGGCGTAAACCTGGGGGGTGGAGCTTGCAGTGAGCTGAGATCCGGCCACTGCACTCCAGCCTGGGCGACAGAGCGAGACTCCGTCTCAAAAAAAAAAAAAAAAAAAAAAAAAAAAAAAAGAAATGATTCCAAGCATCCACAAGGTACCAAGCCTATGATTCCTGCATTCTCTTACCCTGAGCAACTTCATGTCTACAGATGCTGAGTTTCTTAATGAGTATTAAAAAAATGAAAGATTGGTCGGTGCAGTAGCTCACACCTGTAATTCCAGCACTTTGGAAGGCCGAGGGCGGGGGGGTGGGGGGCAGATCATGAGGTCAGGAGTTCGAGACCAACCTGGGCAACATAGTGAAACCCCCTCTCTACTAAAAATAGAAAAAAATTGGCCGGGCATGGTGGCGGGAACCTGTAATCCCAGCTATGGGAGGCTGAGGCAGGAGAATCACTTGAAACTGGGAGGCGGAGGTTGCAGTGAGCAGAGATTGCACCACTGCACTCTAGTCTGGGCAACAGGAGTGAGACTCCATCTCAAAAAAAAAAAAAAAAAAAAAATCAAAGATTGAGTATGTTGTAGAAGACTCCAAAGGGCACCACCCAGGATCCTCACCTGAGGACTAAGACTTGCTATGGTGAGTGTGCCCTGCCCCTCCATCCTCCAACTTTTTTTTTTTTTTTTGAGACCGAGCTTCGCTCTTGTTGCCCAGGCTGGAGTACAGTGGCATGATCTCGGCTCACTGTAACCTCCACCTCCCGGGTTCAAGCGATTCTCCTGCCTTAGACTCCTGAGTAGCTGGGATTACAGGCCCATGCCAACATGCCTGGCTAATTATTATGCTTTTAGTAGAGACAGGGTTTCACTATGTTGGCCAGGATGGTCTTGAACTCCTGACCCAGGTGATCCACCCGCCTCAGGCTCCCAGAGTGCTGGGATTACAAGCGTGAGCCACCACATGCAGCATTTTTTTTTTTTTTTTTTTGACAGGGTCTTGCTTTGTTGCCCAAGCTAGAGTGCAGTGGTACAATCATGGCTCACTGCAGCCTCAACCTCATGGGCTCAAGTGATCCTCCCACCTCAGCCTCCCGAGGAGCTGGGACCATAGACACATACCACCACACCTGGCTAATTTTTTTTTTTTTTCATTTTTTGTAGAGACGGAGTCTTGCTACGTTGCCCAGGCTGGTCTCAAACTCCTGGGCTGATGCAGTCCTCCTGACTTGGCCTCCTTAAGTACTAGGATTATAGGCGTGAGCTGTTGAGACCCACCCAGTCTTCCAATTTTTAATCTCATAATCTATTGTGCCTCCTTTGAGGATGGACAGTGGCTTCCTGGATGGACAGTGGCTTCCCCTCAGGTACCTGGGGAATTTGGGGGCCTCCTCTCCACTGAAGACCAGATTAGAAAAGAGAGACTCCACCTCACACTCTAGAGCCCCATCCCCACAAATGAACAAATAAGTGAATGGGATGCCTGTTGAAAAGGCAGGGTATAGACAGCTTGGGTTCAATTTTAACTTCACCACCTCCCAGCTGTATGACTTCAGCTGATTTTCATGACCTCTCTGGGCCTCAGCATCTGCACCCTGTAAAATGGGAACCCACATAGCATCCCCTACCCCAAAGGAGCAGGGAGGGGTGTGAGGGACTCATGGATGAAAAGCACAGAGCAGAGCGTGGGCCCCAGTGAGCCCTGGTCCATAAGGTCTGCTAGTGTAATAATTATTCTCTGTGTGCTGCACAGGGTGGCCCCGGAGGCCTCAGCAGAAATAACAGAAGTTCCCAGCCCTTTACCCTGGTGATGATGGTCCTGACCACTCACTGTGGGAGGGTGCTATGGGGCCAGGAAGGGATGGAGGTGCTAGAACTGCCCCTGGACCCTGACAGGGCCAGGATCCTGTGGGCAAGGCCCCTTCCCAGTGGCCCAGCTGGCTCTGCACCCACGCCCCAAGCTTGCAGGACAGCTTACCATTCTGGGACTGCTGTGAGCTGTTGAACATGCTGGCAAAGGCCAGCCTGGGGGCCACCTCGCGGGCGTTGATGACCTCAGCTTTTCCTAGAAGGAGAAGCAGGTAGGCAGGCAGACCCACCCAAACCCTTTATGCTGCGTGAGCCCAGGGACCACCCAGCTGTGCCGCGGCCCAACCCACACCCCCTGCCCCTCTCCCTCACCTCTCCCAAGGCACTCACGCGTGGTGCTGTTGTAGATGGTGAGGAACAGGCCGCCCCCGATGCCCATGCTGTGGGCATTCATGAGCCCCATACACAACAGGGCTGCAATGGCTGCATCCACCGCAGAGCCACCGTCCCGCAGTGCGTCCCTGTCATGTGGCACATAAAGACGTGAGAACTTGGCCGGGCGCGGTGGCTCAAGCCTGTAATCCCAGCACTTTGGGAGGCCGAGATGGGCGGATCACGAGGTCAGGAGATCGAGACTTTCCTGGCTAACACAGTGAAACCCCGTCTCTACTAAAAATAATACAAAAAACTAGCCGGGCGAGGTGGCGGGCGCCTGTAGTCCCAGCTACTCGGGAGGCTGAGGCAGGAGAATGGCGTGAACCCGGGAGGCGGAGCTTGCAGTGAGCCCAGAACGCGCCACTGCACTCCAGCCTGGGCGACGGAGCGAGACTCCGTCTCAAAAAAAAAAAAAAAAAAAAAAAAAAAAAGACGTGAGAACCTGCAGGCTTCCATCCTGGCCCCACATTCACACCCTGCTGCCCACCTGCCTAACAGAGGATGGAAGAGAAGTCCATTCGAGTTTTGGGGTTTTTGTTTTTAGTTTCTTTCTTTTTCTTTTTTTTTTTGAGGCAGAATCTTGCTCTGTTGCCAGGCCTGAGTGCAGTGGCGCTATCTCAGCTCACTGCAATCTCCGCCTCCTGGGTTCAAGCCATTCTCCTGCCTCAGCCTCCCGAGTAGCTGGGACTACAGGCTCCCGCCACCACCCCTGGCTAATTTTTATATTTTTAGGAGAGATGGGGTTTCACTATGTTGGCCAGGATGGTCTCCATCTCTTGAGCTCATGATCCACCCACCTTGTCGCCTTTTTCTTTTTTTTTTGTCTCTCTTTGTTGCTCAGGCTGGAGTGCAGTGGTGTGATCTCAGATCACAGCAGCCTCAATCTCCTGGGCTCAATTGACCCTCCCACCTCAGCCTCCCAAGTAGCTGGGACTATAGGCACATGCCACCATGCCCAGCCAATTTTGTTTGTTTGTGTGTTTTGTAAAGATCGGATTTTGCCATGTTGCCCAGGCTGGTCAAGAACTCCTGGGTTCAAGTAATCCACCCACCTTGGCCTCCCAAAGTGCTGGTATTACAGGTGTGAGCCACTGTGCCTGGCCTTTGTTTTATAAGACAGAGTCTCACTTTGTCACCAGGATGAAGTGCAGTGGCATCGTCATGGCTCAGTGCAGCCTTGACCTCCTGGGCTCAAGTAATCCTCCCACTTCAGTCTCCTGAGTAGCTGGGACTACAGGTAAGAACCACCATGGCTGGCAATTTTTTGTCTTTTTGTAGAGATAGGGTCTTTCTATGTTGCCCAGGCTGGTCTTGAACTCATGGTCTAAAGCAATCCTATCGCCTCAACCTCCCGAAGTGCTGGGATTACAGTTTCCTCTTTTTCTTTTTTCTTTTTTTTTCTAAGATAGAGTTTCACTCAGTCACCCAGGCTGGAGTGCAGTGGCGTGATCTTAGCTCACTGCAACCTCCGCCTCCTGGGTTCAAGCAATTCTCCTGCCTCAGCCTCCTGCGTAGCTGGGATTACAGGTGCATTCCACCACGCGCAGCTAACTATTTTGTAATTTTAATAGGGACGGAGTTTCACCATGTTGGCCAGGCTGGTCTCGAACTCGTGACTTTGGGTGGTCTGCCCGCCTCAGCCTCCCAAAATGCTGGGGTTACAGGTGTGAACCACCTCGCCCAGATAGTTTCCTCTTTTTCAAGCAAACAAATGTACATGACTTTTATAATTGGTACAAAAAGGGATATTGCTATATTTTATTAATAACTTTTTTTTTTTTTTTTTCCGGCTAGAGATGGTGGCTTACACCTATAATCTCAACACTTTGGGAGGCCAAGGTGGAGGATCACTTGAGGCCAGGAGTTCAAGACCAGCCTGGGCAATATAGTTAGACCTCATCTCTACAAAACAGTCTTTTTTTTTTTTTTTTTTTTTTTTTTTTTTTTTTTTTTTTTTTTTTTGAGACGGAGTCTAGCTCTGTTGCCCAGGCTGGAGTGCAGTGGCTGGATCTCAGCTCACTGCAAGCCCCGCCTCCCGGGTTCACGCCATTCTCCTGCCTCAGCCTCCCGAGTAGCTGGGAGTACAGGCGCCCGCCACCTCGCCCGGCTAATTTTTTTTGTATTTTTAGTAGAGACGGGGTTTCACCGTGTTAGCCAGGATGGTCTCGATCTCCTGAACTCGTGATCCGCCCGTCTCGGCCTCCCAAAGTGCTGGGATTACAGGGTTGAGCCACCGCGCCCGGCCAAAACAGTCTTTTTTAATTAGTCAGGTGTGATGCACACCTGTAGTCCTAGTGACTCAGGAGGCTGAGGTGGAAAGATGGCTTAAGCCCAAGAGCTCAAGGCTGCAGTGAGCTATGATCATGCCGCTGCACTCCAGTCTGGGTGACAGAACAAGACCCTATCTCAAAATATCAAAAACATAAGATATTTTCTGTTTAAGTCTTTGTATATAACATGAGATAGGAGTCTAAAATAGAATAAAACAGTAGAGGCCAGGCACCATGGCTCACAGCTATAATCCCAGTACTTTAGGAATCTGAGGCAGGGGGATCACTTAAACCCAAGAGTTTGAACTGCAGTGGGCAATGATCGCTCCCCTACACTCCAGCCTGGGTGACAGAGTAAGACTCCACCTTAAAAAAAAAAAATAAGCCAGGCGTGGTGGCTCACACCTGTAATCCCAACACTTTGGGAGGCCCAAGTGGGTGGATCCCCTGAGGTCAGGAGTTCGAGACCAGCCTGACCAACATGGTGAAACCCTGTCTCTACTAAAAACACCATAATTAAGCCAGGTGTGGTGGCTCATGCCTGTAATCCCAGCACTTTGAGAGGCAGAGGCAGGTGGATCATGAGGTCAGGAGTTCAAGACCAGCCTGGCCAACATAGTGAAATCCTGTCTCTACTAAAAATACAAAAATTAGCCGGGCATGGTGGCATAAGCCTGTAGTCCCAGCTACTGTGGAGGCTGAGGCAGGAGAATCACTTGAACCCGGGAGGTGGAGGTTGCAGTAAGCCAAGATCGCACCACTGCCCTCCAGCCTGGGTGACAGAGTGAGACTGTCTCAGAAAAAGAAACACACACACACACACACACACACACACACACACACACACACAAATTAGCTAGGTGTGGTGGCACATGCCTGTAATCCCAGCTACTTGGGAGGCTTAGACATGAGAATCACTTGAACTTGGGAGGCAGAGGTTGCAGTTAACTGAGATTGCACCACTGCACTCCAGCCTGGTGACAGAGCGAGACTGTCCATCTCTAAATAAATTGATATATGAAGAAATAAGTAAAAATAACAACCAAACAATACAACAGTAGAGTTTATCCAAAGAGAAAGAGACTCTTAGAACTGAGAAAAGGGGCGCTGTTTGGCTCTAGGACACCCAAACCCTGCTCTCGGAGTCACCGTCCCCTTCCCAGAGGCTACTGAGAGAGTCCAAGCAAAGCTTACATGTGGGGAAACTAAGTCTCAGAGGGGTGAAGGTATTGCTCAGGTCCACTTGCCCAGTTTTCATGGCCCATGCCCCCATGCCCTGCCCCACTCACCTCCCAATCTCCGAGCACTGCTTGGCATCTGCAGCCACGGCAGCCCTAGTGTACACGTGGTTGTCAGGTTCCTTGGAGGCCGAGGGCAGCCAGAGACAGAGGCCAACAATGACCAGCACCAGGACCACGGCCAGCAGGCCCAGCACCACTAACCTCTTCTTCATGGCTCTGCTGCACCCACAGGGTAAGGAGCAGGGTCAGGTCCAGCCTCATACATTCCCTGGTCCCTCCCCAACAGGGTACAGTCGAAAGTCAGGCCTCAGAAACACAGGCCCAGTGTCTCCTTCCCACTTCCCAGAACTCGTGCAGGCTGTCCGGCCCCTAGACCTTTGCCCAGGCCATGCCCTCTGTCAGAAGCTCTGGGCCTCATCTCTGCCCTCCCAAATCCTCCCTGCTTATCTTCAGAGTCCATCCTGGTAAGAACCCCATCTCCAGCAGGGGCCCTTCCTGGGAGCCCTCATATTTCCACACCCCTCTTTCTGCAGGGCCTTGCCTACCTTCTCACAGTGGCTGAGCCTCCACTGCTTAGGGAGAAGCTCTGGTAGGGACGGGCCTGGCCTGGTTTCTCTTGTGTCCCCCACCTCAGCCCAGAGTCTGGCACTGTCCAGGAGTCTCCTGAGGACCCTCCACCCCACCTGGAGCATGGGGTTTAGCTTCCATAGTGCCCACAATCAGAGTACCCCACAGATTCACTGCCACGGAGCCAGGACTTACTGTCCAGCAGCAGACGGGGGCACCAAGCCTTGCCTGGGGTGTTGGCCACGAAAGATGGGAGGATTTGGTGGAAACAGCTGAGGAAATAACCAGGGTCTCCCTCACACTCTGCAGGAGCATGTAGCCACAGAATCTTCTTCAGAGACTCTCTGGTCAGGCAGCCTTCTCATTCTCCTAAAGGTCAAGAAGGTTACCTGAAGCGCGCGTAGCCCAGTCCTTTCTGGGGGACTCCGTGTGACCTCCCTCTGCCTCTAGCTGATTTCTCTGGTCTCCAGTTGAACTCTGGAGGCAAAGAGGCTGTCAGTAACACATTTGTTTCCATGAATTCTCTCAGCATATCTCCCAGGCACAGCTCAAAGAGGGTTTTGCACAGAGCAGGGCACGCAGGAGACAGGGCATTCCTGCACAAGCCCAGGATGTGCATGTGGTAAGCATGGCAAAGGGGGCTCAGGGAGCATAGCTAGCCTGCCCTGCTCTGAGGCTGGACTTGCCACTCACCTGCCGTGGGGCCTCAGGCAAATCAATGAACCATCCAGTCTGGATGACGGCAGCACCTCACTTGCCTTGCTGCTGAGAGTGTTGTGAATAGAGTAGGTTAGACTGTGGGAAGGGCTTGGTGAATGGTGGCTGTGATTATTATCATGGCTGCATTGGGGACACCCCCAGGAGGCCTGAGGGGCACAGGTCTCTTGCTCACTGTATGTCCCCTGTGGACTCCCTTCCGGGCTGTGCAGTGAGGTGCAGCAGTGACCCTTGGGAAGTCTCATGGCTATGGCAGTAGGTGACAGGTATGACCCCAACAGCGAAGAGGGATGTGGTGACAGAGGTAGGGGGTTCCCCCTCCCACACTCAGTTTCCCACAAAGTGCAGTGTCTGCCAGCAAGCCCCTCCAATGAGCCCCAAGCTGGGTTCCCCTCCACTCCACCCTGTCCCAGGGCAGAGCATCTGACCTCAGAGCCAGACACACTGTCCCAGAGGTGGTCTAGGAATGGAGCCCCTGTGCCCTCCCCACATACAGGGAACATCCAAATGCCATCGTGGAAGGGTGGCCACCTCCCTTCCAGGCTTGGCAGGCCTGGGGCCAATAGTGTGAAACATTTGACCGCCTCCCAGCCCTGGATGCAGACACCAAGAGCAGAGGGGACTGGGAGTAGTCAAGCAGCAGCGCACCACCCCACATCCCCAGCAGAATCCGAAGCAGCCCCTCATCCCCACCGTGACCACCACAGCCTGAATCCAGGTGCCACTTGTTTCTGACCTGAACTCCCTCAGAGCCCCTGCCTGCACTCCCTCCCTCCAACATCACCTGCCCTTCAGTCTTCCAGAAAGCAGCTAGAGGGCTCTGTCTGTCCAGCTACAGAACAGGTCCTGCCTCCTCCCTGCCCCATGGGACAGCTCACACCCTTCACCAGGCCTGACAGCCCTCTTGCCACTCCAACACCCTGGGTCCCAGCAGGGAGTCTGGGACAGGGTTAAGGGTTCCTGATAGAAACACCGATTCCTGGAGGTCCAAGGAGACTCAGGAGCTGGACCAGCAAAGTGCAGTATCCATTATGGACACAGAACATTCCTATCACATGGCCAGATGCAGGGGCTTGTGCCTATAATCCCAGCACTTTGGGAGGCAGAAGCAGGTGGATCACCTGAGGTGAAGAGTTTGAGACCAGCCTGGCCAACATGGTGAAACCCCCGTCTCCACTAAAAATACAAAAAATTAGCTGGGTATGGTGGCAGGTGCCTGTAATACCAGCTATTCGGGAGCTGAGGCAGGAGAATTGCTTGAACCTGGGGGGCAGAAGTTGCAGTGAGGCAAGATTGCACCACTGCACTCCAGCTTGGGCAACAACAGTGAAACTCCATCTCAAAAAAAAAAGCAAAAAACAAAACAAAACAAACGGACATTTCCACCACATGTCATGGGGCGGGGGCCTGGCCTGGTCAGTGCCCCCATCCTAGCATGACAACCCCCTGCACCAAGGAAGCTACCCAGTCCCGTCCACTGGGCCGGGTCATGCTGAGTGCCCTGGAATGCATGGCCTCATCTCTCCCAGGCTCAGGGTCATGAGCTGAGCCCCCCCATCAGGGTCCTGGGGTGGCCCAACCATGACCCAGCCTCCCCTGTCTGTTAATCTGTCTACCCAAAGGCCCAAGTAGGCTCCTGGAGGAGCAGGGGACACCCAGCCAGGCTCAGACTGCCAGGAAGCATGGGGAGGGGAGTAGGCAGTGCTGGGCCCTGTCACTTCCTCCCAGGGCAGGTTAGCAAGGGAGGTTGGGCCCAGCCTCCCACAGGCAGATGTCCCCAGCTCGGAGGAAGACACCCTGCTGAGGCCCTGGGCTTCCATTTCCCATCCCTCCACCCTCAAGACTCACTGAAAGAATGTCTAAGCCCAGAGGGCTGGCTGTCACCCAAACAGTGTGAGAGCTGCACACCCTAGGGGAAACTGAGGCTAGAAAGTAAGTCAGTTGCCATGGTTGGCCTCAAACCCAGATCCCCTTCCTTGTGACCCTGATGGGCTTACCTGAGGCTTGGGGACAGTGGGGGCCCAGGAGAGCACCTCTTCCTCAGAAGACAGTTCTGGGCTGCACCCGCTGGGGAGGAAGAGACAGACTTGTCTGCCTGGGAAAGTCCCGGCCACAGAACTGGCTGGGCTCCCCCACTCTCCAGAGTGGCTCAGAGCCACGCCTGCGGCCCCCTGCAGTGCTCCTCAGGGGGCCTCTGAATTGGGACTGGGATCTGGGGGTGGCCACCTCCAAGGAGGAGCAGAGGCAGGGAAGGAGCAGGAGCAGCCGGAGGACCCATGAGCTTACCTAGTACAAGAGACCAGCCAGGAGGTGCCCATCAGCCCCAGCAGACAGTGGGAGGCATCTGCACAGGGTGCAGGACAGGCAGGCCTCTCACAGAGGTCCAGCCTGGCTGGGAGGAAGGGGAGGCTGACGTCACAGCAGCAAGGAGGCGCACAGCGACTTGGCACGGTGACTCGGCCTGTCACCATGTGACTAAAGTTCACGCAGCCCTGGGAGGGCCCTGGGTGCCAGGTGCTGTGACCCGGGGAAAGGGTTTCCTTCCAGACTCAGTTCCCTCCAAAGGGCGCTGTCTGCCCACGAGCCCCTCCAGCTAGCCCCAGGCTGGGTCCTCCTCTGGCTTTCCCTGTCCCTGTTCAGAACATCTGAACTCACAGCCAGTGTCCCAGAGATGGCTCTGGAGGCAGTGGAGTAGTGGTGCCCCTGGCACCAGACCAGAACCCAGCCTAAGGGGCCTCAGCACACCCTGCTGTGAATATCAAAGGTGTGTTCCGGGAACATGGCCTGGGGCCCTGAGTGCAGACCGGTTCTGCTGCCCATCCAGAAACATTAGCACTCCAGGCCCAAGGAACCACCTGAACAGCCCAGAAAGGCAGGGCCCAGAGAGGGCCTGAGCTGGCCCAAGCTCACACAGCCCAATAGCGCAGCCTTGGCCACTTGGTAACTGCCCCAAGTTACTGCATGTTCCTGACCAGCCCACCAAGAAGTCTGAGCCAGGAACAGCCGTGGGCCCAGCCCAGGGGACCTTGGACACTGCTGCCCATTCCCCTGTGGCCCTCATCTGCCAAGGATATGGGCCAGAGGCTCCACGAGTCATGGCTGCCTCCCCTGCTCCTGGGCCTGCTGTGCCTACAGTGCCGGAGAGCCCCTGCAGCCTCCACCTGAAGTCTATTCCCATAACACCTACCCCACAATCATCCTTCCAGGCTGCCCCAGCTGACAGAAGGGGACACGAAGGCTGACCCAATATTGCTGCCTGCCTGGGTCACATAGGCCTGTCCTGTCACCCACTGTTCTCAAATGGGCTCTGGACAGAACCCACCAGACACACAACTGTGAGATCCTCAATAGCCCTAGGGTGGAGGTGCTATGACCAAACCCTTTCCCTGGCTGTTCCTCCCCATGAAGATCAGGGTGACTGGGAAAATGACGGGGCAGGAACCAAGGCCCCATGACCTGTCCCTGAAGGCTAGACAGCAGACAGGAACCTCAGGGGATTTGGCTCTGCTAAGTGGCTGCATTCCACAGCAGTCAGCTGGGAGGGGTCTAAAGTGGAGAGTCACAGGGCTCCGTCCCCTGCCCTGGCCTGCTCAGCAGTTTCCTCTCTGCCTGAGAGCATATGAGACATGCAGGATTCTCAGCAGCAGGTGGGCAGGAAGAATGTCTGAGTGGGCAAAGGATGGGCCAGACCCCCGCAGCTGACCCCAAAAGGAAAACCCTGGGCTGGGGAAAGTAGGGAGACAGAGAGCTGCCTGCGATGGGGCACAGCTGAAGCGTGGAAGCAGCTGAGGGTTCCAGAGAGGGGAGACAGGAAGGGAGGCACTTTATCAAAGGTCATGTCAACAGAGGTAGGGCCTACAGAATGAAGGAGGCTTTTCCTCACATGCTGAGTGTGTCGCGTTCTGTCCCAGTCAGCCTTCTACCCCTTGAATGCAGACAGGGCACCTCCAGGGAAGTGGGTCTGGGGAAGCCATGTCACCTGAGGAAAGACTGCAGGGGTTGGCCTAGAAGTCTTCTCCAGACCCCAAAGCTCTTGTTCTGGGCACATGAGGTAGTGAGTTCCCTGTCCCCAGAAATGTGCAAGCCTCACTCACCCAGAGACACTGACTCTGGTGTCAGTACCACACACTTCCAACACGTGCAATCACGTGCACACACAGACACAACTGAGCCTAATCTAGGCTGAGCTGAGCAGCTTCCCAGGATGCAGCAGAGAGAGGAGTATGAGGAAGAGGTAGACACGGCAGCCAGTCTCCAACCCAGCTTGATGGCTTTTTCACCACAACCCCAGAGCCACAAGGGTGAAACTGGAGCACAGCCTCAACCCCATTCACAGGCAGGACACTGAAGCTTAGACAAAAGGGATTTACCGAGGTCAGCTGGCCCCAGGAGGTCTCAGACCTGCAGGTAAGCCCAGGACCCACCCACCCCTTACGCTGACAGCCCCCAGCATGGAGTCACTATCCCTGGGTATGAGAACGCACAGATGTCTGAGGCTTCCCCAGGCCTGTCTACACCCCTGGACTGGATGCTTACCACCCAGACCTGGAGTTGGAATCAGTCTCTCACAGTTTCCACCCTTGCGGCGCAGAGTTGACAATTAGAAAAAACACCCCTTCAGTAAGATTTAATAACCACTACCTGCTGGAAACCTGTTGAAGGAACTATATGTATCCCTACAGAGAGCTGAGAGGTGGCAGGCGCCCTCTGGAGTTGGGCAATGACCCCTCGCACAACCAGCCCTGTCCCACCCCAATCCACAGCCACACACAGAGCCCAGGAGTGGGACAAGCACGGCCCAAGGACACAGGGTCCCCCAACCCCATCACAGCTCTGGCTCTATTCCAGAGCTGATCCCCCCACCCCCACTCAGGGCTGCCAAATCCTCCCGGGCCTCAGTTTCTCCATGCTGCACTCTTCCCTCTTAATTCCAAGAAGCCACAGCTGTCTCAAGGGTTTCTTCACGTAAGTCAGGTGACTCCCCCCAGCCCTCCTTCACCCACCCGCATACCTCACTCAAACCCACTCATCAGTCAAGAAACGGAGGCCACCCCCCAGCCCAGACTCAGTCGGATAAAAAAACCCAGGGCTCTGCCCACCTGTGGGATCCTTCTGCAGGGTGCGCCCACACCAGTCTCACCCCCTTCACCCTGAAGTGCAACTCACTCCCACCACACAGGCGCATAAACCGAGGCTCGGAGAGGAAGAGGAGCTCCTCTAGAGTGCAGCAAGCATATGGCAGAGCTGAGAATGAAACTCAGGCCTCCAGACACTCCTGGGAGTGCCCTGGCCTGAGCCTCCCCACCTATGATGTTCACCAGTTCAGAGAGGGTGAGTGGCGCCTCTGGGTCACACAGCACTGGGGCACAGCCAGCTGCCCTCACTTCCTGGCTCACCCGACTCCTGGTCCGGTCATCCAGCAAACCAAGGTAAGATTCCCTGCTGTGACCCAGCTCCTCCTTCCCTCCCCTAGTGGCCCGGGGGTGGGTGGGGCGGGGTGGGGGGAGGGAAGGCTTTAAAGGCACAGGAACTGCTCCAGGTGGGACACTTGCTGGCTCCTGGTCCCATCCCTGGGGCTGTGTGATCTGGGACGGCTGCAGGTCTGAGTCTGGCGGGGCCTCAAACCCTGAATGAGAGACCTGAGCTCTGAAGGCCTTGGTGGAGCTGAATGTGGCCAGGTTTCAGTGGGAGGCAGATTAGACCAAAGGTTCCCTGGGAGATGAGGCCACAGAGCTGGGGTGCAGCCAGATGCCCACACCAGGAGGAGCTGGAGATGTAAGCATCTGAGGCCCCACAAGGTCTGAGGAGCCTAGATCACCTCTACAACCCCAGGGCAGGGATGCCTCTCCTAACAGGCCCTCTCCCCAACTTACAGGGCTACAGGCAGGGTTCTAGGAACTGTCACTCCAAGGACCCTGGTCACCTGGGCTGAAGGGAGTCACATGATCCAGGAAGGTCCTTCCTCAACCCCCAATTTCAGGGTTCTGAGCAGACAGGCTGATGGAGGACCCCAGGCAGTTGAAGCAGGGGCATGAGGCCCATTTGTCCATCATGCCCTCACCTGCTCTGCACTATTCAATGAGATGAGATGGGGTGGGTGCCCCCACAGGGCTGGCAGGCCCAAGCCTCTCAGCCCTCAGATCGAGGTCCACACATGGTCTGCAGCTTGCCAGAATTGTCACTCTTAGCAAGGCACATGCTTAAATTCCTTCTTTCATTCCATCATTCATTCTCCCATCAAATCTTGGCCCCTCCAGATTCTTCTCTCCAGGTCTCATGCCCCAACCTGGCTGGGCATGAGACAGTATGGTCACCCCAGGGGGAAGAGCCCTAGGGAAGGGGCAGACACCAACCAGAATAGGGGCCTTGGGAATCCAGCCCAAGCTGGGATTGGATTTGGGGAGGACCTGCCAGGCAGAAGGAACCACCTAACCCTGAAGGCCAGGAAATGGAGCCTTTTCCAGGAAGTGAGGGCTGGGGACCTCTTGACCACCCTAGGCCCTTCCTGAGCCCCGAGGTGTCAAGGCTGGAAAAGGAGGTGGCCGAGCTAAGACCTTCAAGGCCAGGCCAGTCTGAACTTTGAGATCCCTGGGAGGCTGGTGAATGTGTCACCAGGCCCAATAACCATTAACCCTGGCTCACTCATTAAGACCCTGGTGGGTGTCCATTAGCTCCTTGACCAGTTCCAGGAGCCGGGCAAAGGGCAGGGGTCATGGGAAGAAGGGAGTGCTGATTGGGGCGCTAGGTGGAGGCTGGCTGAGCTGGCTCTCTGTGTCCTTGTTCCTTGAGGAGTGTTCCAGGGCCAAGCTGGCCTCCAGCCAGGGACAGCTGCCAACACAGCCCGGGGCGGGTGCCGCCCCACCATTCTAGTGACTTTCATCTCCTTATCACCCCTGTGTGCTGGCACCAGCAGCCCACACTGCCTCGGGGGCCTCAGCCTGACAGGAGGCGCAAGGGGCCAGTCCAGTGCCTGGCTCAGCATCCAGCCACACGGCCCCTCTGAGAAATGGGCCCACCATGGCCTCCAAAGCCCTGTCTGTTTCAGCGGGCTGGGATCTGCCCCAGCTCTGTATCTGAGAAAACAAGCTCCTGGCATAGGAACTTGCGGCCTGAGAGGGGAAGGGACTTGCCCAAAGCCACTTGGCAAGACAGTGACCCACGACACCAGGAAGGCTGTGCAAACCACTACCTGCGACTGGCGTCTCATTGCAGCCCCACCCCACTGTCAGGTCCAGGAAGCTGACCACACTGAGAATCAGGAATCATCCAGAAAGCCTTGTGCCCTGAGTGGGCCATGGTAAGGGTCATGGCGGGGCAGGGTAGGGGGGGCGCGTGGGGGCGTGAGAACTGCAGTCAAGAAGCTCACATTGAGCGAGCAATGCTGATGGGTCCAGATGCAAGCCATGCCTGGCCTATATTCTAGAACCACTGGAACAACATCTGAAGGAACCCTGGGAGCCAGAAACCCAGTATTATCCAGGACATTTTGTGTTCCCTGGTGTCCTGCACCAAGGAGACACTTGGTAAACTGGCTAAATAGAACTGACTTCAAATCCAAGCATCATAGCATTTGAGTTAATACTAGGATCACAGAATCTTAAGTGTTTGGTCTCTGATCTTCCAACATCCCAGAAAGGTTGGCTTACATACCTTCCCCAATGGGGAGCTCACTACCTCCAAAAACAACGGGACTATAGTTGGTTGGCAAGTTCTTTCCAACATTAAGCCCTAATTTGCCTCTTTGTAACACCTGCTGCAAGTGGGCCTGACCTCAGATCCTGCCCACTGTCAAAGGCCACAGAGCAGAGAAGCAGGGGCCACCCCAGATCTTGTACCTGGCCACAGCCTCTCTGAGCCACAAAGACCACACTGAAGGGATAGAAGGAAGACTTCAGCTCAATGAAAGGGCTGGTGTCACTCAGTTGTGATGGAGGGAGGTCAGCACAGGCCAACTGTGGGCATGGGCAGAGCTCCTGTGCCCCCAGAGCCTGGCCAACACCCCCCGTGCCATCTGCAGCATTTGCTATTCCAGCACCTACCTTTGATGTGAGGACATAGGCTGGAGCATGGCCAAGTGCGTGGGCCCTTCAGAACTGTCAGCTTCTGCATGCCTGGGAGCACTCAGCAGCAGGGCTGGCCCGGCCCTTGATGGACCAAGTCCAACTCCCAAACTCAGAGGCAGGATGGCAGAGGCATGGGCCCTAGAGTCCCTGGATTCAAACAACCCCAGCCACTGAAAGTGTGGGTATCTTGGTAGGCTTTCCCTTCCCTTGGTAGGCTACTTTCGAGGCCTCACAGGGTCTGGCCAGGCTCCAACACTGGGTCTGTAGTAGTTTCTCTCCTTTCCTGATGAGCACCTCAGAGCAGGACAGAGCAGAGCTGTCTTCCCTGCCCAAGGCACTCTCCACAGGTAGTATTTATCACATCACCTGCTAATTATCTGCAGTGTCTCAAAGCTCCAAGGAGAGGTTGGGGGTGGAGGAAGACTGTCCATGCCCCAGTCCCGACACCAAGCCATGGCCTGATCTCCAGGAGAGCCAACCCGCTCCTGTCTAAAGACTCCCTGGTGACGCCCAACCCCACCTGTTCACACACAGCCCCCCGTGTCTTCACTGATGCCAAAACTGCCCAGCACTTTCCACACACGCCATGCTCTCACCTGGACTTTTGGGGACCTCCCCCACCTCTTAGCAGCACCTTCCCAACTTCCTTTGCCTCTTGGATGCTGGGCTCAGGAATGCTCTCGCTGACGAGTCTGCATCCCCACTGGCTAATGTTTCAGACGTGCCGGGTGGACGTGCCCAAGCCTGAGCTAAGCAGCTGCCTCCCCAGACCTCCAATGGCCAGAGCAGCCAGAGTCTAGCCCGGGGCAGCCGCCCCTGCATCCTCACTAGTCCTGTCCAGCTGCTCCCACCTCTACACCTCACTCCCAGCCTCACCTGACCGCCAGTCCCCACGGGCCAATCCTCTCACCTGGAGACTCCCAGTCACAGGCCCCAGCCCCTCTGCTATTTCCCTATTGCAGTCCAGGCACTCAGCATGTAAATCTGAGCACACCCCTCCCCTCCTGGGAAGAAAACACTCTAGAGGCCCCCGTTGTCCTACCTTGCTGGCGCCCATCCTTTCCTCTTTTTTTTTTTTCTGGAGGGGTGTGCCTGGATATGAACTATCCTTTCCTCTTGCTCCTTCCTGATCTTTGGGACTTTACACTGGCTGCATTGTCATGGCCTGAGGCATTCTTCAGACACCGATCACAATGCCACCTCCTCCTGAAGCCCTCCAGCACTGCACCTCACTCTGCAGGGCCGGCTGCTACTGCTGCCTCCTCCACAGTATCCACAGTGCCCAACAATCTTCACTGAATGGATGGATGCCAGCTGTCAGGTGGCTGTTTTTACTAAAATGCATCTTCTAGGACTTTACACTGACTCCACCTAGCCACCTGACAGCTGGCATCTCTAATCTTGTAATCCCAGCACTACGGGAGGACAAGGTGGGTGGATCACTTGAGACCAGGAGTTCAAGACCAGCCTGGGCAACATAGTGAGACCCTGTCCTTAATTTTTTAATTTATTTTTAAAAAGGCCCAAGAGGATGGGGTTTGGGGAACTTCATGTGGAGGCTGACAGGAAGGTGAATAAGAACTCATCCACGGCCAGGTGCAGTGGCTCACGCCTATAATCAGAGCACTTTGGGAGGGCGAGGTGGGTGGATGGCTTGAGCCCAGGAGTCAGCCTGAGCAATATAGACAGACCCCATCTCTACCAAAACTAAAAAAAAAAAAAATTAGCTGGACATGGTGGCACATGCCTGTGGTCCCAGCTACTTGGGAGGCTGAGAGGGGAGGATCACTTGAGCACAGGAGGCAGAGGTTGTAGTGAGCCGAGTTAGTGCCACTGTACTCCAGCCTGGGCAACAATAAAAAACCCCAACTCATCCACGTGTCCAACTCCACCAGGACAGAAACTTCTGTACTTGGGAGTCTTCCAGTCCTACCCTATGTATCTCTTCATCTGACTATTTGTAGCCTTTATCTTTTTTTTTTTTTTTTTTTTTTTTTTTGAGACAGTCTCTCTCTCTGTTGCCCAGGCTGGAGTGCAGAGGCATGATCTCAGCTCACTGCAACTTCTGCCTCTCGGGTTCAGCTGATGATTATCCTGCCTCAGCATCCTAAGTAGCTGGGATTACAGGCTCCTGCCACCACAGCCAGCTAATTTTGTATTTGTAGTAGAGACGGGATTTCACCATGTTGGCCAGACTGGTCTCCAGCTCCTGACCTCAAGTGATCCACCTGCCTCGACCGCCCAAAGTGCTGGGATTACAGGCATGAGCCACTGTGCCCGGCCTGTTTGTAGCTTTTAAAGTTTCCTCTGAGCTACTGACTTTAAGTGATGATAAAGTATGTCTGAGGAGAAAATAAAATAAAACATCCTTTGAAATAAACCGACAAACAGGTCTCCCGGAGTTGTGTGAGCTACTCTAGCAAATTAATTGAACCCAAAGAGGGTGCTGTAGGAACCCCAACTAGAAGCCGATTAGTCAGATGTTCCCAAAGCCCAGACTTGTGACTGGTGGGATGAGGGGTGGTCTTGTGGGACCAAGCCCTCAACCTGTGGTTTCTGAGGCCATCTCCAGGTAGACAGCATGAGAATTGAGTTGAATTGGAAGACACCAGCTGGCGTCGGCTGCAGAATTGATTCTTGCTGGGTGTGTGGGGAGAATCCACACATTTGGTCACAGAAGTCTTCTGTGATGATTGTTGTCTTGTGACAACAGAAGGAAAACACAGTAGTTGTGTGTGTGTGTGTGTGTGTGTGTGTGTGTGTGTGTGTTTTGAGATGGAGTCTCACTCTGTCACCCAGGCTGGAATGTGGTTGTGCTATCTCAGCTCACTGAAACCTCCACCTCCTGGGTTCAAGCGATTCTCCTCCCTCAGCCTCCTGAGTAGCTGGGACTACAGGCGCCTGCTACTCAGGCTAATTTTTGTATTTTTTTGTATTTTTTAGTAAAGACGGGGTTTTGCTATGTTGGCCAGGCTGGTCTCAAACTCCTAGCCTCAAGTGATCCGCCCACCTTGGCCTCCCAAAGTGCTAAGATGATAGGCGTGAGCCACCGTATTCAGCCAAAAAACACGGTTTGAGTTGGTTTTTCCTCACATGACCTTATTTGGAAATAGGGTCTCTACATAAGTAATTAGTTAAGATGAGACCATACGGGATTAGAATGAATGAGCCCTGCAGGGCACAGTGGCTCACGCCTGTAATCCCAGGACTTTGGGAGGTCAATGGGGGTGGATCACCTGAGGTCAGGAGTTCAAGACCAGCCTGACCAATATGGTGAAATCCTGTCTCTACTAAAAATACAAAAATTATCTAGGTGTGGTGCCGGGCGCCTGTAATCCCAGCTACTTGGAAGGCTGAGGCAGGAGAATTGCTTGAACCTGGGAAGTGGAGGCTTCAGTGAGTCAAGATCGTGCCATTGCACTCCAGCCTGGGCAACAGAGTAAGACCCTGTCTCAAAAAAAAAATTAAAAATTAATAAAAGAATGAATGAGTCCTAAATCCAGTAGCTTGAGTTTTTTTGTTTTGTTTTGTTTTGTTTTTTTGACAGAGCCTTGCTCTGTCGCCAGGCTGGAGTAGAGTCGCGCAATCTCAGCTCACTGCAATTTATGCCTCCCGGGTTCAAGCGATTCCCCTGCCTCAGCCTCCCAAGTAGCTAGGACTGCAAGCACGCATCACCGCACCTGGCTAATTTTTTTTTTTTTTTTCGTATTTTAGTAGAGACAGGGTTTCACCATGTTGGCCAGGATGGTCTCAATCTCCTGACCTCATGATCTGTCTGCATCAGCCTCCAAAAGTGCTGGATTACAGGCGTGATCTAGCACCCAGCCACTAGAGTTCTTACAAGGAGGCCATGTGAGCTGGGCATGGTGGCACTCACCCATAATCCCAGCTACTTGGGAGGCTGAGGCAGGAGGACTGCTTGGACCCAGGAGTTCAAGACCAGCCTGGGCAACATAGTGAGACCGCATTGCAGAAATAAGGAAGGCTATGTGAAGGCCACACAGACACACAGGTAGATGGTTTCAGAGACTGGAATGATGCAGTTGCAGCCAAGGAAGGCCAAGGATTGCCAGGAGCCATGAGAAGCTGAAGAAGCACGGAAGGATCTTCCCCTGGAGTCCTCAGAGGGAGCGTGCCTTGTCCTATACTTGGATTTCAGACTTCTAGCCTCCAGAACTATTCTGTTGCTTTAAGCCACGGAAGTGGGTTGTGTAATTTGCTATGGCAGGTCCTTACTCTGTCTGTGGTTACACATCCAACAAGTGGCAGCCCAGGGGATTTGAATCCAGGCCCTGAGCCTATACCTGTGATCTCACCCTCCCCACCGCCAAGTTCTTCTGCCTACTACAGCCTCATGACAATTCCTGGCCCTGCAGAAGGTTGACAGCCCGTAACTGTAGAGCAAGCACAGGGGACATCCTGTCTCCACAGAGTATCCATCTGCTTCCTTCCTCCTAGTGAATGCCCCCAAATCATTCTGTATCCTTCTTTGCAGTGGCTACCAGGAGGTTCAGTGCCACCCAGCTACATGCTGAGGTTACATTAACCCTGGGCTGGCCTTTTTTCCTCCTAGGCTTGAAGAATACCACCAGGTGGGTAGAGAAGGGCCCAGAGGCAGTGCAAGGCCAGTTCCAGCCCTGGCTACAGCCCTCTACCAGCCCACTGAGCCAACTGGACCTTGTGTTCCTGTCATTTGAACTGGGCCACTGCATGGATGGCAGAGGGCTCGAGACGCCAAAGGTGTGGCTGTCATCAATTCCTGTCTCCTGGCAGGTCCCACTTGGAGCCTAGTATGTTCCCATTAGAGCCTGAGGTCTAGCTGTGTCCTCCCTACCTGATTCTCCAGCTCCCAACCTCTGACCTCACTGACTCCCTAGGGATGGCAGGGCTACCCAAAAGGATCCAGGGTAAGCCCTTGAGCTCCCACATCAGCCCTGGGAGCTGAGAGGACAATATCGCAATCCCTCCACCCCCTGGGTCTCAACAAGCACAGCTCTGCTGCTCAGGGTAACCCCAGGGAGAGGGGCCAGCAGCCTTCTGTGTCAAACACATGGGCTGGCGAGTGGAATCACGCCCCCACGCCTGAGGGGATAGCTCTGCCTCTGGGGTTCCTGTTCAAGTCAGGTTAGGCCAGAAATTGTCTCCAAGAGCCCATTTACCCTAGGCGCCCTGCAAGCAGGCAGAGAAAAGCCCATTCAAGGATCTAGGCCCAGCCACCACCCTCCCTCTTTTGCTGGAAAAAAACGTCCTCTAGGAACCTCTCAGCCAGGGACACAGAGGGTGGAGGATGAGAGGCAGGGGCTGGGGCAGTTCTCTGCCTTCCACAGGACTCTAAACTCTGGGCACTCCCCCACACCACTGCCTAGGTTGCCTCTTTCATGCCTCAAGGCTCAGCCCTCCATCCCCTCCTCCCTCCCCTCCCCCTGCCCAGTCTTCTCACATTCGAGGGGACAGTGTCCAGGCCTGGCTCAGCCTCTGGGAGGACATGGTCAGGATCTGGGAGCCCTCCCAGCTCTGGCTCCAGCCCTGAGGCTGCAGGGGAAGGGGAGGAGGGCTTACCTGCTGCCTGCTCTGGGCAGGGGGTCTGAGAGGTCCCTAGGGCACTGGGGCTGCTGCTTAAAGCTCTGACCCGGTCTGTCGCCACTTCAGTTCAGCAACAGCGCCTTGGCTCTGGGGGAAGGCACGCAAGGCCGTAATGCAGGTTTGCCAGGGAGGAAACCTATGGTGCCAAGGTGGCCTCAGGACAATACTGGCTGCACTGTAGCGGGAGGAGAGGTTGTTGGGTCCAGCTGGCAGGTACCAGGGGAGAAGGGGATGCAAGTACCACTCCAGCAGGGGTTGGGGGTCTATGGATGGTCAAGGGGCTAAGACATCCTGCTGTCCTCTGTCTTGTCTCAGGGACCCAGCCCCACAGGAAGACAGAGCCTAGCACCCCGCCCTCTCCCTACTACCATCTCTGGGCAGGCAGTGCTTAACCCAAAGGAAGGAACCTTGAATCTTCATAGGGTAATTAACAGACACACACACACACACACACACACACACACACACACACACACACACGGGTGATTGGCTGTTGTCCCTCACTATATGCCCTCGGACGGTGCTCAGTCCTTCCTGCACAACAGGTACCCATCCTCACAGGCTAGACACATGCTCCTTGCTTGAGGAAGTGGGGACTGCAGATAAGTGCCTCAAACATCCCCCACCCAGATGTGAGGGTCCCAGAGCTGGGACTGGGGCTGCAGGGGCCCAGCAGGCCTCCAACAGAGACCTAGACTTCTGTGAAGGGGACCCTGGGAAGTGGGATACTCCTTGAGCAGGGTGGGTCCGTACTTCACCCTGGTCCTCAGAAGAGCCAGGGCCCCCATCTCACCCTGCCTGCCCCAACCCCCCCAACCCCTTATCAGGGAGGAAGACTTATCAGGGAGGAAGCCAGTGGCAGATAACAGCCCGCCTGCTGCCAGCCTGCCCAGAGCTGGGCTTAACGGTTAACCTCACTCTTCATCCGGTTTATTCCCCAGGCTGGAGTCAGAGGTGGGGGCCTGCCCCAAACCAAGAAGCAGGAGGCAGTAAATATTTGCCAGTGCAGGAGTGTCCATGCAGTGTGAGCAGGTCCTACACCACAACTGCCAGCTGCAGGGAAGGTTCCTTTTCTTTTCTTTTTTCTTTTTTTTCCTTTTCTTCTTTTCTTTTCTTTCTTTTCTTTTCTGAGACATAGTTTTGCTGTCACCCAGGGTGGAGTGCAGTGGCACCATCTATCTCGGCTCACTGCAACCTCCGCCTCCCAGGTTCAATTGATTCTCCTACCTCAGCCTCCCAAGTAGCTGGGATTACAGGCGCCCACCACCACGCCGGGCTAATTTTTTGTATTTTCAGTAAAAATGGGGTTTCACCATATTAGCCAGGCTGGTCTCGAACTCCGGGCCTCAGATTCCGTCTGCCTCGGCCTCCCAAAGTGCTGGGATTACAGGAATGAGCCATCGCGCCCGGCCTAATTTTTGTATTTTAGTAGAGACGGAGATTCACCATGCAGGGCAGATTTCTAAAAGCAGGTGGGGGCAATACCTAATGCTGGCACACGCAGTGGAACCCCCACACCCGCCTGGAATGCTCTGCACCGTCAAAGCGACTATTCCCCAGTCAGCACTTGGGCCAGAAGGTAGAGAGGTGCCAAAAGCCACCTCATCTGGGCCGAGCTCCGCGTCTCCCCTGGCAACTGTAGGTCCTTGGACTCTAGCGCCAAGACTGACACAGGCAGGGCCTCCTCCAGTAAGACCAGGCCAAATCGAGGAACCCACTGGCCTCGCTCCGGCGCGGGGTGGGGCGGGCGCTCAGCCTTCATACCCGCACGGGGCGGGGGCGGGGGCGGGGCCGGGGTCGGGGTGGGTGGGGGCGGGGCGACTAGGGGCGGCCCCGGAGGCGGGGTGCAGACCGTCCAGCCTTCTGTGAGTTCGGCGCCCGCCGCGCGGTGGCCATGGGGGCGCGGCTGGGCCGGCGGGCCGGGCCCGAGGCAGGCTCCGAGGCCGGGGCGGTGGCCGGCTGCGGGCCCGCGCCCTACGAGCGCCGGGTGCGGTGGCTCCGCGAGATCCAGTCCACGCTCCGCGAGCGGCGTCCGGAGCGCGCCCGGCAGCTGCTGCGCCTCCTGCGCCAGGCGAGAGAAGGAGCCGGCCGCCCCGGGGCTGGCGGCCAGGGAGGGTCTGGGGGTCTAGGAGGCGCGAGGTTATGGGTTGTGGGCATGTATGGGTCGGGAGGCGAGGCGGAGCTGGTCTTGGGCGCGCACGGACGGGTTCCGAGGGCGCGACGGGCTGCTGGGCGCGGGGTCTTGAGTGGTCTAGAGGGCGGCCGGCTGGAGCGAGGGCTGGGTGAGGCCGGCGGACCGTGTGTGGAGACGGGGGCCGCTGAGTGTGTCCGGGTCTCTGCGGTTTGAGAGGGGTTGTGTGTGTTCAGGGTGGCCCCAGCCTGGAGCTAAAAGCTCAGATTCAGGCCCTGGCAAGATGGGAAGGGCCCCGGGAGGAGTGGCAAGTTAGGTCGAATCATCTTGTATTGAGAGACAATGGAAGAAGGTAGCTTCCCCCTCCTCCAGGATTGGGGAGGCACTGGACCCTGGAGAGAGGACCCAGGGCTGGTCTGCCGGTGCAGCCTCATCCCAAGACACCATGGCAGCCCACACAGAGCCACCGCATGCATCACCAGTTCTCCAGCAGGCAGCTCATGCCCTTAGAGTACACACCCCTAGTATCTGTGCATCACAACACTTGGTCCAGTGGTGGCCCTGCTCCTACACACACCAGGTACACTAAACCCAGATCCCAAGCCCTGGGTCGTCCCAGGATGCTGGTCCCCCCCATCACCTGGGCAAGTCACTTTCCTCACCACCCCGTCCCCATCCCCTGCAGCAGCTGCCACCACTACCTGCCCCATCCTGTAAGCAGGAAGTCAGCCATGCAGGTGTTTGGCCTGCAGAAGGTATACTAGAAATGGGGAAACTGAGGCATGGGGAGACGTGGTCATCCCAGGGTCCACAGAGAAAAAGTGGGGCAAGCCAGGGCCAGAGCCCTTCTTCCTCTCTACCCTTCTCCACCTCCTCCAACTCTGGGTTCAGCAGGCTGGAAAAATGGAGCTGTTCCTTTAAGAGGAGCTGTCTAGACCAGCGGAAGGCAGGCTGGCAGGTTGCGGTCTGGGGCCCTGTTTGGGTCTGCCAGGCTCATCAGCCAGCCTTCCTTCTGGATCTTCCCTAGCTGGCATCTGTGGCAAACAGCAGAGCAGCACTGAATCAGCCAGGCACCCAGAGGCAGGGATCTCAGTCTGGGATGCCGTCTGGAGCCCAAGACACCAGTTGGGCATTTTAGTTGGGAAACTGGAGGAAAGAAGGGTCCTCAGAGACCAGCTAGGTCACCTCTTTCTGTCTCAGAGGTTGGGATTTGAGGTCCAGCCAGGGGCCTATCCTGCTCCATAACCTGCAAGGACCCTGCAGCTGTGACCCACGGACTTCCCTGCCTGGCCCAACTTCCTGTGCTTGGGACCCACGCACACAGCATATCACCTATGGATTGGAGAAGGCCCACATGGGGTCTAGAGGCCCCTCCTGGCTGTGGCTGCCATATCAGCTCTCAATCTCTCCTCTAAAGAGACCCTCTGGGCCAGACGCAGTGGCTCACACCTGTAATCCCAACACTTTGGGAGGCCAAGGTGGGCAGATCACCTGAAGTCGGGAGTTCGAGACCAGCCTGATCAACATGGAGAAACCGCATCTCTACTAAAAATACAAAATTAGCTGGGCATGGTGGCGCATGCCTGTAATCCCACCTACTCGGGAGGCTGAGGCAGGAGAGTTGCTTGAACCTGGGAGACAGAGGCTGCAGTGAGCTGACATCACACCATTGCACTCCAGCTTGGGCAACAGGAGCAAAACTCGGTCTCAAAAAAAGAGAGAGAGAGAGAGACCCTCTGAAAGTGTTCAGCCCCACACCAGTCCTGTGGGAGTAGACAGGAGGAGAAAGTGGAGGAGTGAGGCAGGAAGGCCAGGGCAAGGTCTGTGCAGGCGGTGGGGTGAGGGATGGGTAGGAGAAGAGGCTGGAGGCCTGAATCCTGGCAGGAGTGGTGGGGAGAGAGAAGGGATGACTAGGTGAGCTGGGGGAGAGAGGAGGAGGGCAGAGTGTTGGGGGGTTCCAGGGCTTCTGGCCCCAGTGCCTGGGAAGATGGGCATGGAGGTGCCCTACACTGAACTGGGGCATGGGGCATGGGTGGTGAGGCCGGCTTCAGGGTAGCATGCCTTTGAGACATCTGAGAGAGAGGTCCGCCCCCAAGGGAAGGATCCAGACCTGTCCGCAAACAGATGCTGGCAGCAGCTCAGGAAAACCAAGGGATAGGTGGGAAGGCAAAGGGTCTGAAGGGAATGCTGGGGCCAGGGGAATTTGAGGGGTCATAAGAAGAGCAAACCCCCGTCCATAAGAGGAGAGACCCCAAAGAATCCCACTGATAAGCCCTAAGCCCAGAGAAGGCAGTGTCATAGCCTAACACTTTACCTCGAGGGAACTGGTCTAAGGGTTCTGGAATTCACTTATCACTTCCCTGATGGCTCCCATGTCCCTCCCCTCTACTTATCCAAAGGGTCCACGAAGGCCAAGTGGCTTACACCTGTAATCCCAGCACGTTGGGAGGATCGCTTGAGCCCAGGAGTTTGAGACCAGCCTGGGCAACATAGTGAGACCCCATCTCTACAAAAAATTTTTTTAAATTAGCTAAGCATAGTAGTGCCTATCTGTAGCCCCAGCTCCTCAGGAGGCTGAGGTGGGAGGATCCCTTGAGGAGGCAGAGGTTACAATGAGCCGAGATCACACCACTGGACTCTAACCTGGGTGACAGAGCAAGACCCTGTCTCAAAAAATAAATAAGTAAGGAAAAATGAAAGGGTTTGCCCACCACTGGACAGTTGGCCCATGGTCGCCTGTGGGGAGAATACAGCCAGCCTTAGGGAGGAGATGGAGACAGGAAGGGGCATAACCAGCATCTGGCTGGCTGGGGTGGGACCTGGAGATGGGAGACCCGACTGGCTCACTCAACTTTCTCTTCACCACTCACTCACAGGACCTGGGCCTTGAGGGGTCCCTCCTTACTGACATCCTCTACAGAGATGTGGCCTTCCTCAACCTGGTCGACCCCATCTCCCATGACCTGCTTATGAACCTGGCCCGGGAACTGCAGTGCCCCAAGAAGGTGAGGCTGGCAGGCATGGGCACTGGGCTGGGCACTGTGGTGGACAGGGGCCAGCAGAGCCCAGGGCTGAGGTCTGGGAAGCTAGGTCCTTCTGTGGCTTGCTGTATGGCCTTAGGCAAGTCACAGTCCCTGTCTGAGACCTGCTGCCAGCATCAGTATATTAGGCTGGCCACCAGCTACAGCAAGTGTAAGCTGTGCTTTGCAGGACCCTCAGAGTCCTGGGCAGACCCGTTTTCTGTGTGGCAGCACTGAGCACCAGGCCTGGGGACCCAGGCAGGGGAGACTAGCTGGGCAGAAGTCATATGGGGACCCTGAGGGACACAAACTGTTCTGAGAAATCCACTAACGGAACCAGACCCCCAGCCTCTGAGTTCCTGGGCCAGAAGAGAGCCGTCCTTGGCTAGAGCTCCCTTCTGTCCACCAGTCTCCATCCTGTACAGACACCCTTGGGGACAGGTGCTCACTGCTTCCACCCACAACAGCTGGGGTCATAAGCAAGGCCCTCCTCATTGCTGGGGTGGAGTTTGCCACCTGCAGCCTCTACCCCACGGCTGCCCCACTCTGACAGCACCTGCAGATGTCCTGCCATGAGCATCGAGCCGCCATGAGGCTGCCATGTGACCAGCCACTGTCCCCCAACTCCTAGTCACAGTGAGTCCCGCACCAAAACAAGGGTATCCGCTATGGGCCCTGCCAGCTCTGAATGCCCAGGTCTCTGCATAGTCAACCCCTAGGACTCTGAGCCTACCCCACAGCCATCAGAGGAATGGCCAGGGCTTGCAGCTGCTGTGTGTGCCGCCTGCTCCTGGGGCTGTTCACAGAGGGACTGGAGAAAGGATGCAGTGGAGCATGCTCAGTGCCAGCTTTGTGGGCCGTGCACCCTGGATTCCGCCCTGAGCTGGGCCTCTGCAGGAGCCCAGTTAGGACTAAGAGAGAGCCAGGCGGTGGTGCTGTAGAACATTACATCCCCCAGCCCTGTCAGCCCAGACCCAGACCCCACGGGGCAGTCTCGCTTGGAGAGTGAGAGGAAGAAGAACATGCTGACCTGGCTTGTTCCTACTCCCTGGGATTGGCGTCAATGGAACAGGGCTCCCTCGAGGGGACTGGTCTGGTCTCCTCCCCCTGTGGCAAGTCCCCGAGGGGTGCTGAGGGTGGGCAGGCAGCCGGCTGATAGCCCAAGACGCTGGCCCTGGGCCTGAGGACAGGGAACAAGGGCCCATTGTCTGGGCTTCCTCCCACCGGGCACTGCGGGACTGGACCAGCCTGTCCAGCTCCCAGAGGGCAGCCTCCCCTGGCTCTGTGCCAGGCTACAGCCGGGTTGGGGGGTGGGAGGGGGAGGCCCTGGTGGGCAGCTCAGTGATGCATGGTGCACGGCTGTGCTGACACACACACTTGGCTGCCCGGGCCCCTCTCCCCAAGGCCCTGAGGTGGGCAGGAGGGGCTCAGGTTCACCATGGTGACGCTACCCTCCCACAGGACTACGAGCTCTGGAAGTCCTCGGAGAAGATCTGCCGACAGCTCATCTACCACCTCACCCCTCACTCGAAGCAGCAGCAAGGGTCCAGCCTGTGCCAGAGGAAGACCCAGAGCTGGTAAGGGGAGCCTAGCCACTGCCCCTCCTCACTGCTGTTCCAAGGTCCCTTCTCAGGCTGCACTCTCACCAAGAGGCTGGTGCTGAAATCCCACCTGGTGAGGCCCTTACCTGGTCCACATGAGGGCCCTACCCTGGAAGTCAGCCTGACATGTGGCAGCAGATGCTTCCCAAGCCAAGCTGAGCCCTGAGTGACCCGTTTGCCATTTCCCATGGGACGGTCCTGCCTCCTGCCATTCACACGTCCCTCAATCCCTGGCCTCTTACAAGACCTGGACACCCCAGCCCTCCACCCAACAGCTGAGGTGACCTCAGAAGGCATCTTCAGCTAAGACTTCCCAACAGGTTGTGGGGGAGGCAGATTCTGGATAGTGATTCTCATTTTAGAGGGAAGGAAACTGAGGTTCGGAGAAGTGGCATACCTAAGGCCACACTCTACCCTGATTTTCCTATACCTTGTTGGGAATTCTTTGCCACTGCCAGGCTGCCTAAAGCTGAGGCCTCCGTGGCTGCCCAGTACCTCCCTCTGCCATGGGTCCCTCTCAGACACTCCATCCTGGAGTGACTCTATCCATGGAGCTTCACACACAGGCTCAGCCCAGAGCTGGCCACAGGCACCCAGGCCCAGGGGCCTGAACTGCTGCCGGGAGCTTACCTTAGCAGGCCTCCCCGTCTGCCCTCCCACCTTGGGCCTAACAGGCCACGCTGAGCTTGGACCGCACAAGGTTGTTCCCTGCCATGGCAGGTGGGGGTCCTGAGGGTGTGCTCACTGCTGTCAATCCCCCAAAAGGCCTGTCTGCCTAGTTGGCTCTGTTCAGATAACTGGGGAGAGACCTAGAGGGTTGGTGGGGCTGGAGGGGGGGGTCCTTTCTCAGTCTCTGAACTTCCCTTCCGAGAAAACACAGGAAGCCCTCCCCCAGGGCAGGTCCCCAGCCTGCACACCCAGGACCTCCCCTCCCACTACCCTGGGCCTGTCCCTCTCTAGCCCTGGTGCCCTGTATAGCCTAATAGCCATCCCTTTGTAGAAGAATTTCTCCCTACTCTAAAAGAATCGACCTCAGAAGTGGCACAGGGAAAAAAACATGTGGGCTCAAGAGTCAGAGCATCTCAGTTTGGGGATCTGGTTCCCCGCTTAGTGGTGTGTGGCCATGGAAGAGTTATCTCACCTATCTGAAAAATAAGTGAGATGTCAATGTAACAAGTGTGGAGATGCTGGGCACACAGTGAGATTTCAAATAATAGTTCATGAAGATAGAGCCTTACTGTGTGTGTATTCAATTCTCACAACAACCACGTCCCATTTTCACTAAAGGGGAAACAGAGGCTCTGAGCATTGCCCATGGCCACCCACTTAGAAAGTGACAGTTTGGGCCAGGCTTGGTGTCTCATGCCTGTAATCCCACCACTTTGGGAGGCTGAGGCGGTCGGATCACCTGAGGTGAGGAGTTCGAGACCAGCCTGACAAACATGGAGAAACCCTGTCTCTACTAAAAATATAAAATTAGCCGGGCATGGTGGTGCACGCCTGTAATCCCAGCTACTCAGGAGGCTGAGGCAGGAGAATCGTTTCAACCCAGGAGGCAGAGGTTGCAGTGAACCGAGATCGTGCCATTGCGTTTCAGCCTGGGCAACAAGAGTAAAACTGTCTCAAAAAAAAAAAAAAAAAAAAAAAAAAAGTAAAAGAAAGAAAGTGACAGTTTGAACCTGGCTTTGCCAGACCATAGGCCTGGGCTTTTCCTGACAGGTTACTGTCTCTGGTCAGTGGGGGGACTGCCTGGTTGCCTAGTCCATCCCCGCCTGCCACCCTCCCACAGCCTCAAGGGCAGCCTCCAGAAGACTCCACTGGCAGAGGAGACTGTGGACCTCTCAGGCATCCCACTGTCGGTACGGGACGTGCAGCACATCACACACTATCTGAGCAGCCACGGTGCTGTGCTGGCGGTGCTGGACCTGAGCTTCACAGGGCTGAGTGATGAGCTGCTGCACCTGCTGCTGCCCAGCCTGTGGGCGCTGCCCCGCCTCACCCAGCTCCTGCTCAACGGCAACCGGCTGACGCGGGCTGCTGCCCGCAAGCTCACCGACGCCATCAAGGACACCACCAAGTTCCCTGCACTGGCCTGGGTAGACCTGGGCAACAACGTGGATGTGGCTTCCCTGCCCCAGCCCCTGCTGGTTGGCCTGCGCCGGCGGTTGAGCCAGCGCACCTCACTCCCCACCATCTACGAGGGCCTGGACCTTGAGCCTGAGGGTGGTGCAGCCGGAACCACCACCCCTGCCTCCACCTGGGATTCCACAGGTGCTGGGCTGGGACCCGAGCCCCGGGCCTGCTGCACCAGGTGACCCACCACCCACCTGGCTCATTGCTACTGACTTGTGATGCCCTCAAGCACATGGTAGTGGGCCATGAAGGTCGAGGAGGACTCACAGGCCCCCAGAGATCCAGTGCAAATGCTCAGCCTGAGATTAAGGGGACAGAAGGAGAATGGACTCATAGGAGGCCAGGAGGCCAGCCCCGGCTAGAGGCTCAGGCTTCCCTCAGTGGGAGGAGCCCCAACACCCATAGTGTGGACCCCGCAATAAAGAGTGACACCCGCCTCTGCTTTTCTGCATCACCGATCTCAGGGTCACTGAGCAACAGCCCTGCTGCTGGGGTGGGGAGAAAGGGTGGCTGTGTCTATCCAAAAGGGAGGGACAAAGGTCACACTGACCTTCCCCCAGGTGTTCCTTGAGGAAATCCCCCATGGAGTCTAAGATATGGGGGTCCTGGGTCCATCCCTGTGGGCTGGGGAGTTAAAGGAGGCCTCCAGGGAGCAGGCCCTCACAGCTGGGCAGCGCTTGGGCTCCTTGAGAAGGGGAGCTGCGAAGGAGCAGGTTGGGAGCCCCAGGAGGAGCAAAGCTTTACATGGAACCCCACAGCAAGCTCACGTCGAGCCCGGGCTGCCAGCCTTGCCACCAGAGCCCTCTGGGCGGGGGACAAGGCTGCACAGACCAGAGGCAGGGGCCACAGTGACTAAGTGGGAGGATTTGGTGCCTGCCTCCCACAGGGTACAGTGCTGCCTGCCACCCCCAGTACCCAGTCCCAGGCCTCCTGTACTTGGCGAAGGGCAGCTCTGTGGGGTTAGGAGACACAGCAGGCCACAAAGTGCCTGTGTGTTCCCTCTAGGCCTTGGGGGTCCCCCATGTGGGAGAGCATGCGGGGGGTGGAGGTGGGCATAGCCAGCAGCAGGGGGCCTTAGTCCTAGGGCTGTCCCTGGCAGGGGGAACCGTGTCCATTCCTCCCCAAGCACCATCAGGGTGGGCTCCCAACCAGAAGCCTGATGCCACAGTCACCCTCAGCCCTGTGTGAGGAGTTACAGTTCAGCCCAACCAGGAGACAGGCAGGGCAGGCGGGAAAGGAATTTAGAGATGTCCGGGGGGATACTGAGGCCCAGAGTAGGGAAATCATGTGCTGAGCCAGGAGGTAAGGTCTGGGGGCAGTGGGCCCCTGCTAGAGGAGGAGAAACTCAGCAGCAGAGGGAGGCTCCAAGGCTAAGGAGGAGGCAGGGGTCCTCCTGGGCCTACACACCCCAACCCACCAGCTCTGACTTTTCCTCACAGCCACGGCCCACAGAGGACTGTGAGCGGCGTATCCATCCCCCGTGGTGCACAGATTCCAGCACATTCCCAGGCTGGCTGGATGCATAACAGCCTCTCAGGGCAGAAGGAGATGGTCAAGGAGGGTGAGGGCGGGACGGTGTTGGGTCCCAGGACTGGGATGGAGGCAGTGAGGAAAAGGATCTTCCTTAGGCCCCACTGATCTCACTGCTTTAGGTGGACTTTTCACCCAAAGGCTTTGGAGAGACTGGAGATGTCACGCTTCAGCCCTGCTCTGCTCCTGACTTGCGTGGGACCTGGCCAGGCCTTTCCCTTTTCGGGGTTTCTGCTCCCTCCCCATTGTTAAATAGGACTTTCAGCTCTCAGCACTCCATCGGGGTCCAGCCCCCTCCCAGCTCTCCTTGTTTTAGGGACTGGCCCTGCCCAGCAGCTCAGAAGCCATAGAGGCATTTCCCTATGCCCCTACTCTGGAACAGGGGGTTCAGGCTCCCCAGAGTGAGGCAAAATGGGGTAGATGGTGGGAGGGGCCAGCAGAGAGGATTATGAGAAAATGAAAGCTCAAACCAACATGCACTTATTCTGTGAGCAAGCTATTATTTAAATCAAAACTATGAGAGCCCACCCTGGGCCAGGCAGGCTGATAAACCTGTCACATAAGCAGACATCTGAGCTCTCCCTGAAACTCCTGCTGGAGAAATGCCAAGCTCTCCGGTCCCTTGTGCCCTGCTGACTTTCTGCCCACCCCTGGCCCTAAGCCAGCCCACAAACCCTCCACCGTCACTGAGAGATTCCTACCAGGATGGTGCACAAGGACCTGAGCTGGTGTCCTAGGCAAGCTCTGCAGGAATCCAGGCGGCGGCAGATGGTTTCAGTCTCTGCCTCTTGGACAGAAGCACACGACGTAGTAGCGGAGCCAGAGCCTGAAACGGATCAAGTTGGGAAGGCTGGCCTCACTGCCATGCAGGTGTTCACAGCTTTCACGGAGCCTTCATGACCACCAGCAAGGCCGTCCAGGGCAGGGCCACCAAGTTCCAGGAAGTGGCAGCTTGTGGCTCATGCAGCCTGGTGAGGCAGAGAGCTCTGGCCAGGACAGCTCCAGCCCAAGCTCTAAACAGAGGAGGAAGCAGGTGGGCTGTACTAAGGCCGGTCCTCACACAGGCCTAGTCTAGGAGGCAGACAGGCCTGGCCTTGGTCCCAGCCTGTCACTTGCTGGTGATGTGGTCCTCTCACAGCCTGTTCCCTCATCTTAGGAACGAGGTACACCAAGCCTCCCATTATCTCACTGGAGTGAAGATGACGTAAGTTTTGGAAAGTGTCTACCGCATTGAGGGGAGGAGGGCAGGCACTCTTCAATGTCAGCAGGGCCTCCACCCAGGGCTCTCTGGGTGGCAATGGCAGGAACCCAAACCTTTGGGACTAGGCCAGAGATTAAGCCATTTTTTAATTCAACAAGCACTTCCATAGCCTCCCTTGGGCTAGGTACTGTTCTGATGGCCTTATACTCCTTTAATTCTCTTCTCATTTGAAGAAGGTAGGTGCTCTGTTTTCCAGGTAAGTCGACTGAGGCAGAAAGAGGTTAAGAAAGGGGACTTGTCAGTCGGGTGGCATGGCTCACGCCTGTAATACCAGCACTTTGGGAGGCCAAGGCGCTGGATCACCTGAGGTCAGAAGTTCAAGACCAGGCTGGCCAACATGGTGAAACCCCACTCTACTAAAAATAGAAGGAAAAAAAAATTAACCAGGCATGTTGGTGAGCGCCTGTAATCCCAGCTACTTGGGAGGCTGAGGCAGGAGAATTGCTTGAACCTGGAGGGTAGAAGTGGCAGTGAGCTGAGATCGCGCCATTGCACCACAGCCTGGGTGATGGAGCAAGACTCTGTCTCTCAAAAGAAAAAAAAGGGGATTTCTTGTCCAACTTCAAAGAGCCAGAAACCAGAGGAGCCAGGATGTAAGTCTAGGTGGCCTGATGTCAGTCTGTGACGTTAATGCCTGCATGCTGCTCCCTCACCTGCAGCCATTTCAGGGACTGTCACTGAGGCTGCTCAGCCCCAGGATTCACCTACATGAGCAAGCCCCTTCCAAAGAGGCCATTTGAAGCAGGAGAACCATCATGGTCCTCCTGTGGGGAACAGACCTCTAGCCTCATTGTCCCTGGAGCAAAGCCAGTCAGGACCTCCCTGGACCTCACTTTCCTGATCTGCAGCTAGTTGGTGGAAGGAGCCATGATGATTTAGGCTTTGCCCTCCCACAGGATTGTAAGAGACTAGCGAGGAGTGGGTTTGGAAGTACTTCCCAGGCTGAAGAAAACCCAGGCGGCCCAGGCCCAGGAGTGCGGCATCCATACCCAGCTCTTGCAGTCTGCCTTCAGCTCCCTGGGACTGAGACTCCTCACACCTCAACCTGCCTTGCAGGGATGCTGAGAACATCAAAAGCAAATATGTAGAAAAGATACTGTACTCCACAGGCCCAATGTGACCAAGACTTGGGAACTTCTTTTCTGTCCTACAAGGGAGGATATTTGAGTGCAAATAATTTGCTTTAGGACATGAGCCTGCAGGAAAGGTCAGCCTCTGCAGACGGTCTTCATCTCGAGAATCCAGAGTATTGGGCAACTGATCCTAGCTGCTGCTATCAACCCAGCATGGAGGTTTTTCTCTGGGACCTGGAAAGAAAGGAAAATGCACTTCTTCCACTTACAGCTAGCAGCCAATCACCCGTGAAAACCAGTATTTTCTTTTCCAACTATGCACTATACACATACACACATATATATATAATTTTTTTTTTTTGACACTCTTACTCTGTTGCCCAGGCTGGCATGATCTCCGCTCACTGCAACCTCCGCCCCGCCAGGTTCAAGGCATTCTCCTGTCTTAGGCGCCTGAGTAGCTGGGACTACAGAAGCCCGCCACCATGCCTGGCTAATTTTTGTATTTTTGGTAGAGACGGGGTTTCACCATATTGGCCAGGCTGGTCTTGAACTCCTGACCTTGTGATCTGCCCACCTTGGCTTCCCAGAGTGCTGGGATTATAGGCGTGAGCCTTTGCGCTCGGGGTTTTTTTTTTTTTTTTTTTGAGATGGGAGTCTCCCTCTGTCACTCAAGCTGGAATGCAGTGGCACGATCTTGGCTCACTGCAAACTCCACCTCCTGGGTTAATGCCATTCTCCTGCTTCAGCCTCCCAAGTAGCTGGGACTACAGGTGCCCGCCACCACGCCCGGCTAATTTTTTGTATTTTTAGTAGAGACAGTGTTTCACTGTGTTAGCCAGGATGGTCTCGATCTCCCGACCTCGTGATCCACCGGCCTCAGCCTCCCAAAGTGCTGGGATTACAGGTGTGAGCCACCGCGCCCAGCCTCAGCTTGTTTTTTAAAAATATTTTATTTTTTAAAATAACCCTTGAGGTATAATTGAAACACAGAAAGTAGACACTCCAAGCATTACACAAGATTACAATGTGCAATATGATAGATTTTGCACATGTATGCATCTATAAAACCACTAACACAATCATGATAGTAAATGTACCTGTCAACCCCAAAAGTTTCCTCATGACTCTTGGTAATCCCTCCCTCCCGCCTCTCCATGTCCACCGCCATCCAAAAGCAACCATTGATCTGCTTTCTGTTTTTACGTTTGCATTTTCTAGATTTTGGGATATATGCAATCATATAGGATATACTTTTTTTTTTTTTTTTTGAGGTGAAGTCTCACTTTGTCACCCACACACGGGAGTGCAGTCTCAGCTCACTGCAACCTCCCCCTCTGAGATTCAAGCAGTTATCCTGCCTCGGCCTCCCAGGTATCTGAGACTACAGACGCATACCACCAAGCCCAGCTAATTTTTGTATTTTTAGTAGATACGGGGTTTCACCATGTTGGCCACGTTGGTCTTGAACTCCTGACCTCAAGTGATCTGCCCGCCTCAGCCTCCCAAAGTGCTGGGATTACAGGCGTGAGCCATTGCACCCAGCCAGATGTACTCTTTTCTATATGGCTTTTCACTTAGCATAATTATTTTGAGACTCATTCACGTGTACCAGTAGTTCCTTTTTATTGCCGAGTATTCCGCCGGACGGTGTGTCACAATTTATCCATTCATCTGCTGATGGACGTTTGAGTTGTTTCCAGTTTTTGGCTATTACAAATAAAGCTGCTATGAAAATTCATGCATAAATTTTTACATGGACACATATTTCCTTTTCTCTTGGGTAAATACCTGGGAGTGGAATACGGGATCATAAGGTAGATGTCTTTTTAATGTTTTAAGAAACCATCAAACTGTCTTCCAAAGTGGTGGTGCAGTTTTACATCCCCATCAGCAGTGTTTGGGAGTTCTTATTGCTTTACATCTTCAACAGCACATAGCATGGTGAGTTTTTTAAACATTAGCCATTCTTCTGGGTGTCTAGCAGTATCTCTCTGGCTTTAATTTGGCATTTCCCTAATGACTAATGATGTTGAACATCTTTTCATGTGCATGTTTGCCATCTGTATCTTCTCAACTCTGTTCACATTTTTTCCCCATGTTTTATTATTGAGCTTTGTGAATTCTTTATTTTTTAAGACAGAGTTTCGCTCTTGTTGCCCAGGCTGGAGTGCAATGAAGCAATCTCGGCTCACCAAACCTCCGCCTCCTGGCTTCAAGTGATTCTCCTGCCTCAGCCTTTCTGAGTAGCTGGGGTTACAGGCATGAGCCACCACGCCGGACTAATTTTGTATTTTTAGTAGAGACAGGATTTCATGTTGCTGGTCTCGAACTCCTGACCTCAGGTGATCTGGCCACCTCGGCCTCCCAAAATGCTGGGATTACAGGCGTGAGCCATGGTGCCCAGCCACAAATTCTTTATATATTCTGGATACACGTTTTTTATCAGACTTAGCTTTGCCAAAATTTCGTGGTTACTGGTCTTTTGTCTTAACAGTGTCTTTGGAAAGCAGTTTTTTATTTTGGTGGTCTAATATATTTCGTCTTTCATGGATGGTACTTTGGTATTATATCTACATTTTTGCTTAACCCAAGGTTTAGGGTTATATTTTTTCTAGAAGTTTTATAGTTTTAGTTTTAAGGTTGATGATCCATTTGGAATTAATTTTTTTGTATGGTATGAGGTATAGACCCACGTTTTGGGGGATTTTTGCATATGGATATCCAATTGTTCTGGCACCATTTGTTGAAAATGCTATCCTTTCTCCAGTACATTACCTTTGTGCCTTTGAAAAAACTCATTTTGTAGACATGTGTGGATTTGTTTTCAGACTCTTTCTCTGTTCCTTTGATCTATTTGCTTAACTTGATGAAATACCACGCTGTTTTGATGAGTACAGCTCTATAATAATTCTTGAAATCAGGGAGTCTTCTTTTAAAATCTGCTCACCTTTTAAAATATAGTTATAACTTTTAATGTCCTTCTTTGCTAATGCTAACATCTGTGTAGTTTTGGATCTCTTGATTAATCTCATTATGTGCTGTGCTTTCCTGCATCTTTGTATGCCTCGTAATCTCTGACTGGATGCCAGACATAATGAATTTTACTGTGTAGAGTACTGGACATTTTTATATTCCTATAAATCTTTTTGAGTCTTGTTCTCAGATATATTTAATTGGTTCGAAAAAACAGTTTGATGTTTTAATGTGTTGTTTTTATGACTTGTTAGGCAGGTCCGGTGCTGTCTTGGGCTAATTATTCCTCATTTACCAGGCAAGACCTTCCTGGATATTTGTATTAATCATGCCTTTTGTTTTCTGTTTTATGTTGCTTTGGTATTCTTGGGCCTTGCTAATCCTGGAGGCTGCTCCTCCTAGGGTTAGCTAATTCCTAGAGATAACAACTTGCTGGCAGCGTCTTTCATACACAAACTAATCCAAAATCCATACCCCCAACTGCCTCCTTTATCTAATTCTCATACACTAAGCCAGTATTTCCTTTGCCCTCAATCACCTCAGGGTGAGGTACTTGACAAGAGACCACTTATAAACCAGTTGAAAATTATTCAGACTATCCAATCCTAAACTTGCTCAAACTTGCCTACTCTGCCTCACTCATTCCTTCTTGAGAAAACTACAATAAAGGCTCTGGATATTGCTCTACCATTGCTCTTTCAGCCTCCTGACTCAGGCTAGTGTTTCCCAATATGGCCCATGTAACGTGGTTTGCCCCCTTCTTTGAGAACTGTAATACATTCTTTCAAGGAAGCTGTCTCCGGGTCTTACTATACTTGATTAAAACAAAATCAGATATGGTACATCTTAAAATAACACTGTACTCCATATCCTGTGAATTTTTTGTCTGGTAGGAAAACGTTTCTTCTCAGCCCAGCATGATGCCAAGCACTGTTCCTATTCTTTATGGGTCTTCCCCAGCCTGTTAACTTCCTCACATTGGTGTGCTGATCAGTATTCTGCTGAATATTCAAAAGGGACCCGCTGCAGATCTCTTGGGTTCTCCATGCGACTTTCTTCTCTGGTATTCTGTCCTATAATTCTAGCTGCTGGGTGGCTTCTCTGAACTCTTAGCTCTCATTTCTCAATGCAGGCAGGCTGGTAGGTCAGCTTCAGTCCCCTTCCCTGTGCTACAGCTTGGAGACTCTTGTAAGGCAGTGAGCTGGGACAATTGTACAACTCCACTTATTTATTTCTCCTTTCCCAGGGATTATTCTCCTTCAACGTCTGATGTCTTGAAAACCATTGTGTCTTTTTTTTTTTTTTTTTTTTTTTGAGACAGAGTCTCGCTGTGTCGCCCAGGCTGGAGTGCAGTGGCGCGATCTCGGCTCACTGCAAGCTCCACCACCTGGGTTCACGCCATTCTCCCGCCTCAGCCTCCGAGCAGCTGGGACTATAGGCGCCCGCCACCACGCCCGGCTAGTTTTTTGTATTTTTAGTAGAGACAGGGTTTCACCATGTTAGCCAGGATGGTCTCGATCTCCTGACCTCGTGATCCACCCGCCTCGGCCTCCCAAAGTGCTGGGATTACAGGCTTGAGCCACTGTGCCCGGCCAAAACCATTGTTTCATATTATTTTGTGTGTGTTTTTTTCAGGCACAATGATAAATCAATTACTTTCATCTTGGCTAGTGGCAGAAAAACTCCTGTATGCTTTATTTTGATAGTTTTTTAAAGTTATGGTTCTACCAGTGTAGAAGCTGGGATAGTATCAGTTAAGTGAGTCCACATCCACCCTTGTACAGATAACCAACCAGAGGCTGGGAGAGGTGGTCACGGTGGCACTCAGAACCGGAATTCATGTCTTTGTTTTATCTTTTTCTTTTTGAGATGGAGTCTTGCTCTGTCACCCAGGTTGGAGTGCAGTGGCACAATCTCAGCTCACTGCAAGCTCTGCCTCCTGGGTTAAAGCAATTCTCTGCCTCAGCCTCCTGAGTAGCTGGGATTACAGGCACCTGCCCCCACACCTGGCTAACTTTTGTATTTTTAGTAGAGACAGGGTTACATCATCTTGGCCAGGCTGGTCTTGAACTCCTAACCTCGTGATCCACCTGCCTCGGCTTCCCAAAGTGCTGGGATTACAGGCGTGAGCCACTGTGCCCTGCCCAGAATTCATGTTAAATACAGGTCTAATTACCTTTATGACTATCCTTTAGTCTATACCTTCTTTAAATTCGAGTTCTTTTTTTTTCTTTTTTTTTCTTTCTGAGACAGAGTCCTGCTCTGTTGCCCAGGCTGGAGTGCAGTGGTGCGATCTCGGCTCACTGCAACCTCCACCTCCTGGGTTTAAGCAATTCTCCTGCCTCAGCCTCCCCAGTAACTGAGATTACAGGCATGTGCCACCGCACCCGGCTAATTTCTGTATTTTTAGTAGAGATGGCGTTTTGTCATGTCGGCCATGCTGGTCTTGAACGCCTGACTTCAGGTGATCTGCCCACCTCAGCCTTCCAAAGTGCTGGGATTACAGGCATAAGCCACCACCCCCGGCCTTATTCTTCATTTTAAAGTAACATATTTTCAAAGAAAAAAAGCAAAAACATGCTTAAATATTCATATTTCCACATGACTTGACTTCCCCAATCTTGGCAAAAAAGTTGGAAGCTTATTCTCCAGAGGGGGTTAGAAAGTTTCTGGACTAGGAGCCCTCTCAGAAACCTAGAGGATGAATGAACTGAATGTGGACATACTAGAATGCTGAAACTCTCAGCTCTCCTCCCCAACAGAGCTCTCAATCCATCAGCTCAGAGTAAACCCTCCTGATGTGAGACCAAAAGTTTCTCCAAGAGATCCTGTCCAGCCCAGAGCAAAGTTCTAGAAATAAAGACACTGGGGATTTCCCCAAAGAAGCTCAATGAGATTACCTTACAAACACAAATTCTTTTTAATACTCCACACTCTTAAATATAAGCAAGATTACCAATGATTGCCAGGCAGTTAAAGAAAGTCTGTAACATGAAAGATTAAACCGAAGAAACAGAAAGCGGAAAGACATATGCAGGGAGACGAAAGCTTCTACAGAGCATATTAATATCCTCAAAGATGTTCCAACAAGGAACAAGGTACTGTCTGTATATATCTACATAAACAAAGGAACAATCAGAGAACCAGCTTGGAGTAATCCTCCATAAATTATGATCAAAAGATAAGACAATTGGGGTTGGGGTACACAAGAAGAGGTAATTCTGGGTCCACCATCTGAGTAGCAGAAATTCCAGAAAGAAAAACCACAGACAGTGGGGCATGGTAGCTCACACCTGTAATCCCAGCACTTTGGGAGGCCAAGGCGAGTGGATCACCTGAGGTCACAAGTTCGAGACCAGCCTGACCAACATGGTGAAACCCTACCTCTACTAAAAATACAAAAAATTAGCCGGGTGTGGGGGCAGGTGCCTGTAATCCCAGTTACTTGGGAGGCTGAGGCAGGAGAACCGCTGAGGCAGGAGAATTGCTTGAACACGGAAGGCAAAGGTTGCAGTGAGCTTAGATGGCGCCATTGCATTCCAGCCTGAGTAACAGGAGTGAAACTCAGTCTTAAAAAAATAAAAAAGAAAAACCACAGACAACCTAAGGAAGAAAATCACTGACAAAGAATTCAAGAAAGTTTCCCAGACATTAAGGACAAGAGTCCACTTGGAAAGGGGACTGGCATGGAAACAGACATTCACCAAGGCAGGTATTAATACATCATTGTGAAATTTTGGAACACTGGTGACAGAAGGGGAAAAAAAAAGTCATATAAAAAGGATCCAGACTCAAAATCACTTCAGACTTCTCTATAGCAATGTTAGATGACAAAGTAACCACACCTTCAAAATTCTGAAGGATATTGATTCTAACATAGAATTTCATACCCAATCAAATCAAGTGTGAGCACACTTTTAGACATGCAGGTACTCCCCCAAAATAAGGTGATAAAAGAAAAGGTTACACAGAAAACAGATCCAACAGAGGAGCAGTGTGGGGAGTGCCCCGGGTGACAGCGACACACCAAGCACAGGGGGAAACCAGTCCAGATTGGGGTGGGTCAAGAATAATAACTGATAAATGATGTGTCATGATCTTTAGATATGACTGGGGATGAATTAGTGACAAATAGAAAACTAAGCAAATAAAAATGCAAGAGGATTACTTTCAGGGAAAAGTTCCATAGTAATCTAGTCTATGATATGACTCAGCTGTGATTATTATGACACTGCCATATTTTTAAAAAGTTTAATCACATCTTAATAATTTAACACTGAATATGATTTAACCAGATTACAATATCAGGGAGATGGGTGAGAGGAAATATATTTGTGGTGGGCAGGAGGAAGAGAGGATTCAAAAGATAATGGTGGCCTGGTGCAGTGGCTCACACCTATAATCCTAGCAGGCTGAGGCCGGCGGATCGCTTGAGCCCACGAGTTCAAGACCAGCCTAGGCAACATGGCAAAACCCTGTCTCTACAAAAACATACAAAAATTAGCTGGTCATGGTGATGCACACCAGTATTTCTAGCTACTCGGGGGTCTGATGTGGGAGAATCACCTGAGCCCGGGGAGGTCGAGGTTTCAGTAAGCCATGATTGTGCCATTGCACTCCCGCCTGAGGGAGAGTGAGACCGTCTTAAAACAAGCAAACAAACAAAAAACCATCAAGGAAAAGCATGAAAACATGTTCATATTAAGACATGGAGGTAAATACAAACAAATCAGCCAAGAGTTGGAAAGACTATCGCGAGACAAGGAAAGTGGGGTAAAGGCAGGGTAGGAGGGCTACTGTCTTTCATAATAAACCTTACGGAACAACTTGTTTTCAGTATGCGTTAACTGATTTTTCCCCCTAAGATGCAGGATATAAAACTGTTTACAAAGCTACATATTTTAGATTGATCCCTCTTCACTTTTCAGGATCTAGGTAGGGTTATAGCCAGTTTCCACTATGTGGAGAATCTGCAAGGCTGGAGATCCTGTATGGGTCCAGGGTGAACTACATCAAAAGTAGTTTTTGGGATCGAGGATGCAGTTCACTATTATTAAGTGTGATGTATTATTATTCAAAGTACTGTTTACTGTGAAAGTATGATGAATTCAGTAATGGTTATACTAAAATAACATATTTAAGTACAGAGTCAAAATATGGCTCCAGGTCTCCTTAGATAGAATACTTAAGAATTGCTGGGGACAAGGGAATTGTTTAAAATGCAGATTCCTGGGCCCCACTCCAGGCATGGGGCTTGCAGTCTTCATTTCTAACAAGATCCTTAGCTGCTGTTGAAAACTACTGCTTTCATTTGTTTTGTTTTTTTAAGAGACAGGATCTTGCTGTCATCCAGGCTGGAGTGCAGTGGTGCAATTACAGCTCACTACAGCCTTAATCTCCTGGCCTCACGTGGTCCTCCTGCCTCAACCTCCGGGGTAGCTGGGACTGCAGGCGTCAGCTGTACTAGGCTACTTTTCAATTTTTTATAGAGATGGGGTCTTGCTTTGTTGCCCAAGTTAGTCCCAAACTCCTAGGTTCAAGTGATCCTCCCGTCTTGACCTCCCACAGTGCTGGCATTATAGGCGTGGGGCACCATGTTTGGCCTGAAGCCCTACTTTAAATGCCTATTGTATCTGACCAACTCACTGATGCTTATTCCTCAGAAGAATACCAGTTCTGTAACCTCCAAGCAGTATCATAAGACAAAGCTTATTAGAAACTCATTGACGCCAGGTTAACTAATGTGCTGGATTTTTTTTTTTCCTCCTCTTCCATTACTTGAACAATCTGTTCAACGAGCAATATTCTAAAGCCAATAATTGATCACTTTTCCTCTTGATGCTTATACTGTAGCTCATACCGTACTGGATCCCTGGCAAGACCTCTTTTTGGTTATTTGATCTTTTTAGGCTGCTTTTCCAATTTCTGTGTTTCTGTCACAATTATTCACCCTGTGTATCTCACACTCTTTACTACTACTTATGTTTCTTTAAAGACAAAGTCTTGCTCTTTTGCCCAGGCTGGAGTACAGTGGCAAGGTCATAGCTCACTGCAGCCTCACACTCCCAGGCTCAAGTGATCCTCCCACCTCAGCCTCCCAAGTAGTGAGGACTACAGGTGTGCACCACCATGCTGAATTAATTTTTAAATTTTTTTGTAGAGACAGGGTCTCACTATGTCTCGCAGGCTGGTTTTGAACTCCTCTCAATCCTCTACCTCAGCCTCCCAGAGTGCTGGAAGCAAGCCACTGTGCCCAGCTGCTGGTCACCCTTTCTACACTAAAAACTATGGATGTGTCAATCAATGCTGAGATGCTCTGATAAGCTCCCAAGAATCTGTTTCCCCAAATCACCACAAAACTGCTTGTGTAGCCAGTATAGGAGCCAAGGAAGTTGGCCACTAGGATCCCCTGAATTACTTTTTTTTTTTTTTGAGATGCAGTCTCGCTGTCGCCCAGGCTGGAGTGCAGTGGTGCAATCTCTGCTCACTGCAACGTCCACCTTCTGGGTTCAAGTGATTCTTCTGCCTCAGCCTCCCGAGTATCTGGGACTACAGGTACACGCCACCACGCCCGGCTAATTTTTGTATTTTTTGTAGACATGGGGTTTCACCATATCGGCCAAACTCCTGACTTAGTGACTTGCCCGCCCTGGCCTCCCAAAGTGCTGGGATTACATGCGTGAGCCACCGAGCCCGGCCCCTGAATTACCTATGACTTTATCAAGGGACAGGGTCACCTGCATTCTTAAAGCTGAGCTGATAACAATTCCACAAATGTTAACTGAACAAAGTGCCACACTAAGTGCCCGTGTCTGAAGATGAAAGAGACACAATCTGTGTGTTCTCGGAGCTTCTCCAAGGTGAACTCTTCTGGGGCTTAACCTGCAACTGGCCAGGAACAGCAGCTTAAACTCTCATCAATAGCTGTGCTATTTCAAAGTACTGGCATTCTCCCAGGACACCCCCCAGGGTGTCAAAATTTAGCCAAAGCAAACTCCAAATGAATACAAAGTCCTTATTTTCTCAAAGGAAAAAAACAAAACAAAACAGAACAAAAAACCACCCAGATTTATTTAGCTTCAACATTTCCCCTGATCTAAAGAGAAAAATGTCAAAAGATACCTAGGACATATACACAAGCACCCACCCTCCAGTGAACTCAGATAACCTGAAAGAAAAAAGGGCAAAGGTCTGTTCAGCGGAGAAAATTATCTTCGTTTTTGAAAGATGTTTCCACGTCCCATTCCACGTCCTCTTCCTCTTGCAGCCACTGAAAGGGAAGAAGAGAAAACAGGAGGCCAGGTCAGCGTGGTCAGTGAATGCTCATAGCACAGAGTAGCCAGGGCCTAGGACACCAGTTAGAAGGGTTCTGAAGGGTTACCTGGTCCAACATCACCCTGGCCATGGCATTTCCGACACCCCCCGCCTTTTTGAGACAGACTCCCACTCTGTCGCCCAGGCTGGAGTGCAGTAGCATGATCTTGGCTCACTGAAACCTCTACCTCCCAGGATCAGGTGATTCTTGTGTCTCAGCCTCCTGAGTAGCTGGGGACTACAGGCGTGAGCCACAACACCTAGCTAATTTCCTGTATTTTTAGTAGAGACAGGGTTTCACCATGTTGGCCAGGCTGCTATCGAACTCCTGACCTCAGGTGATACGCCCACCTCGGCCTCCCAAAGTGTCAGGATTGCAGACGTGAGCCACCACACCCGGCTGACAGCCACTGCATTTCAGAGCGGGGATGGAGGCAGAGGGGCAGGGGCTGGGGACTGGCATCAGAGCAGGAGGTAGTACCACACTCTTGCCTTCCAGTCCCACACTGCTCTCTCCAAGAGGCTGGGAGGTAGCATGCTGAGGGCAAAGAAGGTGGTCTGAGAGCTACAGAAGAGAAATCCCTGGGGCTGGCCTTGGCTGAGCTAAAAAACATAGATGTACTGAATTCATTTTTTCAATTCTGAAACAAATATACTTAAGTGTTAACATGTGTTAGATCTGGGAGAAGGGTTATTTTTTGTATTTTTTTCTGAGAAAAGAATTATTTCAGGCTAGGTACAGTGGCTCATGTCTGTAACCCCAGGACTTTGCGAGGCCAAGGCAGGCAGATCACTTGAGGTCAGAAGTTCGAGACCAGACTGGCCAACTTGGCAAAACCCATCTCTACTGAACACACAAAAATTAGCTGCACGTGGTGGTATGCGCCTGTAATCCCAGTTACCTGGGAGGCTGAGGCAAGAGAATCACTTGAACCTAGGAGTCGGAAGAGGTCTCAGTGAGCTGAGATCGAGCCACCACACTGCAGCCTGGGCGATGGAGACTGAGTCTCAAAAAAAAAAAAAAAAAAATTCACAGTAGCAAAAAGAAAACACTCTCCATATCAACAGCATGATAAGACTGTTGTTCTCCTCTGTAAACCCAGGGGTTCTAGGAGAAGCCAGGGTTTGAAGGACAGATAAAATTTTTTTTTTTTTTTTTTTTTGAGATGGAGTCTAGCTCTGTCACTCAGGCTGGAGTGCACTAGCATAATCTTGCCTCACTGCCACCTCCACCTCCCGGGTTCAAGCGATTCTCCTGCCTCAGCCTCCCGAGTAGCTGGGACTACTGGGACCCACCACCACGCCCGGCTAATTTTTGTATTTTTAGTAAAGACAGGGTTTCACTGTGTTGGCCAGGCTGGTCTCAAACTTCTGACTTCATGATCTGCCCACCTCAGCCTCCCAAATGCTGGGATTACAGGCATGAGCCACTGTGCCCGGCCCCTCACACTATTTTATCTTTAAACTCGAGCTCTCATCCATGGTTCCCGGCTCATAACTCCTATAGTCCTCGTGATAGTCTTTTGTTACAACGTTGGGGCACTTTAGGCCTCAGAAGCAGGACTCGGGGGACAGAATCTCTCTCTTGAAATTTCTCCTGCCCCCCTTTCACCTGCCCAAGGCCAGACCCTAATCTGAGTGTGGGTCATAAGACCTCACCCCAGAGAAAGCTCCTGCCCTATACCCTGGAGGAACAGATGCTGCACAGAGAGGCCAAAAAGAGTCTGGACAGGCCTTGCGGGGTCTCCCCACCCCGTCTCTTAGTATTAGATCACACCCTTTTTGTCTAATGGCATTTCCACATGGTTGTCCATCCTTTAACCATGTCAATCCAATGAAGTCTCCATAAAAGGCCCAAGAGGACAGGGTTAGGGGAGCTTCAGGACAGCTGATCATGCGCAGCCTGACAGGAAGGTGAACAAGAACTCATCCATGTGCCGGGAAGAAACTCCATGGGGATAGAAGCTCTTGTGCTTGGGACCCTTCCAGATCTCACCCTACGCATCTCTTCATGCGGCTGTTTACTTGTAGCCTATAAAATATCCTTTGTTATAAACCAGTAAACTTAAGTATGTGATTCCCGAATTGTGTGAGCTACTCCAGCAATTAATCGAACCCAAGGAGGGAGAAGTGAGAACCCTGACTGAAGCTATTCAGATGTTCTGGAGGCCTGTGCTTATGAATAATAGTGGGGGGTGCAGGCGCAGTCTTGTGGGACTGAGCCCTCAACCTGTGGTTTTTCAGGCTATCTCCAGGTAGACAGTGTCAGAACTGAAGGACACCCAGCTGGTGTCTACTGTGGAACTGACTGCTTGCTTGGTCACAGAAGTCTTCTTTGTTGATGGTTGTGTTGTGAGAGGAGAGGAAAAACACAGTTTGACTTTTTTCCTCCCACATACATAAAACATGTATAGCAGCTACAGATACCAATGCCTTCCCTGGCTGCAAACCTTTTTTATCAACACTAAGACAGTTTCCAAGGGCCGCAATTACTTTGTGGCCTAATCTAATCAACATGACAGAACTTTTCATGAACCTAATATAAAACCAAATTAGGCTAACCAAGAAGCAAGGCCAGACTAGCGGAATGGGAAAAGGACAGTCCCACTTTTGGAATGTACTAAAAGGCGGCTTTATTTCTGAAAACGGAGCTCCACTATCAGATCTCCCTAACTACATGCAGGGTGTCCATCCATAAGACCCAGTTTTGCCAGGAAATGCGGCTGTCACACTCCACGAGTCAGCTCATGTGCTCCGGATTGTGTGCTCGGCAAACTAGACGAGGGCAAGCTGTCCCACACCTCTCACACAGAACTTCTAGAAAGAAGGGCCTCTCTGGGTGTGGTGGTTCACACTGGTAATCCCAGCCCTTTAGGAGGCTGAGGCAGGTAGATCATGTGAGGTCAGGAGTTCGAGACCAGCCTGACCAACATGGTGAAATCCCATCTCTACTAAAAATACAAAAATAAATAAATAAAATAAATTAAAAATAATTAGCTGGGCATGGCAGTGCACACCTGTAATCTCAGCTACTTCAAAGGCGGAGGCAGGAGAACTGCTTGAACCTGGGAGGCAGAAGCTGCAGTGAGCTGAGATCACGCCACCACACTCCAGCCTGGGTGATAAAGCAAGACTCTGTCTCAAAAAAATAAAATAAAAAAAGGTCCTCCTAGAAATTTATTATAGGAGATTCATCAACCCTTTCACTTAAGACAGTATTCCAGATGCAGCAAGACAGAGAAGGCCAGGCAAAGCCTCATGGCCCCACAGGATCTCTCCATGCTGCAAGGGGAAGGGGTGGCAGTGGATGTGGAGAGAGCAGAGGTCAAGCCCTCTCTGTTCCCAGGCAGTAAGAGGGCCCCTTTCTACAAGACACAAGACAAACCTGTATTTTAAAACCTGTGCATGAAGAGCACCTACCTTGGGCCTTGAGAATAGCAGCTTTTCCTCGGCCAGCCCCTGAGCCTTGGTTTTTATTTTTCATGCTCTTTAACATTGGTGCATTCTTCAGCATGTCAGGCAAAATCAGAAAGCGGATTTTGCTGCCACGGATGTATACCTGCTCCAGCTGTGCCACTCGGCCATCTCTGTATGTGACTGTGATGTTGGACATCTAGAAGGAAATCAGTGGCTAATCAATTAACAGTCAACAGCACCAGTGGTGGGGAGGGCCTTGACTGGTGGGAGGCGGAAGTCCAGAAAAGCAGACTGACATTGTGAGAAAGCTGGTGAATTACACAGCAATCATCAGTACTAACTATGTACACTAGGGACTGCACTGAGCACTTTACCTAAACAGTTCTCACAACACCTCCAGCGTGGGTATGAGCGCTCCCATTTTTTTTGAGACGGAGTTTCGCTCTTGTTGCCCAGGTTGGAGTGCAATGACGCGGTCTCGGCTCACTACAACCTCTGCCTCCCAGGTTCAAGCGATTCTCTTGCTTCAGCCTCCCGAGTAGCTGGGATTACAGGCATGCGTCACCATGTCCGGCTAATTTTGTATTTTTAGTAGAGGCGGGTTTCAACAGGTTGGTCAGGCTCGTCTCGAACTCCTGACCTCAGGTGATCTGCCCGCCTCGGCCTCCCAAAGTGTTAGGATTACAGGCGTGAGCCACTGTGCCCAGCCGAGTGCTCCCATTTTTACAGGTTAAAAAAACCAAAGCAGTTATCCAAGGTCAAACAGCAGAAATGCAGGGAACTCCAGATTCGAACCAGCTGGCCTAGCTTCAGAGCCCTGGCTGTGCAGCAAAGATGTGAAGAGCTCTTGAAGGTGCTAAACTCTAACTAAAACAGCTTCAAACTGCTGGTCCAAACTGTCTTCCCCTGCATTGCCTGGCACTCAGATTTCAAAGGCATCATGAAGGTCACGAGTATATACCAGATGTGGTTCTGACCCTCCAGAGTGCATACTCTAGAATGTGAGACAGAACCCTATAGCTTGGGTGACTAGGGACTGAGAAATGGAGGTGGTACCACAGGGCCTACACAAAGGGCCTGAAATTACTGGAGGGGTATGAGGCAACAGCTTGCACAAGGAAAAGAGCAGGCACTGGACAGGGTCATTACTTCAGATAAGAGTCAAGTTTGTCAATAGAGGAAAGATCAATAGGGTTAAGGCAGCACTTAGGAAAGATAAATGTGTCAACAAGGATAGACGGTAGGATGGACAAATGAGGAGCCTGAAGGTGAGACCAGCTTGGCATGGGAGGGTGATACCAATCTGCCAGCATCAACCTCAACAAGTACCACGTTTACAGAAAAAGCAGCTCACTGTATAAACCTTCTAAAGGGAGAGGACTATAATTTATTCAGAATGGGTCAGCCCATGTTGTAGAGAGATGGGCTGTCTCCCAGATTTCTGTCTAGCTAGATGCCATCTTATACTCATTCATTCTTTTCCTCAAGTGCTAACAGGCCACCCAGCCTCTGCTTGAACACTCAGCGAGAAAAGAACAACTATGGGCCGGGTGTGGTGGCTCATGTCTGTAATATCAACACTTTGGGAGGTCAAGGTGGGAGGATCACTTGAGCCCAGGAGTTTTGAGACCAGCCTGGGCAACACAGTGAGACCTCATCTGTACAAAAATTAGCTGGGTGTGGTGGCACGTGCCTGTAGTCCAGCTACTCGGGAAGCTGAGGTGAAAGGATCACTTGGTTCTGGGAGGTTGAGGCTGCAGGGAACTGTGATGGAGCCACTGCACCCCAGCCTGGGCCACAGAGCAAGATTCTCTCAAAAAGCAAACAAACATAACTATGCTCTGGGGCCACCCCTGTGGTATATGAGCAGTTTCTAGAGGAATGGTTTCTAGAGCTTCCACCCACTATCCCTGTTCTACCTTCAGAGGCACCAGGGCTCCAGTTTCCCATAAATCTTCTGCTCTAGGCTCCTCACTCCCAGCCTGTTATCAAATTTTCATCCAGTTCCCAAGTCCTTACCAATCCTTTTCTTCCCCTGAAGAATACCATAACCTCTAGTGCCACAAATGAACACCAGGTATGGTTAGACTACCCAAGAGAGAAACTGGATACAACTCAGGCTCACCTGAATCTGCTGACAATTGAAATGTGTTTTGGGGCTGGGTGCGGGGGTTCATGCCTATAATCCCAGCACTTTGGGAGGCCAAGGTGGGTGGATCACCTGAGGTCAGGAGTTTAAGACCAGTCTGGCAAACATGGTGAAACCCCATCTCTACTAAAAATACAAAAATTAGCTCGGTATGGTGGCAAACACCTACTTGGGAGGCTGAGGCAGGAGAAAATCACTTGAACCCAGGAGGTACAGGTTGCAGTGAGCTAAGATCACACCACTGTATTCCAGCCTGGGCAACAGAGCGAGACTCCGTCTCAAAAAAAAAAAAAAAACAGGTGTTTTGGAGACTGTGCCACACTCATGACTCTGTAAAATAGACCTAAAGACCTATAGGTGAGATCCAGCTCTGCCATTTGTCAGAAGTGTAACCCCAGATACATCTCCAGGCTTCTCTGAGCCTCCGTTCCCTCACCTACAAAGCTGAGGAAAATACAAGACGACAAAGCCAACATTTACTGAACACTTATTAGACATCAAGTGCTGGCCCAGGTGATTTCCCCACAGCAGCTCATGTCACCCCACAAAATCCTACAAGGTAAAGAGATGAAGTGACATAGCCATTCAGAGGCAGATCTGTCCCCAGAAATCCATGCCCTTTCCCCCTATTCTCCTGCTTGAGGTCACACCATGCTTACATGGCCTGGCTGGAGTTTGAACCCAGTTCTGTCTAACTCACACTCTTAACCACTGCATCTGATCACACCTCCTGAAATTGTTAAAAAGTAAACTAGGCCAGGCGCAATGGTTCATGCCTGTAATCCCAGCACTTTCGGAGGCCAAGGTGGGAGGACTGCTTGAGGTCAGGAGTTTGAGACCAGCCTGGGAAACATAGCAAGAACCCATCTCTACAAAAATTTTTAACAATTAGCCAGGTGTGGTGGTGCATGCCTGCAGTCCCAGCTACTTGGGAGGCTGAGGTGGGAGGATGGCTGGAGCCCAGGAGTTCAAGGGTACAGTGAGCTATGATTACAATACTGCATTCCAGCCTGGGCAACAGAGTAAGACCCTGTCAAAAAACAAACAAACAAACCAAAGTAAACAAGCTAAAGTATGTCTAAATGCTGTCTCTATTGCCTAACACACAATAGAGACTCAGTAAATGCTAAATCTGATTGACAGTTAAAATGTGTTTTGGGAGTTGTGCCACTGCTAAGCCATACTCCCTCCAGCACATAGGGGCACATCTCACTCCTTTCCTGACAGAAGCCGTTGCATAAGTCCAACAAGACTTAATCTAGGCATTTCCATAAATGAACTATGTCCTGGCTGAAGCAGGAGAGTCCAGTGTCATCTGACTCCTATTTTAACCCTAACAATCAGACTCACTACTGCTCTCGCTTTCCCTGCAGCAATGGCTGAGAACAGCTTGCTGTGGACAAAACCCCACAGTCGGCCAGGCACGGTGGCTCACGCCTGTAATCCCAGCACTTTGGGAGGCCGAGGCGGGCGGATCACAAGGTCAGGAGATCAAGACCACGGTGAAACCCCGTCTCTACTAAAAATTACAAAAAATAAGCCGGGCGCGGTTGTGGGTGCCTGTAGTCCCAGCTACTCGGGAGGCTGAGGCAGGAGAATGGCGTGAACCCGGGAGGCGGAGCTTGCAGTGAGCCGAGATCGCACCACTGCACTCCAGCCTGGGCGACAGAGCGAGACTCCGTCTCAAAAAAAAAAAAAAACCCCACAGTCTAACGACACACATGCCTGCTAGAGCTTGCTAATAAGCCTGAGCTGTGTTTGTATGAGAAGCCAAAGGCAGCAACTTTTGAATGAACCAGATCTTAATCAAATCCAGGCAGGAAAACCCAGTTTAATCAACTTTCCTCAACAGCCACAATGAAACACAGATGGTATAAGCCAGGTACTCAACTGAAATGACATCCTGAGTGGGAGAGAGAGAGAGAATTTTTGTAGCACAAAGTGATGGGACTTTCTTAGATACCTAGGGCCAAGATGGAGAAAGTTAGCTCCAGGACTGTGAAGGTGCGTTGGGGTGTCTCAGGCATGTCAATACACCAGAAATGCATTCTTTAGCACAATTTCACACATAAACAAAGGCAGAGGCACTTGGTTGCCACTGCTATAATAGGAATACCAACCGATGCCATCTACCTATCTTTGTTCTTAGGAAATACAAAAGTATTATGGGGTAGAGGAGTATGATGAATGCAATCCACTCACAAACAGTACAGGGAGAAAAGTATATGATAAGTTTAAAAAACTGGTTTTCCTTCAACCTAGAGGGCTAGGTGTCTAAAGAAATTCAACCACATTGAATTCAGAGATTTCAAAAACTTTCCTAGCAATAGTTATGGGCAATTTTCTGATCCAATCATGTGAGAGCTTCTTTCGGGTTCTCATTTTTATACAGTGACACAATACTATATTCCATACAGAGACCATTTTTCCAAAGACGGCTATTATGCCACAGCCAAGAAAACAGATTTCAAACAGTCCCATCAGCGATTGGGTGGTCATGTCAAAGCCCCAAAAGCACAACGTCTGCCTGTGCAGAGTTCTGCACCACATTCGCCCATCAAAACTTCTAAGAATTGGCCGGGCGCGGTGGCTCAAGCCTGTAATCCCAGCACTCTGGGAGGCCGAGGCGGGCGGATCACGAGGTCAGGAGATCGAGACCATCCTGGCTAACACGGTGAAACCCCGTCTCTACTAAAAAAAAAAAAATACAAAAAAAAACTAGCCGGGCGAGGTGGCGGGCGCCTGTAGTCCCAGCTATTCGGGAGGCTGAGGCAGGAGAATGGCGTAAACCCGGGAGGCGGAGCTTGCAGTGAGCTGAGATCCGGCCACTGCACTCCAGCCCGGGCGACAGAGCGAGACTCCGTCTCAAAAAAAAAAAAAAAAAAAAACTTCTAAGAATTAAGTCACATTGAATGTAGTGAAATGGGTTTGACCATTACTCTCTGTATTTGCTTGTATCATTTATAATTTGGTTCCATTTTTATAAAATTGGGGACATATTTTGGAGTCTTGTTATTTTTCTCACTTACGCCAACAGTATTTTGACAGACATGCCATATCCTGCAGCACTGGTGACCAGTGCTTGGCTTGCAGCTTGTTGGAACGAGGAGAACAAAAGCTCCCTGCCTTCCCAGCTTAACCTCAGATGCACACCCTATGACCATTTCAGGGACCTCATCCTGAGTTTCATATTACATATTTCCTTTTCTTCCTTAAAAAAAAAAAAATTATATATATGAGACAGGGTCTCACTATGTTGCCCAGGCTGGTCCCGAACTCTTGGGCTCAAGTGATCCTCCTGGCCCAGCCTCCCAAAGTGCTGGGGTTACAGGCATGAGCCAATACGCCTGGCCATATTTTACATTTTCAAATGTCAAAAACAGTGCTAAGATAACAGGATACCTTAAAACTACTTGAGGGACCATAAAAGACAGTATATTTTGTACAGGGATGTTGTCGAGGATATCATGTAATAGTGTCTCCTGTATCTGACTGCCAGGGAAATCCACACGATTGCTATTTTAACTTAAGAACACTGGCCGGGCACGGTGGCTCACACCTGTAATCCCAGCACTTTGGGATGCCGAGGCGGGTGGATCACGAGGTCAGGAGATTGAGACCATCCTGGCTAACACAGTGAAACCCTGTCTCTACTAAAAAAATCAAAAAAAAAAAATTAGCCGGACGTGGTGGCGGGCACCTGTAGTCCCAGCTACTCAGGGGGCAGAGGCAGGACAATGGCATGAACCTGGGAGGCAGAGCTTGCAGTCAGCTGAGATTGCACCACTGCACTCCAGCCTGGGCAACAGTCCATCTCAAAAACAAAAACAAAAAAGAATGCTACGCTTTTTGGAACTGATGATCTTCCCTGCTTAAGCTTACACTGGAATGTAACTTGATTCAATGTACAGGGATTCAGGTTTACATTTCTGGATACTGACTGCTTGGCTTCATTTTATGTTCTACCCCAGCTTACCTGCACCATGATCTAAATATCTACTTTTATCCTGACATAAATTTTTTTAGAGATAGGGTCTTGCTCTGTCACCCAGGCTGGAGTGCAGTGGTGCAACCAGAGCTTACTGCAGCCTGAACTGCTGGGTGGACTCAAGTGATCCTTTTTGCCTCAGTCTATGGACTAGCTGGACTATAGGCATAAGCCATCACATCCAGATTATTTATTTGTTTATTTATTATTTTTGGAGACAGAGTCTCACTCTGTCACCCAGGCTGGAGTGCAGTGGCACGATTAGTTGGGACTACAGGTGCCCACCACCACACCTGGCTCCTTTTTTTGTATTTTTTTTTAATAGAGACGAGGTTTCACTGTGTTAGCCAGGATGGTCTCGATCTCCTGACCTTGTGATCCGCCCGCCTTGGCCTCCCAAAGTGCTGGGATTACAGGCGTGAGCCACCGCGCCCGGCCCCACATCCAGATAATTTTTAAACCTTTTTTGCTTTTTGGAAGAGACAGGGTCTAACTATTTCTGAAAGGGGACAGAATAAAAAGTAAATACTAAAACCCCAAAACAGGGCAGGTGTGGCTCAGGCCTGTAATTCCAATACTTTAGGAGGCCAAGGTGGGAGGATGGCTTAAGTCCAGGAGTGCAAGACTAGCCTGAGCAACAAAGTGAGATCCTCTATTTATCTTTTCCAAATCTTTGTGGTGTGCGTTTGTGTGTGTGTGTGTGTGTGTGAGACCAGGTCTCACTCCGTCGCCCAGGATGGAGTACAGTGGCACCATCATAGCTCACTGCAGCCTTGACATCCTGGGCTCAAGTAATCCTCCCACCTCAGCCTCCACCTGAATGGCTCGGACTACAGGCGTGTGCCACCACACCCTTATTTTATTTTATTTTTTATTTTATATGTCATGTTATGTTATGTATGTTATTTATGTTATGTTATGTTATGTCATGTTAGAGACAAGGTCTTGTCATGTTGCCCAGGTTGATCTTGAACTCCTGGGCTCAAGTGATCCTCCTGCCTCAGCTTCTCAAAGTATTGGGATTATAGGAGTAGCCACCACATTTGGTCCCACTCCACTTTTATAACAGAAAATGTTATTGAAGAAGCAAGGGAAAGTGCTAAGAGGATGTTCTCATTCCCAAAAGGCAGAATGATTGGATCTGGGAAGGACAGACAGTACGGGGCACTGCAGGAGCCATAAGTCTCACAGCCTGAGATATGCTGAACAAACTAAACTGTGCTCAGTGTTCATCCACTGCCAGCTTTAGCTACACCACAGTCTGCTGGCTCTTATTCAATGTGCCTAGGTTTTGGTAGATCCAGTGAAGCCTCTACATCCTGTTATGGGCTAAAAAAATCCATTGTTGAAGTCCTAATACCCAGCACCTCAGAATGTGATCATATTTAGAGACAAAAAATCTTTACAGGCCAGATGTGGTGGCTCATGCCTGTAATTCCAGCAGTGTGAGAGACCAAGGGAGGAGGATCACTTGTGGCCAGGAGTTTGAAACCGGCCTGAAAAACATATCAAGACTCCATCTCTACAAAGAAATTTAAAAATTAGCTAGGTGTGGTGGTGCACATTGGTAGTCCTGGATACTTAGAAGGCTGAAGTGAATAGATCTCTTGAGCCCAGAAGTGCAAGGCTGCCATGAGTTATGATCAAACCACTGCACCCCAGCCTGGTCAACAGAGCCAAGGCTTAATCTCCAAAGAAGAAAAAGAAAAAGAAGAAAAGAAAAGAAAAGAAAAAAGAAAAGAAAAGAAAAGAAAAGAAAAGAAAAGAAAAGAAAAGAAAAGAAAAGAAAAGAAAAGAAAAAAGGCTGGGTGCAGTGGCTCACGCCTGTAATCCTAGCACTTTGGGAGGCCAAGGTGGGCAGACTGCCTGAGCTCAGGAGTTAGAGACCAGCCTGGGCAACATGATGAGACTCCGTCTGTATTAAAAATACAAAAAAATATTAAAATTAGTGGGGTATGGCAGCCCATGCCTGTAATCCCAGCTACTTGGGAGGCTGAGGCAAGAGAATTGCTTGAACCCAGGAAGGTGGAGGTTGTAGTGCACTGAGATCGTGCCACTGCACTCCTGCCTGGACGACAGAGCAAGATTCTGTCTCAAAAGAAAAGAAAAAAAAAAAAAAAGGGCTGGGCGCAGTGGCTCACGCCTGTAATCCTAGCACTTGGGAGGCTGAGGCGGGTGGATTGCCTGAGCTCAGGAGTTCGAGACCAGCTTGGGCAACACAGAGAAACCCTATCTCTACTAAAAATACAAAAAATTAGCCGGGCATAGTCCCAGCTACTTGGGAGGCTGAGGCATGAGAACTGCTTGAACCCGGGAGGCAGAGGTTGCAGTGAGTTGAGATTGTGCCACTGCACTCCAGCCTGGACAACAGAGTGAGACTCTGTCTCACAAAAAAAAAAAAAAAAAAAAAAAAAAAGGCAAGCCGGGCATGGTGGCTCACATCTGTAGTCCCAGCACTTTGGGAGGCTGAGACAAGTGGACCACAAGGTCAGGAGTTCGAGACCAGCCTGGCCAATATGGTGAAACCCGTCTCTACTAAAAATACAAAAATTAGCTGACATGGTGGCAGGTGCCTGTAGTCTCAGCTACTTGGGAGGCTGAGGCAGGAGAATCGCTTGAACCTGGAAGGCGGAGGTTGCAGTGAGCCAAGATCGCGCCACTGCACTCCAGCCAGGGCGACAGAGCAAGGCTCCATCTCAAAAAAAAAAAAAAAAAAAAAACTTTATTAAAAAAAAAACTTTATGTTAAGAAAAGTCATTAGAGTGGGCCCTATTTCTACATGCCTGGTATCCTTATAAGAAGAGATCTAGACAGAAACACTACAGAGTGAAGACCAAGTGAAGACACAGGGAGAAGAGAGCCATCTATAAGTAAGGAGAGAGGCCTGGAACAGATCCTTCCTTCACATCCCTCAGAAGAAATCAGCCTTGCCAACACCTTGATCTCAGACTTCCAGCCTTCAGATCTAGGAGAAAACAAATTTGTGTTGTCTAAGCTGCCCAATCTGTGAAACTTTGTTATTGGCAGCACTAGCATACAAATACAAGCAGGGAGGCAGGTGGCTGCCCCCCCACCATTGGTCAGGCATGTGACATGCATCTACTCATTTCTTCTGCACTATGGTTCCTTCTGAAGCCAAGGAGCTATTTTTATCCCTGACTTAGAAGAGGGACCAGAGGACGAAGGAGGTCCAAAGCTCACCCCAAGTCACCCTAGGTGGCAGGCTGCAAGCTGATTCCAGGTCTGTCTGACTCCAAGTTCTGTGCACTTTGTGTCACGTGGACTGCATCTCTGAATGGCCACCGAGGTTATCTGGTTAGACACCTTCATGTTATGGATGGGATGACAAAGGCCCTGGAAACCCAGCAGGTTGTCCAAATACATATAGCTAGATGACAAACCCATTAAGATTCACTAACCCAAGTCCTGCATTCTCCTCACCAAATTAAAGTACCTTAAAGTGGATGAGCATGCCTTAAGCCAGAGGTCTGGATATATGAAAGAGAGATGATAAACCTATCTACTGTCAATAGATAAACTGATCTATTGACAATGATGCAATAAACCTGAGTCACCAGAGGTCTACTTCTCTGCATCCAGGGAACTGACCAAGCTTGTCAACCTCGCAGGAAGATGATAGACGCTCAAAGCTACAGAAAAATCACAAATAAATGAATGGCGCAAACCAATAGATGGTCAGGATACCTGACCGTGGTGTAAGACGCTTTACCTCTCTGACCTTCTCATCTGGAAAAAAGCAGTAAACACCATACGTTGAACACTTACATTATGTGAGGCACCGAGCAGCTATTGCACACATATAGCTCATCTGATCTTTGTAAAAGTCCTGGGGGTGTGGATATTATCCCTGTGGCAGTCTTAAGGGTGTGCTGCTCAGATCTCCCTCCAAAAGAAAACAGGCTATGAGGAGTGAAGGCAGCCGACAATCTCCATCTTTGCAGTCCACCATGGCATTCAACTTGGGGAGAGAGGCTGTCTCCCCAGGCTGCCAGCCAATGGAATGAACACACCAGGGGTGCCAGTCTGCCCATTTCTGCCCCATGTTAGACTCTTCTAATGAGCAATCACTGCCTTGCTGAGACTTCCTCAAAACTACACTGTAGTCTAAGGTTCTTCCTGCTCAATCCTCCTTCTTTCCCCTCTCGTTTCACCAGTCAGACCAGCATCACGGACTGAAAATTTCCCTGCCTACTACTGTTTCCTTGTTCCTTTATCCTTTATTGTCATTTCCCCCAATAAATACCTTGCATAATTCTGTCTTGGCATCTACATCAAAGAACCCAAAATAATAACACTCCCGTTTTACAGATGAGAAAACTGAGTGATTAATACATCTAAGGTCATATAATTAGGAATCAAACCCACATCTCTCTCTGACTCCCAAGTCCAAGTTCTTAACCAATGGTTTAAAGAACAAAGAAAGTGTGAAGATACAACTGAAAAACAATGCTATAAAAATTCAGATGACTATGCAAAAGGCAAAGCTGCGCCATGAGAAGGACACCGTATCAAGAAACTACTCCATTATTTACTATCAGAGTGATGAGTCCTTTAATCTCATTCTCCCTATTTTATGGATGACAAGACTACCACCAAACCTGCTTACCTCACAAGGTAGTTGCAATAATCAAATGAGACTCCTCCTCCAAGAGAAAAGGGAAACAAACACAGTATGTGAGAAGATTCTCCTAACTGCAAAGCAAGTGGAGGCAAATGGATAATGGCTCTGAACCTGAAGGATTCTACTGAAGGAAGTAGCACTTCTCCCAAACAGGTCCCCAAATTTGGGGATGGAAAAAACAAAAAAGGCGAAGTAAAATATTCCAAATCTCCAAATGGCTTTTCTGCCTCAAGACTATGTGTTTTGTTCATGCCCACATCCCCAGAGCCTATAACAGCACCTGACTGGTATGTGTTAGGCACTCAGGAAATCACTGCTGAATGAGAACAATTTACAGAAGACCCCCAACCCACACCTTTCTGTCCTTCAAGACACAGGGCCATTCCTCCCACACAGCCTCACATGCAAAGCAGAATACCTGGCAGTTCATGTTGTCCTCTGCTTCAATGAGCTTCCCCCGATATACCTCACCGGTGTTCGTCTCACATGTCACAATGTGGCCCTCGGCCTCGTGCAGCACTTTAATTGGCACACCAATAGACATCTTGGCAGGAAGAGAGCTCTACAGTGAAAGAGACAACAGTCAGTTCATCTTTCAGAGTCTGAGAAGGCATGCGGCACACGTCATGCCTCCTTCAAGGCCTGGCACTCCATAAAACTTAGCAAAAACGCCAAAGCTGCATTTTCTATCAAAGAAAAAGAAAAAAGAAAGCTCAGCTCCTGGCTTGGAGGAAACTCTCTGGCAAATATGTGCAAGATGTCGGGTGAGGAGGAATGGTGGGGTGGACAGAAGTAAAAATAGGAATGAAAAGAGAGCATCTCCCATCGACCATGTGTCCCTGCTACCCTATGTCCCTTAATCTTCAGCTAAAGGACCATTAGCGAATACTGTGTGTGTAGGGGAGGGGGATTGGAATGTTAATCTGTTGCACTGTTATTTGTCAACCCTTAATTGTAGATTATTACATTTTGAGAATCATAACACAGGCCTGAGCTGTCCAATACAGTAGCTCATGTCCACATGTAGCTATTTAAATTAAACTTAACTAAAACACAATAGAATTAAAATAAAAAACCCAGTCCCTCAATCCCAGTGGCCATATTCCAAGTGCTCAACAGCTACATGTAGCTGGTGGCTACCCTACGGGAGCAGATACAGACCTAAGGACCATGCATATCTAGGAGAGGAGACTGTACTTTTAATGCAGCTCTTTAACCCTTCCCTTACTTTACCATCAAGGATATTGAGAAAATATCAAAGTGACAACGTGCTATATGCAGGAAATGCCCGTCATGGAGGAAAATAAGGGAAAGCACCTGATTTGACCTAATTAAAAGCATCAAGTAGTGAACTTTTTATTGACATGAGCGACGACTCAAAGTTGGAACCTAAGTGCACCTAAGACAGGAGAACATGAGGTTGAAAAGACAGGCTCCTTTGGTGAGGATCCCTGGCTTTCAGCCTTAGGAGCCTAGATTTTTTTTTTTTTTTTTTTTTTTTTTTTTTTTTTTTTTTTTTTTTTTTTTTTGAGACAGAGTCTTGGTCTGTCGCCCAGGCTGGAGTGCAGTGGCCGGATCTCAGCTCACTGCAAGCGCCGCCTCCCGGGTTCCCGCCATTCTCCTGCCTCAGCCTCCCGAATAGCTGGGACTACAGGCGCCCGCCACCTCGCCCGGCTAGTTTTTTGTATTTTTTTAGTAGAGACGGGGTTTCACCGTGTTAGCCAGGATGGTCTCGATCTCCTGACCTCGTGATCCGCCCGCCTCGGCCTCCCAAAGTGCTGGGATTACAGGCTTGAGCCACCGCGCCCGGCCAGGAGCCTAGATTTTATGCTGAAGATAGTGGGGAACCACTGCAAAATTATAGGTAAAGAATGACACAATGAAAAGGTAGCAGCATTTATTTACAAAATGGATCTAACGTAAGGTTTAGAAGCAGAGAAACTTGTTAAAATTTCTGCAACAGTTAAAACTGCTGCAACAGTGTGGAAAGCATGACGGGACCACTGCCTGAAAGGGAGCTGGGGGCAGAGATGCAAAGAACTTTTTAAAAAATGACCGGCTGGGCGCGATGGCTCACGCCCGTAGTCCCAACACTTTTGAAGGACGAAGCCGGTGGATCCCTTGAGCCCAGGAGTTCGAGACCAGCCAGGGTAACATGGTGAAACCGTCTCTACTTTAAAAAAAAAAAAAAAAAAAAAAAAAAAAAAACCCTCATAGGATTTGACTTCAAGATTCAAAAAACTCATAGGAAATGACTTCAAGATTACTGCCTGGAAACTTTGAAAAACACTCACCTGGAGAGATACAGAATGTAAGAAGCATGCACATTGAGGGGGCAGCTAATGAACTTACTTCCAGGCGCTAGTGAGGCGACGCTGATGTTTGGGTGGTCCAAACTTCCCGCTTTCTTCCCTCCCCGAATCCCGCAGAGTTCATGCATTGAGTCTTTCTCCAGCCCCCGGCCCCTCACAGGCACCTCGACCTCCCCTCGCCCGTCCCCAGCCTCACCGGTTCTGGCCTACTTTTCCTTCTCTTCGGTGCACGGCGAAAGCCGCTACGGCGAAGGCGTGAATCAAGAGAATGGCGGGCCCAGCTCCCAGAATTCCACTCGTTCCCAAAATGCTGCGCGCAGGGCCCGCCTCCTTCCTTTCCCCAGTGGTGAGAGCGGTGTCGCCTCCGCTTCCTCCTCACCCCGCGTGCCGGCTGGGAAACTAAGGCACCAGTACGATAGTTCCGGCACCGGAAAAGAGGGCCGAAGACTGAGCCCGGGGACCGCCGCAAACAACGACTCTTGGGGCCGGCAAAGAGCCAGAGAGGGTGCTTGCACTTCCAAGCACCCCACACCAAGGACAGGCTGGACGGCAAGGCGGAGACTCGGGGCCTGGGCCCTCAGACCGGGGGCAGCAGGAGGTTGGGCCAAGGGCCAGGACTTCCCCTCACAATTTAATTTTTTGATCCCAGCACCGCCAGGTAAGGGGCGCCCTGAGTGAGGCTACGTATCTCGTACGGATAAAGTTAGGTATAGAGTAGAGAGGAGGCCGGCTCAGGGTCATCCCTAAAGGCAGTTTAAGGAGAGTTGTTTGGAGCCTCCGGAATACACTGGGCTGGACCAGGGTTTACAGCTAAGACTGGCAAACGAGCGGGCCCCGGCAGAGGCGGGGCTTGCTGAAGGGAGGAGCCTCTGTTCACGAAATGCACGGGCTTTGGGGCGGGGCTCAAGGAAAGGGGCGGAGCTTCCGAGTCCGCGTCTTGTTGGGCTTCGCGGCTGCGCGAGGATTGGACGAGAGGGCTGGGCCACTCGACGCTGAGGCGGTGAATGGCCGGGGCAGATTTAAATCGGGAGGCTGGGGGCCTCTAGGATCAAAGTTTGGGGCGGGGCTTAGGGAAAGGGCGGGGCCTCCAGATTCGAGACCTGGAAGGGCTGGGGCGGGGCTTGGGGCGGCCCAGCCACCGCCTCCGGTTCTCCCCTCCGCAGCGGCGGCGGTGGCGGAGGAGGAACTCGACACGCACCGACCGCCCTACCGCCCCAGCCGAAGCGGAAGCTGTAGCCCGCTCTGGGCCGGGGCCATGGGCGCCCCGCGCCGCCCGGGTCATGAGGACGGAGGCGGAGGCAGCGGGGCCGCCGCTCGAGCCCGGTCAGTGCCTCTCTGTGGGCCCAGTCTTCACCCTAGGAACGAAGGGGACCCCGCCCTAGCGCGGGGCAGGGTCCAGCTGCGCGACCTTGGGCCGACTCCCGCCTCACCCCCACACCCGCCTCGCTCCAGTCAGTGGGGGTTTCCTGACACTGGCAGGATTGCGACCCTTGTCCGCATGGTGGGAGGGTCCGGGTAGAAGGGGCGCCACCTTCCCCAGAAGCGAAAAGTCCTACTGGAGCCGCCTTGGGAGCTCTCGTGCCTTGGGGAACCGTGGAGGACTGAGGCTGGGAAGGGCAGGAAACTGGCCGAGAGCACCGAGTAATGAAAGGGCCGGTGCTCTGGCCTCCCAGAGTCGGCGTTTTGTCTTGCTCCTGTTCTTCCCCCTCTGGTTCCCTCTGCCACGCGGTAGCCTGAGCCCCTTTGGGGCGGAGACTCGGACTGGTTTTCAATGTCTTGGCAGTTAGTTTGCTTGCCCAAGAGGTAGGGGAGGGGGAAGACGTGATTCCTGTCCTGCTGAAGGCGCAGGGTTGGTGAGGAACGGAGTGCTAGCTAGTAAACTCTCAAGTGAAGTGCCAACTGTGGGAGAGGTCAACAACATGTGGGACCCTGACCTTCAGGTGTCACTCCCAGGGAGTGTTTTCTTTTGTGTTTGCTGTGTGGAGTGGGGGGGGATTTACATCCCTCCTCCTCCAGTTGTCTAGCCCTGTGATCTGAGACAAGATAGTTGCCTTTCCTGAGCCTCAGAGGAGGAATGGCTTACATTCACAGGGAGCTTTCTATGAGGCAGGCAGGCGCTGTGCGCAGTTGTTTACATGCAGTGCCTCATTAATCCTGATAACGACCCAGTGAAGTAGGTGCCCACTGTGATTTGCACTTTTTCAGCTGACCAGACTGAGTCTGAGATGGGTTAAGTATTCAAGGCTAGCACATTACCTGCCTTCCTTAGTGACAACCACTAACTGAGGTCAGACCAGGGCCTTCCAGGCAGCCCCTTGGCTCCAGGCAGCAACATCTGGCTGTGACTTTGTGTTCAGAAGGCTAAAGCTGTTACGGGGACAAATGCCAAGGCCTCGCCTAACATTATCTCCCCCAACATGAGCATCTCTAGGTCCCATCTGCCCTTGCCAAGACTGGAGATGGCCCTATGGGGCCTGCCAGGCCTCAGGATCAAGGAGTTCTCAATTGCAGGGCAAGAGGAGGAGGGGCAGCTGAGTCTCTGAGAGAGAGCTGCTGTCCTGTGCCACATTTTACAGCTGGACACGGAAAGGCATGGACAGAGTCACAGCCTGGCAGAAGATGGCTCAGCTAGTCAGTGTCACAGCTCAAGCCACAGAGTAAGGAGGGAACCTCACACAGAAGGCTGTAGTCTGGACGCCTGGGGGAAGAGGGGTGCAGAGCAGTGAAGTGGCAAGTAGGCCTGGGCATCTCAAGGTATGAGGTCTTTTTGGAAAATGCCTTCCATTCCCCAAGCATATCTAAGTGCCTGCTCTGGGCTGAGGGCTGGAAGGAGGCAAATGCAACCTCGTCTCCATCTGCCACTGAAGAATTCTCATTTTGTGCGATAGAGGAAAGCAGAGCTCTCCCACTGCTCAGCATTTTATGAGTCCCTAGGGGTTAGGGCTTAGGTGGGTTTTTAGTCACCTTTGTGTCCCCAGAGCCTAGCAAACAGTGAGTGCTTAGTAAGTTCATTTCTTCTGACCTGGCACAGTAGTAGCTCACCCCTGTAATCCCAGGACTTTGAGAGGCCAAGGCAGGAGGATTGCTTGAGCCCAGGAGTTTGAGACCAACCTGGGCAGCATAATGGGACCCCATCTCTACAAAAAAAATTTAAAAATTATCTGGGTGTGGTAGTGTGTGCCCATAGTTCCAGCTACTCAGGTGGCTGAGGTCAGAGGATCCCTTGAGCCTGGGAGTTCAGGGCTGCAGTGAGCTCTGGTCACACCACTGCACTCCAGCCTGCGTGACAGAGTGAGACCCTGTTTCAAGTTCTTTTTTTTTTTTTTTTTTTTTTTTTAATGAGATGGAGTCTCGCTGTTGCCCAGGCTGGAGTGCAGTGGCGTAATCTTGGCTCACTGCAACCTCCACCTCCCGGGTTCAAGCACTTCTCCTGCCTCAGCCTCCCAAGTAGCTAGGATAACAGGCTCTGGCCATCACACCCGGCTAATGTTTGTATTTTTAGTAGAGACGGGGTTTCACTATGTTGGCCAGGCTGGTCTCAAACTTCTGACCTCAAGTGATCTGCCTGCCTTGGCCTCCCAACGTTCTGGGATTACAGGTGTGAGCCACCGTGCCTGGCCTAAAAAAGTTTATTTCTTCCAGCAAATATTTATTGAGTTACTACTAAACGTCCAACACCAGTGACTGAGAATAACAGGGAACAAGATTGGCAGGTTTCCTGCTGTCTCAGTTCATTTGTGCTTCTATAACAAAATAGTCAGGACTGGGTAATTTAGAAACGATAGAAATTTCTTTTTTTCTTTTTTGGAGATGGAGGTCTCACTATTTTGCTCAAACTGGTCTCAAACTCCTTGTCTCTTGTCTTGGCCTCGTGAGTAGTTGGGATTACAGGTGTATGCCACTGTGCCCAGCTCTAGAAATTTAATTCTTCACGGTTCTGGAGACTCCGAGGTCCAAGATGAAGGCGCTGGCAGGTTCTGTGTCTAGTAAAGGCCTGTTCCTTGTAGATGGTGACACCTGCGTGTCCTCAGTGGTGGAAGGAACAGAAAGGCCGTAAACACTGTACCTTTACATGACAGAAGAACAGAAGGGCAAAAAAAAAATGGCCCATGCTAGTTTCCTCCAGCCCTTTTATAGGCAGTAATTCACTGATGAGGGCAGAGCCTTTCTGACTTCCCAAAAGGCCACACTTACTTATGTATTTATTTATTTATTTATTTTTGGTTGTGGATATCTTCCACACCCATCTTTTCATACCACCACAATGGAGATTAAGTTTCAACATGAATTTTGGAGAGGATACCATAGCACCTGCCTTCAGGAAGCTTGCAGTCTAGAGACAGAGTGGCTTGATCTATTGCTACTTTTGCCAAGCACCGTGAAGGAAATGAACAGGATGCTGTGAAGGAGAGTCCCCTCGTTTCTCAAAGGCTTAGTTAGAAAAACCTCTAAGAAGAGATTTTGAGCTGGGACTTGAATGACTAGAAGGGACACAACTTTGAGAAGAGCAGCCAGGAGAGAGTTTCAGACAGAGGGAGCCTCACATGCCAATGCGTTGGGGGTAGAATGAAGCCTTAAGGAGTTCACAGGTTAACTAGACCACAGGTGAGGGCGGCCGGCCGAGATGAGGCTGGCGGGGCAGGTTAAGCAGGGCCCCACACACAGGGGAGTGAGGGGAACTGGGGCTGCCACAGCAGGAGGGCTCCTGGGGTGGCTCTGCACAGAGCTGGTCACATGGTCCAGGAGAGACCTGCCAGATGGGGAAATAATGTGGGCTGGGTTTTCACGTGCTGAACGAGTGTCATGAGTGAGTAACAGCAGAGATAAGTCTCCTCCTCTTTAGACTCTGAACTTTGTCCAGGTTCACGAGATGGCTACGGAGGAGGGTCCTGCATGCCACATGCCCAGTTGTCCCACCTCAGGGCTTTAGCACATGCTGTTCCCCCATCCCCTCTAAGGCACACCCCTACCGTTTCCCCCAACCTAGGCCTCTATTTTGTTATGTTTGCTTGTTTTTGCTGTCCATCAGGATAGTTAACTTTGTATCACTCACTGCTGTATCTCCAGTACACACACCAGGCACTTACTAGGCTTTGGGGAAATATTTGTCGACTGAATGACTGAATCAGACCAAAGTCCCCCCTCGTCTGCCCCCTGCCCGTTTAGGGATGGCCAGACTCATTCCAGCAAGAGGAAGTCAGCTGCCCAGCCCACAGCCAGCCAGCAGCGGCACAGTTGGGTCTGGAATGCTAGGTCAGGCTCTTTCTGCTCCACCTCACAGCCTGGCAAAGACAGACCGAGAGGTTGCCCAGGGTTGGTGGGGGGTGGAGCTCACAAGGATATTCCATATGCTGCACAGCTTACCTGACAGTTCCCTTCTCCTGGCCATGGTCTCACACCCTGGCGGTCCTGGGGTCTTTGGAGTCAAGCAAACCTCCAGGGGCCTCGTGAACTCAGATATACGTATCTGCTGAGTCCCTCCCATGTGCCATTCCTGGAATGAAAGCAGGAAACAAAACAGCCCCTGTTGACCAGGCGGGGTGGCTCACACCTGTAATCCCAGCACTTTGGGAGGCTGAGGTGGATTATCTGAGGTCAGGAGTTCGAGACCAGCCATGGACAACATGGTGAAACCCCATCTCTACTAAATTATAATAATCAGCTGGGCGTGGTGGCGCGCCTGTGGACTAAGGCTACTCTGAGGCAGGAGAATCACTTGCCACCTGGGAGGCAGAGGTTGCAGTGAGCCGAGATCATGCCATTGCACTCTAGCCTGGGCAACCGAGTGAGACCCCGTTGAAAAAAAACGACCCTGTCCCTCCTCCTCAGAGTTCCCACCAAAAGAAGGCCTCTGAGTAGGCATGGGGGCAGTGACTGCACATGTGGGTCACTGGGCCCAAGAGGGGCAGCACTGGAGAAGTGATATCCAAGGGCAGGAGTTAGGCACCCAGGAAGCCAGGTATGTCCAGGCAGAGGGACCAGGTGTGCAAAGGCCCCTGGGGTGTGAGGGATTATGACAAGCAAAGGCAAGGGTGCAGAGGGTGCTAGGGCAGCAGCCATGGAGGTGTTGTCTTAAGAAATGTGGGACCCAGCTCACTGGAGGATTTTCAGTAGGGCTGACCTCTCTGGCCAGTGTTTTGGGGAGATCACTGCTACTGTAGGAGCCTGGATTTAAGGGGGTTGCTGAAGGATTGTGGGAAGGTCCCTGAGCAGCCCCTGCAGGGTCTAGGCAGGAGGCAGTGACACTGTCTCCCATGAGGGTGGCAGTGGTGGGCTCTGCGCTGAGGGTCTGTGACTTCCCTCTGTTTCTGCACAGGGGACTTTGTGCAGCTGCCTGTGCCAGTCATCCAGCAGCTCTACCACTGGGACTGTGGCCTGGCCTGCTCCAGGATGGTGCTGCGGTGAGTGGGGCCAGGGCTGGGGGCTCCCCATCTACATCTCCTGCTCTGGCTTGGGAGAGACCTGGGTGGGATCCATTGTCCCTGTAACTGTCTTTGGTTGGGACTTGCAGGAGGCCAAGCTTCTACCTGGTCCTAGTCCCATCTGCAAAAGCGAGCAAGGGGTGGACCAGGCCTTCCAGGTCTCCATCATAGTAATGCCTGGGGGCTTGGGGTGGCCAGGAAGTCCCAGGTGTCCAGGCCTGTCCCACAAGGCCGCTCTGTGACTGGGACAGGAGGCCCTCCACCCCCGGCCTCTGGCTCCTGGGAGACTGGGGTGTTGGCCGTTAAGCGGAAGCTGTGTGAATATCCCAGAAATCTGGACAGTGAGAGCCAAGAGGGACTGTAGCCGTCACCTTGTACAAGAGTTTATCATTTGGCTTCTTGGAACCCCAGGGCAGCTGTACCTTCATCTGTTTTACATCCTGGAAATCCCAGCCACATTCAATAAAAGGGTTCTGTGCCTAAAACTTTGAAAACCACTGATGTGATCCAGGGACCTCATCTTAGAGATGAAGCTAAAGAGGTCAGAGAAGACACGACTTGCCCAAGGTCACAGCCCACAAGACACAAGAGATGTGAGAAGCAGAGTCCAGGCCTGCAACTCTGGAGCCAGGATGGTGCCCCAGGCAGCCTGGGCAGTGTGTGGGCAGGACCTAGGGGCTCATGATGAAGGAGGGAGACTTCTGGGGAATGGGACCTGTGACAGGGGCTCTTGGGCCAGCGGGTAGAGGGTGACCTGGTCCAGTTAACCCTCGAGAGCAAGCTGAGCTCCCCACGCATCTCCCTGCAGGTACCTGGGCCAGCTGGACGACAGTGAGTTTGAGAGAGCCCTGCAGGAGCTGCAGCTGACCAGGAGCATCTGGACCATCGACCTGGCCTACCTGATGCACCACTTTGGTGTGAGGCACCGCTTCTGTACCCAGACCCTGGGCGTCGACAAGGGCTACAAGAACCAGGTGAGCGACCAGCCACTGGGCCTTCCCATGTGGGGACACACAGAGGTATAAGGCCACTTGGTTCCAGTAGTTGGAAGAGGGAGCAGTCAAGGGCTAGACACCCAGGTAGATACCCAGGTGTGCAGAGACCAGGCAGCAGCAGCAGAGAGGCTATAGGCAGGATTTGGGAGCCAGTCAGAGCAGGTGCCTTTGCATTCTGGCCTGCCCAGAGGATCTGAGTACTAAGTCCTGGCTCCTGTCTGCCTGCCTTCTACAGCCCTCAGAATATGCAGAGGCCACTTCCTACGTTCTTTGCTACTGCCACAAGGCAGGCCCAGGGCCTCTGAGAACATCACTGGCTTCATCCAGCCATCATATGCACATTTTTTTTCTTTTCACCAGGAGAGCCAGCTTTTAAGCTGGGTAATTGGTAGTCTAGAAGAAAACCAAAATACCATCTTTTCTTTTTTTTTTGCCTTTTGAAAAATAATGCCAACATAGCCATGCCAGCAAAATGTGTTCCGTGGACCACACCTAGCTAAGCCAAGCTGTAGCTGAGCTGTCCCAGGTGGCTCAGCCTCATCCCCCTTGCTTATTCGCTATGGGCTCCTGCTCATGCCTGCCAGAGTGTACAAGCCCAAGGGTGATCGATCCTCCCCAGGGAGCTGACCTGAGCCCAGCTGCTCACCCCTCTCAAGCATCGTCCTCATGCCTCTGTGTGGTCCTGCATCCCTGCTCCTGCTTAGGACAGACAGCTTTCTGATCAGGCTTGCTGCACGTACCATCTGCCCTGGCAGGTGGGGCTCCTCTGCCCTCCTGTTGTCTCTGCCTCCGTAACATGCTCTTTAGTTCCTTCATCCAAATGGAGTGAAGGCAGCCTGGGTGGTGGCTGCTCCAGCTCCCTCTTCTCTGTTCAGTCTTTCTACAGGAAGCACTTTGACACAGAGGAGACCCGGGTGAATCAGCTGTTTGCACAAGCCAAGGCCTGCAAGGTGCTGGTGGAGAAATGGTGAGCCCCCCGACCTTCCTACCCGCCCTTCCTCTCACGCCTGCTCACCCACAGATCTGCAGTGGGGAGGCCTCGGGATAGTGTTCAGGAAAGGCTGGAACTCTGGAGCCAGGCAGAACTGGCTACCGGGTGGCTGTGGGCACTGACTTGCCCCCTTGAGCCTTGGTTTATGGAGATCACTGGGGCTTCATGACCCAGGCTCTGACTGGGGATGGATCCTGAGCAGGTGCTGGAGGGACAGGTGAGCGAGAGAGATTGCATCCAGCCCTTGGGCTGCTTGCAGAAGGACAGCATGGGACACAACACAGGACCCCTAATGAAAGGGTGATGGCCTAAGAGGAATGTGCTGGTGCAGTGATTGACAAGGGACGGGGAGAGGGAGGACCCAGTGTGTAGGGGCTGCTGTGACCTTACAAGGGCCTCCCCTTCTCATCTGTATGCATTGGGGCTGGATTCAGGAAGACCCCGGGTGCAGTTTGCCCCAGTGTGAGTGGCATTCTTCTCTGGACTGTGTGAGAGTGGGGCTCAGACCTGCTGCCTCTAGGTCCTGGACAGGCTTTTCTCAGATTTTCCCTTTCTTTGCAGATTTATATTTTCATTATTGACCTGCTATAATCACATGATAGGTGATTTAGAAAATGGGGGTGGGGTGGGATCTCCATTCATACTATGACCACATGGGCACATGTTGGAAGGAAAGGCAGCAAATGTTTATTTAGCGGCTGTCAACAGGTGCCATCTCCTTGAGTGGAAAAGCTGTTGCTGTCTCCGTTTCTCGGGGGAGGAAACTGAGGATGAGAGAGACACCCAAGGTCACCCCCAGCATCTTGACCATGGCATGATCTGAACCCATGCTTGTTATTCCTTGAAGCCTGTAGCTTTTCCTTCCAGCCAGCCTCCTGCTTTTTCCCTATAGCTGAAATTCCACTCTTGTACACTGCCACTGGGAACTCAGCCAGCTATTTTGTTTCAAAGACCAAATGGAAAAATGGCACGTTTCCTTGGCCGAGGCAGCAATCCAAACTGCCACGTGACTCAGCTGTGGCTGAAGCTGGGCCAGGCCATGTGGTACTGATGCTGCCACTCCTAAGGAAGGCACCAAGTGGGTGAGCAGCCCCTCCAGCAAAGATGCAGGAGCCCCTGGCCTAGAGCTCCCCCTGCCCACAGCCCCATCTTCCCTCTGCCCCTCTGGGTGTTTTCTTTTGTCTTTTTTTAAGAGACAAGGTCTTACTCTGTCATGCAGGCTGGAGTGCTGTGCTGCAATATTGCAATATAGCTCACGGCTACAGCCCAAGACTCAAGTGATCTTCTTGCCTCAGTCTCCCGAGTAGCTGGAACCACAATCTCATACCACCATGCCCCATGCCTGGTAAATTTTTTAATGTTTTTGCAGAGACAGTTATTGCTGTGTTGCCCAGGCTGGTCTCTAATTCCTGGGCTCAAGCGATTCTTCCACTTTGGCCTCCCAAAACACTGGGATTACAGGCGTGAGCCGCTGTGCCCAGCCCTGCTCTAGGTTTTCATGTGGATTTGCTGCCTAGTGGAAGGTACAGGATGGGGCAGCACCTTCTGTTAGTGAGGGAGGCTCCAGGCAGATGTCATTGCTGAATTGGAGCTCCCCTGGAAGTAATGTGGCCCAGCCCTTCCTGGGCAGCCCCTTCTGCCACAAGGAGCCTTAGGAAAAAAGTAAAATAACTCTTTCAGAGAAGCATTTGGTTTTGAAAGTGTCTGAGCCATGCGTGGCTTAGATTTAGGGGATTAGATTGGGCAGGCAGTTTTCAACGTAAACTACATATGATTTAGGGTAGAGGAGAGACAAGGCTGGGCAAAAAGAATTCACTAACCAGCCTGGGGCACAGGAGGACGATGGTTTCTGTGTGCTGCTCTAGTGGCCCTTGACTGGACCCACCTGGAGCTGAACTGCCCTCCCCGTGAAGGGCCTGACAGGGCCAGCTCATCTTTGTGCACACTCAGACACGCACACCATACCAGTCTCCTGCTTGGCTCTAGGCTGAGCCTGGGCCACAAGTGACAGAGCAGGGAGTTCAGGGCAAAGGGAAGAGGAGCCGATCCCCAAGCTTTGTAACAGAGAAACAGGAACAAGCAGGGATCCAGTTGAGGGATGGGGAATGGGGGCCCAGCAGCACCAGCTGACCCCTCTCCTGCCCACAGCACAGTGAGTGTGCAGGACATCCAGGCGCACCTGGCTCAGGGCCATGTGGCCATCGTGCTGGTGAACTCTGGGGTGCTGCACTGTGACCTGTGTTCCAGCCCTGTCAAGTACTGCTGCTTCGCCCCCAGTGGCCACCGCTGCTTCTGCCGCACTCCTGACTACCAGGGCCACTTCATCGTCCTGCGCGGCTACAACCGGGCCACTGGCTGCATCTTTTACAACAACCCAGCCTATGCTGACCGTGAGTGCTGGGTGGGGCGGGTGAGGCAGAGTGGGCCACATTCACTGTTCTGTATGGCCAGTGCCCATGATTCCCACCCATGCAATCTAGTGTGGCCAGGGCCTCCCTTACCACCTTTTCCCCAAAGCCCCTGCTCCTCCTTTACTCTTGTCACTGGAGCCACCCCTCAGGCCATGCAGGCAAACCTGCAGCAAACTATGCCAGCCTTCTCTACAACCTGGCCACCTCTCCCTCCCACACCACAGGCCCCACGCCACTGCCCAGGTCCCTGCCTCACCCTTTCATGCTGCACAGGCTGCACCCCTCCCCCAGCCCCCAGGATGGCCAGCACATTCCTCAGAAAGAAGCCGGCCAGAGCCAGCCCCTGCTCTAGACCCATCCTGGCCTGCCTGCTGCCCTCCAGGCACAGGGAAGGGCCGCCCTGACTCTCATAGACTGGATTCACAGAGACAGCCCCTAGACGCCCTGATCACATAAACTTACCCCATCTATGTGGCCTGGAGCATGTTTCTTCCCCTCTCTGGGCCTCACTTTCTCTAACTGCTCAACTGGGGAGGAGTCAGAGAAAGCTCATGAAGACCAGGATGGGCAAGGAGGGCTTCCTGAGGGTGGAGGACTTGAGCTGAGAGGAGTGGCCATGCGGGTGGAACACAGACCTCACCCAGCTCTCCTGGGCACTGTGTCGGTGGGGTAGGTGCTTTCTCACAACCCGTTTTGCTCTCACTGACCCCGTTTTGCCCTCTCCACCCCCAGCAGGAATGTGCAGCACCAGCATCAGTAACTTTGAGGAGGCCAGAACCAGCTATGGCACAGATGAGGACATCCTCTTTGTCTACTTGGACAGCTGACAGCAGGAGCCTGGTGTGCCCAGGCCCTTGGACCCCATCCCCACCCCAGCTGGGCCCACTCAGGATGCCCTGGCCCAGGCCTGGGGCTGCTGGGGCTGGAATGTGGAACTGCAGCCTCAGCCCATCTGGCAGAGCCCCAGAAACTCTGGGATACTGTGGCACAGCTGCTTTGTCTGCCAGTGCCGTGTGTTGTCATGTCGCTCACGCCAAGCACCTGCTGGCTGCTGGAAGCATACCCCAAGACCCCAAGCCTGACTCCAGCTGTGCCCACAGGAAGTCCAGTCCCAACAGTGCCCTTGTTGCCTTTGAGCCAGACCCAAGGCAAGGGTCTCCACACAGACCGCAGGGCTGAGTCTGGAGAGAGAAGTCCCTTGACTAATGCCACTTGTCAGGACAGTATGAGAGTGTCTGGAGACAGCATAGTTGACCCCAATCGCCCAGAACTGAGGACCCCTCCAGGCCCCTCTCTTCTGGAAGTGCTGCATATGCCCCCATGCCCCGTGGGTGACGACACCACCGTCTCCTGCCTACCCATGGGCCCAAGTTTCTGTGGCTCGTTACAGGGTGTCTGGCCCCTGCCACCCAGCATAGACACACCTCACAGCTGCCCTGCCGTGCAGAGCCCTGGCCCCTGGAGACTCTTAAGCCACCCACAGCCCTCCAGGTCCTCCAGCTCAGATGGAGGGCTCTCGGGGGTGTGGCCTGGGCCTAAATCCCACTGGTAGGCCTGATGGCTGGCGGCACAGTGCGTGCTCTGGGAATAAACAGCTGCCCTAGACCCAGAGGGATCTCCACACCCAGGAAGCCTCCTGACACCAGCCTAAATCCTGACAGCAGGGTCTGCCCTCTGAGTGTGGGGAGCCCCTAGTCCTTTAAGGTTGGCTGCTAGGGCCTGTGCTCCAAAGCAATGGGCAGGGGCAGCCTGCAGCTACCCACGCAGCCTGGTCTTCACATGAGGTTGCACATGATACTGGGCCTCTTTTATCTTGACGGAAAAGAGGGGTTCCTGCCTAGGATCTTACAACACAGCAAGTAGCATAGAGCTCTTTACTTCCTCTTTTTTTCTTCTTTGGTTGGGGTCAGGGGTTGTTTGAGATTTAAGTTTTCATTTTTGAGGGGTAATCACCTTCAAGTATAACAGTAATCGTAAGAGTGAAGGTACTTTGGAACCACTAACACCTCTGCACAGGGCAGTTAGCCAGCTCAAGTTCTTTTTCAGAGAAAGGGACTTGGCCAGCGGTTTAAGTATCTGCCCCTTCACCTCACAGACGAGGCAGCTGATGAGGCAGCTGGCCCAGTCTGGGGAGGCTGCCCAGGACAATGGTGGAGCTGGGCCTTGAACCCCAGTCTGTACCGAAAAAACTAAGGGAAATTGATCATTTTCAAAGGGGCAACAGTGATACCATCCCTGCACTCCTGGGTCCTGCTCTTACAGTGCCCAAGGCAGGGCATGGGGGCAGCTGGCCCCTCCCCCACCAGGTGACTCTGGGGGCAGAGGTGGGCTCTGTTTAGGAGGGCGGTCAGACCACCTAGCCAAATTGCTCCTCAACCCTAGACAAAGCCTTTGGCCAAGAGGGAGGTGCTGTTAGCTGGGCAGCCCTTCTGGGTTTCAGAGACCGGTGTTGGCTCCAGACTGGTCTCATCTCCATTGCCTTAATGCCAGGTGGCCCAGGAGTGCCCATGCACAGCAGCTGTAGGGTGTGGGCATCTTCAGGAGTGTTCTGGTAAAATTGTGAGGATAGCTGTGTGAAGGAAACCAGTGGAAGGAAATGAAGTTTTCAGGATGGCGGGATGTGATTCAGACACAGTGCACATGCTGTTAGGGCTGTCACTAGGGAGTGGCCTTCATGGAGGGTGGTAACAGCACCTCAGTCCATCCAAGATGTTTAGAAATAGTCTGCGGTCCCAGAGGACGGCTTCTCAGGGCACGCCACAGTTAAAGGTCACCTGCCTGGAAGATGAATGAGAAAGCTGCCCGTTCTGAAGACCCACCTGCCTAGGGAGGGTCACAGAGGCAGGATGTAAGCCACACTGTGTTGCATTCTTGCACAAGTCATGAAAATGGGGCCAGAGAGCGAGCCTGGACATCGGGGACTTCTGCCCACAGCACATGACACCCACAGCTGCCCAGCCTGTCCACGTGCTGGGGACCAGCACAGCACCTGAAGCCATGTGTGACAGTGAGCTTTGTTCATTCTAGCCACAGGGGGATGAAAGGGATCTTTTGCATCGCAGAGATTTTATATATATTTTGTTTGTAATGAGCCATTCTCAATAAACATTCTCACTGCAAAATGGTGGTAGCCCCTGGCTGGCCTCTGTGAAGCTGTGTTGATCTGCAGAATTCCTGTCCCTAAGTTCTCAGCATGAGCACATGGGAACCCAGGTCCTTGTCTTGCCATACCCAGTTTAGCTGGGACTGGAATCCTGTTTTCTGTTTTCTAGGGCCATATCCATCCTATTCAGGCCTGGATGCTTGTGGCCGTCCTGGACAGGCAGTACTAGGGGTAGAAGGGCCTCGGGGCTCAGCTCAAGTGAACTGCAACAAATGCAACTACAGGAGACACCACAGAATGAGGGGGATGTTGAAGAGGAGAGACAAAAGTGGGTGGGATGGCCGGGCACGGTGGTTCACACCTGTAATGCCAGCACTTTGGGAGGTGGACGTGGGCGGATCACGAGGTCAGGAGATCAAGACCATCGTGGCTAACACGGTGAAACCCCGTCTCTACTAAAAATACAAAAAAAAAAAAAATTAGCCAGGCGTGGTGGCAGGTGCCTGTAGTCCCAGCTACTCAGGAGGTTAAGGCGGGAGAATGGCATGAACCCAGAAGGCGGAGCTTGCAGTGAGCCGAGATCGCACCACTGCCCTCCAGCCTGGGCGACAGAGCAAGACTGTCTCAAAAAAAAAAAAAAAAAAAAAAAAGTGGGTGGGATGGTGAGTGCTGGGTGGAGCTGGCTGCTCAGAGCATGCAGAGTTGGGGTTGAGGTCTCAGACCAAGAGTGCAGTAGCGCTATCTCGGTTCACTCCAACCTCCACCTCCTGGGTTGAAGCAATTCTCCTGCCTCAGTCTCCTGAGTAGCTGGGATTCCAGGCACACACCACCACGCCCGGCTAATTTTTGTATTCTTAGTAGACATGGGTTTTACCATCATGTTGGCCAGGCTGCTCTCGAACTCCCGGCCTCAAGTGATTTGCCTGCCTCAGCCTCCCAAAGTGCTGGGATTACAGGCGTGAGCCACTGTGCCTCGCCAATGTCATCACTTTTAAAGGAGCACTTCTATTCCTTCCCATCCTCCCTCAAACACATCATCTTGTCTGTCTCCACTGCTGTAGCCCCAGTATCTGACACCTAGTAGATGTTCAATAAATGTGAGTAAATGGATAGTAGGCTGAAATGATACCTGTTTCAGCAGCTTTCCTGTACTTTTCAGAACTAAAGGTGATCATTAAGGGGGAGGCAGAAGGCCAGGCGCGGTGCCTCATGCCTGTAATCCCAGCACTTTGGGAGGCAAAGGCGGGCGTATCACCTGAGGTTGGGAGTTCGCGACCAGCCTGACCAACATGGAGAAACCCCATCTCTACTAAAAATACAAAATTAACCGGGCGTGGTGGCTCATGCCTGTAATCCCAGCTACTCAGGCGGCTGAGGCAGGAGAATTGCTTGAACCCGGGAGGTGGAGGTTGTGGTGAGCCGAGATCGCACCATTGCACTCCAGCCTGGGTAACAACAGCGAAACTCTGTCTCAAAAAAATGATAATAATAAAGGGGAGGCAAAATTTGAATCCTTTGATGTCACCCAGGATCCAGGAGACATTCTCTCCTACAAAGAATGGCAGAAGGAGCAAGACGTACTGCCCATTAGTACATCTGGGTCACTTCAGGTGACCCAGGCATGGTGGTTCATGCCTGTAATCCCAGCACTTTGGGAGGCAAAGGCTGGAGGATCACTTGAGACTAGAAGGTCAAGACTTGTGTGGGGCTGGGCACAGTGGCTCATGCCTCTAACCCTAGCACTTTGAGAGGCTGAGGTAGGTGGATCACTTGAGCCCAGGAGTTTGAGACTAGCCTGGGCAGCATGGCAAAACTGTCGCTATAAAAAATACAAAAAATTAGCCGGGCATGGTGGAGGTGCCTGTGGTCCCAGCTCTTCAGGAAGCTGAGGTGACAGGACGTCCTGAGCCCAGGAGGTCGAGGCTGCAGTGAGCTGTGATCATGCCACTGTACTCCAGCCTGGGCAACAGGGCAAGACCCTGTCTCAAACAAAAAGTGGCCAGGCACAGTGACTCACACCTGTAATCCCAATACCTTGGAAGGCCAAGGCAGGCAGATCACTTGAGCTCAGGAGTTTGAGACTAGTCTGGGCAACATGATGAAAGCCCATCTCCACCAAAAATACAAAAAATTACCCAGGCATGGTAGTGCACACCTGTGGTCCCAGCTACTCGGGAAGCTGAGGTGTGAAGATGCTTGAGCCAAAAGGTGGAGGCTGCAGTGAGCCATGACTGCACCACTGCACTCCAGCCTAGGTGACAGAGTGAGACCTTCTCACTAAAAAAAAAAAAAAAAGAAAAGAAAAAAACTTTTAAAAAAGGCCTCATGTTATTCAAACTTAGGATTCCCCTCTTATTACAGCTTTCTGCAAGTGCAGGTGTCTCCTGGCCTCCACCCCCCTGGTTGGAGAATCAGTGCAAGAAAATGCTGGCACTCTGGCTTACATCTAGTCTGAGTCAGCAGAACAAAAATCAGAAGAACAAAATCCCTGGGGCCTCAACCAGAAAGCAATATGGCTGTGGAGTCAAGGGATCTCCAAAGCTGAAATAAATAAGAGTCAGTAATGATGGCCTTGCCACCTGATACAGGGCTGTGGATGGGTTGAAAATACTGGAAACTCATTTGAGTCACAAATTGCTGCCACACTCTTTGAACCCAGAAGTAAGTGTGCCCTTATTTAATGGCACAGAACCAGTCTCTTGCCCACAAGAGTCTCTTGTCCACAATCCCTAGTCCCTCACTCCCTCTCTAACTCAACCTCAGCTGCTCTAAGGAGAAATGATGAGGGCAGGGATGAGGTCCCCCTGTCTTCAAGGGTGACCAAAGGCCATGAGCACCTGAGTAAGCTAAGGAACACTGGGGACAAAAGTGCCTCAAAACGTTTATGTCTCTTGGATATGGGTGCATAAGCCACCGTCCTACCTGGCCTCATGGGGGAAGGGGAGTTTCCAAATTCAACTGACAGGGTTTGGGCAAGTTTCACAGTGCAGAGAGAAAAAGCCAAGTGCTGTGGGGCCCTTTGGGACAATTCAATGTCTTGTTTTGTTGCATCTATACCTGAATTTGTGGTAGGAACTGGTGCTTCTCCTTCCAGCCCTGAAGTGCCAAAGGGGGTTCTCTCAGTCAATGCTAGTGGGATAAACTCCCCTGCCATTTAACCCCCATGGATGAGTCAGGTTTTAACTCAGTTTCTCTGCCCTCTGATGTCCAAAACTTTCACCATACAGATGATGTCCTCTTGGATGGCAAGTCAAAAGTCCCAGTCCTGGAGATCCTGATCATAGGTTACCACATCTCCACCAGCAGTGGGGACTGACAATCCCTGACAAAATTCCATTTCTTGGAATACAACTGCTGATTCACAAGGTTTTTTTTGTTTGTTTTTTTGTTTTGTTTTTTGTTTTTTGAGATGGAGTCTTGCTGTCACCTGGGCTGGAGAGTAGTGGTGCGATCTCGGCTCACTGCAACCTCCGCCTCCCAGGTTCAAGTGATTCTTCTGCATCAGCCTCCTGAGTAGTTGGGATTACAGGCACATGCCACCACACCCAGCTAATTTTTGTATTTTGAGTAGAGACGGAGTTTCACCACGTTGGCCAGGCTGGTCTCGAACTCCCGGCCTCAAGTGATCCGCCAGCCTTGGCTTCCCAAAGTGCTGGGATTATATGCGTGAGCCACTGCACTCGGCCAATTCATGATGTTTAGTCCTTCCAGGAGTCAAGGAAAAGCTTCTGGTGGTCCTTCCACCACCACCAAAAAAGAAGGCTCTGCACCTTCTCAGACTCCTTGGGTAATGGAGACAGCATGTGCCTCACTTGGGCATCCTACTTGGTCCTTTACATCTGCTAACTTGCCAACCAGCACCCTTTAGAGCAGGGCCCAGGCCGCAAGGCTGTATTGGAAGCTGTCTAGCAAGCCCACTCTCTACCTGTGGGTCCTCAAAACCCTAATGATCCCTTTAAGCTATATAAGGTCTCTGTGACTAATTTTGCTAATTGGAACCTTTGGCAAAGGGAAGAAGACTGCACCCAGAGGTGCCCCTGTTTTGGACTTACTGCCTGTCTCCCTGACACAGTGGCCAGGTACACCTCTTTTGAAAAGCTTACTATCTGGGGTCTTCTTACAACAGAATACCTGACCCACAAAAGGCTGGCTTTTATGGAATGGTGTACTTAAGAGGGAAACGGTGTATTTAAGAACACAGCTAGTCTAGCCCTGCTGACATCTCAGTTTTACATGAAAAAACTGGCAGCTAACCCTTTGGGGGACACTAATATCACCCACTCCACCAAAGCAAAGTCACTGGCTCAACAACAGGAACCTCAATTCACAGAGGTTCTCCTAAATGCCAGGGCCTGGTTCACTGATGGGCTGATGAAGTGGAAGCCTCATGGTGTCCACAGGGCTGCTGTGGCTGTTCACCCTCAGAAGCAGCTGTGCAGAATGGAAAATGGATGAGTAACTCTGCTCAGTAGGCCCTGAGCCAATACTCCTCTTGGTAACCCTTGTTATATTTTTACTGACTCTTGGGGCATTGCCAATGGCCTAGGTGTTTGGTCTGACACTTAGAAAACCTCAACTGGTGGATTAAAGACATCCATCTTTGGGGTCATGAACTATGGAAATAAGTTTTGGCTGTGATTGCTCTGTGTGCATCACGCATGTAGATGCCCGTGGTTGAAGCCTGTTCTCTGATGAGACCAACTGAAATAAGGCTGTTGAGGGAGCCTGCACTAGCCATATTGCCATTGGGATCCATCATTGTGCTGGACATGGCAACACATCCACCATCACGGACTGGGCACAATGGAAAAGACTATTTGTGTGTGTGTGGCGGGGGGGTTTGCTTGTTTTTTTAAGATGCAGTCTCACTCTGTCGCCCAGGCTGGAGTGCAGTGGTACCATCTTGGCTCACTACAACCTCTGCCTCCTGGGTTCAAGTGATTCTCCTGCCTCAGCCTCCCAAGTAGGTGGGATTACAGGCATGCACCACCATGCCCAGCTAATTTTTGTGTTTTCAGTAGAGACGGGGTTTCACTATGTTGGCCAGACTGGTCTCGAACTCCTGACCTCAAGTGATCCATCCGCTTTGGCTTCCCAAAGTGTTGGGATTACAGGCGTGAGCCATTGCAGCCGGCCAGAAAAGACTATTTCTGATGCAGAGGCTACCACCACATACCAGGCTGTGATTCCTACCAAAGGTTGGCCCATTTCTTTTGCAAAGGAGGAGGTCATCTTACATAGGACATGGCCCCAGCCTACTCATAGCAGATCAACTTCATTAGACTTTTGACCTCTTGGGGCTATTGATGGTGCCTTACCACTGTTTCAGGTTATTGGATTGTTCCAGTCCTATCAGCCAACTCTGGGCACACCGCTGCAACTCTTGAAACTAATCTGTGTCATGTTTTGGCTCTCTAGACCATCTGCAGTGTGACAATGGTGCGCCTTTTATCACAAAAGCCACTCAACAATAGTCGTGGTATTCAAGAGATCTTCCACACTCCTGCCATCATGAGCATCTGGCATTGCTGAGTATTAGAATGGCTTCCTCAAAAATCGGGCTGGGCACAGTGGCTCATGCCTGTAATCCCAGCACCTAGGGAGGCCAAGGCAGGCAGATCACCTGAGGTTAGGAGTTCGAGACCAGCCTGACCAACAGGGTGAAACCCCATCTCTACTAAAAATACAAACATTAGCCAGGCATGGTGGCGGGTACCTGTAATCCCAGCTACTCTGGAGGCTGAGGCAGGAGAATTGCTTGAATATGGGAGGCGGAGGTTGCAATGAGCCCAGATCGCGCCATTGCACTCCAGCCTGAGCGACAGTGCAAGAGTCCGTCTCAAAAAAAAAAAAAAAAAAAAAAAAAAAAAAATTCAACTCAAGGTCTCTACTCTACTTTTCTCCCTCCCTCCTGGTCCACACACTTTCATAAAGCATTTTGTTTTGTTTTTGTTTTTCGAGACGGAATCTTGCTCTGTCGCCCAGACTGGAGTGCAGTGGTGCGATCTTGGCTCTGCCTCTTGAGTTCAAGCCGTTCTCCTGCCTCAGCCTCCCAAGTAGCTTGGATTACAGGCACACGCCACCACGTCCAGCTAATTTTTGTATTTTAAGTAGAGACAGGGTTTCCCCATGTTGGCCACGCTAGTCTTGAACTCCGGACCTCAAGAGATCCATCCACCTTGGCCTCCCAAACTGCTGGGATTAAAGACGTGAGCTACAGCACTCCGCTTTTTCTTTTTCTTTTTTTTAAGTAGAGATGGGGTCTTGCTATGTTGACCAAGCTGGTCTCAAACTTCTGGCCTCAAGTAATCCTCCCATCTCAGCCTCCCAAAGAACTGGGATTTCAGGTATGAGCCAATGCGCCTGGCCCTATTAAAACATTTTGGTTACCAAATGCAGCTCTTTAAAAAGGCTACTTCCTAGAAAGGTGTATCTGAATGAAGAGGTGTAGGAAGGTTACAAAGACCTATTTTCAAAATTTGGGATTCTGATCAGACTCTTCCTGGGCACATTGCTTCCTTGCCTTCCCCTAGCAGCAACCCCAGGCCAGCCTGGTGGGCACACCTTCTAGATGGCAGTCTAACTATAAGGGGGCCTAGGGGCTCAAACCTGATTGTGTTTCAGACACCTGGATTCTCTTGTTGGACTGACATGGTCTTAGAGCATAAGAATAATGACCACTTGGGCAAGTATGCTGCTCACCAAGACCCCTTCGAGTGGTACATATGGGACAAAGCAGGGAACATAATGGGTCTCTGTGCATTTTATAAAAATGCCCTTGTTCCTCTTGGACCTGACTCTTCCAATCAAAAAGTCTGGGTGTACGAAGCAGGTAACTGGAAAAAGAGATGGCTGGTACTGGTCAGTCCACTCACCTCTTTTTCCTTAAAGAGGTGACTATAGGTACTGGAATGAGACACTGATTTGGGAGCAGGAGCAGCAATTCTGGCACCTAGGTAGAAAGTACTTTGGATTCCAGGAGATAAAGAGGAAGAGGCATTTATGATCTTTGTCCTTCATAATTGCCCCTGAAGACTTTCTTATGAACATCATAAAAAAGATCTGGTGCAGCTCTCCCAAACTTTTGCAAGCACCTTAAATTTAACTGACTGCAAAGCTGGGCATAGTGGCTCCTGCCTGTAATCCCAGCTACTTGGGAAGTTGCAGGGGCGGATCGCTCGAGGCAAGGAGTTCAAGGCTGCAGTGAGCTGCAATGGCACCACTGCACTCCAGCCTGGGCAAGACTGAGAACCTGTCTCAAATAAAATAAATTTAACGACTGTGGGTTCTGCCTTGCCCCATCAGATGGCTTTGGCCACTGTTTGGTTTGCTCACCATTCCCATTAACCTTACTAGAAGTCCACTGGAAAGAGCAGGGGATGTCCCTGGCTCCTGCACCTTCCATGAAAATCACCAGTTGTCATTCCCATCCCTATTCCCATAGACCCCACTCAGCCATTCTGTGTCCGTATTCCCATAGACCCCACTCAGCCATTCTGTGTCCCTATTCCCATAGACCCCACTCAGCCATTCTGTGTCCCTATTCCCATAGACCCCACTCAGCCATTCTGTGTCCCTATTCCCATAGACCCCACTCAGCCATTCTGTGGACAGAACAAGTGCTACCTTGCTGGCGGCATGGACAAATGGGATAGATCGGACTAACTGCTCTCAGGCTGTCCTTCCAAATACAAGGACTAGACTGAATTATTCAAAGTAAACTGGGGGCCAGGCGTGGTGGCTCACGCCTGTAATCCCAGCACTTTGGGAGGCCAAGGCGGGAGGATCACGAGGTCAGGAGATGGAGACCATCCTGGCTAACACGGTGAAACCCCATCTCTACTAAAAACACAAAAAATTAGCCAGGCGTGGTAGTGGGCGCCTGTAGTCCCAGCTATTCGGGAGGCTGAGGCAGGAGAATGGCGTAAACCCAGGAGGCAGAGCTTGCAGTGAGCCGAGATCACGCCACTGCACTCCAGCCTGGGCGACAGAGCGAGACTCCGTCTCAAAACAAACAAACAAACAAACAAACAAACAGGAAACTGGGAAGCTACTCGGGAGGCTGAGGCAGGAGAATCACTGGAACCCAGGAGGTGGAGGTTGCAGTGAGCCGAATCACACCACCGCACTCCAGCCTGGGTGACAAGAGTGAAACTTCACCTCAAAAAAAAAAAAAGTAAACTGAACTGGGAAACCAAAGCCCTACCAGGTGGCCAGGACCTGTGCCCCAACAAATGTAGGTCCCACTTGGGGGACCCCCAACAATTATAAACATTTTCTAGGGGTAACTCTATGTGCCCTTATGATTGCACTTGTGTGGAAGCTAAACATTAACTTGTCATCCTCCCCGAAATAGTGTCTGGCCTCTTCAGGGTGGTCAAAAGAGACCTTCAAGTGTTAAGCAAATACCACCAATAGATTATGTAGCCCACAGACAACTATGGACATTTTTGTTTTTGTTTTTGAGATGGAGTCTTGCTCCAGGCTGGAGTGCAGTGGTGTGATCTCAGCTAACTGTAACCTCCGCTTCCCAAGTTCAAGCAATTCTGCCTCAGCCTCCCAAGGAGCTGGGGTTACAGGTGCCTGCTACTACACCCAGCTAATTTTTTTGTACTTTTGGTAGAGACGGGGTTTCACCATGTTGCCCAGGCTGGTCTCGAACTCCTGACCTCAGGTGATCCGCCTGCCTTGGTCTCCCAAAGTGTTGGGATTACAGGCGTGAGCCATGGCACCCGGCTGACGACTGTGGAGATCTTTCTAAAGTGAGGCTGCTCTTGGTTACTCAGGGGAGCTTCTTGGACTGATAATTGACTCATTCCTTAATGTGCACTATAGGGAGAGTTATCCCTATGATGGGAGTCCTCTGATTAGGAAAGGTGATGAAACATTTGTCCCTAACTTTAGCTGGGTGATCCGTTGTACCACCTTGGCCCTGGAAGGCATTCATGTCAGTGGCAACTCACTGGCCAGGGTGGAGGTGGTATGGATGACAGACTTGCCCTAGGCTTCCTCCCTGTGAACCACCAGTGGAGATTATGTAACATCTAATATATCCTGCTGTACCTGGATTAATGACTTGGGCTGAGTGGAAAGGTCAATATTTGAGAAAGTCACTTGGCTTACTTAGGTAGACCTTGATGGTTTATAGGATTTGTTCAGCCTATTGAGTTGAAAACCCTGGGGTCAGCTGGGCGCGGTAGCTCACATCTGTAATCCCAGCACTTGGGGAGGCCAAGGCGGATGGATCACAAGGTCAGGAGATTGAGACCATCCTGGCTAACATGGTGAAACCCCATCTCTACTAAAAATACAAAAACAAAATTAGCCGGGCATGGTGGCGGGTGCCTGTAGTCCCAGCTACTTGGGAGGCTGAGGCAGAATGGCGTGAACCTGGGAGGCGGAGCTTGCAGTGAGCCGAAATCGCACCACCGCACTCCAGCCTGGGCAACACAGAGAGACTCCGTCTCAAAAACAAACAAACAAACAAAACAAAACAAAACAAAACAAAAGAACAACAAAAAAAGAGAAAACCTTGGGGTCAGGACTGGGGTTAACATTGCAGGTTGGACTCATTCTGCTGTTTGAAATGCTGTTCATTAAATTAAATTCTGTAAGACACACTGAACTGATTTGCTCTATGCCTATTGGCCAGATTAATCAGTGACTGATAAAATGGCATACCCATAAGAAAACTGTCAGAAGCCAAGACAGTATATAAATGAGGGGTGAATATTATTGGGAGATAATTCTTCACAGGTCTCTCACATTTCTGTATGTGTCTTGCCAGCTAAAACTATGAAGGCCTTTGTTCTGGACTATCTTTTCAAGGAAGCTGGTATGGCCTTGGAAGACAGACACAGGTGCTTTGCATCCATATAGCAAAGGACAGGTGTTCTTGTGACCTTGGTGGAGATAATGCCTCCCGTTAGTGCAAAGGGAAGGCATACCAACCATCCAATATAAAAGACACAAATTCTGTTAGCTCTCTTCCCTCCTCCTTTCCTCAATAAAACCCACTGCATGTGCAGGATTCACTTGGTCCTCTTTGTGTTGCCCTATGGGAACTAGGCTTGGGAAATGGCTGTAAGAAAATGCTGGTACTCTGGCTATTACTATTGCTGTAATAAACTGTCCTTTGTATCTGACCCAAGAGTGTCTTGTCTAGTTGGGTGCAGTGACTCACGCCTGTAATCCCAGCACTTTGGGAGGCCAAGGCAGGTGAATCACCTGAGGACAGGAGTTTGAGACCAGCTTGGCCAACGTGGTGAAACCCCATCTCTACTAAAAATACACAAATTAGCTGGGTGTGGTGGCAGGAGCCTGTAATCTCAGCTACTCAGGAGGCTGAAGCAGGAGAATCGTTTGAACCTGGGAGGCGGAGGTTGCAGTGAGCTGAGATTACACCACTGCACATCAGCCTGGGCAACAGAGCGAGGCTCCGTCTCTTTAAAAAAAAAAAAAAATGTATGTCTTCTGTGAGCATCTGTGAAACTGCAGTAGGCTAACTTAGCTTGCAAACAGAGTCAAATCTCTTGACTATTCAGTTTTTGATTTGAAGTTTGTGCTTTCTAATATTTCTTCATGACTCAGTCTTGGTAGGTTTTGTTTTTAGGAATTTGCCTATTCATTCATTTACTCATTCACTGATTTGTTTTTGAGACAGAATCTCACTCTGTTGCCCAAGCTGGAGTGCAGTGGTACAATCTTGGCTCACTGCAACCTCCGTTTCTCCGATTCAAGTGATTCTCATGCCTCAGCCTCCCAAGTAGCTGGGAGTACAGGTGCATGCCACCACACCCAGTTAATTTTTGTATTTTTAGTAGAGACAGGGTTTCACCATGTTGGCCAGGTTAGTCTCAAACTCCTGACCTCAAGTGACCCACCCACCTCAGCCTCCCAAAGTGCTGGGATCACAGATGTGAGCCACCACGCCCAGCTGGAATTTGCCCGTTTAATCTAGGGTATCCAGTTTGTTTCCATGCAACTGTCTGTAGTACTTTATAATCCTTTCTACTTCTGTAGAATTGGTAGTAGTGTCCTGATTTTCATTTCTCATTTTAGTAATTTGAGTCTTTTTCTTAATCTAGCTAAAGGTTGTCAATTTTGTTGATCTTTCTGAAGAAGGAACTTTTGATTTTGTTGACTTTTTCTTGTTCTTTTTCTATTCTCTAGCTCTGTTCTTATTGGCTTCCTTCTGTTAGATCTTTCATTCGCTCTTTTTTTAGTGTCTTAATGTATAAATAATGTGTATAGTTCAGTTGCTGAATTTTTTTTTTTTTAAGAGACAGGATCTTGCTCTGCTGCTTAGGCCAAAGTACAGTGGTGCCATCATAGCTCACTTAGCTCACTGCAGCCTCAAACTCCTGGGCTCAAGCAATCCTCTCACCTCAGCCTCTGGAATAGCTAGGACTACAGGTGTGCACCACCATCCCTGGCTAATTTTTTAATTTTTTGTAGAGGGGCCAGGCGATTCTCCCACCTCAGCCTCCTAAAGTGCTGGAATTATGGGTGTGAGCCACCGTGCCCAGACTCTTCTTTTTAAATGTAAGCATTTATAGCTATAAGTTTCTTTCAGCACTGCTTTTGCTGCATCCCATAGGTTTTGGTGTGTTTTTGTTTTCATGTGTCTCAAGATATGTAACTTTCCTTATGATTTCTTTTTTGATCCATTGGTTGTTTAAAAGTGTGTTGTTGTTCAGGAGGGGTAGCTGACACCTGTAATCCCATCACTTTGGGAGGTTGAGGCAGGCAGATCACTTGAGACCAGGAGTTCAAGACCAGCCTGGCCAACACGGCAAAATCCTGTCTCTACTAAAAATACAAAAATTAGCCAGGCACGGTGGCATGTACCTGTAGTCACAGCTACTCGAGAGGCTGAGGTGCAAGAATCACTTGAACCTGGGAGGCGGAGATTGCAGTGAGCCACGATTGTGCCAGAGCAAGACTCTGTCTCAGAAAACAAAAAGTGTGTTATCTTTTTTTTTTTTTTTGAGATGGTGTCTCACTGTCGCCCAGGCTGGAGTGCAGTGGCGCGATCTGGGCTCACTGCAAGCTCCATCTCCCAGGTTCACGCCATTCTCCTGCCTCAGCCTAATGAGTAGCTGGGACTATGGGCGCCTACCACCACGCCCGGCTAATTTTTTGTATTTTTCTTAGAGACAGGGTTTCACCATATGGGCCAGGATGGTCTCGATCTCCTGACCTCGTGATCCACCCGCCTCGGCCTCCCAAAGTGCTGGGATTACAGGCGTGAGCCACCGCGCCCGGTCGTTGTTTAATTTTTAAAAATTTCCAGTATTTCCTTTGCTACTGATTTCTAGTTTTGTTCCATTGTGATGGGAAAATACACTTTTATGACTTTAATCTTTAAGTTCACTGAGTCTTTTTTGTGGCCTAAAATGTAGTCTGGTCTATATTTAATAATGCCTTAGCCCTTTTTTTTCTATTATTAATTTTGTTTTTAATTTTATAGAGACAAGGTCTCTGTTGCCCAGGCTGGTCTTGAACTCCTGAGCTCAAGCGATCCCTCTGCCTCAGCCTCTCAAAGTGCTGGGATTACAGATGTGAGCCACTGTGCACAGCCTCCTTTTTTTCTTTTGGGCACACTGAAGTTCAGCTACTCCACCCCAGATTCCAGCAATAAAGCTGTAGCCTGGCAGGAAGGTGGCCTGCCAGAACTGAGAATTTCTAGGGAGAAATTCTTGAGCCCAGCCACCTGTCATCTTACCGGTGAGAAAACTGAGGGGTCAGAAGGCATCATCCAAGATTACAGGGGCCCATGGGCCTACCGGCCATGTACACTGAACCATTGCAATTTCTTGTCTGAGAGACTGCCCCATGACATCAGCAATGATCACAAGGAAACAAAAACCTCCACCACAGATTCATTCAAATGTTTACTGAGCATCTACATGTTCCAGGGATGCCTTAAACCCTGAAATGACCCTGCCTGTGCAGGGCCTGCCTAATCTAAGATGGGCCTGACTGTTCTGTTTCCAGGCAATGAGAGTTGCGATAATCAAAGAGTTGTGGTGCATTTATTCATGCCTATTTCACAAATGCACCAATTTGTCACCTAAGCTAGCTTGTGTATTAGGTTGATTACACCCTCTTTCTAGAAACCAAAGACACTAAGTTTTATTATTATTATTTTTTTGAGACAGTCTCGCTCTGTTGCCAAGCTGGAGTGCAGTGGTGCGATCTCGGCTCGTAGCAACCTCCGCCTCCCAGGTTCAAGCGATTCTCCTGCCTCAGCCTCCCAAGTACCTGGGACTACAGACGTGCGCCACCACGCACAGCTAATTTTTGTATTTTTAGTAGAGATGGGATTTCACCATGTTGGCCAGGATGGTCTCCATCTCTTGACCTTGTGATCTGCCTGCCTTGGCTGACACTAAGGTTTTGAAAGCTAAAGGACCAGGCAAAAAAAGCTCACCGTGTCTGTGGGACTGGAATTTTTTTTTAAAGGTACAAGGAAGCCATTAGGTAAAGTGAAAACCTGCAGCACAGAGAGTTCAAGGAAGTTACTGCAGAGCTGTGGCCAGGCAGCTCCATCAGGGTTTCTCATCCCTGGTGGCTGTCCAGGAGTACCCTAGCCCTGCCGTGGAGGTTTCCATATAATTCAGCTGCTGGGCCAGTGAAGGGATGAGACTGCCTTCTCTGATTTGGGAACAGTAAGTGGGGAATTACAGAATCTCAACCCCACCCCCCAACTTGATACTCTGGTCAACTGCTGTTTGAGACTTGGCAGATTGGGCTCTTGCTGTGTTGTGTAAGGACAGGGCTAAATAGGCACGGCACTGAAAACTGCCAAGGGGCTCCCTGGCCCATCTAATCTGTCTTTTACCACTGTCTTGACGTAAAACAGGAATATGGTCCCTTTCTTTTTTTTTTTTGGAGACAGGCTTTTACTCTGTTGCCCAGGCTGGAGCGCAGTGGCGTGATCTCGGTTCACTGCAGCCTTTGCCTCCCGGATTCAAGCAATTCTCATACCTCAGCCTCCTGAGTAGCTGGGATTATAGGCACGCGCCACCATGCCTGGCTAATTTTTGTATTTTTAGTAGAGATGGGGTTTCACCATGTTGGCCAGGCTGGTCTTGAACTCCTGACCTCAAGTGATCCACCCGCCTTGGCCTACCAGAGTGCTGGGATCACAGGCATTAGCCACCGCCCCTGGCCCAGTTCCATTTGACAGATGTGAAAACCAGGGTGTAGAGAGGTGAGTAATCTGATGTGTAAAACGGAGCTCAACCACATTAGCAGAACTAGCAGAATTAGTAGGTGATGGATAGAGATATACAAGGATTTAGTGCAACAAATGACCTTCTATGATGATGGAATCTGGTCAGGCAAGTCTGATATCCACAGGACAAGCCATCAGAAAGGGCAAGCTGGAACTCTGGGCACAGGCTGATGGCTGGCCTTGCACATAAATTACTATTGCTGCACCATGCTGTGGACTACCAACTACCCTCTTTACCCTGACTCTATGGAAATAGAGTCATTAATGCCTTTAAGTTCAATCAAACTAGAGAAGAATTCTAAAAAATCCAGAACCAATGCAGAAAACTCATCTTTAAGATTCTATTTGTTTAGAACCACTTCTGGCACCAAAATCTGTATCAGTCAGATTCAACTAGAGAAGCAGAACCAGTAGGGCATATATTGAGATTTATTGCAAGGAATTGACTTCAGTGATTGTAGAAGTGGCTAGTCATGTCTATACTCTGTAAGACAGGCTATCAGGAGGGGCAGGCTGTCAGGAACTCTCACCAAGCGCTGGGCTGCTGTCCACAGGCAGAATTTCTTCCTCAGGGAAGCCCTTAGCTCTGCTCTTTAGGCCTTTTGACTGATCAGGTCAGGCTGACCCAGATTATCTGAGATAATCTCACTTACGTAGTCGACTGGGAATGGACTTTTGTCATATCTACAAAATACCTTCACAGCAATACCTAGATTAGTGTCTGACTGAATTACTCGGGACTGTAGTCTAGCTAAGCCGACACATCCAAAGACCATCCCACTCACCACAGCCTTGCTGTAGGCTCAGGGTCTCTGGATCAGCCTTCAACCACTTCCCACTGGTGTACAGGATGGACAGCATCATCTGCCTAACCTCAAATCCACCTGCACAAGCAGTACCTGGGCATTTTTTTTTTTTAGTTGAGGTAAAAGTCACATAACTGAAACATTCTAAAGTATACACAAATTCACTGGCATTTAGTACATTCACCTCTACCTAGTCCCCAAACATTTCCAATACCCCAGAAGTAAACCCCTTATCCATTAAGAAGTCACTCCCCAAGCCACCCTCCCCCTGCCTGGGGATTTTAAAGCCAAGCTGGACAATGTTATTGGGGATAACTCGGACGTGTTACGCCTGCCGCCCTTGCTAATCCACTGGGGCAGAGGTGTCTTCCTCACCCCAAGGCAGGCACTGAGGCCAGCTACTCTTTCACGATGGTGGGTCTGTAGTTGGGCTTGACAGCTTCAGCGAGCTCCCGTGCGTACATCTCATACCTGCCCGTCATCTGAAAGCAAAACAGATATACTTTTGTACTTTAGAGGTTCTGGTTTTATAAATCCCCATCGCTTACACGCCACCACCTCTTGCCACTGGAGGGCAGTCATGGGACACGAATGCATCAGGAAGGCTCGTTGACAGTGACCTCTTGGCACTGATTCTGGTACTGTGGTAAAGTTCACAGATGCCACGATGACTCATACAGCCCAGTCTGGGCTGCTGTGACCTCTTCGACCTGTCTATCCGGAAAGTGTGGTCTGCTGAGGCAGGAGGGAGAAGGGGAGTCCTGTGGTCCTGCTGCTCCCCAGAAGAGCAGCCTACAGCCCAGAGAGGACCTGCTCCAGGTCATCAGCCAGTTGTAGAAAAGGCTGGGATTTGAACCAGGGGCTCCTGGATGGGTCTGGAGTTCTGTCTACTCCATGTGGCATCTCATCATGGATACAGAGCCTAGTGGGGTTGGAAAGCCCACCCAGGGTGCTCACACCCAGCACGCACTCCCTCCCGCCCTCCTTTCCCAAGGTGGACTACTCCCATAAAGCCTTGACAGGAGCTCATGCCCATTACCAAAGTTGGGAAGGCTTCTGCTTCTAAGAAGTGTCTAATGAGAAAACACTTGGTTTACTGCTCCTGGGATACTTATTAAAAAGAGTTGGCCAGCATTCTTGACTCCGATTTCTGATTTGGGTGGAATCCTACATTCATCCTAGTTGCCCAGAAAGAGGAGAGAGAGGTCAGGAGACTCTCTCATGCCCAACACCTCAACACCTTGTGTGTCTGACAAGGATCCGAGACTGAGGAACCCATGCTCAGAAAACAGGATCAAGACCAAAAAAGCCCATGTCTGGGTGGATTAGAGGCCCTGGTGGTCTCTCAGTCACACCGGGGAAAGTCAGTTATAACAATGGACATTTATTTGCTATACGATTTGCTTATAAAAGGTGGCTGAGGCAGGGCACAGTGGCTTTTATCTATAATCCTGGTATTTTGGGAGCCCAAGGTGGGAGGATTGCTTGAAGCCAGGAGTTCAAGACCAGCCTGGGCAACATAATGAGACTCAGTCTCTATAAAAAATTTAAAAATTAGCTGGATATGGTGGTGGTGCATGTCTATAGTCCCAGTTACTCGGGAGGCTGAGGTGGGAGGATGGCTTGAGCCCAGGAGGTCAAGGATGCCATGATCGATGGTTGTGCCATACGGTCCAGCCTAGATGACAGAGCCAAGACCTTGTCTCCATGCCCTCTATTCCACCAAAAAAAAAGGAAAGGGGGTGTTGAGTTGGTGGAAATACTTTCGGACACTAATACAGCAAACTCTGAAGCTGTGAGCCCTTCTAGGGTGGAGTCCCATCTCAGGAGGGCAGACGCCTCCATTCCTCTGACTCCTGACATCACAGGGCATTAGGTGTCAAAGCCAGCATGTGACCTTCGAGTTAACCCCCTTATTTTACAACTGGGAGTACTAAGGCTTGGGAGCAGAAGGGGCTTAATTAAGGTGACCAAGGAAGGAAGGTTGTGGCAGAGCCACTAGATTCCATTTCTCTGCATGACCCATTTCCTGCTATCATCAAGGCCTAGACTACAGGGACTAGCCACAAGCAGAACCAGACATGCACATTTATCTTGTGATAAGTGCAAATGCCTGGAAAGGAAAAAGGATTAGAGGAGCCAATCCATTCTATTCTCTGGACAAATGAAATTGAGATTAATTTGTCTGAAGGCACCCAGAATCTAAATCAGATGAGAGGAGAATTTATCGCAGCCTGCTGCCTGTACATTGTTTGACCCAACTGTTCCTCCCAGGAGCCAACAAAGAGGCAGAGATTCCACCCTCAGCTCATACAGAGACCTCGGGTGGGAGCTGGTACCTCATGCTGCCATGGGCAAGCCCACAACAGCAGTTCCCAGCCCTGAGAGCAGGATGAGGGCCAAAGCAGAGGGGCAGGCAACAACAGGGGTCCTGGGGACCTACCTTGAAGTTCCAGACATCATTCACCTGCTGGCAGAGGTTTAGGTTGAGCTTAGCAACCAGCAGTCCATCCTGGCTACGGGACAGCCCAGGAGTCCGGCTGCCATCAGGGGCTGCCACATAGCTTGAGCCATAAAAGTAGCCAAAGTCCTGGTGAGCTTCAAAGGAGGAAAGAAACACATCTGTGAGTTTGTGTAGATGCACTGTGGGCTCTGCAGAGGGTCAGGCACCTTCAGGCAGGCCCAGGACACAGGGTCCATACCATTACAGGCGTGAGCCACTGCGTCTGGCTTTTTTTGGGGGGCGGAGGCCGGGGGGGGAACAGAGTCTCACTCTGTCACCCAGGCTGCAGTGCAGTGGCGCGATCTCGGCTCACTGCAACCTCTGCCTCCTTGTTCAAGCTATTCTCGTGCCCCAGCCTCCTGAGTAGCTGGAATTACAGGCGCGTGCCAGCCTGCCCCGCTAAGGGGCAAAATGCTGAGGCCCAAAAGGCCTGTGTCTCATCTTAGGCCTGAAGGCCCAGCAGATTGCTGCAAATGGCCCCCTTATGCTGCTCCCCTTTGCCCCTGGGGAAATGTCTAAATGTTACCCTTCTGAGAGGTGTTGCTCCCACCCACAGCCTAAGGAAATCAGAAGGTCACACTCTGGGGGCTTCCTATGAGGGCCCCCACAGTGAGCTGGAGGCTCTGCCTTCATCTGCCTTGCCACCTGCATCACCCGCACCCTCCCTCCAGGCCTTGGTCCCTTCACCAGTCAGGGAGGACTAGCAGCCACCCCACACATGTGTAAGGAACAGGTGGGGCTGGGCAGGGCCTAGCATGGTCCAGATGCAGCAGGCACCCAGTGGATGCTCATTCCCCTGCTCTTTCTGCATCTCTATTTGCAGTAACTAGGATCAGGAACTCCAGAAGCCGGGGGCCTGAAGCGGGGGCATCTGCGACCCTTTCAGGAAGTGTTTTCCTGGAAAACAGATCCGCTCAGAACCTTCTGGTTTTTCTTTTCTCTTTTTTTCTTTTTTGAGACCGAGTTTCACTCCTGTTGCCCAGGTTAGAGTGTGATGGCGCGATCTCGGCTCACCGCAATCTCCACTTTCCAGGTTCAAGTGATTCTCCTGCCTCAGCCTCCCAAGTAGCTGGGATTATAGGTGCAGGCCACCATACCCAGCTAATTTTTTTTTTTTTTTTTAGTAGAGACTGGGTTTCTCCATGTTGGCCAAGCTGATCTTGAACTCCCAACCTCAGGTGATCCACCCGCCTTGGCCTCCCAAAGTACTGGGATTACAGGCATGAGCCACCGTGCCCGGCCCCCTTCCAGCTTTCTAGAGGACACTCTGAGCTAGTTCAGATACCTCCTTGGTGAGGGAGGCAGTCCCTACCTCCCTCATTCTTGGCCAGAGACATGGGAAAGGAGTCTTTAGGGTTCTTAGCAGAGGTGAAGTGGTATGTGCCCTTGGATCAAAACAAGCCATAGACTCTAGAAACCCAGGGGCATCCATGCCAATGCCCTGTGGCATCTGTACAGCTGGTTTGGGCAAGGGGAGGGGGGACAAGGACAAAGAAAAGTGGAGAGGGAGATCCACAGGCTGAATGAGAGCCCCTCTCCCTTTCAGAGAACTCACAAAGGATCCCCCACATTCTCTCAGTTCATCTTCACACCAGTCCCGGGAATGGATGGAGTCCAACCCACTCCTCAAGCCCAGGACTGCCTATCCACACCCCAGTCACAGCCTGATTCCCACACTGCAGGCAATAAAGCAGAGAGGAGTTGGCACCTCCTCCTAGGTGCCAGGCACACAGACATGATCTATGTGGCAGATCCTGACCGGAGGAAGCAGACAGAGAAGGGGAGAAGAAGGCCCACTCCTCAACTGCAGCCACCATGGTTCATGAGACATACCTTTCTTTCCATCTCCTGAGGTAAACTCGTTCGGGAAGTGCTCCTGTGAAATAAGACCAAGGTAAGAGGAACCTATAGGTGGCACTACCACTACACTCATTCCAGCTCACTCAGTCAGAAGAGCACGGCAATCAGGCCAAGAGGTGAGTCAGCCGGGAAACAGTTAAGGTGAGCTGGAATGGTCTGTACTCACGGGGCAATTAAGCGCTTATTAAACACCCCTGCTGAGCAGCCAGCCCTGGGCCAGCGGGGAATTTGACAAGCAGAGTAAAAACCTGGACGGTGCCTTTGGGGAGTTTATAATCTGAGACAAGAGAAAGACACTGGGCACAAACTGGTCCTCAGGGCTGTGGGCACCTGAGGCTGGCCTGAAGTAATTAAAAACCCCAGGCCAGGGTCTGTGAAGGCAGTGGGCGGGTACACACACTGCTTTCAGTATTTCCTCCAAAGCCTAATGGAAACTATACATCAACCTGTGATGGGGTTACACAGGCTAACTAAAACATCAGGTTTCTTTTATTTTCATTTATTTTATTATTTATTTTGGAGACGGAGTTTCATTTTTGTTGCTCAGGCTGGAGTGCAATGACGTGACCTTGGCTCGCTGCAACCTCCATCTTCCCGGTTCAATCAGTTCTCCTGCCTCAGCCTCCCTAGTAGCTGGGATTACAGGCGCCTACCACCACATACGGCTAATTTTTTGTATTTTCAGTAGAGACAGGGTTTCTCCATGTTGGCCAGGGTGGTCTCGAACTCCTGACCTGAGGTGATCCACCTGTCTCGGTCTCCCAAAGTGCTGGGATTACAGGCGTGAGCCATTGCATCTGGCTTTTTGGGGAGGGTTGGGGGGAACAGAGTCTCACTCTGTCACCCGGGCTGCAGTGCAGTAGTGCGATCTCGGCTCACTGCAACCTCTGCCTCCTTGTTCAAGCTATTCTCATGCCCCAGCCTCCTGAGTAGCTGGAATTACAGGTACGTGCCAGCCTGCCCTGCTAATTTTTATATTTTTAGTAGAGACAGGATTTTGCCACATTGGCCAGGTTGGTCTCAAACTTCTGACCTCAGGTGATCTGCCAGCCTCGGCTTCCCAAAGTGCTGGGATTACAGGCATGAGCCACCACACCCAGCCAAAACATCAGGTTTCTTTATGCCGCTAAAGTCAGATCGACTTAGTGTGGAAACCTTGGTTATCTCAGACTGAAAAGATCCTCTGATTAGAGTTTGATATCTGATTAATAAGGATGAGGAAGAGATATAATAAGTGCATTCTGTTTGGCAGTCAAAACTGTTTAGTGTATGGGGTCAAGGGGGAAAATACACTGGACATTTGGACGTGACAGGGTGAGAACTGCCATGTCAAAGATCTTTTCAAAATGGCTTCAGCCAAATACAAAAACAGAAAAAACAAGAGGACAGAGAGATCTTGAAAAAGTAACAGACCAAGCCAGTTTTACCCCTTTCCGGACCCTAGGATTTGTGGATGTGTGCAAAGGGAACGTGGTGTCCCCACCAGGGCCACCAGGGGGCGGCTCCTCCCCCCAGCCAGACCTCGGGACTTACGGTGCCCACGCGATTGATGGCGCAGGTGAAGCAGTGATTGGCAATGGCTGCGTTTCTGGCCTCGATGGGCCACAGGGACTCACTGTAAGAGAAGACCAAGAGGAACCAGGTTGCCGACTTTCCAGCCAGACTCAGTGGATGCTTAGCCCTGAGCTTGGCCTGGCTGCAGGCTTTCCTGGGCTGGTGGTGGGGACAGCCAGGAGACTCACTGGTCACAGCCCAAACCTGCAAGCAGGCCAGCCTGTCCTCAGCACCTTGCCCTGGCCTGAACAGCCTCTGGGAAGGGCCTGCTGCAGGCATAAGACACGTGGCTGCGCTCTGTCAGACGAATTGGCAGCCCTGGATCAAATCCTCATCCTGAGCCTCAGTTTCCTTTTCTGAAATGTCCTCAAAGGAAGACTATGAAGACTGAATGACCCATGCAGGTGAAGATCCAAGTGGTAGGAGTTCCATAACCACCACTTCCTGCCTCCATCCCTTCTCCTGGAACCCACCTGCTGGGCTGGGCAGAACCTCTCCTGGTGAATGCCAGAAGGGAGCCAGGGGCCTGGCGGGCTTGTCAGGGCCTGTGAGGGCTGAGCGCAGGCTCTACCTACCCTACCCTAACTCTCCTACCCTGCTGTGCTGCCTTACAAGGCAATCTCCAAAGTGGGAGATTTGAGGGCCAGTAAACAAGAAAGGAACTTAGGTAATAGCATAAGGGGTCAGATTCAGCAGCAGGGTCACCTCCTCCAAGCTGGAACATTTCCCAGTGACTTCCCAGTTCCCTCTTCTGAACCCTGAGTCTCTAAGTAAAGGCTTCCTGGTTCTCCTACTGGCCAGGGAGGGAGTGGCCCAGGAGGGAGGCACCCCACAGGCTTGGATGAGCTGTGGGCCTTCTTCACTCCAGCACCTGCAAAGGGAGAGTGCAATGGGAGACATGGCCCCAACCAGAGATCCTGTCCTTCTCTGGCCCGCCAACTAAGATGTGACATGGAATCCAGTGGGCCTTCTTGTCGCCAATTATCTTTTGTCTGAGTAACACCTTTAAGACTCTGGATTGAGGCTGGGCACTGTACATGAGGCATGACTGTAATCCCAGCACTTTGGGGGGCCGAGGTGGGTGGATCATGAGGTCAGGAGATGGAGACCATCCTGGCTAACACAGTGATACCCCGTCTCTAGTAAAAATACAAAAAAATTAGCCAGGTGTGGTGGCGGGCACCTATAGTCCCAGCTACTCGGGGGGCTGAGGCAGGATCATGGCGTGAACCCGGGAGGCGGAGCTTGCAGTGAGCGGAGATCGTGCCACTGCACTCTAGCCTGGGCGACAGAGCAAGACTCCGTCTCAAAAAAAAAAAAAAAAGACTCTGGATTGACAGGAGTAATGCCCACTTAGAAACACTGTGTAACTGGGAGCAAAATGCCCTGGAATCTTCCTTCCTGACAGCATGCACCTGGTTTAAACCAGGGAGGAGGTGGAGGGGGTGGGTGCTTGTCATAAGCCTAATTCTCAGGAGGATTCACAAGTCTGAAAAAATGAAAAATCACAGGCTTGATTGAGGGGACTCATTTTGCTGCTTTTTTCCCCCAGCTGCTAAGCCAAGCTGACAAAACTTTTCAGAAATGATTTTTACAGAAACACACCAGTAAATGACATTTTCAGGAATTAAATAGACACTTGCAGGGCAATTGCCATAAACATCTTAGTTGCAAATTCTCCAGGGAGGTGTCCTGTGTAGGACCCAAACCCACAGCTGGCAATAAAATTTATGCTCTCAAAGCCACCAGGGGAAAGGAAGCTGGGATGAGTGAGAGCCCAGTGTGTGTAGGAATCATGAAGTCTGATGGGGGAGTGGGGACGTTTGCCATATTTCCAGTGCAGTACACACAAATCCCTAAAAATAATCGCAGTGGGAAGGTAAGATGCAGCTAGAGGATAGGATGGTGACTTGCCAGTGAATGTACACAGGTAGTAGAAATCTCTGGTCACCCAAGCTGTAAGGAACACATCCTTGGATTATGAGGATAACCTAATCAAAAGCACTCAGACACTACTGTGTACTTAGAACTGTGGGACTCAAAAATGAATGAGGACACCCTGCTGACCCACGTGTGTGCATGCACATGTGTATGTCTGTCTGATACAGGTGGCAGAAGGTGCCAGAAAAGGGGATGGATGGTTCTGGATGCTGTGATCCAATGTTGGTGGGGATTTGCCCAGCATTGTGTTGAAAAACACTATCAATTCCATCATTCATCATTTTAAGAAAGCCACCCAGGATCCTACCATCCTAATAAACCACCTGTTGCCTTTTATCCACACTCTATGACTATCCTTGTCCATAGGCAAACTTTTTTTTTCTTTTTTCTTTTTTTTCCAAGAGTTCTGACCACAGCCTGAACATGTCTTTTTCTTGCTCACAGGCTTTCGTCACTTTGCATTACCTTCATTATGACTCTTTTTACTGGGTGTACAATAACCTGTGGAAGAGGTGGGCTGCAATGTACTTAGCCCAGACACTTCTCCTGCTGTCAGCTTTTCTGTTATTGTAAAGTAAGCTGTTGTGAGCACCTTCACATACATTGCCTTTCCCTCCTATTTTTTTTTTTTTTTCGTCTTGCTCTGTCGCCCACGCTGGAGTGCAGTGGTATAATCTCAGCGCACTGCAACCTCCACCTCCTAGGTTCAAGCGATTCTCCTACTTCAGCCTCCCAAGTAGTTGGGACTACAGGCACCGGCCACCATGCCCGGCAAATTTTTGTATTTTTAGTAGAGATGAGGTTTCATCATGTTGGCCAGGCTGGTCTCAAACTCCTGCCCTCAAGTGATCTGCCAGCCTTGGCCTCCCAAAAGGTTGGGCTTACAGACGTGAGCCACTGTGCCTGGCCTTCCCTCCTCTTTTAGACTGTTTCTTCAGGCTACAATTCTAGGAATATCATTATCAGGCCAAAGGGCATGAGCATTTTAGGAGCTCAGGAAATATACTGCTTTTCAAAAGACCTGTTAGTTTTTACTGCCAGCCTCACCACAGCCTGGAAAGCCAAGGGTTGGATGATTCTTGGCTGAGAAAAGAAAAATCAATCATTTTTAATAAGCCTAATAGGCTGCTGAGGACATAGCAATTATATGCATATTGCACTGGGGTGCTTCTGTTTGCCTAACTGGAGCTAATAAAAGCCCGAGATAGCAGGGTTAGGGAGGGAGGGCCTCTGCACACAAGGCGAGGAGCCATCTGAGTCCATGGCCACAACTTTGCCTGCCCCGGCCCAGAAGCCAGATGCCCTAGTGCTTTGGGTTCCTCTAGGGACCCCAGTGGGGAGATGGAGCTTGCCAAGTGTCTTACCCAGAGCCAGCAGAGGAGGCTGCTCTAGGGGGTGGCCCCACAGTTCTGCCCAGGCCTGGTAGCTGGATGACCAGTAATAACTCTACTGACGACCACCAATGAATGCTGTCACTGGTGATCTGGCCACCATGAGACTCCAGTATGTTCTCTGAGGGGAGATGGAGGCCTGATTTTCCCCTTCTACCCAACAGTACCCCACCTGGACATGGACCAGATCTCCAGGTACATGGGCAGGGTGGTAGATCTAAGGTAACAGATGAGGGGTTGCATTCTGGCTCCAGAAGGAACCTGCTGTGCAAATAAATGTTGAATGCGGAGGGGATGTTACTCTTGAGAAAGGGGCACTATATGAAAAGAAAAGGTAAATGTCACACCCTGACGTTTAGAAGAAATTCAACTGAAATTAGGCTGGGGGCAGTGGCTCACGCCTGTAACCCCAGCACTTTGGGAGACCAAATCATGAGGTCAGGAGATTGAGACCATCCTGGCTAACACAGTGAAACCCCATCTCTACTAAAAATACAAAAAAATTAGCCAGACGTGGTGGTGGGCGCCCGTAGTCCCAGCTACTCAGGAGGCTGAGGCAGGAGAATGGCATGAACCCGGAGCTTGTAGTGAGCCAAGATTGCACCAGTGCACCCCAGCCTGGGCGACAGAGCGAGACTCTGTCTCAAAGAAAAAAAGAAAAAGAAGAAATTCAACTGAAATTTAGTCAAGAATGAAGACAAGAGAGATAGGTGCAGGCCGACAGAGACTCAAAGCTGCCCATCCATGGCAGGACAGGGCACACCCCTGTCCTGCCAACGACACCGGCAGCCAAGACCACAGAAAGTGAAAGCCAGCACCTCCTGCTGCAGGAATCCTGCTTGGAAGGAAGTGAGTTGGGGAGAAAAGTATTTGCACATAAATTCCTAGAGTTCTGTTACTTGTAGTGATGCAAAACTGGAAACCACCCAAATGCTCAGCCTTTGTGGAAGAGAGAGGCAGCAGCAGCACAGTCATGCAGTCAGATCAGCTCACGGGATGCCCCTCCTAAATGAGGGGCCCCAGGGGTGGGGTACTGCCCAGCTCTCCAGCTTCCAGGGCCACCCTCCCCTCATCCCCCAACCCTGCCTTGACAAGGGCAGTTCTATCTGTTTAGGGGTGAGGCTAACACCAAAACACTTGTTATGTATTACAAAAATTAAATCCTTCTCTGGTTAAAGACAAATTTCCTTGACTGATCTCCAGCTCCCTCATTTGTGGCTTCTCTTGTCCAGATGTCTGCCCTACCTGTGCAGGATGCTGCAGATGTGAGGACTAGGAATCCACAGTCCCCCAACCAGGAGCCAATGCTGGCTAGGCACCTACTATGCTCCAAGGACTTAGATGTGGGTTTTGTTTTATATATATATATATATATATATATATATATATATATATATATATATATATATATATATATATATATTTTTTTTTTTTTTTTTTTTTTTTGAGACGGAGTCTGGCTCTGTCGCCAGGCTGGAGTGCAGTGGCCGGATCTCAGCTCACTGCAAGCTCCGCCTCCCGGGTTCACGCCATTCTCCTGCCTCAGCCTCCGGAGTAGCTGGGACTACAGGCGCCCGCCACCTTGCCCGGCTAGTTTTTTGTATTTCTTTTTTTAGTAGAGATGGGATTTCACCATGTTAGCCAGGGTGGTCTCGATCTCCTGACCACGTGATCCGCCCGTCTCGGCCTCCCAAAGTGCTGGGATTACAGGCTTCAGCCACCGCGCCCGGCCGTTTTTTATATTTTTTTGAGACGGAGTCTCGCTCTGTCACCAGGCTGGAGTGCGGTGGTGCCATCTTGGCTCACTGCAACCTCTGCCTCCAAAGTACAAGTGATTCTCCTGCCTCAGCCTCCCGAGTAGCTGGGACTACAGGCGCATACCACCATGCCCGGCTAATTTTTGTATTTTTAGTAGAGACAAGGTTTCACCACGTTGGCTAGGCTGGTCTCAAACTCCTGACCTCAAGTGATCCACCTGCCTCGGCCCCCCAAAGTGCTAGGATTATAGGTGTGAGCCACTGAGCCCAGCCCAATGTGGGGCTTTCTGAAGCCCCCTGGTGACTATAGGGAAAGGGGGGAATTATTTTCATCTCACTGTTCGGAATCACAGCAGAGGTTGGTGTTTTACTGTAGATTAACTCTTGCTGCGGGTGGGGGATTGCTCATTGCCATCTTGAGGATTCTTTTCACTGAAAAGCTGGTCATATGTACAACATACAGTCCTGGGGGCTCAGCTCTGTTAACATCCTGGTGGCTGCGCCTGCCTGCTGCCACCTTGGAGCTCCACAGACCAGCCTTGGGCTTCAGCTGGCTGTGCCCCAGGAAGCCCCCCAGACCCCACCAACTGAGTGACCTTAATGCTCCAATGGTGGCCGAGGGGTTGAAGATGATCTCAGCCCCGTTGATGCTGTACATAAGCCAGTTGAGGGGGTGGTGCCGCCCGTAGCAAATGTTCACCGCAATCCTTCCAAACTGCGTCTGGAACACAGGGTGGCCCAGGTTTCCCTCCATGTAGTAAGTTGACTGAAAAGCAAAGGGCCATACGCTGATGCCTCTGACCTTTAAGATTTCCCTTTTCTTAGACTCGGCAGAAAAACTGAAATATCACCAATGGTCCAGAGGTGATTACACTCCTGAGTGTGACTCTAAGTTCCAGAATTTCAATAGGATAAAAACAAAACACACACACACAAAAAAACCCTGACACCAAATAAGCCAGCCCCGGGGGGAAATCACAGTGGCTTAAGCATTTGCCCAGTCTCCTTTCTGACATGTCAAAAAATCCCCACAACGACGTTCCACACTATTTCAAACTCTGGTAAGGTTTCAATCACGGTCCAACTCAAGGCTCAGGTTTGGTCGGTGTTAACACGAGTTGGTCAATGCCCTCAGCAACCATATGTCATCATATAGAACAGTGGAGCCCCGGGGACCTGGAGCACATCCAAACAACTCTCTGCCTGGTCAGAGGAGAAAGCTGTTTCCTGAGGGGACATAGCTCACCCAAATGATTAAGGCCAAAGCTTCTAGTAGAACCACACCCTGAAAGCACACCTTCTCCATTCTGCCTAGGGTTAAGGAGGTCCCTGTGGGGCAGGTGGACCAGACCCCATCCTCCCATCCCTGCCTCTCTGTCTGTTCCTAAGGGTACCAGGGCAGGGACACTGTCCTGGACAGCACTGAGGGAAGCTAGAGGGCAAATCAGGGTCCCAAACAGATCTGCTCTGGGAGCCTTCCACCTCCTCCTGATCCTGGCCATCAAAACTGGCCAGGGTCAGGCAGCAACCAGGATGTGTGTACGTGGTGAACACTGGAGCAGATCCTGCTGTGCTGAGACAAGCCCTGTGCTATCTGCAGGGAGCTAAAGATTAATCCCAGGGCAAACAGGTGAGGGGCGCGTCTTTCCACCCCACCTCCAGCTGTTACTGAGAAACGCTGGGTTCTTCTTTCTCCCTGGGAAACCTCCTCTAGCTCTGCAGGCCATTTCTTGTCTGCCTGACCAGCCTGAGAATGGCCAGGATCGCCACAATCATGGAGTGAGAACTGGGGACATCACATCCTGAACAACTGTATAACGGCAAATCAAGTTCAGATTTAGTATCTTAGGCATTAGGCAGAGCTCTTTTCCCTCCTTCAAACGTCCACCTGCTCCCATCTTACCCACCCAGGGGTTGGCATTAACCAACAAAAATGGCCCCCCCAACTTGTGCCCTGATCATGGGCACATGAAACTTCACATAACGCACACTACACAGACGTGCATGTTTGTCCATTGTCACCTGACACACAAACATGGGCCACCTCAGACCCCTCCATGAGTCACAGACAAGGAATGCCACGCTCCAAACCAAACAAGGACAGGGCTGTGGCGTCCTAGGCTCTGAGCCTGAAGGGGGCCATGGGAATCTTTTCATGTTTGTGCAATATTTAATTTATATACCACTTACTTCAAAGAATTCAGGAGGCCAAATCAGGCTGTATTAAAAAAACATATGCCCCATTGTGCTAAAGGTGTTTGGGACTCCTCTGAGAGTCCCGCCTGAATCCGGTCTGCCTGTGTGATATAGAGCAATGTCAGGTAACCCTCTGAACACCGCAGCCACACACTGTGCTCCAGTGGAGTGTGCGTGACATGGAGTATGATCCTGCACAGAACTTCCCCACGGAAAGTCCCACAGAGATCTACAACACACGGAGAGGCAAGTGAGCAGGGCTGGTTATCCATCTTATGGGTGGCTCACCTCATTGAAATCACCCACTCTGGGGATGTGGTTTTTCCTGGTCTTTCCCAGGACTGCTCCGGAATTGGAGATCACCACGGCTGTATTCCACAAAACGTCCCCATGCTCGCTGTCTCGTTCCAGGATGGGAGACACCACCACCATGTCATGGTTCTTCGCCAGCTGGAAAAATGATAAATATAGCAGAGTCCCACTTTCAAACCAATTGTTGTAGTTTTTTATTGAAGAAGAATTTAATGATCCTACTAAATCATTAGGCTTGGGTCAGAGCAATCACTTGCATTTGTTGTTTGGAACACTAAATACCCTGATGTCCATGCTTTGCTAAATAAGAATCACATTGTCCTGTGCACAGTTGGTAGTATAGTAAAATGGTGCAGCTGCTCTGGAAAACCATATGGGAGTTCCTCAAAAAATTAAACAAGAATTACCATTTGATCTGGCAATCCTAATCCTGGGTATATATCCAAAAGGATTGAAAGCAGGGTCTCAAAGAGATTTGCAAACGCATATTCATTGCAGCATTATTCACAATAGCAAAGAGGTGGGAGCAACCCAAGTGCCCATCAATGGGTGAATGGATAAACGAAACGTGGCACATCCATACAATGGAGTATCATCCAGCCTTAGATGCCATGGTTCTATGTTACAAATGGATGAACCTTGATGATATTATGCTAAATGAAACAAGCCAGTCCCCAAAAGACAAATACTGTATGATTCCACTTGTGTAAGGTATTTAGAGTAGTCAAATTCACAGAAATGGAAAGTACAATATTAATAGAATGGTGGTTGCCAAGGACTGGGGGAACGGGGAGCTACTGTTTAATGGGATAGAGTCAGATTTGCAAGATGCGAAAGTTCTGGAGATCTGCACAACGTGCATATACTTTACACTACTGAACTGTACACTTAAAAATGGTTAAAATGGTACTATATATACATATATATCACCACTTTAAAAAAGAGTAAAAAGAATAATCAAACTTCTTATCTATACCAAAAAACAAATTTCTTTGGCATCAAATTCCTTTTGTCTCAAGTAAGAACCTCAATCCCTGGTGACCACAGGATGAGCAGCCCAGCGGGTCATTTGTCCTCTACTCTAATTAGCCACCATGATCTCTGGCCTTAACAGGACAGGGGAGAGGCATGCTCCGAAGGCAACACTAGGAGCCACGCTAAGGGCAGCCTCAAGTCCCTGTGGAAGCAGAGTGTCTCTGGCACCAGTTCTCTTTCACCCTCTTCCTCCAGTCCTGGCTCGGGCTTATCATCTGCAAAAGTCCCCTAACCAGTCTCCTTCCTCTTTTTTCCATAGCAAGAAATCAACAACCTGGTGAATGAGAGATTTTTTTTCCTCTACAGCCTAAGAACACCAATGTTGGGAATCACAACTGAGTATTGATAAAGTCACCATGATTATAGTTCTGCCCCCAAAGCCCCTAAGTATATGTATAAAATCTGAAAGAGAATACAAAGAAATGAAAAGAGTTCTTTTGTTAGAGGTGAAAATAAGGATAAATGACCATTCATCACCTCATGGGTTTTCTGGTAACAGTTTTATTAAGATATAATTCACACAGCATAAGATTCACTTTAAGATTGGTCAAGTACAGCAGTGAGAGGTGGGAAAGAGCAGAACAAGGAGTCACTCTTTTGAAGTGTGCAATTCAGTAGTATTCAAGATATTCACAGAGTTGTGCAGCCTTCACCACTATCTAATTTTAGAAGATTTTCATCACCCCTAAATGGAAATTTTTTACCCATTAGCAGTCACTCCCTTCCTCCCTCACCCCCAGCCTCTAGCCACCACTAATCTGCTTTCTGTCTCTATGGATTGGCCTATTCTGGACAGTTTATATAAATGGGATCGTACAACATATATCATGAGGTTTTAATGAAGACAAATCAAAACCAATTTGTACGCTGATGAGACACAGGCCATGCATCGAAGCTTCTGTGACTCAAGCAAACTGCAGTGCAGTATGCAGAGCTCTGGATGAGGAACTGGCTTCTCTGGTCCCTGAATGCCAGCTCTGCCACTTGCCAGCTGCAGGACTTGCTACAAAAGTCACCTCCGACCACCCTCCCTGGGCTGCAGCTCCCTTGCCTGAAAAAGCTACTAATGGCCCTTCTGGAGCCTTACACTCTCTAATTTTAAGAGTACGCTAAAAAAAAAAGTGGCAAATAGTCTTATCTAATCTCATCTAGCAAAACAAGAACCAAACAGGTGCATTTTCCATGGTGAAAGGCCAAACCCAGCAGCTGTGGTCATGCTCTGTGACTTGCACATATTTGGCAGCTGCTGCCAGAGGCGCAGTTAATGTCCTACCTTCTGACAGAATCTGGTGGTGGGCCCGTCCTCTGCTGACTCAGCAAATTCTGTCCACGGCAGCTTCTCTCTTGTACAGAAGGCAAAGGGCATAGCTATAAACAGGAGAAAGGGCAGAACTGTATCCAACATGCACAGCCTCTGAGGGGGGCTCCTCAGCCCAGCAGCAGGTGGTCACTGCACGAGAATATAGTCTCAGGAGTGTCACGGCCTGGCTTCTGGGTACCGTTCCTGGCTGTGGGCACTAGGCAGCCCTTACCTCTGGGCTTCATGGCAAAACAAGGGGCTGGGCCAAATGTCTTTCCCAAAGTCTTTTTTTTTTTTTTTTAGACGGAGTCTTGCTCTGTTGCCCAGGCTGGAGTGCAGTGGCGTGATCTCGGCTCACTGCAAGCCCTGTCTCCCAGGTTCACGCCATTCTCCTGCCTCAGCCTCCCTAGTAGCTGGGACTACAGGCGCCCGCCACCACACCCGGCTAATTTTTTTGTATTTTTAGTAGAGACAGGGTTTCACCGTGTTCGCCAGGATGGTCTCATTCTCCTGACCTCGTGATCCGCTCGCCTTGGCCTCCCAAAGTGCTGGGATTACAGGCGTGAGCCACCGCGCCCGGCCTCCCAAAGTCTTAAAAACAATTGCAGCAGGGACTTGAACAGATATTTGCACACTCATGTTTATAGGAACATTATTCACAATAGCCAAAAGATGGAAACAACCCAAGTGTCTTATCAACAGATGAATTGATAGGTAAAATGTGGTGTATATACACACAATGGAGTATTATTCAGCCCTCTTAAAAAGGGAAGACATTCTGATACATGCTTACATGGATGAACCTTTAAGAATATGCTAAGATACAAAACAAATATTGTAGGAGTCTACTCATAGGAGGTATTTAGGGTAGTCAAATTCTTCTTTTTTTTTTTGAGACAGAGTTTTCGCTCTTGTTGCCCAGGCCAGAGTACAATGGCATGATCTTGGCTCACCACAACCTCCCCCTCCCAGGTTCAAGCGATTCTCCTGCCTCAGCCTTCCCAAGTAGCTGGGATTACAGGCATGCGCCACCATGCCCAGCTAATTTTGTATTTTTAGTAGAGACGGGGTTTCTCCACGTTGGTCAGGCTGGTCTTGAACTCCCGACCTCAGGTGATCCGCCCACCTCGGCCTTCCAAAGTGCTGGGATTACAGGCATGAGCCACCATGCCCGGCCTAGAGTAGTCAAATTCTTAATGACAGAAAGTAGAATAGCTGTCAGAGGTCAGAAGAGGGGATAATAGGGAGTTACTGTTTAATGGGTAGAGGTGTCCAATTGTGAATGATGAGAAAAGTTCTGGAGATCACAGTGATGACAGTTGCACAACAACATGAATGTATTTAATGCCACAGACTGTACACTTAAAAATGGTTAAAATGGTAAATATTGTTATGTATATCTATATGCCACACACACAAAAAGTTTTAAATTGCCAAAGTTCCCAACCAGCAGATCTCCTGCTGTTGGCCAATCTGCAGGGTGGCAGGAGCTCCATTAACTCCTTGGGGAAAGTATCAGAAGGCCACTGGGGATGACACTGGGACCCTCCCTCTTCCTAGTGACAAGGAGGTTTCTTTAGAAATAAGAAAAGCTACTCATTAATGATCCCACAAAAAGTTTGGGAACCACCGAACAGGATGAACATCTGCAAGGATTAATGCTCTTATTCTCATGATCTCTGGCCAGGCCCCACCAGGGAGCTAATTTGGTAGGAAATTTCATTCAACTCATTGGTTTTTGTTTTTTTTTTTTTCTCCAAACAGTAGGTACGTAGACACAGAGTAACAGTTCAAAGATGCTGGTCATCTCCATGCACTCCAGGTTCAGAGCAGTCTCCTATGCAGGGGACAGAGGGAAATCCGCTGGCGTGGGCCTTTGGGACCTTCAGCTGTGTGCCCAATGCTGCTCTACAGCCCAGCCACACATGGATATCTGCAGCGCGTGGAGTTACCTTTAGTACCTGCCAGTCTGCTGGCGTGAACGGTGCCTCACTGTGAGTAAATGTCTCCCATATCCCCAGTGAGGCTGAGTCCTTCACCACACATTCACTGGCCAGTCTGGATTCCTTCCCTACATTTTTTTGTTCATACCCTTTGCCTATTTCCTACTGGGCTATTCGTCTTTTTCTTTCTCAATCTGGAGAACTGAATTCCTTGTCTGGACTAATTCAGTATACTCTGTAGATCTCCCACCTCACAATAACCCAAGTCCATTTCTTTTTTTCTTTCCTTTTTTTTGAGATGGAGTCTTGTTCTTGTTGCCAGGCTGGAGTGCAACGGCGCGATCTCAGCTATGGGAAACATTTACTCACAGTAGGCACCGTTCACACCAGCAGACTGGCAGGTACTAAAGGTAACTCCACACGCTGCAGATATCCATGTGTGGCTGGGCTGTAGAGCAGCACTGGGAACACAGCCAAAGGTTCCAAGGGCCCACCCCAGCGGATTCCCCTCTGTGGTTGGTTATATTGGGAGGCTGGAGGAGGTGGGGTCTGATTTGCATAGGGCCCAGGGGATTGGTTTGACCAGGTGTGACATTCAAGTAGCCTGCAAAAAACCTAGCCCTCCCACCTTAGTCCTTTAATATGCAAATGTGAGCTGAGCTGCCATGATGTCCTGAACATGTGTGAGTTATCTGGAGGTGGTCATGACACTTGGCACAGGTGGTGACAAGGAGAAGAGGACAGGAACCGCCATGTTGGCCATGTTGGGTGGACCTAGCTTCTAATTGCTTGCATTTGCATATCAAAGCTTGCTGGCATGGCTCTTTAAGCCGCCTGTTCAGTTAGAAAAGAAATGGTTCAGGGGTTGCTTCTTATTACAGGAAAATTTCCACTGAGAACCTTTACTCCTTTTACTTCTTTCTAGTTGCCTAAAAATTATTTCTTTATAACTCTTGTATTCATAATAGGCAGCTTATCTCCAACACCCCTAAGCAGGTGTTACCCCCTTTATTTCACAGAGAAGGAAGAGAAGCCTCAGCCTCTCAATTCCTTCCAGTCCCAGGAAGCCTGGTCCTAAGAGTACCACAGTAAATATCCCGCCAATGGCACCACCACCACCTTGCCAAGCAGGCGGCAGGCACTGCCAGCAACAGCCCTGGGGGCCTTGGTACCACGCTCAAGGCTCCCCAGGCTCGCCTTCTGTGAAGAGAGATGAATTATTTTAAGGAAGCCAACAGAAAAGCTGTTGAAAACACAAATGCTCCTTAATGACCATTAATTCTCAGCTTTCAGAGCATTAGGAGTGAGTCAATTGCCCCCAGAGAATAAACGGCTTCTTTTCCTGTTTACACAACCACTCTAATGTAAACACACTTTCAAAAGAAGGATGTGGAAGGGGGGTTGGGTGAGGCTGACTGCAAAGTCCCAACTACAGTTCTTCAACTAGAGGGGACAGGATTCCACATGCATTGACCCAACACCTGGCCCTCAGGCACTGCCAGCCTAGAGGGAAGGAGATGAATTAGAACCTGGTACAGCCACACAACCTGGCAGTACAGAGTGGTCAGCTCTGCCTGGGGGAGTCCCCAGGGCCCCACAAAGGAGGGGTACCTGTGCTAGACTTTGATAAATGAAGGGGAGTTCCAGATCCAAGAAAGGGAAGATGTTAGTTCAACTACCCAGTCAATACTAATGTGTAGTGCCTGTCATGCACCAGGGATTATTCTTGCCACTAAAGATGAAACAGGGGTGGGTGGAGAGTTGGGAAAAACAAACATAGGTACTATCTTCATGGAGCTCATGGTCTAATGAAGAGTGAGAGTACAGAGGTAACAAAAAATAGGAAAACGACATGAACTTCTGGGACACAGACACGTGTTCTTTCCTGAAACCCTACCAACATGACAGGAAAGCAATGTTCATGCAAAGGCATATACCCACAAGGACCGGGCGCTGAGGGAGGGGAAACAGGAAGGCAGAGAGATGCAGGCAAATCTCTCAGCAGATCAGAGAAAAGAGTCCGCTAGCAGTAGAGAAGGTCTCCTGCTTATCCAAAGCTCAGGACCCAGGGGGACCAGGTACCTCTGAAGGTGGGGAAGCAGGGAAGGATGATAAACAAGGACTGGCCAAAGGTCTATTTAAGAAGCAGTTAGGGGCCGGGCGCAGTGGCTCACGCCTGTAATCCCAGCACTTTGGGAGGCCAAGGTGGGAGGATTGCTTGGGCCCAGGAATTTGAGACCTGCCTGGGCAACACAGTGAGATCTCATCTTTACAAAAAAAAAAAAAAAAATTCAAGAAAATTAGCCAGGTGTGGTGGCATGCATCTATGGTCCCAGCTACTCGGGAGGCTGGGGCAGGAGCATTGCTTGATCCTGGGAGGTCGAGGCTGCAGTGAGCTGTGATTGCACCACTGTACTGCAGCCTCAGTGACAGAGTAAGACCATGTATAAAGATAAAAAAATAGGAGGAAATATACAACAAAATTAGGGTACTAGTCCAGGGTTCCCATATCCTAATAGTAAGACTGTCTAGAAGGAGAAAAAAGAGGAGAAAATAATGAATGAATGAAATAATGCAAGAAAATTTCCTAGAGCGTCAGAATCCAAGTTTCTAGACTAAAAGAACCCACTAAGTACCAAGAGTGGATTAAAATAGATATGCACAATGGAATATCATTATGAAATTGTAGAGTATTGGTGAAAAACAGAAACTCCTACAGTCTTCCAGAGAAAGACAATGGGTCACAAATTAAAATGGCTGTGGATTACTCAACAATGCCCCAAAACTAGAAGACAATGGAACAACGTGTGTTCAAACTTTTGAAGGAAAATGATTTCTAACCTAAAATTTGATGCTCAACCAAACTATCAAGAAAATTGTAGAAGGAACATATTTTCAGATGGGCAAGGCCTCAAAAAGTTTACCTCTGATGTGTTCTTCCTCAGGGAACTACTGGTTCTGAGAGTCCCTAGCTAAATGGGGGCTCCAGTACCAGAGTGGCTAGCAACCCAGCACTAACAGGAAATGAAGGGAGCTGGACGTGGTCTCTATAGTGTGCCTTTCACAGGATACATCTTGTACATGGTGGACAGCCTAATGCCTGTCTGTCCAACCCGTGACCAGGGGGTCCCTCATACATGAAACTTGTTTATACTGGTAGATGCTGTGTGGCTCTTGCCTGACCTGTCCCTGCCTGACTACCACTCTGGCACTAGGAGCCCAACTTTGTGTTTCCCCCGGTATCCCAGGGAAAACCTAGCCTGGGGCAGCCCCTGGTTCTTCTCATGGAAGGTGCAAATTCAACACACCATCGCAATAGGAAACAAGTTTGAAGATTTTTACTTACAGATCCTGGGTAAGGAGAGTGCCATGAGTCATAAGGGCAGTCCTCTGTCCCCAGGTCAGATGAGGCAGAAATGACGAGTCAGAGAGAGTGTGGGCCAACTAGCAGTACACATAATGACTAAGATGTGGTCACCTTAAGTTAATGGCCAAATGCCTGGATGGTCCATTTAAAGGAAGCAGCAGGAAAGTGGGCAGCCCAGTCGGCTGGCGGGAGAGAGGTCTCTTAAGTTCTTACCTCTGGCCACTTGGCCTGAGCCATTTGGGTGTGGCGTAGAACTGGGAACTGTGTCCAGGGTGACTGAGCCCTGCCTCTGGTATGACAGAGTTAAACTTGTATTCAACATGGATGCTAAGGCAACATAAATCTGTAAGGATCCACTACACTACTAAAATAAGGGCATAAACCAAGAAAGAGGAAGCTGTGGGAACAGAGAAACACAAGAGCAAAGCAAAGGGATTCCCCAGGGTGATGGTGAGGGGGGATCCCAGGACAACTGTGTGGCCAGCAGAGGGGGCACCTGATTCAGCCCACAGCAGTCACAAGGCTCCGGGGCAGATTCCTTGGAGGAGATGAAACTGATAGACTGTTTGATGTGTCTAAAACACATTAAGGGAGATTTAGGAATTCATAGAAAGTTTGGGGTTGAATGGTGGCAAGTAGAAAACAAAGCAAACTCTAGGGAAAACAGAAAATAATTCAGGAAAAGAAATAAAAGTTCAGCCTGAGCAATATAGTGAGATCTCCATCTCTACAAAGTGTTTTTTTTGTTTTTTGTTGTTTGTTTTTTTCAATTAGCTGGGCATGATGGTGTGCACCTGTGGTCCCAACTACTTGGGAGGCTGAGGTGGGAAGATTGCTTGGGCCTGGGGTCAAGGCTGCAGTGAGCTGTGATTGCACCACTGCACTCCAAGCCTGGGTGACAGAGTAAGACCTTGTCTTAAAAAAAAGAAAAAGGAATCAAAGTTGACAAAACGGCTGGGGGATAGAAGAACAAGGACACGTGTATGTTGAAGGGCCAGGAGGAGGGAGGAAAGGGCTAACACTGACGTCTTCCATAGGGGGAAGTCAATAGGTGATGCAAAACTAAAAAATTAGGAAGTAGCAACACTAACAAAGGTAAATTCCAAAGGAACTAGCTCAGTGTTGATGCTGGGGATAACAGTTATTTTTTGGTAGCAGACCTTGTAGACCCATCTGACTCTAAACCATGAGCATGTATAACTCTGATAAAAATAAAAACCACAAAGGTACATTGTGCAAGAAATGTTTAGATAGGGAGGCTGGCTCTGGGCTGAGATCTGAAGGTAAAGAAGTCCTGGTTAGGAGGGCACAGGAGACCAGCCAGAGGGAATTACAAAAGTCAGGGGTGGGCTGCCAGAGGCTTGGACCAGGTGGTGGTAGAGAAATGGGGAGGAGTGAATGGATTCAGAACGATGTGGGAAAACTGATGGGCTCAGACAACAGCCTGGTGCGTAACAACAGGAAGGCTGGGGTTCCTGGTGATGTGGACAGAAAACCTTTCCATGGATGAGAAAACAAAGGAGATTCTTTAAAAGTCAGGCAGCAGACACTCTTGGCAACATGGAGAGAATACACAATTGTTTGAAGGCAGCAGAGAAAGCACCATAAAAAAGACTCACTCCATGCTTCCTGGAAACAGATGATGTTGACTCCACACATTGCAGCCACCTCTATGATAGCCTTTATGCGTCTATGAAGGGCAGAGACCTGAGAATTTAAAAAGGATTAGAATCCATTTAGTTTTATTGGTAAGGCAATTTTTAGGAGCTCATCCTAATGCATATGGAACAATCAATGCCCACCTGGGCAGGTATGAGGAGTAGGGTGGGGAGGTTCTATATTTGGTTATCTCCTGATGTCCAAAATCTGCATGAAAAGCTGGAGGTGCAGAGGCTCTGGGGTCACAGACACTTTGACACTGCCTCAGTTTCCTCATCTGGTAATGGGGAGACTGCCACCTGACCTGTGGGGTTGCTGAGAGGCAGGGATGAGGATGGTGCTGCTTCTGGCTCAGGGCCCATGCTCACACCATCTCCCAGGTCAACCATCCCCTTGGCCCAGGACTCCGCTCTCCGCTGTCCTGCCTTCAGAGGCAAGCCTTGTCCCGCACTTATCCTACTTGTTCTACTTATCCTGTGTGTATCGTATCATGGAATGCCTCGCCTCTCTGGCTCTTTTAAATCCCTGTGCTTTGGTGTGTGCTGTGCCCTGGGCCAGGAATGTACTTCCCTCCTCCCACCTAATCTTCCTGGAGGTGTTATCTATGTCACGTGTCGCCCCTCTGTGGGCCTCTGCAGACTCTCACAGTTGTGGGCCAAGTGTCAAGCTAACTCGGAATCCACTGGCCTTCGGGAGCCATTGTGTGCCACTGCTTTGTGTGCCACTCTTCCTCTGGTGTCTTGTCACTCCCAGGAGCCCACAGGCTCCTTAGGGATAGGAAGAAAGCAACCTCATCGTCTACTTGTCCTTGGCACAATGCCTGGCTCCCAGGAGACATCAAAAGTGTTTGTTCAAAGACAGACCAAAGGAACCAGGCTGAAAACCCAGAGTGCACAAACTCTTTACAAGGCCTATAGTCTCCTCCTTTGAGAGGCTGTGTACCCCACGGCTTTGTGGGTATTTGCTGACAGCATCAGCCCCACAAATACACATTTGCTTGGCGTTAGCAAAGCTTTTTGCTAACTGTGTGGGTGAAAAAAACATAGCTGGTCCTATGATTTGACAGTCTGGGATGATAGAGGGGACATATCCACAAAAAAAGAATCCAGACACAAAAAGTGAGAGAACTGAGAACCAGACATCTGTGAATCCAACAAAAGCAAAGGAAGGACCAATGTGAATGATGATGCAGAACCAAACCTGGAATCCAAGAGACCTTAGGTTTCTCCAGAATCCCTAAGAATCCTCAAACACCCTGTATCCTGAGGAAACCTGTACAGGGAAATCCCTGAAAGTTTGAGCAGCTGGAGGAATGCTGTGGAGAAGTGTATAAAACAAACCACCTGTGCCTGTGACAATATGTTTCTTTAGGGAGATACCAGATGCTGTCACCTTTATTTACTAACTCTGAGGTCATAAGCAAATGCCTATCTATTCCTGTAAGCCTGCAGGTACCACAGCTGACAGACTTCTGGGTATAGCGAGTCCCCGCCCTGAGGATTAAGGCAGAAGAACACACGGACAGACGGTCCTGACCAGTGTGTGCTGGCTGGCTGCCTCCTGGCAGGCAGCTGAGAGGCAGCGTCCCGTGGAGAGCACGAGCAGGCCAAAAGGGCACCCTCCTGGTTGGTAAATGGAGCTTCAGATCAATAGCTGGAGAGAAGTGGAAAGATCAGTGAGGAGGAGGGAGAGACAGAGTAAGAACAAGAAGGCAGAAGAGCCAGAGATGCAGGCTGGAGGGCTGTGGGGAGGCCAGGGCAGGAGCGTCTCTGCTACTGCTCAAGGGATCCAAGCCTGCAGACCTGGAGTATGTGGCCAGCCAGGGTCTGCGGGTGTGCTCCAAAGGGTGAGCCACAACCCCGTTTGTGTATTTATTATGGTCAAGAGTCTGTACCTGTTCTGCCACAGGGGCATCTGCGGGGAGTGGGGTTCTGTTCTGAACCAGCCCCACACGCACGATGCGGGGTCGTCTCAGCTGTTCCTCCGCTGCTTCAAAGGCATATCCCTGCAGTTCAAAGTCTTCTCTGGAGGCGGCTTCGAAAGCTTCCCTGGGCAGATCAAGCTTCCTAGACGGGCAGGAAAGAAGAAGGAAGGTGATTTTGATGCAGTCTGCTCCATTTAAAAGCCCTCTCCCATTTCCTGTAGTTATTTATCAGTCAAAGAGGTGAGTATGTCCTGGCTAGAAGGTGCTCAGTGCCAGGGCCCAAGGGAGCTAGGGAGCAGGGGTGTCCAGCCATGACCGAACACTACACTGAACCTGGACTTTACCTGCAGTTGGCAGGGAGACCTCAGCAGAGAGGCAGCACAGTTAGGCCTGGCAACGGGGAAGCCAGTCAAGAGGTTGGTGTTTTAGACTTGCTGAAATCAGGGTAGGAATTAAAGGCCTGGCAGTCAACACAGAAAGGAGGGAATAGATTCTCAAAAGTGTTTCTGAAGCAAAATCAGGACTATGCTGAGCCTAGAGTGTGAGGCAGGCTGTGGGAGCAGAGAAGGGCTTGGAAAATGAGGCTCAGGAGACAGGCTGGTTGGAGAGGCCATGACCTGGGACCATATGGATGACCTTGTGGTGAACAAAGACCCTGGCTACTCTGTCCTGCTGCTTCTGCTGGGGGAGGCCAGTTCCACACCTGGTGATGGGTGGGCTTGGTGGGGCCCAGGTGTTCAGATGGAAGCCTTAAATGCTCATCCACATTTGTAGTTTATTAACAAAGGCTAGAGAATTAGTTATAAAACACTTCACTGAAGTGACCATTGGCCAAACAGCAAATAACCCCTGATGCCTGTTGCACACCCAGAGGGGAAACCCATACAGGCATGGGATGGGACACGGCCCCTGACCAGGAAGGGCTTACCATCTAAGGGCAAGATGATTATGAAATACCCAGAAAACACATCAAAAAATAACCTGACAGCCATTATCTAATAACAATATTTCTCTCCTACTTTAAATCACTTTCTTAGAGACGTTTCTTTCAAAATCACAGCCCTGTCAGCCCAAGCCCCCTGTCGCCGCCCCCTGCCAGGCACTTTCCATGTGATGGCCCTGACAGCTCTGAGTTCGGTTCCGCCCCTGACAATCAGCCTGCTTTTCAAGTAGTCAAGGTTCCCTTCACTCCAGCAGGTTAGAAATAGCAGCAGTGCCCACACCGTGCCTCTCCTTGCTGTGATTGCCTTAGACAGCCCTCCCATCCTCCAGCAGAAGGGCGCTCCTGCAGGCCTCAGCCTCAGGGCAAATCCCCTCTGGTGGACATAATCACGCAACTTTCCAGGGTGTGTGTGTGGGTAGATACCGGGAGAAAAAGGAGCAAGGTTTATGTGTCTATTTCCTCGAAGGCCTGTGGGCCTGGGAGCCAGACAGCCCTTTGAGAGTGTCCTGGTGAACCCTGCCTGGCCTCTCAGCCTGTGGTCTCACAGCAGGAAGATGTCAGGTGAAGAGCTCATCTTGGGTGTGGAAACATGGCTATAACCATCACCTGGCTGAAGTCTCTCTCCCCATCTTCCCACCATGCATAACCTCCATTACCTACCCTTCTTCCCCCAAGTGGTGACTCCGCCTGGCCAGCCCTGAGGCTGCCCACCTCCTCATCCCCAGCTCCCTGCGAGCTCATTCTAAGCCAAGGCGATACAGGAGAGGCCGCTCCACCCTCCAGGACAGCCACCTTTGGGGCTCTACCTCTTCCCAGCCACTCCCGTCTACTATCTGGGCACCACCTGTAAGGCCTCTCTGCCCTTCCATTATCCAAGACAGTCCATCACCACATCCTACACAGCTTCATCTTGGAGAACCTAACCAACTCTCAAGCCATACCTTGTGCAGACGCAGTCAATGATGTGCTGTGTCCATCGAAAGGCCTGGTACGGGAGATGCAGTGGACCACTGAGATGGACTGAATACTTATGTCTGCCCCAAAGCCATATGTTGAAATCCTAATCTCCAATGTGATAGGGCTCTTTGGGAGGTGATTAGGTCATGAGGGTAGAGTCCTCATGAATGGGATTAGTGGTCTTTTAAAAGACCCCCTAAGAGGGGGTGCTTGCTTCCTGTACCATGTAAGCACACAGTGAGAAGGCACCATCTACGAACCAGGAAGTGGGTCCTCACCAGACACCAGATCTGCTGTGGCACCTTGATCTTGGATTTCATAGCATCTACAACTGTGAGGAATAAATTTACCTGGTTTAAGATGGGGAGAGAGACCGCAGCCAGGTGTTGGTTACAGCAGGTTTGCACACTCAGACAAGAGCTCTCCCACCTGACATCTTCCTGATGTGAGACCACAGGCTGAGGACAGGGCTCACTAGGACATTCCCAAAAGGCCGTCCAGCTACCAGGCCCACAGGCCTTTGGGGAAACAGATACACAGACCCTTCTCCTTTTTCTCCCTGTGATTGCCCACAAGTACTGGGAAGTCTGTGGTATTTTGTTATAGCAGCTCAAAAGTACTAAAACAAGCATCAATCAATCAGCCACTGCCCAGGAGGACAAGACCAGCAAATGAGCCACAACCTCACAGATGGCCTCATGCTGCCACTGCCCGCCCTGGTCCCTATAGTTGGCTTTCAGACCCTCTATCCCTTACCCTGCTACTGAGGCCTCCTTGCATCAGGGCTTTCCTTCAAACTTCAAGGAGTAAAGCCCATCACTTCCCATCCTAGCCCCACCATGCCCTTCAGGGCCCCCACCTCTCCCACCCAGGGTCAGGCAGATCTCGCCAGAGGACACCAAGTTCCTGCCTCCGCAGCAACCTCTCACTTCTGGAACTTCATCTTTCTACCTCTGATGGCTCTTTACCATCAGCGCTTTAAATAATTAAACTGGAGCTCTTTTACAAAAGAAACGTGATCATGGTGGGGGTGAATCAAATAGTGGGAAAGGGTATAAAATGAAAAATAAATTCCCCTTTCTATCCCAGCCCTAGTCTCAAAACTCAGAGGCAACCCTTCTTAACAATATTTTATGTCTCTTTCCTATTTTTCTATGTGCATGCATTACAAATACAATGGCATCATTCCGTATTTTCTGTTCTTCAACTTGCCTTTTTCACTTAATACACATAGCTTGGACATCTTTCCCCACTAGTACCTATAGACCTCCACATCCATCACTGAAGCTGTTAAAGAGTCTCTCCCACTGAACAACAGAAGGGGACTGGGGAGGGAGAGAAGGAGAGGAAGAAAGAGAAAGAGGGACAGTGCTCCACACATGTCCACGTTTACTCATTTGCTCTCTCTCCCTGCTGCCTAGGGAGCTTCCACACATGCTTCCCCGTCAGCTCAGGTCTCACCTCCTGGCCCCGTCTCAGGAACTGCCACCAGCCTTATCATGGCTAAATCCAGCAGACTTCCTGCTGTCCTCACCTGCTAGACATTTCTGAGCCATCTGACGCTTCTTTCCCTGTCTTGCCCCACAGTCTTCACCTCCAGAATCTCCCACAAAGTATCTTTCTCTGACCCCTTGAATATCCAGGTTTTCCAGCATTCTCTCCAGTGCCCTCTTTTGTATCTGCTCCTCCTCCACCTGGAATGACCATCTCTAGGGCAGCTCAACAAGCCCAGCCTCTCCCACCTGAGGCCCATCTCCACATAGCAAATAGCCCCTGGGTTATTTCCACCTGCAGACCCTGAAGCTACTGTAGCAGGTTGAGCTGTGTCTCCATCCTGACACCTGGAACCTGTCATTGTGATTTTATTTGGAAAAAGGGTCTTCCCAGATGTAATTAAGATCAAGATCTCAAGATCATCCTGGATTATTCAAGTAAGCTCCAAATTCAAAGACGTGTGTGAGTCTGAGACAGGGCCTTGATGTGACTCCCAGGCTGGAGTGCAGAGGAGAGATCTTGGCTCACCGCAGCCTCAACCTCCCAGACTCAAGCGATCCTCCTGCCTCAGCCTGCCGTGTAGCTAGGACTACATTATAGTGCATGCTACCATGCCTGGCTATGTTTTTCTTAACATTTTATAGAAATGGGGTCTCGCTATGTTGCTCAGGCTGGTCTCAAACTCCTGAGTTCAAGCAATCCTCCAGCCCTGGCCTCCCACAGTGCTGAGATTACAGGTGTGAGCCACTGCACCCTCCTCCAAGACAAGAGACACCACAGGAGAGATACAGGGACAACAGGAGAAGGCCAAGAAAGAGGCAGAGACTGGCTGTCACAACCTAAAGAAAGCCAGGAGCCACCTGAGGCTAGAAAAGACAAGGGAGGATTCTCCCCTAGGATCTTTGGAGGGAACACGGCCCTGCTGACACCTTGGTCTTATACTTGTGGTCTTCAGAACTGTGAGAATAAGTTTCTGTTGTTTCAAGCCACCCAGTTTGTGGTAATTTGTTACAGCAGCCCTATGAAGTCAACAACACTCAAACGCAACCTGTCCAAAGATGCTCCTCATGAGTCAACTGGCCATCTGAGAGTCCAAGCCAGAAGCCGGCAAGATCCTCACTGCCACAGCTGTTATCCTCATTGGCTCACTGTCCACTGACCTCCCTGAAACCTCTGGAAGCCTTCTGTCTCTCCACTCCCAGGTACTCTGTTCACATCAGGCCTCTCGTCTTCCACCTACTTTTTTCCAGGCTAGTCTTTTTTCCTTTCCTTAAATTTCAGCTTATCCAGTTGTTATTCCAGGTCATTCTTCGCTCAGCCACCAGGTCAAACTCTTCAAAGGCTCTGCCATTATCGGGACACAGTTCTGCTGCCTCAGAGACCCTAAGAGCTACCTGCCACTCCTGCCTCCTCTCTCAGGTCTTCCTCAGGAGAGCACTCAATGACTAACCCTCTCACAAACACAGTCTCCAAATGGGCATGTCCCCTGGTATCTGGGGACACGTACCCTTCCTGTCTCCCCTAGGATGTAGCTCAGGCATGATGCTCCTGGGAAGCCTTCCTAATGTCCCTCCAACCCCAAACACACAAACTCTCTCAAGCTCTTCCTGCTTCCTCCTCACAGTGTAAGGCAACCATCAAAAGATAGAAAGCCCTCAAGGGCAGGAACCATGACTTATCCTGGTATCCCCAGTGCCAGTGGCCAGGACTAAGTGCTCAATGAATGCTTGTTGACTGAATGACTGCTTCTTGGTTCTGGTTGTCTTAAAATGGAAAGTCGATGTTCTCTGGGGATTTCATCTGCCACAGGCAAAGGCCCATTTGGCTAATTCACTGAGCAAACATTTACTAACCATTGTAAGTGGGCGAAGAGGTGGTCTTGTGTGGAGCACATTGGGAGTCAGATCCGAGGGGCTAAGGGCTTCAGGTCCACTGGACCTTCACAGAGGTAGCTATGTCCAAATCAGACTTAGAGGAGTTTACAGGAATTTAAGTGGGATTAGAGTTTTTAAATGAGCAGTAATTTTTTTATCTTCAGTTCGAAATGTCATTCATCGCCAAATCCCACACATTAGCAAGGACAGAGTAAGTACAAAGGTTTACACCTTAGGGATAAAAGCTGAAAGGGCTAAATGCTCAGTAGAACAGAGCAAGAAAAGGGGGTAGGAAAAGGAGCCACTTAGTTATTGTGAGCCCCAGGATGAAGCCTGGCAGTGATTGGTCAAGAGAGACAGCTGTCTCCCATTTCACCAGCTATTATCATCATCCCTCCCGCTCTGGAGTGACCCAAATGCTTAGATAAAATCCCTCTTGCATGGGCTGACCTCAGTCCTTCTCCAGAATGTGCCCCAGCCAATCACCTTTATGGGAAACTGACTTATCTTTTCCTAAGACTCTTCTCCTTTACCTCTCCCTGGCACCCACATGCTGTCTTTTTTTACCAGGAAGATATGCCCATCCTACTCTTAGAATAAAGTAATTACCGTCCCTAGAAGCATAAGACACCCCTTGCTTTATTTAAGACATTTTCCTTAGGAGTCTCAAATCTAAGACACTTCTCAAGGACTAGTCTTTACAGATGCAGTGGAAATAGGAGCATGAGTGCATTCACTGGGAGGGGCCTTAAAGGTCACCCAGCCCTTTGGATATGAAGAGCCCTTTCTGACAAAGTTCTCTACTACCTCACTCCCAAAAAGCAGCTGTTCTAACTTCATCATCCACTAGCTGTGAAAACACCCTTGGATCTGAGGTCTAGCCTCCCTGCAGTAACTCCATAGCAGCTGTGGCTGGGAACCACCGATCCAATCAACACCTTCAGTTACCGGTAAACTGCTCTGGTTCCTGCTGCAGGGTCACTGCCACAAGGTCATGGAGCCCGCAGACTGGCTGGACTCGGGGAGAGAGGGAGCCCACAAATGAGCAAGGAAGTGGAAGGAGAGTTAGTCAGGGGCTGCATACAGTCAGAATTTGGATTTCATCCTAAGAGCCCAGGAAATTCCTTACAGAGTTTTATGCACAAAGGAACAACAGGATATGACTTTTTTTTTTGTTTTTTTGAGACGGAGTCTTGCCCTGTCGCCCAGGCTGAAGTGCGGTGGCGCGATCTGAGCTCACTGCAACCTCTGCCTCCTGGGTTCAAGCAATTCTCCTGCCTCAGTCTCCCGAATAGCTGGGACTACAGGTGTGTGCCACCACGCCCAGCTAAATTTTTGTGTTTTTAGTAGAGATGGGATTTCACCATATTGGCCAGGCTGATCTCGAACTCTGGACTTTGTGATCCACCCGCCTCTGCCTCCCAAAGTACTGGGATTATAGGCATGAGCCACCGCGCCAGGTCAACAGGATATGATTTACATATTAAAGGGATCCTCTGGTTGCTGCAGTTAAGAAATGCACTGAAGAGAAACAAGAGTGGAAGGGGAAGTATCTTTCTTTTTCTTTTTTTCTTCTTTTTTCTTTTTTGAGACAGAGTCTCACTCTGTCACCCAAGCTGGAGTGCAGTGGCAGTGATCTCTGCTCACCGCAAGCTCTGCCTCCCGGGTTCAAGCCATTCTCCTGCCTCAGCCTCCCAAGTAGCTGGGACTACAGGCACCCACCACCACGCCCGGCTAATATTTTGTATGTTTAGTAGAGACGGGGTTTCACCGTGTTAGCCAGGATGGTCTCGATCTCCTGACCTCGTGATCCGCCCGCCTCGGCCTCCCAAAGTGCTGGGATTACAGGCGTGAGCCACTGAGCCCGGCCGGGAAGTGTCTTTTTCAGCTTTGTGGACACAGTGTCCAGCAGTACACAGCCCTCAAAGTCCTGGTGATGCACACAGCTTGCAGGGAGTGGAAAAACTAGCTTGCCAGTGGGAAAGGTTCCCTCGCCAACTAAATGCAGCCAGCCTCTATTTCCAAGAGTCAGCCAGAGGTCAGGTCACAGCAGGAAGGATGGTCTGGGGCCGGACAATCAGTACACCTGCTGGGTGCTCTGGTTGGAGACAGTGATCCAGCCAGACACCCAGAAGACAAGCCCCGCTCCATGGAGGAGGGTTGGGACGGCCACAGAGAAAGCCCTGGAGAGTAAAATCCCGTCCTTTTCCTTCCAGTTCTGGGCAACGTGGGGGAGAAGAGATTTGTAAAGGTCACGCCAGGATTCTGCAACCACCAAGGACCCCAGGGTTGTCCCATCAAGACCTACTATGGTCTCTACCCGCCAACTCAGGACTTCTCACTGCCTCCCCTGAGCCCTTCAGACTCTGAGGCCCTCCCTGCCTGCTCCCCGAGACCCACACTCTGTGGTCCCAAGATCCCATAAGTTAGCCTCTGGGCTGCGGACCTGAGTTCCTTGCCATAGAGAACGCGCTTCACCTCCTGCAAGTCGGGGAGCGGTAGGTGCTTCTCCAAGCATTCCTCCAGCGACTTCCACTCAGCGCCCGCCATGGCCATGGTCCGCCAGGGCTTGTGTCCCCGCACTAACTGCCTGCCCTTTGCCCGCAGTGGGAGGAGCTGCCCGAGCCTGCCCAGGCGCTCTCGCCTTTATCTCTTACTCTCGCTCAGGGACAGCTCACGTGGGGACACGCCCCTTCCTCGCGCAGCCAATCTGCCCTCCAGGGCTTCGCGAGTGGGACCGCCCCTGGCCTTTAGCGCTCCCTCGGCACGTGCCAAGACACGTTCCTCTTGCCGCTCCGCAGCACACCGCCAATCAGCGCTCCAGGGCCTCGCGTGGGTAGGGGGAGGAGGGATTCCCTTCTTGCCCTTTGCCCCTTGCCCTCTGCCCCTTGCCCTTCGCCTCTCCTTTGGCACGCGATGAGACACGCCCCTCCACTGGCGGGACTGCGCGGAGCCCTAGCTCCTCGGCTTGAAGTCGGGGCTGAGGGTGTCCCCTCCCGCCTCCCTCAGGGGCCCTCGCGCGGGTGCCCCCAGGTTCCACCCCTCCCTTTGGTGTCAGGGCCGGAACCTGGAGAGGTCTTGAGGGAAGCCTGGGCGCGGCCTCGGGGGGCTGCGGCGCGGGCCTGAGGTAAATGGTTCCAGCAGCAACCACCGGGCAGGTCTCCTCCGGACCGCGACCTCTAGTCCGAAGCACAGGGCAGCCGGCTGGGCCAGCCTCCCGCACAGGACGACGGAGGAAGGTAGGGGAGAGTTTCAGTGTCCCATGGGGACGCGGCGGCTGCACTTCTGTCCGCTCCGGAGCCTTTATGTCTGGGGAGTTTTAACCCCCGAGGGGCCAGGCTCGGAGTCCAGGCCACTACCTGGGCTGTGCGTTCCCACCCCCGGTTTTGGGGCCGCGTTGGAACCGAAGGTCAGCTGCTCGCCTGCCCTTACATGCACCTCCGTGGAGCTAATACTGTAAAATGCGGGGTCCCCGGGCAAGGGCGCGCCGCCTGCATCCTAGGACCCCCTTTCAGCCCTGCCCTCTGCCGTGTGTGTGCGCGCGCAAATATGGGCACTTTCCTGGGGTAGGGTGCGCTTTAGACTGTCGCTGAGATGGTAGGAGTGAGAGCCCCGTTTGCTGTTACCAAAGAAGCGTCCTCTTTGGGGTCCTGTTGAGAATTAGGGCAGTAAGGCCCGCTTACCTCGGTGGGCAGCCAGGTGAAGGAACCAGTCTGTAGAAATCCTATTTAGCCACTTGTAAACCTTGTGACCCCCAGGAAAGTTATTTAGTCACTGGAGGCTTCTGTTGCTTTATCTGTAAAATAGGAATGCAAAGATGACGCTGCGGGGTTGTTTAAAAGTCAGAAAAGGCCAGCACGGTGGCTCATGCCTGTAATCCCAACACTTTAGGAGGCCAAGAAAGGAGTATTGTTTGAGGCCAGGAACTCCACACCAGCCTGGGTAACACAGCAAGACCCTGTATCTACAAAATAATTTTTTAAAAATTAGCCTATCATGGTGGTGTGCACCTGTTTCTTGGGAGGCTGAGGTGAGAGGATCACTTGAGCCCAGCACTTTCAAGGCTCCCTAGCTGTGATCTTACCACTGCACTTCAGCCTGGGCAATAGAGTGAGACCCAATCTCAAAGAAAAGAGGCAAGTAAGATGAGCACAAAGGGAGCTAATTTATATCTAGAAGCAGTTACTAACATTAAAAATAAGTGCTGTAAGGCCGGGTGCAGTGGCTCACGCCTGTAATCCCAGCACTTTGGGAAGCTCAGGTGGGTGGATCATGAGGTCAGGAGTTCAAGACCAGCCTGGCCAAGATGGTGACACCCCGTCTCTACTAACAATACAAAATAAATAAATAAATAAATAAATAAATAAATAATTAGCTGGGCGCGGTGGCAGGCACCTGTAATCCCAGCTACTCGGGAGACTGAGGCAGGAGAGTCACTTGAACACAGAGGGCAGAGGTTGCAGTGAGCCAAGATCATGCCTGTGCCCCAGCCTGGGTGACAGAGTGAGACTCCGTCTCAAAAAACAAGCAAACAAACAAACAAAAAAGGTGCTGTAGGGCCACATACTATACTTCAGGTATTTTGTTTAGGCTACTAATTCGCAAGTTTTGTTCCTTGTTTTGATAAATGTTAACTGACAGTTTCTAGTGTCTGATGGAGCTGCCTTTTCAAGAATGCAAACTCTGAGGGCTTTCTATGTGTAAGGCACTGCCAAGAGAGCCATATAAAGACAGATAAGACCTAGTACTTTTTCTCTGTGATTTAAAGTAAAGACGGCTGGCACGGTGGCTCACGCCTATAATCCCAGCACTTTGGGAGGCCGAGGCGGGCAGATCACTTGAGGTCAGGAGTTCGAGACCAGCCTGACCAACATGGTAAAACCCCATCTGTACTAAAAATACAAAAATTAGCCAGGCATGGTGGCGCATGCCTGTAATCCAGCTACTCAGGAGGCTGAGGCAGGAGAATCGCTTGAACCCAGAAGGCGGAGGTTGCAGTGAGCTGAGATCGCGCCATTATACTCCAACCTGGGCAAGAAGAGCAAAACTCCGTCTCAGAAAAAAAAAAAAAGTAAAAACAAACTTGTAAATACAGCAGATTGAACTAACTTGAGATGAAAAAGATACGATATACTATGGAGTGCAAAGAAAGAGGTGATTTCTGGCTTAAAGAAATTGTTGTAGGTCTCATGGAAGAGGCTTCAAAGCCAACTCAAAATGCTTCAAACTGAATGAACTTTCACCTCCTTTCTCAAGCAGGCTCTTATCTTCTTTGGTTGTTGTTGTTGAGACAGAGTTTCGCTTTTGTTGCCCAGGCTGGAGTGCGATGGCGTGATTTTGGCTCACTGCAACCTCCTCCTGGGTTCAAGCGATTTTCCTGCCTCAGCCTCCCGAGTAGCTGGGATTACAGGCGTGTGTCACCACACAGGCCAGTTTTTTATATTTTTAGTAGAGACGGGGTTTCACCATGTTGGTTAGTCTGGTCTCGAACTCCTGACCTCAGGTGATCCGCCTGCCTCGGCCTCTCGAAGTGCTGGGATTACAGGCATGAGCCACTGCGCCCAGCCTCTTAGCTTCTGCATGTATTCCCTATTTCAGTAATGGCCTCACCACCCACTGATTTGCCAAGTTTTTAGGAGTTATCTGCAACTCCTCCATGTTCTTTCTTTCCCCCATAAAATCAGGCATCAAGTTCTGCTAAATTTATCTCCTGGATTTTGTTCATATCCTTCCTCCTCCCTCCTCATGTCTGCCTCCTGTCATCTTTTACTTGAATTGTTGCCAGTCTTCTAACTTGTCTCTCCACCTCCAATGTCTATCCTTAGTTGTCTTTCTAAAACTAGTATCTTTCCATCCTTTGTACCCTCTCATTCAGTGTATCCCTACCTGGAGTCACCTTTCATCCTTCATTTTGTGACCGCCTTCTCATCCTCTACCATGCAGTTGAAACGTCACCTCTTCTGTAAAGACTTCTCGAATTGCCTCAGAAAAAGTTAGGCTCCCCCAGGCCTTCATAGATAGCTCTCTTGTTATATTTATTAAACGATATTATGTAGTTATTTCTGTGCTCTCCTCAGAAAATGGACCGGATCTATTTTTGTATCCAGAGGACTTTAGCACTCAATAAATGATTATTGAAGGCATCAACGATGGGATCATGGACAAATTCATTAAGGTGATAACACTGAGCTGGACCTCGAGGCAGTAGTAGAAACTATTATTACTAGTTAAAATATTTAGTTCATCTTTCCCAATTGTTAAGTGACAGGTCATTCATACTAGTTCGTTATAAACCAGTGTTTCATAAATAAAAAGTTGTATTAAAAAGTTGTATTAAAAATGTTTATATTTGCCCAATTTACTTTTTACTCTGAATGATACCGAGACACTTCACTAGCTCTTTCTGTGGTAATCATTTTGTTTTTTGCTTGTTTTTGAGATGGAGTCTCCCTCTGTCACCCAGGCTGGAGTGTGGTGGAGCGATCTCGGCTCACTAAAACCTCCACCTCCTAGGTTTAAGTGATTCTTGTGCCTCAGCCTCCAGAGTAGCTGGGATTACAGGTATGTGCCACCACGCCTGCCTAATTTTTGTATTTTTAGTAGAGATGGGTTTTCACCATGTTGGCCAGGCTGGTCTCAAACTCCTGACCTTAGGTGATCTGCCCACCTCAGCCTCCCAAAGTACAGGGATTACAAGCGTGAGCCACCGTGCCTGGCTCTGTGGTAATCATTTAAAAAGACGTAAGGCTCTGCCCTAGTTTCTTTCTGAAATATCCTGCCAACCCAAAAGGTTATAACTACATGCAAGCATACTAGAGTGAGGGATTCTTCCTTGTTTGGAAGAACAACTCTTTCTCTGGCAACATGGTGTGGTTTAAGGATGTATAACCCATAATTTGGTAAGTGTATACAAACATGGGCAGGAAGGACAGAATACACGCAACCTCAACATGATGGATACCTCTGGAGAGGGAGATAGGGGAATGAAATAGAAGAATGGGAATTATCTGCTAATAGATAATATTTTAATTCTTTTTAAGAGATCGGAGACATATGACAATATTAACATTTAAAAAACCTGGGTGCTGCTTATTACCAATACTTTTATGTTTGAAATATATTTTTAAAAAATTATAGAAGAAAAGAGACTTAGAACAGGAGTCAGGAAACCTGCAGTTTAGTCTGGGTTCTACTTTAACCTTAGTTTTCCTGTTATAAAAAAGATAGGGGCCAGGTGCGGTGGCTCACGTCTGTAATCCCAGCACTTTGAGAGGCCGAGGTGGGTGGATCACTTGAGGTCAGGAGTCGGAGACCAGCCTGGCCAACATGGCGACACCCCGTCTCTACTAAAAATACAAAAATTAGCTAGGGATGGTGGTGCATGTCTATAACCCCAGCTACTGGGGGGCTCAGGCAGGAGGATCATTTGAGCCTAGGAGGTGGAGGTTGCAGTGAGCTGAGATCGTGCCACTGCACTTCAGCCTGGGAAACAGAGCGAGACTCTGTCTCAAAAAAAAAAAAAAAAAAAGATTGGGGAGGGGAGGGAACTGGTGAAACAGTCTATAGAGATGATGTAAGTCTTGTCCTAATTCTAATAAAGTATGATTCTAATAATCTAGCTATGTATAAATTCCTTTATTTATTTATTTATTTATTTATTTATTTTTTTGAGACGGAGTCTCGCTCTGTCACCCAGGCTGGAGTGCGGTGGCCGGATCTCAGCTCACTGCAAGCTCCGCCTCCCGGGTTCACGCCATTCTCCTGCCTCAGCCTCCCGAGTAGCTGGGACTATAGGCGCCCGCCACCTCGCCCGGCTAGTTTTTTGTATTTTTTAGTAGAGACGGGGTTTCACCGTGTTAGCCAGGATGGTCTCGATCTCCTGACCTCGTGATCCGCCCGTCTCGGCCTCCCAAAGTGCTGGGATTACAGGCGTGAGCCACCGCGCCCGGCCAAATTCCTCTATTTATATGCTTATTTGTGAGAAAACAGTTTCATTATAGAAGCTGGTTCTGCAGAAGGAGCTTATTTGTTAAAAATGTATTAGTGTCTGTTTTTAGGTATTACTTTTAAATTCACAATATGTGTTTATTTTAATCCTTAGAGAAGGTATTTAAAGTGCTTTTTAAAAAGTGATATGTATAGGAAATTAAATTTTCTTATTTTTAATTTTTGTGAGGACATAGTAAGCATATATATTTATTGGGTGTATGAGATGCTTTGCTACAGACATGCATTGTGTAATAATCACGTCATGGTAAATGGGGTGTCCATCCCCTCAAGCATTTATTCTTTGTGTTACAAACAATCCAATTATACTCTTACAGTTATTTTTAAATGTACAATTAAATTATTATTGACTATAGTCACCCTGTTCTGCTAGCAAATACTAGATCTTACTCATTCTAACTACTTTTTGTACCTATTAACCATCTCCACTTTTCCCCCACCCCCAACTACCCTTCCCAGCCTCTGGTAACCCTCTTTCTACTCTCCATCTGCATGAGTTCAGTTGTTTTAATTTTTAGCTCCCACAAATAAGTGAGAACATGTGGATTGTCTTTCTGTGCCTTGCTCATTTCACTTAATGACCTCCAGCTCCATCCATGTTGTTGCAAATGACAGGATGTCATTTCTTTTTGTGGCGGAATAGTACTCCATTGTGTATATGTACCACATTTTCTTTATCCATTCATCTGTTGATGGACATTTAGGTTGCTTCCAAATCTTGGCAATTGTGAACAGTACTGCAACAAACATGGGATGGGCATGCAGATATCCATTAGATACACTGATTTCCTTTCTTTTGTATATATACCCAGCAGTGGAATTGCTGGATCATACAGTAAGGTACTATTTTTACTCATTAACATTTGAAGGACTAAAATTTTATGATGATCAATGGTGAGCAATTCTAATAAGGGCCATGACATGGAAATCCTACCAGTCTTCTCCTATGACCCAGAGGGCCTGTTTTTGCCCTCATTTAGCACTTTATAACACACAAAAGGCTTTTGCATCATCTTGTCGCATTTGATCATCCAGTAATACTGTGAGGTAAGGGGACAGGGTTTTTGGTATTTGTCAGATTTCCAAGTTAAACGTGGTATTTACTGGAAAGAAACTGTAAGAGCCAATGTTTTACTTATAGTCAAGGGAAAAAAGATCTGAGGTGATCCAATTTCTAAGCAACATTCTAAAACCCAATTTCTGGGTTAATTTGTCCCTATATTGCGTTCCTTAGCCCAGAAATCACAATTCTTTTTTCACTAACGTTTTTTATTGTTATTATCCTTATGTAGACTTAAGTGTCTCAGATGAAAAAATCTTGGAGTAGCCCACCTAAACTTACCGAAAATGGATTTTGCAGCAGAGCAAGGCCAACCCAGCCAAAATTGTGACATATAAGGTTTTATGGCCTCCATTTTAGCAGCCTCCTTTTTGTCCCTTGTTTTTATTGTGGGTTTCTTCTCCTCTCATGACCAGCTCTGCTTTACTCATAGTAAACCTTCTTTATTCATATTACATCTTTAAAAATGTTTTTTAAATTTTATTTTTAATTGACAAATAATAATTGTATGTATTTATGGGGCACAATGTGATGTTTTGATACATGTATACATTGTGGAATGATCAAATCAGGCCAGTTAGCATGTCCATCACCTCAAATATTTATCATTTCTTTGTGGCTATTTTGAAATAAACAATGCATTATTATTATTGTCATTATTATTATTTATTTTTAGAGGTGGGGTCTCTCACTCTGTCGCCTGAGCTGGAATGCAGTGGCACAATCATGGGTCACTGCAGCCTCAACCTCCTGGGTTCATGCAGTCCTCACAGCTTGGCCTCCCAAGTAGAGCACAGGCACGAGCCACCATACCCCTGCTGTTTTCTTTTTTTTTTTTTTAGAGACAGGGTCTCATTATGTTGCTTAGGCTCATCTTGAACTCCAGGGCTTAAGCAGTCCTCCTGCCTTGGCTTCCCAAAGTGCTGGGATTACAGGCACGAGCCACCATGTCCAACCTGAATCTGTTGTTTCTTAAGGATAAAGGTATGGCATGTCTTTGAGTCTACAGTGATTTACATGTAACTGGCACTCAATAAATGATTCTTGAATCAAATTGAACACCATATCAGTATTGATAAATATTTAGAGACAAGGTCTCGATTTGTTGCCCAGGCTGGAGTGCACTGATGCAATCGTAGTCACTTACCGGGTTCCTTTAGCTATATTAACTCGCTGCTTATTTAGCCTGCTTTTGAAAAAGACCACCTTTGGCTGTAGCAGATTTATAATTATTTCCTTTCAACATGACTTCTAGCTATCTCTGTCTGCAGCCTGGTTATCTAGAACACAAGTAGTCTAAATCCTCGAGTGGCTCCAACAATGGTAAATATTGGGGGAGCTGCTTCATAAAGCACAAATCTGTTTACTGGGAAGTTGCTGGTTCAGCATCTCATGGTTCATCCCTCTCTGATTAGCTTCCTGGCCCATATTCCCTTGGATTAGGAGTTTGGTGGGATCCTTAGCCATGACATTCCTGAGTTACAGAGAATGTGTATCAGATCCCATTTTCAGAAATGTCCTTGCTATAGATAACAGACAGTTATCTGCTTATATCTTGAGAAATAGTAGTGTAAGAGAAAGAAGATTGGTCTGAATACTGATTAGAATATAAATATGTTCTAATCCTGGTTTTACTATTAGGTAACTGCAGCTTTAGGTGCATTATTTGATACTTCTTCCTAATCTTTAAAGATATTAGATTAATTCTCATAGATGCTATGATTTTATGATTACCAGAGTATGAGATCCTTTTTAAAATCCAGATGGCAAGGGCAAGAAGGGCAGATGTTGCCTGACACTTAGAGGAGAACGCCCTGGATATGAGTGCCTTAATCACATGGACTGGGTCTCACTTATGTGGGAATACCATGGGTCCAATAAGGACTGAACTGGACTAGAAATGAGAACACCCTGGATACGAGTGCCTTAATCACACGAGCTGGGTCTCACTTGTGTTGGAATACCATGGGTACAATAAGGACTGAACTGGACTAGAAAAGAGGATAATGATACCTTCCCCACTTTCTTGAAGGAATGGAATAAGCTAAGTTGAAATATCTTTGAAAATCTATAAAGCATTATCTCTAAAAGGTGCAATTTTTAATCAAGGAGAAGATGTTTAGATATAATTCTTCCATGGCAAATTATAAATATGCCATCTTTAATGTACTGGATACTTATCTTTGAGTTACTTTTTCAGTGGTGATAACGGCTTTGCATTGAGTTGTTTATAGTCTTTCCACCAGTTCTTCTTGGGATAAATAGCATACACTTGAAAGATGGGTGATTTTGAGAAGGCTGCATGAGACCATGAAACAAAGCAAAGCTGACTAGCCTAAGCTGAACTCTAGTCTGTGACTCATCACTAGTTTGTCTAATCATTTAGGATAGCAAACTAAGCACAGGCTTATGTATGACAGGAATGCAAAATCCCAGGTCAAATTTTGGGCCCCAAATTTCATGAAGTATCAATGTGATAAATAAACCTTTCTCTTTACCTCCTTCTCCCCCTCCTAAAACAATTGCAGAAGTATGCAGTGGGCCTAGCAGCAGTATGTGTGGCTGATTTAGCGGGGGGGTACTGAGTTGAGTAAAAGATCAATGTGAGTCAACAGTGTGTTGTGGCTGCCGGAAAAAGCTGATACAATCTTAGGTTGCATTATGAGAAGTATAGTGTGCAGAACACAAGGAAGACGACTATTTTACTCTGTTCTGTGCTGACCAGAGCACACCTGAAATTAATCTAGCTCTGGGCTAGATATGCGACATATAGATCATCTTGAATATGCAGAAAAGAGAGATCTAACAACAACAACAAAATGTTAAAGGCACTGCGAACATTTATTTAGCAAAACAAGGCAAACTAACTCAGGAAGGATATTGTCACTTCATTCAGATTTCTGAAGGGGCCACATATAAGAGGTTTTTATTTGTTCCACATGTCCATAAGGAGAGGAGCTGGAGTCAATGGATAGAAACTAAGGGAGGAGGCTGGGCGCAGTGGCTCATGCCTGTAATCCCAGCACTTTGGGAGGCCGAGGCGGGTAGATCATGAGGTCAGGAGTTCAAGACCAGCCTAGCCAACATGGTGAAACCCCGTCTCTACTAAAAATACAAAAATTAGCTGGGCATGGTGGCATGTGCCTGTAATCCCAGCTACTTGGGAGGCTGGGGCAGGAGAATTGTTTGAACCAGGACCCGGGAGGCAAAGGTAGCAGTGAGTAACAGTGAGCTGGAATCATGCCACTGTACTTCAGCCTGGGCTACAGAGCGAGACTCTGTCTCAAGAAACTAAGGTAGGTGTATTTCAGGCCAATACAGTTATTTTCATTAGGTGATGTTAAAAAAAAAAAAAAAAAGATGAGTTCTCATTCATGGTGTTCAGGTATGGTCCAGATGACCACTTGGTGGGAGTGTTGTAGAAGATAGTCATCAGATGGGTAGTTGAATTAGAGTCTCTGATTTCTGTATATTGCTGTAACATGAACCAAGAAAACCTTAGGGATGTCAAATCCAAAGAATCATAAATAAGCCATAGAACAATACAAGACAGTTTGGTATTTGATGAAGTAAAAGTCAGTAAGTGTGAGCTTACTGAAGAACCAGATGATAGGAAGGTTTTATTATTAACTTTTTAAAAAGTGTGTTTGGGTTTGGTTGGATTGGGTTTAAAGGAAGCACTTTATTGCAAGAGTATATGGACCCTAGTTTCTGGAACCTAATGGTGAAAAGAGTTCTACTCCCAGAATCTGGGGATGAAATAACTATCTCATGGTTGCAAAGAGCAATTTCAAATTGCAAGTGATTGTATCTGGGGAATCATAAGGGGACAAAAATGGATGGGGGTTAAGAGATCAAGTAGGTACACAGCCCAGGGGTGAAACAAGTGTATAGAAAGAATGATGTATTTGTTAAGTTAGGCCAAACAGACTCATGTTCTGTACTTCATCAGCTGCAGATAATTGGCTTCTTAAAATACTTTATACTGAAGCAAAGTAGATTATGTACTCTGAGAAGCTATAAGGTGTACTAATGATTCATTGTGGAGGGCTTACAGTATTGTAATAACTGACCAGGTTCTCTGTCCCAGCAACAAACTCACCACTGGCAAGTTCAGCCCCACCTTAAACACTAGACTAGTTCTGCCCTTAGTCCCAGAACCTGAGTCCTACTTCAGATCTCAACCTTGCTTGCTGCTAGCCCTGCCTGAATTAATGTCCCAAATCTAATAACTAGTTTAGGGCATTAAACCTTTTTGTGACCGGGCATGGTGATTCACACCTGTAATCCCAGCACTTTGGAAGGCCAAAGTGGGAGGATCTCTTGAGCCCAGGAGTTTGAGGCCAGCCTGGGCAACATAATGAGATCCCATCTTTAAAAAAAAAAAATCAGCTGGACATGGTGACATGTGCCTATAGTCCCAGCTACCTGGGGAGCTAAGGTGGGAGGATAACTTGAGCTGAGCTCAGGAGGCAGAGGCTGCGGTGAGCCGTGGTTGTGTCACTGTAGTCCAGCCTGGGTGACAGAGTGAGAACCTGTCTCAGAAAAAAAAAAAACAAAAAAAAAACAAACAAACAAAAAAAACAAAAAAAAAAACCTTTCTGTGCTCTAAGTTCAGTAATTTAATCTTGAATCTCTTGTTTCCTTAAACTCAGGTCTCTTTCTGATATCTCAGTGCACAGCCCCCTTTTAAACTTAGCAATTGCCAAAGACTTGAATCTGGAATCTAAATTTTGTGTCCTGCTGCCTCTTTTCTGTGAGTTGTTTTTTGGTTTGTTTGTTTTGAAATGGGTTCTTGCTATATTACCCAGGCTGGTCTCAAACTCTGGGACTCTCGCTATTCTCCCACCTCAGCCTCCCAAATAGCTGGGACTAAGGAGTACACCACTGTGACTGGCATATCCTGCTACATCTTGCCAGACTAACATAGACTATTTCCTAGACTGCCATTTGTAAATCCCAGAGCCCCAGAGCCCCACCTTTGGGCCCCTGTGAGTGCAACAATTACAGCCTTTGGTTCTAAGAATCAGGAATCCCTTCATTGTCCGAATCCTCTCTTACAGTCTCATGTTTCTCTCTGATCCCAGTAAGTTGGTCTGACCAAACATTCTGCACCTAGGGAGCCAAACTGATACTGGCCTGTGTTGGAGCAACACACTGAAGGCCCTTTGCTATACTCAGCCTCTGAAGTCAGTAGCCAAAAAGAGCTTCTTGCTGGACTTCCAGGCCCTGCATCTGGGCAACGCAGCCCCACTCTGTACTTGTCCTGTCCAGACTCTGGAAAGAGTTAGTTTCAGTAGTCCATGGCAAGCTGCACAGTTTGCCTTACACATGTTGAGAATAATTTAACACTTATTCTCTTAATTGCTTAGATGTGTTTTTTGTTTTTGTTTTTGTTTTTCTTTTGTTTTGTTTTGAGACGGAGTCTCACTCTTGTCGCCCAGGCTGAAGTGCAATGGTGCGATCTTGGCTCACTGCAACCTCTGCCTCCCAGGTTCCAGCAATTATCCTGCCTCAGCCTCCCAAGTAGCTGGGATTGCAGGCATGTGCCACCACACCCAGCTAATTTTTGTATTTTTAGTAGAGACAGGGTTTCACTGTGTTCACCAGGCTGGTCTTGAACTCCTGATCTCAAATGATTCGCCCGCCTTGGTCTCCCAAAGTGTGTGAGCCACCGTGCCCAGCCCACTGCCTAGTTTTGTAAACAAATATTAAATGAACCAGACATTGGGGTCAAACATGAATAAGTCATATGGTGCTTCTTCTCATAATTATGATAATAATGCCTTCCATGTCTTGAGCACCTGCTGTGTGCCAGGCACTGTGCCAGGCCTGTAAGTGACAGACTTTATAGGGGCTGGAAAGTGCATTGCGAGGGGTAGGGGGAAAAGCCGGATAGTTTGTGTTACATACATAAGGCTGCAAACACAGCACATGGCTAGTGCTTAATAAACAGTAGCTATGTTTACAATATTATGTGATAACATTACCAAAAGTACCGTGCAGGTCCAGAGGTGGGATAAGCAGTAGCTGTGTTTACAATAGTAGGTGATAACATTACCAAAAGTACCGGGCAGGTCCAGAGGTGGGATAAACAGTAGCTGTGTTTACAATAGTAGGTGATAACATTACCAAAAGTACCGTGCAGGTCCAGAGGTGGGATAAACAGTAGCTGTGTTTACAATAGTAGGTGATGACATTACCAAAAGTACCGTGCAGGTCCAGAGGTGGGATAAACAGTAGCTCGTTTACAATAGTAGGTGATAACATTACCAAAAGTACTGTGCAGGTCCAGAGGTGGGAGAAAACAAATATCTGAGCCAGAGGGATGTGTGGAGGGCACAGGAAGGTCAATCAAAAAGAAGGAAAAGCAAGACCACAAGCAGAAAAAGATAGCCATTGCAGAGTAGCTAGTCTATCTGGAACACAAGAGTAGATAAAAGGCCGCATTGAGACAGCATATGTGCAGCAGATCTAGAGAGTTCTAGAGACGTGCGTGCTAATGAGAGGACCGTAGCCATAAAACCCTTTACTGTAGTCACAGGAGAAAATGATTGCATGAATTTGTAAAAACCGGAAGGATAAGACACAAGTCTGAAAATTATTCAATTAAAGGAAGGAAGATTGCAGACTGCTTAGTCACCTGAAGAGAGAGAATAGAGCTTACAAAATGAGAGGAGATGATTGCATCACTTAAGTGAGCATTGATCAAGTACTTGGCAGGACAAGTGGAAATGTTTTTCTTTTAAATAATTCAAGCCTGCAGGCTTCCAATTCAGTTTAAGATAGTTTGAGTCTGCTATATATAAATGTGGATACTGTTCCAGTGGTAAATGAGTAGAATTCAAAGGAGGAATAAGTAAAACGTATTATCTATGTTCGACTAAGAGTACATGAATAAAGCCCTGGTGGTAAATACACAATAGCCTCCATTTGAAGATGTATAAGAGAAAGGAAATACTATTTGCTTGTTGACCTGGATTATAATGTAATTAACCCATATTATTCTAGTATAATCACAGAGAGTCAAGCCTGATGCTCCAAAGACATTTCTGTTTCTTACATTCTGCTTCTATCAGATAGACTTAACTCAAAATCTATGACAGACTGTCATGGCTGGTTGCTCATATTTCTCTCAGTATTTTCCTGAGTTAATCAGTACAGAAAGTGGCAGGGAACCAAATGATGTTAAAAGAGTATTAAAGCTATAGGCATATAATATAGGATTATATAGTAATGATACTGTTTAACTGATCATTTTTCTGTTCATTTGGAAGCAGTGTTCTTATTTTATTAGAAGCAGCATGGTACAGTAGCAAAATCATGTTTTTTAAGTTCTAACTCTGCTATGTATTAGTTATATAAGTTACTTTTTTGAACTTTCTTTTATTCTTCTTTATCATGAAATGACAGTACTTGCTTGAATGGTTGCTTGAAGGATTACATGAAAAGCAGGTCTGGGAAATAATTAGCAGTCCAGTGCCCAGCAGGGGCTCACACATGTTAATTCTCCATGTCTCCCCTATAGGAAAGCCTCTCATGAAATTGCCTAAGGAGCACAACCCCTGGAATAACCTTAGTGTTGGTTAATCAAGAAACTGTTTTTTTTTTTTTTTTTTTTTTTTTTTGAGAGTAGATTTTACTTTTTAAAAAACAGAAATTAACTCTGAGCTAAGTTAATGGATGATCAGGTTAGAGATGTTCACAAAGTGTGACTGTGAAATAATTGGCTTCTTTGTTGGGATTGTAGATGGACTCTGAAAGCAACTCCAATACAGAAGTTCCAGAAAAGTGTTAAAGCAAAAACAACATTTTTGGAATCAGTTTTGGATAGATAAATTCTTGTATGCTTACACTTCAGCTTTGTTACTTTATAAGCACACTTCCTTTCCAGGAAGAGGTGATGCAAACAGAATTGATAATAGATACCAGTGGAGAGTGAGGAGAAAATAAAACCAAAGAAAACATGTAGAGGCCATCCCACTGACACAGAGCCTAATTGAAATATTTTTAAATTCTTTCTTTAGATACAACTCAAGCCTGGTTGCCAACAATTTCTAAAGTCTCATTTCTGAATCTATATTATATTCTCTCAGAGCAAAGCAGTCTTCAGCTCAGTATACCATACGTTAAAATAAATGTATCTTTGTCTTTGCTAATATCCTTGAGTTTCCAAGACTTACAAACTTAAGGCCGATTCTTTATTCTTACATTAAACTTGTTACTGTCATTCCTGTTTGTGAAATGTCTTGCATCCTGCCCCTTCTCCAGTCTTACTGCATCCACCATCATCACCTGCCTACCTGGATCTTGCCTGCATCATTGTATTAGCAAGCAAGCTGTATTAGCTAGGAAGCTATTTCTCCTATTTCAGTGTGTTTGTCTTTTAGTAGAGCCTTTTCAGCGTAATAGTTTAAGATTAATATTAACACTCCCATCTTATGTGTATATTTATTACAATACCCAACATTGATGTATAGGTAATTGTTTATAAGAGAATCATTAATCATTTATGTTTCAGAATTTTCTATTAGATTTTGAGATATTTGAAAGCATGAACTATTTTATTAATCTGTCTCAGTAGTGCTTAGTACGGGGTCTTGCATGTAGCTGCGTCACTTCAAACAAGTTATTTAATGGCTCTGCCAAAATTTCTTCTTCTGTGAAATGGGGATAATATCTTTCTCAAAGGATTGTTTCGTTAAAAGAGTATGTATATATGTGTATCAAAAGGTAGTGTTTCTATTATAGCTTTTCCATATGTTCATTTTTTTTTTTTTTTTTTTTTTTTTGAGACAGAGTCTTGCTCTGTTGCCCAGGCTGGAGTGCAATCGCACGATCTCAGCTCACTGCACCCTCTGCCCTCCAGGTTCAAACAATTCTTCTGCCTCAGCCTCCTGAGTAGCTGGGATTACAGGCACGTGCCACCAGGCCCAGCTAATTTTTTGTATTTTTAGTAGAAACGGGATTTCACCGTGTTGGCCAGGCTGGTCTTGAATTCCTGACCTTAAGTGATCACCTGCCTAGGCCTCCCAAAATGCTGGGATTACAAGCATGAGCCGCCGCACCTGGCCACTTTTGTGTTATTCTAGCTCTCAAAAAAAGTTACTGCTTTCTGGCCGGGCGCAGTGGCTCATGCCTGTAATCCCAGCAATTTGGGAGGCCAAGGTGGGTGGATCATGAGGTCGGGAGATCGAGACCATCCTGGCTAACACGGTGAAACCCCATCTCTACTAAAAATACAAAAAATTAGCCGGGCGTGGTGGCGGGTGCCTGTAGTCCCAGCTACTCAGGAGGCTGAGGCAGGAGAATGGCGTGAACCCAGGAGGCAGAGCTTACAGTGAGCCAACATCACGCCACTGCACTCCAGCCTGGTTGATAGAGCAAGACTCCATCTAAAAAAAAAAAAAAAAAAGTTACTACTTTCTTATTTTAGGCAAACTCCTTTTTCCTTACTTTTTTTTTTTTTTTTTTTGGTGGTAGGGTGTCATTCTGATGTCTGAGCAGGAGTGCGGTTATGCTGTCTCGGCTCCCTGAAACCTCTGCCTCCCGGGCTCAAGCCATTTTCCCTCCTTAGCCTCCCAAGTAGCTGGGACTACAGGCGTGTGCCACAACGCCTGGCTAGTTTTTGCATTTCTAGTAGAGATAGGTTTCGCTATGTTGCCTGGGCTACTCTCAAGCTCCTGGACTTAAGTGATCTGCCCGCCTCGGCCTCCCAAAGTGCTGGGATTACAGGCATGAGCCACTGTGCCTGGCCCAGTTTCTTGTTTTTATCTTGTCTCTCCAATAAGAGTGTTAGCTCCTAGAGGACAGGGACCATCCTATATTTCTTTCATATGCCCTGCTATACGTGGCATAGTTCTGGGATTTTATTCATTCATTTAATAAACATTTCTTAATATTTAATGTACAATAATATGCCATGGAATATAATAATTAATAAGACAAGGTTTTTAATAGTGTTGAGGTACTTCCATTCTAATGGAAGCTAGAGATACTAATATTTAGTATTTCACTTAGTGCTATGGAAGACTTTGTAGCAGATGATTAATATTCTCAGATCTATTAATTACATAAATCTGGGATCTAAGCAGAGTATGAGCAGGGTGAGTGCCTGGCAATAAGGGCTCCCAGTCTGCAGCAGTATCTGAGGTGAGACATGATAAAGGACTGAACTAAAGCCCTAGAAATGGCGTGGGGATGGATTCAAGAGCCACTCTAGAATTGAAAATCAAAGGGATTGTGATGACTCCAACATAGAATATGAAATGTAGAAGACAAGGACATTCAGGATGATTCTGGCCTCTTGCCTCAGCATTGGCTTAATAATATAAGCCATTTAGGAAATAAGAGCCATGAGAAGAAAAAGCCAGTTTGGACATTAAGATGCCCCTGGGACCTCCAGAAAGAGATCCCTGTGAATAGCTAGAAATTCAAGTCTGGGGCCTAAGCATTGGAATTTGGACTAGAGAGAGAGAAAACTGGAAATTTTAGCAAATAGTGGTTGTTGAAGCCATGGGAATAGAAGAGACCAGGATGTGGAAAGATGAGAAGTATAAAGTACCTGAGACAGAAATGTACAGAGAAGTTAGAGGAGATGCAGGAATCAGCAGGCCCCCAGTGTCAGAGTGTCCAGCAGTATTAATGCTGCAGTGAGACCAATTTGTAATTATGTGTTGAATTCAGCATTTGTGAGAGTATTGAAAAGGTGGTCCCTGGCTCAGTAAATAGTGATAAGAATGAATTGAATAGGGGGCAAGAAAGGATCTTTGAAGATGAAATAGGGCCTTTTTTTTTTGACAGGGTCTTGCAGTGTCACCCAGGCTGGAGTGTAGTGGTGCAACTACAACTCACTGCAGCCTCGACCTCCTGGGTTCAAGTGATCCTCTCGCCTCAACCATCTGCGTAGCTGGAGCCACAGGTGCATGTCACCGAGTCCTGGCTAATTTTTAAATTTTTTGTGAAGACAAGGTCTCAAGATCTTGCCCAGGCTGACCTCAAACTCCTGAGCTCAAGCAATCCTCCTGCCTCGGCCTCCCAAAGTGCTAGGGTTATAAACATGAGCTGCTGTGCCTGGCCTGGGCTTTTTAAAAATGAAGCTTTCTTGAACATTTTTTGTGAGAAGTGGGAAAAAGGCCAGAAGAGAGAGAGAAAGCAGTATCTGTTGTGTTCTAGGATATGGGCTGACCCCTTCACATGTTTTATGTTTAATCTTCATTATCACCTTATAAGCAGGAGTGTCCTGTCCACTGGGCATGAGACAGCATGGTTAACTAACTTGCCTAGAGGAGTCAAGAATTGTTTGACTACTAAGACTAAACTCTTTCCACTACATGTGGCTGTTTCCAGGCTCTTATTCATCTCTAATCCTTCACTAAAGAAAGGGGATAATTTGTTGGTCTGGATACAGAAGAGGGTGGAAAGGTTAGTGGGGCCAAGGTCACTGTGGACAAACTGCATGGGAGGAATAGGGACACTGTCCCCATGACAGGAGGCAGGATATAAGAAATAAACTACACACAGTAAGACCTAGAGATGGAAAGCTTCCCTAGAGATGAGAACTAAGGGAGCATACTGGAGCCTTAGCTGGTCATTTCCTAAAAGGGAGGGGTAGAGGAGGGCATTATGCAGAGATCAGGAAACACTCGATAATTGACTACTAGAAATCATAACTGGGGCCAGGCGCAGTGGCTCACATCTATAATCCCAGCATTTTGGGAGGCCGAGGCAAGTGGATCACAAGGTCAGGAGTTTGAGACCAGCCTGGTCAACACGGTGAAACCCTGTCTCTACTAAAGATACAAAAAATTAGCTGGGCATGGTGATGCTTGTCTGTAATCCCAGCTACTCAGGAGGCTGGGGCAGGAGAATCGCTTGAACCCGGGAGGCGGAGTTGCAGTGAGCCGAGATTGCACCACTGCACTCCAGCCTGGGCGACAGAGTGAGACTCTGTCTCAAAAAAAAAAAAAAAAAAAAAAAAAGAGAAAAAAATCATAACCGAAGGCTGGGTATGGTGTCCCAGCACTTTGGGAGGCTGAGGCAGGTGGATTGCTTGAGTCCAGGAGTTTGAGACCAGTGGGCCAACATAGTGAAACCCCATCTATACAAAAAATGCAAAAATATTAGCTGGGTGTGGTGGCACACACCTGTAATCCCAGCTACTTGGGAGGCTGAGGCAGGAGAATTGCTTGGACCCTAGAGGTGGAGGTTGCAGTGAGCCGAGATGTGCCACTACACTCCAGCCTGGGCAACAGAGCGAGACTTTGTCTAAAAAAAAAAAAAAAAAAGGGGGAGGTGACCAGGCTTGTGCTTACACCTGTAATCTCAGCATCTGGGGAGCTGAGGTGGGAAGATCACTTCAAGCTGGGAGTTTGAGACCAGCCTGGGCAACATAGTGAGACCCCATCTCTACAAGAAAAAAAAAATGGGCAAAAAATTTGAACAGATACCTCACCAAAGAAGATGGCAAATAAGCGTAGGAAAAAATGCTTAAGATCATGCATCATTAGGGAATTCCAAATTAAAACAACAATGAGATACTACTGTACACCTATTAGAATGGCTAAAATCTAAAACATTGACAACACCAAATGGTGATCAGGATGTGGAGCAACAGGAACTCCCATTCATTGCTGGTGGGAGTCAAAACAGTACAGCTGCTTTGGGAGAAAGTTTGACAGTTTTGTATAAAATTAAACCTACTCTTGCCATATGGTCTAGCAATTGTCTTTTTGTATTTAGTCAAAGGAGTTGAAAACTTATGTCTACACAGAAACCTACACATGAGTGTTTATGGCAGCATTATTCACAGTTGCTAAAACTTGGAAGCAACCAATATGTCCTTCTGTAGATAAATCAGTGAATAAACTATATGGTACATCCATATAATGGAATATTATTCAGTGCTAAAAAGAAACAAGCTATGAATCCATGAAAAGACATGGAAGAACCTTAAATGCTTATTATTAAATGAAATAATTTGAAAAGGCTATATACTATATGATCCCAACTATATGTAATTCTGGAAAAGGCAAAACTATGGAGATAGTAAAATGATCACTGGGTGTCAGGGGCTTTGGGAGGAAGGGATGAATAAATAGAGCACATGGGATTTTTAGGGCAGTGAAACAGTACCATATGATACCATAATGATAGATACATGTCATTATACATTTGCTAAAACCCATAGAATATACAACACCAAATGTGAACCCTAATCCAAACATATGGACGTTGAGTGATAATGATGTGTCAATGTTGGTTCACTAGTTGTAACAAATTGTTTGTTATGCAGCACCACTCTGGTGCTGGATGTCCATAGCAGGGGAGGCTGTGTGTGGAGGCAGGGGGTTTGTGGGATAGCTCTATATGTTCCACTCACTTTTGCTGTGAACTTAAAATGCCCTTTAAAAGTCTACATAGGCTGGACACAGTAGCTCATGCTTGTAATCCCAGCACTTTGGGAGGCCGAGGCAGGTGGATTACTTGAGCCTAGGAGTTCGAGACCACCCTGGGCCACATGGTTAAACTCCATCTCTACAAAAAAACACAAAATTAGCTGGGCGTGGTGGTGTGTGCCTATAGCCCCAGCTACTCAGAAGGCTGTAGCAGAGGATCACCTGAGCCCTGGAAGTGGAAGTTGCAGTGAGCTGAGATTGCGCCATGCACTTCAGCCTGGATGACACAGTAAGATGCCATTTCAAAAAAAGTCTATGTAAAATAGTTGAGGGGGGAAGGATTGGGAAATCAGCATATTGTAGAAAAACTATGTGAAAATATTTTATGTTTATATAAAATTAAGTTCCATTCCCTAAAGAATAAGGGATAAGATATAGAAAAGCTCCAGATTCTCAAGATGATGGAGAGCACCCAAAGCATTCTTTTTCTATTTTATTTTATTTTTTTAGAGATGGGATTTCACTCTGTCTCCCAGGCGGGAGTGCGGTGGTGCGATCATAGCAGGGACTACAAGTGTGCACCACATGCTTGGCTACGAACCTGAAGTATTCTGATGCAGTGGAGAGAGTGTAGAACTCTGGAGTGAAGAGACCTGCCTGGAACCCTGACTTTGTCACTAGGTGATTCCTATAATCTCACTAGGCCTGTTTTCTCAGCTGGAAAATTGATTGATTTGTAGTATCTGAAGTGCCTTTGAGCTTGGGATATCCATGCTGGTGTTTGGCCGCAGTACAACATAGTGATTAGAACACAAACTCTGGAGTTAGAATGTTTAGGTTAAACCTCAGCACCTCACACCCAAGCTATGTGACTGTGGGCAAATTATTAGCCTCTCTGAGCCTCAGTTTCTTCATCTGTAGACTAGGGATAATAATAGTAAATATCCTGCTGGGCAGTTGTAAAGATTCAATGAAAAAATAAATCTATAGAAAGTGCCCGACACACAGTAAGTAGAAGATAAATATAAGCTATTATAATTACAAAGTGTATATGCTGTTATTCTGATACCCTTTTGCTACCGCTGAGAGCACACTACTCTACACCTACATGTAGTTGCAAGGAACAGGAGGTAAATGGAATTAACCAATTGGAGTCTGCCAGGTTCCCCATTTGGGAAAGGAATGAAAGGAATCTTCAAAGATCTGAGTGGTCAGGACCTCTGGGTTATGACTCAGCTACAGTCAACTGCCAGATTTTCCCACAGCTCAGTGGAAAGTCACTGAAGACTCTGTGAAAACAGTGCCATGTTTCCTTCAGTGTTTCTCTGCTAGGATGCACCGCTGACTCTGGAAGTCTGACCATATTTTTATCCTAGCAGGCAGAGGGATCTAAGCAGGCTTGGTCGATTTTTCACCCAAAATGTCTACAACTGTTTCTGCTGTACTGATGATGCCACAAGGCTCAAGCCTGTAAGAGTTTATTGTCAACCCCACTGCAGGGCATCAAAGAAGAAAAGTTTCGGGTCTGAATTGTTTTTCCAGGCAGAAACAATGATGTAGTGACTATCATAGGTTATTTCAGAGTTCAGAATCTCATGTCTCAATTCCCCTTGGTGCTCTCTACCTTTCTCTGTGGATGAAATTAAGATTATGGATGATGGCCGGGCACGGTGGCTTACGCCTGTAATCCCAGCAATTTGGGAGGCTGAGGCGGGCAGATCACCTGAGGTTGGGAGTTTGAGACCAGCCTGGCCAACATGACGGAAACCCTGTCTCTACTAAGAATACAAAATTCGCCGGGCATGGTGGCGCATGCCTGTAATCCCAGCTACTCAGGAGGTTCAGGCAGGAGAATCACTTGAACCCGGGAGGCAGATGTTGCGGTGAGCTGAGATTGCACCGTTGTACTCCAGCCTGGGCAACAAGAATGAAACTCCATCTCAAAAATAAAATAAAATAAAATAAAATAAAATAAAAAATAAGGTTATGGATGCCACCTTGAAAGATAGTATAATCTTTCACACCTTGAAAGATAGTGATAATCACTAATATTTTTTTAAGTTTGCTCAGATTGCCCCAGTAGAAGCTCCATCTCTTAATGTAATTGTCCACAGTTTAAACAGAAGTGGAAACATCCACATAATTTGCTTATAATTCTAACATCTTTTGAAATCTTCTTAGGTCCTCCCTCAAATTTGAGTTCAAGAACCCTTTTTATCAACCTGATTAAATGTTTCTCAATCTTCCTCTTTCTAGCCTTGCAGAGAAACCTCATGGCCAGATCTACACCATGATGTTCAAGTAACAGAGGGGCTAGTGATCTGGGACAAAGTGCCTTTTCTTTCTTGTATTTCCCTTCTTAAGAGTAGAGATGCCATGGTCCAAAGCTGGTCTGGAATTCCCCCTGCATTGAGGTCTACCCAATATAAGAATTGATTTTAAACCTAAATCTCTCACCCAGGTGTGAATTCCTTATGGCTGCCCCAGGACTGGATACTGGATGCCATTCAACAAACACTGGTTTGTATTACACCCCTCTTAATTGCATTTTAGTGGCCTTGGCACCTCCACTCTGAGTGTTTCTCCCTTTGGCCCTCCTACTTCTCTGTATACCTTTTTGTCTTCAGGTGGATCACTGGGATCTGCCCTTTGCAGAAGAATCTACACTGTGGTACTTGAAATGCCATGATATACATCTTAAAATAAATTTTTTTTTGAGAAAGAGTCTCCCTCTGTTGCCCAGGTTAGAGTGCAGTGGGCACAATCATAGCTCACTGAAACCTTTAACTCCTGGGCTCAAGCAATTTTCTCACCTCAGCCTCTTGAGTAGGTGGGACTACAGATGTACAACTACCATGCCTAATTTTTTTTCTTTTTTGTAAAGACAGGGTCTTGCTATTTTGACCAGGGTGATCTTGAACTCTTGGCCTCAAGTGATCCTTCCACCTTGGCTTCCCAAACATCTGGGATTACAGCCATGAACCACCAAGCCCAGCCATGATATACTTTTTTTTTGGGCGGGGGAGACTGAGTCTCATTGTATTGCCCAGGCTTGAGTACAATGGCGTGATCTCGGCTCACTGCAACCTCCACCTCCCAAGTTCAAGCGATTCTCTTGCCTCGGCCTCCTGAGTAGCTGGGACTACAGATGTGAGCCACCATGCCTGGCTAATTTTGTATTTTTAGTAGAGATGGGGTTTCACCATGTTGGCCAGGCTGGTCTCGAACTCCGACCTCAGGTGATCCACCCGCCTTGGCCTCCCAAAGTGCTGGGATTACAGGTGTGAGCCACCGTGCACAGCCAATATACATTTTTTAGATGAAGAAATTGAAGCGCAGAAAAGGTAATTGGTTTTCCCAAGGTCATATAGCCACCCACTCATTAACAGAGGTCAAGCCCAGAACACTGACTTCCCTGAATCCTGTTCCATAGTGACTCTGTTAAGCCAGTAAGTCTCGCCTTTTTAAAAATATGTATTTCCAAAGTAGGGGTTAGGAGGAATGGAAGGAATGAAACGCTCACTGAAGAAAGGATAGGGCTAAAGGAAGGATAGAACCCACACAAGGAAAGAGTTCTGGGTAGGCAGAAGGCCTGGGGAAACAGTGAGTATCTGGCTGTGGACAGGGAGAGGAGGTGCCATGGGGTGAGGAAAATCGCCACAGAGAGAGTTGAGAGACCACCACCACCACATATTTGGCCTGCTTGAAAATCTAACTCGGCCAAACAGATAAAAGTGCCCCTCCAAATCTTATTTCTACAGCTGTGACTTAACTGCTGCTTATCTTTCCTCCAGGAGATTCCTTGGAATGAAACCAATGGGAGTCCAGGGTTTGGGAGAGTCTCATCAGAGCAGATGGGCCAGCAGCAGCCAGAACGCTTGTTGCCTTTGGCTGAGAACACTATCCTGGATCTGACTATCTTGTGAGCAAACCCCAGCAGGCTCAGCCTTAGGCCTGAGTGAAGTTGGCCTGCTTCTCCTTGATGAACCTTGTGTACTCTCACATCTCCCCTCCCCTCTTTTGCATGTTGAAAATCACATTCTCAGAGCACTCTTGAAGCTAAAAACCATATTGCCCATTAGCAGCCCCAGAAGGATGGCGTCTTAGTGCTTTTGGTCCCTTGGTATATTTGCAAGTGTACTGCATGGAGGGTCAGGAGGCCTGGTTCTGGTTCTTACGCAACCACTAATTTTCCCTGAAACTGTAGGCAAACTGTTCATTCCTGGGCCACACTTTCCGTAGCTATAAAGTTGTTTATAATAAGAATAGCTTTCATTTAGGAAATTTTTACTGTATACCAGACAATATCATTGAATTCTTTCAACAATCCTATGGCATAGGCACTTTTTTTTTTTTTTTTTTTTTTTTTTTTTTTTAGTGAAATCTTGCTCTGTCACCCAGGCTGGAATGCAGTAGTGTTGTCTTGGCCCACTGCAACCTCTGCCTCCGGGCTCAAGCAATTTCCCTGCCTCAGCCTCCCGAGTAGCTGGTATTACAGGTGTGTACCACCATGCCCGGCTAATTTTTATAATTTTAGTAGAAACGGGGTTTCACCATGTTGGTCAGGCTGGTCTTGAACTCCTGGCCTCAAATGATCTGCTCACCTCAGCCTCCCAAAGTGCGGTGATTACAGGCATGAGCCACAGCCCCTGGCCAGCATAGGTACTATTGTTGTCCTGCTTTACAGATAAGGAAGCTGAGGCTTAGAATTTTTATACCCTAACTATCCTATTTAAATTACCAGCCCTTACCCATGGCCAACACTCCTTTCTCTGCCTTATTTTAGCCATAGCATTTGTTTTTTTTTTTTTAAGCTAGAGTCTCACTCTGTCATCCAGGGTGATTTCGGCTCACTGCAAGCTCCGCCTCCCAGGTTCACACCATTCTCCTGCCTCAGCCTCCCGCGTAGCTGGGACTACAGGCACCCACCACCACGGCGGGCTAATTTTTTTGTATTTTTAGTAGAGATGGGGTTTCACCGTGTTAGCCAGGATGGTCTTGACCTCCTGACCTCATGATCTGCCCACCTTGGCCTCCCAAAGTGCTGGGATTACAGGTGTGAGCCACCACGCCTGGCCAACCATAGCATTTATTACCACCTAAGATGTTACATATTTTACTTTTTGGTTTGCCCTCTCCCTCTGTGAGACTGTAAGCTCCATTAGGGAATAGATTTTTATCTTTTTATTCCTGTTGTTATTGCTCATTTGCTGTGTCCCCAAGACCTAGAATTGTGCCTGGGTCATGATAGGTACTCAGTGTTGGTTGAATGAAAAAAGTGAGTGAATGAATTCTTGGTAAGAGTAAACTGGTATAGGTTCTATGGAAGTCAGTTTGGCAATAGTAATACTTAACACGCGCTAACCTTTGGACCCTGCAACACCAGAACTAGGAATTTATCCTATAGATGATGTATTCATGCGTCTGCCTAAAACCATGGGTATCAGGCATGGTGGTTCATGCCTATAATCCCAGCACTTTGGGAAGCCGAGGCAGGAGGATCACTTGAACTCAGGAGCTCAAGACCAGCCTGGGCAACACAGTGAGAGTCCATCTCTACCAAGTATATAAATAAACAGACATAGTGACACCTGTCTGTGGTTCAAGTTACTTAAGGGGCTGAGGTGAAAGGATTGCTTGAGCCCCAGGAGTTGGAGGCTGCAGTGAGCCATGATCATGCCATTGCAGTCCAGCCTGGGTGACACAGCAAGACCCTGTCTCAAAAAAAAAAAAAAGACTAGAAACAAGATATTCCTCAGTTAACTCATTAAACAAAGTGTGATAGGTCCCTCCAGTGGGCTTCTATGTAGAAGTGGAAAAGAAGGCAGTAAATCTGCATGTGCTGATACACAATAACCTAAGAGAGATTAAGTAAAAAAAAGCAGAGTGTAAAATGGTGTATCACTTCCTTTCATTTGTATGAAAAGAAAAAGTATGATAGATTTTCAGATGCACTTGTTTATGCCTAGACTCTTTCTAGAAAGAAAGCTAAGAAACAAATAGTTGCCTCTGAGGAGGGGACAGAAGTTTTAGGTTGGGATGGAGAATATCCTTTTACTGAGGTATAATTCACAAACCATATAATTCACTCATTTAAAGTGTATAATTCACTTTATATGAGTGAATTACTTTTGGTATATTTTATTACTTTTAAAGATTATGGTTTAAATATATATAACATAAAATGGCGATTTTAACCCTTCCCTTTCCCTCCCTTCCCCACCCACTTTTTTTAAGAGACAGGGTCTCACTCTATTGCCTAGGCTGGAGTACAGAGGCAGATCATAGCTCACTGTCACCTTGAACTCCTGGACTTAGGCAGTCCTCTTACCTCAGCCTCCCAAGTAGCTGGGACTACAGGCATGCGCTACCACACCTGGCTAATTAAAAAAAATTTTTTTTGTAGAGATAGGGTGTTACTATTCCCAGGCTGGTCTCAGATTCCATAATCTCAAGTAACTCAAGTGATTCTGCCACCTCGGCCTCCCAAAGTGATGGAATTACAGGCGTGAGCCATCACATCTGGCCTATCCCTTTTTAAGTATATAATTCATTGGCATTAATTACATTCATGATGTTGTACATCCATTGCCACTATTTCCCAAATGTTTTCATCCCCCAAACAGAAACTTTAACTACCATAGTGTAGTCTTTTATAGTATTTGATTTTTTAAAAATAGTACATATGTATTACACTTTTTATTTTTAAAACTAATTTTAGGCCAGGTGAGATGGCACACACTTATAATCCCAACACTTTGGGAGGCCGACGCAGAAGGATAACTTGATCCCAGGAGTTCAAGACCAGCCTAGGCAACATAGCGAGACCTTGTTGCTACAAAAAACATTTTTACATTATCCAGACTTGGTGGCACATGCCTGTAGTCCCAGCTACTCGGGAGGCTGGTGAGGGGATTGCTTGAGCCCAGGAGTTTGAGGCTGCAGTGAACTGTGATTGTGCCACTGCACTCCAGCCTGGGCAATAGAGCAAGACCCTGTTTCAAAAATATAAAAGAAAATAAAATATTTAAAAATTAAAATGCATTTTAAAAAGAAAGTATAACAAGTTTAGAAAACTTAGTAACTTGCCTAAGATCGCACAGCTCATACTCCATAGTAGCAACCACCAGTTTTATTATAAAGTAATAAAAATTCTTACAAAGAATGAAGTTTTAGCCATCTTTGTGGGTGTTATAAGGGACTTTGGGTATCATCTAACCCCTTCATTTTACAACTGAGATAACAGATTCATTGAGGTGAGATGGCTACCCCAAGTCAGGAATCCCATCAGTAGCAGGCTTCCTAATCCAAAGGACAGGATTTAGAGTAGGTCACAGAAGAGGTCTTTTGCTGTTTGACAAAACAAGTAGGGTTTGAATCTCTCCTGCCCCAAAATGAAATGTAGGAATCTCTTTCTTGAGATTTTTTTTTTTTTTTTGAGACGGAGTCTCGCTCTGTCGCCCAGGCTGGAGTGCAGTGGTGCTATTTCGGCTCACCGCAAGTTCTGCCTCCTGGGTTCACGCCATTCTCCTGCTTCAGCCTCCCGAGTAGCTGGGACTACAGGTGCCTGCCACCACGCCTGGCTAAATTTTTGTATTTTTACTAGAGACAAGGTTTCACCGTGTTAGCCAAGATGGTCTTGATCTCCTGACCTCATGATCCACCTGCCTCAACCTCCCATAGTTGAGCCACCACGCCTGGCCAGATATCTCTCATATGTCCCATGCACCTGTACTGTCTAGTAGGAGGGAATGGGCCCACTGCGCCCTGATATTATTGTTTCTGTTTATCTGAAACCATGCAGCAAACCTTCAGGGCCTATCTCAATTTCTACTTGTAAGAAAATTTCTCTGATTGCCCTACCACATCCAATTTCCACCTAATTCTTATATACATTATTATTTGAAACATGTAATTAGCCATCAGAGAATGATGTGAGGCATTTTATAGCTGTATCCATTTATGAGTCCATTCTGCCCACTACTGTAAAGCTCCAGGGAGGCCAGAGGTGGGTGATTGATTCCTGCTAGAAGATCCCCAATAGATGGTTGTTGGTTGCTTGGATTAATTGAGCTGTGCCTTTCTGAAAAAAAAACCCTATGATTTTAGATATGAGTTATTCCAAAGGCTTCTTTGCACCTCCCTGCAGAGCAACATACTAGGTCACAGAACATTGGAATTGGTGAACATTGTGGCTATCCCTCAGTTGCTGAGAACCAAGTGTGACCCTTCCCTGTTTTTCTTACCCTGGCATTAATTACACCTTCATTTATGTGATTGTTTGATTATGGTTCATCTTTTCCTCCTCCCTTCCGCCCCCAATAGACTAAAAATTCCATGAGAACATAGACTGTGTCTGGCTTGACTCATCATCATATCTCCAGCACCAAGCCTGGCACATAGTAGGTGCTCAAGAAATATTTGTTGAAGGACTGGATGAATGAATATAGCACCTTATTTTATAGATGAGGAAGCAGAGGCCCAAAGAGGTTAGGTCAGTGGCAGAGCTGGGACAAGAAGGCAAGTCTACTGGTTCCTTAGCCAGCGTTCTATTTTCCTCTGTATCCTCTCAGCATTGGAGTTGGAAAATCTTGGAACCTAGTCTTACCCTTTTATTTTACAAATGGGAAACTGAGGCCCAGAGAGGGGAAAAACTTACCCAAGGCCACAGAAAGAGGCACTGGCAAAGCAAAGCCTGATACCTAGGTCTCCTGACTCCCAAGCTAGTGCTCTTTCTTTGTAAAAGCACAGAAAAAAACAAAGCTGAATTGGGCTTCTTGCCAAGCCCCTGCAGGAGGTCACATAGCTGAGCAGCTCTCAGAGTTCCTTGTCTATTCTTAGCCTGAACTTTTAGTGACTCTGGTCTTCAGCAGCCTTTTTCCCCTTTTTTCCTTTGCATTTGGTCTGTTGTGTATATGTAGTGTGTGTTTCAAATAAGTGGTGCTACGTGTAGGAAATGGGCTTCAGCACAGTCCTGCTACAGAGGCCCTGGAAAGAATAAACGTGAGAGAAGGGGCCCTGAGAAAACAATCAACTTCCCTTCCTCTGAAGTGACCCCAGTGTCCCAGAGCCACCCCCCTCTGCTGCTTGTCACAACACAACTGCCAACAGAAGGTTAAACTCCTCACAATAAGAAGGAAATCAACAGAAAGAATTTACAAGAAGGATTGGCTGTTAGTATTTGCCACTGAAGCCTCATTTTGATGAAGATCAAAAATCAGCTTTTCCTAAGCTGTGGTCCCTCTTCTAACATACACTTTGATTTCCCATCAACAAGTCATTTTTCAGTCAGTCACCAAACATGAATGAAAAGACCCTTCAGAATCCCAGCACTTTGGGAGGCCGAGACGGGCGGATCACGAGGTCAGGAGATCGAGACCATCCTGGCTAACACAGTGAAACCCCGTCTCTACTAAAAAATACAAAAAACTAGCTGGGCGAGGTAGCGGGCGCCTGTAGTCCCAGGTACTCGGGAGGCTGAGGCAGGAGAATGGCGTGAACCCAGGAGGCGGAGCTTGCAGTGAGCTGAGATCTGGCCACTGCACTCCAGCCTAGGCAAGAGAGCCAGACTCCGCCTAAAAAAAAAAAAAAAAAAAAGAAAAGAAAAGACCCTTCAGACACAGTTCTAGCCTCTCAAAGCCTACTGCTTTCTCTCCTTGTACAAATACTTGCTCCAGAGACATACAAGAAATTTAAGCAGCTACTGACCTCATGTTACTTGGAAAAGACAAGAGACACAGAGGATAGAAGGTAACTAATGTTGCCCTTGTACAAAATGACCAATGAGAACAGCTCTACATCAAGTTCACATGAGGCAGAGGTTGCTCTGGGCTAAGCTAGGTCAAGGAAAATTCAGGAGAGCAACTTGAACTGGTCTTGTATATCAGTTATCTATTGCTGTGTAACATACTGCTCCACTTTGTGTTTTAGTTGTCTATTTTTTTTTTTTTTTTTAATAGAGATAGGGTCTCACTATGTTGCCCAGGCTGGTCGTGAATTCCTGGACTGAAGGGATTCTTCTGCGTCAGCCTCCCAAAGTGCTGGGATTACAGGTGTGAGCTGCCACACATAGCCTAGTGTCTATTCTTGCATGACGAATTACCTTAAAACTTAGTGGCTTAAAAGAATAAATATTTATTATCCAACAGTTTCTGTGGATCAGAATCCAGGTGTAGCTCAGCCAGGTGCCTCTGGCTCAGTCTCTCATGAGGTTTCAGTCAAGCTTTCAGCCTAAAGGCTCATCAGAGGGTAGAGAAGAATCCAGTTTCAAGCTCACTGAAGTGGTCGTTGGTAGGCCTCAGTCCCTCCTGACGCGAGCCTCTCCACAGGGCTGCTTCAAGACTTGGTGCCGGCTTCACCAGGGTGAGAGGTTTAAGAGAGGAAGCGTGACCAAGATGGAAGCCACATTCCTTTTGCAACCTAATCTCAGAAGCAATATCCTATCACTTTTGTTGTATTCTTGTTATCAGCAGTGAGTCACCAAGTTCAGCCCACATACGAGGATGTGAATACCACGAGGCAGAGATCATGGGAGCCATCTTAAAGGCTGCCTGCCATACCTGCCAGATGGATAGAATTTAAATAAGGCATAGTAAGCATTCTAGTTAGGGAACTGGAGATTTGAAAGGTTTGATTGGGGATGATTTGGTTGGAACAAGACATCTAAATAGGAGGGTAGGAGGTAACTAGAGAGGTTAACTGGGCCCAGATTGAACTGGGTTTTCAATGCCAGGCCAAAGAGTTTTAGAGTTATGTGCCATATAACACATCTAATGGTGGTCCCATAAGATTATAATGGAGCTGAAAAATTCCTGTTGTCTGGTGATGTCATGGCCATTATACCATCCTATTGCAGTGCATTACTTACGTGCTTTTGGTGATGTTGGTGTAAACATACCTATTGCACTGCCAGTGATATAAAAGTATAGCACATACAATTATATACAGTGCATAATACTTGATAATAAATGATGTTACTAGTTTATATATTTACTATAATATTAATCATTATTTTAGAGTGTACTCTTTCTACTTATGGGAAAAAAACTGTCAAACAGCCTCAGGTAGGTCCTTCAGGAAATATTTGAGAAGAAAGTATTGTTATCATAGAGGATAGCTCCATTCATATTATTGCATGGAGCTTCCAGTGGGACAGGATGTGGACATGGGAGACAGTGATATTGACGATCCTGACCCTGAGTAGGGAGGGTCCCTGGATAGCCCTGACCTAGGCTAATGTGTATGTGTCTGTCTTAGTTTCAAACAAAACTGTTTAAAAAGTAGAACAAAAATAAAATTTTAAAAATGGAAATAAACTTATAGAATAAGGATATAAATAAACTATTTTTGTACAGCTGTACAATGTTTTGGTATTTTAAGCTAAGGGTTATTACAAAAGAGTCAAAAAGTTAAAAATTAAAAGGTTTATAACATAAAAAAGTTACTATAAGCTAAGCTTAATTTATTGAAGAAAGAAAATTTTAAAAATACATTTAGTGTAACCTAAGTATACAGTGTTTATAAAGTCTACAGTAGTGCACAGTAATGCCGTGGGCCCTCACATTCATTCACCACTCTCTCACTGACACACCCAGAGCAACCTCCAGTCCTGCAAGTTCCATTCATGGTACATGCCCTCTACAGGTATATTGTTTAAAAAATGTTTGGCCAGGCATAGTGGCTCATGCCTGTAATTCCAGCACTTTGGGAGGCTGCGGCAGGTGGATCACGAGGTCAGGAGATCGAGACCTTCCTGGCTAACACGGTGAAACCCTGTCTCTACTAAAAACATAAAAAATTAGCCGGGCGTGGTGGCACGCACCTATAGTCCCAGCTACTCAGGAGGCTGAGGCAGGAGAATCTCTTGAACCCGAGAGGTGGAGGTTGCGAGAGCTGAGATGGCGCCACTGCACTCCAGCCTGGGTGACAGAGCAAGACTCCATCTCAATTAAAAAAAAAAAAAAAAAAAAGAACTAGGTCGATTTTATTCCTATTGTATCTGTATAATTTACAATAGAGGTTGGCATATAGTAGGTGACCATGAAAATTTGTTGACTGAATAATGCAATTACCAGATTTGTTTTTTAAAATTTCTGACAATTTAATCCCAAGGAAGCCTACATATTTACTTTAGGAGCTTCTAATCAGGATATAAATGTTGTCGCCTATTTCTTTTCTTTTCTTTTTTTTTTTTGAGACAATCTTGCCCTGTTGCCCAGGCTGGAGTACAATGGCGTGATCTCGGCTCACTGCAACCTCCACTCCCAGGTTCAAGTAATTCTCCTGCCTTAGCCTCCCCAGTAGCTGGGATTACAGGCATGCACCACCATGCCCAGCTATTTTTTTGTATTTTTAGTAGAGGTGGGGTTTTGCCATGTTGGCCAGGCTGATATTGAACTCCTGACCTCAGGTGATCCGCCTGCCTCAGTCTCCCAAAGTGCTGGGATTATAGGTGTGAGCCACCGCACCTGTCCTACTTGTCCCCTATTTTTATTCAAATTACCCAGCAGATAACGAAGGGGGAAATTGATCTTTAACTGTGGGCCTACATCCTTCCCTGTGACTAAAAGTTCTTTAAACAGTTCATCATTCTGTCGAGCCTCAGAATCTTGGAAGACAAACTTGGTGTCTAAGAACAGACAAAGCTGGTTCCACCCATTTAGCAGTTCAGGAGTAGAACCTGCCAATAGACTGGTTAAGGTCCCAACACCTGGTCCTGCCCATTAGTCACACTGCGTCCTGCCTTACTGGCTGACCAGAAGCTATTTTTGTGCAATGCCTTTAAGTATGAAGAGAGAACCTGTTCTGGGGGAAGAAGTAAAGGAAGCAAAACTGTAAGGTGGGTGTATTAGTTCTGCTAGGGCTGCCATAACAAAATACCACAGACTGGGTGGCTTAAACAGGAAATTTATTTTTCACGGTTATGAAGGCTGGAAGTCCAAGATTAAGATATTGGCAGGGTTGGTTTCTTGTGGGGTGTCTCTCCTGGGCATGCCAATGGCTGTCTTAATGCTGTGTTCTTCCATGGCCTTTTCTCTCTGCACATCCCTGGTGTCTCTTCCTCTTAGAAGGACACCAGTCCTATTGGGTTAGAGTCCCTCTCATATGACCTTATATAACCTTAATTACTTCTTTAAAGGGCTTATCTCCAAATACAGTCACACTGGGGATTAGGACTTCAAAATATAAATTTAGGGGAGACAATTTGGTCCGTAACAATAGGCAAGGTTTATTTCAAGTATGCTTCTTATCCTCTCATCCATACTCTTATAAAGGAAGGATAATCTCCCATCTGTGGAGATGGCAGTTGATGATCCCTAAAAATTATTCAATCCATGGTCTTCTGTGATATTACAACAGCCTCCAAGTTATTGGAGGTAGTGTTATTATCCTTCCACTTCAGATGAAGAAACAGACCAAGAGGGTTAACAGGTTCTCCCAGTCACAGAGTATAGAATCTGGTTTCTAACCCCTGGGCCTCTCTGTGCTTTGCCCTTGGCTCCTCAGGAGTGGCCCCTGCGATGCCCCCACCTAGATTCTTTTTGTTTTTTCTGTTTTTGAGGTAGGATCTCTATCTGCTACCCAGGCTGGAGTGCAGTAGCATAATCCTGGTTCACTGTAGCCTTGACCTCCAGGGCTCAAGCAATTCTCCCACCTCGGCATCCCAAGTAACGCACACCACCACACCTAGCTAACTTTTTTTTTTTTTTTTAACTTTTAGTACCGACGAGGTCTTGTCATGTTTCCCAGGCTGGTTCAAACTCCTGGGCTTGAGTGATCCTCCCAAAGTGCTGGGATTACAGGCAGGAGCCACCAAACCTGGCCCTCCCCACCTAGATTCCAACTCCCCACTTTTTCTTCCTCCTGCTGTACTCCATCAAAACTTACCCACCTTTCAAAGTTCTTCCATTTGATTTTCAGAGTGACAACTAACTGATTGAATAAACCATTATTAATAAACTATGTTGATATGTTAGTAAATGAGATATTATTAGGAGGGAGCTTGGCCAAACAGATTAACAATCTGTGAGATTTGACATCTTGAAAAATATTTTTTTCACATACCATATCCAACTTACTTATATTCTGACAGAAATTATGTAAAATATATATTATTATTACCTCTTTTTCTGAAAAAAAGAAACAGAGTCAGAGATTAGGTAGCTAGGCCAGGATCACACAAGTAAGTAGCAGAGGTGGAACTTGAACCCAGATAACTGCATATACTTTTCACTACGTCTTGCCCACAGCCAAACTTTACTAGTTAGTTCAGAAAACTGTTACCCTGAAGTTCACCTCTGAATAGTCAAAGATGTGGCCTTCCCTCACCCATCTGGTCTACCCTAACCTGCCCTCAATTGAGTTCCCATAGTGCTGAGACTTGAGTCTCATCTCCATTCCTGCTTAGCTATGGTGATCACAAGCACATTTTTTCCCTCCTCACTGAGCTTTTGTTTTTTCACCTGTGAAATTAAAGCATTGACTGGGGTCATTTTCAGTTTTAAGACTCTAAAAAACTGATTGTTTTTATCTTCCATTTCATTCATTCAATAAGTATTCATCAAGCACCTGGTTGTACCAAGCACTCTGCTAGGTACTGAGGACAGAGCAATGAACAAGTGAGACAAGGTCTCTGCCCTCAGGGAGTTTTCTTTTCTTTTCTTTTCTTTTTTTTTTGAGACACAGTCTTCCTCTGTTGCCCAGGCTGGTGTGCAGTGGCACGATCTTGGCTCACTGCAACCTCCGCCTCCCAGATTCAGGCCATTCTGCTGCCTCAGCCTCCCAAGTAGCTGGGATTACAGGCATGCACCACCACAACCAGCTAATTTTGTATTTTTTTTTTGTAGAAACAGGGTTTCGCCATGTTGGCCAGACTGGTCTCAAACTCCTGACCTCAGGTGATCCGCCTGCCTTGGCTTCCCAAAGTGCTGGGATTACAGGCGTGAGTCGCCGTTCCCAGCTGTGAGTTTACTTTCTTACATGTCGGGAAGGACCCTCGAAAGCATCTAGTCCAGTCCTTTTACAGAAGAGAAAAGTGAGCCATGATGGCAAGTGACTTATTCAAAGTCACAAAGCAAGAAGTGGCAGAGAAGGCATCCGGGAAGCTGGATGTTTTCATTCCCAGTTTGGGGCATTTTTCTTCCTCGCCACACCTTGTATTGTGAGTTCTCCTAGAACATGGTTTATCTCAGCTAACTAGACTGTGGCCTCTGATAGGCGTTTATCCCGAGATATGCTTCACACTGCTGCTGCTGGAGTATCTGACAACAGAGCTCACTCAGAAACCACCATTTCAACATTCTGAAGCAGAAACTCTCCAGCACACAGGAGTACGGTCAGAGTCTGACATGCAGGGCACCAGCCAGCTCACAAGTAGCTCTGTTCTGCAGGGGCTTCTCTTTTTCATGCCTCCAGGGGCTGGAGTCTATTTCCACCATCAGACTGCATATTTTTCTGTTCTGCTCACTACTTTCCTACTGCTTTCTTTTCTCCAGATCAGGACCTGAAGTAGGTGGCTGCCCATCAAGGTATTCTACAGGCACTTGCCCATGAAACCTTCACCACTCCTTGAATCTGGTTCCATAAAGTGAGCCAGCTGAGACTTAGGCTAAGTGACTTACTGAGGCAGCAGTCAGCACAGTGTGGGATCAACCCCCAAATGGAGGCACCTTCCTTCATACCTTGGGCGTGATCTGTAACAGCGTAGAAAGCTTGGACACCAGCAGAGTGGCACCTAAATGGGGAGCACCTGTCTGCACTGTCTGCATTCAATAAGCATTCATTTCATCACCCTTTACCACAGTCATTTTTTAATTTTATATTTTATCAAAGTTACACAGGAACATTGATTAAAAAGGGAACTAGTTCTGTAAGATTTGCTAAGACAAAGAGCAATCCTCAACCTCCCTGTACCCACCCCAAACCCATTTCCTTTTCCCTAGAGGGACCAATTTCAACTTGTTTAATTCTTTTGGAATTTACTTATCTCCAAATAACATGTTTGTAATACGACTTCCTGTTTTTTCCTTTAGGCCTTATCTGTTGACTTCCCACTATGGAAGATGAGGATTTAGCTCCTTCTTCTTCACTTGCCCCCTCTATACATATGCACCCATTTCTGTGCCCCCTTGCTCCCAATATAGTGTAATTTTTTGTAGATAATAGTGTTTGTTATGACAGCGTAAATGCCACTTGCAGCTAAGCCATGTAGTCAGCCACGATTGCTTTTCCTATCTAACACACCACTTTGTTTTGCTTATCTTTTTTCATGCACTTAGGTTTCTAAGGCATTAGCACTAGTCACTCTTACCACTTAAACTCTGCCAGTTACCTTGATCTTCTCTCAGTACATTCTTCTCAGGAAAGTCTCTTGGAGCCTTCTCTCCTGCTCTGGGGGCCTGCTACACACTGCTATTCTGGAACCTCTGTTTACCACTGTCCAAGGGATTCCCTTGCCTCTTTCTTGTGTTAGATTGCCTGTTTTCTGGATCCCATGTCTTCTCGTTTTATGCTTTCTTCCCTCGTTTTGATAACATGTCCTCCAGGAGTTTCCTGGGAGTACACAAGAGATAATTTTTTCAAAATCTTGTGTGTCTGAAAATGTCTAACACTTGGTTAATTGAGTGTAGAATTCTAGGTAAGAAATCGTTGCCGGGCGCGGTGGCTCAAGCCTGTAATCCCAGCACTTTGGGAGGCCGAGACGGGCGGATCACGAGGTCAGGAGATCGAGACCATCCTGGCTAACATGGTGAAACCCCGTCTCTACTAAAAATACAAAAAAACGCCGGGCGCGGTGGCTCACGCCTGTAATCCCAGCACTTTGGGAGGCCGAGGCGGGCGGATCACAAGGTCAGGAGATCGAGACCACGGTGAAACCCCGTCTCTACTAAAAATACAAAAAAATTAGCCGGGCGCGGTTGTGGGCGCCTGTAGTCCCAGCTACTCGGGAGGCTGAGGCAGGAGAATGGCGTGAACCCGGGAGGCGGAGCTTGCAGTGAGCCGAGATCGCGCCACTGCACTCCAGCCTGGGCGACAGAGCGAGACTCCGTCTCAAAAAAAAAAAAAAAAAAAAAAAAAAAAAAAAAAAAAATACAAAAAAACTAGCCGGGCGAGATGGCGGGCGCCTGTAGTCCCAGCTACTCGGGAGGCTGAGGCAGGAGAATGGCGTAAACCCGGGAGGCGGAGCTTGCAGTGAGCTGAGATCCGGCCACTGCACTCCAGCCTGGGCGACAGAGCGAGACTCCGTCTCAAAAAAAAAAAAAAAAAAAAAGAAATCGTTTTGCCTCAGAACTTAGATTCCTCAGCCCTGTCATCTTCTAGCTTCCAGTGCTGCTGCTGAGAAGGCCGAAGTCATTCTGATTCTTCACTCTTTGTGTGTGACCTTGCAGGATTTCTTTGTCCCTAGCATTGAGAAATTTTACAATGACACACCTATTGTCCTGGCCATTCATGACCCTTTCAATCTGAAAAGTCATGTCCTTTCGATTCTGGAGTGTTTTCTTGAATTATTTCATTTCCTTTGTTGTATTTCTGAAACTTCTTATTCACATTTTGGGATGAATTTCTCATTTGTTCCTTCTTAGTTTCTATTTTGTCTTTTTATTTTACTTACTGGAAAATTTGCTCAATGTTTTCTAATCCTTCTATTAAGCATTTTGTTTCTGATGTCATATTTTTTCTTTCCAGGAGCTCCTATTGTAGGCTTTACCCTTGAAAAAACATTTTTTTGTTTTTTTTTTTTTAAGACGGAGGAATCTTGCTCTGTTGCCCAGACTGGAGTGCAGTGGCGCAATCTTGGCTCACTGCAGTCTCCACCTCCTGGATTCAAGTGATTCTCCTGCCTCAGCCTCCCAAGTAACTGGGATTACAGGCATGTGCCACCACGTCCAGCTATTTTATGTATTTTTAGTAGAGAGGGGTTTCACCATGTTGGCCAGGTGGTCTCAAACTCCTGACCTCAAGTGAGCCACTTGCCTCGGCCTCCCAAAGTGCTGGGATTACAGGCATGAGCCACCACGCCCAGCCAAAAAGCATTTTTTTTATGGAGTTTTAGATACAGCAAAATTAGATGCATATGATTAATTTCCTTTTTTTTTTTTTTTTTGAGACAGAGTCTCACTCTGTCACCCAGGCTGGAGTGCAGTGGCACAATCTCAGCTTGCTGCAACCTCCGCCTCCCAGATTCAAACGAATCTCCTGCCTCAGCAGGAGTAGCTGGAATTACAGGCGCCCACTCCCACCCAGCTAATTTTTGTATTTGTAGTTGAGACGGGGTTTCACCATGTTGGTCAGGCTGGTCTCAAACTCCTGACCTCAAGTCATCTGCCCACCTCGGCCTCCCAAAGTGCTGAGATTACAGGCATGAGCCACTGTGCCTGGCCTCATCCACTATTTTTATTTAGTATCTCTATATACACTAGTTATTTAATGATTCGTATCTTATATTTGTATTAAACCCTTTAAGCTTTCATAATGAATTTCTATCAGTTAACATATTTGATCCTCACCACTTAGACTATTATATATGGATCAGACTTTGGGATCATCAAGTTCAGCCCTATCAACTCAGAGAGAAAACCCAATTCCCAGAAAGGTGAAGTATCATGCTGGAAAACACTTGTTTCTGCCAGAACTTAGCAGAGGCATGTGAGACATTATCTGGCAGGCACATAATACTGTAGTTTTGTGTTTTCACTCTTTTAAAAAAAATGTTATTGCCAGACGTGGTTACATGATCCTGTAGTCCCAGCTTCTTGGAAAAGTGAGGCAGGAGGATTGCTGGAGCCTAGGAGTTCAAGGCTGTAGTGCACTGTGAATGGCCACTGTACTTCAGCCTGGGCAACATAGCGAGACCCTGTCTTTTTTTTTTTTTTTTTTTTTTTTTCTTTTACAAAAAAGTGTTGGCTAGGCGCGGTAGCTCATGCCTATAATCCCAGCACTTTGGGAGGCCGAGGCGGGCAGATCATGAGGTCAGGAGATTGAGATCATCCTGGCTAATACAGTGAAACCCCATCTCTACTAAAAATACAAAAACAAAATTAGCAGCTGGTCACAGTGGCTCACGCCTGTAATGCCAGCACTTTGGGAGGCTGAGGCGGGTGGATCACAAGGTCAGGAGATCAAGACCATCCTGGCTAACATGGTGAAACCCCGTCTCTACTAAAAAAAATACAAAAAAAGTTAACTGGGTGTGGTGGCAGACTCCTGTAGTCCCAGCTACTTGGGAGGCTGAGGCAGGAGAATGGCATGAACCCGGGAGACAGAGCTTCAGTGAGTGGAGATCGTGCCACTGCACTCCAGCCTGGGTGACAGAGCAAGACTCCATCTCAAAACAAACAAACAAAATTAGCTGAGCGTCGTGGTGGGCGCCTATAGTCCCAGCTACTCAGGAGGCTGAGGCAGGAGAATGGCATGAACCCGGGAGGCAGAGCTTACAGTGAGCCAAGATTGCACCACTGCACACCAGCCTGGGTGACAGAGCGAGACTTCAAAAAAAAAAAAAGAAAAAAAAAGTTTCATAGGCCAGGCATAGTGGCTCCCATAGCACTTCGGGAGGCGGAGGCAGGTGGATCATTTGAGATCAGGAGTTTGAGACCACCTGGCCAACATAGTGAAACACCATCTCTACTAAAGATACAAAAAATAGCCAGGCATGGTGGCATGTGCCTATAGTCCCAGCTACTTGGGAGGCTGAGGCAGGAGAATCACCTGAACCCAGGAGGCAGAGGTTGCAGTGAGCTGAGTTCCCGTCATTGCAATCCAGCCTGGGCAACAGAGGGAGACTCTGTCTTAAAAAAAAAAAAAAAAGAAAAAAAGAGTGTTATTGAGATATAACTGACATACAATAAACTGCACATATTTACAGTGTATGACTTGATAAGTTTTGACATATATATACAGTCCTGCAACCATCATCATCATCAAGATAGCTTTCACCCCTAAAGTTCCCTCATGCCCCTTTGTAGTTCCACTGTCCTGCCTCCTCCCAACCTGGCCCAAGCAACCACTGATTACCTTCTGTCACTATAAATTAGTTTTTATTTGTTAGATATAAGTGGAATCATGCAGAATAATCTCTTTTTCTGTCTGGCTTTGTTACATGTAGATTTTTTGTTTTGTTTTGTTTGTTTGTTTGTTTTTAGAGAGGGTCTCACTCTGCCACCCAGGCTGGAGTGCAGTGGCATGATTATGGCTTACTGTAACCTTGAACTCTTGGGTTCAAGCAATCTTTCTGCCTCAGCCTCCCAAGTAGCTAGGACCACAGTCATGGCCACTCTAGTTTTTAAAAAATTCTTTGTAGAGACAGTGTCTTGCTATGTTGCTGAAACTGAGCTTGAACTCCTGGTCTCAAAGGATCCTCCTGCCTCAGCCTCCTAAAGGGCTAAGATTATAGGTATGAGCCACTGTGTCCGGCCTACATGTAGCTTTGTTGGGTACTTTGGAGGTCATACCTGACTGTTCAGGTGGAAAGCCTTCACCAGTTCCACCTCCCTCTACATCCTTTCTCTTCTACACACTGTCCATCTTCCCTCATCTAGTTTCAGAGGCTATAAGTCTTCAGTGTTCTAGTCTTCTCTTCATATGAGCCTGCTCCCAGGAAAGGACCAGTATACTCCATTCACACTGAGATGATTGATATGACTGATATGTTTTTTATAAAAGACAAAAGACAAAAACCCACATTTGGCTTGTGCCAAATAAATAAAACTCTAATGATGGATTTCCAAGCATGAGTAGATAAGTTTGGAAGAGATTTTTTGACAAGGGCTTCCCTGAACTTCTAGAAGTACATCCTATATTATGGAGTCCTCATGTAGACTGACTCTGCAGACAGGCACAATGAATTGAAATCACCTCTGGTCCCATTCAGAATTTCAGTTTCCTGAAATGTCAGCTATTTGAGAGCTAAGAAAAGAACTAATGTCTTGCCAGCCTTCCTTCCTTTTGGTCTATTTGGCAGAGAAAACAATCCTGTATAGATAAAGAGTCACTCAGGAGGGCAGGGCCTCCCATGTTTAGTCCTAATGTCCTTGGTCCGGGTGAGAGGAGGACCATCGGAGGGAGCCCTAGGAAGCTGGACTGAGGTCCAAGCTGGCAGCGACCCAAGGGCCACAGGCAGGAGGGCCTGGCAGACTTGACTGTCCCACTTCTCTTTTTACTCATTTTTACATTTAATCTTCTTAACAGCTTTGTAAAGCAGGAAAATGGAAAATATTTCTCTATTTTAAAAATGAGAAAAGAGAGGTAACATAACCTGTGTAACTTCAAAGCCTTTCTCAGCCATAGCTCTGACTGTAGAGACCCCAGGCCACTTGCCTGCTGATGTCAGGGAACATGGTGGTGTGACACCTCTGGGCTGCAGCAGAGGAGTCAGGGCAAGAAAGGGAAGGGAGTAGAGTCCTCAAGCCCCTACACTCTCAACCATTGTTCCTCGCTCCATTGCCCTATGTCACCACCCCCAGGTTTTCCGTTCCTCTCCAGGGGCCTGTTTGAAAATGCATAGAGCCTAGGAGGGGAGGGCAAATGCAGTGGTCCCCAGTAGTCTGTGGGAAGGGAACCATCAGGCGTTTTCCTTATGAACAGGAGGACCTGCTTGGGATGAAACTGCTGGTTGGCGGGGAAGACACACAGGCAGTCCTTTTGGCTCAGTTCAGCATTTGTTGAATACTGACTCTGCCAGGATGGGGCCAGGCACATTTCCCAACCTCATGGTCCTTGGTCCTTGTAGGTCTTTTGTTTTTTGGAGATGGAGTCTCACTCATCACCCAGGCTGGAGTGCAGTGGTGTGATCTCAGTTCACTGCAACCTTTGCCTCCCGGGGTTCAAGCAATTCTCCTGCTTCAGCCTTCTGAGTAGCCAGGATTACAGATGTGTTTCACATACCTGGCTAATTTTTGTATTTTTAGTAGAGATGGGGTTTCTCTATGTTGGCCAGGCTGGTCTCAAATTTCTGGCCTCAAGTGATCCACTCAGCTCAGCCTCCCAAAGTGCTGGGATTACAGGCGTGAGCCATCGCACCCTGGCCCCTTGTAGGTCTCGAATAGTGGGAAACTGAATAGTGGTTGGTGAAGAGGGAGGAGGTTGTACAAAACCCCTTCCTCAGGAACCCAGGAAAGATGTAGCAAAGGCTAAACTGGGGGAAAGAGCACAGGGAAGAGATTTTAAAGACAATCTTGACCAACTTCAGTATTTTGTCAGTGCTGGCTGCTCCTGCTTCCAGGGACCCCAGGCTGCCTGCTGGTCCTCCTATGCCAAGGAACTCAGTGGCACAAAACCTCCAAGCAGAAGAAGGCAGGAAAAGGGAGCAGAGTTTTCAGAGTCCTGCTTCTTGTATAAGGAAAACATCTCCCCTCCATCACCAAGCAATGGCAAACTCTCAAAATTAAATTTATTTACAAATCAGACATCCCATGATTCTTTTAGCAAGAGGGCAGGCATTTCTATATCCTGAAAATAATAAAAAGGTAAGAATATCTATGTATTTAATACAATTCCAGTTTATTATCCTTTATTTTGTTTGGTTCTATTAATGAGCTTATGCAGTAGCCAGGCAGGAATTATTGGCAGCTAACAGATAAGGAAACTGAGGCACAAAAGAGTTTGACTTACTCAAAGTCACATAGATATAGTAGTGAAGCCAGATCTTAACAGGCTAGAAGGGGTTGTAGAAGCTGGGACTACAGCTCTTCCAGGGATGTTTGTGGGACAAAGTGGCCTAGGCTGGGAGCTGGGATTTGTTCTGTATTTTATCGTCTTGAGATGATCTGTGGCCTTGCAGGGGTATAAAGACGGATATAAAGACCTGGGTTGTGGTTCCAATTCTGCCACTCATCTGCCATGTAAACTTAGCATGACTCAACTTTTTTTGGTCTTGTTTTCTAATCTCTAATATCAGAATTTAAAGGATCCTGGGATGTTTTAGGAGGAAGGGGCATTTAAATTATATCATTAAAATTTGTTGGGCCAAAAGTGAGAGGGAAGACAATAGCAATGAGCACTGACACAAAGGTGGAAATTCAAGGTCTGGTCTGGAAATAGCTAGAGAAATTTAACTTGGAATATAGAACAGGTGTTGATATATTGAGTTCATTTATTTTGTCTGCTGTATGATAGTTCATTGAAGTAGTAAACCACAGTTCATATATCCATTCTAACTCTAAAAGATACTAATACTAAGAAATACTAAAAATGTTGCTTTGACATTTTTAGTATTACAGTGACACAATGAACATCCATGTGCATGGTTTTTAAAAATATGTGTGTGACTTGATTGAAGATTGAGGCTTAGAAATGGAAAATCCTAGATTACAGGCTATTCACATCTTCAACTCTACCAGGTATTATGTATTTCTGTTCCCCACCAAGGTTTTTAAATTATTGCTAGTTGGCTGACTGTGAATGGTGGTAAAATATATTTTAATTTTCATTTTCCTAATTACTAGTGAGATCGAATTTATTTTCATGTGTTTGTTGATCATTTAGGTTTTTTCTTCTAAAGTGTCTGATAATATCTTTGTTTATTTTCATAGGAGTTATATATTACAGACACTAATCCTTTATTGATTATATGCATTGCAGATACCTTCTTCCAGTCTGTGGCTTGTCTTTGTACTGTACGTTTTTTCATGAAAAAAAAATGTTTTTTAAAGTTTCATTAGTTAATTTAGCAGCATATTCTTTTATGGCTTTTTTTTGTGTTTTAAGAAATCGGTCTTTGTCCAGAGGTCATAAAGACATTTTCATATATTTGCTTTTTAAAGCATTAAAGATCTTTGTTTCTTTCACCTTTGTCTTCAATTTTACCTTTCCATGTTTCAGAACCACTTAATGAACCTTCCATGCTTTTTCTGTGGTTTGTAATGTGACCTCTACCACATATCACATTCCCATACAAAGACAGGTTTGCTTCTAATCTTTGTATCTCATTTACTTTATCTGTTTGCCTGTTCCTGTACCACATTATTGTATCTGTTAGGACAACTCTTCACCTTCTTTAAAAGGAAGAAGATTATTGTGGCTCTTCTTGGCCTTTTTTCTTTTCAATGATTTTTAGGATCCAAAATGTGTAATTTATGAAAAAAATCTATTGGAAATTTTAAAGGATTATACTTGATTTCCAGATGGATTGGGGATAATTGCCAGTTTTATAGTATTGTCTCTTCCCATCCATGAACATGGCACATCTCCTCATTTGAGTCTTCTTTTTGTGCATTTGTTGGATTTATTCTAGGTACCTTCTAGTTTTTGCTACTATTATAATTGATATATATTTTAAATTACTTATAATAGTTTTTGCTGCTCTATAGGAATAATAGTTTTTGCTGCCCTATAGGAATGCTGTTGTTTTTTTATGTTGATTTTATGTCCAACAGCCTTGATAAAACTCTCATTAGTTCCAATAATACTCCAAAGAAATATTTTGAATTTTTCTATATAGATAGTTAATTCAGCTGCAGATCATGTTACTTTGTTTCTTTTCTTTTTCATGTATTATTTTGATCTCTAAGAACTTTAGTACTATATTGGATAGAATAATGGGTTTGGTCTTGACTAGAAGAGAAGGCTTCGTATTTTATTTATTTATTTTTTTGAGATGGAGTCTCCCTCTGTAGTCCAGGCTACAGTGCAGTGGCGTGATCTCCATTCACTGCAATCTCCGCCTTCCAGCTTCAAGCAATTCTCTTGCCTCAGCCTCCCAAGTAGCTGGAATTACAGGCATGCACCACCACAACCAGCTAATTTTTGTATTTTTTAGTGGAGATGGGGTTTCACCATGTTGGCCAGGCTGGTCTTGAACTCCTGACCTTGTGATCTGCCCGCCTCAGCCTCCCCATGTGCTGGGATTACAGGCGTGAACCACTGCGCCTGACCGAAAGAGAAGGCTTCTAATAGTTCACCATTGACTATGGTGTGTTCAGTGAGATGTTGAAAAATATACTTTATTGAGTTAAGAAAATGTTTTTATATTTCTAGTTTGCTAACAGTTTTTTCTATGATTGGGTGTTGACTTTTTAAAATCAAATGCATTTTCAGCATCTGTTGAGATTCTCCTGTAGTGTTAACTTATTAATATGAATGATATTGAATGATTATCTAATGTGAAACCATCCTTGCATTCCTAGGATAAACCCTATTGGATAATGATTTATATATTTTTTTGTACATTGCTATATACAGTTGCTAATCTTGAGTATTTTATATCTATGTTCATTAATAAAATTGGCCTCTAATTTTCTTTTCTCATACTGTCCTTATAGGGTACACAAATGTAAATATACTACTTTTTTATAAGAATTATAGTCATTAGAATTAGAAGGGAATTTAAAGAGCATGTAGTCTGATCTCATCATCTTATATTGGAAGAAACTGGAACTCAGAGAAAGGAAATAGCCTTTCTAAAATCATACAAAATTAGAAACAGAGTTGGGACTAAAGTGCTTGGCAAAGCACTTGCATTTGAAATTACTTTCCCATTCATGATCTCATTTTATCTCCACAATAGCCCTGCAGGGAAGGTAATGCTTATTGTCCCCATTTTATAGATGGGCTAACTGAGGTCCAGTCACTGAAGTTATGACTTATGTGACCCAGCAGAGTTGGGTCCTAGATCCCTCCAAAATTTCTTTTGTTCTGTGCCCAACGCCACTGACAGGTCCACTTCTCCGCCCGAAATGAAGGGACCCACTGAGTCATGTATCCAAAATTAATATTTTGTAAGAGTCCAGCAATATTTTCACAGGCATGTCAAATGGATGCCCCATTTGCAGATAACCCTCAATGGACAAGGATGAGGGCTTTATGGTCCTTGCAGGTCCTTGGTGGCCAGGACACTGTGGAGGCCAAGATAAACCATTGGTCTCTAAGAATGTTCTTTGGTATATAGAAGGCCAGGATCCTTAAATGCAGTCTTTCTAAATGGGGCCAGAATACAAGGCCTTAAGATCCTGTCCTCGAGATTTCCACAGAAAGGGGCTCCAGTTTCTCTTTGTCCCCTCCCCCACCCTCTGGCCACCACCCACCTTCCTCCATATCTCTCAGCAAGCTGCTTCCTGCATCAGCGCCCTTGTTTTGCTTGTGCTATTTGTGTCTGCTTCTAACAGCTGGCCCCAGCCTGGCAGCCCCTAGCTCTGAGGATTATCCAATTATCCCATTAGCCCAGCATGTCCTTCCTTCCTCCAGAGCTATTAGCTCCCCATCTCCCTCTCCCTCTCTCTCTCCCTGGGCTTGTCCATAGCCTCCCTTGCTGCTTCCCTAGCCAGGCTTAGAGCTGGGTGGGTCAGCCCACAGTCAAATAGATGCAGAGAATAGCAGAGCTGGAAGCGATATATATCCATCCATCTGCTTCATCATTTTGCAGGGAAGGAAACCCAAAGTCACATGACCAGTTAACGGCAGCAGAGAACTAAAACCCAGGTCTCTCGACGCAGTCAGTGTGCTTTACCAAGTGTGTGCTATGCTTCGCCCTAGGATGGAGGAGATACCATCCCCACTCCACTCTCTAGGATTAGAATTTAGAGTCTTGCTAGGAAAATGTAACATACACTGGTGAAAACCAGCACATTACTCAGGCATTAAGTCATAACTTAGCAGCAGGTAACAAACTTCTGGTGCGTGGGACAGGCATGCATCTAAAGGCACTCAGGAGACCTGGGAAAAGAGGATTTCAGTAAAGTCCCCCTCCATCTTCGTGGAAGAGATGGCTCTTTAGGTGGTCCCTGAAGGATGGGAAGTGTCTAAAGTAGGGGATATTCAGAGTGACAGCATCTCAGGCGAAGTGGCCTGCCTGAAAGACAAAGGCAGGGAATGGGGTAAGAGGATGGTAGACAGTTCAGTTTGGCCCAGTGAGGGGCAGGGTAGTGGGAAGGAAAGTGGGTGGTCAGAGCTGCCTCTGGAGGGCAAAGCTGTGTCTTTGGCCACAGAAAGAAGGCGGACTTGATCTGCTGCATATTTAGAGGCCACTAAATGTTTTGGAGCAAGGGAGGGACATGGCTGATGCTATGCTTTGGGGATATTAATCTCACTGCTTGGGCTGAATAGATTGTGGTAAAAGAGATCAACAAAGAGGTCTTTTTGGAGTGTATCCAGGTTGGTAGAGATGATAGTGCCTCCGCCAAGACCATGACTTTGAGGGATTACTAAGGGGTAGAGTGGATGGAACAGATTCCAAAGATGTTCAGAAAGAATTAACAGAATGTAATAGATTAGATTTGGGAAGATAAGGAGAAGAGCTCCTACTAATAGGATTAGGGAAGTAAGGAGTGGCCACAGGAAGTATAGGATAGGATGGAGGAAGCTGGTGAGGACCCTCCCCTGCTTCACCCTCTGGCACTCCTTGGGTGAGAGCATTTTGTAGAGTTGGCAGTTTGCTTAACCCTGGGCTGCAGGATGCCTTCTCTACCCTATGTCTCAGCCCTCCCCAGGCTTCTCTGCTGGATGTCCACATGTTGACCCAATAAGTCATCATGGTACTCTCTCCAGACAGCAAATGTACTTCACTTGGGGGTAATACTGCTGTCATCTAAGGAGGAATTTTTGGCCTTGGGGTGTATTCTGTTAATACAGGACTCTGGGCCTCTTTGATGCCTTTCAATCCATACCAGGTAGGCATCTCCCACCTATACCCATTGGATTCAGGTAGTGACTTTTTAATATATATGTTGTCATTCCCTCCTCCTAATCCTCTGTCTTATCCCACATACCTGCTTTGGGCTTCCATGAACTGAAAACTAAACTGAAGACAATTCTGGCCACAAAAGATGAGCCATCGTCACTAGCCTTGTGCCCTCGAAGTACAGAGGAGTCTCCTCAAGTCCCATAAGGGGGTCCAAGCCCCTTCCAGGCCAGCAAGCGCCTGAATATCCTGACATCACTGTCATTGGATCACTGAAGACCCAGCCATGAGTCTCAAATTGTTGCATCTTGGTGGCCTTTAACGTGAACTAGTTATTCTGCTGAAGCTTCTGTGAGCCCAGTTGCGCCTTTTGGAATAGCACATGGCAAGCTGTTTCTCTCATCTGGTCTGTTCACCATAGCTCTCCCTAAGTCTTCTCCAACCTCACATCCTCCAGACATTTTCAGTTTCTAGATGCTCCCTGTCTTGATCCCCTTCCTTTGGCCACTTGTTAATTTGTTGAGTGTCATTGGGAGGTTACCATCTTGTTTGCAGGCACAAAATGACAAACTCATTTCAGTTTGTCCATGAGCAGGTGTGGTGTTGAGAAATGAGCATGTCTCCTGCCTTGAGTGGGGACCTGGTGAGTCCCTGCAGCCTGGGACTCACTTCCTAGTAACTAGGATGTCAGTGCAGCTTGAGGCTGTGGTTGCTTTTTTCCCAGCCTGTCCCACGGTGTTAGCCAGTGCTCAACTGAGTAACTGTAGTGTCCATGTTGTTTTGACCTGAACTGATAGTAGGCTGGGTCTCTCTATCCTCCCACTCCTCCTTGCACACTGGCTTTTTTGAAGTTGAGCAGGCTTTTTTTTTTTTTTTTTTTTTTGAGTCTCGCTGTTGCCCAGGCTGGAGTGCAGTGGCGTGATCTCAGCTCAATGCAACCTCTGCCTCCCAGGTTCAAGTGATTCTCTTGCTTCAGCATCCCGAGTAGCTGGGACTGCAGGCACGCACCACCACACCTGGCTAGTTTTTATTTTGATTTTGATTTTTCGAGACGGAGTCTTGCTCTGTCGCCCAGGCTGGAGTGCACTGGCATGATCTCGGCTCACTGCAACCTCCACCTCCCTGGTTCAAGCAATTCCCCTTCCTCAGCCTCCCAGGTAGCTGGGATTAAAAGTGCACACCACCACGCCTGGCTAATTTTGTTGTATTTTTAGTAGAAACGGGGTGTCACCATGTTGGCCAGACTGGTTTCGAACTCCTAACCTCAGGCAGTCTGCCTACCTCGGCCTCCCAAAGTGCTGGGATTACAGGCATGAGCCACCGTGCCTGGCTAGTTTTTGTATTTTTAGTAGAGATGGGGTCTCACCATGTTGGCCAGGCTGGTCTCAAACTCCTGACTGCAAGTGATCCACCCGCCTCAGCCTCCCAAAGTGCTGGGATTACAGGAGTGAGCCACTACATCCTGTCTGAGCAGGACTTTACAGTGGTCCTTGCTCAGTTTTATCTGTCCAGCCCTCTGAGGTCATTTTGAATTTGACTCTGTTGGCCGAGACATTTACAGTATCCCTTCTCCATTAACCTCTTAGATAAGCCTAAATTTCCCTCGTTTCTAGACTTTCATAAACAGATGGGACAGTATAGGGTTGAAGAAAGTAAATGATCCATAATCAGTGACCCTTGCCTAGGTCGTCTGCCAGTTCCACACCCACCTCCTGGCACCCAGAGATCAGGGACTTCCAGGTGCCTGCCTTGAACTCACACCTACCGCATTTCTCCCTCTGGCAATGGCTGGGCAATGTCAGTGAGCAGAATGTAGAAGGTGGTCAGTAGCTCTCTTCCCTGCCACCCCATTTTCCTTCCCTCCCAGCCTCCTTTCCACTCTCTGATGCCAAGAACACTAGCACTATTGATTGGCTACCCTCTTATTTTTCTGAGCTGAGAATGGATTTATTATTACAATAATAACGGTCGGCATCATCCTGGGCATTTGTGTTGCACATAGCTTCCAAAGCACTGCCACATTTATTTATTTTTTTGAGACAGAGTTTCGCTCTTGTTGCCCAGGCTGGAGTGCAATGGTGCAATCTCAGCTCACTGCAACCTCTGCCTCCCGGGCTCAAGAGATTCTCCTGCCTCAGCCTCCCAAGTAGCTGGGATTACAGGCACTCGCCACCATGCCCGGCTAATTTTTTTTTTGTATTTTTTAGTAGAGACAGGGTTTCACTACATTGGCCAGGCTGGTCTTGAACACCTGACCTCAGGTGATCCACTCGCCTTGGCCTCCCAAAGTGCTGGAATTACAGGCGTGAGCCACCACGCCCGGCCCACGTTTATTAACTCATTTTATCTAAAAGTAGGTGTGGCAGCTCAGTGACTTGTCCTGTGAAAGAAGTCAATGGCAAGGCCAGGGATTGAAACTGGTGTTTTGACTCCCCATCCAGCAGTCGGTGGAACAGGGTGGTGGTTGGAAGGAGCAAGTGGTGGGATTATTTGGCATCTCTGAATGAGGCAGCAGAGAGAATCAAGCTGAAACCCCAAGAGATAGCCTGCAGGATGCCTGGCCGTGGCCCTCCAGTTCCCCTAAAAGTTCTGGAACTGAAAGAACAATTAATTGTGACATTGAACTGGGACTCAATTTTCCTAAGAGAAAACTTGATAATTTCTAAAAGTCTCATCTATCTTTAACAATTCCAGAAATCTCTGAATATAAACCAGGCTCTATCCCCCTCACTCCCCTTTCCAACCTAACTAGAAAATGTGGGTGGGTTGAGAAAGAACAGAAAAGAAAGATCAAAACTGTGACAGCCTTCTGACAACATTTTAACTTGAAAATTGCCTCCAAATGGATGGCATAATTCAGTGTAGGCAGATGAAAATCAGGCGCAGATTTACTCAGCCCCTCCTTGTTCTTATTTCCTGACCAACAGGTTGAAGAGATGGGGCCCTGGAGCTGACCGCGGGCCTTTGACAGGCCAGCTTGGCGTGGCCCCCTCTGTGAAGCCCATCCTGGCTGCCCGCTAGGGTGTGGCTTTCACCTCCTCTGAAAGCCTGTGTGTCCCTCACAGGCTTATTCCCTCTGTCAGGCTTATTCTCCCCATTGGGCTTGTTCTCCTTAGTCAGTGGTTAGCTCCCTGCATCCTGCCCCTGGCTCAGTGTGCATCATCAAGGGCTCATTAAGTGGTTGGGAGAGGGACAGAGAGCCAGGAGATAGGGCTCAGGTCCTAACCAGCACGATCCGAGGGCTTAGCTGGTTGTTAGGTGAGAGTTCACATGGCTAATTTGACAAAGAGTCACTCCTCTCCTCCCCAAAACAGAAACACTTCCTTGGACAAGGCAAAGAAGCGTGAAAGGGTCCATGCAAAACCTTCCCCACCTTCCTCAGAGGACCCTGGGTAGGCTACCCCTGTCACCTGCCCAGCCTCATGCTGACTCCCTGGCCTGGCCTTTCTCCTAGGCCAGCCTCCCTCCAAGCCTGACTAATGGGAAGCAGAGGGAATTGTCAGGAAGCTCTGCTAAGCTGCTCTTTCTCCTCTGGAAAAAGGGTTGAACCAGAGTCTCACAAGGTGCTTCTCATAGCTAGCTTCTGTGTTCTGTGTGTCCATCCCCCTCTTTTAAGGTTGTGTGAGTCATCTGACATTCTCCTGCCCCCTCCCTTGGCTCTGCAGCCTGACAGGGGCTGTCCTAACAATGACAGTAACTGCTAATGATGAGTGACAGCAGCAATGAGGGGCACCTTGGGAGAGAGGGGGGATGGGTGTGGGGAGGAGGGGAAGGTGTTAACCTTGCACACTGAGCAGTAAGGGTCAGGGAGGGAGCCACTTGCCTCACAGCACACCTGGGTCTTCCTAAGTTCTGTACCCTCTAAAGTAACTTCTCCCACCAGCAGAGGGGCATTGCTTGGCATGCTCAGAAAACAGTTGTCCGGCACCAGAGCTCAGGGGAGGGTGTCCAACTGGCAAGAGCCCGTAGCAGCAGCCATGTGGGGAAGCAACACAACATTGCACGACACGACAGCAGCAGCATCCCAGGCACAGAGTGCTGGCCTCACCCACCTTCCCTGTGGCCCCAGGAGCAGGGGTGGGCTGGCAGAGCCCTTCCCACATGCTGAGCAGTTGGATTCCCCTGGGTTCTTGTTTCCCCACCACAGTTGAAAAGACCAGTTTCCCATTTCTGGGATACCGAGTCCCAGAAGATGCAGGGGACATCAGCAGCTCATTTCCTCACAGTACCCAGGTGGCCCCTCTTTCCTGCCCTGCTGTGGTTTGCTGTCCCCTGGTCAGTGCACAGAACTGTGGCCCCTACCCAGCTCCCTGAGCCCCCGGGTGATGCCTCCCAGAGGATAGGGCCTTAATCCAACCCGATTAAGGTAGGGTTTCAGGAGGGGTGGTTAGAGGAGGAGGGTGAAAGGGAGCCCTCCAGCAGGCTTGTTTCTTGTGAGGGCCAGTGATGAGCCGAGACCCAGCTTGAGCCAGACCCCTGCTCTCAGGCCTCCCAGTGGCCTGGCAACACCCACTGTAGAGAGGGGCTGGGGCCATGGAGAACATGGATGTGTGATGGGACCCATATGCGTGGGACAGGCCTGAATGAAGCATATTATCCACCCCCAGCCCTTTGGGAAGGGCAGGGAGAGGGTGGAGAGGGGCCCTTCGACAGAGCTGCAGGGCTTGGAGCAGCCCAGGCCACAGCTCCTGGCAGCCTGGCCCAGGGCAGTGTGGACCAGGACATAGCCTGTACCCCAGGGCACTGGGCTGTTGCTCATGCCTTTCGCCAGTCTTCTCATCTCCCTCATGCTGCTGCTGTGGGCACTTATTCCTGTTGAGGTGGGCTCTGCCCACTAGCATGTTTATATGTGCACACATGTATTCTCTTACTGTCTGAGGAATAATGCCTGCATATGTTCAGGTCTGTGCCCATGTGCTTACACTCAGGCCTGCTGAAGGTGGGAACCAACATGGGGTGGGTGTGGACATGGGACCCTAAGCTCCTAAGGACATGAGGAGGCCTGTGCTCTACCACTAGGCAGGAGCTGGCCCTGGGAGGACTAGGGCCCATTTGTACCTAGAAGCTTTTGCTGAGCCCCTGGCCCTGTTCTCCCAGCCCCAAAGCCTACACCCATCTAGCTCAGTACTCAAAGCCTGGTTCCCAAGGTCTCAGAAAAGGCTGGAGAGACGAGGTTTCATTCTTCCCTACCTTTGTGGTTCTCTTTCTGGCCTCTTCCCACCAATTGCTCATGAGGACTGGCAGCTTCTGTGTTCTTGGTCTTCTCAGGCACACCCCAGCCACTGTTCCACCCTCAGCCCACAGCCAGTGCAGATCCTAGGAGGGAGGAAGCTGGTGTGGACAGGGGGTGGACTCAGTGCATTTGTATCAGTGGCTCCTTATAGGTTGTCCTGGCTGTCCATAAGAACCCCCTAGGGAATTACTTGATCTACCCTGGCCAATTAATCCAGTGTCTCTGAGGCAAGGTACTCAGGCTTTGGTGCTGATTGAAGCTTCCTAGGTATTTCTCCTGTGCAGCCAGTCTAGAGGACCTCTGAGGATATAACAGTGAGATAGCTGAAACAATCCTGTGTTGGTTTTGGGACAGTTTTGCAGGCATCCATATACTAAAAGTGTAAAGAAGTCCAATGGAAAGGGCTGGGTGCAGTGGCTCATGCCTGTAATCCCAGCACTTTGGGAGGCCGAGGCAGGTGGATCATGAGGTCAGGAGTTCGAGACCAGCCTGGCCAACATGGTGAAACCCCGTCTCTACTAAAGATACACAAAAAATTAGCCAGGCATGGTGGCATGTGCCTGTAGTCCCAGCTACTCGGGAGGCTGAGGCAGGAGATTCACTTGAACCTGGGAGGCGGAGGTTGCAGTGAGCTGAGATCGTGCCACTGCACTGCACTCCAGCCTGAGCAACAGAGCAAGACCCTGTCTCAAAAAAATAAAATAAAAGAAGAAGAAGAAGAAGAAGTGCAATGGAAAGAAATGAAATTCAGGAAAGTGGTTGTTTCCAGGCCTAGGAGGCAGGGTAATGATGGGCAGGGGTCAGATCCAACATTGTCATGTTTCAGTTCTTAAGCAGAGTGCTAGGGACATGATGTTTTATACTTTTTGGTTTGGTTCAAATAGTTCATCATAAGTTAATGGAAAAAAAGAACATGGATTTTACAGTCAGATAGACCTGGGTTTTAAGTTCACTTCTGCCACTTACTAGCTGTGTGACCTGGAGCAAGCATGTAACCTCTCTGGGCTTGTTAATCATCTGTAAAACAGGGCTCACAGGGCTATGTGAGGATTACCCTTGACATTCGAACACTCCTTCCGGAAACCCAGAGTGAATGAGACCAAACCGGGACAATCACAGCTCCCCGCCAACCTCAGGCAGGGGCAGGTTGCTAAACGCCTTCCAGGCCTCAAACTTCTCCATCACAGAAAGATGGCACCACCTCCTCAGGCAGGAGACCCCTGAGGCCAGGGTCAGAGCAAAAACACCCCTTCCTTCTAGGTTTCTTTTGTTAAGAATAGAAGGAGGGGGATTCTAGGGGAAGGCAGTGTAGTCCCTGCCCAGATCTGTTTGCAGATACCTCTGTGACCTCTGCTAAAGGGTGGAGCAGGGCAGGGGTAGCAGGTCACAGTTCCGAGAAGGTAACATACAAAGAGATCTTCCCTTAAAGATGTAGGAAGATAAGGGGGGAGGGAGGTGCTGGGGAAAGCCCCTTCTCCCACAGCCCCTGTGGGCCCTCATAGAAATGCAGGTTGGATTGTGGTGCAGCCAGGCAGCCTGTCCCCTCGAGGACAGGAGCCTGGGGAGGGCCCCTGGGACAGGCAGGGTGTCTGCACATACGCACACACTCTCTCATACACAACACATGCCGGTATGTGTGCACAGGCCTAGCTATGGAGTAGGAAACGAACTCAGACACCATTCTTATTTGGACAAGCTTAAAACACGATGTGGCTCATTTTTATTTTATCTCAGAAAAAAACATTCCCTTTAGAAGGAAAGGCAGTTAGACAAGGCCTCTCACCGGGTAGCTCTGTGCTACTCAGTACATGCCAGTGGCCTGCCAGCCCCAACCTCTCCCCTGGGGCCTGGGCCCATGCTCTGGCACTGCTCCGTTACAACTCCCTGTCCTTGATCCCAGATTTGTCACTCCAAGAGATGGCCCTGGGACTGAGAAGTGGATGGCAGCCGTGACAGCGGGAGAGGACTGCCTGAGGCTCCCGGGCAGAGGCTCTGGTGCCAGGTTTAGCAGCAGGACCGACAGCAGACCCAGCAGCCAGGGAGTGAAAGGTAATAAAATAAAAAGGGTTTCCTCACACTTACATTTTTCCTGGAAAAAAGTCAAATGTCACCTCTGGGCCCAGCAGCTCCTGAACCCTAGGAGAGTCTAGGGAGAGTGGTGTGTGGGTGGCAGGAGGCTGTTGGAGCCACTCCCCAGCCTCAGGGCCAAGCCAGTCTGCTGTGCCCAAGCTGCTCTGTGGAGACAAGGTGGTGCTTCCAGATGCTTCTGCAGTGGAGGGCTGGGCCCTGCCCAGTAAAGATGCTGCTGGTGCTGTGGCCCCCACCTGGTGCAAGGCCTCACAGCATGAAATGTCTGCTTCCTCAGACCCCAAGCCCTTCTTGCTGGGCCTCATGCTGCTCCAGCCTGGGGCTCCCTCCTCTCAGTCCAAAGTAGGAACTGCCCTCGGGGTCTCCTGGCACTCTCTCTTTTCTCCCAACGTGACTGGTCAAGCCAACCAGAAAGATAAAGATTTCCTTCCCTTAGGAAGGGGCAAACTCCATGGATCATCAGGACACTCCTGCTCCACCCTGGGCCAGGGGGTCGTCTAGGCCAGGGGGCTCTGGGCACACTCCCTTGAGCTCATGGCTAAGGAGCTCCACATCTGGGAGGCTCGTGTTCCCCTGGGACTCTTGGGTACTCCCTCCACTCACCAGCCCCAGGGCATAGCCATTGGGCCTCCGCTCAGGGTGGGGAGCACTGCCGTTGGCCCACACTCCCGGCGGGTGGCCGTTGAGACGGAGGCTGACCTGCTCTCCATCACTGCCATGAGCTGCCAAAACCCGGGCACTGGTGCCAGCTGCCTTGAAAGGTTCTTGCTGCCTCAGGACATGGCTGCGAATGATCTTGCGGAACGTCTGGCGGAACTCGCGGATACGGTAGGCGTAGATGAAGGGATTCACAACCGAATTGGTGTGGGAGAGGACGATGGCCAGGTACATGAGCCAGAGAGGGGCGTGGTTGCAGTCGGGGCAGAAGAAAGTGAAGCAGTTGATGATGTGTAGGGGCAGCCAGCAGAGGGCAAAGAGCCCCACAATGATGGCCAGCGACTTGGCAGCATGAACCTCCTTCTGCAGTGTGGACCGTGCCCGTTCCCCTGGCAGAGGCTGGCTCTCCATCTGCTTCAGCTGTCGTCGTGCCGCCAGGAAGATACGCAAATAGACACCCAGCATGAGCAGCAGGGGCACGAGCACACAGGCAAAGAAGTTGAAGTACACCATGTAGTTCATGGGGACCACATCCTCAAAGAGACAGGCCACCTGGCCCTCCCCGCAGCCCTGGGAGTGGTTCTTGCCCTCCTTTGGCTGACCGCAGTTGTTCCAACCCAGCATGGGAGTCAGGCCGATGGCAAACGACAGCACCCAGCAGATGGCAATGATGCCCTTAGCCCTTGTGCCAGTCACCAAGCCATTGTACCTGGGGAGAAGAGACCAGCATCAGAGATCTGAGAAACCAGGGTTAAGCAGGGCAAGAGTTCAGAACCCCAGAGCAGCACCCTCTTCCCCTTTTCCTGACTATAAGGTCTTGGACCAGTCATTTCCTGCCACCTCGCCCCAGCATCCTCTTCTGTTAAGTGGAAGTAATATGCCTTGCCTTTTTCACAGGCCGCTGGGAGGTAACAGGAGAGCAGGCACCCAAGAAATGGAAACCCATGTACAAACGTCCAGATGGTCATTGAGGAGTTTTTGGAGTAGTCCTGGCACTTAGTTTGGTTGGAGGGAATTAACGCATGATTTTTTGAGGGGGAAAACATTATTTTTCTCTAAAGGGAAATGTGTCGTAGCCTTAACCAAGATCAATCACTTCCATGTTGGTCGCAGCCTTAACCAAGATCCGTCACCTCCATGTTGGTTGATCTTGGTTAATAAGGCTATGACAGGCTTCCCTTTGGAGAGTGGGAAGGGGTCTGGAAGGTGGCCTCACTGGTTAGGGGCAGTACCAGCCAGATCAGACCTGTAGGGGATCTAGACCTCTTATACTCCATACCCTGTCTTCTCTTCCCCATTTGCCATTTGACTTGGGGTCTCCAGAAGCCCTTGCGAAGAGGCAGCATGGGGGGTAAAAGAGGCGAGGAGGTCCCAGGCCAAAGGAGATGCCATTTCTCCCCTCCAAACCCACCCACAGCCCTCTGGAGAGAAATGAGAGAATTACGTGTTAACATTTACATGGCCATCTTAACATATGCAAGGAAATACTGAGGTCCAGGGAGACAGTAATCTGCCTGAAATCACTGAGTGAGAGCCAGACAGAAATCCAAGCCTACCGATCCCCAGTCTTATACTCGGGAAATGGCTGGATCTGCCAGCCAGGAAGCAGACCTCAGCCCTGTAGGAAAGGTGGCATAGATTTCATAAAAGAATGGACAAAAAAAAAAAAAAAAAAAATCCCCTAATTTAGGAAGGCAACCTTGATGATCACTGAGGGATGACTTCTGTTTAACAGTTTTGATTCTGGCAAGACCAGATTACACTCCCCTCTACCTGGCAGAAACCCTACCCATCCTTCAAGTCCAGGATAGAGATCTCAGAGAAGTTTCCTACTGAAGTGCAGCAGATCCCTACCACATCTGGGCCCCTCGGGGGCAGGGCTTTCCTACATCCATCTCTGCATTGTCAGCTCTGAGACAGGGACACTCAGAAGGTGCAAGAAGGTTGGGCGGGGTGGCTCATGTCTGTAACGCCAGCACTTTGGGAGGCCAAGGCAGGCAGATCACGAGGTCAGGAGATCGAGACCATCCTGGCTAACATGGTGAAGCCCCATCTCTACTAAAAATACAAAAAATTAGCTGGGCATGGTGGCGGGCACCTGTAGTCCCAGCTACTCGGGAGGCTGAGGCAGGAGAATGGCATGAACCTGGGAGGCAGAGCTTGTAGTGAGCTGAGATCGAGCCACTACACTCCAGCCTGGGCGACAGAGCAAGATTCCATCTCCAAAAAAAAAAAAAAAAAGAAGGTGCAAGGAAAGATGTGCTCTACTTAACTCTGGAGCTGGGAACATCCACAGAAACCATCTCATCTATGGGTAGTGAACAGGCGCCTACAGGTAGCACACACAGGTGGCAGCTGGTGGGGCGTTTACCTGGTCTTCACCGCCATGCAAAATGCGTGCCTGCTGTTACCAGATCTCAGGTGGGGCTGGGGAGATGGTTTTCTGGGTATGATCTCCTAAGATTTAAATTTTGTTAACTTATTCAAATTACAGAGAAAAAGAGAAACCCTGGTGGCTTCTGATCTCTTATGTGGTCCAATCCTCTTGTTTTACAGGTGGGTAAATTGAGGCCCGAGGAGAGGAATGGACTTGCTGTGGACATTCCAAGAGCCCAGAGGCAACTCAGGACAAGGTGAGTCTGTCTGTTCTGAATTTCTTAGGTCATTTCTGAATCCAAACAGTAACCAGACAAGCCCATTCTCAGGAGCTCCTCAGCTCCATTCCATGGGGGCTTGGTTACCTGCAACAGGGCCTCAACAGGAGGGTCATAGACTTGCTCATTGCTTCCAAGCAACAGGGAGCTGGCACTGCCCTGCCTCTTGTTGGACTCGCAAACATAAAATCTCAGGCTCTCTCATTGTCACATCTACATTACATAGCACTGACTCTGTGCCAGACACCATTCTTAGTGCTTTGCAAACAGTAATTTATATAGTCCTCATTGACTGGGAAGCTATATTAATTCTGACATTATTCCTGAGAAAAGCATATCCCTCCCTGGGTTCCAGCCCTGTAAACAGGAATGTTTTAAAACTTTGTCTCTCTGAGCCTCAGTTTCTTCATTTGTAAAATGGGACCAAGTCCTGGACCTGTCAGCACTCTGCCCTCTAAGGGCAGAATGGAGAATCAGTGGGTGGAAATTATAGGGAGGCAGATTGTGGCTCAGGGTAGGTAAGACTTTTTCAGCTGAGCTGTTCACAGGAGAGATGGACTGCCTCAGGCAATAGTGAGTTTCCTGTCATTTGAGGCAACAGAGCAGAGCCAAGCAGCCACAGGGGTGTTGCAGAGCTGCCTGGGCCCTGGGCCACCTGCTTTGCTGGTTTTCAAACTGTTAGCAGCAAACCTTGTCGCCCACATTCCCAGGCAGTCACAGAGGTGAAGCTGCTGGGGAAGGGAAGGGGCTTATTAAATGTTTATTGAATCAGTGAATTGGTGGGGACAGCAGAGCCAACCCGAAGGCTTCTGGGAGCACAGTATGGAAATCCCTGGTCTGTCCCAATTGTTTACTTGTACAGAAGAGGGAACCCACAAGGGGAGTCTTCCACTGCACTCTGCAAAGAAAGCCCCGTGTGGGGACAGAAACAAAACATACCTTAATAGCACTTGACTATATATGCAAAGAATATCTCTGGAAGGATTCTTAACATGGCCTTGCAGGCAGGGAACTGGGGGTGGGGAACCAGGGGGGTGTGGAGAACAACTTTCTACTATACTATACTCTTTTGTTCCTTTTTAATGTTTTAGCGTGGGCAAAACATTACTCATTTTTTTAAAAAAAACACAAATAGAGTAAGTTTATTTAAAAGAAATCCCCATAGGCTGAGAGCCCTGGACCCTGGTGCCCAGGGAGCGGGGACAGCATCAGGGCCCAAATGGAATCATAGCTGAGCCTCAGCCAGGTCCAGCAATGTACCCTGGGCTGCATCTGTGACTCATACACTCACATCTTGCCCTCCTAGACCCCAAACATTGACCTTCCAGCTGGAAGGGATGCCAAGGCCGTCTAGCATGACATGCCGCCACTCTGGGGTGCCCAGGCGTGTCAGAGAATGTGGGTCCCAGAGCTGCTGCCCACCCCTTGTGGAGGTGCCCTCTGCAGCCCTGTGTCCCCTGGCTTGCAGGCTGCCCCTTTCTGGGGATCTCCATTACCCACATTGGGGGCTAACCCTATGGTCCAAGAATATGCCCCATGATTCCAGGTGGGGCTTTATGTGCATGTGTCCCACCCTGAAGAGTAGGTGGAGCTTTCGTAAGTTGTCCAAAGGAGTCATTGATCCAAGAACTGAAGAGCCATGGACCAACAGGGGAAACCTCCATTCCTTCCCCCGGTATGAACAGGCCTGACTTGGCCTCCACGCTTCCTGCCCATGCTGTTCATCTCTCTCTGTCACTTGGCAGCCAGGCCACCCTTCCCTGACCAGTGCTCACATGCTCATTCCTTCCTCAGGGTCTTGTCTCAGGCTTTGCCCCCCACCTGACACACCTGCTGCCCCCACACTCATGCCAGTGAGACCCTGCCTGCCCATCCTGCAAGACCCACTGGGTGGCACCTCCTCCAGGGAGCCCTCTCTCCCAATCCTGCCCTCTTAGAAGTCTTAGGACTTCGGGTCTCACCACCAACTGCCACCTGCACCTTGGCCTGTTCCTCAACCAGCGAGAGCATCCACCAGGGGCTGCTGTGAGAGCCAGGGGACAGTGAGGCAAAAGTCCCCTGGGAACTGGGAAAAGCAGCCCGTGTCTCTCACCCTGAATTCTCTATCCTCTGGGGACACAGAGAGCTACATCACTGCCTCTGGCCTGGAGTCTTTCTCACAGAGTTCCTCGACTAGGCCCTGTGCTAGCCCAACAGGTTCCTTGAACTTGGAAAATAATAGATTTTTCCAAAACTGAATTCTTTTTTTAAAAAAAAGTTAATGGAGAGTGGGGCAGGCCTGAGGCTAGACCCAGGGCTAGCTGAATGGACCTTTCTGAGTGGAGCAGGAAACGGCATGTAGAGGAGGCTGGATTCCCAGCTGAGAAAGGAGGAGGGAGGATCCCGAGCCAGGCTGCAACTCCAGCTCAGGCCAGAGTGTCTCCAAGTTCCCTTCATACCCCGCTTGCTCTCGGGAGCCCACATGGACACCTCCACATGCCCAGCGGCCCAGGGGCCTTGAGGAACAGGAAAGTGAAGGGACCTAAGGACCAGGAACAGCCTGAAGGGCCCTGGAGTCCATCCACATCAGGAGACACCATAGGGAAGAACTCTGATGTCCTTCCCTGCTCTGGCCTCCCCATGAGTTCATGAGTAACAGGAGGGTCAGAACATCCGCCTGGCCACAGTGCAGGCCAAGAGGATGACAGGAGATGCTGAGCTGACATCCTTTGGCAGCTGTAAAGCTCTCTGCCCACGAGGGAGGATGAACATCATCGTCGTCATCCTCTCCAGGGCCCCCTGCAGAAGAGACCAGCCTAAGCCTTGCAGAGCCTCATGGAGCAGAGTCAAATGGCTCAAGGTCTGGGTGGAACTAAGGTCCAGCTTCAAGAAAGCTGGGATGAGATGGGTAGAGGATAGGGGGCGGCAGGTCCATGGCTCTGAACCCAAAGATCTGAATCCCCACCCTCCCTACCCCGCCAACCCTCCTCAGGGTCCCTGTCACCCCATCCACTCACTGGACCTTCAGAACACCGTTGTGAGCCTAGAGGGGCAGAGAGACTTATTCTATTTTATGGATGAGGAAATGGGCCCAGAGAGAGGCAGCTAACTTTCCACAGCCACACAGCACATCTGTCTTACTTCATAGGGAGCCATTCTCTCAACTCTCAGAAAACAGAGGAGGAAAGGGAGAGACAAAAGAGAAAAAAAGTCGAGCTCCTTTAAACTGAGAACAGCAGCCCTGATCACGCCCTCTGAATCAGAGAAAAAATGAGAGCTTGGCCTCTGCTTCCACACGGAGCATCCCATCAGTGTGCAGACTCAGCTCGGTTCCCTGAAGTCAGCTCCAGTCCTTTGTTCTCTGGCCCACCCGGGCACCTGCAGACAGGGCCCCTCCTGGGCCTCCGTGTTCTGAGCTGCCACTGAACGAACCTGAACTCTGCTCTGCCCGTTGCAGAGCAATGGATGGAGGCTCCCCAGAGACTGCACTTGGAGTCAGACAACCCCTAATTCCATCCCTGTCAGGGCTGGCCAGGGTCCCCTTCTCCTTTGCCAAGGGTTCTAGACTCTCCTGGGATACAGAGCATCTGATAGGGCCGTGTGAGGTCCAGACTCCTCCCCTTCCCTGGAGCAGCCCAATGCAGCTCCTGCTCCCGCTTAGAGCCCAGGTGACAGGGATGGCCACCTGGTGCAGGCTCCGGGAGACAGGCTGCCCATGACCGCTGCCCAGTGACTGAAGTCACAGTGGGGGTCAGGCCACATTTTTTTCCAGGCCTAGCCCCAGCTCCACTACCAACTCGTTGTGTGGCCCAGAAACAGCTGGCTCTCTTCTCTGAGGCTCATTTTCCATCCAGAAGATGAGAGGAAATGACCTCTAAGGGCCCCCTGGGTTTGACACTCTAAATTTCCATTTGCTCATTTAGCTGGGTCCTCCTTCCTGCTGGGGCACCCTCAACCTGAGTGGGGCTGCTGTGGCTTCCTCTTTAGATAGGCACCCACCAGTCTCAGATAATTCACCACAGAGATGGCACACTCTGCTCCCTGACTCTCAAGAGGCACCACCTCAAGCCTCATGCATGGCCTCAGGGCCCACAACCACCCAGGCTGCGGAATCCAGCTCCATGGCGGCAGGGCCAGGAGGTGGGACAGAAGGCCTCTGAAGTCCCCAAGGGAGGGATGCACTTTCTAGCCTCATCTATGGCCTGGGTAGGTGGAATCCACGCCGAGTAAACTCAGCCTCTGGGAAAATCTTCATTTACACAATACTTGGCTGAAGTCACTTCACAAAATATTCACCATAAAAATCCCCTCCAACAGCCAGCCCCTGAGCACACTGGCTGCCTCCAAAACCATGAGTCCTTGGTGACTTGAGGAGCAACAAAAATTTGCATATAGGTCCAAGTGACTCACTGTGGCATTCAGCCAAGTCACTTCCCCTCTCTGGGTCATTTTCCTAATATGCACACTGCAAGGCTGGCCCAGAGGAGCTGGGGGAATGCAGGTGGCGGGCGGCTCCTAGCACTGAGGTCCTGTGGTTTCCCCTGGCTCCCCGCTCCACCCCAGCATCATGCGGGGAGTTTTACTCGTGTGTGAGGAATGGCCCAGACACACCCGCTGGCAGCACGTGGGTCACTGGAACCAGAGCTCCCTGCTAAGCCCAATGCCAGACCCTGGCCACACTCATCTGCCAAAAACCAGAGCACAGTTGGCCTCAGGCAGCCTAGGGGAACCCAGGCCTCCTAGGAGGGCCAGGCTGCCCTGCGCCCACAGGGATCAGTCAGTTCAGCATGACTGCTGGCCACGTGCTGGCCCTGGGGAGCCCCTGCTGAGCCCGGGGCCCCGTCACCAGCTCACCATGCTGACACTGCAGACTAGGCCCTGACCCCAGGCTCACCCTGGCCCTGGGCACAGACCAAAGCCTGGGCACCAACAGCCTTTGCACAGATGTAACCCTGGCCCTGCTCACCGGAGCGGAATGCGGATGGCGATGTAGCGGTCAATGGCGATGGCCAGGAGGCTGAAGATGGAGCTCTGCGTGAGGACCAGGACAAAGCAGGCAATGAAGAGGCAGCCGTGGCAGGCAGCACAGAACCCGGTGCTGATGGTGATGGCAAAGGGGATGGCGAGCACGCCCACTGCGATGTCGGCCGCCGCCAGCGACACCACGAAGTAGTTGGTGACATTCTGTAGGTTGCTGTTGAGCCACACGGCCCAGCACACCAGAACGTTGCCCAGGATGGCCAGCACAGCAATGGCCAGCTCCACTGTGATGTACACTGAGGAGCCCATGATGGGCACGGCCACAGACAGGCAGGCTCAGCACGGACGCGGGCTGGGCCAGCTCACGGTCCATCGCTGCAGCCCAGCCGCCCGCCTGACTCCCAGCCTGGCCCAGGCGGAGGGGCCCAGGCCCCTAAGCCCCTTCCTCACAGGAGCCAAGTGCAGCCCTGCTGGGGTGCTCTCCAAGGGCTTTTTCACAGAGGACTCTGAGTCTCCTGAAACCAGGCCCTCTCCAGGGGTTCTGGCAGCAGCATCATGGCTCAGCCCAGCTTCAGGGTTCCCGAGGCACCTGCAAAGGGACAGCCGATAAGGAGCTGAACCATCTGCAGAGGGCGGGCCCTGCAGAAAGTGCCACCTCTAGCCCCACACCCACCCTGGCCCCCTGAAGACCCTACAGCTTCAGATCCCACCCCACCCACAGGCCAGGTGTTAGCCTGAGGATGGCCCCCAACTCCGCCCAGCCCCATGCCCTGCCCAGTCTGCTGTGGTCATAACCAGGAGGCGAGAGAGGTGGGAATTTGACCCTCACTTTAGAGGACACCCAGAGAAGTCACTGAGCAAGACTGGTTCCCCTGGTCCAATAGAATTCCCACTAAGACTCTCATGCAAACCCCTCCCAAGGAGGCAGCCCCTTCTCCCAGGCTCTGCAGAACGAGTAGCACCATGGCCAGGCGCCTGCCATACTCCAGCTCACCCCAGCACTATCCATGGCTCCCTGCATTCCCTGCTCTGCGCACTGGGGTCACGGTGCCTCCCACTCTAAACTCAGGGCCAAGGATCAGCTGCAGTCTGTTTTTTTCCTGGGGGGGCCAGGAACCTGTTAAAGTCTGTCACTGTGTTGGTCCCCCATGCTCAGCCTCTTAGGTCTCCTATGGCAGCCTGACCAGTCTCCTGGGTCCTGGATCGTGGCCAGCCCCATGACATTCCCTCCCAGAAAAGCCCCTCCCTTCCCAGGCTCTCCCAGTCCCACCCACCTTCTCTCGCCAGGCCAGCTTCTCAGCCCCCTTGGCCCACTCCATCCCGTCAGCTCTCCCAGGAACTACCAGCACCCACCTAAGGGACACCAGCCGCCCTATGAAAGGACAGGCCAGAGACCCCTGGAGCTCGGATGTGGAAGGATGTGGGGAGCCTCCTGGTCCTTTCTCCCACTGCCGCAGAGGGTAAGCCCTCTCACACTGCGCCCGAACCCGCTGCCTCCAGGTGCCCCCACCAGACAGCTGCAGTCAGGGCCGGGGGCGGTGCTGCAGCTGACTGTGAGCTTCCACTCGGAGGGAGCTGCCTCACCTCCCTCCTCCCACACCCTCTCCCTCACCTGCTCCTCTGCCTGGCTGACACCAGGAATGACTAACTGGAGTTTGGTCCCCGGCAGAAAGCAGGTATGAACCAGGACTCACTGAGGGACTCTGGGAAAGAATGCTTTTCTCTTCTGGGCCTCAGTTTCCTCATTGATACAGTGAGGCAGTTGGACCCCAAATGACCTCTAGGGGCTATGCCAGCTCTCACATATGATTCTATGAGAAGGAAATAAACATTTAAAATGGCTCCCCTAGAGTCAAAATGGAATTAACTGACATGCCTCAGAAGCAGAAGTCTTGGTTCCCCAGCAGGCCTGAGCCCAGCCCCAATTCCCAGTGTCCCCCTCGAGCCTGTGAATGGTCTGGGTCCAAACGGACCTCTGCCCATTAAACTGCCCCTCTCCGAGAGCTAAGAGGCCCTCAGATCTACCCCCTCCAGTCTTGAACCCTCATGGGGCCCTGTGAGTGTATGGCCAGCCACCACTGCCTGCCTGGGGACAAGAGGTCAGAGGCTGCCTTTCACGTGGACTCGGGCAGCCACCTCATCTCTCTTCTCTTTCAGGACATGAGGGACGGAGCAGGATTGGCAACCTGGAGAGAAAGTCACTCCTGGTCCTGAGCCCTGTTCAAAGGGTCAGGCTCCCCTCTACCCCACTGTCCATGTGACAGAGCTCAAACAGACCCCAACTTTCCCTCCAACTCCAATGCTGTCAGCACCTCAAGTGGCTGGAACAGCATTGGCACAGGCTGCAGCCATACCTGGGACTGGAGGTTCTCCTGCACCCAACAGGCCCTTTTGCGTCTACTAGGAGGCTTGGAATGGAGCATTGACACAGAAGCAGGAGGAGGAAGGAGAGAGCAGAGACCAGAGACCCTGCAAAAATGGAGGGCCTGCAGCAGCTGGAGAGGGCTGAGTCCTCCCAAGCCCCTGCTTTCCATGGGGCACTTGCCAGGCAGCCACTCACAAAGCATGTCGCTGGCAGGGATGCGCCAGACCAGGTCTCCTGGCACCATCTCTGGCCACACTCAAGGAACACAGTTATCCCTGATGTTCCTGGCCTCTCTCCCTGAGCAGTAGTCACCAGGGCCCACCTGACTCATGATAGCTCCTGCCCAATGGGTACAAGTGGAGCTGGTGCTGGGCCTGGGCTGCCTCCCACCCAGGTGCCTGGCCTGTGGTTCCAAGGTGGCCTCCCAGGCCCAGCACCACCAGCAGCAGCAACAGGCCACTGTCCAGTGAGGCCCCGTGGGTCACTGAGGAGCCGCCTCTACCCAGGGATCCTGCGTCCCACCATGGCCCTCTCTAGGGCATCTGCATTGAAGGATGCCACAACCTTCTGCCAATCTGACCATCCCAGGCGAGAAAGCTGATGCAGCCCCAGACCACACTCCAGATTCAAGGGCCTTGCTGGGGGCAGACAAGGTGGAACATAACATGTCTGCCCAGGTGAGGGAGGACTCCCCAGTCCCACCACTCAGAGCCCTGCTGGTGGGGTCACATCATCGGCACCTGCCTCAGGGGCTGGACTGGTGCCATGCCTGCCGGGATGCCTGGTTTAGGAGGAGCCTGACTGGGGCCTCTGTTTGGCAAGGCTTCCCTGGCAGCTGTGGGTACCTGCCTGTGTACCCCCATTCTCAGGGTCTTCGCACCTTCTGTGCTGTGGGTCCCCACGCTAAACAGCATTAGATACTGATAACCTTCTTGACTACACTGAAGCCAACTTCCTGCTGCCCACCAGCCTCAATGAGGGCGACAGACCCCTCTGCCCTGGCCGGCCTCGCACGGGGCTAAAGACACCCATGGCTCCTGCCGGCAGGGTCCACACAGGCCACCTCGCTGCCCGTCCCCTCCCTCGGCCCCTCCTTAAGCACTCCTGCAGGCTCTCCCAGCTGCTGCCAGCACATCCCGGGTGAGGCTTGCCCGGACCCACAGGCAACTTGGGCCCCTGCCAAGCCAGAATCCACTCTCAGCTGTGCCTTTCTCAGCCCCGAGCAAAGCAGATCGGTGGAGTCAGAGGCACCCTCGGGGCAGGCAGGGGAGGAGTGCGTTCCTCGGGGAAAGGCTGGGAACTACCATAGGCTGGCAAATCGGCCCCGGGCCGGGGCGCCCTGACTTACAGGCTTTGCCTGATTTCTGTGGTGTAAATTCTCCCCTTGTGCCCAGTTTCAAGCTACTAATGTGTCGTGGACCAGAACTGGGGAGCAACAGAGTCAGCTGGCCACGATGCCAGCCACTGCTGAGCTGCCAAACTTTATGCATCCCAGGAGGCACCTGCCTAGAGGTCACGCACTGCACTGGACCCTCAGACACAGCTTGTGCAGCCGCTTAGGAGCTTGGGAAATGACTGTCATCTGTGATCTTGCTGGTCCCAGGAAACCCATTTTACAGATGAGGAAACTGAGGCCCAAAGGCGTGAAGCGACCTCTCTCAGCCTTACCAAGAGCACTGGAAGGTGGCGTAGGGCTGGGGCTGTACCCATAGAGAGCACAGCAGCAGGAAGCCTCCTGGGCCTCCAGCTCCCCTCCCTCAGAAGCCTCCCAGAGTGACAGGAAGGTCGGAGGCCCCAGGGAGGGGATGGGGCCAGGATCTGGCAATTTCCTATCCCTCTCTGTTGGCTCTGTGCATCTAATTAATCCTTCAGTCATCTGTTGCTAACCAGGAGGGGAAATTAAATACTAATAATGTAATACTTCTCTGTGATTGCCCCTTGTTGGGGACAGATCAGAGGGCAGATGCTGCCCCATATAGACAGGGGACACATGCTGTGGAACGTGCATAATGCCTCTTGAAAGAACAACCTTATAGGATTCCACGCGGTCAGACTCAAAACTGCTACTTGTTCCTGCCTTCCTCCTCACCTTCCCCAACCCGGCCACTTTAATTAAAACTCCATTTAATCAAAACCCACACATCTTCTGGCTCACGTCTTCTGGTTCCTTGTATGTCACACTAGCAAGGCCCTCTGTACACATGCCCAGATGGTGGCTGTACCCCCCAGAGCCTGCTGCACGGAGGTGCCCACCGGCTTCTAGGCAGTGCCCTGCACATCTGCTCCTGAGTGCGGCTAAGGGCAACGTACAGGGCACAGTGCAGGGACTCGGACCTGCTCCAGCCATGCCTGGCCTTTTCCTGGGCTTCAGAATCCCAGCCTTAGAACCCTCCTGCTACTTTCCCATAACAAATGTTTACCACCTCCACCAGGCCTGGCAGGACCCCAACTGCTGGGCCACAGGGAGGTATGCCCCCCACTGCTGTGCCTGGCCCCATTTGGGCCCTGAACATATGGCAGGGGATCTCAAAGGAGGAAAGGACCCAGGACATTCTTGGGAGACGGCTGCTGCCCTGCGGTTTCAGGCACTGCAGGCCACTCCCTGTCTCCAAAACCTTGGCTCACCTAAGAGGAGTCGCAAATCAATTTCAAAGCGCAAGAGGTAAATGAAGGCTAAGAAAGGCAAGCAACAGAATACAAAATATGGAGATGAATTCATTCCAGCAGAAAGGAAGGTAATGCAGTAATCTAATAATGATTTTAGAGACCTTTAGGATGTCCAAAGATGCAAAGAAAAGAATGGCATCTGTAGACAAGAATGAGAACTTCTGAACCGACTGGTGGAAATGAAACAAGGACAGGTGGATATAAACATGAAATAATACAAAATCCAGGGACTGAAAAACAGAGGGACTGAAATAAGGCATGTGGTGGGCTTCAGGCACACACATGGTGGAAGAGGCGACTGGGGATCTGAAGCTAGTACTGAGGAATTCTCACAGAAATGCCATGAAGAGACCTAGTCTAGGAGGAAACGGTTGAGAGGCATCGGGTAGACTGAGAAGCATCAGCAAGTGGCTTGCGGGAGCTCGGCAGGGGCATGGCAGGTCGTGGGCCCCACTATGACTGGCTTTTGGGTGGCCCGGGGGGCCTGGGCATGAACCTCCCACAGCCCAGGGCCCCAGGATCCCCAAACCCTCCCCAAAAACTCATCAGCGCAGGTGCCTTCCTCACTGCCCGGTGGTGACCAGCCACCCAGCATGGGCTCCGCTTCCCTCCTGCCCTCTGGGGCTGCCCGGTGGCTCCTACTTTAGGCGCTGGGTGCAGGCTGGGCCCAGGACCCAGAGAGACGCCTGGCATCCCTCCCCCACAGCCCGGGTGCGGCTGTGGCTCTCTGCTCCTGGTGGCAGGATGTGGGCAAGATGGGGCCAAGACCCAGCTCCCTGCAGCTGGAGGCTAAGGCCCTGAGCCTGCCTCACAGAGCAGCCCTCACATCGCAGCCCTGGGGCCAGCGCTGGGGGCCCCAGCTCCTGCTCCCCACACCCCCATGTGTCCAGGCTAGGGGCCAGGGAGGCCACAGCCCCCCCTCCCTGCCTGGGCGCCACTCACCCCCTCATATGAGGCTTCGCCTGACAGCCCTCCTCCGAGGGGCCACACCCCGCACAAAGGTGCTGGGGGCCCACGCTGTGCTGAAAGCAGCCTGGCTGGGGGCGGCTCCTGCTCCATGTCACAGTCCCCGAGGCCCGGGAGAGCTTCCCCTCTGCACGCGGCTGCTCACATGTACACAGGCTGCGGTGAGCCACATCACGTCACGTGAAGGATTGGCACCTGCACCTCCCTCAAATGGCGGGCAACACATACTATGCTGCTGAAGGGGGGACAAGGGAGTGTTTCTAGATGGCCCCGAGGACACAGAGCCCAGTAGTCCTGGGTGGGACTCTGTGGGAGGCTTGAAGGGGCGGTGCTGGGTGCAGGGCCTCAGAATGCCCCAGGGTGTCTGCACTGAGGATGGGAGGGGTGAGGACCGGCTGCTGGGTCCCTGGGCAGGTGTGACAAAGCAGCCCTGGAGGCTGACAGGAGGGCAAGGTGACCAAGCAGAGCCTGGCCACTGCTTCTTCCCCACTGAGCAGCCTCCCCCAGGCTGGCTCAGGGTTTGCAGAGGCCACTGAGGGACCAGAGGTGAGTCCTCCTGTGACACAGGGGCAGACAAACACCAGCCCGGGGCCTCTGGGGAGAAATCTCCTGCCCATACGCCAGAGGAGACACCAAGTGACACCATCGGCCTCCCTCTGCTTGGCCAGCTCCGGCAGCCTCTCCACCAGGTGACGGCTGATGCCAAAGACCGGGGCTGCAGCGGCACATCTGAGGGGTGGGGCATAGAAGGGCAGCAGCAGCAGCCCCTGCCCAGTGACTCCTGGAACAGGCCTCCCCTGTGGGGGGTGGGGGTGGTGGTGAGAGAATCCCTATGGCAACTCACAGAAGCAGCATCTGGGTGGGACTTGGAGGAGAAGGTGAAGGGAGAGAGGTAGCGAGAGATTCTAGCAGAGAAAATGCCTGCGGAGGTCCGAAGCCAGGGTCCTGCCTTCCCTGGGCTCCCATCGCCCCCTGTGCTGGGATAAGGGGCAGTTGCTCTCCTGCTCCTCCCTCCACCTGATCCTCCCCAGTCCCTGACCAGATCCACAGAGTCCAGGCTACAGGGGCCCGGGCCCTCCCTCTCTGCCACGAAACTGCCTCTTCCCACCACCCAGAGTCCCAGGCCCTGCGCAGGAGGTGGGCAGTCGTGTGGGGGCTCCTCTCTGCACCCCAGCTCCATTCCCTTCCCCATCTGGGCTCCTCTGCTCCTTTCAACCTCTGGACCACCCACCTCCTAGGACCAAGCCCCTCCTGTCAATGGCCCAGACCCTTCTCCTGGGAGCTAGAACCCTCCCTTTCACCAGCTCAGCTCCTGCCTGTGTGGTCTCCTCTCCACAGCATCCTCACCACACATGCCCTAAATCCCCTCAGCCTATGCTTCCCGCCTTCATTCATCCATCCATCCGTCCGTCTGTCCTTCCTCTGCTCTCCTGCGTGCTCAGGGACCAGTTTGCGCTGCAATAGACAAGACAGACCCCGCAAACACGGTTGGGAAGGCAATTCTAGCTCATTTGGGGTTAGGTGGCTCAGGAATTAGGTCAGTGAGAGGTACTAAGACCTTCTTTGGGTGTCAGGACACAACTAAGAGCCACCAGGGGCTGTGGTCCCACATGGCAGGCACTGCCCAGGCCTCACCTGGACTTTGCAGGACATGATGCCTTCAAGACACATGCTGGCTCCCAGGCCAACTGCCATTCACGTGTCCCTCTGCCAACAGCAATCCCTGTGGTGTCCACTGACCCTCAAGCCTAATACCCTCTCTCCCAGGTTCCCCAGCTCCAGCACACATCCCTAACTGGCCCTGTGGTCTGCCCTAAACCTTCCCCCACTCGCCCCCAAGCCAAGGCCTTTCCACATTAGGCATTGCTAAGATCATCATTCTTGTTCTACAGATGAGAGATCAGATTCCAGGGGACAGTGACCTGCCCAGTGAGTGGGTCAAGAAGGCAAGACCAGAACCCAGACGAGGGCACTGAAATCTCCAGTCCATCGGGTTACCCATGAGGCAGTCATTGCCATTGATCGCCCTCCTCGGTCGCGGACTCCTGGAGGCAGGAAGCAGGGCATATTTGGGGATCTGTACTTCACAGGCCAATATGGGAAGAAGCCCAGCACAGCCCTGAGACCAGCCAGGTCAGCCTGGCCCAAGGCCTGCCTCCGGCCAGAGGTGACTGGGCTGTCCCTAGCTTCCTGAGGCAAGGAGCAGGAAAGCTCACAGCTCAGCCAGCTCAGCACTGGGGGAACAGGGGACGCAGATGGAGGAGTAGTGGCTGGGATTTGCCTGAGAAACACTAGGACTACGGAGAGCCTCGGAAACCCCAAAAAGCAAGCGCAGAACAAGGAGGGACTGACACCATGGCCATGGACTAGCCTGTGAGGCGCCCCTGCCATGGATCTGCCAGGATGGGGGCTGGGGGATGCTGCCCACAGGGCCCGGCCTTCCCAGCCCCACCCAAGGCCTCCAGGAGCGGCCAAAGCAGGGCCAGTGAGGAAGCCCCACCCAGCAATAGCGTCCCAGGCCCGCGGTGCTCCACAGAACCCTCCACCACGGTCTCCAGGGCTGGGGCGCCCCGGGGCAGCCCTGGCCCGTTAGGTAGTTTCGGCAGAGTGCCCCGCCGGGGAACCCAGGGGGAGCCGACAACAGAGGCAGAGTGGAGGCGACCTGAGCACCTGGCAGGAGAGAAGAGGGCCCTGTTGCGGGCACAGCCCAGGAGAGGAGGTGCCTCAGGATGGGGACGGAGGGCTGGCTTGACCTGCGGCCCACCCTCCAACGAGGGCCACAAACACCTGCTCCTCTTTGCAGCGCCCCGACTCCCCCAGCCTAGGACCCAGCCCTGGGTCTCCCTCTTCCTCCCATGGTACAGTCGGGGCAACTAAAGTCTGAGTGCGGGACACAAGGATCTCAGCTCTGCCGGCCCGCGGCCTCCTCCTCAAGCCCTTGGGCCGCCTTGCGCCAAATCCCTCGAGAGCCGCCACCATTCCCGCCATTCCTACCTTCGCTGCGGGCAGCCAGGCAGACAGCCGGGGCCAGTCCGAGGCGCGCGCCCACCCCCGCCCGTCCCCCGTCGTCTCCTGGGTCCCCCAAACCCAGTTCCCGCCACCACTGTCCAAGGAACGCGCCCGCGCTCGGCCCAGCGTTCCCGACTCCCCCTTTCTCGGCGCGCCCCTGGCGCTCGGGTGCCTCTGCCCGCGCCGCACCTTCCCGGGGAACCGGTATCCGCCCGGCTCCTCCACCTGGGGATCCTCCCTCGCCCCGGGATCCGGTCCGCCAGCCCTCAGGAAGCGCCTCTACGCCCCCTGCCCATTCCCGCTGGAGGAGCTCCTGGAAGGTTCATCGCGCGCGGGGCCGGTCTGCAGCGCATGGACGGACGGACGGACGGACGGACGGACGGACTGACGCTCCCCGCCCGCTACCTGCGGCTCCGCACCCCGCGCTGCCCCGGCCGCCGCACTTGCCTTCCCTCCCCGCCTACCCCCGCGCGCCTTCCGCTGCAGTTTGGGACGGCTCGGAGGGTCCCGCACGCGGCGCCGCAACTGCGCCTGGGGCGTGACTGTGCCTGGGCCCTTCACGGGCCGTGCGGGCGGCCAACACGGGGCAGGACTCGGACCCCGCGCCGGGGAACTGGTTTCCGGGCGGCGGGAAAGGAACCTTGAGGGGAGCAGAACTCCAGCCTCCCAGTCCTCTCGGCCCTACACCCCCGACGGCCCCACGCCGCCCAGCCGCCAGCCCCGGACCCCCGGCACCCTGCACTCCGGACCCGGCACCCAGGACCCCGCACCCCGGACCTAGGACCCCGGCTGACCTGCGGCTCGCACGCCGGCTCCCGCTGTCTCGGCGGCCGCTGGGTCTCCGGCTCCGGCCGCGCCGCTCACGGGCGCCCCCTGCAGGCAGCTTTGAGACCCGCGCTGCCCCCGCCCCGCCCCGCTGCGCGGAGAAACAGAGGCCGGAGGGGGAGTCGAGGCATCGGCCCCCGAGGCCCGCAGGTGATCCTGGAAGGACGAGCCCGCAGGTGTCCCTGTCAGGACGAGGCCGCGACGGGCCTGGACCGCGCCACATCCCCCGCCCGCAGCCCTCCAGCGCGCTTCTCCCGGTCTCGCATCCGTCCCGCCGCCTCCTCAGCGCCACACCCCCTTCCCTTCCAAGAGTCTTCGGGCCTGGGAGTCCCCTTCCCCGCCCCTTGGAGCGCTCCGGGCCCCACCCCCACACTCCCTTTTTTCTTTTTTTCTTTTTTTTTTATTTTGAGACGGACTCTTGGTCTGTAGCCCAGGCTGGAGTGCAGTGGCGCGATCTCGGCTCACTACAACCTCTACCTCCCGGGTTCGAACGATTCTCCTGCCTCAGCCTCCTGAGTAGCTGGGATTACAGGCGCCCGCCACCACGCCCGGCTAATTTTTGTATTTTTTAGTAGAGACGGGGTTTCACCATATTGGTAAGGCTGGTCTCGACATCCTGACCTCAGGTGATCCACCCGCCTCGGCCTCCCAAAGTGCTAGGATTACAGGCGTGAGCCACCGGGCCCAGCCTCCCTCTTTTTTAAGAAGCCCCCAATGCCAGCCGGGCGCAGTGACTCACGCCTGTAATCCCAGCACTTTGGGAGGCGGAGGTGGGCGGATCACGAGGTCAGGAGACCATCCTGGCTAACAAGGTGAAACCCTGTCTCTACTAAAAATGGGCGTGGTAGCATGCACCTGTAGTCCCAGCTACTCGGGAGGCTGAGGCAAGAGAATCACTTGAACCCGGGAGGCGGAGGTTGCAGTGAGACGAGATCGTACCACTGCACTCCAGCCTGGGAGGCAGAGCGAGACTCTGTCTCAAATAAATAAATAAATAAGAAGTCTTCACTGCCGCCGCCTCTGCTGCTATGGTCCCGCGGAACTCTGCTATTCCTTATCAGAGCTGGGCTGGATCCATGCCCCTGTGTCACCCCTTCCCTAGTGTCCAGCTGTGCCCAGTGCCCGCTCCTCCTCAAATCTTTCCATGGCTCCCCAGGTCCTGAGGGATAAAGGCCAGCCTCCTGAACACGGCATTCAAGGCCCTGCCTGACCCTTGTTTGGCTCCCCACCTTTAGCCCTGCCCTTCCTTAGCCTGGCCCAGGGGCTGGTCTTGACAACAGCTGGTATCTCAGTTCAAAGATGCGTCCCCAATTTCCAGTGCCCCCTCTGCCTCTCCCCATCCCAGACTCTGGGCCAGAGACCCCCTTGTTTTTCCAGCTCCTGGTGCCCAGTGTGGCCCTGATCCTCCCCCTTCCCTGATCAAGGAGGCAGGGAGTCCTGTCTGCACCACAGACTAACTGGGAATTTTAGAGCCTGAGGCTGGGAATTCTCCCATGCCCCGCCCCCCACCCCACCTGTCTGTTTTCCGGAGGCTTCCAATGGGGAACAACTTCATGTCCAGCCTCCAAGCTGTCCAAGGGAACCCGCCTTCTACCCTTGCACCTGGAGGGATGTAGACTAATCCCAATTTTGTTCACGACAGGACAGGCTATGTCAGACAGCCGGGGTATTGGTGGCCAAAGGCTTTTGGGAATTCTTGCATTCTAGAACCTCTGGGGACCAGTGGGGCCCTGGCTAGAGGCCCAGGGTGGAGGGGCTTGCCCAAGGCCAGGCTGGACCCTAAGGCTGAAGGCAGATTGGGGGCATGATCTCTATCACAGCAGCCACCACTCACTGCAGGGAGGAGAGGGTGGGTGGGAAGTGGGCACACAGGCACCTGGCCAGTGTGTTGGGAGGAGCATGAGGCCCATGGCAGTGACCATTGCTTGCCCAGATGCAGCCTTGAGCATCTGGCAGCCTCCCTGGTGTATTCCTGGGATCAAAGCCTGGCCCCCCGTTCCCATTCAGCTAGCCCGGCTCTCCTGGTCCTCATGTTCCCTAATGTCCAGTGGGGCCCTCGCAAGGCGGAGGAGGAAACCCTCGGATGTGTGGGGACCCAGATAGCTTGAGTTAAACTCCGAAGGGCGAGACCCACATGAGACTCTTGGGGTGCTGTCCCCAGGTCTTTCTGAAGAGACCTGGCCCTGGTGCCCCCTCTCTCTCTCATCCTGGCCTTTGCTGACTCTCTATTCAAAGGAGCTCGCCTGCCCTCCTTCTCCCATGGCCCTGGCTTTCCTTAGTGGAGGAGCTCCCCCTCCAGGTGGGGACACCGCCCTGGGGCCAGCAGCTTGGGCTTTCCTGCAGACCTTCCAGGACCCATATCCTCACTGTGAAATGAGTGTCTCGTGTCTGTCCTGCCCCCTCCTGGAGGTTAAGTCAAATCACAAGGTAGGGGTGAGGGATGCTGATGGCCATGGGGCCCTCCCCTGCCCCCATCCTTGGCTCCCCATCCTTACTTCTGGGGCTCCCCACAAGATAAAACCTCTCCTGTAGTGGGGACAAACCCCTCCCGCCCACACCTGCTGGGCCCAGATTCATTCAAGCCCTTACTCAGCAAACATGCACCGAGCGTCCTGAGTCTTCCTGAGGGGCTCCGGGGGCTCACGAGGCAGAAACCAGCTCTCAGCTGATTCTGAGGGTCTGTCTTGTCCCCCAGTGTGGACCCCAATGACTCCTCTGCCATTTCCATCCTGGGGCCCGCAACCTTCCTGTGTGGACCTTCCCATGCATGGTCTAGCCATGTGCACACCAGTCCCACAGCAGGCGGGGCGCAGCCGCAACGTCCTCACGCAGGGAGTGATGACTTTGTTCTAAAGTTGGTCCTCAGGGTCACAGTGCCAAAGCCCTTAACATTCACCTCTAGGGCTCAAGGGGCAGTTCATTCCTCAGCACTGGTGCCAGTGGAACTGGGTCCTGAGACCGGGGGTGGTCAGGCAGGGCCTGGAGTGGCTCCAGCCCCAGAGCCAGTTCCACAATCCTCAGAGCCACCCATGAGGAGCCAGCGCCAAGGAGGCTGTGAGGGGCAGGCTCAGGCCAGGCCCCCACCCTTCCCCTACTGGGCTCCTCCCTGGCCCTTCAGAGGCAGAGAGCCCCACGGTCCTGTGTCATCTGTCAGGTGCCTTGGCCCAGGTCTCCAGCAATGCCATTGCCCACGGACTGGGCACAGGCCAGGCCGCCCAGTTCAGGAATGGGGAACGGCACCTGGGAGGGCTGTCCCCATACTGCCTGCCCCACGGGCCGGCTTGTCTTCTCCAGGAAGGGGCCTGTGTTCTCGGCACCATACACCTTAAGGTCACCTCCTCAGTCTTGGCCTTGCTGCCCCCTCGCCAGCCCCGTACCCACCTCAGCTGAGTGCTGTCCTCAGATATCAAGGCTGTGGGGCTGGGGAAGGTCCCTGTGCAGGTGCCTGGGCCGCCTCCCCAGGCCCAAGGGAGCAACAAGGCTAAGGGGCAGAAATCCTCCGAGTGCAACTACTGCCCTTTGGTGGGCACAGGGAGGCCCCTGGCAGTCCCCGGCTTCTGTCTCCGGGTTTTGGTTTCCCTGCCCAGCCCCAGGCAGGCTTTGAAAAGGCTGTGGGCGCCCACCCTTCCTTCCATCCAGGCTCCGGGATCCTCAGGCCAGGCGGCGGGGCCAGCTGGGCCTCCTCTGCTCCAGGATTCCGGCCCTTTGTTCCTGCCCAGGATGCACCTGGTGGCCTCTGGCCCTCATTGTTTGCTCTGAGGCCAGCTGAGCTGCATCAGGAGCAAGACACGCCAGGCGCAGGACAAGCAGCCGGTGAGCAGGGAAAGGGTCCCTGGAAACCGCCTGGGTCACCCGGGGTGCTCCTCAACTTCTCCAGTGGGGCAGGGACCTCACAGGGCTCCAGTTTATCCTAACAGAGGTCCTGCAAAGGCAGAAGAAACATACGGAGGAAGTGATCTCCGAGTCACTGGCTATCATCCTCCAACTCGCCCCTACCCACTCAAGATGTTCACCCCATTTTTGCTTCTGGGTGTCAGGACAAACAGCAACCTGCTAGCAACCCGGCCGTGGGGATGATTGGCGTAGATGGGAAAGCAGGCCCCGAGGGGAGTGGAGCCCGGGCTCCAGGGTGGGCTGTGACAGTCCTCTTCAGCCCTCATGCCGAGGCTCACCACTCATCACCCTGATGGCTCTAAGCCACCTGCCCACTCTTCCTGTGGCCCCAGCCACGTGACCCGCCAGGCCTCTGTACCCCATGTCAGAGAGGGTGCCTGATAGGAGGGCCCAGGAGGGGGCCCCGCTTTGCAGAGATGGAAACAACCCCAGCACATCCCAAGTGTCGGTGGCTGACCTGGGGAGGACCTGTGTCCTGCCTCCTCCTCAGTGCTCATCTTGGCAGAAGTCTTGGGTGCAACCCAGTCCTGTGATGGCCTGTCCTTCCCCTCGGGCACATCTGCTTCATACCTGGTGGGTGCCTGCCCTGGCCCTTCTTTTCTGCTTGGCTTTTTTTTTTTTTTTTTGAGACGGAGTCTCGCTGTCGCCCAGGCTGGAGTGCAGTGGCCGGATCTCAGCTCACTGCAAGCTCCGCCTCCCGGCTTTACGCCATTCTCCTGCCTCAGCCTCCCGAGTAGCTGGGACTACAGGCGCCCGCCACCTCGCCTGGCTAGTTTTTTGTATTCTTAGTAGAGACGGGGTTTCACCGTGTTAGCCAGGATGGTCTCGATCTCCTGACCTTGTGATCCGCCCGTCTTGGCCTCCCAAAGTGCTGGGATTACAGGCGTGAGCCACCGCGCCCGGCCTTCTGCTTGGCTCTTAAGACTGCAGACCCCCTGCCACCCCTTCCTCACACACACAGGAGGGTGGAGACAAAAGACCAGACCTTTCAGCTCCTGCTCTGGGCCTGGTGCGGTCAACTGGCAGGCTGCGCCTGGTCTCTCCAGACCCCTCCCCCTGCCTCACAGCAGGATGCCCCCGACGTACTCTCAGCCTGAGGGGGCCAGTCAGGCCAGGGAGGTGGAGTCCTTTCCTGTGCCCAGCCCAGCCTCCTGTAGATGCCCAGTAAGGTCCAGACCTGTTGGGGTCAAAGCTCTTGCTGGAATCCAGAGCCCCGAATCTGAGCAACCCAGGAGTCTATCCTCACCTGATGTATGAGGAAGCGGCTCTGATCATGTAGAGACCGGTTCTGTCTGCCCTGGTTCCTCACTTAAGGGACAACCTAAAATAGAACCCAGGCTACCCCCAGGTTGCAGGAAGTGCCGGACCCGTGGGGCTGGGGCCACAGAGCTGGCCAGGCAGGGCTGCTGGGGCAGGGCATGGCATCTGGGCCCAGGACCGCACGCCCTTCAGGGTGCTGAAGGGGTGTAAGGGATCCTTCTGCAATCTCTCCTCTCCCTGGAATCTCAAAGCTTCTCCCTTCCACCTGTTAAGCTGCCCCTCAGAGATCCTGGAACTTTCTCTGAGTCAAGGTAGAAGAGATGCCCTCCCCAGAGGTGCTGCCCTGGGGAGCAGCAGAGCCAGCTCCAAATTGAGGGGAGCAGCACTGTGGACAGGCCCCGCAAGTCAGTAACTGGGGACAGAAGGATCCCCTCAGGGCCACCCTAGTCAGCACCCAAGGCAGCTGCAACTGCAGGCGGGACGGGCGGAGGGTCTGGGAGTGACTGCCCCTCCTGGGGACGGCGGAGGAGTCTGTGCTGCCCAGGACAAGGCCCAGGTGCGCTGGCCGGGATGGCGGTCCCCTGCTGACGTGTGGAGGCCGCTGCACACAAGGCCTGCCCAGCAGGCTCCACAGATGCTTGCTGACCACTAGGGGAGAACCCCCTCCACACAGCAGAGGACACAACGCAGGGGCTGCTGAGCAGGGAGGAGCTGAATCCAAGCCCAGTCCTGCCCCAGTCCTTCCACACCCAGCTCCCAGCTCTACAGCTGTTGCCCGCTGCCCACCCCAGGGTGCCTGCGGCTGTTGGCACCCAGGGGTGCAGCTCATGAGCACTTGCAGGTCATAGCGCAACGCCCAGCTTACTCAAGGGCAAGGCAGTTGCTGGGCTCCCAACCCTGGAGAGTCCACTTGGGAAGCGCATTCACTACATGCCCTCGTATGCAGGAGGTACCACCACCATGGGCCTTTTGCACGTGACGTGGACAAGGTGATGAGTGTTCTCCAGGCCAGCTCAGTGCATTCACAATCACTGTAGTGGCTCACACCTGTAACCCCAAGGCTCTGGGAGGCAGAGGCAAGAGGATTGCTTTGAGCCCAGAAGTGCAAGACCGGCTTGGGCAACACGGCGAAAAGCCCATCTCTACACACACACACACACACAACCTGCTGGAGATAGTGGCACACACCTGTGGTCCCAGCTACTCGGAAGGCTGAGGCAGGAGGATTGCTGGAGCCCTGGAGGTTAAGGCTGTGGTGAGCCGTCATTGACCCCGTCTCAAAAACAAAAACAAAAACAATGCACAGAAAAAAAGGTTTATCTGGTTGCCTCTGGGTAGTATACTTTTCTTCTTATTTTATACATCCTGACAATTATTTCCAAGATGATACATGCCTCGAAACAAACAAAACCCCTCCAGACACACTCCTCTTGTCCCTGGGGAAGGCATGTGTCCAGGATATGTAGGGGCTTCCCCTCTCTTAGGGGCAGCTCTGCCACGGTCTCTGGGGTCTTGTCATCTGTCACAGAACCCCAGTGGTTACGGGGCTCACTGTCCCACAGCCCCAGGCCACACGGTGATGTGCTGTGGCCCAGGGGAGACCACCCGGGACTCCTGGTCAGGATCTTCCCACACGAGGAAGTGTGCCTTGGGGTAGGGCCACAGGCTAGCTCAGAGATGCCCTCCTCTCCACAGCCAGTCCCAGGAGGCAGCTGGGTTCTGGTTTATGTGATGCCAGAGGGACGACAGGGAGGGGAGGGCAAGCTAGAAAAGCCCAAGCTTGTTGTTTCAGCCATTTTAATACATTCAAGAATATTTACCAGAACAACATTTAAAAGTATCGTTAGTCCACAGAAGCCTGGGATCGAGAGAAATAGAAATGCGACTGGCCCTTTTGCAGTAAAGCTTGTGCTTGAAGGGAGAAGAGGCAAAGTGGCTTCCTGGAGGCTTCGTGCCAGGTGCCACAGGACTGAGAGCATCTCCAAATGTCACTTTAAACATGTGTGAGCATCTATAGTCATTCCTAAAGCCCACAGTGTTCTAAGGATCCTATTAGATGAGGCAAAAGGCAATGCTTCTGGAACCCTCTCCCCTGCAGCTCTGCATGCAAACCTTCCCCAAGGAGGGGCCCAAGGTGAGCCTCTAGATAGGCGGGGCCAGGCCCTCCCCATGCCCACCCTCTTTCCCTGTTGCTGACCCCAGGCCTGATGCTGGACCCATGAGACTCTCAGAGGGAAAACACAGTTACAGCCCATCCATCCATGGCCACCTTCCTCTAGAAGATCCTGGGGATCCCTACCCCCTCATCCCATGATGCACGAGGGCTGGGCTTGCATGGCCAGCAAAAGATAAAGTTGGGAACTGCAGACCCGGGGAAGTCCCCTCATTCTTAGGGCAAAATAGCCCCTAAAGGACAAAATAAATAAACCAAACCATGACCAGTCAGCTGGATCTGGACAGGTGGACTGGCCTCTGTGAAGGCAAATGAGAGCAAAAATGGGAACTGAGGACACCTAAATGGAGAGACATATAAAAACAGTAATTCTCACACGAACATTAGTGGCTCATGCCAATAGCAGAGCTGGCCATCAACAGAGGAACAGCAACAAGAAGACAACTCAGACGGGGGGACTGGGCCAGGCGTCTGCGGGGGTCTCTGCTATGCTCTGTGGCATGACTTTGCCTGCCTGGCCTCTCCTTAGCTGAAAACGGGCATTTCACCAAAGGGTATCCAGCTGGCGGCAGCGGCCTGAGCTCCCAGGCTGACGTCTGGGCAGGGCTGATGGGCAGTTCCTGGCCATCTGGTGACCAGGTGTGCTGGCAGCCGCACCCACATACACAGCCCCTTTCATAATAACCACATTCTAGGCTACGCAGGCATGTTAAACTCCTGGTCTAGAACATCGTGCTTGAAGCAGACCCCTCAGCCCACAGTCGGGCTGGCTGGGCCTCCTGGGAGCCCCTCATTGCAACCAGTCTGTGGGGCAGTGACCCGCTTCCACTGGTGGCTGGTCTTCCTCATAGTGCTTTGCAGGTGCCACACACAGTTGTATTCTCAAAGCTACACGTCTTGTCTGGACATTGTTCAAACCAATAGCTGCTGCATTAGGCACACGGGAGATCCCTATTCCCAAAAAGAGCTGTTGAGTTCCAGCCTAAAAGCATCTCCAGTGACCACCTTTAAATAAGGCTTTGGTTCAAACGGCATGGACCCAGCACCTGGGGAGGGTGGGCACGGGGGGCAAGGACCCAGTAGCTGGGGAGGGCAGGCATGGTGGCGGGAGACAATTCAACCACTGAGCCCTGAACGAGGCCCCTGCCTTGGCCATGGAGGGCAGTGGCTGCCCTCACAAGAAGAGTTAAGGCACTTTCTTAAACTCTGGCCTAGGAGGATGATGTCTTAGTGACTCAGTGAGTTTAAATGACACTGCCTGGGCTCCCTAAAGTTGTTTACTTTTCTCCTATCTCCTGCTTCATTCCTTGCTCTCACCATGCTAACGTACAGATCTTGTTTAGATGTCTATGCTTATTGAAAGAATGTAACTTTGGTACTAACAGAACAGGAGCGACTTTTTCCAGTATTGCTCATAACAAAACAAAAATCTTAACTAGAAAAACTCCCTATGATGAAGAAATCTAAAGCCAGAGCTGGGACTCCAAACCCCTTCCAGGATGGAAGACAGGTCGCAGTCTCCAGGCAAGGGGACCGTGGGACTGCTTCCTGCCAAAAAGCCCAGCCGCGCGACAGCAGCAGCAGCACCCCCAGCCCCGGCACGCCTGCACCACGCCCTCTAGATACTCTCCTAGCTCAGGCTGAAAACGCCTGGATTGCGTCGGCCGGGACAGCCCCGTCAGGTGTGGGGCAGCTGACCCATCTGTGGTGACATGCTCCTCCGAACTAGGACAGTGAAGGGCCCAGGGCGCTGGGAATTGCCAGGCACTGACTCTCCTGCGTTCTCATCAGTGCCGGAACCCACCCCAGCCAATAGTCAGGAAGTGCCACAGCCGAGCCTTCATCAACCCCAGTGAGTTTCCCACAGAACTGCATCCCTTTCCCAAGTTCAGCTGTGCATGAAGCCCTTTTTGTTTGGTGCCCTGGAGCACTAGTGTAGTTCAATATTCTTTTCAGAAGGAAAACTCCAGCAGCCACTGGCCTGTGGGATGTGTGCTGAGCCCACATGACCTGAGTGGATGGGTCATGTGGGAGGGGCCCTGGTGGGAGCTGTGGGCCACACGGCTGAGTTCTGCCAATACGGAAGCCCCAAGCTGGAGGCTCACACGCTGCGGAGCAGCTCAGAGTTGGAGTTGCTGGAAGCTTTACAGGGGTGCGTAGCTAATGGCGTTGGTGTCGCTTGGTCACTGTGGAGGGGTACCCCCACTATTGGGGCGGCTCCTCCCAGCATGCTCAGGTTTCAAAGTACTTGTAGATCGCCGTCACGTACAGCATCACGTTCTGCCAATCGGGCCGTTCAGTCCGTACCATTTCATTAATGTCCTGACAGACAAGGAAGAGGCTTGGTTAGAACTGCAGGTCACCTCCAGGCTGTCCCAATGGGCTCTGCCACAGCAACATGGGCTTCTGGGGTTGGATGGGGCCTTGAAAGATTTTCTAGGACTAATTACATGTTTTTAAAGCTTGGTCAAGAGCACCTCCTCCCTGGGCATCAGCATTGTACCCAGGCCACCCACCCCAGCCCCAGAGCGACAGGCAAGGTGCCTCCCTGCTCACGGCTCTGCAGAACGGGGTTTCGTCCAGTCTGGGCAGGGGAACTTCCTCCCTCCTCCCCGCACCTGCCTCTTTTCTTAAACCATTCCTTGGGAGGCCCTTCTGAGAGCCCTTCTCAGCCCCAGGCACTGGCCTAGGAGAATTTTTCTGTGTCGGAGGTTCCCAGAACCAACTCTGATGGCTTTCACCATGGGCAACAGTCTGAAATCATCCAAGACTCTGCTCTGTGACTGTGCTCTGCTGAACGCCAGTGACCTGTGACCGGTGAACTGATGTTGTAGGAAAACAAACTTGGGAAACCGTGGACCCACCCCCATCCCACTCCAGTGTCTCACAGTCTTTAACACGCGACAGAAGGCCTCAAAAAGTGATACACTGCTGCTGCTGAGGGCGTGGGGAGTGTCCCAAGGGGCCGGCCTGAGCGATCCTTCCCTTCCCGTGGGTGAGGAGCACAGGACGTGCGACTGAGCATGCAGGATCAGGAGGGCGCCCTTGGTGACTTGGTGCAGAAAATGAAAACCTGTCTGGTCAATCCAAGAATCTTGACTATAGAAGCTTTTGAGGGTGGGAAAAAGGCCTGCTTTTTAATATATCGGAACTTTACACGTGTTGTAAAATATTCAGGAATGGGGAAATATTTAACTTATTTTTCCCTGTACAACAGTTGAACAGAGGCCACCCTAAAAAAAGCACATTTCCAGGGATTTAGATGTACCTGTGGCATGAACACTCTGAGTGAACATGGGTGTAAATGCTTCTTCACAGCACCTCCAGTTGCTGCAAGTTAGGGTGGGGGCACGGGGATGAGGAGGTGGCCCTGGAGGGCCCCAGATCTAGGACTGTTTGGGGCTTGGCCTGGCCTGTGGGCTCTCCGCCCTTTCTGAACATCCCCTGATGGTCTGTGTGTACCGTGCAATGCTGCAGCACTCAGTTTACTTCATAAAAGTGTCTCTGGGTGTAGAAGCTTTGGCTTTGGATTCGGACGCTGTGTTTTCTCCCGGGAAGTCGGGCTCGGCAAGGTAGAAGCGTGAGAGGCCTAAACCTGAGAACACGCCGGGTTTCCACACTTCTGTCCTGTGAGCAGTGGCTCCCCACACCATCACGAGGAAGTGCAGGAGCCTCTAAAGCCACCTGCCTTGGCTGGGAGCTGCCTTGCTCTCTCCCTCTAGATGGACAAGGCAGAGGGACCTGCTGGTGTGGTGTTTTTGACAGCAAGATTTATAAACATGTGACATTTTTCTTCTGACCCAAGGGATTCCCTTATGGAAGAAGTGACTGCGAGGAGCCATCCCAGGTAAGGTTGGCTGGGCTCATGGTCTCAGGCCTCCCACCCTTTCAGGGGGATCCTCAGGGCGTTTTACGTGAGATAAAGTGCTGGGCGCCAGGATGCAAGATCCCACATCTGCACCCACCCTTAATGGGACCCTCCCTTGGCCCCAGAGCACCCCGTAGCTGCCTTTTATCAGGCAGCCACACCACCCCACGCCCACGAGGATTCAGCTTAAACAGGACTGAACTCTTCGTAGCCAGAAGGAGGGCCCTGCCAGTGACTTAGGGGCACAAGGGCTCACCAGTGTGGATTTGATGCCAACACTTTCAGCTGCCTGGAAAGCCAGCATGAAGTTCCTTCTCTGTAAAAGAAACCATGTCACAGGAGTGCATGAACAAGGCACGGAGAAAGTCACGTGGTCTCCACAACGGCCTGGGACAGATGCACACTTACCTCTACCTGATGCCACAACAAACCTACGCTGGGAGCCTGAGCTTCTGCGTCTGCAGCAAGTACCCTGCACTAGGCCCAGCCACCCTCCCCTCCCAACCTGCTGCAGAGTGACCCACCAACACCTGTTCTTTCCTCACTCCTGAAGAATCCCACTTCTGACACACCAATGCTATGGCGCCTGAACAAGCGCCCCCAAAAGCTAGTTAGGAATACTCATCAAATGAGCTTCCCCCACAGGGATCTTCAAGGCTTGTCTGCAGAGCTGGGGGCTGACATGGGGGAAGCAGGGGACTGGGGCGGGAGCTGCAGGCCTGGATCCTCTCCAGTGGTCGTCTGGGCAGGGCTTCTCCCTGACCCTGTCCCCATGCCCTGGAGTGCACAGGGTTGGTGTTTCTTGCCAGTTCTAAGGCCCACAGTGCAGAATGGGCCATGGAGTGACAGCCCTCCTCAAGGTGGCAGGAGGCTGGCCTGGCCTGGTCAGCCCTGCCAAGAAGGCAGGAGCACTGCCTGACTACTCCTGCCTTGGCCCCCTCCTGGTGAAGCTCTTCATCCTAAATGTAGTCACTCAGGAATGACTGGCTGCTCCCACCAGGAATGATATCACTTGGGGAATTCTGAACCAACCAAATACTCCACACAAGGTGGGTCAGGGACTGGTGGGCTCAGCATGAATGACCTGATCCAGAATAAGACCCAGCTGGCACGAGGCAATCGCAAGCCAGCGCTGTGGCATGTGACCTGCTGATGGCAGGCACTGCCCTTGGTTCTCAGCCCTCCAACCCTGTGAGGTGGGTGCCAGGAGCTGGCCCTCCATGGCTTACCTTATCCTGGCTGTTCAGTTCTTGATATGGAATGTGGGCAGGGAGATACGTATGCAGGAGGGCACAGAAAGCCAGCCCATCGTTCCAGCTGCTGCTAAAGTTTGTAATGTCAATATTCTGAAGGAAAGGAAGAAAAACATGTAACCAACACATGCTAGGACCCTCTTAGGAGATGCCAAGGAGGACACAGGAGGCCTCAGATCCTGCACGGCCTCCAAAATACAAAACCAAACCCAGGGCAGGGCGGGCATGTCCAAGGGCTACCTGGTACCTATGACTCCCCAACCTGTCCCACCCACTAGCTGTAGATGGCTGCCCCTGCATGGTCACGCCTGGGCCTGGTATAACACGTGGCATCTTGCTGACTTACTAGTTGTTGCATACAAAGAGAGGCCCCTAGGCTGCTGAAGCTGGCCTCTACCATGACCTGTTGGGGTGACAGTACAGACCAGAGGACATGGGTGGTAATCAATGACCCCTTTTTTTTTTTTGGTTTGTTTGAGATGGAGTCTCACTCTGTTGCCAGGTTGGAGTGCAGTGGCGTGATCTCGGCTCACTACAACCTCCACCTCCCGGGTTCAAGTGATTTCTCCTGCCTCAGCCTCCCGAGTAGCTGGGACTACAGGCACGTGCCACCATACCTGGCTATTTTTTTTGTGGTGGTTGTATTTTTAGTAGAGACAGGGTTTCACCGTGTAAGCCAGGATGGTCTCAATTTCTTGACCTCATGATCCGCCCACCTCAGCCTCCCAAAGTGCTGGGATTACAGGAGTGAGCCACCACGCCCTGCCAGTAATCAATGACCTTTAAAGCACCACGTATTAAAATACAACTCATTCTCCATTGGTTGCTGAAGCACGTAAAAGATCCTCCAAGTCAGGGTGTATCTCAGAGTGTGCCCACACATGAAGATACCTTCTGCCCTTTTCATTGCAACGACACCTGCTCTGATGGATGGTGAGAAGCCGAGAGCGACAACATGGCCCCCTGAGCATTGGTCCAGGCCACGCACCACATGTACTGGAGACTGCTGTAGTGTACCCCACCACACACTCGTGGTTAAAAAAAGTTATCTGAAAATACAGGTTCGCTTAAAGATGTCTTTGATGAGGCAATTTATTGGTCTGATTAAATGCCTTGATCCTCTGTGAGTTGGTCTTGTTAGAATCTGGTGAGGGGAGGTGGGATGCGTACAGGGCTCCTCAGCCCTGCAGGCTGTGGCCTCAACTCTGCCAGGGAGGAGCATGGGGCACGGGAGTGGGGCAGGGCTGTTCTGTTAAGAAAAGTTATGACTCAGCCTGACAACCCAGATCAGGGACTCTAAGCAAATACTTGCAGTTCATCAAAAACCTCTGCAATTTGCTGCTAGGCACGTGCCTGTGGTCCTAGCTACTCAGGAGGCTGAGGCAGGAGGATCCCTTGAGCCCAGGAGTTCAGGGCTGCAGCATGGTATGACTGTGCCTGTGAACAGCCATTACACCCCAGCCTGCCACCACAGTGAGACCCCCCATCTCCGAAAAAACACACAAACCACAAACCAAAACACCTCTGTAACTTGAAGCTGTCACCATCTGACTGCCCCCATCTTGCATTAGGAGCCAGTTAAGGCTGGCTGTGTGCTCTCCATGCCAACTCTTGGGGAACCACCTCGACTTTTTAAAATTTTTTGAGACAGGGTCTCTCTGTCACCCAAGCTGGAGTGGAGTTGGCTCACTGCGGCCTTGACGACCTCCTGGGGTTAAGCAATCCTCCTACCTCAGCCTCCTGAGTGGCTGGGACTATAGGCTGGTACGTGCTACTGCATCCAGCTAATTCTGTTTATTTTTTTGTAGAGATGGGGTTTTGCTATGTTGCCCAGGCTGGTCTGAAACTCCTGAGCTCAAGCGATCTTGCCTCAGCCTCCAAAGCAGTGAGATTACATGCATGAGCCACTGTACCCAGCCTTGACTTTCTTTTAAGGGGCACCTTATTCCACATTTTAAAGTATTTGTAACTATAAAAGGAATACATAATTCAGATTTTATTTTTACTTTTCTTTTTTTTTGAGAGAGTCTCGCTCTGTCACCCAGGCTGGAGTGCAGTGGCGCAATCTCGGCTCACTGCAAGCTCCGCCTCCCGGGTTCACGCTGTTCTCCTGCCTCAGCCTCCCAAGTAGCTGGGACTACAGGCGCCCAGCACCACGTCCAGCTAATTTTTTGTATTTTTTATTAGAGACGGGGTTTCACCGTGTTAGCCAGGATGGTCTCGATCTCTTCGTGATCCACCCGCCTCGGCCTCCCAAAGTGCTGGGATTACAGGCCTGAGCCACCGCGCCCGGCCTTTATTATTAGGTTTTAAAGAGATAGGATCTCACTCTGTCTCCAGGCTGGAGTGCAGTGGCATAATCATAGCTCACTGCAGCTTTGAACTCCTGGGCTCAAGCCTCCCACCTCAGCCTCCCAAAGTGCTGGGATTACAGATGCAGTCCACCTTGCCTGGCCCAGAGTATTTTATCATATAAAATATTCTGCAATTCAGCTGGTATGTAGCCTTTACCCTTATTTGCAAGAGTCCTTATGAAGATGAATCTACACATTTCAAATTTCCTAATTAATACTTTATGCAGACACCACAAGCTGAAAAAGAACACCTCCCCACCACCCTGTCCTACTTTCATTATTTTACGCCACCTTCAACTGCACCAAGAGCCAGCCTCCTAGGTGACCGAGAAAGCCCAGATTTTACTATTCAAGGCAAACCGTCCAGCTCCTGGGGAGCATTTTATCCTCCTCCCGGGAACGAGTGATTCACAGAACAACATTAACACTATGATTATCATTATATTATTAACTATATCTGTATAGAGTCTTACAAAGCTTACAAAAGCACTTTATGAATCCTGACCCCTCTTTATATACTGTTAGGACCTAACACCAAGTCAGGGACCTGTGGCTCAGAGACAGGGGCAGGTGGAGGCCACGGGAACCCAGGCTCGGAACTGTAAGGATGTGTCCGACCCAGCGAGGACCCAAGTAAAGCAGGCTGGGCAGGCCGCCCCCGCAAGGGAGACCATCAGTCCAGCCTCACAGCTCTAGGCGGGTGTCCTCACAAAGCAGCAGACCACGTGGAGGAGCATGAGGCTGACTTCTCATCACCTGCATCATCAAAATGTATTTATTGTCTGGCTCCTGACTGCACGTACCCAGAATGCTCCAGTGGCTGTGCAAAGCATGAGCCTTCCAAAGGACAGCAGCACCAAGAGTTACTTTCATAGGCCATTTCCTCTCATTAACCTGACCATCTGCTGCTTCCAGCTTCTCTGATACGACCCAGAGACACTGTTATAAACTGCTGTGAGGAAAGTGACCAGATTAAGGAACAAGGAAATGCAAACCTGCCAAGAGTCGCAGGGGAAGGTGGCAGCAAGCCTGTGGTGGCTGGTGTACCAACAGTCTGATCTGGCTACCTCAGAGTGTGCCACCAGTCATTCACTGACATCAGCCCTCCCCAAATACCTGGCCCAGGTGAGAATCCTCTCTGCCTCAGTAGTAGTCCTCACACTTTCTGGCCACGAAGACGCAGTCCTGAGAGTAAGACCTGCTACATTCCCAAGAGGCCTGGCCCGCCCTCCATGTGGCTCTCTGCTCTGGCCATGATTTAACAGTTACCACCCCATAAAGGGTTCTGAAGACCTAATGAAGAAGGTGCCTTGTGGCAAACAGGGCTTGACAGTTACTGCTGACTGAAGACCCCTGAACACATGCACACGCATGCAATCTCATCTCTTTGATCTCATCGGAATCTCAGAAAGCAGCTCTTTACGGAGGAAACTAGGACCGAGGGGAGCGCTAGGCAGGCGGCAGGGAAGACAGGACAGGACAGGAACCCTTGCCCCAGGCATCCTGTGAGCAGTACTCACTTTCACTCTCACAGTCACCCAGAGCAGTCTGGAAGGAGGGTGAGGCTCCGAGAGGCCAAGACGCTCACCCAGGCCACAGAGCGGGTCTATGGGATCATTCAAAGTGAGGTGTATTATAGGAGGATGGGCCTGCTTTCCTTTAGTCGTCTAGGTAAGATTTCCTAATGCTCTGTGCACCTTTCCACAGTGAAGTCAGTCTAGAATTGGGGTATGGAGAAGAGGCAGGAATGAAGTATGCAAGACATGGAGAATGGGCTGGGACTCACTTGCTCCATAACTGGCAGGGCCCACTACAAAACGAAAATGCAAGGTCCCCTTGCTCAAAATGCAAAGGAAAAAGTCTATCAAAGGTACTAAAAAAAGAGCCAGGTTTAAGGGACTAAGCGGTTGATGAAAGAGGCATCCTGGCAGGGAGAGGGGGCCAGGAAGCTTCTCAATAACGTGTGGAGCTCTGTGCGAGGCCAATGGCAGCGCCTGGCCCTCAGAGGTCACACTCACTTCTGGAGGAAAACAAATCTTCACTTCCTGCCGCAGCCGCCCCTTCTGCTCCCTGAAATGCAGGCAGCTCTGGCAGGGTCGCGGACGTGCCTGGCCTCACTGCCTCACAGCGCCTGGAGGCAGAGGCTCCTGTGTCCCATCCGCCTGGCTGTGGGAACCCCAGCCTTCCCCCTCCACTTCCTCAAGATAAACCCAACACCACGCCGGGGAAGAAGCTGCTGCTTCAGCACCCCTGCCCCACCTGGAACCTCTGGGAAGAGAGGCTTCATTTACAAAGCATGCCACAGTGACCTGAATCGGAGGAAAACAATGGCTCCTTCAGTTCCAGGCTGAGGAAGTTCACGTTTGAGTACCTGACAACAGAAATTTCCTATCAATACAACTAAAGCCCAAAAAGAAGGCTGGCTGGGGGCCCCACCTCCCTTAACCCTTGGTGGGCTGGAGGGCAGCCAGGCCAGGCTGCTCCACATGGCTCCAAGGCACCCTACGTGATAAGCTGGAAGCCAGAAAGTAGGGAGTCCAAGTGAAGCCTGAGCGCCTGCTGGCCGCTCTGCCTCCTCCCGCATCCAAAGAGATCATGTGGGGAGAATGAGCCAGGCTCTGAAAAACGGGTTCCTCCAGGGAAGTGAGGAAGAAGCCTGCAACCCTCTGCTCCCAACATCACTGGCTGTTGCGTGGTTTGAAATGTTCCAGGCTGAAAAGCCTAACTGCTAATGAAGTCATATTGACTAAATCTAAGAACAACGAAGCTGGGTTTTCGGAAGGCACGGTGCAAGAACGCCAGGCAGGAAGGCGGGGAGCTCCCCTCCACATGGCTACCACGGCCTGTTAATATTATGACAGGATCAGTATCTTGGAGAGGAATCACATGAAACAACAGAAAATCGCATGGAATCACCAGAGAAATGGCTTCTCCCTTCCTCAGCCAGTCAAGACCCTTGTTCCACAGGTGGGAACAGCACCCAGTGAGGCCTCCTCCAATCCCTACCTGCCAGCCGCCACCACTCATACAACCCGCCAGCTATTCCCAAACCCAGACCACAGTGGGCTCCGGGCTGCCAGGGGAGCACAGGGAGAGACGAATGATCCCACAGACCAGCTCTGTGCTTGGCCTCTCGGAGCCTCAGCCTCCTTCCAGACTGCTCTGGATGACTGTGAGAATGACAGTGAGGTACTGTTCACAGGATGCTTGAGGCAAGGGTTCCTGCCCTGCCTTCCCTACTGCCTGCTTAGCACTCCTCCCCTGATCCTGGGGCCCTCATCAAGTGTCTGCAGACGGCCCCCAGACCTGCCTCTTGCCATCTGTCCCTCATGCCTCTGCTCCATGCCTGGACCCCACAGAAGAGCCTGGGAGCAGCCTGGTGCTGTCTCCATCCGCATGAGGTCTGGAACTAAACTTTCTGTTGCTTTCTAAGGTGGCAACAGGTACAGGCAGGTGAATCTGCCTGCGGATTGGTGGCCCCTGGAACTTGTGATCCCTACCTTCCCAGGAAGGCTAAAGTCACCCTGGATCTTCTTGGCAATTGAGGAAAAAAGCTAAAGCTTTTATGTCTTGGATAAAAACAACTCATCACCACTAGTATGAAACTTGGGGGCAGGGGTTTGAGCCAGGTTTGACACTTCCTGGGCACACCACCCTGGCTCTCTTGGACTTCAATGAGGCGGGTGTGCAAATCCCAGCCCACACAAGATGACGAGTCCTCAACCCTTTCTGAAACTGTGATGTGCTTTACACATGTAAGGTATTCTTTTTTTTTTTTTTTTTTTTTTTTTGAGACAGAGTCTCGCACTGTTGCCCAGGCTGGAGTGCTGTGGCGCGATCTCGGCTCAATGCAAGCTCCGCCTCCCGGATTTAAGCAATTCTCTGCTTCAGCCTCCTGAGTAGCTGGGATTACAGGCGCCCACCACCATGCCCGGCTAATTTTTGTATTTTTAGTAGAGATGAGGTTTCACCATTTGGTCAGGCTGGTCTCAAACTCCTGACCTCAGGTGATCTGCCCGCCTCGGCCTCCCAAAACGTTGGGGTTACAGGCAAGAGCCACCGTGCCCGGCCTGTAAGGTATTTTTAGGGTTTAGTTTGCTTACTTTAGAGGAGATAGCTGCTGTGTTGCAGATGGCATGAGTCCAAACCAGAACACCAATACGCAACAGAATCACTGAGAATGTCCCTAGGCTGCTCCTTCCTGGAGCCTTGCTCTTGGGCAGTGGCCACAATTCTGCTGACCCTTATCATATTCATGTGACCTGTAAACGTCCACCTGCCTCCACCGCTCCGTGTGTTGCTGCACATGGAGCAATACCAGTGCCCTGGTGTGTGGTTCCTTCCTTCCCTCCCTCTCCCCTTCTCTCTAAGGGGGTTTGGATGAGGAACTCAGATAACAAACTAGCTTGAAATCCCAACTGCTGGAAGTTCTCACTCAAAACACAATGGTAGGAAACATGCTCTACAATCACTTGTTTCAAAGCCATTTGGATGCCATGAGGCAGAGCTTTCCATCCTGACAGGAGGGCCATGGCCGCCCAGTGTGTGGATGTGTTTTCTGCAGGCCTGCAAAGGTCTTCTTGGGATTGGCATACAAACAGAAGAATGAAGGGCCTGGAGTCGTGTTCTTCCACTAACAGTAAGAGAGAACCTCCACCTTGGAGAGCAGGAGACACAGTGACACCCTAAAATCTGTGGCCCCAGCATGGAATCCACAGGTGGACATGGCCATGGCCACAAATCTAGGGACAGCCTGTGGGAAAGGGCAGAGGGCCTGGGGATGGGCTGCTCTTTTTGAGGACTCATTTGCACACTCAATGAGTCCTCACCTGGGGTGTCCTGGGTAGGCATTTTGTTGGACAGGGCTGACACGCGGACTTGACATGGGCCAGGGCTCAAGGAGGTTTAAAGGGAAGTGTGGCTGGACTGGGGTCAGAAGAACAGCCAGGAGCAGGGGGAGGAAAGTCAGAGGCCAGCTGGTCAGTGGCTGCAGAGGTCCATATCAGGTTGGGCTGGAGTGGTGGGTGGGAGAAGGAGTGCTCCGGAGATACTTGGCAGCTAAAGCAGACTAGACTCGGCAACAGACTGGCTATGGGGAGGGATAGCACATGCAGTGCTCGGGATGGGCCTTTGGCTTCTGTGGGCAGAACCAGACGCTGGTGGTGGCCTTCACAGGGGCAGAGCTCACTGGAGAAAGGTGGGCATTGAGCAGATGAGGGGTGTGTTTTTGTCACTTTAAGTTCAAGATACCTTGGAGAAAACCAAAGGTGCTTGCTTGGTGGTACTGACACGTGAGTCAGAGGAGCAGTGCAGAGACACAGAAAGTGCGGCATCATCAGAGTCCTGTGTGGGATCCCCTAGGGATGGTCACAGTAGGCCATAAGCAAGAAGGAGGCCTCGGATCCAGCCCCTCAGAACTCCAACAAGTAATGGCCATGCTGAGAAGAACAGCTTTTAATGGAACACAGGGAAGGGCCGGGGGGTTGGGGGGAAAAACCGGAAGGCAAAGGAAGAGTGTATTTAAAACAGGAGAGAGTGGTCAATGCAGCAGTGATGTGGAGAGGCCACAAGGACTTCCAATCTCCTGCAGTTAGAAACATATGAGTTGCCATGAGGCATTAGGAGCAATGGCGAATAAAGAGAAGAGCAGTCACAAATCAGTTCTGTGTGCTTTTTAAAAAAGAGAGGGAGTCTCTCATTATGTTGCCCAGGCTGGGCTTGAACTCCTGGGCTGAAGGGTTCCTCCTGCCTCAGCTGCCCAAGTAGCTGGGACTCTGGGCACGTGCCTCGCAAATCAAATTTTCAGAAGCCAGAAGAGCATGGAATTAGACGAGCTATAACGGCGTTACAACTTTCACAGGTATCCCTTCTTACAAGTTTATTTCACAGCGCTTGCCTAGAAACGGCATTTCTATTCTGTAAAAGTGGCGCTTTCAGTGCGTAAGGAAAGTCCTTATCTTCCAGGGGTTTCCCTCTGAGAGAAGAGGCCATTTATGTTTTGCTGAAGAGCGGAGGGGCTGGAGGGTCAAGGGCCTTCCACTCTGCACTTATGTCCTGATTCCTACAGAAACAGCTTCTGGTGGAGGCCAGCAGAGTCCTTTAAAGTAAACTATTCTTAAAGCCCAAACTCACACTTATTAGAGGGGAAAACGCACACTAATGGAAGGAATTTCTATTGTTCACTATTCATGGGCAACGGTGCCAATCTCTCTATTATTTTTAAAAGGTTAATTTTTTTCTTCTTAGAGACATAGAAAACATCTTACTTACTAATTATAATGCAAGTTTCTTACTGAGGAATTCAGATTTTGCATTTAGTTTTTTCAGGTCATTTTAGAGATAATTCCATGTTTGGATTAGGGTCGACAAAACAAGAGAGATGACATGTGCCAGAACAAACTTTCAAAACGGCCTCTGCACAGACTCAAACAAGAAGCTCTGCCCCATTTTCTCCTAAGGGCACACGTCCTTCAACCAGGAAATGTCGACTAAGAGATGTGACAGGGGACAGACAGGGCCTGTTTCACAGTGCATTTGGTGTCCTTTCTACCCTCATAAAGACTCCTGACAGCTTCCCCCGCCAAGGGACTGGCTGGGTGGTTTCCACTCACTGCTTTTTGACCAAGGATGGAAACCCCAACTGTAGATCTGACCCTGCCTTCTGTCTGTGGCCTTAGGGTGGGATGTGAAAGCCAAGAGATTATACAAATCTCCACAAAAAAGATTAAAAATATGTCATAAAAGATCTCTAAATGTTTTAATTTGTTTGAAGTTTAATTAAGGGCCATAAAATATATTCCCAAATACCACATGCTCTTTAAATAGTTATTAAGGTTCTGGTCTATTTAAGGAAATGCCACTTTTATGGGCACAGGGCAAGAAGCCAAGGGCTCTGATTCATCGCTCTGCTGACACATGCAAGCATCCACTTCCTCATGCCTATCTGAGCCACGCAGAGTGCTGTCCCCAGGTCCACACTCAGGCAGAGGTGGTCCTCACTGGTCCTCCAGCTTCACAAGGGCACTACACTGTTGAGCTGCAACCCGGTGCACTCAGAATGAAACCTGCTGGGGATCACAGCCCAGCCTCATGAGGTAAGAGTGAGTTACTCACAAAACCCTGGATCACAGCGCCCCCCCCCCCATACTATGGGGCAGAGTTTGGGAGCCTGAGTCAGGTGGGTGAGGTTCCTTTTCTGCATAGTATGGTGGGAGAAGACACAATGTCTGAAAGACAGTCAAAAAACCATCAAGGCTGTTGATTGATATCTCTGGGTAGTGGCAGTTAAACACAGGATGCCCTGGGAGTGATGAACAGGCACCTGCCTGGGGCCAGTGGTGCCTGCGAGGTAACCTGGCCAGGTCCTCTAGCTGCTGATCTAAGGGTGCTGCCCTGGGGACCAGAGTGCTCATCTCTTCCCTGAAGCAGGGCCAATCTCTGCTCCAGGTCAGGGGAGGGGAGAGAAGGGAAGGGGAGGGAAGGGGAAGGGGAGGAAAGGGGAAGAGGAAGCAGCACATTTTCAGGGAGAGTCTTGCCCGGCTCATCATGGAGCCCAGGTGTTGGTACTTACGTGGTAAAGAGGGAGCAAGAAGGGAGGCAGGGCAGGAGGCCGAGGTGCAGCTGGCAGCCTCTGGAGACAGGCCCTGCACATCTTTGCTCTTGATCTAATACAGACCCTTAATCCTCACTGTGCGCTAGAATCACTGCAGAGATTTTTGGGGTTTTCCTATGCTCGCCCCACGGCAGAGACGTTCACGCCGTGGTGTGGGCGAGTCAGGGCTGAATTTTCTTTACAGGTCCCCAGGTGATCCGAGTCCACAGCCAAGAGGAAGGCTCGCCATTTGAAAACCTGAAGGTAGGTGTTAAGTACAATGGGGTGGTACATCTAAAATGTGACATTGGTGAGTTTATGGTGATACCTACAAAGACACACCCAGCCTGGCTTGGAAACCACTCGTGAACCTTAGTGCTGGAAAATCAAGGGAGAGGAACAAGTGCCTGATAGAACTTTTCTGACCAAACCATAGTCAAGGCAGCTGAACAGCTGACAAAGGGGTTTCCCTGTAAAGAGGAAGCTTAATGAAGGAGTGACAGAATTACTGACCTCGTTATCAGAGGCAGTGACATCACAGAAAGAGGCAGCCAGTCCTGCTGCGAATGGACAGAACTCCACAGCTGAGGTGTTTCTGCCAAAAACATAATCAGGTCTACCCTCCAGCTCTGCCTACCAGTTTATACCACAGACAACAGCATCGGGAAGGAACCAACAGAATCTGAAATGTGGGTCACTCTATAGGATGCACAATCAATCCCGTTCCTTCAAAAAGAAACTGACAGGAAAAAAAAAGAAAATTTATGGACTGAAAGAGACCTAAAAGAGACATATTATCCAAATGCAATGTGAGAATCCTGTTTGGATCTTAATTCAAGCAAACTGATTATGACACAATGGGAGGAGTGAGCTCTAAGTGTGGGGTGACATTAAGTGGCTGGTGTTTGCTTCTGAATCCTCCTGGTGGGCGTGGTGACAACACCCTGTGCTGATGACTTGTCGCTAGGGGTATGTACAGGAGGGTTGTTTTACTATTCTAATGACTTTAGTGCATATTTGAAAATTTCCATTAAGAACAAACAAACATGAACTCGATCAACAAGAGAAAGACAGCCCAGTTGCCCAAACATAAAAATGAGCAAAGGACGTAAATAGAACATTTCCCCAAAGAAGATATACAAATAGCCAACAAGCACATGAGAAGGCTCAACACGGTTAGTCACTAAGGAAATGCAAATCAAAACCACAATGAGATGACACTTCACACCCATTAGGATGGCTATTATTTAAAAGAAAAGAAAAACGAGGTGAGGATGCAGATACTGGAATCCTTAGACATTGCTGGTGGGAATGGCAAACGATGCCGCTGCTGAGGAAGAGTTCGGCAGTTCCTCAGTAAGTTAAACAGAGTTAACACACGGCCCAGTAATCCCACTCCTCGTCTATACTTCAAAGAACTGAAAGCAGATGTTCAAACAAATACCTGTACAGGAACGTTCCCAGAAGCACTATTCACAAAACCCAAACGGTAGAAACAACCCAGATGCCCACCGATTGACAAATGAATAAATATGGTCTATCCATACAATGGAGTATTTTTTTGGCCATAAAAAGGAACGAAGTACAAAATATACGCTACAACGTGAATGAATCTTGAAACACTATGCTAAGTGAAAGTTAGACACAAAAGGCCACATATTGTATGATTCTATTTACATGAATATCCATAGTCAAATCCAGAGACAGAAAGTAGACAAGTGGTTGTCAAGTGCTGGGGAGGGGAAGGAGCTGACTGATGAATGGGTAGGCGGTTTCCATTTGGGGTGATCTAGTTTTGGAACTAGGTAGTGGTGATGAATACACATTGCAAATGCACTTAATGCTACTGAACTGTATGTTTAAAAATGATCAAATGGCAAATTTTTGTTATATGTTTTACTCAAATAAAAGAGGCTGCCAGATGTTCTGAAGTATAGTTTATGCCCAGTAACTCTATACACTAGGTGGATCTCATAAGCAACTAAATTATCCTGGAGTGTTTACTGAGAAGTTACATTAAAACTCAGATGATGCATGAGCATGGGTTCTATGAGAATTTATTATAGCTCTACTTTAAAAATTTAAAAATAGGTGTATTTCTTAAAAATAAACAGGCAGCTAAGGGTAGGAGGCAGGGTATTAGTCAGCTTGAAACTGAGCACCTCTGGTATGGCGAAACGAACCTGATATATGTCATCCTCTGTAAATGGCTAGTCCCGAGAAAGGGAAGCCATCCCTGATTCTGTGAGAGAAGCAGCCATATTTAACCACAACTACGTTGCCCATATGCTCAAAGTAGCAAGCACACTTCTCAGATATAGCTTCAACTATATTGAAGCTTCACAAAAACAAAATCTATAGTATAATATGTTTTGGATTTAATATGCTTTAACTTTTAGTCAAATGAACCTGTTTTGAGGGGACAGTTCAGAATAAATTGGTCAGCCAATGTCACCCTAAGAGATAGTGATTAATGTCCCCATAACCCCCTCCAGAGGGAGACGTTTCATGGAGAAGCACACAGGAATCATGATGTCTGCTTTCTGATAACTCAGGAAACTGCCACCAGGCAGAGATGGGTGTCAGGCAGGAGCCACTGGCTGGGTCACAGCTGATTGATGAACTCTGAGCATGTTGTGAGCAGTTTTATTAGCAGCTTGGGAAAGAATACTGTCTTTTCCCACAGATTTAGTTTAGCTTTGGCAGGGGTATTACTCACTAAAATGCAATCTCAACTGAAAAACACCCTCGCGGAAATCCTCAAGCAAGATCTGCCCTGGCGCGTGCTCTGAGGAATGGCTGGGTGAGGGAGGAAAGGAGGTAACGGCACAGAGTCGTGTCCTCATCCTAACCCCCAAAAGTTTTCCTCGCCTCTTTAGGGGAACTGGAGTGTTTGAGGAGAAAAAAAATAGGCCTTCCAAAACATCCAGGGGGGCCTTCTTTAATTTACCCTCACGACAAATGTCACCAATTGTGTCTTCACGCTCAAAGAGATGAATGTGGTGGAATCTGAGTGGTGTCACTAGCCATGACTTACAAAGAAACCCTGTTCAGATGCCTTCTCTGAGAAAGGCCTCTTTAGTTTATGCTAGAACCTTGTGGTTACAGGAAGAAGCTTCAAGGCTGACTCCTCAAGGCTGACTCCTCCTCCATTTTAAGTCCTTGGAAATTCTTTATACTGATTGGAAAGCCATGTCTCTGTAGATCACTGGAAAAGCAGAGTGGTGTCGCTGAAGTATCCTAGGTTTCAAAGTCCCATGGATCTGTGCTTTGACTGTTGGTGGCACTTCGTACTGCCTGTAGGACTGTGAGCACACCGTTTTTAACTTGTATGAGTCTCACTCTTCTCATATGCACAATGGAAAAAATAATGAATGAGGAAGATTTGACAAAATGACATCTGTAAGGCCCTCCAGTTGAAGCTCAACACATCCTGTCCTCTTCTCCCCCAATCCCTGCTCTTTGCCCCTGAGATGGTGTTGATTCCACTTTCTACGACACAAAAGTGTGAAACACAAGATTGTACCCTTGGCCCCAGGAGAGGCCTCTGAACACCAGAAGACAACTATGCTGGTTCCTGAGTCCCTTTCTCTAGTCAGTACCCCCAAATTTCAGGACATCTTACCATGTGCCAAAGATGAAGATTTGATGGCTCCGCGAGCAGCCACAGATAATTCTGTCACAGGGTCTCCAGGGTGTGGACTGCAATTTACTGCACTTATATGACTCTGCTTCTCTCTCTTAGGCTGCTCAGGGGTGAGCTTAATTTGACCAAGTGCTGAACGGTAAACTTGGCACACTCTTCAGGCAAACAAAGGTTTGCTGAATAACATACTGGTGTAAGAAAACTGCATCCAGAAGCAAACTCCAGAGAATTTAAAGAGAAAGAAGGCCGGGCGCAGTGGCTCAAGCCTGTAATCCCAGCACTTTGGGAGGCCGAGACGGGCGGATCACGAGGTCAGGAGATTGAGACCATCCTGGCTAACATGGTGAAACCCCGTCTCTACTAAAAAAAAATACAAAAAACTAGCCGGGCGTGGTGGTGGGCGCCTGTAGTCCCAGCTACTTGGGAGGCTGAGGCAGGAGAATGACATAAACCCGGGAGGCGGAGCTTGCAGTGAGCTGAGATCCGGCCACTGCACTCCAGCCTGGGCGACAGAGCGAGACTCCATCTCAAAAAAAAAAAAAAAAAAGAAAGAAAGAAAAAAACATGCTTCACTTCTAAAAATGAGGTCTGCTAAAATATATGAGGACACTTTAGAAAGCAGACAGGAAGGGCAAAGAATGTATCTGGACTCATTCAAATACTAATATTTGAAAAATATAACCTATAACAAAGGATATAGTACCAGACTGAGACTATAGTATTTTATTAATTTAACACAGAGCAAGATTTAGACCACTGCATTGATGGTGAAACCTTATGCACTTTCTGAATGCATCATTAGTCTCTTGGTACTGGTATTTCAGAGGAGTATCACCCACACACTTCACCCTCCAAGCACCTGACACAGGCTGAGACAGAATGGGAGCCTAGAAGGACAACTAGTCTTCCCTGGCACAACACTTCCTATTTCTGAAATCACAGGCAGTGCATTTAGTCTGACCTGGGACATCCAGGCCATCTGAGTATAGCAGTCTGGATGTGAAATGCACCATGGTCTTGCAGCAGCTTAGGAAGGAAATGATATCAGGAAAGAGATGCTCAATATAGTGTGCTCACCTTACGATGAACTTATTTTATTGCTTACAGCAGGAACTGAAGCATTCTTTTCAATCTGTCAGTGTATTAGTTTCTACACCTACTAGATACTGTTTTGGCAGAGGGAAAATGGCAAAACAACTAAAAAAGGTGCACACCTGTGGCACCACCCTCCTGTACTTCTCTCCAGAGCCCTCAACTCAGTGCTCAATGGTTTACTTACTTTTCCTTTAGCGCAATAAATAATGAAGGGAAACCACAAAATACTTTACTTTGGACCAAATATGGAAGAAAGTGACTGACAGGGCTGTCACCAGGACTCCAGAGAAGAGCCAGTGTTCAAGCAGAGCAGCCCTGCGTGGCACTTTACTCCTGACCCCATACTTATTTTTTGGGGTTTCATTTTACATACGAGTTGGTTACCAGCTTTTCTTGCTGTTGCCTTGGAATTAAAACACAGTAGGGTACAGCCAGATAAAGAGCATTGAGGACCCTGTGGAGGGACACAATGGCAGCAGAAGTACAGAGGCCACGTGAAACTCAATTTCTATGCAGTACAGTAAATGAGTGTTTTTAATCACAAACTGGAGTGTTGAAAAGGTTATTCCCTGGAAAAGGCATAATTTTAAAAGACCTGGAAATAATAATGTTTCAGAATTAATCTTGAAAAAGTTCTTTGAGGCGGGCTCACAAGGGGGTGGTGGCACAAAAAATTAGCCGGGCACGGTGGCGGGCGCCTGTCATTACCAGCACTTGGGAGGCTTGCGAGGCGGGTGGATTACCTGAGGTCAGGAGTTCGAGACCAGCCTGACCGGGGTGGATTACAGTTCGAGTGAAACTGGTGAAACTCTCTACTAAAAATACAAAAATTAGTTGGGTATGGTGGCAGACGCCTGTAATCCCAGCCACTCAGGAGGCTGAGGCAGGAGAATTGCTTGAACCTGGAAAGCGGAGGTTGCAGTCAGCCAATGCACTCCAGCCCGGGTAACAGAGTGAGACTCTGTCTCAAAAATGAAAAACGCAAAACAAAAAACAACAATAACAAAAAACCAGAAAGTTCTTCATGCTCTAGACTGCATTCTATTCCTCCTTGTATTTACCTCTCTGGTTGTGCACAGCAAGTGTTAAGTACGTATTTCATGACTGGTTTAGAGCATTAAAAGAAAATTTTCCACAAGTTTAGATGCCTAAAGGAGAGAACTAGCATTGCAAAGATGCATCTGTTGACAGTTCCCTGCAGGAGGTATAAACCCAAAGAATCACTCTGTCATTTGATACCCAAGGCCAAGAGCAGAATTGTGCCTTACTTGATGACTTGAGGTCTAACATCCAGCCCAAGAAGATCAAAGCCTTTTTTTTTTCATCCGTATTTTCTCTGGGCCAGGCGTGGTGGTTCACATCTGTAATCCCAGCACTTTGAGAGGCCAAGTGGGGGATGGACTGCTTGAGGCCAGGAGTTCAAGACCAGCCTGGCCAACATGGTGAAACCCTGTCTCTACTAAAAATACAAAAAAATTAGCCAGGCGTCGTGGCACATGCCTGTTGATCCCAGCTTCTTGGGAGGCTGAGGCACGAGAATTGCTTGAACCTGGGAGGCAGAGGTTCCAGTGAGCTGATACCACGCCACTGCACTCTAGCCTGGGCGACAGAGCAAGACTCTATCTCAAAAAAAGAAAAAAAAATTATTTTCTCTGAAGAGTACTGAGATAAAAAGTGTGGATCCCCAAATCCTTTCCTTTGCAATCCATGAAAATGTCTCTTAAACAAATCTGCTCTTCTTCCTCTGTCTTTTCTGGAGCAGCTGTCATTGACCCTGATGAAATATCCCTTCCTTGGAGAAGACATGTCCTCTTCCTTTCCCCTCAGTTCCTCTCTGGTATTTTGGGGCATCTAGTATGTGTCAGCGTGACCAGGCTGTTTTAAAGGTGCTCTTAAATCCTTCACTCTATCAAATGCAATCTTCCCAACTTAAGTCCACAGGGCAAAAAGTTCACCTCAATCTACACCTCACATCGTACTGGGAAATGAACTCAAAATGGAAGAGACCCAAATGTATAAAATTATACTTTCAGGAGAAAATCGTTGTGATCTTGGGTTATGCAAACATTTTTTATTTACAACACAAAAACATGTATGCTTCATAAAAGAAAAAATGTATAAATTGCATGTCATTAAAATTAAGAATTTCTGGACAGGTGCTATGGCTCATGCCTGTAATCCTAGTACTTTGTGAGGCTGAGGCAGGTGGATCACCTGAGCCCAGGAGTTTGATACCAGCCTGGGCAATATGACGAAACCCTATTTACAAAAATTCAGAAGTTAGCCAGGTGTGATTGTGCATGCCTGTAGTCTCAGCTACTTTGGAGGCTGAGGTAGGAGGGTTGATTGGGCCCAGGAGTTCAAGGCTGCAGTAAGTGATGACTGTACCACTGCACTCCAGCCTGGGTGACAGAGCAAGACCGTCTCAAAAAAATCCCTCAAAACAAAACAAAACAAAAACAAAGAAGATATATGGTGGCAAATAAGCATGTGGAAAGATGCTCAATATCATTAGTTATTAGGCAACTGCAAAATTAAAACCGTGAAACAGCACTACACATCTTTTGAATGTCTAGAGGCTGACCACACGGTCTTGGCAAGGATTTGAAGGACTAGAATTCCCCTTCACTGCTGGTGGTAAAGTGACAGGGTAGAGCCAGTCTGGAAGACTACACCTACCACATGATCCAGCAGCTAGTCCACTTTTCAGATGTCCATACGCATATGCAATGGACTGAATACTCCTATTTCCCCAAATTCTTATGTTGAAATCCGAACCCCCAATGTGATAATATAGGGAGTTGGGGTTCTTTGGGAGGTAATGAGGTCATGAGGGTAGTCTCCATGAATGGGATTAGTGTGCTTTTAAAAGGGACCCCAGACAGTTCTCTCATTCTCTTTATCTCTACCATGTGAAGACACAAGACGGCAGTCTGCAACCTGGAAGATGCCCTCATAACAATCCCACCATGCTGGCATCCTGATCTCAGACTTCCAATCTCTAGGCCTGTGAGAAATAAATATCTGTTGTTTATAAGCCACCCAGGCTATGGTACTTTGTTACAGTCGTCTGAACTAAGACACCAGACAAACACCTGCACGTGAATGTTCGTAGGAGTTTTACTTACAATAAGCAATAACTGGAAACAATCCAAATGTCCACCAGCAGCTGAATGGCTTAATAATTGTGGCATACCCAAAAAATGGACTAACACGCAGGGAAAAAAGGGAAATGAGCTACGGTTACACACAATGACATGAATGAATCTCAATGTGCTAAGTGAAAGGAGCCAGAACTCCCCTAAAATTGTACACACTACGATGATATTTATATAAAATTATAGTAAATACAAACAATATACAGCAACAGCAGATCAGTCACTGTGTGGGGATGGGGGATGTGGGGGAGAAGCAGGATGATGGGAGTACAAAGGGGCAAGAGGAAATGTTCATGGTGATGGTGTGTCTATCATGTGGTGATAGCTTTCACAGGTATATATATGTGACATATATGTATGTCAAAAGTTATCAAATTGTAAACTTTAAATATACACAATTTATTATATGTCAACTATACCTCAATACAACTATTTTTTTTTTTTTTTTTTGAGACGGAGTTTAGCTCTTTTTGCCCAGGTTGGAGTGCAATGGCGCGATCTCAGCTCACCACAACCTCCGCCTCCTGGGTTCAAGCGATTCTCCTGCCTCAGCCTCTAGAGTAGCTGGGATTACAGGCATGCGCCACCACGCCTGGCTAATTTTTGTATTTTTAGTAGAGACGGGGTTTCTCCATGTTGGTCAGGCTGGTCTTGAACTCCCGACCTCAGGTGATCCATCTGCCTCGGCCTCCCAAAGTGCTGGGATTACAGGCATAAGCCACCGCGCCCGGCCCTCAATACAACTATTAGAAAAAAGGAAGCCAGGCCGGGCACGGTGGCTCAAGCCTGTAATCCCAGCACTTTGGGAGACCGAGACGGGCGGATCACGAGGTCAGGAGATCGAGACCATCCTGGCTAACACAGTGAAACCCCGTCTCTACTAAAAAATACAAAAAACTAGCCGGGCGAGGTGGCGGGCGCCTGTAGTCCCGGCTACTTGGGAGGCTGAGGCAGGAGAATGGCGTGAACCCGGGAGGCGGAGCTTTCAGTGAGCTGAGATCCGGCCACAGCACTCCAGCCTGGGCGACAGAGCGAGACTCCGTCTCAAAAAAAAAAAAAGAAAGAAAAAAGGAAGCCCAGGGCCACAAACACAATTAGGTACCGCACCGTCTCTCTCTGTAGAGCTTTTTAACTGAATGTAGTACAGGTGTAAACCATGGCAGAACTGGATACAGTCCAGGCACAGTCCCAGGGACCCCGGTGAAAAGCTGATGTCTGATGGAAGATATCCTGGGTGGATGCTAACTGGCAGATAGTCATGTTGTATGTTCCAGGGTATAAGCTAAATCTTAGGTGAATCACTAGAAAGCACCACTGCTGCAAACACACCTGGCTTACATCATGTAGCATTCTTCCCCACACCAGCACTTAACCTCACCCTCACATTGCCTCATCTACCCAGATTCCCTCTCATTTGTGAGGCAACATTTAAAAAGCATCATAAGGTTCCTTCAGGTCCGTGTCACATTATTAGCTTCTCTAGTTACTTAAGAGATAACAGTCTCTGTGGCAGATTGGATTTTCCAAAAATGACCACAGCAGTATTTCTGGCCCCACATCCTCTTCAGAAGTCTGCTATGCCGCATCAAAAGGTGGCGCCTATTTCCTTCCCCTTGTAACTGCCCTGACAAACAGTATGGTAGAAGAGATGCTGCGTGGCTTCCAAGACTGTGTCATCAAAAGTGGGGTGGCTTATGCCTGTCTCTCTCTCTCTTGATAATTGTCCTTGGAATGTGGCCACCACATTTTGAGGAAGCGCAGGCCAAATATGGGAGAGGCTGCATAGATAGTGCTCTGGCCACAGGTCTAGTGAAAGTCTCCACCAACAGCCACCAGACCTGTGAGGGAGGGAGCCATGAGCTAGTTCCACCTCCAGTGGCACTGAGCTGAGTAGAGAGGAGATGAGATGAGATATCCCCACTAAGCCCCACCCAAACTGTAGACTCAGGATATAAATAGACGTCATTATGTTAAGCCATTAAGTTCTGGGTGGTGTTTACAGATAACCAGTCTCCTTTCATTGAATCTAAAGAGTGCATTCAGAAAGGAAACTAGTTTCTCTCTCCCCCGCCCTACGTTGTCTAATGGCTAATTACCCTTCCCATAATCATTTATCATGACGCAGCAACAGGGCATCTTTACAAATAACCTGCTTCTCAAATGGAGAGGTCACCATAAATTGCCAGAATGACCTCAGGCTAAACTCATTTGTGAAAATCCAGAGCAATCATGTATCTAATGAAATCAACCTGTTGAACTCCAACTTGTCTGTGGAGGCCACATCCTTATGTTGTCATCCCATCCAAAGTGGATGAAGCACAAGAAAACAATGATTTCTCATGATGCAAGAAGTCAAGAACTGTGCCTGTTGTTTGAGATGATATATAAAGATTATTTGACCCAGAGAATTTAATGATTCTGCTTTTAGCAAAATAATTAAGCAGCTCTTGAAAATGTTACTTATCTGATTTCTGTATCTCAGCATTACTCAAAATAAAAATACCTACTTATTGGAAGCTTACTGAAGAGTCTGGGACACTGCCGTGGAGGCTGGATAGCTCCGTGGAAAGAGCCAGCGGCTGGGAGCTTGGAGATCCAATTGTATGGTCTTAGGCAAGCATGGCCCCTTTCTGATTTGCAGATGTGAAATGGAAGCCCTAGGTTTGTGATTCCTAGGGGCTGTCTGAAGTCTGACTTCCTCTAACTTCTGAGAATGGGATGTGGGTGCTGATTCACATGAAGTACTTCACATTTTATCTAAGGAAATGCATCCTGAGACAATTATCTTAAAGCTAACCAAGAGCATTGGCAAACAAACCATTTTATTACATTCAGCAGGTTTTCTCCATGTCATTAGTGGGAGTTAAATGGAAAAAGAATGCAAGAAAAAGGAACAAAACCTTGAGCTAAAGGGAAGACAAACCTCTGGAGTTCCATTCAAACTGCTCAGGCCTGCCCACCTCCACCACCTCCAGTAGCTCATCTAGCTGGTGAAGTAACAAGAGGTACATCCAAGCTACTGCTGTTGCTGCCAACAGACCATGCCTCTGCCAGGGTGCCATTCCTAATTATCTTTTCAAATCCAAATGTACTGGTCCTGAATGCAGCTCTGAAAGATGCTCACAGTGAGGGAGTGAAATGAACATTTAAGGTCTGGTACTGTATGTGAGGCCTCCACTCCTTCCCCTGTTTAGGAAGATCTAATTCGTGTCAGCCAGGGGAGAGAAGCCTTGACTGAGTAGTCCCATCTACCACACACAAAATACACTGATCAAACTCATTTATGGTAATGGCACTTAGCAACTGATTTTAAAAATTACAGCCCTGAAATTTCTGGAAATAGATATTAATAGTAACTATCAAGATCATGTTTAAACAGAATGCAGTAAGTACACTGTGATTCTGGGAAAACTTTGTTTCCCAGCTGCTATGTTTGACATTAAAAGGAATGCCCTGAAAACAGGAAAGAGTTCCTTTACTTCACTGGGACAGAAAAGCCTTCACTTAACTTCTGCTGTGTGCAGTAAAGAACACAGGCCTGGCTGGGCAGGGTGGCTCACACCTGTAATCCCAGCACTTTGGGAGGCCAAGGCAGGCGGATCACGAGGTCAGGAGATCGAGACCATCCTTGCTAACAGGGTGAAACCCTGTCTCTACTAAAAATACAAAAAATTAGCCGGGTGTGGTGGCGGCACCTGTAGTCCCAGCTACTTGGGAGGCTGAGGCAGGAGAATCGCTTGAACCCAGGAGGCAGAGGTTGCAGTGAGCCTAGAAAGCTCCACTTCGGTCTGGGTGACAGAGCAAGACTCTGACTCAAAAAAAAAAAAAGCCAAACAAAAAAACCCCCAAAAAACACACACCCAAGAAGAGCCCTGAGATACAAGCTGTTTCTATTCCCTGGTGGCTCCAAGAAATGTGAAGCTCTTGGTCAACGGTTGAGCCTTCTGGATGAAGATATCTTGTCATCAGGAAAGAAAATGATTAGACTCCAGGAGTTTTTATTGCTTCACTGTGGAGAACTTATGAATAGACGCAGTCCACATAAAGAATGGGTGGGACGGCAAGGCTGGCCATTCTTGTTCCCCTTTGTTCAAGTATTTTTAACCCCTGGAACACAGTGATATTTACAAACAATAAGATCTTTCTGTATACTTAGTTTCCATGCAAGTGACAATGTAAAATGAAAAGATTTAGACTTTCAACCTAGATTTGATTCAGATCAAAAGTCTTATCTACTGCCAGCACCTTTTTTAATTTTTTAACTCTGGGAAGTCATTCCTATGACCTAAGATTCCAGTTACAGAAGAGGAAATTAAACTAAGCTCTACTTGGACTATGAGGAATTCCTAATGCATTATTTTAATGGCATTCTGTCTACTGGAAGAACTCCCAGCTTTCTCTAACCTTTCTCATCCCACCCACCCCTAGCCCAGTCCTAACTGATCATGAAGAGAGGATGCTAGGAAGGTGCAAGGGTGAGAAAAGGAAGAGTGGCATTCTGGAATGTTTTCCAGCGAGGAAACTAAAGCCCTCTTTTTTTTTTTTTTAAAGGGGGGGTAGGGGATGAGTAGAAATAACATTCCCCCTCAAGGCTGGACACATAAGGGAAAGAGGGATCACAAGTGAAAAGGAAGCATCTCTATTCCCTTGTCTTTTCCAGTATGTAGTGTCTAGGAAGCATCAGAAGAAACTTGTGCTTTCAGGCCCAATCTCTTCAGGTCAGGAAAGTCACCTTTCTCTAAGAATCTACTCAACCCATAGGCTTTGAAATGGTGGGAATGAGTAGTGGCCTAAGGGAGTGTGAGTAACACCAAGTACCAATCTCATGCCTGCTCTCTGTGCAGGTAGCAAGCACCATACTTAATACTTCATACCATTTATAAAGAGCATTTCCTTTTTCTCCTATTTGTCTCCTATTTGTATTATTACAAAGGAAGCTGTGAAGGACTGAGCTATTTTTATCTGTTCACTAGTTCTTACTCTATTGATTCTTCAATCTAGGGGGACACACAATTCTGGGAGAATAAAGGTAAGTACTTCTTTTCCTTGCTTAGGAAAGAGGGTGGGGAAAATAAGAAAGAATCCCAAAATGACACATGCTAGGAAATGTCTGGCTGTGGTAGAGCGAAGAGGCAGATAGATCCTTTCCCTAAAAAAAAAAAAAACCCAACCCCCCTCCCAAAACACAAATATAAACCTGGACAAAAGTGTCACAAATTACCATTTTAGGGCAAATCAATCAAAGGTAAACAACAAACTAAGAAGTATTATTGGTCAGACACAGTGGCTCACATCTGTAATCAGCACTTTGGAAGGCCGAGGCGGGTGGATCACCTGAGGTCGAGTTTGAGACCACCCTGGCCAACATGGTGAAACCCTGTCTCTACTAAAAATACAAACATTAGCTGGGCATGGTGGCATGCACCTGTAATCCCAGCTACTTGGGAGGCTGAGGCAGGAGAACTGCTTGAACCCAGGAAGTGGAGGTTGCAATGAGCCGAGATCGTGATCACGCCACTGCACTCCAGCCTGGGCGACACAGCAAGACTCTTGTCTCCCAAAAAAAAAAAAAAAAAAAAAAAAAAAGTATTATTCATGAACTGGGCTCAGTGGCTCATGCCTATAATTCCAGCATTTTGGGAGGCTGAGGTGGGAGGACCAAATGAAGCCAGGAGTTTAAACCCAACCTGGGTAACACATCAAGACTCTACAATTAAAAAACTAAAAAAATTAGCTGGGTGTGATGGCATATGCCTGCAGTCATAGTTATTTGGGGAGGCAGAGGTGGGAGGATGACTTGCACCCAGGAATTGGAGGCTACAGTGAGCTATGACTATGCCACTGCACTACAGCCTGAGCAGCAGAGCAGTGAGACCTTGTCTCTTGAGAAACAAAAAGGCCAAGCATGGTGCTCACGTCTGTAATCTCAGCACTTTCGGAGGCTAAGACAGGAGGACTGCTTGAGCCCAGGAGATTGAGACCAGCCTGGGAAATACAGTAAGGCCCCACCTCTACAAAAAATTCAAAAATTAACCAGGCGTACTGACACGCACCTGTGATCCCAGCTACTTGGGTGGCTGAGGTGAGAGGACTGCTCAAGCCTGGCAGGTTAAGGCTGCAGTGAGCTGTGACTGTACTACTGCATTCTAGCCTGGTGACATGGTGAGACTCTGTCTCAAAAAAACAAAACAAACAAAACTTCTACACAAGTGTTCACAGTAGCATTATTTTTAATAGGTCAAAGCCCAAAGTGGAAATGTCCATCAGCTGATCAACAAAACGTGGTATATATCCACACAATAAAATATCATTCAGCTGGCCGGGCGCAGTGGCTCATGCCTGTAATCCCAGCACTTTGGGAGGCTGAGGTGGGTGGATTACCCAAGGTCAGGAGTTCGAGACCAGCCTGGCCAACATGGTGAAACCCTGTCTCTACTGAAAATACAAAAAAATTAGCCGGGTGTGGTGGCAGGCGCCTGTAATCCCAGCTACTCGGGAGGCTGAAGCAGGAGAATCGCTTGAACCCAGGAGGCGAAGGTTGCAGTGAGCCAAGATCGCGCCATTGGCTCTCCAGCCTGGGTGATAAGAGTGAAACTCTGTCCCCCCCGCCGCCAAAAAAAAAATCAGTTATAGAAAAGAGTGAAGTACTAACACATGCCACGTGGAAGAACCTCAAAAAAATGGTACATGAAAGACTCCAATGACAAAAGACCACAAATGATTCCAGTTATGTGAAATGTCTGGGACAGGCAAACCCATGGTGGCTGCCTAGGGCTGTAAGGTGGTGAGAATATTCTAAAATTTATTGTGATGATGGTTATACAACTAATTATGTGCATATACTAAAAATCACTGAACTGTCCAACTTGGTGAGTTGTATGGTATGGGAGTTATAAAAAAAATAACACAACTAAATCCGAGAAACTCAACTCTCAGAAAATAACTTTATAAGACATCTGTGGTAGGCCCATAAGCTGTTGATGTCTTAATCTCTGGAACCTATGAACATGTTTATTTACATGGCAAGAGAGTTTGCAGATGTGATTAAGAATTTTCAGGAGAGGAAGATGAGGCTGAATTGTCCAGGTGGACCCAATCAAATCACACAAGGCCTTAAAAGCAGATAACCTATGGTCAGAGTGATGCAATGTGATGACTTGACCAGTTGTTGTTGGCTTTGAAGATGGAGGAAGGGGTCACAAGCCAAGAAACATGGTTGCCTCTATAAGCTGGAAAAGGCAAGGAAATAGATTCTCCCCTAAAGCCTTGAGAAAAGAATCTGCTGACACCTTGATTTTAGTCCAGTAAGAGCCATGTTGGACTTCTAACCAACACAACTCTAAGATGAAAAATATGTGTTGTTTTAGCTACTACATTTGTAGTAATTTCAATAGTAATAGAAAACGAATACAGTATTAGAAATTATTTGTTTTATATAGAAAAGAAAATGAAATCTAATGAATCTTAATAAATCATCTGGAATAAATGAAGAAGTATAAAATACCAGAAACATGTGACATAAAAACCTCAAAACCACAGATAATTGGGGAGACAACATTCCTGACAATACCCAAAAATTTTTTTCCCTTAATTTTTGCTCAGTATACACGAAGTACCCAAATGATAAGCAAAGCTAAAAGAATTTTCACAAAGTGAATATACCATGTAGCCGCCTCCCCCAAATCAAGATACAGAATGTAATCAGAATCCCAGAAAGGATCCCTCGATTTCCCTAAAGATAACCACTATTCTGACATCATAATATATTAATCTCACCATTGTTTTGGTTTCATTTAAATGGAATCATAGTTTAGACTCCTGTGCATCTGGCTGCTTCTGCTCAATATTACATGTGTGAGATTCATCCATGCTGCTGTATGTTGCAACAGTTTGTTCTTTTTTTTTTGGCTTGTTTTGTAGTACCTTATATATCACAATTCATTTATCCATTCATGTCTTGATGATTATTTGGGTTGTTTCCAGCTTTTGATTCTTATGGAGACTATTCAACTTCAGCAGATACTGCCAAAGTTTTCCAAACTGGCTAGAACAGTTTAGAGCCCTATCAGCAGGGTGCAAGTGTTCTTGTTTCTCTGCTTCCTTGCCAACACTTGGTATTATCAGCTTTTTAAATCAGGCATTCTATGTCTAATCTGCTGCAGGCATAGCAAAGCCTAGCTATAATTTATTTTTTAAATGCTAACAAAAATGTGATCCTGAGGGCCAGGTGCAGTGGCTCACGCCTGTAATCCCAGCACTTTCGGAGGCCGAGGCGGGCATATCATGAGGTCAGGAGATAAAGACCATCCTGGCTAACATGGTAAACCCAGTCTCTACTAAAAATACAAAAAAAAAATTAGCTGGGAATGGTGGTGGGCGCCTGTAGTCCCAGCTACTTGGAAGGCTGAGGCAGGAGAATGGCATGAATCCAGAAGGCGGAGCTTGCAGTAAGCCAAGATAGCGCCACTGCATTCCAGCCTGGGCAACAGAGCGAGACTCCATCTCCAAAAAAAAAAAAAAAAAAAAAAAAAAAACAAAAAAACAAACTAGATCCTGAAATTTTTTTGCTTCCTATTCTCATATTTTACATGCATCTTTGTTAGTATTTCTTATATCATACTCATGTCTGGAAATAGAATTTTATTTCTTTCTTTCCAATTGTTATTCCTCTGACCTCTCTTTCTGCCTTACTGCCCTGATTAGAACTTTATTTTTTAATTTTTTGTAGAGACGGGGGTCTCACTATGTTGCCCAGGCAAGTCTCAAACTCTTGGCATCAAGGGATCCTCCTGCCTCAGGCTCCCAATAGAGCTTTACATATAACACTGAATAGAAGCGATGAGAGCAGGGTCTTGTCTCTTTCCTCATCTCTGGAAGAAAGCTTTCAATAAGTCACCATTAAGCTTAATGTTCACTATAAATATTATTTTTTGTAGATGCCCTTTATCATCTTTTAAAAAGTCCCTTTATTCCCAGTTTGTTAGAAATTTTTCTGTGGGGCTTTTTTTTTTTTTTTTTTTTTTGGAAACGAATAAACAGGACTTAAATTTTATCAAATGCTTTTGTTCATTTGATTAGATCACATTTTCCCCTCCATTTTGATAACTTACTCTGAAGGACTTTAATTCACTGAAATCTTTTGAGAGTGCATGTGGCCAATTTTGATGAATATACTGTGGCCAATTAGAAGGAATGTGCAATCCACTGTTGTCTGGTGCAGTGTTTTATAGATCAGTCAGGACAAAGTAGTTAATAGCATTACTTACATCTTCTATAGCTCTACTAAATTTCATTTGCTTTTTCTATTAGTTAATGAGAGAAGTGTGTTAAAATCTCCAAATATGCCTATTGCGCCTTTTAGTTCTATCAGTTTTCCTTTATATTCTCTGGGGCTATGTTACCTGATACATAGGAATTTATGATGTGCTCTAAGTGCCTATAAAGTCTTACTGGGCAGCATGAAGTCTTCCAATGTTGTTTTCTAAGAGTGCCTTGGCTATTGTTGTTGTTTTAATCCTTTGTCATTACCGACAATCTCTATCTCTAGTAATATTTCTTTCTGAGAAATGATGCTTTGAAATTAGTATAGCTCTTCCAGCAGTCCTTTGGTTAGTGCTTGCATAGTACATCTTTTCCAACTCTTTTACTTTCAGTCTTTCCATTTAAAGTGAGTCTCTTGTACACAAATCATGGTTGGGTCTATTGTTTTTAATCTGAAAATCTTTGTCTTTTAACTGGAATATTCAGCCTATTTACCTATAATGTGATTTTTACATATTTGGGTTTACATCTATTACTGTAGCCTTAGTTCTTTGTTCCTTTTCTCTCCTTTCCTGCCTTATTTTGGATGAATCAAGTATTAATATTCCATTTATCTTCTATTAGCCTCTTATTTTCCATTCTTTTATTACTTTAATTGTTAATATGTGATGTTAAATATTATAGTAGCCACAATGAAAAAGTCAAAACTATATATAAATATATTTTATCAAATATATTAAAATATGATCATTTTGACATGTAATCAGTATTTTTTAAATGAGGTATTTTACATTCTTTTTTTCTATATTAAGTCTTCTAAGTCTTCAAAATCTAGTGTTTTATAATCACAGCACATCTCAATTCAGAATAGCCACATTTTAAGTTCTCAAAAACTCCATGCAGCCAATGTCAACTGTAGTAGAGTGTAGCCCTAGAGATTTACAGTGTGCAGCCCTTCACTTATGCAGTCTATGACAAATTAATTTCCTAACCTTCTGAACAATTCAAAGACCTTGCAACACCTTAATTACATTTACTGTCCCCCTCCTAACTTTTGAACCATTTTATCTTAAATTTTCAACCTACATATATCTTTAAACAAGATATTTTTATTACGCTGCAGTCAATATTCATATATATTTACCTTCACATTTACTCTTCCACTGTTCTTTATTCCTTCCTGAAATTTTGTTTCCCTATGGGATTATTTTCTTTCTGCTACAAGAACTTCCTTTTTCTTTCAGAATGGGCCTGACAAATCCTCTTTTTGTTATCTATTGAGAAATCGGCTGTCAATCTTATTATTCCTCTTAACCTAGTATCTTTTTTCTCTAGCAATTAAAGATTTTTTTCACTGTCCTTGACTTTTAGCACTTTATTATGACACTGCTAGCCCTCTCTTTTCTCTTAGTATAATCCAACTGTATGTGTCTTAACCCTTCTATTATGTCCCTTGTCTCCATTACACTATGTTTTTTTCTTCCTTTCATTTCTCGGTGCTTCACTGTGGATATTTCTTACTGATCAGTCCTCTAATTCACAAATCTTCTCTGTGTTGAGTAGTTGTGAAACACATGTATGGGAGTTCCTAACTCAAGCTAATGTATTTTTCGGTCCTAAAATTTTCACTTGGCCAGGCGCGGTGGCTCACGCCTGTAATCCCAGCACTTTGGGAGGCCCAGGTGGGCAGATCACCTGAGGTCAGGAGTTAAGAGACCAGCCTGGCCAACATGGCAAAACCTCATCTCAACTAAAAATACAAAAAAAAAAAAATTAGCCAGGCATAGTGGTGGGTGCCTGTAATCCCAGCTACTCAGGAGGCTAAGGCAGGAGAATCACTTGAACCTGGGCGGCGGAGGTTGCAATGAGCCGAGATCGCACCATTGTACTCAGGCAACAAGAACAAAACTCTGTCTCAAAAAATAAAATCAAAAAATAAAATAAAATTTTCATTTGATTCTATTTTACAGATTCCAGTTCTCCGGTAAAACTCTCTCTCTTCATCTGTTTCCTTAAACTCATAAATTGGTTATTTAAAAAACCTATCTAAGAGTTTCAATATCTGGATCACCTCTTCTTTTCCTGTTACTCATTCTTTCTCTTGATTTTCATTCATTAGATCCTGCTTATTGGCATGCCTGGTATTTTTATTAATTAATTAATTACAGAGACAGGGTCTCACTATGTTGGCCAGGTTGGTCTTGAACTCTTGGCCTCTAGTAATCCTCCCACCTTGGCTTCCCAAAGTGCTAGGATTACAGGCATGAGCCACTGTGCCTGGTCATGCCTGTATTTTGATGGAATGCAGGATACCATGTTTCAAAGAGTATAGAGGCTAAGTTTCTCCTGGCAGGTAACTAGAATAAGGGCTGATCACCTCATCCAATCAAAATTTTGAAGTTGGATTTCAAGCTGATACCTTCTGGTCAACCTTTATTTGTAGGACATAATTCTTTTGAGGTCTCAACCGAAGGCCTGGAATATTTCCCACTGCCATTCCTCTTTGGCTGGCCTTGAAATCTAATTTTTTTTGTCTACCTACTCCTATAAGAAGAAAAACTGTGCTTAAGTTTTTTAGGCTTTGGTAATAGCTCTCTACTGAATTTCTCCTTCTGAATTTGAAAAATACCTTAACAGCAAAAGCTAAGTCAAATGTTGAGTTAACTATCCTCTTTCTCTCTCTTTCTCTTTATTTTCCCAAAGAGATGGGGTCTCACTCTGTTGGTCCAGGCTGGAGTGCAGTGGTGTGATCAATGCTCACTGTAACCTTGAACTGCTGGGCTCAAGCAATCCTCCTGCCTCAGCCTCCTGAGTAGCTGGGACTATAGGCATGTGCAACCATGTTGGCTGAGTTCATTACTCTTTTTTTTTCTTTGAGACGGAGTCTCGCTCTGTCGCCCAGGCTAGAGTGCAGTGGCGTGATCTCGGCTCACTGCAACCTCTGCCTCCAGGCTCACGCCATTCTCCCGCCTCAGCCTCCCAAATAGCTGGGACTACAGGCGCCCGCCACTATGCCCAGCTAATTTTTTGTATTTTTAGTAGAGATGGGGTTTCACTGTGTTAGCCAGGATGGTCTCGATCTCCTGACCTCGTGATCCGCCCACCTCGGCTTCTCAAAGTGCTGGGATTACAGGTGTGGGCCACCACACCCGGCCTCATTACTCTTGAGGTTGTCTTTTTCCTGGGATCTCGGACCCTCAACATCTTGGGTGCCTTAGAATCCCTCAATTCAAATTTTAGTCCTGCTACTCAGTGATTCTGAAAAAAACCCTGGACCACTGCTTTGTCTGGCCTCTATCCCATGTGAAGAGTTAGCCACCGCCCTAAGGGAAAAAAGCGGGGGTAAATATGGGCTCTGACTCAATAGAATTTTTCTCTACAATTTTGGCTCCTGCCAAATTTGACCTGGCTGCCTTGGTTACTCCCCAATGCCTTCAAAGATATTTATTTTTGTATTTTAAACAGTTTTTACAGTAGCCTCATCAGAGATTTGGTCTGATATTCTTTTATAACCATAAACAAAAGTTTTACTTTACTACATTTTAATTACTCATATTTTTTTTTACTGACTAGTCTATAAACTTCCTGAGAATAGAAACTACTTGTTTTCCATAACTTCTGTTTAAACACTCAGCACACTACCTGACACAGAACTTACTATTTGATAAATTATTAGCTTTTTTTTTTTTTTTGAGACAGAGTCTCACTCTGTTGCTCAGAGTGGAGTGCGGTGGCGTGATCTTGGCTCACTGCAAGCTCCGCCTCCTGGTTTTATGCCATTCTCCTGCCTCAGCCTCCTGAGTAGCTGGGACTACAGGTGCCCGCCACCATGCCCGGCTAATTTTTTGTATTTTTAGTAGAGATGGGGTTTCATTATCTTAGCCATGATGGTCTTGATCTCCTGAACTCGTGATACGCCTGCCTTGGCCTCCCAAAGTGCTGGGATTACAGGCATGAGCCACCGTGCCCGGCCAATTATTGGCTTTTATATTAGGAAAAAGAGCTTAGAATGCAAGTAAAGCATAACACATAAATATATGCCTGCTAAACCCATTCCAGCCCATTAATTCTTTTAATTCTACTTATCTCCAGTAAGAAATATCTAATCTTTTCTTCAGTGGCCCACATATTAATGAAGTACATCCCCCAATAAAACTGTATTCTCAATGTTAATCTGAGATTAAATTACTTCAGGCAGTACTAAAATATTTTGTTCATTTATTACAACTATTTTGTACTAGATTAAGTGATTTCATTATTCTTTAGATTTAACCAATCCATTTCTAGGTCTAGCATTTAATCAGAAAACAATGAGATTTTTCATTCAAAATAAAGGTCTCAAATCAACCTTTAGGGGCAGCTTGATTACATTCAGTTAGGGTTTTCCAGAGCAAGAAAACAGTGATGCAACACAAGCTCTTAGATACAAAATCTAAAACCAAAGAAAAGTTTACTGAAAGTATAAATAGTTTCCCTATTCCAGTTGGTTATTCTTGTATTATCAACCTTGTACCATCAACCCCTAAAGACAACAGCTAAAAAAATTAAAAGTGGTTGTCTCTGAACAGCAGAAATTTTAGAGATAAGGAAATAGGGAATTGGATTACCACTTCTCATGATAAGCTCTTAAAAATTATTAGAGTTAGTCCCATATTTAAATTAAAAACATAATTGTGTATAAACACAGGCACTGATTTTTAAAAAAGAGAAAAAAAAGAAAGAGGCAACCCTTAAAGCAATAATACTGAAAGCTGGTTACATAATGCCCTGGACTCACAAGATACCCTTGAGGCAGCCATTTATCCTTGTGGGGGTTTCAGTCCCAGATCTGTAAACCTGATAATAAACCAGAACGCCAAGACATTTTCAACATGAATATTCTACTATTCTAAAGCTTCAATGTATGATAAATGGCAGGGCACAAGTTAAAAGAGAAAAATGTATTTGTTAAATAAAAGCTAAACTCATCAGGGCTTGTTTTGTAATGGATGCTTAATGAAATTACAGTGATCAGCACAGTAATTTTAGGGTGACTCTTAAGAGAGTTAACGAAAGATGATATGGGTATTAGGGAATCTATCTCCGTTGATTAGACGGCTTCTTCATAAAGCACGCACGTTCCAAGCATTAATGATCCATCTGGGGCCTCTGGGAGCAGTATGTGCTAAGTGTCACGTAACAGCTTCTGCTCTCATAAACCAGTCAAGTGTCACAACCTGCTCTTTTCTGCAGACTGTGAGTAGTGAGAGACCAAAGTACTGAACCAAAACTGCTGGCTCCAAAGGATGGGCATGATCGTCCATTTATAGCTAGACAGGGAAAGGGCACTGGCACTTCTTACACGATTCTTGACAAATTAAGAGCACTATTAGATATGGCTTTCAGTTTTAAAAGATTATGCATTTCAAACCAGGTGCAGTGGCTCATGCCTTTAATCCCAGCACTTTGGGAGACTGAGGAGGGCGGATCACTTGAGGTCAGGAGTTCGAGACCAGCCTGGCAAACATGGTGAAACCCCATCTATACTAAGAATACAAAAATTAACTGGGCATGGTGGCAGGCGCCTGTAATCCCAGTTACTGTGGAGACTGAGGCAGGAGAATTGCTTGAACCCAGGAGATGGAGGCTGCAGTGAGCCGAGATTGTGCCATTGCACTTCAGCCTGGGTGACAGAGTAAGACTCCATATCAAGAACAAATGAACAAACAAACGAACAAAAAATTATGCATTTCAGGCTGTCCAATTTTAATTTACAGATCTTGAAATGAAAGAACCAGTATCCTCTTTGCTTCTAAAGGGAAGGAACAGATAGATATCTGTCTCACAGGAAACAAAAGCCAACTGCCTCCCACAAGCCATACATATGTGTCATCAAAGTGTCCATAGGAAGTAAGAAAGCAGAGAATTGGGTTTGTAGCAAAGACTGTCAAGTGTACAAAAAGAATTTTCCTTATGTATGAGGATATCCTATATCATATTTCCCCCTGCATTTTAAGTACCAAATGGAAAAGACTTCAAATTATTAATTGATTTGTGTATATATATATTTCTCTATATATATTAAGGTAAATATAGAAGAACCCAAGAGGCATGGAATAATTGACTTAATGTTTGAATTATCTCCATTTAATCAACTTGATCCATGGGAAAGTTCTATAATCAAAGAGGGAGTAAAATTTTTTTTTTTCAGAGACAGGGTCTTGCTCTGTCATCCAGGCAGAAGTGCAGTGGCGCGATAATCGCTCACAGTAGCCTCAACTTCCTGGCTCAAGTAATCCCCCTGCCTCAGCCCTCCAAGTAGCTGGGATGAGGTGGGAGGATTGCTACCATGCCTGGTGATTTTTTTTTAAATTTTAGTAGAGAGAAGATCTCACTATGTTGCCCAGGCTGGTCTCAAAGCACAAGTGATCCTTCAAGGGGAAGTAATTTACAATGTTCTAAAATTACTTAAGTTATTGTCTGTCTAGCAAAATGTAAAACTTAGGTTATATGAAGACACCTAACAGCATGGAAGAAAATACAGACACACCTTAGATGGTACTTCATCTTCTTGTGCTTCATGGATACTGTGTTTTTTACAAATTGAAGGTTTGTGGCAACCCTGTATCAAATAAGTCTGTTGGTACCATTTTGCCAACAGTATGTGCTCACTTCAATGTCTCTGGGTCAAATTTGGTAATTCTTGCAATATTTTAAACTTTCTCATTATTATTATAACTGTTACCAGTGGTCTTTGATGTTACTATAGTAATTGTTTTCGGGTGCCATGAACTGTGCCCATATAAGACAGTGAACTTAATCTATAAAGTTCTGTGTGTTCTGAATGATCCACTGACTAGTTATTCTGTCTCTCTCCCTCTCTTTGGGCTTCCCTATTCCTTGAGACATAAAAATATTAAAATTAGGCCAATTAATAACCCTACAATGGCCTCTAAGCGTTCAAGCAAAAGGAAGACTTGCACATCTTTCACTTTAAATCAAAATCTAGAAATGCTGAAGCTAATTGAGAAAGGCATGGCAAAAGCCACATGGCTGAAAAGCTAGGCCTCTTGTGCCAGTTAGCCACATTGTGAATGCAGAGGAAAAGTTCTTGAAGGAAATTAAAAGTGCTACACCAGTGAATATACAAATGATAAGACAGCAAAACAGCCTTATTGATGATATGAAGAAAGTTTTCATGCTTTGAATGAAAGATCAAACGAGCTACAACATTCCCTTAAGCCAAATCTGAATCCACAGCAAGGCCCTAATTCTTCAATTCTATGAATGCTGAGATTAGTGACGAAGCTGCAGAAGAAGTTTGAAGCTAGCAGAGGTTGGCTCATGATATTGAAGGAAAGAAGCCATCTCCATAACATACAAGTGCAAGGTGAAGCAGCAAGTGCTGATACAGAAGCTGCAGAAAGCTACCCAGAAGATCTAGCTAAGATCACTGATGAAGGTGGCCACACTAAACGACAATTTTCAATGTGGATAAAACAACCTTCTATTAAAAGAAGATGACATCTGAAACTCTCATAGCTACAGAGGAGAAGTCAATGCTTGGCTTCGAAGCTTCAAAGGACAGGCTGTCTCTGTCATTAGGGGCTAAGCAGCTGGTGACTTTAAGTGGAAGCCAATGCTCATTTACCAGTTCCACAATCCCAGGGCCCTTAAGAGTTACGCTACATCTACTCTGCCTGTGCTCTGTAAATGGAACAACAAAGCCTGGATGACAGCACATCTGCTGACAGCATAGTTTACTGAACATTTTAAGCCCACTGTTCCTTTCAAAATATTACTGCTCATTGACAACGTAACCAGTTAATCAGGAGCTCTAGCAATGATACAAGGAGATTCATGTTGTTTTCCTGTCTGCTAATACAACATCCATTCTGCTGCTCACAGATAAAGGAGTGGGTTTAAAATTAAAATGTTCAATAAACTATGGGGTCTTGCCTCTTCAAGCCAAGATCATGGACTTTAACCAAATGACAAAGGGGAAACAAATGAAGCAGCTTAAAGAGAAGTAACAAGATCAATTTCAAAAACACTTTGGTAGTAGGCTAGAAGATGGACAAGAAGATGAGAAAACTACTTATGTCCACGTAAAAATTTGTTGTACACAAATGTCTACAACAAACCAGGCAGGGTGGGATGTGCCTGTAGATCCAGTTACTTGGGAGGCTAAGGTGGGAAGATCACTTGAGACCAGCCTGGGAAACATAGTGAGACCTCATGTCAAAAAAAAAAAAAAAGGTTCATAACAGTGGCATATATAATAACTCCCCCAAAAGTATAAGCAACACAAACACCATCTTGAACAGAAGAATGGATAAATATGTGGCATATCCATACAATGGAATATTGTTTGGCCACAAAAAGGAATGAAGTACTAGTATATGCTATAGCATGGATGAACCTTAAAAACATGATGCTAAGTGAAAGAAGTCAGTCACAGAGGACCACATATTGTGTGATTCCATTTATAAGAAATGTCCATAATAAAGAAATCTACAGGACAGAAAGTAAATTAGTGGTTGCCTGTAGTAAATAGAGAATGACTGTTAATGGGTATAGGATTTCTTGATGGAGTGGTAAAAATATCCTAAAACTGGTTGTGGTAATGGTTATACAACTCTGAATACACTTAAAAAAAAAAACCCACTGAAATGTACATTTTAAGTGGATGAATTGTATCTTGTGTGGCATATCTCAATAAAAAATGTTCTTTCTTTAAAAAAAAAAAAAACTAAGTGTGTAATTTTCATTTATGCTTCAGGTTTCAATTCTATAACCAACTTGAAACTGCCAGCATTCACGTTCCTGCCATTCAAAAAGCATGAGATTTTTCAGGCCTGAGTGTGGAAGTCTTTTTAGATTGAAGTTTTATGTTTGGCTTCTTTCATTTAGCATAAATTATTCAAAGTTCATCCAAGTTGCAGCACGTATCAAAACTTCAAATCCATGAACAAGGGATGTCTTTCCATTTATTTAGATTTTCTTTAATTTCTTTCAGCAATGTTTTGTATTTTTCAGTGTATTAGACTTGTGCCTCCTAATACCATATTATTAGAATAAAGGGAAAAAAACACATGATCATCTCACTAGACACTGTAAAAGCATTTGGTAAAATCCAGCAACCATTTATGACTTTAAAAAATTCAACAAACTAGGAATAAAAGGTAATTTTTTCAGTCTAAGAAAGGGTACCTATGAAAACCCACAGTTAGCTGGGCACAGTGGCTTATGCCTGTAATCCCAGCACTTTGGAGGCTAAGGTGGGCAGATCACTTGAGGCCAGGAGTTCAAGACCAGCCTAGGCAATATGCAAAACTCCATCTTTAACTAATACAAAAACTAGCCAGGTGTAGTGGCACACACCTGTAATCCCAGCTACTTGGGAGGCTGAGACATGAGAATCACTTGAACCTGGGAGCAGAGGTTGCAGTAAGCCAGTAACACACCACTGCACTCCAGCCTGGGTGACAGAGTGAGACTCTGTCTCAAAAAGAAGAAAAACCCACAGCTTTAACACTATACTTAACAGTGAAGACTGAAAGCTTTCCCCTTAAGATCAGGAACAAGAAAGAATATTCTTTATCACCATTTCTATTCAACATTTTTCTGCAAGTTCTAGCTAAGACAGACAAGAAAAAAGAAAGAAAAGGCATCCAGATAGGAGAAGTAGTAAAATGATCTCTATTTGCAGATGATGTGATTTATATCTAGATTTTTTTTAAGAGATGGGGTCTCACTATGTTGCCCAGTCTGCGTTCAAACTTCTGGGCTCAAGTGGTCCTCCCACGTCGACATCTTGAGTAGCTGGGACTACAGGTGTAGGCCATCACATCCAGTTTATATCTAGAAAACCTTTAAGAATTCACATAAAAACTTGGAACTAGTAAATCCAGAAAAGTTGCAAGATGAAAGATCAATATACAAAATTCACTTGCATTTACAGTAACAGTAAATTAAAACATTTCCATTTATAGCAGCATCAGAAAGAATAAACTATTTAGGAATAATAGTGAGCCGAGATCGCACCACTGCACTCCAGCCTGGAAAACAGAATGAGACTCTGTCTCTAAATCAATCAATCAATCAATCAATCAGTCAATCCCTTTGAGAACTGCTTTCACTGCCTCCCATAAATTTTGGTATGCTGTGTTCATTTTTGTTCTCAGAGTATTTTCTAATTTCCCCTGTGATTAATTTTTTGACCCATTGGTTATTTAAAGTGTGTGCTTTAATTTTCACTTATTTTCCAATTTTCCTTCAGCTATTAATTTCTAATCTTTCATTGTGATCAGAAAAAAATGAAGAATATTTACATGCTTTCAATCTTTTTATTTATTTCATTTTGATCTTTGTAGAGATAGGGCCTCCCGAGGCTGCCCAGGCTGGTCTCAAACTACTGGGCTCAAGTGATCCTCTCACCTTGGTCTCCCAAAATACTGGGACTACAGGCACGAGCCACCGCATCTGGCCGATTTCAGTCTTTTTAAATTTAATGAGACTAGTTTTATAACCTAACACACGGCCTAACCTGCAATCTTCCATGTGCACCTGAGAGAAGAATGTGTATTCTACTATTATTGGGTGCAGTGTTGTATAATGTCTTTAGGTCTGCTTAGTACACAGTACTATTCAAGTCTTCTATTCCCTTGCTGGTTATCTATCTGGTCTTATCGCAATCATTTCTTTTTTTCCTTTTTGCAACAGAGTTTTATTATTGTGGTAAATAAACATAAATCATTTTAACCATCTTTAAGTATACGGTTCAGTGGCATTAAGTATATTCATATGATTGTGCTACCATCACCACCATCCATCTCCGGTACTTTTTTCATTTTGTAAAACTAAACTGTGTACCACCCCCTTTCTTTTTTCCCTCCCCCAGCCCCTGGCAACCATCATTCTACTTTTTGTCTCTATAAATATTACTAACTCTAGGTATTCCATATAATTGGAATAATGTAGTAGTAGTCCTTTTGTATATGGCTTGTTTCATTTAGCACAATGTCTTCAATGTGCATCTTGTTGTAGCATGTGTAAGAATGTCCTTCCTCTTTAAGGAAGAATGGTATTCCATTCTATCATATAACACAGGTTGGTGATCCATTCATCTATTGACGGACACTTGGGTTGCTTCCACTTTTTGGCTACTGTGAATAACACTGCCACAAAAATGGGTGTGCCTAAAATATTTCTCCAAATCTCTGCTTTCAATTCTTTTGGGTGTACACCCAGAAGTGGAATTGCCAGATCATAGGGTAATTGTTTACTTTTTTGAGGAATTGCCATACTATTTTCCACAGCAGTTACAACATTTTATAGTTCCCCTCCAACAAGGCATAAGCCTACCCATTTCTCCGCATCTTTGCCAACACCACTTATCTCCTTTGTTAGCCAGCGGAAACTGGCATGGAGATTCTTTTTTTAAAAATTATTTTCTCTTCTCTTTTTTACTTGCCACTGGCTTGAAGCTGAGACATGGAGAGTCGTAGTAAATCCTCAATGATTATCATGACTTTTCTGTACGTCCACTGCAATATGCTTGGCTCTTTAATCTTAAATGAGTTGAGGATCATCACTTAAAGTAATGTACAAATTCACCCAAAAGGGACCTGTTAATGGCAGATCTTCTTAATTAATCTGTTCCTCTACTATGTTATTACCTCTTTTGCATGAAATTTGTATACAAATGTTGCAGCTACACCGTTTATGCCATTTTGGTGAGATGAGGTCTGATGTGAAGAGATCAGGAACACAGAACTCCATTCCCTTTTTGTGTTGTACTTCTGTGCATTTGTGCCAAAGTATGAAATGCAATCAAGAGCATCAGCTGCAAGCTGGGGAGAATCTCTGTAACTAATATTGTATGTGAGGACACTAGAAATCAAAATTGTATTTTTTAGCAGAATGGATGAATTCTACAGGTTTCTCCTTTGTATGGAGAATTAGAGTTCACTCTCCAAAGTTATATTTAATGTAACTTAAAAAAAGTATTTAACCTAGACTTAAATAAGAAAGTGCTACAACAGATGCGTAATACTGGAAGTACTGGGTGCTGTGGAAAGGTAACAAACTTACTTCATCCAAGTGATAGTCAAGTTACGGCTGGACTTTGAGAATGTGTTCCTAACATTTTGTATAGGACTCATCATTTCTTCTTGATCGGCTCACAGCAGCCTCTGCCTCCCAGGCTCAAGTGATCCTCCCACCTCAGCCTCTCAAGTAGCTGGGACTCCAGGCATACAACACCATGCCAGCTAATTATTATTTTTATTTTTGTAGAGACAGCGTTATGCCATGTTGCCCAGGCTTGAACCCCTGGGCACAACGGATCCACCCGTCTCAGCCTCCTAATGTGTTAGGATTATAGGTGTGACCCACCATGCCTGGTCAGGACTTATCATTTCTAATGTGTGACAGGTAGTAAGCTACGACACTCCAGCAGTTGATTTGGCAATTACTCTCACATGGGACAAAAGAATCATATGATTACCTGATAGCCTTCTGTTTTCTTCTGACACCACTTCAGCAAGGCGTTCCTCTTTGATCCTCCATATTCTCTGGCCAATGCTGAGAGAGGGTCTTTCCTTTCTTCTCTGAAAACAAGTAACCCAAAGTTGAAATACTTTTTGTTTGGGCACCACAATAAGAGAAAGTCTTAGTTTGCATTTGTAAACAGGAGAAATGTACATGGTAAGGCAATACAAAGGCAAGATATGTTTTTTCATACATTTGATTTTTAGTTTATGGCCCCATAGATGCACTATTGTCAGAATTCTCTGCTAACTGAAGAAAGGGACTCTATAATCATCACCCACATAGAAAGTGGCAAAGACAGTACAAAGTGCGTTTAAAATTAATAAAATGCGCTGGGCACTGTGGCTCACGCCTATAATCCCAGCACTTTGGGAGCCTGAGGCAGAGAGATCACCTGAGGTCAGGAGTTCGAGATCAGCCTAGCCAACATGGTGAAACCCCATCTCTAATAAAAATATAAAAATTGGCTGGGCATGGTGGCGGGTGTCTGCAATCCCAGCTACTTGGGAGGGTGAGGCAGGAGAATCACTTGAAACCTTGAGATGTAGGTTGCAGTGAGCTGAGATTATGCCATTGCACTCCAGCCTGGGCAACAAGAGTGACACTGTCTCAAAAAATAATAAAATAACCATTTATGTCCTTTATCATCTCATCATTTTAAAAATTACTTATTGTAAAATATACAGGGTAAGGTATGCAACGTGCAGGATTCTAAGGCATAACAGTTCTTGCCTTCAAGGGGTCTACAATGGGTGGAGCAAACAGACAAAAAATGGCAATAAACATGGACAATATTTATAACTTCCATGAAATGTCTCAGATGTATTTAGTGCTATGTTGTACACTATTTTTTGATTTTAGGCAGTTAGAATTTTGCCTTGCTCAAAAATGGAATTTCTCTGTAAACTCACTTATTCAACATCTCCTTATGGAGCACCATTGTGCCAGGCAATGTGCAAGCAGTAGGCAATTGAAGGTGAACAACACAGGGCCCCTATCCCCTCAAGGAACTTCAGAGTTTACTACATGATAGTAAGTAAAAACACTGTAGAAGTTTGGGGGGTTAAAATTCTGTGGCTATACATATGATTCATTAAAAAAAAAAAAAAATCTATGTAGGGTACTTTACGGCATTGTCAACTGCCTTGTAGTCAAAATAAATATCCTGCCTTAGGCCAGACCTTTAATCAAAAAAGGTTTTGCAATCACCCCTGGTGAAGGGGCAGGGGAGACTTACAATTCTACTCATTCTGCATCGTATCTTCCCTTTTGGTCACAGTTTGGAAGTGGAACAGAACACCAAGGAATACCCAGAGAAAGAGAGTGCTGCGTAATATAACCTCAGCTTGACTAGCAGCCTGTGCTTAAAAGATTGGCCTATTTTTCAGTGATTATAGCAAAGTGGAGACTCTAGTCCCATGTTCTGTGAACTTAGCAGCCCAATAAATATCCTAAAGGTTCATATGTTATAAGCAGCTTAGTATTCTTCAGTATATTTATTCTGTTAGCATTCACCCTCCAAAGTATGCTAGGAAATCAAAGAGGACACATTTACAACAGAAGCTTTTCTAATTGAGAGGAGCCTTGAAATAGTAACAATTTTTATTTATCTAAGAACCAAAAGGAAAAATGCTACTTTTCTACGTGCAGTCAGACTGCCTCCTTGAAGGAAATACACATTTTTGTGTGCCAACCTGTAACATTCCTGCTTTGCTTTAAATAAAGCAGGGACGTCCAATCTTTTGGCTTCCCTGGGCCACAATGGAAGTAGAAGAATTGTCTTGGGCTACGCACAGTGACACGAACAATAGCTGATAAGCTAAAAAAAAAAAAAAAAAAAAAAAAAAAAAAAAAAAAATTGCAAAAAAGAAAAAATCTCATACTATTTTCAGAAAGTTTACAAATTTGTGTTGGGTCACATTCAAAGCTGTCCTGGGCTGCGGGTTGGAGAAGCCTGCTTTAAAGGATTCCAAGAGGTTTGTTATACTATCACTAAACACAGGGAAAGAGAATGACACAGTTATGTGAATGGATGCAAAAAGGGACATCAAAAACAAAAAACAAAAACTTGTCATGGCTCTACATAAAACTCACTTTTTTTAAGACTTTAAAAAAATTTTTTTTTTTTTTTTTTTTTTTTTGAGACGGAGTCTCGCTTTGTCGCCCAGGCTGGAGTGCAGTGGCCGGATCTCAGCTCACTGCAAGCTCCGCCTCCCGGGTTCACGCCATTCTCCTGCCTCAGCCTCCCGAGTAGCTGGGACTACAGGCGCCCACCACCTCGCCCGGCTAGTTTTTTGTATTTTTAGTAGAGACGGGGTTTCACCATATTAGCCAGGATGGTCTCGATCTCCTGACCTCGTGATCCGCCCGTCTCGGCCTCCCAAAGTGCTGGGATTACAGGCTTGAGCCACCGCGCCCGGCCTAAAATTTTTTTTTTTGAGACGGAGTCTTACTCTGTCACCCAGGCTGGAGTGCAGTGGTGCAACCTCGGCTCACTGCAAGCTCTGCCTCCTGGTTTCATGTCATTCTCCTGCCTCAGCCTCTCGAATAGCTGGGACTACAGACACCCGCCACCGCGCCCGGCTAATATTTTTTTGTATTTTTAGTAGAGACGGGGTTTCACCATGTTGGCTAGGATGGTCTCAATCTCTTGACCTCGTGATCCGCCCGCCTCACCCTCCCAAAGTGCTGGGATTACAGGCATGAGCCACTGCGCCTGGCCAAGACTCTTTTTTTAAGACAGAGTCTCACTCTGAAGCTCAGGCTGGAGTGCAGTGGCGCGATCTCGCTCACTACAACCTCTGGCTCCCAGGTTCAAGCAATTCTAGTGCCTCAGCCTCCCAAATAGCTGGGACTACAGGTACACAAAACCAGATCAGGCTAATTTTTGTATTTTTAGTACAGATGAGCTTTCACCATGTTGGTCAGGCTGGTCTTGAACTGCTGACCTCAAGTGATCTGCTCACCTGGGCCTCCCAGAGTGCTGGGATTACAGGCATGGGCCACCACAACCGGCCGCTTCCTTTCATTCTTCTTAATGTTTGTCAACAGTTTTCTTCATCCCTATAAACAATGTGTGCTAAATTTCTGACATCTGTATTTCCCCCTAAGTTCTTAATACCTCTTAGTCCTAAGAGAACTATGAATAAAATATACTTAGATTTTCATGTACTTTTTATCAATTATTAATGTAGCACCACGTTCCCAGACTCCCAGTGTAAACAAACACAGCCATCTTTGATATCATCCATTCTTGCATTCCTTTTATAAAGATCTGTTGCTGAAATCATTTTTCTTTATGAGAAATCTCCCGGGTCCAACCTCTCTTCACTTCTTTTCCACTGTTATCACACTGATCCAGACATGATAATTTATTTACACCACTTTACAGCTTCTATTACGTCAAAGTGACTCAATTTGACTTTAAAAAAGTTCCATCACTTTGCCATCCCCTGCCTAGTCAATCTTCTTCTACTGTTCCCTGATATGGTAGGTATACCTTCCTCTGGCCTTCTGTAACACTCTACTGAATTTATAGAACCACCTACCTACAGCATCCCCCTCCATACTCCTCACTTATTCATCCCTTTCGTACATTCCCTCAAGTTACTGTACTTTGCCAACAATGCCCCCCACCCTCCCTGTCTACAACCTTCAAGGCCCCACTCAAATTCTAACCTTCTGGGATGCCTTCCCTAACACTCCACCCATTCCTCAGTATTTAAATTTCATAATACTTCCTTTTGCAAGCAACCATTCTCTAATTAAAAAAAAAAAAAAAAAAGATACAGCTATCACTTTTACTTTGTCAGTGTCTTCTATTCCATTTACCCAATTCTGGATAGAAGAAAGATTAGCAAACAACACACAGAAAAAGAAAAATCACAGTGCTCAAATGCCATCATTTTACAACTTGATCATTTACTGTCAAAAGGCCAGGAGAGGTACACATGAAATGCATGAATATTTACTGTTCTCTACCTTATTCGGCTTCGGGTGGTGGGAGTTACAGATGCCGTTGGAGAAGAGGATAAGGAAAGCTGTGGAGACGTGGTTCCCATAGCCATCAGAGAGGCTGGCGACGCTCCCTCCTGTGCAGAAATGTCCCGTTTCATTTCTTCACTACTTCGTCGGGACACTGTGAGAAACAGTCATAATGCACTTTATAGCAAAACCATTTTAGACTGAGTTCTTGAGATTTTTTTTTTTTCTGAAGATTCCAAAAACAACAGATATTACCTACGGGAGGAAAAACTAATACTGATAACGGGAAAGTATTTCTTATTTTTCCATTAAAAAATCTGTGAGGCCAGCCGCAGTGGCTCACGCCTATAATCCCAGAGCTTTGGGAGGTCGAGGTAGGCAGATCACTTGAGGTCAGGAGTTCCAGACCAGCCTGGCCTGTTAACATGGTGAAACCCTGTCTCTACTAAAAATACAAAAAACAGCCAGGCATGGTGGCGCATGCCTGTAATCCCAGCTACATGGGAGGATGGGGCAGGAGAATTGCTTAAACCGGGGTGGTGGAGGTTGCAGTAAGCCAAGACTGCGCCACTCTGCACTCCAGCCTGGGAGAAGGAGAGAGACTCCGTCTCAAAAACAAAAAACAAACAAAAAACAACTGTGAAAAGGCATAGTTGAAATATGCACTGAACTCCATATTCCTTATAGACAAGGAGTGTGCCTTTTCCATCTCTATACCCCTCACAGTACCTACCAAGTACATAGTCAGTACTACATAAACAGCTATTTAATTACAAATACAACTAAAAACCAAAGGTGAATTATAACCAGACTTGTAACTACTCAGCCCTGCCCAACACACACAACACAAACCTTCTAAATTCAGCCAAAAACACTGTTAAAGGGACAGAAAGGAAATGCATGCTTTATTATAGGGCTACATGTAATGCTAGTTCAGGGTACTTTTTTTTTTTTTTTTTTTTTGAGAGGGAGTCTCACTCTGTTACTTAGGCTGGAGTGCAGTGGCGCATCTCGGCTTACTGCAACTTCTGCCTCCTGGGTTCAAGCGATTCTCCTGCCTCAGCCTCCTGAGTAGCTGGAATTACAGGCGCCTGCCACCATGCCAGGCTTATTTTTGTATTTTCAGTAGAGACAGGTTTTTGCCATGTTGGCCAGGCTGGTCTCGAACTCCTGACCTCAGGTGATCCGCCCACCTAGGCCTCCCAAAGTGCTGGGATTACAGGCATGAGCCACCACAACTGGCCTCAGGGCACATTTTAAAAAACTAAATCAATAAGACAGAAAACCAAAATGTATCAAGTCAACTGTTGGGAAATAGCAACAATCTTTTGGAAAAGTCCTATACTGAAGTCTGGCATAGTAAGACATTGTACTACCTTATTAGAATTACAAAATGTTCTGAGAACCGTTGAGTGGGAGCAGGCACTTCAGCCATTGGTATCAGATCCACAACAGCAGCTTTCTAAAGGCAGCATTGAGTATTGCCAGGTGCTCAGAACGCAGGCTGAGCACAGTGACAAGTTACATAGTTGACAAAGTTCGTGACCTCAGATTCTTTCTCACCTCAGAAGAAGGTAGATCTGCAGGAGCCATTGACTCTATCATTCCTGGGCAGATTTAATGCAATCAATGTTACCTGTCAGTAATTGTTTTTTCCTGATTACTGAGAACTGCTGCCCCCACCCCCAACCCCCGCTTTATTGGCTAAAATTTTCTCAATGATTTTAGGATAACCACAAGCAGAATGTAACTCTGCATTAGTAAAGCAATGCCCTTAAAGATCCAAAGGGCACAAATATTTTCTCCTATTATATGATCTTCAAATGACATGCTTATATATTTCTGGCATAATTTTATAATTATGTTTTCTTTTTCGTTCAATCCGTTCTTTATAGTCCTTAAATCAGTAGTTTCTTTTAAGTGGTGTGCTAGGAAACTGGATGAGAAAACCTCTCATAACTTTATACAAATAGAGGAAACAGACTGAGAAAGAATCTGAAGAACACACACACAGAAAAATGCCTTTGGACGGTAATTTTAGCTGAGCACAGGACCTCCCACTGATTTAAAGCCTAGCTAGGCTGGGCACAGTGGCTCACAACTGTAATCCTAGCACTTTGGGAGGCCAAGGTGAGAGGAGAGCTTGTAGCCAGGAGTTTGAGACCAGCCTGGGCAACATACTGAGATCCTGTCTCTAAAAAACAAAAAATAAAAATAAAAAATACAGATCAAAGTCATCACCTGAGAGGGTCTTGGCACTTTCCATCGCAGGCACTCTTGGGAGGGAAGCAGGCCGGCTGGTTGAAGATGTTCTTAACAGATGCTCTGTACAAAGTAGAAAGGATCCCAATAAAGACATCTGATGCTGAACTTTAAAGTAATAAAGGTACAAAGAAGGTGAGTTTCACTTCTTTCAACCTTGAAGCTCATCCTTCTTCTCAATCCAGGGAACTTCAACAATTTCCCATAGTCTGTTTATCCAAAACAACTCGTGTATACACAGAACACAGAAGAACATCCCATTCAATGTTTTATCTCTAGGAATGAGACGCCCCACACAGATGAATACTTCTAAATTCCGGGCTGCCACTTACCTGTTTGATGCAATTCCACCAAAATTCAAAGATCCTCTACTGCAACTAGGTCTGAGCTACAAACTAAATAAAAGCTTTGCCTTCACGTGCCTACAGTTAGTGTGGAAGCTATACATATTAATATATACAACCACAGACAAGTCAGGATGGGATAATCAGAGTAACAGAAATGACAAAAGTATTATCAAACCACAGAGGAGAAGACATTCTCTTTGATTTCAGGCAGCAGGGAAGGCGCTTCAAAAAAACCAATGACATTAAGCTGGGCCTTACTGAAAAGAGGTGGGGAACTATATTTTAGCCGACAACAGTCAGAGAAAGGTACAAAGACATTCAAGTTAGAGAATAAAGGCAAGTATGGCTAAAACATGGGGTATGTGGAAAATAAATAGGACAGCACGGAAAGGGGCTTTAAAGGAGGATGAGGCTGATTAAGGAAAACCTTCATTACCTGACATGTGGACTTTAGTCTGAGGGCAACAAGGAAGCGTCAAACATTTCTGAGCCTTCAGGGAAGGACACAATCAGATATTGCTTCGACCATCTCCATTTGCAGCTTCACCTTGTTCTACTCCTCCCTTGTTCTCTAAATACAAACTGTCTTGGGAGTTCCTTTAGTACCTTGAGCATTGGCACCAGCTGTCCCCTCACCTCCTCCTCTGTTCCCTCCTAATCCTGGCTAACCTGATCACCCTTCAGGTCTCAGTTGAACATCACCTCCCTGGGACCTGCTTCCCTGCCAGCATCCGCCAAACACAGACCGGAGTTGCCCTGCTGACTCTCTTCCTGCACACTTCTTACCTAGGGCTACAACCTGACAAGACTCTTCAGACCAGGACACAGGGAGGCAGTCACAAGGACAATCAGAATTGTTCTTTCTGGTTAGGGTCTGGTGTGTGACTGGGCTAAGAGAAAACACCAAACCTTGTATGTAATGAAGACTCTCAGCCAAGAATGTCCACCAATCCCTTTTAAGAACTGACAATTTAAACATGATCCCTCCTAAAAATATAATGATGTCAAAGGTAATGGCATATCATGCTATCTCTTAAGGATAACACATATTCTTCACTCCAAAATTTCTTTTCTCTTCTTTTTCTTCCTCCTTCTCCTCCTCCTTCCTCTTCTTCTCGCTCTCTCATTTTTTGTTTTTTGTTTTTTTGGGGGGCTGGTGGGGGGGGGAACAGGGTTTCCCTCTATTGTCCAGGCTGAAGTGCTGTGGCGCAATCTTGGTTCGCTGCAACCTCTGCCTCCCAGGCTCAAGTGATCCTCCTGCCTCAGCCTCCCAACTGGCTGGGACTACAGGTGTGAGTCACCACACCTGACTGATTTTTGTACTTTTTGTAGAGACGAGGTTTCACCATGTTGCCCAGGCTGGTCTCAAACTCTTGAGCATCCTGCATTCAAGTGATTTTCCCACCTCAGCCTCCTGAGTAGCAGGGATTACAGGCGCCTGCCACCACACCAGGGTTATTTTTGTATTTTCAGTAGAGACAGGGTTTTGCCATGTTGGCCAAAGTGCTGGGATTATAGGACTGAGTCACTGCACCCAGCCTCATTTTTTTTTTCTTTCTTTTTTTAAGACAGGACCATGCTCTGTTGCCCACGCTAGAGTGCAGTGGCATGATCCTGGCTACTGCCACCTTGACTTCTCAGGCTCAAGTGATCCTCCCACCTCAGCCTCTTGAGGGGCTGGGACTATAGGTATGCACCATTGGCTAATTTTTTGCAGAGATGAGGTCTCACTATCTTGCCCAGGCTAATCTTGAACTACTGAGCTAAAGCAATCCTCCAATCTTGGCCTCCCAAAGTGCTGGGATTATAGGCATGAGCCACCAAGCCCAGCTAAAATTTATTTTCTAAGGGTATGAGGAACATTTGGTTATAATTATTTACTACTTTGGAGGCCTAGGGGAGTGGAAGGATGAGCTTAACAAAGATGGGATGTATATAGCTTAAGAGTCCCTACAGTGTTCTTATCTTGAACAAACATCATCTCTGTGCAAAGAGCCCATAAGCAAGCATCAATCAGAATTCTGAACTCTGTTGGCAGTTGGCATTTATCCATACAGGAAGAGTATATTATGCACAAAATCTGACAGACAAAACAAAGTCAAAAGAACATGGAAATAGTAGAAAACAAAAATCAATTTACATTTAATCAAATTTTCCATTCTACAATTTTGAAATGGTGGTTATTTCCCTAAAAATTTTAGTCTCCCAAAGAAAAACACAGCAAGTTAAGACAGTGAAAATGAAGGTTGAAAAGACAAATAAATCAAAACAAGGTGCTTGTTACAGACACAGGCAGAAGCCTTGGTCATTCTCTACATGAAAACGTGTCTAAGTTTTTACAATGCACACTATAGGCACAATTGCAAAAAAAAAAAGTTCATGAAATGTATTGCTGATACATGTGCCCAATGCTGGCTGAGTCTGTTTCTTACTGCATGGTTAAGGATCCAAGTCTGCCTCAATTTGACAGACTGTCTCGGTCACAGCCCTGCACTTACTTTTTGAAAATACACAAAAACGCACTGAGAACCCAAACAGGTTATTCTTTTAAAAATTATTTGTGTTAAATTTTAACAGCCACAATCCAGACTGCTGCCATTTCATGAAGTATTTCCACTGTGAGAATCAAATCTACCCAGAGGCATTTGTCACAGTAAAAACACAGGTTCATTTACTACTCTACTAAGTAGGCTGGCTTCCATGTTCATGTCAAACTGTCGGTTTATCTCTCTTCAGGAAATAAGATTAGTGTATTACAATTGAGTGTAGCAGGCAGGAGATATTATATTTACAGTAACAGATTCTATTCTACTGCCATGTGGAGCTATTCTTGTCTTAATTCATTCATTAAACAAAAATCATTTGGGTGTCCACTACTTGCCAGGCACTTGCCTTGGTGCAAAGGTCAGAGAAAAAAAGAAAGGAGACAGCAAACTTGATTTCATGGAACTTGGAGTCTAGAGTAGAAGCAAACATTCAAAAAGTCATTACGAGTGAGGGATGCTAAGAAAAAAACAAGTACCAGGGGTTCTGGGAACATAGCGGGCACCGTGACCTGGTCTTAAGGGGAGAACAGGAAAGGTCTCCTCAGGAAATGACAGCAAAGTTGAGATTAGAAGGATAATTAATAGTTTTTATGCAGGCAAAGGAGAGCTTAGAAGAAAAAGAGTGTTCCCAACTGAGTGCTTAGCATACCCCCAAAGAAATCTAGGACACTGTGGTGATGTTCAGAGGGAGGGGAAGAGCAGAGTGAGGTAAGCCTTCAAAGGTAGGCCAGAGGGCCAGCTCAGGCAAGCGTGAGTCACATAGGCAAACTCCAGGGTAAGGTGTTTGAACTTTATCTAGTTGGCAAAGTGGAGCCAATGGAGGTTTTACCACGTTAGCATTTTTCTGGCTGCAGCAGATTGGAGAGGGGTAACAGTTTATGCAGGACAATGAGTTAGAGTGTACAGGTAAGAGATGATGGTGACTTGGACTTGGGTGGTACCAGTGAGTATGTGACGTACACAGATTCAAGGGCTCTTTGATGCAGTGGAATCAACAGACTTGCCGACAGATGGATATGAAGGTAAAAAGGAAGGAGGTACCACATATAGAGGTAAGACAGGTGAGGAGGATTATGGAAGGAAGAGACGTGAATACACTTAATTTGAGAACCCTTTGAGATACCCAGGGAAAAATGTGGACCAGGCAATAAGAGAGAGTGCAAAAGAAAAGTCTGATGTGAATGTATTGTTTGGAAACTGTAAGCACACAGGTGATGGCGTGGGAGTGCACTTGGTGACATGGAGGTTACTGGTAATCTTGGTCACAGCAATTAATTCAATACACTGGTGGGGACAAAAATAAGATTAGAATGTGCTGAGGAGGGAGTGGGAGACAGGGAAGATGTGGAGATAAATTGAGCAAGAGTAAGGAAGAAAGTATAGCAGCTGGTGGGCAAGAGAGGGAGGATTTTTTTTTTCTTAACAAAGGAAAGATGTATTTTTGAATGACAGAAAGGAGCTAGCTGGTAAAGAGGGTAAAGTTGAAGATACAGGAGAAGGAAATAATCCATCAAGAGCATAAGGTTAATAGCATCTGAGAAAGTCCAAGAGGAGCAGATCCAGGGCTCAGATAAAGGGATAAACGTAAACAGAGATACATTCTGATTACTTCAGACAAATACGTAACATGAGCATACTAGGTCTGCTAGTTAATTCTAATTGCAGAAATAGTTACAGGTAGTTTTCCCTTTATTGTTTCCCAAATCAACTTTATAGGCAAACAGATTTTAAAATAGTAGCTTTTGCTGATTGAAGCCAAGTGGGCCAGCTAAAATTTGGTAGAAAACCCAGTCTTACTGTCTTGAAGAACTAGACAACATATCCTGGGACAACCACAGCAGATGGAAAGTGAGGGTGTGGGGAAAATACCAGAAAGGGAGAGCCACGAAAACAGAGCCAACAGTTTGTATATAAACTCTGTTCAAATCCTTCACTGACTTGTGAAGTCCACAAGTACTCATGCTCCAAAGAGCTGAATTACGCACAAAATAATCGAACAGGTATTTCAGTTGCAGGGAGTTTGGAGTCTGAGGTGAGCCAAGTTAACTGCTTGCTAAAACAAAAACCAATATTCTGCAGAGAAATATAGTAGAATCAAGTCTCTCAGCCAGGTGCAGTGGTTCTCACCTGTAATTCCAATACTCTGGGAAGCTGAGGCAGGAGGAGCATGAGCCCAGGAGTTTGAGACCAGCCTGGGCAACACAGCAAGACCCCATCTCTACAAAAACATTAGCCGGACACGGTGGTGCACATCTGTAGCCCTAGCTACTTGGGGAACTGACGTGGGAGGACGGTTTGAGCCCAGGAAGTCGACACTGCAGTGAGTGAGGATCACACCACTGTACTCCAACCTGGGTGACAGAGTGAGACCCTGCCTCAAAAAAAACAAAAAACAAACAAAAAAAACTCTACAATATGTGATCCTTACACCCAAGACACAACTCAAAATTACTAGACATACAAAGAAAAAAGAAAATGAGCCATACTCAAAAGAAATGGAAACCTACCTGAAGATGGCCTATGTCCTAGAAATAGCAGAAAAGAACTTAAAAGCAGCTATTACAAATATGACCAATATTATAAAGGAAAATACACCCTCAGTGAATGAATAAATAGGAAAACTCAGCGGAAAGCATTGTAAGAGAGTTCTGAGATGAAATGCAAAGGACAGCCTAAAACTGAAATTGGAACAGGCATTAAGAAAAGCCCTCTGGGCCGGGCGCGGTGGCTCAAGCCTGTAATCCCAGCACTTTGGGAGGCCGAGACGGGCGGATCACGAGGTCAGGAGATCGAGACCATCCTGGCTAACACGGTGAAACCCTGTCTCTACTAAAAAAAATACAAAAAACTAGCCGGGCGAGGTGGCGGGCGCCTGTAGTCCCGGCTACTCGGGAGGCTGAGGCAGGAGAATGGCGTAAACCTGGGAGGCGGAGCTTGCAGTGAGCTGAGATCCGGCCACTGCACTCCACCTGGGCGACAGAGCGAGACTCCGTCTCAAAAAAAATAAAATAAAATAAAATAAAAGCCCTCTGGAAAACTATTCCCCACTCTAAACACAAAGTATTACTGGAGAAACTGGAAGCCTGTTCTGCACTGAGGGTAATCACAGCAACAACAAACCTCAAACCCAGCCCAGCTCCTGAGCAGATTAACTCAAACTCCCACATTTAAAGATCTAAGTAGAAGAAAAGAGGTGTCCATTTCAAGGCATAAAATCAATCTACTATCCATGTAAGATGTCTAGCTTTCAATAAAGAATTGTAAAATATACAAAAAGCCAAGAAAAAGCCCACATCCCAGCTCACTACACCAGGACACAAAGTAATCAATAAAACCAAATGGCACAGATGTTGGATCTATAGGGCATTTAAAATAACTATGATTAATATATCATTTTATTTATTTTTTTATTTTTATAGAGATGAAGTCTCACTATGTTGCTCAGGCTAGTCTTAACTTCTTGGCTCAAGCAATCTTCTTGCCTTGGCCTCCCTGAGTGCTGGGATTACAGGTGTGAGTCAGTTTCCAGCCTCAGCCTTAAAAAGAAAGGAAACTGTTTCATGCCACAAAATGGATGAACCTTGAAAACATGATATTAAGTGAAACAAAGTCTCTAAGGGAAAAGGCAGATAATATGCAAGATCGGCTAGGATTTCCTACTTGATTTTCTCTTATAGTTTCCATCTCTCTGCTAAAATTAGACAAATAAAACTGTGAAAACCGTATCTCTGGTTTTCAACTGTGGGCAAATTTGCCCCCCCAGGGGATTATTAGAGTATCACCCCCATTTCCCCAGTTGTGACAATAAAAAATTAGAGGCATTTTTGGTTGTCATAACTGGGGAGATGGGGGTGACACTGGCACTCTGGTGGGTAGAGAGCAGGGATACTGCTAAACTTCCTGTAATGCACAAAACAATCCTCCACAACAGACAGTTATGTGGATGCCAATAAGGGCAAGGTTGACAAATCTTAACCTAAGGCAACCACTGAAAGAATTTAATGGATACAAATAATAACTCAATAGGAGAGATAAAACAAAGTAATAACAAATGGTCAATGGACCCAAGAGAAGGCGGAAACAGGAAAAAGAAACAGAACAGATGGGTCAAATACAAAACACGACAAGGTGGTAGATTTTAATCTCACCATAACAATAATCATATTAACTGAGAATAGTCTAAATCCACCAATTAAAAGACAAAATGTCAGAATGAATAAAAAAGAAAGACTAAACTATATACTGTCTACAAGAAACTTACTTTAAATATAAAGACATATATTTAAATTAAATTAAAAGGATAGAAAAAGATATATCATGCAAGCACTAACAGAAGGTTGGAGTAGCTATATCAATATCAGAAAAGAAAGACTTCAGAACAAGGGATATTATCAGAGATTTAAAAAAAAAAAAAAAACCATAAAAATAAAGGGGCTAGTTCTCTAAGAAGACATAACACATTCCCAAATGGGTATGCATCTACCAACAGAGCTTTAAGATACATGAGGCAAAAACTGAAAGAACTAAAAGGAGAAATAGAAATCCACAACCAGACTTTCAGAGTTCAAGACTATTCTCTCAGTAATTCCTAGAAACAAGCAGACAGAAATGAGTAAATATAGAAGACCTACACTTGAACAATACAACCAACTAGATCTGATATTTATAAAACACTCTGCCCAAAAACAGCAAAATAAAAACATGCTGCCAAGTGAGAGAAGCCAGACTTTAAAAAAAAGCTGTATGCTGTATGATTTGATTTATATGATAGTCTAGAAAAGGCACTACTATAGGGATGAAAAACATATCAGTGGTTGCTAGGGAATGGGGTGTATGGTAGGGGTTGACTACAAAGGGGTAGCATGAGGGAATTTTGGGGGTGATGGAACTCTTGTGTACAGAACTGTGTAACTATGATGATAGACAAATGGCTATGCGTTTGTCAAAACCCACAAAACTGTATACCAGAGAGTGTAAATTTTACTGTATATAAATTAAAAAAAAAAACAAAAAACAGAACAGTGGGGAGGGAGGGGGAGGAGGGGAGGAGAACAGAATGCGGACTATGACAAATTAATCTAACTACATTACAAAACCATGACAGACCAACTGAAGGGAGTACGGAAAAAGGAACTGGCTTAAGTAACTTTGTATATGTATATTAAGGTTGAACAAATAAATAAATATACTGCAGATAATGAGAGCCAGGTTTCTCAACCCCAAAAGAAAGAAGTTATAAGTAAGGAAAGGGAAAATTCTGGAATGAACCCATTGGTGATGGCTTGGAGTCAGGTATCAGTACAAACTTACAGTTCTTGATAGATAGGCAGACAGACAGAGAGATAAATAAGATAGGTAGACAAGTAGGTAGGTGGGTGGGCGGGTGGATAGGTAGATAGACAAGATAGGTAGGTAGGTAAGTAGACAGACAGACAGACAGATAGGATAGATAGTGTATATACATGGGTTGGTACATATACATACAATTTCCCTAGTTCTATCCAGAGAGGGACTAAAGGCTGTGAAACCCCAGTAGCAATGAGCACATCTAGCACCTGAATCTTGGTTTCTTTTTTTTCTTTTTTTTTGAGATGGAGTCTCACTCTGTTGCCAAGCTGGAGTGCAGTGACACGATCTTGGCTCACTGCAACCTCTGCCTCCCAGGTTCAAGCAATTCTCCTGCCTCAGCCTCCGGAGTAGCTAGGACTACAGGTGCATACCACCACGCCCAGCTAATTTTTGTATTTTTAGTAGAGACGGGGTTTCACCATGTTAGCCAGGATGGTCTGGATCTCTTGACCTCATGATCTGTCCACCTCAGCCTCCCAAAGTGCTGTGATTACAGGCATGAGCCACTGCACCTGGCCTGGATCTTGGTTTCTAAATACTATTCTCTAACAAAAGTAACCAGAACTTGGCCAGGCGCGGTGGCTCACGCCTGTAATCCCAGCACTATGGGAGGCCGAGGTGGGTGAATCATGAGGTCAGGAGTTCGAGACCAGCCTGGCCAACATGGTGAAACCCGTCTCTACTAAAGATACAAAAAAATTAGCTGGGCATGGTGGAGCGCACCTATAATCCCAGGTACTTGAGAGGCTGAGACAGGAGAATCACTTGAACCCAGGGGTTGGAGGTTGCAGTGAGCCGAGATCACGCCATTGCACTCCAGTGACAGGGTGAGACTCTGTCTCAAAAAAAAAAAAAAAAAAAAAAAAAAAGAAAAGAAAAAAAGTAACCAGAACTCCTTAGAGAAATGGTTGACTCCAGGGCTAGTGCAGGAAAAAAAACAAAACAAGATGGGGCTGGAGCATCTTGTGGTGCCAGAAAATACTTCAGGGGTAGAGGGAAGGTGCATTGAAAGAACAAGGAATCAATGTGAAAAATCTCTCAACAGCCACTGATGGAATAATCTGACAACAAAACAAATAAAAATGGTAGTAGATTATAATCCAAAGAATAAATATCCATGAGTCTATGCCAATATAAATGAGTGATGTCAATAGAATACATATAAATAATTCCTTATAGATGGAATGAAGAAATAGAAAGCCACCACTGAAACACCACAGTAATAACTGTTGTGGGCAAAATGCATAAATAAGTGCTGAAATCAGTGAGAGAAAGCTTAAGAAGGAACAAAACTGATACAGTCTAGGTGTCTGTCCCCTCCAAATCTCATGCTCAAATGTAATCCCCAGTGTTGGAGGTGGGCCTTGTGGGAGCTACGGGTCATAGGAGCAGATCCCTCATGAATGGCTTGGTGCTGTCCTTGTGAGATCTGGTTATTTAAAAGTGTGTGGCACCTCTCTCCTCTCTCTCATGCTCCCCCTTTCTCCATGTGACATGCCTGCTATTGATTTGTCTTCCACCATGACTGTAAACTTCCTGAGGCCTCACCAGAAGCTGAGCGGATGCTGGCACCATGCCGCCTATAGAGCCTACATAACTGTGAGCCAATTAAACCTCTTTTCTTTTTTTTTTTTTTTTTTTTTTTTTTTGAGACGGAGTCTTGCTCTGTTGCCCAGGCTGGACTGCAGTGGCCGGATCTCAGCTCACTGCAAGCTCCGCCTCCCGGGTTTACGCCATTCTCCTGCCTCAGCCTCCCGAGCAGCTGGGACTACAGGCACCCGCCACCTCGCCCGGCTAGATTTTTGTATTTTTTAGTAGAGACGGGGTTTCACCGTGTTAGCCAGGATGGTCTCGATATCCTGACCTCGTGATCCGCCCGTCTCGGCCTCCCAAAGTGCTGGGATTACAGGCTTGAGCCACCGCGCCCGGCCAACCTCTTTTCTTTATAAGTTACCCAGCCTAATGTATTTCTTTACAGCAATCCAAGAATGGACTAACACAAAGATATTTACTAATTCCTAGCAGACAATCACCAAACCAAGTGAACAAGGTTAATTTAACATCAGAAGTAACAGGACACGTCAATCTCATATACTCCTGATAAAACAACTTGAAAAGGACACATCACCTCCGCAGTATCCCTTCCATTAAAACATAAACTCAGGCTGGGCATGGTGGCTCACAACTGTAATACTAACACTGTGGGAGGCCGAGGTGGGCGGATCACTTGAGGTCAGGAGTTCAAGGCCAGCCTGGACAACATGGTGAAACTCCATCTCTACCAAAAAAGACAAAAAAATTAGCTGGGTGTGGTGGTATGCGCCTGTAATCCCAGCTACTCGGGAGGCTAAAGCAAGAGAATTGAACCCGGGAGGCAGAGGTTGCAGAGTGAGGCCTTATCTCAAAAAACTCAAAAAACAAAACAAACAAAAAAACGAAACAAAACAAAACAAAACAAAACCCATAAACGCAACTTAAATCAGAAGACAATATCAGACAAGCCCATACTGAAAGACATTCTGCAAAATAACTGACAAGTATTCTTCAAAAGTATTGAGGTCATGCGAGACAGGGAAAGAGTGAGAAGCAGTTGCAGACTGGTGGGGACTAATGAGATAAGACAACTAAATGGAAAGTAGGAGCCTCAATTTGATCCAAGAATTAAAAAAGGACATTAGTGGAAAAACTGGTAAAATCCAAATAAATTCTGTAGGTTAGTTAATAATATTTTACTGATATTAATTTCTTACTTTTGATAATTGTTCTACAGTTATGTAGGATGTTCCTATAAGGGAAGCTAGAAGAACTCTAATATTTTTGTTAAGTCTAAACTTATTTCAAAAGGAAGAATTTAAACATACAGAGAGACAGAACACCTTAAATACTGATATACATGCTGAAGGGTAGTGATTATAACTTACTTTGTGATAAAGCAAATATAAAAGAATGTCACAGAATCTAGGCTGTATGTGGATAATTCACAGCACAACTTTTTGCAACATTTCTTTATGTTTGAAAATTTTCATCATAATATGTTGGGGAGAAAACAGGAGCTGAGATATTCTGATTTTTACCAAGAACCACAGGGAAGAGGAAGAAGAAGGAGAAAACTAAATATGCAATTAGACTGTAAAGTGCAGCGGGGTAGGATTTCTATCTCATTTTATCCTGGGACTTTCATGGCCTAAGGCTAGATCTAAAGCTGAGGCAAAATCTGATTTAGAGTAAAAAAAGACAATTCTGTGAAACTTTTTGAGCAGAAGGTTTGGCTTTCCAGTAAAACCTCCTAATTTTATATAAATTTATGGCATGTATCCTTAACATAAATCCTTTTTTTTTTCAAAATACTCAGTTTACAAAAATCTTTAACCTCAAGTAACACAATTTAGACAGGTAATAATGGTATGAATTTCCTTAAAGAACACAACTACACTTGGACTAACCAACTTCTTAAGATATCTATATGCCTGAGCTGAGAGACACAGTGATAGTGTCACACTGACACTGGGCAATCCCAGGCTTCTCAACCATTTACACCAGCCAGCTGAGGTTTATGCTTAACATTCTGGAGCTCATCTGGTCACTGTGCACTTTTCAACTACCTGTATCCATGTAGCAGGTAGCAGAATCTGTGCTTTTCAGCTTAGGGCACAAATGCTAATATTCATATACTATCTACAAAGATTCACTAAGGTGGCACCAGTCATGACCCTAGCCATTTAATTCAACTGCTGGTAACACCAACAAAAGAGCATTTGATTAAGTGCATTTATAGTAAGATTTCTCTGGTATGAAACATTTTCCTGCAAGTGCATGATGCTAAAGGATAATAGATTAAAAAACTATTGTAGAGCAAGAGGCAGCATCTTTTTTTTTTGAGACAGTCTCGCTCTGCTCCCCAGGCTGGAGTGCAGTGGCGCAATCTCGGCTCACTGCAAGCTCTGCCTCCCAGGTTCACGCCATTTTCCAAGAGGCAGCATGTTTTTAAACTTCAGTAATGAGGACACCGAAATTTTTAAAATGAAAACTACATACTGTATTTTTAAATTCATCCCAAAGTAAATAAGACAACCAAGGAAGAAAAGCAGTTCAAGACAGAGCTCAGAAATCCTACTCTCATCACAATTTGGAAAACCACGAATCACTTGGTTGTTCTTAGTTTTCTGAGTGGTTCCTTTCTTGAATGACTATTTATGATAAAAGATCACAGTATCAACTACTGTGATATAGATTCACCTAAGTGTGTTTCCTTTCTCCTGTATTTGCAATGTCTCAACCAGGCTCCACTAAGGCATGACAACAGACTGAAGTGGAGAATGAGACCAGCTTTTACGTACACTGACGGCATGTACCCCATGCCGCTGGCACTACCGTTTGATGCATCACCAGATGACAAAATGAGAGCCAGGAATAGAATCTTAACGCATTTAATCTGTGTCTTCAATAACCTTGGCCTACAGACCTTCCACACCCATTCTCCACCCACAAAAGCCAAGGTAACAGAAATAATTAAACCGCCGTCTTTGCCCAATAATATTCCAAAGTCACTTATACCTGAGTCACTTGGGGTGCTTGTGAAAATGGCATATCCAAGCTACTGAGTCTACATCACTAGATCTGAGGGGAGGCCCAAGATTCCTATATTTTAACAAGTGACTCAGGTAAGCTTGAGACACACAACTGGTGCTGGTTTCCCCTGGTAAATCTCGCCCTGCTCTGACCCCATCAGGATAAGCCTGGAAAGCAGCAGTGGAAAGTGGAGAAGGCCTTGAGGGTTGGCTTCAGCTGAGCTCAGGAGATATGGGAAGACCCTGAGTCATTTCCCAGTGCAACACTCCACTCTCCTCAGAGGCCACCTGGAACATGGAGCATCAGTGTGCTCTGATGCCCCAGGATCACCTCAGTGCCCTCAGATAGGGGTCTCTCCTCCTGGGCTTTCTCAGGCTTGCAGCCACACCACTGTGCCCAGGCTGGACTCACAGCTTTAGGGCACTGGCACAGGGTTACACTTACTCTCAGAGGCTGCTGCATGCTTGCACTGGCTCTGACCACACTTAACGCAGACTGAAGAAAGTCAAAAGGCTGACTATTGACAGAACTAGGGCATACCTACCAAGCAGCAGAGTGAAAATGTTCCTGAATTCCTGGTTTTCATCTCTGCCTTCAACACATAGAGCTTTTTAAAGATGCCAAGGACACAACTTGTATAGGTGCTTTAGTTATTTGCTGGCAGCTAAGCAAAATCCTGCAGGCAACTCAGGCGTCTAAAATATTTGACTGTGGGCCAGTGAGAGCTATCATTCTCAGCCACTTGAGCTACTCAGAAAAAGTTCACACATATAGTAATAAAAACAAACAGCAAAGATTTACCATGGGAAAGAATTTTTGCTAAGCACTTTACAAACTTTAACTCTTCTTTCTTTCACTCATCTCACAATTTTTTATCAAGAGTCCAGTACTTCTACAGGTGCTGAGGATGCCTCAGTGAACACAACAGACACCAATCTTGCCTTATGGGCCTTACAATTTAGGGAAATGAGAGAAAGAAATAAAAATTATAGACAAATCATATGGGATGTTAGAAGGGGGCCAGTGATAAGGAGAGCAAGCAGAGAAAGGGGTGTGTGGGAGAATGAGTGGTTTCTATCTTTAAATAAGGTACTTAGGGCCTTGCTGAGGAGGTTCGATCCAGAAGGTTCCAGTAGAGGAAGTGCCAGTACAAGGTGTCCAAGTCAGGAGTATGCCCAACTGCTGAGGGACAGTGGGGAAGCCCATGTGGTGAGGTAGAGTGAGCAAGAAAGTGAAGAGGCTACAGAGGACACTGAGGCCAGGCTGTGAGGGTCTGGAGGCCCCTGAGAGAACTCTGGCTCCTCCTCTAAAAGAAATGGGGAGCGGTAGAGAGTTTGACTAGCGTAGTAGGTTTTGATTCCTGTTTTTCAAGCTACAGTGTCAAGAACAGACAGTGAGCGTGATTAGCAATCTTTTGCCAGGACCCAGCTGAGAGATGATGGTAGCTTATACCAGGGAGGTGACAGTAGAGAAAAGAGCAATGCTCTTATTCTGGACATATTTTGAAAGTAGAACCAGTGGGATTTCCTAAACAACTGAACAAGTCTAAGATGAAGAAGGAAGTTAAGGATGACTCCAAGGTTTCTGAGGATGAAACTGCCATGAATGGAGACAGGGAAGGCAGATTACATGTAGAACAAGTTTGGAAAATGGGGGAAATCTTGTCCTGGAGACACTGAGAATATTCAATATCAAAATGGGAGATGTCAAGTAGGCAACTGGATACATGAGTCTAGAGTCCAGAGAACAGGCGAGAGATGCAAATCTGACAAGTCCTCAGCACAAAAATAGTATTTAAAGTCATGAGACAGGATACAATAACAAAGAAAGTGAGGACAAAGAACAGAGGCCCTGTACTGAGCTCTGGGCCACACCTCCATGTACGGGTCAGGAAGAATAGAAAAGCCAGGCTGGGTGCGGTGGCTCACGCCTGTAATCCCAACACTTTGGGAGGCTGAGGCTGGCAGATCACCCTGAGGTAAGGAGTTCGAGACCAGCCTGGCCAACGTGGCAAAACCCTGTCTCTACTAAAAATACAAAAATTAGCTGGGTGGGGTGCTCCGCGCCTATAATCCCAGCTATTCGGGAGGCTGAGGCAGGACAATCACTTAAACCCAGGAGGTGGAGGTTACAGTAAGCTGATATTGTGCCACTGCACTACACTACAGCCTGGGTGACAGAGTGAGACTGTCTCAAAAAAACAAAAAAAAGAAACAAAGAAAAAAAAAAGGAGAAAAGCCACACAGGAGAGGGAGAAGCAGTAGCCTGACAGAGAGAAGGCACAGGAGTGTGGTATTAGGGAAACCAAAAAGAATGTCCTAGAAGACAGAGTGTTCAGCAGTGCCAAATGCCACTGACAGGTCATATCAGATTATGACTAAGCTGGCTGGGTTGGGGACACAGCAGTCCTTGACAATCTCAGCAGCTGCGGGTGTTAAGAGCCCAGGAACTTAATGAGCTAGGTATTCACTATCAATTTACAGGTGAGGAGACAGCACCAAAAAGGTTGAGGTTAACAACCAGGCCATGGTGAGGCCAAGATCTCTGCAATGCACACATGAAAATCCTTTGTGGGTTCAACTGGGAGGTGGGATGTAAAGAGAGGAAGGAGAGATGCAGAGTATTTGGGTTAAGAAAACTTTAAACCTTCCACTATTTGTTCCCTTAGCAAAATCTTCTGACGGGAGAAAAGAGCTTAGTTCATGACTAACAAATGAACCAGAGCCAAGAAGCAGGGCAGAAGGCAAGTCTTCGTGCCAGGAAGGTAGCATCTTGTGCTCCATTGCCCCTAAATGTGTACACAACCAGCTTATCAGAACACTGAAGATGACAGGTGTAGGGCCAGTTCCACAACCAAATTGAACTCTTCAGGCACTGGTACGACATGAAGCCCATGGAGCCAGTCCTTTGGGTTCTCTAATTGAATACTTTTCACAAGTCTGCTTACTTCTGACCCAAAACCTGTTGAAACCTTCTAGTCTAACATACAGAGCCTAACTTGCACAACCAAGAATTCCTGACGCATGGAAGTAACTGGCCTGCATCAGCGAAGAGGAGCCCTCAGGCCCTGAGGGGACACTTGGGAACATTCCCACACCCACCCCAAATGAAGCACTGCTTTTCCCAGCACCACACCCCAATGCTGCAGTTCATCTTTCCAATGTACTTCAGTATCGCACATGAAGAGGCAGTGCGGGATAAGAGAAGGAGCCTCAACCTTGTAAGGTGGGATACTTGGGTTCTGGTGCCAGCTCTGCCATAAAAAGCTACATGGAAGGCCAGGTGCGGTAGCTTGCATCTATAATTCCATCACTTCGGGAGACTGAGGTGGGCAGATCACCAGTGGGCCAACATAGTGAAACCCTGTCTCTACTAAAAATATAAAAATTATCTGGGCATGGTGGTGTGCACCTGTAATCCCAGCTACTCGGGAGGCTGAGGTGGGAGAATCGCTTGAACCCGGGAGGCAGAGGTTGCAGTGAGCCGAGATTGCACCACTGCACTCCAGCCTGGGAGTCAGAGTGATACTCCAACTAAAAAAAAAAAAAAAAAAAAAATGGCTGCGTGAAAACAGCAAGTTCCTCCCAAGGGCTCCAAAGAGTTGCTGAGCCTCATCTTCTAGAGTCTCAGCTCCCTCAGGGTAACAAAACACAGCCCAGAGATCTAAGGAATGGGCTCTGAAGTCAGGCTGCCCTGGGCTACTGCTTAGTAACTAACTGTGTTAACCTGAATTGACTTAGTTAACTTCTTTAAGCCTCATTTTTGATATCTGTAAAACGAGGATGACAATAATACATATGCCATGAGGAACTGTGAAAACAGTGCCTAGCAATGGTGTACACTCTCTATGACCCATTATGACAGCTGTCAGGAAAGATGCATTCATTAACAACTACTTTCTCCACTTGGAATTTAGATATATTTATTAGTGAACTTCTGATACAAAGGTATACCAGATTGATTGAAATAATATCAAGAGCAAAGAAAATAATTTAGTTTGCCAAAGAAGCCAGAACAACTCAAAAACTGACAAAAAAGGTGAAATGTTATGGCATATTACATGTACCTTGAACAGGGATTTCCGCATAGTTTGGTCTCTTATCTGACAGGGCTGTCAGGGGTTTGGATGTTGAGATTGGTCCACTTATGGAATGTCTCTGAAATCATAAGATAAACAATATCGAAGTTAAATCGAGTATTGGGACTCACAAAGTAAACGCTGCAGAGAGTAGGTATTTAGTTATAAATCTGTATTAATTATTTCCATACTGCTATAGTAAGGTTGTAACACACCTTACAGGCATGGACTGTGATCAATATACTTTTTTTAAAAATTAGACTTTTATTATGGGATAATTATAGACTCATATGCAGTTGTTAAGAATATAGAGAGATCCTATGTACTCTTTACTCAGTTTCCCCCAATGGTAATATCTTATAAACCTATAGTAAAATACCACCAGCAAGATTTTGACAGTAGCCAAAATATTGACGTAGTCATATCTTATATAGTCATTTATATATTATTGATACAGTCAAGATAAAGAACATTTCCATCACCATAAGGATCCTTCCTGGGGCCCTTTTACAGTCACACCCCTCTCCCTGTCCCCAACCCCATATCACTGACTCCTGGCAACCACTGGTATTCTGAATGTGGTTTCATTATTTTGTTGGAAGAGAATCTTTAAAGTATCACAAACCAATTCAGTAAATATAAAAACATGTTGCAAAATGAAATGCAGATGTGCTCCTTTTGTAATTGTACTGGTCTTTCAAGTCCTCGTTCAAATAGATCTCAATTCTGCCACCCGCTTGCTAATGCTACTACAACAACTGCCCAGTACAGTCTGTCATCTCAGTGCAGCACTACAGCAACAGCTTGTCACTGGCTTCCTCATCTCCAGACTTCTGCATATGCAAGCAGCCAGAAGAATCCACCACAGCCAGGGCCGGTGGCTCACGCCTGTAATCCCAGCCCTTTGGGAGGCCGAGGTGGGTGGTTGACGAGGTCAGGAGTTTAAGATCAGCCTAGCCAACATAGTGAAACCCCGTCTCAACTAAAAAATTCAAAAAATTAGCTGGGTGTGGTGGCAGGTGCCTGCAATCCCAGCTACTCGGGAGGCTGAGGCAGGAGAATCGCTTGAAGCCAGGAGGCAGAGGTTGCAGTAAGCCGAGATCACGCCACTGCACTCCAGCACGGGCGACAGTGCGAGACTCCATCTGAAAAAAAAAAAAGAATTCACCACAAACACTTAAAACCCCTCAGCTCTCTTGGCTACCTCTACATGATGCTCAAATACCACGAACCTACTTATTTACTACCATGCAGACCATGTTGCTTGTCTATGTTTTTCTTGTGCTTCATTCCCACAGCTTTCCCCCAGTCCTTTTTATCTGGCTAACTTCTAACTATTCATTTCATATTCCCACCAGAAATGTGGACGAGGTCCAGCTTCTCCACATCCCGGCCACACTTCAGCTCATCAACCTTTCAGATTTTGGCCATTAGGAATAATATAGAATAGGATCTCATTGTGGATTTAATTTCCATTTTCCTGATGACTAACGATGTTGATCATCTTTTCATGTGCCATTGGCCATTTGTATTCTTCTCCTGGAAGGACCTTTTCAAATCTTATGCCCATTATTTATTGGGTTGTTTGTCTTCTTACTGAATGTAAATCTTTTGTTAGGTAAATGTATTATGAATATATTCTCCCCAGTCTGTAGCTTGCTTTTTAATTTTCTTAATGTCTTTCAGAGAAGTTTTAAGTTTTGATGCCCAATTTATCAACTTGCTTTTATAGTTCATGCTTTTTTACATCTTAGTAAATCTTTGCAGTCTTAAAGGTTATGAAGATTTTCTCTCACGTTCTCACGTAAAAATTGTAGTTTTAGCTTTCACATTTAAGTCGATAGTCCATTTCAATTTTTGTGTATTTCATGAGGTACGGGCTGAGGTTATTTCTTTTCTATACAGTTACCTAGTCATTTCAGAATGTTTTCTTCAAAAGACTATTCCTTACCGATTGAATTACTTTAGTATCTTTGTAGAAAATCAACTGGCCTACTTCTGAACTCTCTGTTCTACTGATCTAATGCTGAAATCAGGTAGTACAAGTCCTCCAAATCTGACCTCCACCTGTACCCCCGACCCCAACGTTTTGAATATTCAGGGATCTTATATTTCCATATGAATTTAATACTACCATGTCAATTTCTACCCAAAGAGCACTGCTCTTTTAATTGGTATTGTGTTGAATCCACAGACCAATTTAAAGGACTACTACAAGATATTAACAATACTGAGTCTTCCAATCTATAAATGACATCGCTTTCCATTTATTCAATTTCTCTCAGCAATATTTTATTGTTTTCATTGCACAGGTTGTGCATACATTTCATTATATTTATTGCTAAGTATTTCAATTTCCAATTATTCATGCTAATATAGAGAAAAACAAATAACTTTTGTATAGGACTTCGTGTAAACCTTGACACTGCTTAACTCAAAAAGCTTCTGTGTGGACTCCTTAGATTTTCTGCATAAATGATCATATTATCTGCAAACAATGACAGTTTTACTTTACCCTTTCCAAACTTGTATGCTTTCTTTTTTTTCTTTTCTTTTTTTTGGTCTTATGCAATTGCACAGGGCAAGAGCTCCAGCAAAATGCTGAACAAAAGTGGTGAGAGTGGGTATCCTTACCTTGCTCCTGGTCCTGGTGGGAAAGCATTCAGTCTCCAGATTAAGTATGATGTTAGCTGTGGAGTTCCCACAGGTCTCCTTCTACTTCTAGTTTGCTAAAGAGTTTTACTATGAACAGATGTAAAATTTTGTCAAACAGTTTTCTAAAGATGTTGAGATTAATGATTTTTAAAATTTTTTTTTTCCTGTTGATGCAAATTTTAACCTTGTACCCCTGGGATACATCACACTTGGTAATGATGGATTATCATTTTTATATATTCCTGGATTCAGTTTTGTTAATGTGTGCTTTTATATTGCCTCTATAACCATCTATAATCACGAGGAATATTGGCTGACAGTTTTCTTTTTTTGCAATGTCTTTGTCTAGTTTTGCTATCAGGTAATGCTAGCTTCCTAAAATGAACTGGAAAGTCCTTTTACTCTTCTGTTTTCTGAGAGACTATATACAACTAGAATTATTTCTTCCACAAAGGATTGATTCAATTCACTAGTAAAACCACCTGGGCCTGGAATTTTCTATGTGGGAAGACTTTTTATTTTAAACTTTTATTCTGAAATAATTATGGACTCCCAGGAAGTTGTAAAGACAGTACAGGAAAGTCCCATATACTCCTCATTCACTTTCCCCCAACTGTCTGTGGATAATGAATTCCCTCAGCTTTTGTTTGTCTAAAAAATTTTAATTTTGTCTTTTTGTTACTACATCGAATTCGAAGTTGACAGCGTTTTTCTTTTGGCATTTCAAGATGCCATTTTGGGCTGGGCACAGTGGCTCACTTTGGGAGGCCGAGGCAGGTGACTCACCTGAGTCCAGGAGTTTAAGACCAGAGTTTGAGACCAGCCTGGGCAACATGGAGAAATCCCATGATTGTACTAAAAATACAAAAATTAGCCGCGTGCCATGGCATGCACCTGTAGTCCCATTTACTCAGGAGGCTGAGGCAGGAGAATCGCTTGGACCCAGGAGGCAGAAGTTGCAGTGAGCCAAGGTCACGCCACTGCATTCCAGCCTGGGTGACAGAACTTCCATCTCAAAAACAAAAACAAACAAAAAAAAAACCCAACCATTTTGTTGCCTTCTGACTTGCACAGTTTCTAACTAGAAGTCTGTGATTATTCTTACCTGCCTGTCCTTAAGAAATTCTTATCACTCTTTTTCAGCAATGCCTTACTGGACAGGAGGATGAGGGTGTTTGTATATTTATATATGTTTATCTTGCTTTAGCTTCCTGATTTTCTTGGATCTATGAGTATATAATTTCCAACAAATTTGGATGGATTTTGGCTATTATTTCTTCAAAAAAAAATTTTTTTTAAATTTTTTAAGATGGAGTCTCCCTCTGTCGTCCAGGCTGGAGTGCAGTGGTGTGATCTCGGCTCACTGCAACCTCTGTCTCCCAGGTTAAAGTGATTCTCCTGCCTCAGCCTCCCAAGTAGATAGGATTACAGGCACACACCACCATGCCTGGCTGATTTTTTGTATTTTTAGTAGAGACGGGGTTTCACCGTGTTGCCCAGGCTGGTTTCAAACTCCTGAGCTCGGGTGATCTGCCCACATCGGCCTCCTAAAGTGCTGGAATTACAGGCGTGAGCCACTGCGCCTGGCCTATTTCTGCAAATGTTTTCTTCAGACACACTTCCTACTCTGCCCCCTGACTTGCCTTTTTTTCTTGGGCTCCAATTTCAGGTATGTAGGACCACTTAATTTAATCCCACAAGTCAGGGGCTCTGTTCATTTTTTTCCCCAGTCCTTTTTCCTCTCTGCTACTCATTATGGAAGATTCTACTGCTATGTCCTCAAATATATTGATCTTTTCCTCTATTCCTTTTGTTTGTTTGTTTTTGAGACGGAGTCCTGCTCTGTCACCCAGGCTGGAGTGTAATGGCACAATCTCAGCTCACTGCATCCTCTGCCTCCTGGGTTCAAGCGATTCTCCTGCCTCAGTCTCCTGAGTAGCTGGGATTACAGGCACAGACCACCGTGCCTGGCTAATTTTTTTTGTAGTTTTAGTAGAGACGGGGTTTCGCCATGTTGGCCAGGCTGGTCTTCAACTCCTGACCTCAGGTGATCCGCCTGCCTCGGCCTCCCAGAATGCTGGGATTACAGGCGTGAGCCACCGCACCTGGCCCTCTTCTATTCTTTTTCATATCTTTCACTTCTCTCTTCATCTGTGCATGCTTCCCTTCACATACTCAAGCACAGAGATCATATTTACATCACTGCATGCTAATCCTATCATTTCTATCCGTTCTAAGTCTGCATCTATTGACTGATTTTTCCCCTGGTTACAGGTAACATTTTCCTGCTTCTTCATTGCCTAGTAATTTTTTATTGCATGCCAGATTATGTATTTTACACTAACTATATTTTGCTGTGTTCCTTTAAAAATTATTACTTTGGCAAATAAGTACGCTACTGTATTAGCTATCTATGCTGCATGACAAATTATTCCAAATCTTTTGTGGCTTAAAACAATCCATTTATGATCTCATAGTTTCTGTGGGTCAGAAAGCTTAGCAGAGTGTCTCTGGCTCAAAGTCTAGCACGAGGAGGCAATTAAGTTGTCAGCAGGGCTACAGTTATCTTGAGGATCGACTGGAGGAAGATCTGCTTCCAAGCTCATCTACATGGCTGCTGGCAAGCTTCAGGAGATCTGTTCCTACACTTCCTAATGTGGGCCCCTCCGCAGGGCTGGCTCACAACATGGGAACTGGGTTTCCCCAGAGTAACTGGCTCTAAGTGATAGCAAGAGGAGCATTCAAGGCAGAAGCAAAGCTTTTTATAACTGTATTTTAGAAGTGATAACCTTATCCTATCACTTCTTTTGCTTTGCCATATTCACTGGAAGCAAATCACGAGCTGCAGCCAACACTCAACAAGAGCAAACTGCACAAGGAGCAACTACCACCAACTGGGGATCACCGGGGAACATTTTAGAGGCTGCCTACTACAGCTACTTAGGGACCTCCTTGGTCCTTCTGCATGTTATTTTTAAAGATCTTTTAGGGCAGACCTAGAATAGTATTTACTCTGAGGCTATTTAGTTCTATGATACTTTCAGGGGTGGTCCTTTAGGAGTCTATACTGAATGCCATCTATTCAAAGAGGTGTCTCCACAGTGGCTGGTGGGAACTCAAATGATTTCCTGCCCTAGGTAAACTACCAGAAGTGTTTGCCGGATAGCTCCCTGTTCCTGGAAATTGTTTCTGGAAAATTATTCTTGCCCAGCCTTGTGCGGTTTCACCCAATGCAGGTACAGATTGGTATTCAGACAAAGACTCAAAGGGATGCCTATGCAGATTTCTATACTCCTTTCTCTATGCAGCTCCCTCCTCCAAGTATCTGCCCTGCAAATTCAAGCAGTCTCATTCTCCTCGAATGTTGATTTGTGTCTACTCAGATCCAATTGTTTTTCTCTTCCCTGCTCCACGTAGGTTCATCTTCCCTGCACCACCATCTGGAAATTGCCTCCAGGAAAATATTGTGAGCCACAGTAGGACTTACCTCATTTTAAAATTTTTGTTCAGGGACCACAGTTATGTACAATGTCTGAAAATAATTGCTTCCTATATTTTGTCCATCTATTAATAGTGTTTGTGATGGCAGAATAATCCAGCCTATTACTCCCACATAGCTAGGAGTAGAATTCCTACCTAGGGAGTTTTGAAAAACTAACAATTCCAATCTTGGGCCCCAGTCCCCAGAGATTCTGGTTTACCAGGATGAGGTCTGGGAATTTTATGTGCTTAAAAATTCTCCACATGATTTTTATATACAATTAGGTTTGAGAAGCACCGTACTAACTAATCATGTACTAAAAAGCTACTGAATGTAGCTCCTAAGTATTAGTTTTTTGCAACTTACAGAAATATTTTTCACCTCCTAACTTTACAAAGATTTACAAAGTGACACCTTGTACATTAAACATCAACTGACAAACACCACTTAAATAAAGTTCATCTTATTTGAAGTTTATTACATTTGGCATCTTTATGTTGCTTTTATCTGTTACTTCAGAATTTTAGATGAAGTTTGATTAGTAGGGAGCACATAAAAAAGCATTAAATCAGCTGGGCACGGTGGCTCACGCCTGTAATCCCAGCACTTTGGAAGGCTGAGGTGGGCACATTGCTTGAGGTCAGGAATTTGAGACCAGCCTGGCCAACATGGTTAAAACCCTGTTCTACCAAAAATACAAAATTAGCTGGGTGTGGTGGTGCACACCTGTAATCTCGGCTACTTGGAGGCTGAGGCACGAGAATCACTTGAACCCAGGAGGTGGAGGTTGCAGTGAGCCGAAATTATGCCACTTCACTCCAGTTTGGGCAACCGAGTGAGACTCCGTCTCAAAAAAAAAAAAAAAAAAAAAAATCATTAAATTGGTGGAATATGGTATTCCCTTCCCTTCTTTTTAAATTATGACATAATGCCAGGCATGGTGGCTCATGCCTGTAATCCCAGCACTTTGGGAGGACCAGGCAGGTGGATTGCCTGAGCTCAGGAACTCAAGACCAGCCTGGGCAACATGGCAGAACCCTGTCTTTACCAAAAACACAGAAAACAGCCAGGTATGGGTGGTACAGGCCTGTGGTACCAGCTACTTGGGAGGCTGAGGTGGGAGTACTGGTTGGGCCTGAGAGGCAGAGGTTGTGCAGTGAGCCAAGATCGTGCCACTACACTCCAACCTGGGTGACAGAGTGAGACCCCATCTCAGGAAAAAAAAAAAAAAAAAAAAAAAAAAAAAAAAAGACATAACATCTTGTATATACATGCAAATGCAAAGCCACTAACTCACAACAATATAAATGCAAAAGGAGCACACTAGTAAACACAGTACAAATGTCTCAACTGGAAATGAAAATGCTCCCCAGCACCATTATTTTAGGGAAGAGGTGCAGCCGGGGCTACACTGTATCACAGGATAATGGGGGTTAGGCCATGTTTCCTTTGGCTACTCTCACCTATGAGGAAATACTCCACCTCAGCTATACTGTCCAAAAGCGGCTGAATAAAATGCACAATGAGGGGCCTCCTGAGCGCTACCGAAAAGCCCTCTGCCCCGCTTCTCATCTGCATTCCCCAATGGCACAGAGGAACAACTTTTGAAACTTGTTTCTAATGTATCAATAATGACCTGTGCTGGACCTGTTACAAAACAGCCCTCATTAATCACACTTCTCTGAATTCATGCCTTGTGCACCCCTTCCACTCTGAATCGCAGCTGCCCTGTGACTTGCTTGGATTAAAATAGCAGGACAGAAGAGTCACTGTCCAAGTTCCAAGCTTAGGTCTTCAGAGGCTTTGCTAACTTCCATTTTCAGTCTCCTGGAGCTGGAGATACCATGTTGTGAAGGAGCCTGAGAAGACAAATCACACGGAGAAAGCGGCCCAGGAATCCTGCTGAGCCCAGGCCCTATCCCATCCTCTCTGTGAATTCAACTGCAGGAATGAGCCCAGGAAAGCCAGCAAAGAATTGCCTAGTCAACTCAGAGAAATGTAAAAACTAATAAAATTGTTCTTTCAAGCCACTAAGTTCTGAAGTGATTTGCTATGCAGTAAAGGCTGAGACATGGCAACCACATATTCTACTCACAGATACTTCTGTGTCTTAGTGTAGTGACTAAAGCCACTGAATCCAGACAGCCTAGCTCTAAACCCCAGCTCTACCACTTAATTGCTGAACCTCGGCAAGTTACTTAACCTTTCTGGGCCTCAGTTACCACATGTGAAAAATACAGATAAGAACAGCACCTAATACCCAAGAGTTGTAAGGATTAAATGAGCTAACATTATAAAGCATTCAGAACAGTGTAGAATACAAAGCAAGTGTTCAACTGTTGTTAGCTATCATTATAAGAGTCTATCAGAATAACACAATTTACACTTACATAATTTATCTCAATTAAAGATATTTACAGTATTTTAGGAAACAAATTCTAGATACATCCCTGCTGAGGTAGTCATTTACCCAACGAATATAGGTGTAAATGAGTGTGAAGAAAAGGCCTCAACTTCCAGATTCTGAGGCCATAAGAGCCTCCTGTGGTTCCAGGCACTCACCTGCATAGGGGACACAGCTGCTGCAGGAGGGGTTTTCATAGGACTTGGGCTCAGGGGCGTTCGAGGAATTGCAGCTGCAGCAGGGTTTGGTACTACAAAAACAACAAACAAAAAGGGAAATAATGTCACTGTACAGTGGAAGCTTAACTAGTCTCCACTTAAGGACTCGCCTGATTACCAAACGCTCTCAAACCCCCCTGGACACTGTCTTGGCTGATGTCTAGCCTCTGCTGAATACTTATAGCTGTGTCTTAGCACACAGGTGCTTTTCCTCCCATCAGGTGAATGATTTGCATCCGTAGAGTAGTCATGCTTATTTCTAACCCATGTTATGGCAGTCATTTCGTTTCTGTTACTTAATTATGTAGCTAAAATGCTCCATAAAGCAATGAAATTCAAGTATTAAGCCCAAGAGGAGTATTTACATAACTATATCAGGTAAGACGCCTGGCAGGTAAAGGATGTTGAATAGTTGCATATTAAACAAAAGAATGAGGAACTCCTGCTTGTCTTTCCTCAATTCCTCCTGCAGAGTCCATCACGTCACATATATTTTCTGATTTGTATTTAACGCAGGGATGTGGAATCACTTGTTGGCATATCAGTCTCTCTCTCTCTAGAATAAACTGCTGAAAAGTAGTTTATGTTTTTAGAATTTATTAATTTCTAGACAGTTGAGCATAGCACAGATTCTGGTAAAGGCTGCAAAAATGATTCTTCATTTGATGCTGAATTAAATTAAAAATGGGATACAGAATGAACTCAGGCCTATCACACAGTGTGGCAAGATGAAGCAGATCACTATGGACTTTTTTAATGCGGCCAATATAAACACAAATCTATTTACTTATATTTAGAATTGGTATCTTTAGATATATTCTTTACTGAGATAACAGTCACAAAACATAAAGTTAACCATTTAAAAATGTACAGTTCAGTGGCATTTAGTACATTCACAATATTATGCAACCATCACCTCTACCTAGTTCCAAAACATTTTCATCATTCCAAAAAGAAAACCTAGTATCCTAACAGTCACTTCCTACCCACTGTCCCGCCAGCCTCTGGCAATCTGCTTTCTGTCTCTATGGATTGACGTAGTGTGAATATTTAACATAAACGGAATCTTACAATATGTGACCTATTGTATCTGGCTTCCTTCAATTAACATAATGTTGTAAAGATTCATCCATGTTAAAGTATGTATTACTACTTCATTCCTTCTTGTGGCTGAACAGTATTCCATTGTATGAATATACCACATTTTGTTTATCCATTCATTGAATGCATGGATACTTGGGTTGCTTCCATCCATTAGCTATTGTGAGCAGAACTACTATGAACATTGATGTACAAGCACAGATGTTTCTCAATTTATGATGGAGTTATGTCCTGATAAAACCATCATAAGCAAGTCAAAAACGCATTTGATACACCTAACCTCCCAAACATCTCAGCTTAACCTAGCCTACCTTAAACAAGATCAGAACATTTACATTAGCCTATAGTTAGGTAAAATCATCTAACATGAAGCCTATTTTATACTAAATAGGCTGTGTTGAATATCTCATGTAATTTACTGAAAGCTGTACTGAATGTGTATTACTGGCACTATTGTAAAGTCAAAAAATCAAAAGTTAAAGCATCGTTAAGTCAGGGGCTGTATTTGTCTGATTATCTATTTTCAGTTCTTTTGAATGTATAATTAGGAGTGGAATTGCTGGGTCATTTACATATATTTTATTATAAAATAACATATAAGGCTTTTAAAAAACTTTAGTATGAAGCAGTTTTGCGCATTAAAGCATGATTTATTAACATTTTGAATAGGTGTATAATTTTAATTTAACGTAGACATTCCGTTATCATTTTGATTTTCAAAACATATATATATTTTATTCTTCAGAGACAGAGTCTTGCTCTGTTGTCCAGGCTAGGGTACAGTGGCTATTAGCAGGTGCAGTGATAGCATGCTACTGCCTGGGCCTCCTAAGTAGTTGGAACTACAGGCACTTGTCAGCTCAAAGCATATTTTAAAGTTCTCCTTTCATCTTACCCCATCATATTACCCAGCGGTAGCCACTAACAACAGTTCTGGGTACATCTTTCTTACACTTTAAATGCAAATACACTTAGCTATCTACGTACCTTAAAAAAACAAGACCACCCACATTATACACATATACACACACACACAGAGGTATATATAGATATATACATATATCTCTATATATGTACTGGCCTGTAACTTACTATAAAGGATTGCAGTGCACAAAGTGACTGCTCAGGTGGCACACTTGAATAAAGGATCACAGACATGTTTCAACATCAGTACTTTGAGATCTGTCATCCTTATTGAAATATGCATAGTATTTTACTGTATTAATTGGTCATAATTGTCTTAATTCTTTTAATAGGCATTCCATTTTAATGAAATAGGTCTTCCATTTTTCCAAACAATGGTATACATACTGTATATGTATACATATACAGAGTTTTTTTATACATAAGACTATCTTTATACATAATACTTGTGCCAGTACTAAGTATAACAACTTCAGAGTCTATGAACATGGCATTTTAAACTGGAAGGTATTGCCTAACAGTCCTCCAGAATGTCTATACCAACAGTGTGTAGGACTATACATGTGACTTTTGCTGTGCTTTTAAGTCAATGAGAACTCATTTGTGTATAATCACAGAATACAGATTCTAGTAGCCTATTAATAAAGTTTAAAGAATTTCTAGACAAAAATTTGAGCTTTAGGACATATTACAATTAATTGTTTGAAAACACCACATCCCTTTTCCTTTCCCAGGGCTGAGGAAGTTAGATGAAAACAAGTCAGTCATTTGAAAGTGGGGAGAGTAAGCCTTCTAGAGCTTGTATGAAAGAAAGCCCGGCTTGATTCAGAACCTGAAATGCCGTGTAGGACTATAGTGAGTGGGGGAAGAGTGGTTCAACTGAGGCAAAGAATAGGCAGGGGTCAGACCATGAAGGCATTTGGGTATCTGAATTTTGTTTCAACTCTAATAAGCAACTAAAGGATTTTAAACAAGAAAAGATCTTTCTATCATGGGATGAAAAAGGGAGATTTAATTTGGAGGTTACTGAAATTAGAGGTTGATGGTGGCTTGAACTAAAGCTTGTGCCGCTAGAGATGGAGAGAAGACAGAGCAAAGACATCCATGATGTAGGCTGTATCAACAGGATTTGCTAGTAATAGACTAGATGTAGCAGTAAGAAAGAACAAGAATTTAAGGAAGATCCCCAGACTTTTGGCTTAAGTAACTGGGTGGAGTGATGCTGCCATTTATGCACGGGGAGAAGGTGAAGACAGCAGACAAGAGTTTGCTTTTTGGACGTTAGATGTCCAGGAGACACCTGAGGGTTCATGTCAAGTAGGCATCTGGATAGACATGACTGAGGAGTTCAGAGGAAGGGAAGAGCTAAAGTTATACATCTGGAAGTTCTTAGGCATAGAGAACATACTTAAAGTAACAGGAATGTGTGTGATCCAACAAGGGTGAGAAGACACATCTCTGCATGGGATTAAGGATTCTGTCTGAGACTAACACCTCTGAAGCTGAAGAGATCTCAAACCTATTAAATATCACCTTCTGTTAAGTCAAGTGCATTAATACTATATGAAAGTTAATGGGACTAAGACAGTAAAGAATATCAAATTAAACCAGAGAATATAAGGTAAGTAAACACAACCACATGCAGTTGGCACAATGCAGGAGAAATTAATTACCTTGAGATGCACTGTCAAAGGACTTGATGAGGGTTTTTACTGTAGGAGTTGGCTCTGAGGAAGTTGAGGACCTTCTACTCAGTCCCATTCCCTGCCTTAAGGCTGCCAAATCTCTCTCAACGGCATTCATGTAGTTGTATACCCGGCCTCGCTCCTCCTCTTGCCTGAAAATAATATTGAAATCAGAGCATTTTTACACAGTACTAGAACATATACATTTTCCCCTCCCAGCTGAAAAGCATTAAAAACTATCAGTTTAAAAAAATTGTATCAGTTGAGCTTAGTAGATTACCTGGTCTAATGTTCTCATTTGCTTGGTAAATACCAGGAAATGATACTGAAATTTTTATATCAGGTTATCCTAAGTAAGTTAAACAACCATCAAATTCCATTTTCATCTGAGTAAGTGTAAGGTAAGGACATCAGTAATCAATTAGCAGTAAAATAGGAGGTAGACTGGCTCAGGGCTGAGACTCTCCAGGTCCTGTGCTGCCGAGAAGGCCCTTCTCAGGAGTCCGGAGGTTCACCAGTACGTGATACTGTATAATATTAATTTATAGTGGTATAATATTAATTTATACTGGCTCTAGCTAGTATGTTATGCTTAGACATGGAAATACAAAAAAATGAAACCAAAGCCCACACTCTTTAAAAAAATAAAAATAAGAACACGGCAAGTGGTGTAGTCTTCAAATAGAATTCTACAAAGAGAAAAAAAAAAAAGCCTAGACCCATATTAGTAACATGAGTCCCCTAGAAGCTCAGGGTGATGCATCCTGAGTCATCTGAAAAAATCAATTCCATTTCATTTCTGGCCCATTCTGAATTCACTACACTGACTAACACAGAATTCTTTCATCTGGAATGAGATTACAATTGCAGAGCTTGTACATGTCATATAACTATCAAGTATGTGAATAAAAATTAAGCCAGTCCTTAGGAAAAATTCGTCTTTGGTGGCCATTTGGCCTTCTGACAGTATTCTGCCTCAAGATGTACTACAAGATCTTAAGGTCATTTAGCTGTCATGATTAGAACTTTCTTTTCTTTTTTTGAGATGGAGTCTTGCTCTTGTTGCCCAGGCTGGAGTGCAATGACGTGATCTCAGATCACCACAACCTCCGCCTCCTGGGTTCAAGCGATTCTCCTGCCTCAGCCTCCCGAGTAGCTGGGATTACAGGTATGCGCCACCACGCCCGGCTAATTTTGTATTTTTAGTAGAGACGGGGTTTCTCCATGTTGGTCAGGCTGGTCTCAAACTCCTGACCTCAGGTGATCTGCTCACTTAGGCTTCCCAAAGTGCTGGGACTGCAGGTGTCAGCCACTGCACCCGGCTGACTAGAACTTTTAATAAAGAATCTATAACAGTGATTATCAAACTTTTTGGTCTTAGAGCCCCTTTCTACTCCTAAAAATGAGTAAGGACTCCAAAAACCTTTTGTTTATAAGAGCTGTCTTCCATTACATTAAAACTAAGAATATATAAAAATATTTAATTCATCTAAAACTAAAATAAATACAGGGCTTATTAATATATTTTTATGAAAAATAACTATGCTTTCCAAAACAAAACAAAAAAAATTAGTAAGAAGAGTAACAGTGCTTTGCATTTTTAAATCATCTCATTAATGTCTGGCTTAAGAGAACACAGCTAAACTCTCATTTCCTCTGTATTCAACCTATTTTAATATGAAAAAAAGCAAGTCTTACATATAGATAAGGTAGGTGGAAAAGGGAAGATTTTAATAGCCCTTTTAGATAACCGTAGCTGTTCTTATTTGATAACTGCACTAAAATGCAACAAGTAGTAACTTAAAAGTTAGCTCCAATGTGGAATCTGAAACCATAAGTGAACTTTTCCTATTCTGTCCATTAAAATCCACTCGTCAATCTTGTTTAACATCATAGACTGGCTGTAAGGAAAATATTGTTTTACTTACAGATTTTCTAAATGCTGTCATTACACATTTTTTTTTAAGTCGCAATGATCTCATCAGAAGACACTTTATGGGAAGCTGTCAAACTCACCAATGGTAAACAACAAGTTTTCCAAAATCCTAACATTCACTTGAAAGCCCACATTTTATCACTGGCAGTGAATACTGTCCGTTGTTTTCCTTTAAGTGATAGGCTGTCTTAATTGTTTTCACAAAATATCCACCAAATAATACCAAAGTCTGAATCATCCACAGTTTGTCATTCTCAAGTAAAAAAATGGCATTCAATGAAAAAAGAAAGCAGCTCAAACTAATCACAGCACTTTCCTCAACGTGACCTCACTCTTCAGTATAGTCTTGAGTATACAGCAGATAAAGCAGAAGTGCTTTTTCTGTACTTCCCATTTTGTCACACAGAATGCTAAAGAGCATACTCAAGGACGGGGATGTAGTAAAATTCATACTTTACGGTTTTACCAAGGACATCTTTAAGTGAAACCTGCATTTAAAAAAAAAAATTGCAAGTATGTGGTGGTGAAGAGTATTATGACTATAAGTGCAATTTATTGCCAAGATCCCGGTTCATCAACAGTTTATACTTGCTTTTCTCTAACAGTTTAGAAGTCAACACAGTGAAAAGGGCAAACAATGTGATGGTATTATGAAGACAGTTTGACCTCACAGACTCCCTAAAGGGCCTTAGGGACATCCAGGAATCTGCAGGCCTTACTCTGAGAACCACTGCCCTACAAGATGCTACCTCTTTCAGAAGGCGTTTTAAAAACATGTGTCTCAAAGTCTTATGAATTTTTAAGATCCAAAGGAATGAAACTTTAACAGTAGAATTTCATTCACTCAGGATAACTATAGAATGAAGCATTTCTGATACGTTATTCATTTAATAATACAAAGAAAAAAGTAATGTAATACATGTTTTATACTAGTAGAGAAATAATAATCTGTCTCATTCCATGTTCTGCTTAAGGAATCCAATGAAAAATGCTTAGCAATACTTTTCTCTGAGCCATTCACTAGAGCAAGGCAATAATAAGACCACTTTTTAAAGATATACTGTTAGTTTTCTAAATTTCTTCCTACGCCTACTTAATAATTACTCAAACTAAGGAATAATCAAATTCTTAGTAATAACCTCAAACACAAAAATACTATCCCCCACTCTTAGATGGTATTTCACTGTGGATCTCAGCGCATGTCACAAATGTCATTTCATCTAATAATTTTCATCAGTTTCCAATGATGTCTATGTTACATGGGGGAAAAAAAACTACTGTGGAGATTCATTTGATTATAAGATAAAACAAGTGAAAATTCCTCAAGTGAGTGACAGAGAGAAACTCACTTTACATTCTTTACTTGGGATTCCAAAAATACTAGCTAAAGTATTGACCATTGCCCTGAGCACTTGGCAGGCATTATATTATTTAATCCTTATGACAACACTGTAAAGCAGGTAGTATTGTGTCATTTTAAAGATGAGAAAACTGAGGCTCAGGGAAGTCAAGATTCCTAACCAAGATTACAGCTAGTAAGAGGCAGAGCTGGACACGAGCCAAGAATATCTGTCTCCAGAGTCCACATCCTTAGTCATGAGGCTACAATCTAAAGAAAACTAACAGGGCTGGACTGTGGGGCTGGGGGAAAGGAGAATCATGTGAGAGATCATCCTCACTCCCTTCAGAGTTGTGGATCACTGATACTGACAACTCTGAAAGATCCACATAGACTGCACTAGTTCACATGTGCCATAAAATGACGCCCAGAAAAGCTGAGTAACTTCCATCAGATCCAAACTCAGTAAGTATCAAACTCCCCATTTTTTCCATAGTACCACATCAAAAATCGGGATTTAAATGTTCTCTACCGAAACAGAAGTACACAACTGGTTTCTCAGAACATACTTGCGTGACTTTATTTCCTCCAATTCTTTTGTGAGTTTCTCATTTTTTTCTTGAGCCTCATGTAACCGGCGCTTTAGATCACCAATCTCCTCTTGGGCTTCAGATTTAATGTCATTTGCAATGACTACTGCAGTCTGAAGATCAGCCTGAAACTGCCGCCATTCCGCAGATTCTTCCTATATTAAAAAACTAACTTTTTATTTCCAAAAGAGAGCAATCAAGATTTATTTAAAAGCAATAAAATTTGTTTATGATTGGATTGCTGTAACACACTAATGCTTCCAAATGATGATTCATTTTTTTAATCACAGAGAATTGCTATTATCTATTTCTAACAGGCAATGCAACTATTATTAGTGAACTTGTTCTTAATAAGGAAAAGATTTTCCAGCTGATCTGCCTACTGAGGCATCAAGTACTCAGAGTGCTCAATAGATATTAATGAAAATAGTGTCAAGCTTCCCTTCTTCATGCAAGTTTCAAAGCAGGTCTTATGAAAATAAACATCATCTAGAATGTATGGATCTTTACCTCTGAAAAGCACAAGAAGGTATATAATGGTATGTGAACCATACAGTGAAAAACTATAAATATCCTGACATCAAAACCTAACAGGAAAAAAAAAAAAAAAATCAAAAGAAAAGGAAGAGGAAGCCAGAAGAAAAACACTAAACTCAATATAGGCAGGCAAAATTATACAAAGAAGCGGTAAGGAACTACGTGGTCTGTTGCTTCCCACAGTCATGGAGGATGTGGGTGTGGCCGGGTGGGGAAGTCTCCCTGGGACTCACCTCCCTCAGAGCCACAGCTGGGCCATGCCTGAGCCCCATGCCCTCCTCACCCCTAAAGCAATTTTCTTACACGATGAAAGCAGCCTGAGCAACTGTGGTATGACCCAAATGACTGAGTAGCTTTCTCCCCACTCCCTGCATCATGGCTGCATTGCTATTGGCAAGACAGATCACAGCCACAAAATGTATGAAAACAGACTAGTTTGGGGCACCTTATAATCAAAAGCTAATAACTTTTCTTTACAAAATAGAACACTTTTTCTCCAAATCTATCTTTCTAAAATTACTAACCATAAATTTCTATAGGTCGAGTATCACTTATCCAAAAGCATTTCAGATTTAAGATTTTTTGGATTTTAGAATATTTGCACTATACTTAACAGCGAAGCATCCCAAATCTGAAAATCCGAAACCCAAAATGTTCCAATAAGCATTTCCTTTGAGCATCATGCCATCATTCAAAGAGTTACAAATTTTGGAATATTTTAGATTTCAGAATGTCTAGTTAGGGATACGCAACCTATAGCACATTCTTCTACCCAAAATCTAGCAGCAATCCCAATCTGAAATGACAGCATTTGCTTTCTGCCCAAAACCCAATGGGGCCAGTATTATCACTGTATCCAAAGCTTAAGATGAGTGATAATATGGTCAATGACTACACCTCAAATTTCAGAAAACTGTTTTCTAACAAGATAATACATGAATATTTATCCTACCCGAAGTCTTCTGTGGAGTGTCTTTATTTCTCTTTCCATGTCGTGCTTTTGGTCCTGGAGTTTTTTAACTGTATCTGAAAAGATCACCAAAGTTTAAATATCTATTCTCACAACAAAGTTCAGGGGAATAATACAAAGAAAAGGGGTACTTAAATATGACATTTGAAAAAAGTTATCCTGTCCAAAGACTACAAAAAAATTTTAATACAAAACTTTAATAGAAAAAATGTGCAATCCAAGTAATAACCAATATTACTTTCTTTGGAAAATATCAAGTTAAAAAATCACAATTTCTAAATCACTTCCTTCCACAGTATCTTAATTTTGAAACAAAAAGTAAAACTGTTAGAAATTCACTTTGTTGGTACATAACCAGTCAAAACAATATTGACTGTGACTAAAATATGAACTTTTAATCATAAACATTGTTAATCTGCAGTATTTATATAAGCATATCTTTCCTTACGCACTGAATTCCAGAAGTGAATTAGTAAAATCAAAATTAGTAAAAAATATAATACCCAGGGTAGCTGCTGTTTAAATTAATCCTATATAAATCTTATTAAAAAATAAAGAATATATTTATAAAGTAAATCAATAATTCCTCAAATTATTTATCCCATAATGTGAATTTTCTTAGAACAATTTCATTCACTCTAAAAGCATTCAGTGAACACCAATAAGATGCAAAGTACCATTCTAGACAGAGTGAGGATACAAGGATGAAAGTGTAGCACAGGCTAGTCTCCCTGGAACCAGAAACAAAAAGGGAAGTTACCTTCTCTTCGGAGGTTCTACTCTAAAATCCAAGCATAAGAGAGAAATGCCTTAGGAGGGTGCTATGCTGATAGCTGCCACTAAGTAAATCGCTCACGGCTGATTACTTTGACAGCTCAGGAAAGAATCACTTTTTGGTTGAGGGCAAGAAAGGGTACTTACACACTGGTGGCAAATCCTTTACCCTGATTCACCTACAGCCCCACCCCAGTAGATCCCTGGCTGTTCTGTGTCCCAACTGTGTCTTACGCAGCCTTGTACCATGTCGCTGCCAACATTACCACATCTCTTGACACACCTGTCTCCATCACTAGACTAAAAACACTTCAAAGGCAGAAGCAGCCATGTGATGACCTCACGGACTCAGTAGTTGTAATAATGGTATCTTAAAAATGGAATAGGCCGTCGCTCTCCAATGCCAGTGCCGCCTCTCGCTCACCGAGCTCCAGCCAAAGGAGAAGGGGGGTAAGTAAGGAGGTCTCTGCACCATGGCTCGTACAAAGCAGACTGCCTGCAAATCGACCAGTGGTAAAGCACCCAGGAAGCAACTGGCTACAAAAGCCGCTCGCAAGAGTGCGCCCTCTACTGGAGGGGTGAAGAAACCTCATCGTTACAGGCCTGGTACTGTGGCGCTCCGTGAAATTAGACGTTATCAGAAGTCCACTGAACTTCTGATTCGCAAACTTCCCTTCCAGCCTCTGGTGCGAGAAATTGCTCAGGACTTTAAAACAGATCTGCGCTTCCAGAGCGCAGCTATCGGTGCTTTGCAGGAGGCAAGTGAGCCCTATCTGGTTGGCCTTTTTGAAGACACTAACCTGTGTGCTATCCATGCCAAATGTGTAACAATTATGCCAAAAGACATCCAGCTAGCATGCCGCATACGTGGAGAACGTGCTTAAGAATCCACTATGATGAGAAACATTTCATTCTCAAAAAAAAAAAAAAAACTCTTCTTCCTGTTATTGGTAGTTCTGAACATTAGATAATTTTTTTCCCATGGGGTCAAAAGGTACCTGAGTATACGATTGCGAGTGGAAAAATAGGGGACAGAAATCAGGTATTGGCAGTTTTTCCATTTTCATTTGTGTGTGAATTTTTAATATAAATGCAGAGGCGTAAAGCATTAATGCAAGTTAAAATGTTTCAGTGAACAAGTTTCAGTAGTTCAACTTTATAATAATTATAAATAAACCTGTTAAATTTTTCTGGACAATGCCAGCATTTGGATTTTTTTAAAACAAGTAAATTTCTTATTGACGGCAAAAAAAAAAAAAAAAGGCAATAAATATATGAATGTGTCAGCTGATGGTAGCAGTAATAAAAAGCAATGCTGAAATCATTACCTAGGGTTTTTCTTTTTTTTAGTAAGTATCCTATTGATAGAACTTAACAATTTATCATTAGGGACAAAGTAACTATAGACTTTAGTGTTTCTGGGTAAATAACATTCTCTCCCATTCCTTATACGTAGTAGCAGGAACTCAGGCATAGTGAACACTTGCTTGCAATCACACATGTAATAAAAAAATTCTTCCTCTAGCTAATAATTTATTGGCTTTTAATCAAGACCCGAAAGTATGAGTATGCTGATGTTTTTTCTTACATGGCTCATCATCTTCTTTATCCCTGTTCCACTAGAACCTTCTCTATCCCTGTTCCACTAGAACCTTCTCTTTGAAAATCTTTTTGCCACTATGCTTTACATTTGATGTTGGTATATGTGTGTGTTCTGATATTTTTGGGGTTTTCTTTTTTTTTTTTTTTTTTTTTTGAGACATAGTCTCAATCTGTTGCCCAGGCTGGAGTGCAGTGGCGTGATTTCAGCTCACTGCAACCTCTGCCCCCTGGGTTCAAGTGATTCTCCTGCCTCAGCTTCCTGTGGAGCTGGGATTATAGGTGCCTGCCACCACATCCAGCTAATTTTTGTATTTTCAGTACAGACGGGGTTTCACCATCTTGGCCAGGCTGGTCTTGAACTCCTGACCTCATGATCCACCTGCCTTGGCCTCCCAAAGTGCTAGGATTACAAGCATGAGTCACCGCACCCGGCTAGTATTCTGATATTTTTAAGTGGCACGAATTCACTTTAACAACATAGAGCCTAGAATATTTATGACAATTATATGTGAAATAATAATTATTACAAATAAATAATAATGCTGTATTTTCTAAAGCTGGATGAGAAATAAATGAGATAAAACATTGGTGGCAGCGGCAATTCTGGTAGCCAGTAGTTAACTTACTCTCATTCATTGCCCCAAAACTGTGTAACAAAGTCAGGTCTTGTGAAATAAAAAGGTTCAAATTTTACTCTTTAATTCTACAAATGTGTCATATGTACCAACTTTGTACCAGGCTTTTTTCTAAGTGCTTAAGATGTAAAGGAAACAAAAAAGATATAATCTTCATCCTCTTAGAGACAAAAAGGCTAGTCTTGTGTTGAGACAACAAAGGTAGATGACTTCATAAGCAAAAGATTAAACTTTAAAGCCTGTCTCATATATAAGCTACTTCAGACTCAATCTGCAAACTAAAGGTCAAATAGGACATCTAATCTGGTTTAGGTAAAGCAGACACCAAGCTGAGTAGGCGAGTCTAATGCCCTGATCCTTATCTCTGGAGGCAAGCATGGCTCTGGAATCAGCATGAGAACTTGGTTCCTTGAGACCTCACACATAGACAAATTCAGGGTTTTGTACATAGATGAGGAGTAAGGATAGAAGCTGAAAAATTTCTAATGTTGAAAACACTAAGAGTTACACCTTTCATTTACATTGTATCCATTTATATGCAAGAAATATTTCATAATCAAAACAGGCAGTCAGGAGTGGTAGCTCAGGCCTGTAATATCTGCCGATCACCTGAGGTCAGGAGTTCGACACCAGCCCGGCCAACGTGGTGAAACCCTGTCTCTACTAAAAATAAAAAATTAGCCGGCTGTGGCGGCAGGTGCCTGTAATCCCAGCTACGCAGGAGGCTGAGGCAGGAGAATTGATTGAACCCAGAGGGCAGAGGCTGCAGTGAGCCAAGATGGTGCCATTGCACTCCAGCCTGGGCAAGAAAAGTGAAACTCCATCTCAAAAAAGCAAACAAGCAACAAAAAACAGGCAAGCAAACAAAAAGTATTAGGAGCATAATTTCTCTTGAAATGTGCTAAAACTTGTTTTCTTTTTCTTGTCACAAAGGATACGACACATCTACTTATTATTAAACATAATATACACAAGACAAATGACAGCAAATCTCAGGACAGTTCACTTTTAACATTTGGCATTCTGATTCTCAGGTGACATTTTAAGCTACATGATCATCTTAGACTGATCGTAAATCCTCAAGTTGCATTCATTCTTTTGCTCTTTTTCTCTTTATTGACCTTTTCATTCATGGGCACAGAATTCACATAATCACTGTTCTTTAAAAGGTGTTTTTCTGCCCCCTGGCACTACATTTTTATTATTGTCACCTCTTATAAATAAATCCTTTTAAATAAAAGGGAAAGTGGCAGCCAGTGGAAATATTCAGACAGAATAAAGTGCACTAAAAGTGTCTGTAGGGATTTGATTTAAACTTTACAATCTTTACAATCATGTCTATATTTTTACTTCTGAAACGGAATGTATTTTTTTTTCCTGGAAACAAAGGAATTTGTGCTTAAGTTCTTGTTGTGAAGACTAGTTTGCAAAACTGCCATCTACCATGATTTGTGGTCACACAAGAAAGCAGCATTACTCTTCGACTCTCGAATCTCTAACGGCAGTTTTCTTCCTCTTCAGTGCTCCTCCTGTGAGAGACACTGCCATCTACTGTCTTCAACTCAAAAGCAACACTCAAGTCTACCAAGGAAAAGAACTACTACTATGATCTTCCTATTTTTAAATTACAAATTATAATTCAATTTTTACAAAGTTATTTTTATTCTAGAGATCAGGCAAACTGCTATTCTCAATGTTATTAGACCAATTTTGTTCTGATCAACTCTGGGCACTGCCCTACCCATTTAACAGTGGGTTCATAACCTTTGAGTCCCATTATTGATTATGAACCCCATTACTCTCTGACAAAAAATAATCCATTCTCACTCTGGTTATATCCCATCAATCATGCTGATATTGCCAGGCAGCTACCATGGACACAGGATCAATCTGTGACTTTTTCTTTTCTGTTTTGAGATAGAGTCTCACTCTGTCACCCAGGCTTGAATGTACTGGCACAATCTCAGCTCACTGCAGCCTCCGCCTCCTGGGTTCAAGCCATCCTCTCACCTCAGCCTCCCAAGTAGCTGGGATTACAGGCACCTGCCATCACACCCAGCTAATGTTTGTATTTTTAGTAGATACGGGGTTTCACCATGTTGGCCAGGCTGGTCTCAAACTCCTGAACTCAAGTGATCTGCCTGCCTTGGCCTCCCAAGGTGCTGGGATTACGGGCGTGAGCCACTGCGCCCGGCCTGGTTCAGTGTTGAACTCTCAAAGTGCTGGAATTACAGGCACGAGCCACCGTGCCTAGCCCTATTTTATTACTAAATGCAAATTATCCCCACATGTTTAAAAGAGTAAGATAAAAAAGAATGAAAAGTTCTTATCACTTACTCTCTAAATCAGAAATAATGAGGTTGTCATGAAGTTTCACAGCACGATGTTGTTCTACTTCATCTTCAAGTTCAAAGATGGTTTCTTTCATGTCACTCCTTTCTGTTTCTTTTTCATCCAGGTCTGATCTTAATTTTTCTAACGTCATATTCAAATCTTCAATTTGTTTCTTAGCTTCTTCTTGGAAGGCTCGGTATTCATCCTCTACCTATATAAAATTGATGATGCAGATTTAGAAAAGTTAAGAGTTGTTCTAAGGTAAGTTCCAGAATTGAGGTACACACAGTTTCTAAGGGGAACTAAGTGTGAGGCACTATGGATAAACTAAAACAACCTGTATAGTAACTGTTAAAAAGTATGAAAAAGCACTCCATGGTAAGATTTTATATAATATGCTTAAACATAAACTGTTGCTGTAACACTGACTGAAATTACATTGATGTATCATTGAACTTAATCAGATTATTTACAAGGAGACTGGAAATTTTCATTTCTCCAAAGTTTGGACTGAAAGCATGTACGTTTGATGAATAACATGTTGTCCTAACAAAAATGGTGTCATATTTGTGACGGTTCCAGTATCAAACTGAAAAAGGGAAAAACAATGCTCAAATAGTGTTTTTACAAAAGTATTATATTAGTTCACAGTAGCCTCTCAACATACATGTGCCAAGAAATAATACAAATCTCCTAAACTGTAACTTTAAAAGTGATCACTAAAAAAACCCTAAAACCTAAATTATTTACATTTTGGCCAAAGATATATTAAAATTTATTTAAAAATCATTGCACTAAAATAACAAACAAATAAAATGTAAGCTAGAATAACTAGATAACTCATGGAAATAAACAATTCATCAGCAACCACATGGGGTACAGATCCCTGGCCAGAATGCCAGCGGCACTGGGTAGCAGTTCCAACTGAGTCCTCACTATTATGCTGCATGCATGTAAAACAAGGGGCTGGACGGATAATCACTAAGGTCCCTGCCAGCAATAAATCACAGGCCTCTGAGAAACAGGAGCCTCTATATGCCAAAAATATTTTTTAACTCTCAACAGATTTCTATTTGAAAAACTATTTCTATAGCAGGAGAAGAGGAAACATGCACTGCTGATGCTACAGACTGGAATACTGACTCTCCACCTATAGTACACCAGAACAGATTCGAGATGAGGTAGGGGGAGGTAAAATTTCACGACCCACTCCATAGGCATACTCAGAACTAGGGACAAATTCTGGTTTTAGCTGTAATACCAGCCACATCCTCTAACAGGCAGGATAATAGAAACAAAATACAAGTGAGAGAAAGTGACATTATCTTAAGAATACTTTTCACTGTATTCCAATAAAAGGAAACCATTCTCAAGTTTTAAAAATATCAGCTTTATAAAAAAGCTAATAACACACCAAACCAAACCAGTGACCCTGGTTCTCAGTAAATACTGTGCTAGGGACAAATTCTGGTTTTAGCTGTAATACCAGCCACATCCTCTAACAGGCAGGATAATAGAAACAAAATACAAGTGAGAGAAAGTGACATTATCTTAAGAATACTTTTCACTGTATTCCAATAAAAGGAAACCATTCTCAAGTTTTAAAAATATCAGCTTTATAAAAAAGCTAATAACACACCAAACCAAACCAGTGACCCTGGTTCTCAGTAAATACTGTGCATGGCAGCTGCCTAATGCTGTCCGGAACATTTTAATTTATTTAAACAATACCTTAGCAATGGCATCCTGTAATCGATTGGCATCATTTCGGGTATGAGCCAGATCTTCCTGCAAGCTACTAGCCAAAGTCTCTGCTTTTTCTTTGTCCAGCCTGACACTCTCCAGGAGGTCCTGAATATCAGATTTGTCTCCAGAGTTATGGATAGAATATAGCTCTGCTACTTTCTGCTTTTCATTCTCCAGCTGGGCCTTCAGGCGATTCATCTCTATCTGGTCACTGGCCACGGTGGCTTTGTACTCCTCTAACGTGGCTGCCAAGGCTGCTTTTCCTTTCTGCTCAGACTCAATAATTCGCTCCATATGGTGACTGCGTTCTTTGAGTGCTCCTATCATTTCTTGAGCTTCCTTGTTGTCCTGTTCTGCCATTTTCAAAGTATTGCTTAAATGCTGCTGGACACCAAGAAGCTGCTCCCGTTCAAAACGGGCATTCTCAGCGAGGTCCATGTAACGTTGCTCTAATTCCATATAGCGCCCACTTTTTACATCTTCATCTATGACATAAGAAATGTGATGCTCATCTAGAAGAGAGCGGAAGTATTCAATCTGTCGACTAAAGTGTTCCAACTTATCGCTCTGCTGACATAAAGACTCCATCAGAATAACCTTCTCTTCTCCAAGCCTTTCGTTTTCACTATTCAGTTCTTGGGTAATCTGCTGTAAATCAGCTAGCTCTTGCAGGGTTGCCTGGAGTTCCTCACTTGTACTGTGTTGGTTCTCTTCCATCTGGTGTATCCGTTCAGTCAGGCAAGCCACCGACACTTCACTGGCGTTCCCGCTGCTCCCCTTCCGGGAGCGCTCTATGCTGGGGATGCCTTCCGACTCTGAGGAGGATGGTGCATCCAGTGCATCATCACTCGATGTGAGGGGCTGGTAGACCTCACTGCACTCGCTGTCTAGATTGTCCATGGAGTTACTGTGCTGATGGTCCATTAGTGTATTTTCATCCTGACTCAAGAGATCCTCCACTGAGCCAGGGGCAGAGCCTTCCACTGAAGAAGTCAGAGTTCCTCCTCCATCGCTCTGGTTACCAGGGGTGATTTCTGGGCTCAGGGACTGATAGCCAAACAGTTTTTCAGAATTGTCTAACCTCTGCTCTAGGGAAAAGCCCAATGCATTCAACCTGTCCTTTAACATTCTGTTTTCATTTTTCAGCTGGTTGAGTTCTTCACGGATGGCAGTATTCTGTTCCTGCAACTGCAATAAAGTAGACTCCACATCAGTCGGCTGGTGAGCCATAATGGTTTCCTTCTCAGATTTTTCATCACCCTCAGAATGGTCCTCATTAATGCCCAGCTGGGCACGCATGTCTCGCAGTTCATTTCTCAAATGTAAAATTTCTACGTCTTTAGTTTTTGCCAGTGTGAGAAGATCCTTCACTTTGGCCTCCAAAGCAGCTCTGTCACTGATCTGATTGTCTGATTTAGACTTGCTCATACGAACGTCACATTCTGTAGCAGTTCGACTGCGGGAACGTTTGGCCAATGCCACGTCATTAGCTCCCTGACCTGCAGAAGGTAGTTTTTTGCTCTGGTTTAATCGGGTACGTTCACGTAATCTTTCTCTAGTAGAACTGGATTCTTTATTACCTGTAGAAGTGCTCCGCTTGGTTGAAGAAGCTGTGCCTATGAGTTTAATACAAAAAATGTAAGGCAAAAATGTTAGCAATAAAAGGCTACATAGAATATACAGTTCCTGCCCCAGGTGTAATGAGATGAAATCCAGGATTTACATAATGATTTAGATATACAATAATCTTGCCTTAGAGTCTGTTACTTTAAAGTTCAATGTCTTCAAAACCAGAAGATCATTCATCTTTTAATTATCAAGGACAAATAAGTTATACACTTTATTTTATATTTTTTTAAAAGAGCAAATTTTAAGGAATGTGAATTACATCTCTATAAAGATGATATTTAAATGATATATATTAACTTGAATCCAGAAGCAGGGTTTTAACCAGTTGGCCAGAGGCATAATATTCTAGGGCAAGACAGGCGAAGATGACTCCAGGATTAGCCAGTCGGTGGTAAACTAACTGTACACAGATAGTGAAGGGAGATCACAGGTGGGCAAGAAGGGAAAAGCAGTCTGTGGGCAAACCAAAAATCTAAGCTACCTACAAGAAACACAAAAATTTTACTCTGACCAAAGTAAATGTGAAAAAGTTTTCACATCATAAAATGCCGCATAAATAGTAACAACTATAACAACAGCTAACACATACCTAGCACTTGGTTATACAAATACATTAACACTTCACATACATTAACTTATATAAGTCTCATTAAACACTTGAGGTAGGTACTATTATCGCCTTGTTTTACAGATAAAGAAACTCAGACACAGACATTAAATAATTTGCCAACATCTCACAGGCAATAAATAGATGAGTCAAAATTCAAACCTAGGCAGTCTGGTTCCAGAATTTGTACCTTAACCAGTATGTTATACTGTCTCTCTAAATGTAAAAAACAACAAAGCACTAATGTTAAATAATGATGATGTGTCAATCAAATCTATGTGAATCACATGATTACTTAACGACTAAAATTTTAAACCTGTGAAAACTGACACAATCATTTATTTAATACGAAAAGAACAAGAAGTTTTCTTTTTTTGTTTTTTGAGATGGAGTCTCTGTCACCCAGGCTGCGGTGCAGTGGAGCGATTTCGGCTCACTGCAACCTCTGCCTCCCAGGTTCAAGCAATTCTCCTTCCTCGGCCTCCCAAGTAGCTGGGATTACAGGTGTGTGCCACCATGTCTGGTTAATTTTTTTGTATTTTTAGTAGAGACAGGGTTTTACCACGTTGGCCAGGCTGGTCTCAAACTCCTGACCTCAAATGATCTGCCCGCCTCGGCCTCCCAAAGTACTGGGATTACAGGCGTGAGCCACTGCACCTGGCCCAGGAATATGTTTAGATACCTGTAAATACTTAAGAAATAATGAATTTTTATGCTAAAAAATAAGATCCACATCTAATCAATAAGTATTTTTAAAGACCCTGTTGGTTCATTAGGTGGTGGGATCCAGGCTGTAGCGGTAACAGGGAGCAAATGATCTCCATGGATATAGGGAGATAGCCACTAACAGAATAGGTGTACAGGAGGGTGCAGAATTCAGGCTGGCCAGAAGATAGATAAGGAGAGGAAGCAGAAGTGAACATGGCACACAGAAAGAAAAAGTACAGTCACACAGTTAACGGAAGCTGCTGGGGAATGTTCATACAGAGTTCTGAAAGGCAGAATTCAGTGAGTCACACTAAGTCAATAAATGATCCTGAATTGGAAAGAAATGTAAGGAAAAGTGCATTTTATGAAAATCTAGAGGATACTGATATGGTTTGGCTGTGTCCCCACCCAAATCTCATCTTGAACTGTAGTTCCCATAATCCCCATGTGTTTCAGGAGGGACCTGTTGGGAGGTAATTTAATCATGGGAGCGGTTACCCTCATGCTGTTTTCATGACAGTGAGTTCTCATGATATCTGATGGTAAAGGGCTTCCCCTTCGCTTGGCTCTCATTCTTCTCCTTCCTGCCACTATGTGGAGAAGTATGTGTTTGCTACCCCTTCCACCATAATTCTGTTTCCAGAGGCCTCGCCATCTCTGTGGACCTGTCAGTAAATTAAACCTCTTTTCTTTATAAATTACTCAGTCTGGGGCAGTTCTTTTTTTTTTTTTTGTTTTGTTTTTTTTTTGAGACGGAGTCTCGCTCTGTAGCCCAGGCTGGAGTGCAGTGGCCGGATCTCAGCTCACTGCAAGCTCCGCCTCCCGGGTTCACGCCATTCTCCGGCCTCAGCCTCCCGAGTAGCTGGGACTACAGGCGCCCGCCACCTCGCCCGGCTAGTTTTTTGTATTTCTTAGTAGAGACGGGGTTTCACCGTGTTATCCAGGATGGTCTCGATCTCCTGACCTCGTGATCCACCCGTCTCGGCCTCCCAAAGTGCTGGGATTACAGGCTTGAGCCACCGCGCCCGGCCTGGGGCAGTTCTTTACAGCAAACTGAGAAGGGACTAATACAGATACTAAGTGGAATACTTAGGAAGAAAGCAGTGCAGCAGAGGAGGAATGTGGGCAAGTAGACCAATGAGGTAAGAGAGTCCTCCATTGAGGGGCGGCAGTAAGAACAGAGAAGAGGCAAGAAATCTGTGACAGATATCAAAGGCAAAAGTAACCAGACTGGGAGAAACAACTGCATATGGAGGCCAAAAATGGAAAAAGATGGCATAACACAGTTTGTTTGTTTTTTTTCTGAGGCTCTGTCACCCAGGCTAGAGTGCAGTTGTGCCATCACAGCTCACAGCAACTCTACCCCCCCGGGCTCAGTTGATCCTCCCACCTCAGCCTCCCGAGTAGCTATGACTACCGGTACACGCCACCATATCCAGCTAATTTTTGTATTTTTTTGTAGAGACGGGGTTTCACCATGTTGGACATGTTGCCCAAGCTGGTCTTGAACTCCTAGGCTCAAGTGATCTGCCCACCTTGGCCTCCCAAAGTACTGGGATTACACATATGCACCATCGCACCAGGCTGGGGTAACTTTTTTCCCCAACATTAATTCCTTTCCCTAGTTCTGTAAGTGGTACTTCATCCTTATCTAAATCAAAAATCCTTACAAAAAAGAACATTTGTTCAAGTTTGAAAGATAAAAGAAGAAAAACTCCTCTACGGATTACTGTAATGAGTAGACAGAATAATCTGAGGTAAAGACAAGTGAATTGACACACTGAAATCAAACAGTCTTAGGAAACTGTCACTGGTGGAGGTAAAGGTAGAGCAGATGAACTGAAGAATAAGGATGTTGTTATAGGCTGAATTGTGCTCCCCACACACAAAAAATTAATATGTTGAAGCCCTAACCCCAAAACCACAAATGTGACTGCACCTGGAGACAGGATAATTAAGTTAAAGAGGTAATTAAGGTAAGATGAAGTCATTAGGGTGGGCCCTAATCCATACGACTGGTGTTCTTGTAAGAGGAGGACATGAGGACACACACAGAGGGACGAACCAGTGAAGACACAGAGAAAGAAGCCATCTGCAAGCCAAAAAAGAGATCTCAGGAGAAAGCAAATCTGCTAACACCCTCATCTCAGACTTCTAGCCTACAGATTTGAGAAAATAAATTTCTGTGGCTTAAGCCATCCAGTCTGTGGTATTTTGTTATGACATCCCCAGCAAAATAAAATAAACATACAAAGCCATACTGGGGCAGCTAATTCGGAGAGGTGATAACTGAATCCTGAGGTCAGGTAACATCAGTCAGCAAGAAACTAAGTATACAAACACATGGAATCTCTCCCAGTACAATTCTAAAGGCAGGAAACCAGAAGACATATAAATGGCAAGAGTATTTTCCTTCCTACCACATCAGCTACAATGTTAAATGTGATGATGACCCCAGGCTTGGGAGTAAAAGACCTTGCCCCACCATCAGCCTTGTGGCCTTGTCAAAACAGATCCCCAATAAATATTTACTAAGCAAATAAATGCATGGCCTTTGCCAAGACACTTAAGCTTTCTCATCTCTAAAATGAGGATACTAGTTCTCTCATAGGGCTACAGTAAGGATAAAATGAAATCATGCCTGTAAATCACAAAGTAAGGACTTCAATATTCCTTCTTGTTAATCACAACTATTATCATTAACAGGGGGGCCCAATCTGAAATGGAAGGAAGAATCTGCATAAAGTCAAAGCAAAAATGAAGACAGTAGGTAATCCTGGGCTAGGAAAGTCTAATACGCACAAGAGGGGCTAAGAGCCTAAATTACGATGACAGAAACGGATCTGATGTAATTTTTACAATTTGCCTTCATAAGCTTTATTACAAATACTTGATCTTATGTTTACTAGAAGTTTTAAAGTTCTTTTTCTATAAATGTAAGAAGTAAAATATGAGAGCATTACTCCTTGGACTGTAGGATAAATTAATTTATCAACTCCATCAAATCTAGAAACAAATACCTGTTACTGAATGAAGAAAGATGGCAGAATTAGAATGAATGGATCTAGGCACTAATCATCAGAGGCTTCTAACATCATTTAAAGAGGGACAATCAGAAACTATGTGTTTCCTGATCGATGGACACACCACCACCTATGAAGGAGTCTTGTATTTTGGTTGTTTTGTTTTCAAAATGGGGTGACGGGGACCTGAATCTGTCCCATAAGGCTCCAATGCCATTTACAATAAATACAGACAATAAAGGGTGATGGGCAAAAACATCATGGGGATATTGTGATATAAAAATCTAGATACTCAGAAACTCTATAGGTCATATGACCAGCTTTCACAAAAATTAAACTGTAAAAATCAGGATAAACCCATAGATTTTAAAAAAGAAGATTTAAGAGACACATCAGCCAATTATATATGGACCTACATGAGTCCTGATCCAAACATAGACAGTAAATAAAACAAAAATACTTATAAGACTGTTGGAAATGTAAATACTCATCGAATATTCAAGTTATGATTTAAGGAATGATTATCAGTTATTTTAAGGACTGATAATGGTATTATGATTATATTTTTGAAAGAATCCTTCTCCTTGGCCAGGCACGGTGGCTCAGGCCTGTAATCCCAACACTTTGGGAGGCTGAGGCAGGCAGATCACGAGGTCAGGAGTTCGAGACCAGCCTGACCAACATGATGAAACCCCATCTTTACTAAAAATACAAAAATTAGCCAGGCTTGGTGGCACATGCCTGTAATCCCAGCTACTCAGGAGACAGAGGTAGGAGAATCGCTTGAACCTGGGAGGCGGAGGTTGCAGTGAGCTGAGATCGCACCATTGCACTCCAGCCTGCATGAACAAGTAAGACTCCGTCTCAAAAAAGAATCCTTCTCTTTCCAAGATAATAAAATATTTATGGACAAAATGATATGATGTCTGGAATCTGCTTCAAAATAACAAGAGGGGAAGGTGGGTATCAAGGAGTTACAACTGGCTGTGAGTTGATAATGGTGATGGGTATGATGAGTATATTGGGCTGAAATATCAATCCACCTACTTTTGTATGTCTAAAACTTCCTATAATCAGATGGAACACTGTAAACACCAATGCATCCTGCCTATTCAAACAAAAAAGCAGCTGAAGTCTCAGACTGAGTGTCACCCATACCTGTGCTAATCTTGGATTTGCTCTCCACGGTGGTCATGGCAGGGGCAGATGCTGAAGGTGCTGCAGATGGGCAGGTGCTTTTCTTTCCTTTAACACCATTAGTCACCGTTACCCCTCCGGCCATTCCAGCTAAAAGGTCATCACTGCTCTTGGTCTAGAAGCAACAGAAAATAAAAACAAATTTACTAGATCAAGCAGATTAGATATTTTAAGACTCAACAAAGCTCATGACTTTTATACTGAGTTCAAGAGCCCTATTACCAAAACTTTCTAACAGGTAATAAGCAGCACACCATACTGTGTTACAGAAACAGAACTTCTTTAGAGGTTTATAAACAATCACGTGCTTCTTTTTAAAATAATAAAATCATACATGTAATCAAAGACTTTATGGAAGCCTGCTATGTGTCCACACATGCCAGATTCAGATGATGGGGGATAGCACATGATATCTTGGGGAAGTCCTGTAATGCCACAGGAAGTGTCATCTTGCAATTTCTAGAAAGAAATATCATTGAGAGTCAAATAATCTTCATTGCTCTAAGGTGATTCCATGATGAGACCAGTATCTAAAAGAATTTATTCTGAAATTTACTTTTTTTACTTTGTAATTCTGTAGTACTCAAATTTTAGTCAAAATTGAAAGGAAGTATTTTCTAAAACATGCATAATATATTAATTAAAAAACTAGAGACTTTACAGCTTGAGCAAGGGTTCTGCTGTCTAAAAGATCATTATTACTTAAGAAAGACCATTTGCAATATTTATATTTTATAAAGGCAATTTTAAAAATATAAGCCTTAAAAAGAAAACACTATAGATAATAAATTGGCTATAAATTTGTTATTCTAAAAAGTAGTGAAGAAACATTTTTACTTCTCCTAGAAATGAAGGGAACACAGAGGAGTTAAAGATGTGGGGGAAAAAAAGAGAAAAACTACTTTTTAACAAAAGAACCCTTGGCCGGGCGCGGTGGCTCAAGCCTGTAATCCCAGCACTTTGGGAGGCCGAGGCGGGTGGATCACAAGGTCAGGAGATCGAGACCATCCTGGCTAACCCGGTGAAACCCCGTCTCTACTAAAAAATACAAAAAAACTAGCCAGGCGAGGTGGCGGGTGCCTGTAGTCCCAGCTACTCGGGAGGCTGAGGCAGAATGGTGTGAACCCGGGAGGCGGAGCTTGCAGTCAGTGGAGATTGCGCCACTGCTCTCCAGCCTGGGCGACAGAGAGAGACTCTGTCTCAAAAAAAAAAAGAACCCAAAAGTTTTCTCTCTTTGGCATGAGTTAGCCAACTGACTTACACTATCTTCAATCTGGAACCGTGCTCTCTCTCAGATAATCATGCTGAATTCACTTCTACAAGTTAAGATAGTTCTTAAGTAACTAATCTCTAAAGTCTCTTCCAGTTCTAAATGTCAGTGACTCCATATGGAGGATATTTCTGCTATTCAATTATGAAAGTTCTAATACAGTACCATTAGGTTAAAAAGAGGCAGAAAAGGCGGGGCACAGTGGCTCATGCCTGTAATCTTAGCATTTTGGGAGGCTGAGGTGAATTACTTGAGCCCAGGAGTTCAACACCAGCCTGGGCAACATAGGGAGACTCCGTCTCTACAAAAAAATTTAAAAACTAATTACCTGGGCAAAGTGGCACATGCCTGTAGTCCCAGCTACTGGGAATGTTGAAGTGAGAGGAACGCTTGAGCCCAGGAGATCAAAGCTGCACTGAGCTGTGATCACACCACTGTACTCCAGCCTAGGCAACAGAGTGAGATCCTTTCCCCACCAACCCCCCAAAAAAGAGACAGAAAAAGGGATAAATATTTTCAATGAATTAAACAGAATTCAACTCTGGTAGTTTAGGGCTGTTACATTATGAAATCTAGAATATATAAAAAGAGCGGGAGACACTGCATTAATTTCAAGGACTGTTCATATTCTTTTTCTTTTTTTTTTCTGAGACAAAGTCTCACTCTGTCACCGAGGCTGGAGTGCACTGGCACGATCTCGGCTCACTGCAATCTCCACCTCCCGGGTACAAGCAATTCTCTCACCTCAGCCTCCTGAGTAGCTAGGACTACAGGCATGCGCCACCATGCCCAGCTAATTTTTGTATCCTTAGTAGAGATGGGATATTGCCACATTGGCCAGGCTGGTCTCAAACTCCTGGCCTCAAGTGATCCACCCACCTTGGCCTCCCAAACTGCTGGGATTACAAGTGTGAGCTACCACGCCTAGCCTATTCATATTCTTTAAGACTTGTTTCTGTTCACAAAAACTGGCCATCAACTATGATGCCGAAAAGTCACACAATGAAAGTCATACCACTTTCCGGCCAATTTGTCCCTCCTCTGTTAGCCAGTAAATAAACTTGACACATTCTTGTATTTTCAATCTTCTTCTATATCCTGCTAATAAAAGTAAAATTATCTTTGAACTAATTTTTCTTCCTCCATAAATTAAATATTCTTCCATTTGATAATAATTACATTGAAAACCACCCCACATTGTCATGTCTAAGTGGATGACTCATCACACTTCTCTGGTTACAATTTGCCTTTGGGTAATGACAAAATTAAATATACATAAGGGCACCAAATCACAAACTTTGCACTTGTAATAATTAAGACAGTACAGCACTGGAACAAGAATAAACTAGTGAAACAAGAGTCCATAAAGAAACTGCATATTTATACACACTTGATTTATAAGCAAAGCAGCAGTGCAGAAAACAAGAATTTTCCAGAAAATGGTGCTAGGTCAAGTGTATACACAATGGGGGCAAAAATAAATGCTGAGACCTACTTCACACCATATCAAACATAAAGTCCAAGGTTTTCTATGATTTTAAGTCTAAAATTGTAAAACAAAGACTTGATCATGACTACATACAAATTAAAATCTTAAAAATAAAAAACCCTCTTAATTAAAAAATGCTAAAATGTTTTGTACAACCAAAAAAATCATAAATATAATTTTAAAACATAAAAAAATGGGAAAGTATATTTGCAATATCTCACAAATAAATGGTTAAGGTCCCTAATACATACAGAATGCTTTAAAATTGAGGGGAAAAAGACCAAAAAAAGACAGAAAAATTAGAAAAATGAATGAATCACACAATCAATTTACACACACACAGAGAGAGAAAATGATGATCAACCTAACTCATAATGAGAGAAATGCAAATTAAGCAGCACTTGTCACTTAATAGATTGGTAAACACGCTCTTTTGGGAAGAATATGGAGAAACAGGCACTCTCCTTAGTAGCTGATGGGATGCACCTTGACAGTCTTATGAAAGGAATCATGCAATATCTAACAAAGCTACACATGTATTTACCTTCTGCCTAGCAACTTCACTTCTAAGAATTTAACCTGAAGATACACCTCCAATAATACAAAAATACATATGCACATGGCTAATTATTCACTGCAGCATTGTTTTTTATTGCAAAATAATGATACGCCTTAAAGGCCTATATACACAGGAAAGCATACGCAGTACACTTCAGTGAATGCAATGAGGTATTAAACAGCAATAAAAAGAAAGACTGCTACAAATTGGTATGGAGAGAAATTTCTAGAGTACACTAAGTGAAAAGATTAACAGAGTTCAAAAGAATACATTTTGCCACCTTTTGTGTAAAAAAGGAAGTAAAAAATGTGTATTTGCTCATTTATGCAAAAAGAAACATGAGAAGAATAAACAAAAACTAAATTGCCTGTTAACCTCTGGGGTGGGTGGGAACCACGTAAGAGGGAATGGGTAAGGGGAGGGATACTTTTCTGAATATATCTTCTCATATAGTTCTAACTCATGGAGCCATGTTAGTGTTTCATATGCTTAAAATAAACAAATAAATAAAATTTAAATAAAGATAGGAAAAGCCTAAAATGGAATAGGATAGGAACAAACAGATTAAATATTTCAAATGAACAACATAACCCAAGTATTTTTTCAACACAGTAGTATTTTCACCATAAATCCTCAAACTCTCAAGCCAAAGACAAAAGTATGCAAATATTGAACTTCAGGCCAGTCACAGTAGCTCACACCTGTAATCCCAGCACTCCGGGAGGCTGAGGTGGGCGGATCATGAGGTCAGGAGTTCAAGACCAGCCTGGCCAACATGGTGAATTCCCGTCTCTACTAAAAATACAAAAATTAGCTGGGCATGGCAACACGTGCCTGTAATCCCAGTTACTCAGGTGAGGCAGGAGAATCGCTTGAACCTGGGAGGCAGAGGTTGCAGTGAGCTAAGATCTCACCACTGCATTCCAGTCTGGCGACACAGCTAGACTCCGTCTCAAAAAAAAAAAAAAAAAAAAAAAAATTGAACTTCAGTTGATAAATTTGTTTTTCACAGTTGTACAGATAATTCTAAAACTGTTTTCTGTACATTCTAGGGTGGAGAAAACAAGTAAATATAGGTTGTAAAAGCCAGGTGTTTCAGTGTTGGATAAATGGATTACAATTATAGGATGTGGAAAGGCTGTTATGAACCCTTTAAGTCGATGGAATTGGAAATATCAGGGTGAACTCACACATTTCAATAGATACAGATATGGAAATTGACATAGGGGTGTGTGTGTGTGTGTGTTTGTGTGTGTGTGTCCCAAAAGCAATTAACACATCTAACCTCCAGGTCTTAGTTTCTAAGTACTATCCTCCGCTAAAAGGAACAAGGCCTCCTTGAAGAAATGGCTGATTCTAGGGTTGGGACTGAAAAGGTACAAAAGTTATTGTGCCAGAAATGAAGGAAGTGCTCAAAGAGTAACAGGTACACGTCAAAAGGACACAGGAACCAGCCTGACAGGGCTCCCAGTGGACAAATCAGGGATAATCTAGGCATAAAACTAAATGATCCTAATAATTTATACCCCACTGAGTAAGAATCTATGAATTCACAATAAAATAAATGAATATATAAAACAAGGGAAAGTAAAAATTCTTCCTTGTAGCAGAATGCCAACTAATACATGTAGAAGGAATGACAGAATTAGAAAACGTACCATGTGGCAAAAATCTCAGTACTAACTGATTTGGGAAAGAAATATCCAAAAAAAATGCTAAAACCAGGGTGAAAAGTGATTTTCTTCTATCTATAATATTAAAGCTGAACATAGATATACCCTATGGTCCAGTAATTTCACTCCTCGTTCTAGAACCAACACAAATGGGTGCACATGTGTATTAATACACACGTATAAAAATGTTCATAACAATTATACTCATATCCACAAAGAAGAAACTCCAAAAGTCTGCCAATAGTAGTAAAAGTCTGTCAATAGTAGAAGAGATGAACCAACTGTGGTATGTTCATCCCATGGATTACTATCCAGCAATGAAAAGGAAGTGACCGCTGCTAGATACAACAGGACAGACAAGAAACCAGACACACTAAGAACACAGTGTATGACTACGTTCCTGTAAAGATCAAAAACTGGCAAAATTCATCTCTGGTGCTAAAAGTTAGAATGGTAGTTACCTTGCAGGGGGACAGGAAGGGCAATGATTAAGCAGAGGCATGGTGGAAGTTTCTGAGGGGCACGTATGTTTTGTTTCTTGAACTAGGTGGTGACTGCAGGGTATGTTTCATTTTATGATGATTCACTAAGCTCAACACCTATGCTCTGTGGACTTTGCTGTACGTATGCTTTACTTCAACAAAAAAAGTAACAATAAAACAAAACGCAACTCTGCATTTTCCAACTTACCTTTTACCCTAAGCTACTAGCAGGCTCTCTGCTATTTTTCCCTATTTCAATTTCTGCTACAAAATTCTGTAAAGGCATGTGCATTCCCACACATAAACATCCCCCATTGGCAAGTCTAAAAACATGAAATTGATGGAGGAATAAATGTTCAGTCTACTCTATAACTGATGCAAAATGCAAATAATTTGGTACAAACATTCCAGACACAAATACTGAAATACTACAACCAGGTACATATACTTCTCAAGGTCAAGCCGGAGTTTCACAGTCTGCATCTTTCTCTCAAATTTGAAGATTTGTTATCAAATTTTACCTTTCAAGTTTCAGAGGTGGATTGTTCATAATGTTAAACATCTACACTGTATGACCACAAATAATCATGGAGAGTTATCAATTATAGATTCTAATTGAAGCTTATTAATTCATATCTGTAATTTTTAGAAAAAATTATCATCAGTATAATGGAAAAGTATATTACTTCAAAAGAACTAATCATGAACACCTGAATAGTAAGTGAACCCTGCAAAGTGCAGGCATGCAGGAAACCCTCTCTACATGGAAAACAATCCTCTCCACTGACTGTGACAAAGAAGAATTAAGCATACAAAGGCTGCAAGCCCAATGACAAAGCTCCTGACAAAAGTGGGAATAATGTCCCCAAAACTCACTGTGAGCAGCAGTAGTGTTTTGTACTTACAAAAGCTCCAACCAGCAGTGAAGTGTTCTGGATCAAAAGCATCCTTCCCCTTAACCCTCAACTACATCTAGCCTCAAACAATACTTGAAATGAGAGAGGTGAAGAAATGCATATCCTGTCACTACAAGAAGAGAGTCATGAGAATATCATGCTGTGACAGACACACAGGTGTGGGTGTCCATAAATGAATGGGTGTGTGCACATGCTGTCTCAATAATTAAGCCAAACACTTCATTCATCTGGTTAATCATCAATGCTCCATGACAGTTAAAGGAATCCAAATTGTAGGAAATATCTAGGTGCCAGAGAAGCACAGTAAAATTTAAAAAGTTAGAAAAATAAAATAACACTTTTAGTCTGTGGGGTCTCAAAGCCCTTCAATGTTTTCTATTGTTTCTTTTCACGATTTTCCTCTTCCTTCTGTTTTTACTTTAATCTCCATTTAATGACTTTTTCCTTCCCCTCTCTTAAGTGAAGGCAATTGCTCCACTCCAGGAAAAGTGTTGCCAAATACCTTTACCTCTGCCCTGACCTTCCTGCTACACACACACACACACACACCCTACTTAAACAAACTTGTCAACGCAGCAGAGCCAAAGCTATGGACAGCTGGCATGTGCTGGCAAGAGTAAGTGTACAGTTTTGCTTTACAGTGGAAAAGTACTCACTGTTCAAGACCTAACTCCCAGCAACTCCAGATCCAAGACTCAGAAGATGTAACATGCCTGCTCAGTGCACATTCCATAGTAAACCTCCAAAGACACTGCCGGCCACTGGCGAAGAGGCCACAGAAAGAAGGCAGCAGTGCACATCCAATGCCAACATTTCAACCTGTTCTTCCAGTCACATAAATAACAGGTCACCTAGTCACACAGGCACTCCACGTCAGAGAGCCCCAGCAACTGAATAACCAGTTAGGTCAGAAAATGTCACCTGTCTTACATCAAAGAGCAGCAGCATTGCCACCAACAAAATGATTCAGTGTGTTCACTGAGACAATGGAAGCTGGGCAAGGGTCTATTCCTGGTACCATCCTCCAGGTCACAGAATGATACCTAACAATTCATCAGGGCCATAGCAAGGAGAAAATCTGTGTGCATCTCCAAGCCAAAGGAATAAGCCTGGGTTCAGTTCCAACAACCTTAGAATAGAAAAACCAGCATTTCCTGTTAGATCTTTCAACACATATAAGGAAGTTCCTCATCACCTGTTCCTGGGTTCCTTCTTAAAATAATTAAGCCATGATCTATCAGGGCCCTGCCTGGAAAAAAGGATTTTGAACAGATCATGTTTCCAGTTGTGCTTGCGTACGCACACCCCTAGTCCAGCTACTAGAGAGGCTGAGGCAGGAGGATCCACTGAAACCAGGAGACCAGCCTGGGCAGCACATATCTCATCCCTTTTAAAAAAAAATGGTAATACTAATATCTCATCTCTTTTAAAAAAAAGGGTAATAATAATAATAATAATCATCATCATCATCATCATCATGGACCAGCTGCCAGAAGAAAAACAGCAATTTGTGGCAGTGAAGGTGAGATAGACAGGCAGATAAAAACACCTGTCTAGGGGTCACAGGACTGTCAGACTTGGCTCACATGCCCTTTTCATAAAAGTTTCCCAGGCTTGAAACAATTATTTATCTACCTGAAACTGTTCACAATGCTTTACTGCTCTCCCAGGGTATCTGACATTCTCCCTGGGTATTTTCATTAATCATGTTTGTGCCTTGCCTCCATCCTTTTCTCCACAAGCTCCCTGAAGGCAGAGTGTACCTCCAGCTCACACAATTACAGCATCCTGCACAAGGCAGGTGCTTAATTATTGTTTCATGAACAAGCCTATTGTCTGGTTTCATTCAAAAAGACAGACCAAAAACACCAATTATGTCCACCCCACTGTAAGCTCTCTTCAAAGGCCAAGTGTTCCCAGCACCAGAAGAGGGCACGCCCATAAGAATGCTCATTTAATATATTAAACGTCATATTTAAATTCAGTCCTCCAAAAACCCATCATGTATTCAAACATCACCACATGAATACCTTTGACAATGATGCTGCTGTTCCAGGTTTTACAAGTTTGCCTCCCGTAGAAGCTGAAGAGCTGTTTTCAGGTTTAACTTTTTCTGCTGTTTGCGTTTTACTTATTCCAGACACTTTAGGCACTGAGCCAACACTCCTGCTTGCTTTCTTCATTCTGGGCTGCCTCTTCGTGATGCATTTACAAGCAAATCTGTGGGAAAAAATGGCATTACACTGAGAACGTAACTGGAAGAAAGCTCTTTAGAAATTTGTTTTCAAAGAATTTTACCATATGATAAAACTGTTTGAAGGCTAGATGTCACTACAGAAAAGTTGAAAAACTCTTTTTTTTTTTTTTTGAGATGGAGTCTCGCTCTGTCACCCAGGCTGGAGTGCAGTGGTGTGATCTCAGCTCACTGCAATCTCCGCCTCCCGGTTTCATGCCATTCTCCTGTCTCAGCCTCCCCAGTAGCTGGGACTACAGGTGCCCACCACCTCATCTGGCTAATTTTTTGTATATTTAGTAGAGACGGGGTTTCACCATGTTAGCCAGGATGGTCTCGATCTCCTGACCTTGTGATCCGCCCGCCTTGGCCTCCCAAAGTGCTGGGATTACAGGTGTGAGCCACCATGCCCAGCTGAAAAATTCTTAGATATACAAATCAGAACATACCTTATTTAAGGCTTTATTCTTGAATATTACTATTTTGAAGTTATTTTGTACATTCCAGCTCATTTAGTAAAAAGAATGTCCTAGATCTCTAACAGAAATGACTAAATATAACACAGTGTAGATTATCTTCAGCATTTAATAAAGCAATAATCATCCTGGCATTTCAGAATTAGCCATTTGCAGGTATCTAAAAGTGATCATACTTTCCAAATTATCCAGCAAAGTCCTAATTTCAAATATTTGCTGTAATATCCCATATAAGTCAGCAGAATATCTCAGAAATCCCAAAATTCAGGATCTAAACCTACTTCCAACTATACCTCTCTCTTCAAGAGGCAGCAGGGAAATTCTTTTTTTTGAGACAGCCTTACTTCAGGCTGGAGTGCAGGTGGTGCAATCACAGGTCACTGCAGCCTCGACTTGCTGGACTCAGGTGCTTCTCCCACCTCAGCCTCTCAAGTAGCTGGGATTACAGGCATGCACCACCAAGCCTAGCTAATTTTTTGTAGAGATGGGGTTTTGCCATGTTACACAGGCTGGTCTCGAAGTCCTGGGCTCAAGCGATCCTCCTGCCTTGGCCTCCCAAAGTGTTGGGATTACAGGCATGAGGCAGTATGCCCAGCCAGAAATTCTTTCTCAAAACATCAGCCCCAATATTGGTTCAGAAAACAAAACCATTCTATATACTTGGAAGGAATATGGCAACAGTTTTCCTCCACCTAAGTGGTACATACTTGATTTCACAGCTAAGAGGACTTGAAATAACACTGGCAACACACAAAGCTGAAGCCAGATAAGCTCTTAAATACGCATTTGTTAACTGAACTAGAAAAAGCAGTCTCTGTAATAATGTTTAGAAAGATATCTTGGATCATTTTGGGTGAGTAATAAAATTATAAAAAATGAGAGCCTATTCTGAATGTAAGGTTTATGTATGATGACTCTGATAAACCATATTGAGCATAAAAAGAAGTTGGTCTATTTTATGAGGATTTCTATACACTAATAAAAAGGAAATAACCTTTTGGCAAAGGCTCATTCCAATGACTTTACTGAATGTTCTACCTAGACTGTGCTTGAGCACTCTAGATTTATTTTGCCTTTACATAAAACAATCTGTATCAACTGGTTTGGTGGGAGGATAGTGAGACAGCGTGAAGGGGGCTGTGCTCTACCCTCAACACGGTAAGGCCTTGGAAAAAAGAATGCTGCCACTAACCTCAATCAAAATACAACAAACCCTCAGAGATGCTCCTGTAGCTTTTCCCCAACTTCCTAGTTATCCCTTACAGAAAATGATGCATATGGTAATGATCAAATTATCTATCTACTCTTAACCCTTTTGCTTTCTACTTTCCTAATCCAGTTGAGTAATCTGCCCAGGGTCCCTCTAGTTCAGCTCTCTCATCTATTTCCTACCCCATTCCAGGGATACTGAAAATGACCAAGAGAGATTCAAGCAGCATCCGTTGACAGGTATAACATACAGTTATACTGATCCCTGCTAACCAGTAACATATGCTTTTCTCACCTACTAAAATGAAAGAATTAGATTGGATGCATTCACTAACTCAAGGTACTGTAGAAAAACCAAATCAAATTATTAAGAACCTTTCCTTCAACTTCTCACTATTTACTCAACTTCTCACTATTTATTTATTTATTTATTTATTTATTTATTTATTTATTTATTTATTTTAGACACAGTTTCGCTGTCACCCAGGGTGGTGTGCCGGGGTGCGATCTCAGCTCAGTGCAGCCTTTGCCTCCTAGGCTGATCCTCCCACCTCAGCCTCCCAAGCTAGCTGGGACTACAGGCATGTGCTACCACACCTGGCTACGTTTTTGTATTTTTAGTAAAGACAGGGTTTTACCAGGTTGCCCAGGTTGGTTTTGAACTCCTGGGTTCAGGTGATTTGCCCCACTCAGCCTCCCAAAATGCTGGGATTACAGGTGTGAGCCACTGCACCTAGACAACTTCTCACTTTTTAGCTTCTCTTCTGTAAGTCTTATGTCGTGTAAATGGCTCCCCAAACTTTTTTCTTCTCACTTTTCTACCAACTTCCATGCCTGCACTCCTTTCTACTGTACCACTCAGATGCTCAACCATTCTCAGCCTACCCTTCCAGCCTCTGTCAAATTAACATTTTCGACCAGGCATGCGTGGTAGCTCACACCTACAATCCCAGCACTTTGGGAGGCCAAGGCGGATGGATCACTTTAAGTCAGGAGACCAGCCTGGCTAACATGATGAAACCCCGTCTACTAAAAATACAAAAAATTAGCCAGGCGTGGTGGGGGGCGCCTGTAGTCTCAGCTACTCAGGAGGCTGAGAGAGGAGAATGGTATGAACCCGGGAGGTGGAGTTTGCAGTGAGCAGAGATCACGCCACTGCACTCCAGCCTGGGTGACAGAGCAAGACTCTGTCTCAAAAAATAAAAATAAAAATAAAATACAAAAATTAACTGGTGTGGTGGTGCACACCAGTAATTGCAGATGCTCAGGTAACTGAAGCATGAGAATCACTTGAACCCAGGAGGCTGAGGTTGCAGTGAGCGAAGATTGTGCCACTGCACTCCAGCCCAGGCAACAGAGTGAGACTCTGTCTCAAAAAAGAAAAAGAAAAAAACATTAACATTTTTTAGACCAGCACTGTCTAATAGAACTTCCTAGTCAGGCATGGTAGGACACACCTATAGCCCCAGATAATTGTGAGGCTGAGGTGGAAGGACTGCTTGGGGCCCCAGAGTTCGAGGCTGCAGTGAGCTAGAATCACATCACTGCACTACAGCCTGGGTGACAGACTCTGTCTCTAAAAAAAAAAAAAAAAAGGCCAGGGCAGTGGCTTACACTTGTAATCCCAGCACTTTGGGAGGCTGAGGCGGCGGATCACGAGGTCAAGGGATTAAGACCATCCTGGCCAACGTGGTGAAACCCCGTCTCTATTAAAAATACAAAAATTAGCTGGGAGTGGTGGCACACACCTGTAGTCCCAGCTATTTGGGAGGCTGAGGCAGGAGAATCGCTTGAACCTGGGAGGTGGAGGTTGCAGTGAGACAAAATCGTACCACTGCACTTCCAGCCTGGCAACAGAGTGAGACTCCATCTTAAAAAAAAAAAAAAAAAAAAAAAAGAAAAAGAAAAGGAAAAAGAGGAAGGGAAGGGGAGGGGAGGACAAGTGCAGTGGCTCACACCTTCTGAGGCAAAAGCAGGAGGATCACTTGGGGTTAGGAGTTCAAGACCAGCCTGGGCAATATAGTGAAATCCCTTCTACAAAATATCAAACAAACAAAAAAAATTAGCCAGGTGTAAGTGGTATGCACCTGTAGTCCTAGCTACTCAGGAGGCCAGGCAGGAGAATCCCTTGACCCCAGGCATTAAAGGTTACAGTGAGCTATAATGTTGCCACTGCACTCCAGCCTGGGCAACAAGAGAAAGACTCTAACGCAGTGGCTCACACCTGTAATCCCAGCACTTTGGGAAGCCGAGGCGGGCGGATCACGAGGTCAGGAGATCGAGACCATCCGGGCTAACACGGTGAAACCCCGTCTCTGCTAAAAAATGCAAAAAATTAGCCAGGCGAGGTGGTGGGCACCTGTAGTCCCAGCTACTCGGGAGGCTGAGGCAGGAGAATGGCGTGAACCCGGGAGGTGGAGCTTGCAGTGAGCCGAGATCGCGCCACTGCACTCCAGCCTGGGCGACTGAGCGAGACTCCGTCTCAAAAAAAAAAAAAGAAGAAGAAAAAAAAACTTCCTGCAATAATGCACATGTTATATGTATCTATCTATACTAATGGTAGCCTCTAGCCACTTGTGGCTACTAAACACTTAACAATGTAGCTAGCGTGACTGAATAACTGAACTTTGTTTGTTTGTTTTTGAGACTGAGTCTCTTTCTGTCACCATGCAGTGGCTTAATCTCGGCTCACTGCAACTTATGCCTCCCAGGTTCAAGCAATTCTCCTGTCTCAGATTCCTGAGTAGCTGGAACTACAGGTACACACCACCATGCTCAACTAATTTTGTATCTTTAGTAGAGACAGTTTCACCATGTTGGCCAGGCTGGCCTCGAACTCCTGACCTCAGGTGATCTGCCCGCCTCAGCCTCCCAAAGTGCTGGGATTACAGGTGTGAGCCACCACACTCGACCAAGAACCAAATTTTAAATTTTATTTAAATTTAAAGTTGCATGTGGTTGGTGGCTACCATACTGGACAACGAAATAGACTGTTACTTTCCTGCCGCTCTATCGGTCTCTGAAACAAAACCTAATTAACAAAATGTGTTATACTCATCCAATAGAATACTGTTCAGCCACAAAAAGGAACAAAATACTGATATATCTTATAATACGGGTGAACCTTGAAAGCAATACAAAGATGACCCCTGACTTACTATTTTTAAACTTTACAATGTTTCAACTTTACAATGATGTGAAAGCAATTTAGAAACCACCCTTTAGAGTACCCATACAACCATTCTGTTTTTCACTGTCAGTACTGTATTCAATAAATTACATAAGATATTCAAAACTATTATAAAATAGGCTTTGTATTAGATGATTCTGTCTAAATGTAGACTAATGTAAGTGTTCTGACCATGTTTAAGGTATGTTAGGTATGATAAGTGCATTTTAAACTTATGACATTGTCAACTTACGAGGGGTTTACAGGATGTAACCCCATGTTAAAAAAAAGGAGCATCTATACCAAATAAAAAAGGCCACGTAAATGTCTTCTTTTGAGAAGTGTCTGTTCATACCCTTTGCCCACTTTTTGATGGGGTTGTTTTTTCCTTGTAAATCTGTTTAAGTTACTTCTAAGTTCTGGATATTAGACCTTTGTTAGACAGGTAGATTGCAAAAATTTTCTCCCATTCTGTAGGTTGCCTGTTTGCTCTGATGATAGTTTCTTTTTCTGTGTAGATCTTTAGTTTAATTAGATCCCATTTGTCAATTTTGGTTTTTGTTGCAATTGCTTTTGGTGTTTTCATCACAAAGTCTTTGCCGATGTCTATGTCCTGAATGGTACTGCCTAGGTTTTCTTCCAGGGTTTTTATGGTTTGGGGTTTTACATTTAAGTCTGTAATCCATCTTGAGTTAATTTTTTTTTTTTTTTTTTTGAGATGGAGTCTCGCTCTGTCGCCCAGGCTGGAGTGCAGTGGTGCGATCTCGGCTCACTGCAAGCTCCGCCTCCCAGGTTCATGCCATTCTCCTGCCTCAGCCTCTCGAGTAGCTGGGACTACAGGTGCCCACCACGATGCCCGGCTAATTTTTTGTATTTTTAGTAGAGACGGAGTTTCACTGAGTTAGCCAGGATGGTCTCGTCTCCTGATCTTGTGATCCGCCTGCCTCAGCCTCCCAAAGTGCTGGGATTACAGGCGTGAGCCACTGCGCCCGGCCTTGAGTTAATTTTTTATAAGGTGTAAGGAAGGGGTCCAGTTTCAGTTTTCTGCATATGGCTAGCCAGTTTTCCCAGTACCATTTAATGAACAGAAGATCCTTTCCCTATTACTTGTTTTTGTCAGGTTTGTTGAAGATCAGATGGTTGTTGATGTGTAGTGTTATTTCTGAGGTCTCTATTCTGTTCCACTGTTCTATATATCAATATCACTGATCATCAAAGAAATGCAAATCAAAACCACAATGAGAAAACATCTCATGCTAGTCAGAATTTCAATGATTAAAATCAAGAAACAATAGATGTTGGCAAGGCTGTGGAGAAACAGGAATGCTTTTACACTGTTGGTGGGAATGTAAATTAGTTCAACCATTGTGGAAGACAGTATGGTGATTCCTCAAGGATCTAGAACCAGAAATACCCCAGCAATCCCATTACTGGGTATATACTCAAAGGAATACAAATCGTTCCACTATAAAGACACACGCACACGGTACATTTACTGCAGCACTGTTTACAATAGCAAAGACATGGAACCAACCCAAATGCCCATCAATGATAGACTGGATGAAGAAAATGTGGTACATATACAGCATGGAATACTATGCAGCCATAAGAAGGAATGAGACCATGTCCTTTGGAGGAACATGGATGAAGATGGAAGCCATCATCCTCAGCAAACACAGGAACAGAAAACCAAACACTGCATTTTCTTAGTCATAAGTGGAGTTGAACAATGAGAATACAAAGACACAGAGAAGGGAACAACACACACCAGGGCCTGCTGAGGAATGGGAAGTGAGGCGAGAGAACTTAGAGGACGGGTCAATAGGTGCAGAAAACCACCATGGCACACATATACCTATGCAACAAACTTGCATGCTCTGCTCATGTATCCTGTTTTTTTTTTTTTTGTTTTTTTTTTTTTTTTTTTTTAATAAAGAACAAAAAAACAGGAAGGCCACAAAGGACCATGTATTATATGATTCCATTTATACAAGTTATCTAGCAGAAACAAATCCATAGAGATAAAAAGAATATTAGTGATTACCAGGGGTTGGGGTAGGGAGTATAGAGGCTGGCTATTAGTGGATACAGGGTTTCTTTTTGGAGTGATGAAAAGTTCTAACGTTAGATTACGGTGATAGTTGTACAATCCTGTGAATATATTAAAAACCACTAAGTTTTACACTTTAAATAAGTGAATTGTATGACATATCAATTACATATTGATAAAGCTAAAATTAAAAAAAAAAACCAACCTAATGAACAACATCGAACAAGGACTTCTGGAAAATATATCCCAATAGTGCAAAATACCCGATAAGGAGAAAGACTATGGTTTTGCAGAAGTCCAAGAGGAGAAAAGAAACACAGTCAAAGCTTTAAAGATGCTGAGATGCAGACTGTTCAAGGGGGCTGGCAGCTTGAGATCACTTAGACCACTGGTTCTAGCCACATTAGACCCAAATATCCACTGCGCACGTTTTTTTTTTTGAAACAGGGTCTTACTCTGTCACCCATGCTGGAGTGCAGTGGTGCAATGAGGGCTCACTGCAGCCTTGACCTTCCAAACTCAATGGATCCTCCCACCTCAGCCTCCCGAGTAGCTGGGATTACAGGTGTGAATGACCATGCCTCACCCCCTTTCTTTAAAAACTATTGAAAATATACCTTTACTACCCTGAAATGAATTCAGAAATCACTTATTTATTACATATATATTCCAAAAATATCTACATAACACAGTAACTGTAATATAAAAACAATTTTTAATAAAAGAAATATAAATTTCAATATGTAAATTTTCAGGCAGGACTGTATCAGGACTAAAATGGTCAGAAATCCACATCTCTAAGTTGAATCACTGATTTTCACAACTACAAATACTCTTCATTTGGGTATGTCATTTTGGCAACTCAGATACCACACTCTCTATCATGAATGCTATCAATAGTGTGATTGATTCTTCATGTACCTAAAACAGTGAATGTCAATCTGACTGCATTATGGGGTGCCCAGACATGTGATCAAATATTACTCCAGGTGTCTGTGAGGGTGTTTCTGGATGAAATTAATGTTTTGCTCAATGGACTGTGTAAAGCAGATTAACATCCCTAATGTGGGTGGGCTTCATCTCATCAACTGTAGACCTGAATAGAACAAAAACACTAAGTAAGAGGGAACCCCTCCCGCCTGACTGCTGAGCTGGGTCATCTCTGCTTGTCGTCCGACTCAAACTGAAACAAACATTGGTTTTCCTTGGGTCTAAAGCCTGCTGGATTTCGGACAGAAACTCACATTGGTGGCCCTCCTGCTTTTCAGGCCTTTGAACCAGACCCGAATGACACCATCAGCTCTCCTGGATCTCTAGCTTGCCCACTGCAGATCTGGGGACTTTCAGCCTCCATAATTGCATGAGCCAATTCCTTATATTAAGTATCTTTTTATATATAGAATGCTTCTGCTTTATCCGAGGGGGATATGTTTCAAGAACCCCTATGGACGCCTAAAAATGCAGACATTGCCCAACTCCATATATACTATGTTTTTTCCTATACATACAAATGCTCCCCAACTTATGATGGAATAAAAACATCGTAAGTTGAAAATATCACGAGTCAAAAATGCATTTAATACACTTTACCTATTGAACGTCATAGCTTAGCATAGCCTATCTTAAACATGCTCAGACCACTTACATTAACCTATAGGTGGACAAAAATCATCTAACACAAGCCTATTTTATAATAAAGTATTGAACAGATCATGTAATTTATTGAATACTATACATTACATCAAAACTGTGACAGTTTCATGCCATCATAAAGTTGAAAAATCTTAGGTCCAATCACAGCAAGTTGGGGACCATGTATACATATCACCTATGATAAACTGATAAATTAGGCACAGTAGGAGATTAACAACAATAACTAACAATGAAATAAGCAATTATAACAATATGCTAGCATCACTACTCCTGCACTGTGGGTCCATTATTAAGTGAAGTAAGGGTTACAGGCAATGTCATACCAGACAGTTAATCTGATAACCAAGACTAAGGGACTAATGGGCAGGCAGCACACACGGGAAGGATACATCGGACAAAGTGAGGACTCATCTTGCAGGTGTGACAGTGAGATGGCACGAGATTTCATCACGTCATTCAGCACAGCCCACAATTTAAAACTTACCAACTGTTTGTTTCAGGAATTTTTCCATTTAATATTTTCAGACTGTGGTTGACCATGAGGTACTCAAAGCATGGAAAGCAAAACCATAGATAAAGAGCAACTAGTGAATACTTACATTTTCTCCAGAGAAACAGAACCAATAGGATGCGTATGATACAATCATATAAATATACTACATATATAAACATATTCTATCAGTTCTGTTTCTTGAGAGAACCAAGACTAGTAATACTTAGTAAAACTAAGAACAAAACGAGGTAATTTCCCTTCAAATCTAGACTAATTCCATTTCCTGAAATTTCCATTTATACTAAAATTACATTTAAAAAAATCCTTTAGGTAAATGGAATTCAGTTACAGGTTCAGTCTTAAACAGTTTTTTTCTATCTACATAAATTATTCAGCAAGATATTCTAGGCCAGGTGCAGTGGCTCATGCCTGTAATCCCAGAACTTTGGGAGGCCAAGGTGGACAGATCACCTGAGGTCAGGAGTTCGAGACTATCCTGGCTAACACGGTGAAACCCCGTCTCTACTAAAAATACATTTAAAAAAATGAGCCGGGCGTGGTGGCAGGCGCCTGTAGTCCCAGCTACACGGGAGGCTGAGGCAGGAGAATGGTGTGAACCCGGGAAGCAGAGCTTACAGTGAGTGGAGATCGCGCCACTGCACTCCAGCCTGGGTGACAAAGCAAGACTCCGTCTCAAAAAAAAAAAAAAAAAAAAAAAAAACTTAGCCGAGCGTGGTGGCACACCTCTTAATCCCAGCTACTAGGCAGGCTGAGGCAGAAGAATCGCTTGAACTCGGGTTGCAGTGAGCTGCAATCGCACCACTGCACTCCAGCCTGGGTGACAGAGTAAGACTCGGTCTCAAAAAAAAAAAAAAAAAAAAAAAAAAAAAGATAAAGCTGTGCAGATCACATGAAAAGTTCTACTTTACAGAACTGTCACCACATTAAGCCTTGAATTCCACAGGCTCTACCTATTAAATAAATGCCTATAGCATCCATCAACCATTGAGACAATCACAAATGCTTCCACAAATTGCTAAAACGACTCTCAGGCTCATAAAAAAACAAATCAGAATTCACCAGAAGATCCTGGGTCCCCACCTGGTCAAGGGGGAGGAATCACTGGCTGACACTCCTTCCTAGAGCCCCTCTGGAGCCCCCAGGCAGAGACTACAGAGCAGAGGAGCTAAGGAGCACAGTTCACAGCATTTCCAGTGTCTCGGAGAAGGGGAAGTGGTGGAAATTACCACTATCTCTTCTCCAACTTTGCTCAAGGGTATCACATCAGCACGCATCACTGAAACCTCTAGTCCAGTAAAGTCAAGGTCTGGGGCAGGGGAGGGGGGAGCGAAAGTAGCTCTCCTCATAAAAACATTGTGGATCCTGCCTCTGTGTTCTAAGAAAAATCTGAAACAACAATAGTCCATGTATGCCCCATGTATTTGTCAGTGTTTCTTAAAAACACCAATATAGATGCACTGCTCCCAAAATAACAGGGAAAGGCACTGAAGGCCCTGAGCCTCTCTCAGGCAGCAAGCACCATGTCCTGTGCAGTACCTCGTACAGTTCACTGAATCCTCACAAGAGCCTAAGTGGGTATCTCTAGATGAAGGAACTAAGGATCAGAGATTGTAAGTAAGTCTCTCCAGGTCAATTCATTCTTGAGCGACAACAGTCTGAACCCAAAACCCACTTTGCTTCTGCCACTCCATCTGTCCTCCAATACACACATAACACAAGTTAGGAATGCGAGATTTTGATCTCAATGAATATTTCACAACATATAAACAAACTGTAACAACACTAAAACGACACAGCTCAACCTGCCCCTTCTAGATTTGTCTACTTGTCCAATGTTGTCATCAGTGCTGGTATACTTTTTTTTTCTTTTTTTTTTTGAGATGAAGTCTTGCTCTTGTCCCCCAGGCTGAAGTGTCATGGCGCGATCTCGGCTCACTGCAGCCTCTGCCTCCCTGGTTCAAGCAATTCTCCTGCCTCAGCTTCCCGAGTAGCTGGGATTAAGGGGGCCTGCCACCACACCTGGCTAATTTTCGTATTTTTAGTAGAGACGGAGCTTCATCGTGTTAGCCAGGCTGGTCTCAAACTCCTGACCTCAGATGATCCGCCCTCGGCCTCCCAAAGTGCTGGGATTACAAGCATGAGCCACCGCGCCGGGCCCGTGCTGGTATTCTTTATGAAAATTTTTCATTTTGACGGGACTAACGACCATGTTATTTAACATAAAACCTTTCTTAGAGCAGAATGTTTACTGCCAGGTCTAGATCAATACGTATTAAATTAGAGCTGTAAAAGTAAAATTCTAAGTTATAATCATACTAATTGGAAGGAGGGAATGATGGATGGTCTTGAGTTGAAAGACTATGCTCACTACCTGGGTGACGGGATCCATACCCCAAACCTCAGCATCCTGCAACATACCCATGCAGCAAACCTGCACATGCACCCCTTGAGTCTACACTAAATTATTCAAATGTATTAAAATGACTTCTTTAAACATTTAAAGTTGTTTTTAAAAATCATATTAATTTATAGATACCTATTTTTAAATTTAAAATATTTGTCATCATTTTATATTAAAACATTACTTGAGTGAAAACACAAACCACTCTCATTAGAGAAATAAACCCTTCATTCATGAGGCTGCAATCTGGGTGGCCTGAACGCTCACTAGAATGTCCCAGTGCTCCTCAGGAGAGGGTTCACAGCTCTGGGAGCCCTGCCCAAAGCTAATTACACATTCACAACCACACAGGAACTCCAGAGTTTCCGTTACTTCTACAAGGAGATCACATAATTAAAACCTACTGAGGAAAACAAAGGGCTATCTCTTACCTTCCACAGAAGGTAGACATATACTATTTAAAATTCAACTCAGAGACTCTTTACTAGAAATGTAAAATATCTCAGAAGCCATTTTATAGGAAACTCTACGTGCAACACCATCAACAAAAAAATATTCTTGTAGTTACAAGAGTCTACTATGGCAGGATCCTGACTACTAAAAAGTTATGAGGCAAGTCATTGTGGGCACAACATTTATTTATCAATAAATGTTTATTCTGTGTCCAGGCAAGCCAAGCACCAATTCTCTGGAAACCTAGTCAAGAAGGGCTCAAATATATAGGCATATAAAGACTAGGACAGGCTGCCCACGGTGGCTCATGTCTGTAATCTCAGCACTTTGGGAGGCAGAGGTGGGTGGATCACTTGAGGTCAGAAGTTTGAGAACAGCCTAGCCAACTTGGTGAAACCCCTCTCTACCAAAAATATAAAAAATTAGCTGGGTGTGGTGGTGCATGCCTGTAATCCCAGCTACTCGGGAGGCTGAGGCAGAAGAATTGCTTGAACCCGGGAGGCAGAGGTTGCAGTGAGCCGATACCGTGCCACTGCACTTGAGCCTCGGTGACAGAGCGAGACTCCATCTCAAGAAAAAAAAAAAAGGCTAGGACAAAAATACCTACTTTCAAGGAGTTCACAGTCTAGAGGAAGAAACAGGACATGTAAATGAACAAAACCGGTCCCCATCCTTTATAAATCTACTTTAAAAAAACAAAAAACAGGGCAAGTATACGTACAGGATACAATGGTAGCAGAAAGATCCCCAATTCTGTCTTACTTTGGGGAATAAAGTAGGAGGTACACCTCAAAGGTGTGAGAGTAAACATAGATTCAACTGAAGAACTCTAAGGACTTGGCTAGAATACAGTATGGCTAGAATACAGAAATGTCAAAGTGAGGACTGGTCAGCAAGGGCCAGAAGACCAGTCAAGCCCTGGACTTCATGTGACACAGGACGGTAATAAAAGCCGTGCAGTCCTATAACCCGATTTGCAGTTCCTAAAAGCTAACCTGGGCTGCTGTACTGAAGGTACAGAATGCGAGGGTCAGGGGTGAGGAAAACAGAATGGGCATCTCCTTCCCTGTAATGTCTCTGCTCTCCCTTAGTCTAAGCTTTATATTCAAAATAAAAGTACCACTCTCACTCCACAACTCCCCCAGTATCTGAAGACCACCATAGTGCTTCCCTAAATTGGCCCTTCTTCCAAGTCAGCACCACACATTTCCCATCCACTCCTCCAGATTTCAGTACCCTGTGTCCACTGGCTTCAAAGTATAACAGGCACCTCGGAAGTGGACACAGACACAAGACAGATCTGGTCTAGAAAGCACAGAGCTCAGCAAGACTATTATTTCCCTCGCTCTAGACACTGAGCTGCTCCTACCTTAATCTAAGGAAAAAAAACATCTGCTTTTCTAGGAGCTTCCAGAGGCTCATAAGAAGTTCATGATTATCTAATATTTTCAAGTCTTTTTCCACACAAACTGTTGCTAAACTACTTTTCTCTTTTCTCCTTTTTTTTTTTTTTTGAGACGGAATCTCACTTTGTCGCCAGGCTAGAGTGCAGTGGTGCAATCTTGGCTCACTGCAACCTCCGCCTCCTGGGTTCAAGGGATTCTCCTGCCTCAGCCCCCAGAGTAGCTGGGACTACAGGCATGTGCCACTATGCCCCACTAATTTTTGTACTTTTAGTAGAGACGGGGTTTCACCATGTTGGCCAGGATAGTCTCGATCTGCTGACCTTGTGATCCGACTGCCTCAGCCTCCCAAAGTGCTGAGATTACAGGCATGAGCCACTGCGCCCAGCCTCCCCTAAAGTTTTATTTTGAAATTTTACAAACATGTAGAAATGTTGAAAAAATTGTACAGTAAGCAATACTCCACTTCTTTCCTTTTCTTCTTAATTTTTTTTCTCGATCATAGCACACTACAGCCTGAGCTCCGCCTCAGCCTCCCAAGTAGCTAGGATTACAGGAGCACACCACCTTGCCCAGCTTTTCCTCTTCGTTGCTGTGTAATCTGTATTCTAAAAAACCTAAACCTTTATCTGTTAAAATTTTTATTTGGTAAATCAACTCAAGGTTCCAGCCTTTAGGATACTTTTAAATTCTGACTTTGACTTGAAACCCATTAGTCTTCCTTCTAACAAGTGCTGTCTTCAATCTAAGTCACTTGGCTACTCAGTATTCTCATCTACAATAAAAAGGAAGTTGGATTCTAAGGCATCTCTACGACACCTTCTGACTCTTGTAATGTCAGATAATTCACATAATGATGGCGTTACAGAGGACAAAGCAATGGTAAGGCTATGTGACACACCAAAAGAATCTCTTTCGGGGTCTCCCATACAGTGAGTAGAGAACTGAACTTAAAGGTCAAGAGACCTGGGTTCAAGCTCCAGTTCTGCCATACAAGTTGTGTGACTGTGGGCAAATCACTTAATCACTTTATATATCTGCAAATCTGTTTCTTCTCCTATAAAAAAGAACTGATAAAATCTAATTTATAGAGTTCTTGTAAAAAATAACATGTGTAAATCAACAAGAACGTAACTCCTGATATCCCAGTTCCAGAAGTTATTTCATCACAGATCAAAGGTCAAAGGAAAAATGGTACAACAATCCAAGGTCAGGGACGGCAACTTATTTCAGTGATTCAGAAACCCCACCCTTGCCAATCATCCACCCATGAAAAACACACCAATCAAGTTTCAGAAATATGCCAAAAGGACATTATAAATGTATCTTACTGTCATACTGCATCCAGAAGGATCCACCCTGAAGAGAGGACAACACAATTGTCCTGGAAACCACAAGGGAGCTCCGAGGCCATTCCCTGGCTGAGAAGCACCTTCAGCCCTGGCACAAGGTGGGACAAGAACTCTTCTTGGCAACTACAGGGGCAGTGCCCAATCCCTCCATTCTGTAGTCACGCCAGGATCTTGATTGCTGTCACTACTTTTTCCTTTAAATTCCTCCTATTCACCTCCATTAGAATCTTTTCCCCTCCATGTTTCCAAGATGTACTGCTATTTAAAACCATTTAAATTTCCTATTTAATTAATAATTATATGTGCTGATTCAAAAACAACAACAACAACAAAAAACGAAACAACAACAAAAAACACTACTATCTAGGAGACTGCCCAACCACGCATGATCCAATCTGTATCCTTCTGTATCCTTGGGTAAGTTAACCTCTCTGAAATCTGTTTCTTCATTGTAATATGGGGCTGGTAATACTATGCACCTTCCTTATAAGGATGTTGAGAGGATTCAATGAAATAATGAACCTAAAGTGGTTAGCAGGTTGGCAGCCCACAGTAAAGACCAGATAACATAAGCTATCATAATTTACAGAGGAATATACTGCATGCCCCATGTATGACTACTGCCTTATTAAAATAAAAGCAGCAATTCAAAAGACACTTTGTAAAAGAAACCCTTTATAAGGAATGACTAAAGGTTGTTTTTACCTACTACTTATATTAAATTATATACCATGGCCCACAGTTGTCAACAAACAACATTAGCTTCTGGGTTTTTCCCACTGAAAATTACATATTATGAAAATATATAGTAGGGAGTCCACTGGAACAATAATCAAGAGACCTGGATTGTGGTCCCAGGTCTGGCACCATCTATGTGACCTTGTGCAAGTCACCCACATTCTGTGAGCCTTGTTTATAAAGGAGAGTGGATTAGTAGCTTTCAAAAGTTCGAAAATTTCATTTCCTAATCTGTACTTTCAGAACATGGAATCAAACAATTTAGGAGAAACAGCTTATTAATTATGACTTTTTATGCCTATCAATACCCACTGAAAATCCAAAAAGGGTTTTTAACCTACACAATCTAAATGTATTTATCTCTATTATTTAACAAACTTCATTTTCAAAATGTAGAGATCATATTAAATTGTAAATTAAGAACAGACTTAAAACACTGAGGAGAAAGAATCACACAGTCAAGGCAAACTGTAACTCAGGGAAAGGGCCACATCAGAGTCAGAAAGTAAATATTGCTAACTGAAGCAAAATCAACGATCGATTTGATAAAATCATGTGTCTTACCAAAAGCCAATCAAAACTTTCAAAAGAAACTCAGTAAGAAGTGTTTAAATCAAATTATAATGTAATGAATTGAACCTATATTCCTCAACATATACATAACCTTTCTTACGGTGAATTATGACACACATTCAGAAAGGTGCATTTTATGTACACATTTTAAAGACTTGGAGTGAGACTCCATTGAAAAAGTCAAGGACTACTAAGAGAGAAAGACTGAGCCTTCTCATGTCAAAAAATGCACATGTGCAAGTCGGCATATATTCAAGGTGCATGAAACAGACATGAGGGAGAGAGAGGCAGGGGTAAGATGCCTTCAGATATGTGATTCTCTACTCAGTCTGAATCCAGACAGAAGTCCAGTACTGCTCAAAAAACTTCAATGCTTACTGACTGAGGAGGCATAACTTTTAAATGCTTGTTTTTATAAGACAGTACTTTATTAATTTTTAAAGACAGATTTTATACTATGCCTAAAATTGTAACGTGTAGTACATTTAACAGGGTAGTTTCCCATTTCCAGGAATCAACGATATCGATTATGACTTATGAGGAAAGATGGCATCCACATCTACCTCCCCTGTTTCTACCTCCAACTCCAAGACGAAAGAAACTGTATTCTATATCTTCTCCCCACCCCAGATAGGCACTCCCCCTTAAACACCCTCATGGCCACGGAAGGAAAATGCAGCTCCTTTCTGTTTTAATCCCATTCTTCTCACAACTCCTTCCTTTCTGCCTGTCCAACCAGTTAACGAAGTCTCAAGGTGAATCCACAGGAGAAAGACTGCTCAGTCATACCTGAGTGGCCACTTTAATCAAGATAAGGTGATGGTGGGCACGGCTAATGAAGCCCCAGTGGAGGGATGGAGGCCAAGTCATGCTGCAGTGGAGTGGAATAAAAAGCTGAGTAGGAAAGAAAAGGATAAAGAACTTCTCAATAATGTACGAAGGGGAGAGAGCCGGGGGTAATGAGGAGGCAGAGACACTTTGTTGATGTTGCCATTGTCATTTAACTATGAAAGTAAGCTGCCTGGAAAGCACCAGCTAGACAATGTGGAAAGCCCACACTGCACAAATACTAGGGCATTGATTCTCATAATAACCTCACGTGGACGGAAAGGAGGAAGAAACTTTGGTTAGAGAGGAAAGCAAGCACAACTACATATAGGATGCTTAAAAACAAAAACAAAAATAAAAGGAGGTAGCTATCAGTAATACCAATTCAAATGGCCACTAAAGAGCACAACTGTATTCTCACTTGTTTGGGCCAAAGAAAAGCTCACTCATACTAACTTATGATTTCTCTCTATTATTCTATGAGGCTTAACACAAGAAAATAATTAGAAACGATTAGAAGCTTCCTGGATTTTTTAAACTTAGAACCATATAAGTCTTCTCCTTCTTTCTACTTTTTGAAAAACAACAAAATAAAAATCCTAATCTTATGCCAAGACCTCTTCAGATCCATTTCTGGAGATCTTCTCTCATTTTAATGCAAGCTGCTGGAAAGGACGTTAAACTACTGACAACACTTAACATTCCAGACAAGTGACAAGCCTGGAAAAGGACAGCCTAAAAGAATGTCTGGCAACAGTACATAAGTGATTTTTCCAGATTGAGTCCAAAACACATTGGTTCCCAAAGTTCAAACTGCCAGAATGCAAGAAATTTTGAGTCTCCTCTGGCCACCACCTTCTTAGCCAAAGTTTCTGAATATTTACAAAAAGAAAACGTTTATTCAGGATCCTTTCAAACCACAGCTTTATGCTCAGATTCTTGGCAGGCAGTTTAAACTTGCACAATTCGATCGATAAAATTAACTGTCGGCCATAGTTTTAATTCAAACCATCAATCTATTTGTACAATTATAACAACCTCTGATGTGAAATACTAAATGAAACATTTCATTTTGCACTTCATTAATGGTTCAAGTATAACAATGTAAAAAATCCTTTCTAAAAAGCTTACAATTGGCCGGGAGCAGTGGCTCACGCCTGTAATCCCAGCACTTTGGGAGGCCGAGGCAGAAAGATCACAAGGTCAGGAGTTCAAGACCAGCCTGACCAACATGGTGAAAACCTGTCTCTACTAAAAATACAAAAATTAGCTGGGTGTGGTGGCGGACACCTGTAATCCCAGCTACTGAGGAAGCTGAGGCAGAAGAATTGCTTGAACCCAGGAGGCAGAAGTTGCACAAAGTCTTTTTTCCAACAAGCATTTCACTGGTTAGGTTAAAAAGAAATTAATAAAAAATGCTAAGAAGTTATTTTTCCTTGTGTCTAATGAGTATAAAGCAGTGGTACTTAATGAGGGCTAGGGGGTAATTTTGTACCCTAGGGGATACCTGGCACGGTCTGTAGACATTTTTGGTTGTCACAACTGGGTGGGAGGCAAGGTGCTACAGACAGTGAGTGTGTAAAAGGCCAGGAATCCTGCTAAACTTCCTACAAAACACTGGACAGCCCCCCACAACAAAGAATTATACAGCCTCAAATATCAATACAGCCAAGGTTGGGAAACCTTGGTATAAAAGGACTGGTTAAACTTGGAAGGAACGATTTGTCTTTCTGTAAACCATCCCATAAATAAGGTCTCATGTGTACACACAATCTGCTAAGAAAGCTGCAGTTCTGGCAGCTGGCAGAGCTGAAAGAGAAGGGAAAATCTATGCACAGGACCCTCAGATTTTCACCCATATTCCCCAGGAAAGGATACAGTTCCAGGAAGGGCTCTCTCTGATCTCCCAGAATGAAATCTAAGAATGAACCACAAGGCCTCACTGCTTACCTGTATCTCCTTTTCGTAGTCCCCAGCTGGCGTGGCACAGACTGACAATCCCAAATGGATGGTCAAAATCCACTGTTCTCCAGTCCCTCTGAAACCTCACTGGCAAGAAGGAAAGAAACTAAACCCCGAGGGCCCGTTATATTCCAGCGCGGTCCTGGGGATTCCACACTCATTCAGTTCCTTTTCATCATAGGAAGTGGGTATTATAATATCAGGTCCATATTATAGCTTCCATAGCCGGCAAATGCTACAGCAGGAGTCTGAATAGGGGTACCTCCAAAACCCACACCCATCCCACCACAGCTCCCAGGGGTTTCTTTCTAATCTCGAGGGTGGCCTATACCCTGGGACTATAGAGGGCCTTGGTGTGCTAAATCTTCAGAGACATTTTTAAACAGTCAAGACGCCTCTTGGAGACTGGAGGAAGTTCCTGACCTTGCGGCATTCCCTCCTCCCCATTTCCTCTACCCCACCAATCCTATGCCAGCCTGTCTGTGTCAGGAAAGAAATCCAGCTGGACAACTCTGGCAGCCTCCTGTCGCCCTCCCCTGCCAACAATCCTTCTGTGCCACAGCTGTTTGTCCACACTGTAAAGCACACATCCCACCAGGTCAGTCTCCTGTAAAATAACGCCTCCCTGTCCCAGGCCAAATACCCCAGTGCCGATATGTGCTTCTTCAAATCCAGGCTCCAACCCATCCCTCCATCTCATTTCCATTTTACATGCACACATAGCCACATACTTTCACATACCCACACTTTGGCTCCTACTGTTCCTACCCCTGAAAACCCCTTACCATTTTCTTCCCTGACAAATAACTGCTCATGAGTCACTTCAGGACTCAGCTCCACTGCCGTGTCCTTAGTGATACCTTCCCTTGTCTCTAGTCGGTTGGCCCCCCCATCCCTCTTACCTTTCTGGCCATAGCACTCACCTAAGTGTCTTTTATCCAGACAACATTTAGTGTATACTTAAACCAAAAAGGTCATCACTATTTATCTGAAATTCACATTTACTTATTTTTAATTTTCTTTTTTTTGGGAGACAGAGTCACTCCGTAGCCCAGGTTGGAATGCAGTGGCGTGATCTCAGCTCACTGTAACCTCCGCCTGCAGGGTTCAAGTGATTCTTCTGCCTCAGCCTGCCTGTTACTTGAAAAACAGACAAAAGCAAAGCTATGATGTGAATAGCCTGAATTACTGCTGAAAAGTACATGAATGTCAGAAGTAAATTCTAATTCTGACTAGATAGGTCAATTAATCAGTGACACAGTTCACTGCCTGTTATTAAGACATCCTATAACTGAGTCTAGAATTTTACTTACTTCTTAGTGGTAGGACAAAGATATAAGACAGAAAAAGAGGAAAACAGTAAAAAGTACTTCCTTTCAAATTCAAAATGTCATGGTCCGTACCTCCTTGTTAAAATGCCGAAACATACCATATGACTCAATTATTAATACACTGATTTTGCTGTTGCCAACCTAGGATAAGTTTCACCTATGTCTTTATCTCAGGAGCAAAGTACTGCAAGTTCAAGCAGTAAAGTGCAATTACATGCGAGAATGTCAATATAACATAACCAATCAGGTACTAGAAAACCAGAACATGTAAAATAACTATGATGTTTCTTCCCAATATTTCATTCTCATTTTTAAAAAGTAAACTTTCAGAACAATACTGTATGACATAAGCAAACTCTGACTTTCAGTAAAAGTTTACTAACAGCAGGTATTAAGAATAGACTACCATGCAGATTTCACTGCCGCTTACCCCCACTTTACCAGATAGAAGTCTTAAATCTAAGCCTTCGAAACTATATTCTAGGTTACAAACACCACCAAAAAATCACCAAAGCCCTACGCATATACACATGCCTCTGAGATTGCTGCCTGTCGAATCTGATTTACTGAATAAATGAGTAACCTGATTATTTTAGCTTAAATAAACAACAATCCCTTCTAAGGACTTCAAAACACAAAATCAAGATTTTCTTTTTAAAAAAGAACAGCGGGCCAGGCACGGTGGCTCACGCCTGTAATCCCAGAACTTTGGAAGGCTGAGGCAGGCAGATCACGAGGTCAGGAGTTCGAGATTAGCCTGGCCAACATGGTAAAACCCCGTCTCTACTAAAAACACAAAAATTAGCCGGGCGTGGTGGCGGGCGCCTATAATCCCAGCTACTTGAGAGGCTGAGGCAGGAGAATCACTTGAACCCAGGAGGCGGAGTTCACAGTGAGCTGAGACCGCAACACTGCACTCCAGCCTGGGCGACAGAGCAAGACTGTCTCAAAAAACAAAACAAAACAAAACAAAAAAACAGCAGTATTGTTTTAGGTCATAACACTTAACATAGACCGTGTGATACACAGAAGGCAGCTCTTTGAATAGGAGCAGCCTGGTACATTTACTGGCATGTATTCATGAATTTACATACCAAATGGAAAGAACTCAGACTGTGGTTGGACAGAATTTGGGTTCAAATGCTAACAACTCCACCACTTATTAGTTATCTGGCTCTGGGCATATTACTCATAAATTTCAGTCTTTCGTCTGTAAGTAGAAACAGCTAACACATAGGATGCTATAAGAACCACATCAAACAATGTGTGGAAACTAACAAGGAAAATGCTCAGCACACAGAATTACAATAAGCATCCATCTCCTTTCCTTCCCACTACAACCAGAATGACAAATTTCCCTTTATCCTAAACTTACTTCTTTCTTAGACATATACCTCTCCCTTTCCACTACAATCCCCAGGACTGCTTCAACTCCAACTTAAGCAGAGAAACTTCAGAGGTTCTTCTGACAACTACAAACTTCGTCACTCCAATCTAAGTGTGTGCCACCCTCTCCCAATCCTAACCACCACAGTTTTGATCACTCCAGAGTTTAATTCAACACAGCTTTCTTTTACCTTCCTCCATCTTCCTCATTCAATCAACTACAAACTTAAGCTTACCTTTCCTTTGATTGTCCCTGGTGACTAGGTGTCTCTCCCTTTCTCTTCTCATCCACTCCCTCTACTCTGCATGAGTCACTCCACTGGCCTTTTATCAGGCTTTCTTGACTGACACAGATCTCTCTGATCCTTTCTGTATTCTTTCAAATTGTCCTCCTTCTTTCTGAACTGTTGCTTTTTAAAGATGGGATAATAGCACTGTGGTTGTATTTTTTTTAAAAGACTCTCAGCCGGGTGCAGTGGTTCACGCCCGCAATCCCAGCACTTTGGGAGGCCAAGGTGGGTGGATCACGAGGTCAGGAGATCCCAAGACCATCCTGGCTAAAATGGTGAAACCCTGTCTCTACTAAAAATACAAAAAAATTGGCCAGGCATGGTGGCGGGTGCCTGTAGTCCCAGCTACTCGGGAAGCTGAAGCAGGAGAATGGTGTGAACTCGGGAGGCGAAGCTTGCAGTGAGCCAAGATCGCGCCACTGCACTCCAGCCTGGGCAACAGAGTGAGACACTGTCTCAAAAACAAAAACAAAAACAAAGATTCTCTATTAATTAAATTAGAAAATAATGGAATATCTCTGAAAATTCTGAAATACTCGGGAACTCACATACTTCTAAATCTATGAACTAAAGAAGAAACCAAAAGGGAAATTAGAATGTGTTTTGAACTTAAAATGAAAACATAACATGTCAAAATTTGTGGGCTACCCCTAAAGCAGTAAAGGGAAATTTATAACACTAAACATCTATGTTGGAAAAGAAGAAAAGACTCAAAGCAGCTCCTACTTTAAGAAACAAGAAAAGGAAGAGCAATGAAACACAAAGTATGGAGAAGAAAGAAAAGAATAAACATCTAAGCAAAAATCAATGAAATAGAAAACGTAAACAGAGATCAATGAAACCAAAAATGGGTTGAGAAGATCAATAAAACTGATAAACCTCTAGCCACACTCAGAAAAAAAAGAGAGGACACAAATTACCAGCATTAGGAATGGAAGGGGTGACAACACTACAGATTCTACAGCTATCAGAGGATAATAAGGGACTATTAGGAACCACTTTATGCCAGTAAATTCAAGAAGTTAGATAAAATAAATGAATTTCTTGAAAGACAAACTATCGAAGCTCACTCAAAAAGTGATAAATAACTTGAATAGTTCTATATTTATTGAAGAAATTGGATTTGTAGTTAAAAACTTTCCTACAAAGAAAACCCCAGGCATAGATGGATTCACTCAGGAATTCCACTAAAGAAATAAAACAAATTCTTTACAAACTCGTCCAGAAAACTGAGAATATTTCCCAACTCATTCTATGAAGCCAGCATGACTTTGATGCCAACATCTGATAAAGACATTACTACAGACCCATCCCTCTCATGAAAATAAATGTTAAAATTACAAACAAAATTTTAGCAAATTGAGTCTAACTATCTAGAAAAAAAGGGTAATACATCATAACCAAGTAGGGTTTATCCCACAAATGCAAGGTTGGTTTAACATTCAAAAATCAGCCGAACAGGCTGGGCGTGGTGGTTCATGCCTGTAATACCAGCACTTTGGGAGGACAAGGCGTGCAGATCACGAGGTCAAGAGATCGAGACCATCTTGGCTAACACGGTGAAACCCCGTCTCTTACTAAAAATACAAAAAATTAGCCGGGCGTGGTGGCAGGCGCCTGTAGTCTCACCCACTCGGGAGGCTGAGGCAGGAGAATGGCATGAACCCAGGATGAGGAGCTTGCAGCGAGCTGAGATCGTACCACTGCACTCCAGCCTGGGCAACAGTGCAAGACTCCATCTCAAAAAAAAAAAAAAAAAAATCAGCCGGGCACAGTGACTGACGCCTGTAATCCTAGCACTTTGGGAGGCTGAGGTGGGTGGATCACTTGAGGTCAGAGATTCAAGACCAGCCTGGGGAACATGGTGAAACCCCGCCTCTACTAAAAATACAAAAATTAGCCGAGCATGGTGGTGCACACCTGTAATCACAGCTACTTGGGAGGCTGAGGCAGGAGAATTGCTTGAACTCAGGAGGCGGAGGTTACAGTGAGCTGGGATTATGCCATTGCACTCCAGCCTGGGTGACAGAGTGCAACCCCATCTTAAAAAAAAAAAAAAAAAAAAAAAATCAAAAATCAGTGTAACTCACCACATTGTAAACTAAAACAGAAAAGCCATATGACCTTCTCAATACACACAGAAAAACACTAAACAAAACCCAACATTCATTCCTGATTTAAAAAAATACAAAACTCCACAGAGAACCTACTAAACTTGATAAACGGCATATATGAAATATGATACTTAATGACATAAGACTGAATATTTTCCCCATAGGATCAAAAATGAGACAAGGAAATCCACTCTTATCACGATTGAAACTGCCTTTGCAAAATTATGACTGAGCTACAGTGAGAGATCTCACTTAATCAACCCCATCTTGCTTTCTAACCTCCAAGATGTCCTTGCTCATTCCTGGGTGTAGACTGAACTAACTTTGGGAGAAACTTAGTTTATAGTTTATAGTTTAAAACAAAGACGGTAACAGCCCTTTCCCAAAGCAGACCTCCTTCTTGCTTAGGCACTAGATTGCCTTCATAGGACTCACATTAGCCACAAGATTAGAAATTACGGTTTAGGAGTCATGCAGCTGAAGGCTACAAGATTCTGACCCTCCCTAAACTGCTCCAAAGATCAGTGTTGGAGATATTTTGCAGACCCTGCACTTGATGGATCAGCTGGCACCATCCAGATGGATTAACTGGCTCATCTGATCTTGTGGCCCCCACCCAGGAACTGACTGAGTGCTAGAAGACAGTTTCAACTCCCTTTTCATCCCTAACCAGTCAGCACTCTTGGCCCATTGGCTTCCCCCAACCCACCAAGCTGTCCTTCAAAACTCTGCTCTTCAAATGCTCAGGGAGACTGATTTAAGTAATAATAAAACTCTGGTCTCCCACCCAGCAGACTCTGCCTGAATTACTCTTTCTCTATTGCAAATCCCCTGTCTTGATGAATCAGCTCTGTCTAGGCAGTGGGCAAGGTGAACCAATTGGGCAGTTATACTTCTATTCATTATGTACTTAGAAGTTCCAGCCAGTGCAGTAAAGGAAGCAAAAAAAAAAAAAAAAAAAAAAAAAAAAGGCATTCAGATTGGGAAGAAAAAAGTAAACATCTCTTTATTCACAGACAGCATTGACAGAATAGCCAATGGAATCCACAAAAAAACTTTGACAATGAATTACATTAAGGTCTCAGGATACAAAATTAATATACAAAAACCAAGTGTATTTTTACATATCTGCAATGAATAACTGGAAGCTGAAATTCACAGTATCAAAATATATTAAATACCTAGGAGTAAATCTGACCACATGCCTTCAAAAAACTGGAAAGATTTGTACACTGAAAACTACAAAATATTGTTGAGAAAAATTAAAGAAAAACTAAATAAATTGAGAAGTATACTATGGTCATGGGTTGGAAAATTCAATTTTATTATGAAGTCAATTCTTCCCCCCAAATTATCTACAGACTCAAAACAATCCCAACAGAAATTCCAGCCAGCTTTTTTGTAAAATGTGATAAGTTGATTGTAAAACACAGAAATGCAAAGGACCTAGGACTGGTAATAGTTGAAGGTAGATGATAAATACATCACTTGGTATTTCATTATTCTCTCTACTTTGTAAATGTTTGAAATTTTCCATAGTGAAAATATGTTTTGAATAAAAACTGAGATGCTTCCAGGAACACATATAAACACAAAATATCCTTCCTTTAAAATTTTTATTATATTACAAAAATGGTTTCCTCTTTCACACTACCTTAAGCCTAACTCCCTGGCTTGGTTTCCCAGGCCCTATAACCAGTCCTCTCTGCTTCTTGTTCCTCTACGACAGGGGTCAACAAACCACAATCCAGGGCCAAATCTTACCTATCACTTGTCTTTTTTCGGCCCAAAAACTAAGAATGTTCTGCACTTTTAAATGGTTGGGGGAAAAAAAGAATCAAAAGACTATTTTGGGCTGGACACAGAGGCTCATGCCTGTAATCCCAACACTTTGCAAGGTGACTGAGGAGGGTGGAGCCCAGAAGTTCAGGAGCTCAAGACCAGCCTGGCCAACATGGTGAAACCCTACCTCTACAAAAAATACAAAAATTAGTGGGGCGTGGTGGTGTGTGCCTGTAGTCCCAGCTACTCAGAAAGGTGGGAGGATCACTTGAGCCTGGGAAGTCAGGGCTGCAATAAGCTGTGATCACCCCGCTGCCCCTCCAGCCTCAGCAACAGAGTGACACTGTCTCAAAAAAAAAAAAAAAAGTTATTGAAACATAGTCACATTCATTCATATCTGTAGTGTCTGTGGTTACTTTTGCACTACAATGATGGAGTTGATTAGTTGCAACACAGACCTTAAGGTCTTCAATGACTAAAACATTTACTATCTGGCCCTTTACAGACAGTCTGTCAATCCCTAATTTATTATAAGCCTTATTCTCCCTCAGCTAATTCCCTCACCCCAGGAATGTTCATTACTACCTCTTCTTTGTTCAAGTCCCAGCTACTCCTCAAAACCCAAAACTCCCTTCTTCCCCTTTCCCAAATCCTAACCATATCAGCAGTTTGTGTGGAAGTAGGTAAGCAAAACACTATTTGTTATTATGCAAATCAAGGCATTGGAGATGCTGTCTCTATATGTACAAGGGGAGGCTGATGACACCCCAATTCATTTCCAATTTCTCAAAGCAGGTTGGCAGGCAGCATCTAGGAAGGAGAGAGCGAGCAGATGATGCAGACAGAGCACTGAGAAATTCCTCAGTAACGCATGAGAGTTAATGTGTCAGTCCCCTTGTCTGCTATGTCATCCTTTAGACACCAATTCAAGACAGCATAATTCAAAAAAAAAATGAGGAAGAAAAAGGTGATGGGGGCAGAAGGAAAAGGGAAGGGAACTTGTCACTTCACGATGTGGAGACTGTCACAAACTGTGGCGAATGGAAAACTACAGCCGGGCGTGGTGGCTCACACCTGTAATCCCAGCACTTTGGAAGGCTGAGGAGGGGAGATCACTTGAGGTCCGAAGTTCGAGAACAGCCTGACCAACGTGGTGAAATCACGTCTTTACTAAAAATACAAAAAATTAGCTGGGCGTGGTGGCACATGCCTATAATCTCAGCTACTCGGAAGGCAGAGGCATGAAAATCGCTTGAACCCAGGAGGCGGAGGTTGCACTGAGCCGAGATTGTGCCACAGCCTGGGTGACAGAGCGAGACTCCATCTCCAAAAACGAAGAAAAGAAAAGAAAACTATAGAGACTCTAGCGAGCAAAGAGGCAGTCCTCCATCACTGGGAGGCCCAAGCAGAACAGCCTATGAAGTAGGGAGCATAGCAGAGCTTTAGCTTGAACACCTCAACTCATCAGGTGTCCTGATTTCTTGAGTTAGCACACAAAATGAAGTGGCAAAATCTGCTGACTTAACACTCAGGGATTACTACCTGCCTTGCGTGCCATTTGGAAACAAATATTTTTATTTGTTTGTTTTGAAATAGGGTCTCACTCTGTCACCCAGGTTGGAGTGCAGTGCTTCAATCACAACTCACTGCAGCCTCAATCTCCCAGATTCAAGGGATCCTCCCACCTCAGCCTCCTGAGTAGCTGGGATCACAGGCAAGTGCCACCATGCCCGACTAATTTTTTTTTTTAAATTTTTAGTAGAGATGAGGTCTCACTATGTTGCCCGAGATGGTCTTCAACTCCTGGGCTCAAGCAATCCTCCCTCCTTGGCCTCCCAAAGTGGTGGGATTACAGGTGTGAGCCACTGTGCCCAGCCTGGAAACCAAGAAATGGATCTCTAACTGAAGTCCCAAATAGGAAACCCTGAGCTTTTGGGGATACTTAATTTTTTCATCTCCTCCAATTTAAAGTGGCAAATAAGGACAGGCATAGTGGCTCTCGCCTGTAATCCCAGCACTTTGGGAGGCCAAGGTCAGGAGTTCGAAACCAGCCTGGTCAACATGGTGAAACCCCCATCTCTACTAAAAATATAAAAATTAGCTGGGTGTGGTGGCACTCGCCTGTGATCCCAGCTACTCAGGAGGCTGAGACAGGTAAATCACTTGAACCTAGGAGGCGGAGGCTGCAGTGAGCCGAGATCGTGCCACTGCACTCCAGCTTGGGCAACAGACTGAGACTCCATCTCAAAAAAAAATAAATACAGTGGCATATGAAAGAGGACGCAGGTTTTGGAAGTGTGTAGATGCCTCAAAGGTCAGCATTTGATCTTACTGCCTATGAGTTCCCAGTAAAAGCAGAACATGTGAAAGGACTCTGAGGCACAAAAATACAGTTGGATAGTCTTGGGCAGGCAAGAGGAAAGCTGAGTAAATGTGTGTCTAAAACGTGCAGTTCTAGGCTGGGCACAGTGGCTTACACATGTAATCCTAGCACTTTAGGAGACCGGGGCAGGAGAATCACTTGAGCCCAGGAGTGCGAGATCAGCTTGGGCAACATAGCGAGACCCTGTCTCTACAAAAATAAAAATTAGCTGTGGTGACAAGTACCTGTAGTCCCAACTACTCAGGATGCTGAGGCGGGAAAATCACTTGAGCCCTAGAGGTGGAGGTTGCAGTGAGCTATGATTGCACCATTGTTGCCCTCCAGCCTGGGCAACAGAACAAGACCTAAAATAATAATAATAAATATTATTATTTATTATTTTTCTAAAATAATATAATTTTCTAAAATAATAATAATAATAATAATAATAAAATGTACATTTCTAACTTCATTTCAAATTTAAGGCCAGGTTCAGTGGCTCATGCCTGTAGCCCCAGTATTTGGGAGACCGAGGCAAGAAGACCACTTGAGCCCAGGAATTCGAGACCAGCCTGTGCAAAATAATGAAACCCTGTCTCTAAATAAAAATAAAATAAAATAAAAAGTAAAGTCAAATTTTTTTTAAAAAATCAGAACAGAAACGTTGAACTGCATTACTTCTAGGCCCAACAGAGTAGGCGTTAGCACAGGAATATCTCTATACAATCTGCCCTGGCAGGAAGGAAATAATTTCTTCCAGGCTTAACCACTCTAGGTGACCCAGATTATTTTAAATTACAGCGTCAACAATTTAAAGCAGGTTTTACTGTAAGGCACAATCTCAATAATTAATAGGGCAATATAATAAATACATAAAAGCTCAGGAAGAAAACAAGACTCTTGAATGGGCCCGAAAGTTTTGCCATGTTCCCCAAAGTACTCTTAGTTGCATCCATCAAAACCTTCCAACACATACACATATACCTCACTCATCCTTTTGTGAAGAGTGTCTATTAATCACTAGATTAAGAGGATTTGGATAAAATGTATAAATGTACAAACTTTGCTACCAAGGATGGACACATTTACTTTTCTAGCTCATCAATTTATGTCCTAGAAAAACTCCAGATCCACATATACCAGCTGTTTTCTATTTTTCATTTTATGATAGTGTTTTCGCTTTCACGTGCAAAGTGACTAATACTAATACCGACTACAGTAATTTAAGTAACACCATTTAGAGTAATTTTGTCTTTAGTACTTTATACTATTAAGAAAGCCACCAACGATTCAAGCTGCACTCACTGGTGAAACCCTATGCTATATATGTAATTAATTTATTTCCTAAATTCTTATCTTCCTCCACCCCCTCCATTGGAAAATAAACTCTAAGAATGCAAAAGTTTTTGTGTGTTTTGTTCAGTGCTTAGAGCAGTGCCTGACTCGTAACAGTCAATTTCTGCTAACTTTGATGAATGAATGATATATTTATATTATGCAGTATTACTATGAAGCCATTAAACACAATGAGTTAGAGTGATACCAGCTAATTTAATGGAATTTCCAGAAGTATGAAGTTAAGAAAACAAGAAGAAAAGTGTCAAAAATATGATCCCACAATTTTTTTTTCTTCCCTGAAGCAGAGTCTTGCTCTGTCACCCAGGCTATAGTATAGTGGTGCCATCATGTCTCACTGCAACCTCAAACTTCTGGGCTCAGGGAATCCTTGTCCTTCAGCCTCCCAAGTAGCTGGGACTACAGGTGTGTGCCACAATGCCCAGTTAATTTATTTTAAATAATTTTTTGTTGAGACAGGGTCTCCCTATGTTGCCCAGGGTGGTCTCAAACTACTAGGCTCAAGTGATCCTCCCACCTCAGCTTCCCAAAGTGTTGGGATTACAGGTGTGAGCCACTGTGCCCAGCCTAATCCCACTTTTTAAAAAGTATACCCCAAAATCCATACACTAGTGAGGAAGTGGAGAACGTGGAATCCTCATACACAGAATGTAAAATGGTACAGCTCTGGAAAACATTTTAGCAGTTTCTCAAAATGTTTAACATAGCTACTACACGACCCAGCAATTCAACTCCTACATATATACCTAAGAGAAGTGAAAGGATTATGTCCACACAAAAATTTGCAGAGGAACTTGTATATACTTGCTCACAGTAGCATTATTCATAACAGCCCAAAGTGGCAAAAACGCAAATGTTCATCAACTGATGAACAAATAATGAACTATCACTCAGCCATATAAGAAATGAAGTGCTAATACACGCTACAACAGGGATAGACCTTGATAACATTATGCTAAATGAAAACAGCCAGACAAAAAGTCGCATGTTGAATGACTCCATTTATATAAAATACCTAGAATAGGCAAATCCATAGAGACACAAAGATCAGTGACTGCCCAGAGCCAGAGGGAGTGGTGAACGTGAAATGACTACTAATGAGTACAGACTTCTTTTTGAGGTATTGAAAATGTTATGGAATCAGACAGTAGTGATCCATGCATAACTTTGTGAATATACCAAAAACCACTTGAAAGGTACATTTTAAAAGCCTGAACTTTAAAGTATGTGAATTTTATCTCCATAAACCTGTTATTTTGTTAGTATATGCTTATTTGCAAATGAATACCTGGATAATGAGGAATAATATGAAAGGCTAATCACAACCCTGGTGATAGGGTACAGGAGACTGGGAGAGGAAGGTAAGTGTTGGGGTAGAAAAAGACAAAAAATAAAAGACTAAAACAATAATCCAGGGCCAGAGGCGATGGGTTGGGGGATGGAGCAACTCTAAGTGTACAAAGAAATGAGCATAAATCATAAAAATGAGGGAACTAGGGTTGAAAAATCCAGCAAGTAGTTTGTAATGGGGGAGAGGAAGCAAACCTAAGTAACTGCAATGATTCAATGGAGTTTGCAGAAAATGCAGAAGGGAGAGAAAAACAACGAAAAAATGGGGCAGAAGATTTAAAATTGGCTCTACCACACCAAAGTTTCAAAAAGCATGAAAGAAGAAAATTCAATTGCTCCTGGGCAAGAATTCTTGGGCCCAGTGGGGTAGAATCAAACCATGATAAGGAGACACCAGTGTTTTGTAAGCAAGAGATTATATTAAGGAGAGAAAAGAGCATTTATTGGGAGAAAAGGTCTCACGGTGATTGTTCTGGAATAAAGTAGCCCCATCAGACTGCCTCAGGAATTCATGGTGGAAGAGGTGCCACTGGAAAATGGCTTAGTTGGGATCTTCCCCGAGAACACTAGAAGAGAGAGAGGAAGAATAGAATAGCTTTAAATTTTAGCAGATATTTATTTTTCTTGTTTAATTAAAATAAACCTTATTGACCTATTTTTTGAGAGACTGGGGTCTTGCAATGCTGCCCAAGCTGAGCTCAAACTCCTAGGCTCAAGAGATTCTCCCACTTCAGCCTCCTGAACAGCTGGCACTACAGGTGCGCACCACTGGGCCCAGTGTCATGGCTATTTCTTGACAAATTTTGACAATGCCACCAGCATGTTTTTCTTTAGAGGCAGAGTTTCACTTTGTAGCCCAGGCTGGAGAGCAGTGGTGTGATCCTAGCTTACTGCAGCCTCAAACACCTGGGCTCAAGAGATCCCCCTGCCTCAGCCTCTCAAGTAGCTGAGACTACAGGTGTGTACCACCACACCCGGCTAATTATAAAATGTTTATTTGTAGAGACAGGGTCTCACTATGTTGCCCAGGCTGGTCTCGAACTCTTGGCCTCAAGCAATCCTCTCCTCTTCACCTCCCAAAGCCCTGAAATCACAGGTATGCGCCATCACATCCAGGCTGCCACCAGTTTCTTTGCATACTTCTTTCCGAGGCTTGACCAACACCTTTACTTTCTTTTGTGTACAGCTCAGCATTTAAAAAAAAAAAGTTTAGGCTGGGCACAATGGTTAATGCCTGTAATCCCAAGACTTAGGGTGGCCAAGGCGGGAGGTTTGCTTGAACCCAGGATTTCCACACCAGCCTGGGCAAGACGGTGAGACCATGACTCTCCAAAACAATTTTTGAAAATGAGCCAGGTGTGCTGGTGCGGGCCTGCAGTCCCAGCTAGTGAGACGGCTAAGGCAAGAGGAACCCTTGAGCCCAGGAATTCAAGGCTATAGTGAGCTGTGTTCACCACTCCAGCCTGGGCAATAGGGTGAGACCCAGTCTCTGAAAACAATTAAAAATAAAAAAAGTTTAATAACGAGTCTTCTTTTTAGAGGCAATGTATTTTTCCTCTTTAACTTTTTGTTTTCCTTAGGCTATACGCACAATAGACAAAGTTGAAATTTAATCTTAATCTCTTAAACCCTTACTATTCAAACACATCAAACTTTAAAAAAAGGTGAAAGGTGTACAAGAAAAAAAAGGGAAGTAATCTGTGCCAAATGCACATTCCTTCCAGAATTTGGGACAAAAATGATGCCTACCTGGTCTCTGGGTGCTAAAATAAGACATTAGAGACACTCCCCTCCTTCAAGAAATAAGACTGGAATCAGACGCTAAGATACAATTAAATAGACTTTGAAAGTTGGTATGCACTACTGGGAGGTGTCTCACAGCTGGCAGGGTCAAGTGCAACTAGAATAAAAGCTCCTAAGGGCAGGATTTAAGTGGCCCATTTCCTCTTTAACAGTGCCATGCCCAGCACTGTACCAGCACAAAAGATTGAACAACTTTCCGTCAAGCCACACACTTACGGTCTCATCGTGCAGTGGAGGCCGCAGACGAGACACTGTGTGCCAAATCCCGAATGTACAGGGTACCAGACAAGTCTGCAAGAGGCAGGAGGACTAGGGAAGCCTTCCAGACAAGGTAATGCCTGAGCTGAGCCGTTTTTCTTTTGAGTCTGGAACATTAATTTAATTGGAGGAAAACAAGGGACATGAAAAGGGCAAGGAAATAAGAAAATGAGCTGAGTTTTGAAGGCAATGATCAGATGAAGTGAGAGAAGAATATTCCAGCAGAGGGAGACAAGGAGACTGGAGAGATTTCAAGGGGCCAAGAGCTGTTCATTGCAGCTCAGTGAAGCACCTAAACAGAGATGGGGGAAGGAGAACAGGGGTCAAAGGCCAGTATTGAAGTGTTCTGGATACCAAGCTAAGGAGACCTTATTACGAAGGTAGGGGGGCTGTTGAAGGGTTTAAATGGGAAAGTGACTGTGAACAGATTAATAGTTTGGGAAGATACAGGCAGAAGTAAACCTCAGGATTTAACCAAAAACTAAAGGACAGAACCACAACGAAGATATTAGAAAAGATCAGGAAAAACACTGTTAAAAGATATTCACTCTCTTCTCTTATTTACAGATTTCCTTTACGGAGTTACCAAATTATCTTTGAAAATAGAGAACTCAGAAGTGGCTGAGAGCAGTCAAGTCTTCAGAATGTAAAAACTACTATTCTGAAAAAGTAGATATTACATTATTAATTTCAATTCAAGATGCTTTAAAAATGTGCCTTTTGATATACTGCAGGTTTTAAGACTATGCCACAATAACTCTAAACTTTATTTGAGATTAACAGAAAAGCACTATAAATTTTAAAGGCTTGACAGACACAGGGATCATCTCTTATGTTCACTTTGGAACAGATCGTAACTGTCCTTCCCCCTCGACATACCCAAAATACATTATTTAAGCCTACTTTCTTAATGGTCATGTTATTTCACAGCAAAAGACTGAGGTCACAGTGATTTCTGAACTGATAGAAAACACCGTGGGGTTTCTTTACCTAGCAGCTAGTCTATTCAGTACTAACAATTCCTACCACCAGAAGGAATTTCCCTGCCTAGGCTTATTTTGTTGGCACACCACAACACAAAAAAATCTCCTGGGGCCAGGTGAGGTGGCTCATGCCTGTAATCCCAGCACTTTGGGAGGCCGAGGCGGGCAGATCACCTGAGGTCAGGAGTTCCAGACCAGCCTAATCAACATGGAGACACCCTGTCTCTACTAAAAATACAAAATTAGGCAGGGGTGGTGGCACATGCCTGTAATCCCAACTACCTGGGAGGCTGAGGCAGGAGAATCACTTGAACCCGGGAGGTGGAGGTTGTGGTAAGCCAAGATCGAGCCATTGGACTTCAGCCTGGGCAACAAGAGTGAAACTCTGTCTCAAAATAAAATATCTCCTGACATTTTATATCTAATAAGAAAAGATCTATTTAACAATGATCAGAATAGGAACATCTTTAATGCCAGGCAAACTTAACAGCTTTCTCAATGGATTTCTCAGTAGACTGTGACAAATGACCTCGAAATAAACTCATATTTACTCTAAAGAAATAATCTAAATTTGTATCTTCTTAAAAGCAAAAGCCCCAGGAACTTTTTCCTGAACTCCCTAACAACAGCAGCAAAACAAGAGACTCTTGGCTCTCTTTATTTTAAAAATCACAATAACTAACCTTGTATTTGCTACTTACATTTACCATATATCACCATTTACTATCACCATCATTTCATAAAAGATGCTTTATTTCAACACCAAGAAAGTAGGACTTCTTTTTTAGAAAGGACAGTCCTTCAATCGAATAAATTTAATTGTATAAAACGACTCCCAATATTGTCCTTTTTTTCTTATTTCTGTTCCCTTACTGAGCTGAGCAGTTTGTATAATACCACACGCAGGTTAGTCATGTGATTTAAATATGTATACGACAGTAATTTTGATACTATCACTTAAATCATTCGAAATATCAGATGCATTGTGAGTCAAGTCAGTTATAGAGAACCACTGCTTCAGACAAATCACATCTGAGGAGGAAAACACTGCAGATACACCTCCTAAAAGTTCATGTTTAAAACAGAAATTTTGATACAAACTTCACTTTAACTACAACTGTAATTGTAATTATTACGGTTATTCTCCAATCACTAGATACCATACTTGACACTCAAGTATTTGGTTGGCTGCCAACGTGCACCAGTGATAAAGCTTTCCTATGGCACAGCATTCACTTTCTTACTGAAAATGTCAAGAAAACCCCTACACACCTGCAACCATTAGGAAGCATTCTCCAGCTATCTAAAAAGTCGCTGAGTCGGCTAAGCGACTCTGTGTGGTGTACACTAAATCAAAGGGGAAAAGGTGTTTTTCTGGAGGAAAAAACACTGGATTAGCCATTTATTCATAGAAACAATTTTACCAACAGTTCTTCTCCTTTCACTATATACCCTTCTATATTGGTTTATTTTATAACATACATGTATATTGTAATGGCTGTGTTTTGGGGTTTTTTTCCTTTTTTGAGAGGGAGCCTCATTCTGTCGCCCAGGGTGGAATGCAGTGGCGAGACCTCGGTTCACTGCACCCTCTGCCTCCTAAGCAATTCTCCTGCCTTGGCCTCTCGAGCCGCTGGGATCACAAGCATGTGCCACCACGCCCGGCTAATTTTTTATTTTTTGTAGAGACGGGGTTTCACCATGTTGACCAGGCTGTTATCGAACTCCTGACCTCAAGTGATCTGCCCGCCTCGGCCTCCTAAACTACTGAGATTACAGAGCGTCAGCCACCACGCTCTCCCTTGTTATGTCTAGTTTTTGTTTTTTTGAGACTGAGTCTGGCTCTGTCGCCCAGGCTGGAGTACAGTGGCGCAAAATGGCTCACTGCAACCTCCGTCTCCCCGGTTCAAGCGATTCTCCTGCTTCACCCTCCTGAGTAGCTGGGATTACAGACGCGTGCCACCACGCCCGGCTAATTTTTGTATTTTTAGTAGAGACAGGATTTCACCATGTTGGTCAGGCTGGTCTTGATCTCCTGACTTCAGGTGATTCGCTGGCCCCCGCCTGCGGAAGTGCTGGGATTACAGGCGTGAGGCACCGCGCCTGGCTTGGCTTTTAATTATGAAGAAAAAATTACTAAAGTCCCTCTGGTATCACCTATATTGGCAAAACTGCAGTCCCCCTCTACTCCCCGAAGCCACCAGAAATGACTGCTGTTGTCTACAAAGCCTATAGCTCTGATTTCATCGCAAGATGTGTCCTACTGGGTTAGAGCAATCGTCATTTTTTAAAGGCTTGTATCTGTTATGAGCTTGGGAAATATTATCAATGGCTTAAGAGGCTCTTTGGACAAAAGAAAACACTGTTCCCTGAAATCACCTGGGCAATATTCACGGGAATCTTTTCCTCGCCCTTCCTGTACTTGGGACAAATGATCAAGGACATCAACAAATCAAGGTTCCCTGCATTTGAATGATCACAGAATTTTTGCGTGTTCTGTAAATGTGCTAAAACTACTGGAAACTGATTTCTTTTCGTCATCTCCAGGACAGCTTGCCCAACGTGCCGGGTGACTATGATGTCTTAGACTTAACTACTTAAGGTACTACAATTACCAAATTCCTGGAAACGCAAAATTCCTCAGCCAGGCACCGGATTATTCATATCCAACCTGATGCAATTAACCTCCTCTCAAGAAGAAAGGACGTTCCGTCCGCCTGGGGCGCCGGCCACAGCAGAAGCAGCACCCGCAGCAGGCCCGGGGTCCGCCGCCCGCGGCCCCTGCTGCCCGCGCTGCGCCCTTGGGGCCACTGAACAACGCCGTCCCCGCCCCAGGCAGGGGACCCAGGAGATGGGGCGGCAGCCCCAGCCTCTCCTGTAGCGCCCGAAAGGCAAGCACGAGGGTCGCACCCGACCTGTCAGCACACAGACGAGCCGCAAGCAGGGTCGCAGAACCAGATGAACCCCAACACCAACGGACGGAGGCCCGTGGGTCTGCGCGGCGAAGGCTGCGGGTAGTCCCAAGAGCCCCAGAGCCCAGAATGAGGACGGCGCGGGAAGAGAAAGGCGCAGGCGCGGGACACACTGGAGGGGCCCAGGAGTAGGGACGGCGCAGGCGCGGGGCCTGCCGGGGTCTGCGAGGACGCCCGGGCGCGGCCGCGCGGGCGGCGCTGAGGCGATAAACCAACCCGCCAGCGAACACTGCGGGAACCCGGCCGTGACTCTTACCGCGCGGCACCGCATCGCTCCCTCGCAATCTCCTGGTTGGGCTGGGCGGAGAGCTCACCCGGTGGCTCAGCAGAGACCCGTTGAGTCCGGCCTCAGGGCAGCAGCCAACCCCGCGGCGCCGCTTGCCGGGCCCGCCCTGCCTCCCTCGCGGCCCCCGCCCTTGACCCGCCCCTTCGCGCCCAGCGGGCCTGCGGCCGCCTGCGCAGGCGCCGTGTGAGCCCCGCCCACATTCCTTCACTGCGCAGGCGCTGCTGTCCCCCCAATCTCTAGCTCGCGTTCCTCCGGCACTGGGTCGCGCAGGCGCCCTGCTACTCGGTCGCTCAAGAAAAAAAAAAAATAGCCGGCCAGCCGGTGCGCATGCGTCAGGTCTTGGGCTGGAGCCTGGCAAGACCGGTCGCTTCAGAGGCCCCACTGGACCCTGCGGAATGATGCTCAGAGTCAGCTAGTCCCAAAGGCGCTCCTCAGCGTGTTTACCGTGTGCCAAGGACTGTCCTAGGCATGAGCCAGACAGTGGTGAGGAAAACACAAAGCCCTGTCCTACTGGCGCTCCGGGTACATAAGGAACAGACAAATAAGCGAGCTATATATATATATAATATTAAAGAAATTCTGGTAGAGTTCGAGTTCCAACGGCCCCCCATCCGGGCCACCCTGCCGCCTTAGCGGCTGCTCCTCCCCAGAATGCTTATGCCTAAGAAGAGGCTTGCCATTTATGAACTTCTTTTTAAGGAGGAAGTCACCGTGGTCAAGAAGGATGTCCACCTGCCTAAGCACCTGAACTGGCAGATAAGAATGTGCCCGGCCAGGCGCGGTGGCTCACGCCTGTAATCCCAGCACTTTGGGAGGCCGAGGTGGGCGGATCACGAGTTCAGGAGTTCAAGACCAGCCTGGCCAAGATGGTGAAACCCCGTGTCTACTAAAAATACAAAACTATTAGCTGGGCGCGGTGGCAGACACCTGTAATCCCAGCTAGTCGGGAGGCTGAGGCAGAAGAATTGCTTGAACCCAGGGAGCGGAGGTTGCAGTGAGCCAACATCGCACCCCTGCACTCCAGACTGGGCGACAGAGTGAGACTTATCTCAAATAAAAAAAAAAGAATGTGCTCAACGTTCATGTCATGAAGGCCATGCAGTCTTTCAAGTCCGGAGGCTACTACATGAAGGAACAGTTTGCCTGGAGACATTTCTACTGGTACCTTATCAATGAGGGTATCCAGTATCTTCGTGATTATCTTCATCTGCCCCCGGAGATTGTGCCTGCCACCCTACACTGCAGCCGTCCAGGGACTGGCAGGCCTAGTCCTAAAGGTCTGGAGGGTGAGCGACCTGCAAGACTCACAAGAGGGGAAGCCGACAGAGATACATACAGAGGGAGTGCTGTGCCTCCTGGTGCTGACAAGAAAGCCCAGGCTGGGACTGGGTCAACAACCGAATTCCAGTTTACAGGCGGATTTGGTCGTGGACGCAGTCAGCCACCTCAGTAAAATTGAAAAGGATTATTTTGCATTGAATAAACTTACAGTCAAAAAACTTAAAAAAAAAAAGAAAAAAAATTATATGATGTCACAAATGACCCCGTTGCAATGATCATACAGGTTTTTTTCCTTTGATAGTTTGTACTACTTTAATAGTTTTTTCTTTTATTACATCATCTTAATTTCCTAAAAACGACAACGTGATCGTGATACATGTTTAATCCATTGCTGGATTATTTGCTAATATTTTATTTAGCATTTTTGCATATATGTCCATAAGAAGTTAGTCTATACTTTTACCTCCTTGTACTATTGATGTCTGGTTTGGTATTAAGCCTACACTAAATTCACAATGAGTTGGGGAGAATTCCATTTGCTTCTTTTTCTGAAAGATGATATAGGCTGGGCACTGTGGTTCATACTTGTAATTCTAGCACTTTGGGAGGCTGAGGTGGGCAGATTACCTGAGGTCAGGAGTTCAAGAACAGCCTGGCCAATATGGTGAAACCCCATCTCTACTAAAAATACAAAAAATTAGCTGGGTGCACCTGTAATCCCAGCTACTCTGGAGGCTGAGGCAGGAGAATCGCTTGAACCTCCGAAGTGTAGGTTGCGGTGAGCTGCGATCATGCCCCCGCACTCCAGTCTGGGATACAGAGTGAGACTTCATCTCAAAAATTAATTAATTAATTAATTTTTAAAAATTATGTAGAAGATAAAAACTTCATGTTCTTTTTAATGTTTGCTGGACTTGTCTATAAAATCATCTGGGCCAGGCCGGGCGCGGTGGCTCAAGCCTGTAATCCCAGCACTTTGGGAGGCCGAGACGGGCGGATCACGAGGTCAGGAGATCAAGACCATCCTGGCTAACACGGTGAAACCCCGTCTCTACTGAAAAATACAAAAAACTAGCCGGGCGAGGTGGCGGGCGCCTGTAGTCCCAGCTACTCGGGAGGCTGAGGCAGGAGAATGGCGTGAACCCAGGAGGCGGAGCTTGCAGTGAGCTGAGATGGCGCCACTGCACTCCAGCCTGGGCGACAGAGCGAGACTCCGTCTCAAAAAAAAAAAAAAAAAAAAAAAATCATCTGGGCCAGGTGCTTTTCTTTGGTTTTGTTTTTTGTGAGATTTTTGAAGGGATGGGATACAGATTTTAAAATAAACCTTCAATTCTTTTAATGGTTCTAGATCTAGACAAACTTTTCTGTTTCTTCCTACTTCATTTTTTTTGAAGTTATATTTTTCTTTTGAGACAGAATTTCTCTGTTGCCCAGGCTCTACTGCAGTCACGCGATCTCGGCTCACCGCAACCTCCGCCTCCCAGGTTCAAGTGATTCTCCTACCTCAGGCTCCTGAGTAACTGGGATTACAAGCGTGAGCCACCACACCCAGCTAATTTTTGTATTTTTTGTAGAGTTGGGGTTTTACTGTGTTGGCCAGGCTGGTCTTGAACTCCTGAGGTCAGGTGATCCACCAACCTCGTCCTCCCAAAGTGCTGGGATTACAGGCGTTAGCCACCTCACTTGGCCTGAAGTTATATTTTTCTATAAAACTGTTTTGATATTTTCAAAAATCACTGGCATAACCTGGTTTATGTAATGTCGTCGTGATTTTTGTCTTGATAATATTTATTTATCATTTTTTTTGAGATTGAGCCTCACTCTGTTGCCCAGGCTAGAGTGCAGTGGCCTGATCTTGGCTCACTGTGACCTCCGCCTCCCAGGTTCAAGCGATTCTCATGCCTCAGCCTCCCGAATAGCTGGAATTACAGGCACCTGCCACCACACCCAGCTAATTTTTGTGGGTTTTTTTGTTTGTTTGTTTTGGTTTTTTTGTGTTTTTTTTTTGAGATAGAGTTTCACTTTTGTTGCCCAGGCTGGAATACAATGGCACAATCTCAGCTCACCACAACCTCCACCTCCCGGGTTCAAGCAATTCTCCTGCCTCAGCCTCCTGAGTAGCTGCGATTACAGGCATGCACCACTATACCAGGCTAATTTTATATTTTTAGTAGAGATGGGCGTTCTCCATGTTGGTCACGCTGGTCTCAAACTCTTGACCTCAGGTAATCCTCCCGCTTCAGCCTCCCAAAGTGCTAGGATTACAGAGGTGAGCCACTACGCCTGGCCATTTTTATATTTTTAGTAGAGACTGAGTTTCATCACGTTGGCCAGGCTGGTCTCAAACTCCTGACCTCAAGTGATCCGCCAGTCTTGGCCTCCCAAAGTGCTGGGATTACAGGCGAGAGCCACCGCACCTGGCCTAGCCACCACGCCTGGCCCATTTATTTCTAAATAGACAACACATTTTTATATTTCAAAATTCAGAAGGCGCCATCTCAACCCCATCCCTATTCCTGTAGTTTCTCAGATGCAACCAAATATATTCAGTTTCTTGGTATCTTTCTAGAGATAGTTTATGAATATAAACAAATATCCAAATAAATATGTTCTTTTGCTTTTTAAAAAAAATACAAATGGTACTTTATTGTACATATTGATCTGTTCCTTTCTCTTTCTTTCTATTGTTTTGTTTTATTTTTTGAGACAAGGTCTTGCTCTGTGGCCTAAGCTGGAGTATAGTTGTGCAATCTGAGCTCACTGCAGCCTTGACTTCCCGGGCTCAAGTAATCCTCCCACCTCAGCCTCCCGAGTAGCTGGGACTACAGGGACATGCCACCAAGCCCGGATAATTTTTTTATGTGTTGTAGAGGCAGAGTTTCACCATGTTGCCCAGGCTGGTCTCAAACTCTTGGGCTCCAGTGATCTGCCCACGTAGGCCTCCCAAAGTGCTGGGATTACAGGCATGAGCCACCATGCCCGGCCTCCACCTCTTATAGTGGACCTGATATTAAAATACCCACCTCCTATGATGAAAAGGAACTGAATGAGTGTGGAATCCCTAGGACCGTGCTGGCTTATAATGGGCCCTTGGGGTTTAGTTTAATAGCAAATTACAAGGTGCCCATTCCTCAAAATCTTCTATAGACATCTTCCAGGAAACTGCCATGGATAAATATCTGCAAATCAAAGCAAAACTTTAGGGACAAACTACATCAGTCTTCACCTGTGAATTTTGCATCTATGATGCAAATGACACCCCCTCTAAAGTGTTACCCTTCTGTAGTGCACTACCTGGGCAACTGTCCTCAGCAAAGTTAGAGTAATCTGCAGGAACTGAGTGGTGGCTGCCCCCTTTACAGAGGCATAAGTTTTCAACTTGCCACAGTCTGCACCCTTCCGCTTTGTGCTGTGCCTGGTCCATTTTACTCACTGATATTATCCAACATCTGAAGGTGTTTAAGTTTGACCATTGACCTCTCATTTCATAGTGAACTTCAGAGAGGTGAAAGGATTCACCCAAGATCACTCAGGAAGTGTGCAGTGTCAGCAAGTTGGCAGTAAGTCAAAACTAGGCCTTGAGTCTCTTGTCACTTCACGGCAGGACTCTTACACAAGCTACATCTCTCACCAGATGGTTCAAGGCATTCAGTTGTCTGTGGCTTTGGTGGTTGTGGGAGGGGTGGATCAGAGATGCTCTGGGCCACGTTATGGCTCTAGGCCACATGCAAGCAAGCTGGAAACTGAATTGCCTCTGCAGCTGCAGAAGACTAATTTCTATATTGATATTTGGAAAAACTGACAGCTAGAAAACACCACTCAACTCATTTTTTAAAATACGATCATATTAAATGGCATTACATGCATCATTTATATATTGCTCGCAGTACCAGCATCCTCAAATATGGTTCTAATTTTGGTAGATATCTTGCTAGGGGAGCACATTTCTAAGTTATCCAGATATAGCACCCTCTTTCCTTCTCTTTCTGTCCACATGCAATCAGATGCTTTGTGGCATTAAAGTTGACATTTATTTAAATGCCATTTGGTGTCTGGTTTTTTTCTACCTTTAATTTGGGGTTTTCTATCTGGGGTGTAAGTAAAAGAATCACTTGGAGGGCTTTTTCAAAATACCAATGGCCAGGCCACTAGCCAGTCAATCAGAAGCAAAATCTCCTTGGATGGGACCTGGAAGTCTTTTCAGCTTTCCAGCATTTTAATGAACACCCCTGATTACGAACCACCAGGTCTTAAGAGTGTGGCATATGTATTTTTCAAGTTCCTAGAAGCTCTCCAAAAAAAAAAAAAAAAAAAAAAATCTGCTTTGTTCTCTGCCTGGTGTTGATGCGTCACCGTCTCTTTAGCCATTAGTCTGATCCTGGATATTTATGGTCATAATCTGATGAGCAACATTGGGAATGACTTCTTTATTTTTGTTTGTTTGTTTGTTTGTTTTGAGACAGAGTCTCACTCTGTCGACCAGGCTGGAGTGTAGTGGCGTGATCTCTGCTCACTGCAACCTCCACCCCAATACTTTTATTTTTAAATATTATTTATGGCATCCAGATTTGCATAAGATGGACTGGGTCAAAGGCCATGCCCTTTATAAATCAATATTCTTAAGTTCTACAAATTCACTTTCCTAAAGAGCCAAATCACATCCTACTCATCAGCAACGTGGGTAGACATCATTTTCACAATCACTTCTAATTTTCCACCATTGTAAAAAATATATATATTTAATCACTTTCTTACTGTAAAATAAACAATTTACTTTTCCAGGACCCACTGCCTCCCGGCTCCCCCTTTTTTTTTTTTTTTTTTCAAATGATCTTGAACCCTTTGTCACGAGTCAGTTGCCAAGAGAAGCCTGTTGGGTTTGAGAGCAGTTCTTGCAGACACAGACCACTTCCTCTGAGAATTCATTTGCTTCCCCAGGATGGAATCCAGTTGGGTCCCTGAACTTGCAGGTCCTGTAGGCCGGGGCCTCCATCAGTCACACCCTGCACTCCTTTCTGTGTATAAACACCACTCCCCACCCCCAACTGCACAGCAGCCACTTGCATAGCACTCTGGGAGGGCTCTGGGCATGAGCAGTGAGGACTCCAGCAGCAGCTCCCCCAAATAACCACTGCTAATGAGGGTGGCTTGAGAAGCAGCTTGGATGTGCTGGTAAATCTAGTTGCAAAATGAAAGTAAATTTAAAGCCTCAGCACAGCGCTTACTTTGAAGTATTCTTACTCTAGTGTCCTGTGTGGCAGTATTGGAATTGTTCAGTGCTAAGACTCAGAGGAGAAAAGCACGTAGCATCACAGGACTTGGAGCACTGGTGCTGAGGCAACCCTTCATTCATTCCTCGGATTTGTGTTAAGGTCCAGGCCCAGGGCAGGGGTCAGGGATTCTCCTCTCACACAGAGCGCGGGTGGCAGGACCAACACTGGGTCTGATCCCCCAGCTGACGGCACAGGCTGCTAACCCCAGGCCTGGAATCTGTCAGATGCCCTTCCTGTTCTGACTTTACTTAGACAGGCCTCTTGACCTTCCCACAAAGATCATGTGTGGCTCTCAAGGGTTCTAGCTGCTTGACAGGTTCCTGAGAAAGTACATGCAATGAGGACAGGGCTTGCAGAGGGAGCACAGACATGCAGAAGGCTCTGTGTGCAGCCCTAGACCTGGGCGCCTTTGTCACCGTCCTCACCCCACCTCCAGGTATGCAGAGAGGGGGCAGGCCTCCTGTGTTGTGGCCCAAGCAGGGCTGTCAGGACACTGAGAACATTTCCTCCTCCCGCAGGAGACAGAGGTCCAAGGTGCCCTACGTCGTACGCCAGTGCATGGAGGAGCTCGAGCGCCGAGGCATGGAGGAGGTGGGCATCTACCGCGTGTCCGGAGTGGCCACAGACATCCAGGCACTGAAGGCAGCCTTTGACGTCAGTGAGTGTCGGCCTGCGCAGGACGGGATGGAGGTGTGGGCGGTGGTGTTGGCGATGAGATCTCAGAGCGCTCCATGGCCCGGGCATGTCACATCCTTCGCTGTGTCTTTTCTTCATTTACTGTTTTATTATTTTTAAAAAAGAGAAAACAAGAGTTGTAGAAAAAGCTTCTATAGAAGCCAGTTTTTACACCATCGTACCCACTCATGCCACTTGCTGGGGTGAACCAGGGGCTTCTGTGGGGCCTTGGCCTTCCTGCCTTGGGGGTGGACAGGAGGTGGAAGCCCAGGACTCAGTGTGGTCTGTCCACTGCCCTGTGTGAGGATGCGGTGTGAAGAGGGCACTGATGGGACCCAGCTCAGGCCGGGGCTGTAGCATCTCCACCTCCATCTCACAAACCCTCACGGGCTTTGAAGGACCCGGACCTGCCTCAAATGCCAGGGGAGGGCACCGAGACCCCAGAGGGCCCTTTCCAGCATCCTCAAAGCAACAGGATTTTGTGCCTGCAGACCCTTCTGTGCAGCACTCACCACCGACCCTGACCAGGACCACTAGAATGCTCAGCACCCCTGGGAGGGCCCTGTGGTGGTTTCAGCTCACTCTGGGGGCCCAGAATAGACCTGGCCTATGGTGAGGGCATAAGCACCAGTGACCAATTGGGTCCAAAGGAAGACACCGGTTCAAACACTGAAACCAATCAGATTCTCCCACAGCCTTCCTGCCATCAGAAGACACTGGTGCAGGGGTGGTTGCTATGTACAGGGCAGAGTTACCCAATTCCCACGCAGGCACTGTGTCCTGCCGTGCTGGCCTCCTCCTGGCCGTCACATCAGGCCAAGCAGGGGAGAGGAATGGGAATGCCCATGCAGCCCCATCAACTCTGCAGACACAGAACTACGCACAGCTCTTGGGAGGGGTCAGATGAGCTGCTCAAAGCCCAGGAGGGACCTGCACAGTGGTCAGCGTGGCAGGGACAGTGCTTTAGCCAAGGCTGGGATGGTGGGAGACTCACTTGGGATCCTGAAGGAGGCCGCTGCATTTCCGTGCTTTTTCCAGATAACAAGGACGTGTCGGTGATGATGAGTGAGATGGACGTGGATGGCATCGCAGGCACGCTGAAGCTGTACTTCCGTGAGCTGCCCCAGCCCCTCTTCACTGACGAGTTCTACCCTAACTTCTCCGAGGGCATCGGTGAGCACTGGAGGCCTTGGCCTTGTGGGAGACGTCTCCTCCACGTGCACTGCTGCCATTGGAGGCTGTGAAAAGTGACGTGTGGGAACCCGAGCTGTGCCCCCTCTGCCATGGTGTTTTAACCCAACCTCAGAAAGCAGGGGACCAAAATCAAGCCTGTCCTGGAAGACCTCGCCCATCCCCAGAGGGCTCCCCGTCCCTATTCCTCAAGGAGACCAAGAGGGTGAAACGGTCAGCACTGCTGTGCTGCAGTGTCCTAAAATCTGCTGTCCTCCTTCCTGCAGACCAGGGCTAAACACTGGTGACCAGGTGCTCTAGCCACGGGTCCTGGTCCAGTCAAGCATGGGTCCAAACATGGCCTGACCCTTAGTCAACCTGCAGGCTGATGTCTAAAGCGGGCGCTGACACGTGCAGCACCTGTAGTCTCCACATGACCCTTAGGGCAGGTCTGCCCCCAGGCCCATGCACAGAGGACCTGCTTTCCCAGCATGCAGATGACCCTGTGGTGTCCAGGACGATGAGGGAGTCTCTGCATACTTGGTGGGGCTGGGGCCCCCTCCCACTTCCCACCTCCTTGTGTCCCTCACTCCCCTGTTTCATTCCACACCAAGCCTCCCCTGCATTGGGCTCCCCTGGGGAGGGGGTGGTGGCGGGAGTTGCCCAAGGGCAGCTCTGCCCATGAGTGGCTGTTCTCACGGCTCCTCCTGCTGCTGTTTGCTGGGTGCTGCTGACCCCTGTGAGGTAGAGAAAAGATGTTCAGATGGTTCACATCCCACACAGGTGCCCCTCACAGGGTCCTCACTGGGAGCCAGCACTGTGGGTGTGGGGATGATGACGGGCCTAAACTGCGCAGAGACTCATGTCCCAGGTGCTCCATGTGACCACCTCGGGAGAGGTCTCTGGCTGGTTGTGACCCAGAAGAGTAACCCATCGCCTCCTGCAGCTCTTTCAGACCCGGTTGCAAAGGAGAGCTGCATGCTCAACCTGCTGCTGTCCCTGCCAGAGGCCAACCTGCTCACCTTCCTTTTCCTTCTGGACCACCTGAAAAGGTAGCCCAGCTCTCCCATGGCTGCGGGGGGCTCCAGGTCTCCAGGCCATGGGGTGCCCCTCTGCTCCCACCAGACCTCCAGACTGAGGACCTTTTCCCCCGACCCCTGTCTGCAGTCACTTACTGCCTCTAAGGACTAGCAGCACTGCCACCCCTGCCCCTGCCTCTCCTCTTTGCCACGCTCCTCCCTCTGCACTGTGGCCTTAACAAAGAACTCAGAGCTTTGGCCATGGCCAGCAGTGCACTTGAACCACCCTCTTCCCTCCCAGTCACATCATAGAGGAGACCTCCCCACCAGCCCAGAGCTGGCCCTTTTTCCTGGGCCGCTGAGACTCGGAAGTACCAGGGCTGGAGTCAGCTTGCAGCACAGCCAAGGTCGAGGTCACTCCCTTCCTGAGGACTCCAGCATGGCACAGCTCCTCTGTTTCTCTCGGTGGTGGTATTGAAACAGCACCCACTGTTTCAGTCCTCTACAGTATGGCAGAGAAGGAGGCAGTCAATAAGATGTCCCTGTACAACCTCACCGCTGTCTTTGGCCCCACACTGCTCCATCCCTCCGAGAAGGAGAGCAAGCTCCCTGCCAATCCAAGCCAGCCCATCATCATGACTGACAGCTGGTCCTTGGAGATCATGTCCCAGGTATGGGAAGACAGGCTCCAGCCCACCCAGCCTGACAGACGTGACCTCTACCTTCTCCACCCCCAGTCCTGCCCAACTTTCTACTTGCATTGTATGTAGTGGTGGCAGAGATCCAGAGAGAGGGACTTGCCTAGGTCTGCATGGATGGGAGTGATGCGGGGGGGCCCAGGCCACCTCCTGGTCCTGCTGGTGCACTTTGCTGGAAGCTTAAAATCACCTCAAGTGTTCGGGTGTGGTGGCTCATGCCTGTAATCTTTGGGAGGCCAAGGCAGGATAACCGAACTCAGGTGTTTGAGACCAGTCTGGGCAATGTAGCAATCCCCATCTCTAGAAAAAATACAAAGAAAAATTAGCCAGGCATTGTGGCACACACCTGTAGTCCTAGCTACCTAGGAGGCTGACACAGGAGGATCGCTTGAGCCCAGGAGTTAGAGGCTGCAGAGATCCATGATGGAGCCACTGCACTCCAGCCTGGGGGATAGAGCAAGGCCCTGTGCATCTCTAAAATAAACACCCCCCTACCAAGTCATGCCTTGTCAGGACCCCACCCCACCCCCGTCTCACTGTAAGGCGTTCATGACACCAGCAGGGGTTTCCAGCACCTGAGGTGGACTTGGAGGCTTACGCCCCAAAGACCTCCCCACCAGCTGCTGTGAGCCCCCCTCTGAGCCGCTCTCCTCTTCCCCACTCTGCCCGGGCAGGTCCAGGTGCTGCTGTACTTCCTGCAGCTGGAGGCCATCCCTGCCCCGGACAGCAAGAGACAGAGCATCCCCTTCTCCACTGAAGTCTAAAGGCCCCAGTCCATCTCCAGGAGGTGGACAGACAGCCTGGAAACCTCTGGCTAATCAGGCCATCCATAGAGTGGGAATCAAGATTTTCTGAGGCATCCTTGGGCCTCAGTGTCAGGCCGTCTGCCAAGAGACAGCGGCCCAAAGCAGAAGGACATTTGGCTTTGGCAGATCCCACCCAAGTCTGAAAACCCCAGGCTGCCCTCAGACTGTGTTTTTTTTTATGTGGCCACTTGAGGGCGTGCCAAACCAGTGCATCTGAGAGTCCAGGCCTGGCCCTGGGAGACAGGGTTGAAGACAGTGGCTTTTATGAACTTAACTTATAGAGTTTAAAAGGTTTCTACTGGATCACTTGTCAAGATACGCCCTCTCAAGGGAGAAGGGCATGTGATCAGATTCCCTCACTGTTGTATCTTGAATAAACGCTGCTGCTTCATCCTGTGGGGCCATGGCCCTGTCCCTGTGTGGGTGGGGCCTCTTCCATTTCCCTGACTTAGAAACCACACTCCATTTAGAACAGGGTTTGAGAGGCTTAGTCAGCACTGGGTAGCATTTTGACTCCATTCTTGGCTTCTTTTTCTTTCCAGAAGGATTGTTGTGCAGAAATGGGTCTTCTGTTGCCATGTTTGTCCTCCTTGGAAGGCAGCTCCAGGCAGGCTGTGAAATGTTGGGGTACAGGACCCCTAGGGAGGGAGTCCCAGGCTACGCACTTTAGGGTTCGTTCTCCAGGGAGAGCGACCTCGTCCCCTGATCCTGACCGCCCTTCCGGCGCACGCTCTCCTGTTTGGCTTCCACAGACCTGGACTTCTCTGGTTTCTCTCTGCCCACACACTCCCTGCCCCAGGTGTCCCTGCCCCTGCCCCAGCACAGGTGACTTCATTTCTGTCCTCTCAGCTCAGCAGACTCGCTCAACTTTTGTAAAAGTCTCCACTTGGTAGCAGCTTGCTGATGACTTGTTTTAAAACTTTAATCCTAAATAACCTTTTGATACTTGAATATTTTCAAGTTTTATGCATAGTTTCTAATTTTTTTTTTTTTTCCTAACAGATCCAGATACTTAATACAATGCTGGAATGTACTCTGGGGATAATCCGTGTCCTGGCAGCATTTGCTCTTCCTCTAAGCGCCTGGCCCCACTGCTCTTAGGAGTGGGGTTCCGAAGTCTGGAGAACAGGATACATGGAGGGTTAGGAAGGGGCCAGTCCTAGAGATGGAAGATTCCCTCCCAGAGCAGGTGGAGGCACAGGACCAATCGCTACCCCCTCTGCCGGCACCTGCGGGGGAGCCCAGGCATTCTTTGTAAATCCTCCTGACCACCTGGCTCAAAGAAAACGGAAGCGTGGAGGCCGCCAAGTATTTTCAAGAAATAACCCCATGAACACTGCATCACTTTTTTAGAAAGAGGGCTTTGGGGCAGAGGGAGGAGAGAAGGGAGAGCAGAGCCGAGTTTCCAGACGGTCCTGCAGGAGGAAAGGACGCAGCTGCCCAGAGGGAAGCAGGATCGAATTCAAGAGAGTGTGTGGGGTCCCTGGATGACACCAGCACCCAGTGTGGCTCTGTCTGGTGACTGCTCCCAAGGTGGAAGCAGTGGGTTTCCCCTGTGTGTCAATGGGCAGCTCCTGCTGAGCCTGCAGCTCATCGGGGAGGCTGACAGCGGGGCCGTGCACTTGACACTCCTCTCTGCTTGTGGACCTGGTGAGGCAGGGAGCAGAAAACAGAGTCATTTGAAGGTTTTCTGTCCGTGTCTGTGTGCGGTGTGGATTTTGTTTTGCTTTTTTCTTGCTGGGAGAGCACGGCCACCATTTGCAAGCAGTGTCACCCTCATGGGTGGTGAGGACAGAACAGGAGCCTCTGCTCTCTGTACCTATCTGGGCCCTGTGAGCTCCCCTGTCCTGGCTTCCATCTCTGTCTCAGTGACCATCCAGCCCTGCAAGGAAACACATCTTTCTTAGAAAAGCCAAATCCAGCCCTTGTCTCGGTCTCCTCTGGTCTCATGATGTGCATCTGTCGCCTTGAAACTGGAAACCAATCTATCAGTGTCTGTACCAATTTTTTGTTCCCTCTCCAACCTCCTTCCCCGTGCGACTTTTTATTTACGTAGGATGTGTGCTGTCTAATGATGGGATGACCACACTTTTCCATGTTCTAAAAGTGCTCCTCTCCCACAGGGCCCCAGAGCTGATGGTCGCTTTGGGTTTACAGCTCCTGCCTCAAAAGCCTGTGTGGTGGTAAAACCACCACCACAGGTGGTGCTCTCCCGCTGAAGTGGAGATTGTAGTGAGCTGAGATTACACCATTGCACTCCAGCCTGGGCAACAAGAGCAAAACTCCATCTCAAAATAAAAAAAAAAAAAAGAAAAAGAAAAAAAGAGACCGGGCGTGGTGGCTTATGCCTCTAATCCTAGCACTTTGGGAGGTCGGGCGGACAGATCACGGAGATCAGGTGTTGGAGACCAGCCCGGCCAACATAGTGAAACCGAGTCTCTACTAAAAATACAAATTTAGTCAGGCATGGTGGCACGCGCCTCTAGTCCCAACTACTCAGGCAGCTGAGGCAGGAGAATCACTTGAATCAGGGAGGCAGAGGTGGTTGTGCGCCGAGATCGCGCCACTGCACTCCAGCCTGGACAACAGAAAGAGGCAGGCTCCGTCTTAAAAACAACAGCAAAAAAGAGGTAAATGGTTATGAACTTAATGCACTTTCATGCCTGTGTTCTTCAATTTGCTTAGGAAACACCCACACTTGAGAGAGCTAGACTGTGGTCCTGACTGTGGACATGAAATACATGGTTTCTTGCAAAAAATAGATACTGAATAATTACGATTTAGTTGAACTAGAAATCCATTCGGTTTCTTCCATATTTTTCCAAAATTTTCATCCTTTTTTTTTCTTTCTTTCTTTTTTTTTTTTTTTTTTTGAGACGGAATTTCGATCTTGTCGCCCAGGCTGGAGTGCAATGGCGGATCTCAGCACTTGCTGGCAATGGCGGGAGGCTGGGGGACGCTCCTGCAGTAGGTACTGGAAGGAGAGGCGCGCACAAAAAAGACATTGTAAGAAGAGGGGTGCACAATGGCTGCAGATCCGCCAGTGGATCACTGAAGATTCCTGCTCTCCTGCTGAGGTGGAGATTGCAGTGAGCTGAGATCGCACTATTGCACTTCAGTCTGGGCAGCAAGAGCGAAACTCCGTCTACAAAAAAAAAAAAAAAAAGAAAAAGAAAAAAGAAAAGAAAAAAGAGAAGAAAAGAAAAAAAGGAGGCCAGGCGTGGTGACTCATGCATCCCAGCACTTTGGGAGGTCGGGACAGGCGGATCTCGAGATCGGGAGTTGGAGACCGGCCTGGCCAACATGGTGAAACCTCACCTCTACTAAAAATACAAAAATTAGCCAGGCATGGTGGCACGCGCCTGTAGTCACAGCTACTTGGGCGGTTGAGGCAGGAGAATCATTTGAACCCGGGAGGCAGGGGTTGTGATGGACCGAGATCAGGCCACTGCACTCCAGCCTGGGCAAAAGAGTGAGACTATGTCTGGTTTTTTTTTTTTTTTTTTTTTTTTTTTTTTTTTTTTTGAGACGGAGTCTCCCTAGGCTTTCTCCTGCCTCAGCTTCTGGAGTAGCTGGGACTACAGGCGGCCGCCATCACGCCTGGCTAATTTTTTGTATTTTTACTAGAGACAGAGTTTCACCGTGTTAGCCAGGATGGTCTCGATCTCCTGACCTCATGATCCACCCGCCTCGGCCTCCCAAAATGCTGGGATTACAGGGGCGAGCCACCGTGCCTGGCCCGGAGTTTTTTTTATGATTACTCAAATCAGTCTCCTTGAGCATTTGAGGAGCAGAGTTTGTGAGGACAGCTTGGTGGGTCGGGGGAAGCCAGTGGGCCAAGAGTGCTAATTGGTTAGGGATGAAATCAAAGGGAGTTGAAACTGTCTTATTGAGCTGAGTCAGTTCCTGGGTGGGGGCCACAAGATCAGATGAGCCAGTTAATCCATCTGGATGGTGCCAGCTGATCCATCAAGTGCAGGGTCCGCAAAATTTCTCCAGCACTGATCTTAGGAGCAGTTTAGGGAGGGTCAGAATGGGGAATGCAGCATTCTCCAGGAGGGGACCCGGCTCTCCTTCTGCAATGCAGGCAAAGGCCTAGATGCCAGTGTAACCTCCCACAAGGCATGGCTTCAAGATTCCCTGACCAGAAGTGATGCTTTTTTGCCTCGGGCCCTGGGTTTGAAGCAGCCTGGCTTTCTCTCGGTAAGTGGCTGGTGTCTTAGCAGCTGCAATCTGAGCTCAGCCACCTATGCACCACCGTGGGGGAAAGAACTGCCAACACTTTCAATAAAGTTCCCTGAGACGACTTGCGTGCATGTTGATTTCATGATCAGCGCCGCTGGGAAGAACCCCTGAGCCGGTGGGGTGGGGCTGGAAGCAGCAGGTGCAGTGATGGGGCTGGGTGCCCAGGAGGCCTCAATGCTCAATCAGGCCAAGGTGGCTAAGCCCAGGCTGCAGGGAAGGCCAGCCTGGGGGGTGTGGGTGAGCACAGGCAGTGCCAGCTGGGCAGCGTTAGGACGCTGGAGCCGCAGCCATAACTCCACAGAGTGGGGCAGTCTGGTTGGGGCAGGGACCACTGTTGCTTTGGCAGAGAAAGATGATCCCCACTGGGGAGAGGCTGTTCTGACTCTGCAGGTGGGACAGGGACAGATGGCCTCCAGGGTGACCCAGCTGGTCTTCCTTTGCTGTGCTGAGCCCTGGGACAGGAAGGACTCCCACCACACACAGCCTGGGCCTGGGTTCTTACCTGTGGCCACTGCTCTGGCATGAGCCCTTCAGTCTTGGGTGGTTTCTGCTTGGTCCGGGATTTGGTGTTGCTGCTGAGTCCAGCCTTTCCACCACCTCTGCATGGGCCATAGGTATTGTCAGCCGCCTCCTGCCTTGGCTTCAGTAGCTCACCCAGCTTACAGGGGAGCTGCCCTGGGCTGGAGATGGGCGTGCACCCTGGGTCCTTTGAGTGCAGCTTGAGGAGACCCGGCCACATCCACTGGGCCACAGGTTACCCTCAGCAATGCCCACATCAGCCGTCAGCCTCAGCCTCCCCAGGAGAGCAAGGCTCACACGACAAAGGTTGCCAGTGGCCAGTGAGGTGGCTGAGCCCAGCCAGGACCTTTCTCATACTCTCAGGATGTGGCTCTGCTCATGAGCTGCCTGGTCAGCTCTCTCGGGCTGAGAGGGGCTTGTCACACGGGCCCCTGCCTGTAGTGTGACCCTTCTCAGCTTCTCTCAACAGTCCTGCCTGGGGAGTGTCACCGCCACCATGACCATTTCCCTGACACTGAGAGGGTGTGGGGACGTCCTGGGTAGAGACAGGCCCATGGCAACTGCAGGCTCAGGGGCGCCCTGCACTGGTGGGCTGAGGACCTGGCAGAGACCACACCAAGGGCTGGACAAGGGGACGAGCCTCCAGCCTGGCCTCTCCGCAGGCCTCAGCAGCCCCTCCCACAGGCAGAAGGGTCCACACTGGGTTCTGCTCTCGTTGCAAGAGCTGTGAGTGCCACGTGCTGTTCTGCCCAATCTGGTGTCTGCAGGTGAGGTGAGGGCTGCCGCTGGCCCATTTCTGAGTGTTCAGCACCTAAGGGTGACTGCACTCTCTGTCTGCTACCTTCTGGGTCCTGTTTGAAAATCAAACCCGGCCAGGCACGGTGGCTCATGCTTATAATCCCAGCACTTTGGGAGGCCGAGGTGGGCGGATCATGAGGTCAGGAGATTGAGACCATCCTGGCTAACACGGTGAAACCCCATCTCTACCAAAAATATACAAAAAATTAGCTGGGCATGGTGGCAGGCGCCTGTAGTCCCACCTACTCAGGAGGCTGAGGCAGGAGAATGGCGTGAACCCATCTCAAAAAAAGAAAAGAAAAAAGAAAATCAAACCCACGCTCACAGGACATTTTTTTTTTTCTTTTAGAGATAGGGTCTCACTTTGTCACCTAAGCTGGAGTGCAGTGGTGCCATCATAGCTCAATGCAGCCTCCAATCCCAGGACTCAAAGGACCCTCCTGCCTCAGCCTGCCAAATAGCTTGGACTAGAGCTGTATGCCATTTGACCTGTTTTATTATGATTATTTTTATTTTGTAGACATGGGGTCTGGCTATGTTGTCCAGGCTATTCTCAAAATTCCCGGCCTCAAGCAATCCTCTCACCATGGCCTCTCAAAGGGTTGGGATTACAGGTGTAAGGAAATGCACCCAGCTCAGCCACAGAGCCCTATTGCATCTGTCTTACTAGGAGCAAGAGTTGACTGCCCCCTCATCCCCATTCCAGATGTTGGGGCTGTGTTCAGCCGAGGCCGGACCACTGGCATGACCCAGGGAGCGGGATCATTCACTGCTGCCCCAAATCTGGATCATTCCACCTTGATGAGACTTCCTCATCCAATCCCTTTACTTGACAGCAGGGAAACCAATGAGCAGAGAGCACCCCCAGCTCACTCAGGGTCTCAGAGCTGATCCATGAGCAGAGGCTGAGATCCTGGGATCTTGTACCCTAGCCTGGGCCCGGCAAGTTCGCTCCATTTCTGCTGGACAAGATGGGGCTGGACCTTGACCAGCAGCCCTGGCCCGGACATGGCTGTGCTCGTGCAGGCACCCAGGCCGAGATGCCCTGGCATCAGGCATTTTATTATTATTATTATTTTGAGATGGAGTCTCACTCTGTCACCCAGGCTGGAGTGCAGTGGTGTGATCTTGGCTCACTGCAACCTCCACCTCCCAGTTAAAGTGATTCTCCTGCCTCAGCCTTCCAAGTAGCTGGGACTACAGGCTCATGCCACCACATCTGGCTAATTTTTGTATTTTTAGTAGAGACAGGTTTCCCCGTGTTGGCCAGGCTCGTGTTGAACTCCTGACCGCAGTTGATCCACCTGCCTTGGCCTCCCAAAGTGCTAGAATTACAGGCATGAACCACTGCATCATTTAAATGTAGTGAGAGGCCGGGCGCAGTGGCTCATGCCTGTAATCTTAGTACTTTGAGAGGACGAGGAAGGCAGATCACCTGAGCCCAAGAGTTTAAGACCAGCCTGGCCAACATGGTGAAACCCTGTCTCCACAAAAAAATAGAAAAAATTATCCCTGCTTGGTGGCACATACCCGTAGTCCAAGTTACTCGGGAGGCTGATGCATGAGAATCGCTTGAACCCCAGAGGCAGAGGCTGCAGTGAGCTGACATGGTGCCACTGCACACCAGCCTGGGTGACAGAGAGAGACACTGTCTCTATATAACAAATAAATAAATGTGACCAGGCACAGTGCCTTAGGCCTGTAATCTCAACACTTTGAGAGGCCAAGGCAGGTGGATTATGAGGTCAGGAGATCGAGATCAGCCTAGTCAAGACAGTGAAACCCCATTTCTACTGAAAATACAAAAATTAGCCAGGTGCAGTGACGGGCATTTGTAATCCCAGCTACTCAGGACACTGAAGAAGGAGAATTACTTGAAGCTGGGAGGCTGAGGTTGCAGTGAGCTGAGATCATGCCACTGCACCCTAGCCTGGGCAGTGGAGCAAGAGTCCATCTCAAATAAATAAATAAGTCTATGCCTGTAATCTTAGCACTTTGGGAGGTTAAGACCGGTTGATTATCTGAGGTCAGAAGTTCGAAACCAGCCTCACCAATGTGGCAAAACCCCATCTCTACTAAAAATACAAAAATTAGCCAGGTGTTGTGATGTGCACCTGTAGTCCCAGCTACTTGGGAGGCTGGGACATGAGAATTACTTGAACCCAGGAATGGAGGTTGCAGTGAGCCGAGATTGTGCCACAGCACTTCAGCCTGGGCAACAGAGTGATACTTTGTCTCAAAAGAAATCAATAAATAAAATACAAAATTTAAAAAAAAAAAGATAAGTAAGATTGCAGAGTCGTGCCGCGGAAGCGTGCTGGTCCTATCCATGTAGCAAAGGCTGATTTCATACACAAATGTCACAATAACTGTTTTGTTTTTTTTTTTTCTTGAGACAGAGTCTTGCTCGGTTGCCAGGCTGGAGTGCAGTGGCGCGATCTCGGCTCACTGCAAGCTCCGCCTCCCAGGTTCTTGCCATTCTTCTGCCTCAGCCTGCCAAGTAGCTGGGACTACAGGTGCCCACCACCATGCCCAGCTAATTTTTTTTGTATTTTTAGTAGAGACGGAGTTTCACCATGTTAGCCAGGATGGTCTCCATCTCCTGACCTCGTGATCTGCCTATCTCGGCCTCCTAAAGTGCTGGGATTACAGGCGTGAGCCACTGCACCCAGCCACAAGAACTTTTATACCCACCCCTGAAAGAAAGCCCTGATTGCCTTCCAAAGAAGCAGTACATGGACTGACACATGGGCTGTCCCAAACAGCTCTGGAAAGATAAACAGAAAACAGAAAATGACACGCTCAGCCCTTGAGGCCAAAATGCCCTTCCCCAGAGCAGCTGCCAGAAGACAGGGAGCAGGATCGGGTTGGGGGTCACTTCTGGGTGAGGGGGAGAACGGTCAGACCCGGGGCAGGGGTGTTGGAGCCTGGTCGGCCTCACTGGAACAGAAGAGAGCTGCTTCGTGATGCTCAGCTGACTGGCCGAGCCTTGCATAACCCAAGTTCTCATGGTACAGAGAGGCCAGCCAGTGCGGGGACAAAGACAGGCACACACTGAAATGTTTCCTGGAAGACGGGGCCCAGTTGCATTTCTCAAATGGGACCAGATTGGAAGGGAGACCAGCTGCTTTGGGCAACCAAGGCCACTTCTGGGTGAGCTCCCAAACTAGACGGTGTCGAGGGCCCTGGACCTGGCAGCTGGGCTGGACATCACACAGCCCTGTATTCCAGGAAACGGCATCTCAGTGCTTGTCTGGCCAGTTCTCCAGAAGAACCATCCACGGGCCACTTTTCCATTCCCCTCCTATGCACAGACTGGGCCGGGCCTGACCAGAAACTCTCCTTTAGGGTTTTCAGTCGCTGCCAAAACTTGAGCCCAGCAGTGAGGATGGGATGTTAAAATGTGACTCTGCGCCAAGCGGTGGCTCGTGCTTGTCCACCCAGTGCTTTTGGGAAGCTGAGCTGGGAGGATCAATTGAGGTCAACAGTTCAAGGCCAACCTGAGGAACAGAGATCTCTACAAAAAAAAAATAAAAATAAAAAATAGCCTGCTCTGGTGATGTGCACCTGTAGTCTCAGCTACTCAGAAGGCTGAGGTGGCTTAAGCCCAGGAGTTCAAACCTGCAGCTCTGATGGTGCCACTATATTCCAACATGAAAGACAGAGTGAGACCACGTCTTGAAAGAAGGAACAAACTAGGCATAGAAGAAACAGACCTGAAAATGGCCGGGCTGGGCGCAGTGCCTCATGCCTGTAATCCCAACACTTTGGGAGGCTGAGGTGGGTGGATCACCTGAGGTCAGGAGTTTGAGACTAACCTGGCCAACATGGTGAAACCCCATCTCTACTAAAAGTACAAAAATTAGCCTGGTGTGGTGGCGGGTGCCTGTAATCCCAGCTACTCGGAAGGCTGAGGCAGGAGAATGGGTGAACCACAGAGGTGGAGCTTGCAGTGAGCCGAAATCATGCCACTGCACTTTAGCCTGGGTAGCAAGAGTGAGACTCTGTCTCAAAAAACAAAAATTAAAAAAAAATACGTGAAAACAATAAAAACTGTATATGGCAAAGCCATAGCTAACCTACTACATAACGGGGAAAAGTTGAAAGCATTTTCCTCCGTAAACAGGAACAAGATGAGGATGCCGGTTCTCACCACTCCTATTCGACATCGCACAATCAGGCAAGAGAAAACAGTAAAAGGCATCCACATTGGAAAAGAGGACATCAAATTATCCTTGTCTGATGAAGATGTGATTTAGATCTAGAAACATGTAAAGGCTCCACCAGAAAACTCCTAGACTTGATAAATAAATTAATACAGCTATTTGCAGGATATAGAATCAACAACAACAACAACAGCAAAAATCAGCAGCATTTCTACACACCAATAATGGTCTGGTTGGGAAAGAATTAAGAAGGCAATCCCATTTACAATAGCAACAAAATGGAAAAACATATGCCACAGGAGAAATTTTACCAATGAGGTGAAAGATTTCTACAAGGAAAACTACAAAACACTGAGAAAATGTTTAAGAGGAGAGAAAGAAATGGACAATCATTTCATGCTCATGGTAGGAATTCATAGCATTAAAATGACCACACTGCCCTAAGCAGTCTAGAGATTCAATACAACCCCGACCAAAATACCAATGTCACCACTCACAGAATTGGAAAGTCCTAAAATTCACAAAAAAGGACTAAAAAAAAAAAGAGCTCAAAGACCCAAAGTCATCCTCAGCAAAAACAGCAAAACTAGAGGCATCCCATTACACTGCAAATTACAACTACAAAATGTTTGACAAGTGCGTAGTTACCAAAATAGTATAATCCTAGCATAAAACTAGACACTTAGATCAATGGGACAGATGAGAGAACCCAGAAACACAGCCACATGTTCACAGCCAGTTGATCTTTGACAGAGCCGACAGAAACACACACTGGGGAAAGGACACCCTCTTCAATGAATGGTGCTGGGAGGGTTGGATAGCCACATGCAGAAGAATGAACCCAGACCCTTATCTCTCAGCATATACAAAAATCACCTCGAGATAGATCCAAGACTTGAATGTTAAGATACGAAACTACAAAAACACTGGAAGGAGAAAACTCTTCTGGACTTCACTCTAGGCAAGGAATTTATGACGGGCTCAAAAGCCCGATGTGGAGAAGGATGAGCTGGACGATGGCCCATTGGACGTGTGTCCAGCAGAACCCCCGACAGTGCACGAGGGAGCCTTAGAGGCCAGGTTCCTCCTTGCTGTGCCCACGCGGGAAGTGGGGTTGCTAGGGTCAGAGGCTGGCCCAGACTTGCACGTGCAGCCTGCCTTGTTTGCAGTGGCACTGGGTCCCTGACTTGCAACTGGAGGTGTCTGCTTAAATGGTCTCCCAGGGATGCGATGGAAAGTAAAGACAAAAGTGCCACCCAACAGAGTTGCTCCCTGTGCCAGTTCCTGCAGTCACCATGGATGTGCTCAGCCTGGGGGGCCCCCTGGTGTTCAGGCCCCCTCATGCCCCATTGCCATGGGTGGTGCTCGGGGCCTTTCTCTTTACCTGTTTTCTTCTGAGGGAACTCAGAGCTGGGGCTGGCTCTCTGCTCCCAAAGCCCGTGGGTGTGGCTGCAGGGCTGGAACTGGCTCCAGAAGTGCCAGGCCTTGGGCTCCTCATGCTGTCCTCCATGCTTGCAGCTGGCAAGGGGGCAGGAATCAGCGAGGTGACCTGGGCTGAGTCCTGGGAGTTGGAAGAGGTGGCAGGAAGGGGATCCGAGAAGAACAGGGGGCCTGGTGGTCTGTGTTTCTTCCTAGACACAGGAGCTGTAGAGGGAGCCTCTGCAGCAGATGCTAGGGGGGCACTGGGCCCGGGGAGTCTTAGGACTTGTGTCTCTCCTGCTGTGCATCCATATTGGGTGCTTTAGAAACAGCAGGCAGACCAGAAGCCCCTGTTGCAAGTGAAGACAAAGCGTGGGAAGGCCGTGAGGGTCTGCAGTCCCAGATGGCCTTGGCCTCACCCCGCAGTACACTGTTGATGCACTGGAATGCCGCCTCCTTCTCCAGGTCCAGGTCTTCAGCAGTGACCCGGAACCCCAGCTGTAAGGGAGGTGGCAGCATCAGAGGCTCCCCTCGCCTGCGTGGCAGCAGGGGAAACTTGCGTCTACGAGGCCTAGAGGCCTGGGATCTGGGGGAGCCAGTCCTGGGGGCGAATGTCTGCCCTGGTGTTGTATCTGCCACCTTTTCACACTGGGTGTGACCCGAAGAGGCAGCCTGAGGCCTGGCCTCACTCACTGTCTTTGAGGAACTGAGGGTCAGCTGGCAGTGGGATGAGGCTGGCCCCCCCATCCTCCTCCGCTTTAGCCACGGGAAGCCTCCCGTGGAGCTGTAGGAGCTCGAGATGGCATTTCGTTTGGGACACGAGCTCATGCAGGAGGTCTGGGATCTCTGGTTATATCTGACTTCTGACCTCTGGGCACCTGCTGCACCTGTGGTTGAGGCCCGGAACTGTGAAGGGCCTCCATCCACTCCACTCAGTAGGGACCCCGACGTGGGGGTCAAAGTGGAGGGTGGAGGGGCCGCTGCAGCAGCTGCAGGAGCAGAAGTGCCAGGCCTTGGGCTTCTCATGCCCCCATCCATGCTTGCAGCTGGCAAAGGGGCAGGAATCAGCGAGGTGACCTGGGCTGGGTCCTGGGAGTGGGAAGAAGTGGCAGGAAGGGGATCTGAGAAGGAGAACAGGGGGCCTGGTGGTCTGTGTTTCTTCCTAGACACAGGAGCTGTAGAGGGAGCCTCTGCAACAGATGCTAGGGGAGCCACTGGGCCCCGGGAGTCTTGGGACTTGTCTCTCTCCTGCTGTGCATCCATCCTGGGTGCTTTAGAAACAGCAGGCAGACCAGAAGTCCCTGTTGCAAGTGAAGACAAAGCGTGGGAAGGCCGTGAGGGTCTGCAGTCCCAGATGGCCTTGGCCTCACCCCGCAGTACACTGTTGATGCACTGGAATGCCGCCTCCTTCTCCAGGTCCAGGTCTTCAGCAGTGACCCGGAACCCCAGCTCTAATGGAGGTGGCAGCATCAGAGGCTCCCCTCGCCTGCGTGGCAGCAGGGGAAACTTGCGTCTACGGGGCCTAGAGGCCTGGGATCTGGGGGAGCCAGTCCTGGGGATGAGTGTCTGCCCTGGTGTTGTACCTGCTGCCTTTTCACACTGGGTGTGACCCGAAGGGACAGCCTGAGGCCTGGCCTCACTCACTGTCTTTGAGGAACTGAGGGTCAGCTGGCAGTGGGATGAGGCTGGCCCCCCCATCCTCCTCCGCTTTAGCCACGGGAAGCCTCCCGTGGAGCTGTAGGAGCTCGAGATGGCATTGCGTTTGGTGCACGAGCTCGTCCAGGAGGTCTGGGATCTCTGGTTATATGTGACTTCTGACCTCTGGGCATGGAGTTCTCTCTGCAGTGGCCCAGGCCTGGGCACAAAGGGAGAGAGGCCTCCATTGTCCCGCAGGGGCTGAAATGCAGACCGTGCATCCCCGGTGACCATGGGGACCCTTCTCTGATCATCAGGATTCTCTTGGACTCTGGGGTCCTTGTCCTGCTCAGGCATCCCTGCCCCGCTCTCCTTGAGGTCCCCTCAACAAGATCTTCCCTGGACACGAGTCTGGGGACAGCCAGGTGTTGTGGGCCCCAAAGGGGTGACTCCCTGCTCCGGGCCCCACAGAGATTCCTTGTGCTCAGTGCAGGGGCTGAGCTGCAGGACGCTCTGGAATTTGGAGCACACAGCACTGGCTTGCTGTGGTACCTGTACAATCAAATTGAAGGCAGGATCACCAGGAAGGAACACAGGGCTTGAAGGATCACGGAAAACCTTCTTGGAGTTGTCTTGACACCACTGATGCCAAGTGTCTGGATACTTGTAGGATGGCCTGCCACTCCGTCCAGGGACAGGAGCAACGGGGAGATCCCACAAGCAAAGTGAACTGGGGGATGGGTTGAACGGGCTCCAGGCAACTGAGCCCTACTGGCAGGTCCTCAGCCGCAGGCCGGGACAGGAATAAGGGGCACAGAGTGCCCAGGTAACCGCTCCTGGGAGCAGTGGGGAACCGTCCAACGCTTGAACTCTCGAGAGCTGGGCTCTGAGGTCCTCGTCGAGCTGCCAACTCGGCCGAAGGCTAAGCGAGCAGTCTCTTCTGTTGCCGGGCAACGCGCCTTTTAAACCTGAGGGAGTGGGTGCGCGTGCACAGAACGGCGCGAGTCATAGAGCGACCTTAACGGATTAGCCTGGCAAGATACCAGCGGAAAAGGCACCTGCTGGTTGCCAGGCAACGCATCTTTTAAACCTGAGGGAGTGGGTGGCGTGCACAGAATGCCGCGAGTGACAGAGAGACCTTAACGGATTAGCGCGGCAAGGTACCTGTGCAAGATACCTGCTGGCAATGGCGCGAGGCGGACGTGGGGGGTGGGTACGCAATAGGTAGTGGAAGGAGAGACTCCCGCACAAAGGTCGCAGGAAGAACAAGCGCCCACAGTGGCTGCAGATCCGCTAGTGGATCACTGAAGGTTCCTGCTCTCCCGCTGAAGTGGAGATTGTAGTGAGCTGAGATTACACCGTTGCACTCCAGCCTGGGCAACAAGAGCAAAACTCCATCTCAAAATAAAAAAAAAAAAAAGAAAAAGAAAAAGAAAAAAAGAGACCGGGCGTGGTGGCTTATGCCTCTAATCCTAGCACTTTGGGAGGTCGGGCGGACAGATCACGGAGATCAGGTGTTGGAGACCAGCCCGGCCAACATAGTGAAACCGAGTCTCTACTAAAAATACAAATTTAGTCAGGCATGGTGGCACGCGCCTCTAGTCCCAACTACTCAGGCAGCTGAGGCAGGAGAATCACTTGAATCAGGGAGGCAGAGGTGGTTGTGCGCCGAGATCGCGCCACTGCACTCCAGCCTGGACAACAGAAAGAGGCAGGCTCCGTCTTAAAAACAACAGCAAAAAAGAGGTAAATGGTTATGAACTTAATGCACTTTTATGCCTGTGTTCTTCAATTTGCTTAGGAAACACCCACACTTGAGAGCTAGACTGTGGTCCTGACTGTGGACATGAAATACATGGTTTCTTGCAAAAAATAGATACTGAATAATTACGATTTAGTTGAACTAGAAATCCATTCGGTTTCTTCCATATTTTTCCAAAATTTTCATCCTTTTTTTTTCTTTCTTTTTTTTTTTTTTTTTTTTTTTGAGACGGAATTTCGATCTTGTCGCCCAGGCTGGAGTGCAATGGCGGATCTCAGCACTTGCTGGCAATGGCGGGAGGCTGGGGGACGCTCCTGCAGTAGGTACTGGAAGGAGAGGCGCGCACAAAAAAGACATTGTAAGAGGAGGGGTGCACAATGGCTGCAGATCTGCCAGTGGATCACTGAAGATTCCTGCTCTCCTGCTGAGGTGGAGATTGCAGTGAGCTGAGATCGCACTATTGCACTTCAGTCTGGGCAGCAAGAGCGAAACTCCGTCTACCAAAAAAAAAAAAAAAAAAAAAAAAAAAAAAAAAAAAAAAAAAAAAGAAAAAAGAAAAGAAAAAAGAGAAGAAAAGAAAAAAAGGAGGCCAGGCGTGGTGACTCATGCATCCCAGCACTTTGGGAGGTCGGGACAGGCGGATCTAGAGATCGGGAGTTGGAGACCGGCCTGGCCAACATGGTGAAACCTCACTTCTACTAAAAATACAAAAATTAGCCAGGCATGGTGGCACGCGCCTGTAGTCACAGCTACTTGGGCGGTTGAGGCAGGAGAATCATTTGAACCCGGGAGGCAGGGGTTGTGATGGACCGAGATCAGGCCACTGCACTCCAGCCTGGGCAAAAGAGTGAGACTATGTCTGGTTTTTTTTTTTTTTTTTTTTTTTTTTTTTTTTTTTTTTTTTTTGAGACGGAGTCTCCCTAGGCTTTCTCCTGCCTCAGCTTCTGGAGTAGCTGGGACTACAGGCGGCCGCCATCACGCCTGGCTAATTTTTTGTATTTTTACTAGAGACAGAGTTTCACCGTGTTAGCCAGGATGGTCTCGATCTCCTGACCTCATGATCCACCCGCCTCGGCCTCCCAAAATGCTGGGATTACAGGGGCGAGCCACCGTGCCCGGCCCGGAGTTTTTTTATGATTACTCAAATCAGTCTCCTTGAGCATTTGAGGAGCAGAGTTTGTGAGGACAGCTTGGTGGGTCGGGGGAAGCCAGTGGGCCAAGAGTGCTGATTGGTTAGGGATGAAATCAAAGGGAGTTGAAACTGTCTTATTGAGCTGAGTCAGTTCCTGGGTGGGGGCCACAAGATCAGATGAGCCAGTTAATCCATCTGGATGGTGCCAGCTGATCCATCAAGTGCAGGGTCCGCAAAATTTCTCCAGCACTGATCTTAGGAGCAGTTTAGGGAGGGTCAGAATCTTTAGACTTCAGCTGCATGACTCCTAAACCGTAATTTCTAATCTTGTGGTTAATGTGAGTCCTATGAAGGCAATCTAGTGCCCAAGCAAGAAGGAGGTCTGCTTTGGGAAAGGGCTGTTACCGTCTTTGTTTTAAACTATAAACTATAAACTAAGTTTCTCCCGAAGTTAGTTCAGTCTACACCCAGGAATGAGCAAGGACAACTTGGAGGTTAGAAGCAAGATGGAGTTGATTAAGTTAGATCTCTCACTGTCTCAGTCACAATTTTGCAAAGGCAGTTTCAATCGTGATAAGAATGGATTTCCTTGTCTCATTTTTGATCCTATGGGGAAAATATTCAGTCTTATGTCATTAAGTATAATAGCTACAGATATTTCATGTATGCCATTTATCAAGTTTAGTAAATTCTCCTCTATTTACGTGGAGTTTTGCATTTTTTTAATCAGGAATGAATGTTGCCTTGCCAGCATCTATTGTTTCTCAACTTTTTAATCATCGCAATTCCTACTGGCATGAGATGTTATCTCATTGTGGTTTTGATTTGCATTTCTCTAATGATCAATGATGTTGATATATAGACCAATGGAACAGAACAGAGACCTCAGAAATAACACCACACATCTGCAACCATCGGATCTTTGACAAGCAATGGGGAAAGGATCTTCTATTCATTAAATGGTACTGGGAAAACTGGCGAGTCTATGCAGAAAACTGAAACTAGACCTCTTCTTTACACGTTAGAAAAAATTAACTCAAGCTGGATTGGACTTTACTATCATGTTCTGATTGGATGAGAGCAAGCACTAGGACAACCAATCTGAGCATGAAAATAAAGTCCAATCAGAGTAGGCCTAGAGGTTTTTCTCTCATCCAATCAGAACATGTAGTCCAGGAACCCCATTGCCTAACATCGGTATAGGAATCCTGCTGAGGTGGGGAGTGAGGCCATGCTTTCCTGCCTAAGCCTGCCAAGCTGTTCCGTGCTAGCTTAGGAAGCCACCTACTACGTACTACACGCCGGAGGCTGGAGGCTAGAGGCCGGAGGCCGGAGGCTGGAGCCCACGGGCACCGTGGCTCTCCTCACGCCTCGCCTCGCTGTGGTAGGTGGCGGCTACCGAGACTGCAGCGTCCCGGGAGCGATAGGAAGGCCGCCGGCAGGGAGAGTTGCTCCTGTCCGCCTAGAGGATGAGGAGATGGAAGAGCAACGTGCCCCACGTTGGAGACTGGGGCCTGTGACAGCGCACCTCCCCTCGCTGCGGTTGGTGGCGGCCACGGAGATGGCAGCGCAGCTGAGGAGGTAGGAGAGGAGAAAATAGTTTTGGGGTAGATGGAGGGGTAAAGAGGATGGTGAGTGTCAAAGGGAAAAAAAGGACGGCGAGCAGGAGAAGGCGTTGCAGACCGAGGGTGAGGAAGAAGATGGTGGAAAAATAAGTTTTTGGGTAGATGGAGGGGGAAAAGAGGGTGGTGAGCAGCAGGAGTGGGGAGAAAGCTTTGGGAAAAGATGAGGGAAAATGTTTTTGGGTGGATGCAGGAGCAAAAGAGGGTGATGAGAGCGCGACGGGGGAAGAGGGTGGCAAGGGAGAGCGGAAAAGATGGTGGTGAGCGGTAGAGTAGAGAGGGCTTTGCGAAAAGTTGGTGGGGGAAAATGGTGGGGAAAAAGTTTTGGGGTAGATGGCAAAAGAAAAAGGGGTGGCGAGAGGGAGGGGGCCGAAAGCAGTAGGGAAAAGAAGGTGGGGAAATAATGGTGGGGGACCAAAGGTTTTGGGTAGATCTTTTTCTGATTTTTAAATTAGATTACTTGTATTTTTGCTTTTCAGTAGTCTTGCTTTTTGTGTATTAACCGCTTGCCTGATGCATAGTTTGCTAATACTTTCTTCCATTTTCTGGATTGTTTCTTCATTCCACTGATTGCTTCCTCTGCTTTGCAGAAGCTTTTAAGTTTAATGTAATTCCACTTGTCTATTTTTTGCTTTTGTTGCTTGTACTTTTGATGTCTGTTTGAAAATTCCTTCTCCTAACCAATTTCATTAAGCATTTATCCTATGTTTTCTTCTCTAGTACTTTCATAGTTTCAGGTCCTACATTTAAATCTTTATGTTGAGTTGAATTTTGTATATGATAAGATAACGATGTAGATTTGTTCTTCTACATGTGGGTGTTGGGTTTTCCTAGCACAGTTTATTGAAAAGATTGTTATTCCAGAGGGTGTGTTCTCCGTGCCTAGGTTAATAATTAGTTGATTGTAAATGCGTGAATTTATTTCTGAGTTCTCTATTTTGTTTTATTTATTTATTTATTTATTTATTTATTTATTTATTTATTTATTTTTTGAGACGGAGTCTCACTCTGTTGCCCAGGCTGGAGTGCAGTGGCCGGATCTCAGCTCACTGCAAACTCCACCTCCCGGGTTCACGCCATTCTCCTGCCTCAGCCTCCCGAGTAGTTGGGACTACAGGCGCCCGCCACCTCGCCCGGCTAGTTTTTTGTATTTTTTAGTAGAGACGGGGTTTCACCGTGTTAGCCAGGATGGTCTCGATCTCCTGACCTCGTGATCTGCCTGTCTCGGCCTCCCAAAGTGCTAGGATTACAGGCTTGAGCCACCGCGCCCGGCCAGTTTCATTTATTTATGTCTGTCTGTCATTTGTCTTTCTCTCTCTCCCCCTGCCCCTTTTTTTGACAGTGCCATGCTGTTTTGATATGATACTATAGATTTGCAGTTTCTATGGATTTGTAGTATATTTTGAAATAAGTGTGATGCCTCCAGTTTTTCTTTTTTTCAAGATTCTTTTGTCTCTTTGAGGTGTTTTGCATTTCCATGTGAATTTTAGAATCTTTTTTGTCTGTTTCTATGAAGAATGTCTGTAGTTTAACATGGATTGCATTGATTCTGTAGATCACAATGAGTGATAGAGATATTTTAACAATATTCTTCTAGTGCATGGACAGGAGATATCTTTCCATTTACTTGTGTCTGCTTTAATATCTTTGATCTATGTTTTATAGTTTTCATTGTAGGATCTTTCTTGGTTATGTTTATCCCTAGGTATCATTATTTGGGGGAGTTAACTACTGTAATGAAACAGCTTTCTTGATTTCTTTCTTAAGTGTTTCACTATTGGTGCATGTGTGTGCTACTCATTTTTATGTATTGATATTGTATTTTGCAACTTTACTAAATTCATTATTTCTAGTAGGTTTTTTTGTGGAATCTTTAGGGTTCTCTATGTATATATGATCATGTCACCTGCAAACAGGAACAATTTGACTTTTTTCCCCCCAATTTGGATGGATTTTATTGCATTCTCCTGTCTAATTGCTCTAGCTAGGGCTCCCAGGACCATGATGAATGAAAGTGGTAAAAGTAGCCACACTTGAACAAGATCTTAGAGGAAGAGCTTTTAACTTTTCCCCACTGATTACGATGTTAGCTGTGGGTTTGTCGTATACAGCCTTTATTGTGTTATGTTCCTTCTGTACTCATTTTGAGTTTTGATCATGAAGGAATGTTTAATTTTATTTTTTCAGCATCTACTGAAATGATTATATGGTTTTTTTCATGATTCGCTGAATATGATGTATGACATTTATTTATTTGTGTTTATTGAATCATTCTCATATTCCTCCAATGAATCCCCAAGTATTTTCTTGAGGATTTTTACATCTGCGTTCATCAGGGATATTTGCCTGTGGTTTTCTTTCTGTGTTGTGTCCTGGTCTGTTTTTGTTTGTTTGTTTGTTTGTTTTGTAGCAGCGTAATGCTGACCTCATAGAACAAGTTTGGAAGTACTCCTTCCTCTTCATTTTTCGGGGAATATTTTGAATAAAATTGGTATTACCTCTTTTAAAAATGTTTGGTAGAATTCAGCAGTAAAACCATAATTTTTCTGTTTTTCTTTGATGGCAGATTTTTATTACTGCTTTAATTTCATTACTCATTCTTAGTCTGTTTGGGTTTTTTATTATTCTAGCTTGTGAAATTGCTATGTTTTCAGAAATTTATCCATTTCTCCTAGATTTTTCAATTTGTTTATATATAGGTTTTTTAGGAATCTCTTATGATCCTTTGTGTTTGTGTTATCAATTGTAATGTCTCCTTTTTCATCTGTGATTTTACTGCAGTTTTCTTTCTCTCTTTCCTAGTCTTGTTACAGCTTTTCAATTTTTTTTCAAAAACAAATCCCCCACTTCTTTGTTCTTTTGTCTTTTTGTAATTTTTTTTTTAGTTTATATTTTTAAAATCTCTAATCTTCATGATGTGTTTCTTTTTATGAATTTTAGCATTTAATTTTTTTGCTTTTCTCATTACTTGAAGTGTACTGTCAGGTTGGCTATTTGAAATCTTTCTACTTTACTGATTAGGCATTTATAGCTATGCACTTTATCTCTTAACAATTGCTTTTGCCACATCCCACAGGTTTTGTTATGTTGTGTTTCTATTCTTGTTTCAATTAATTTTTACTTTCCCTTATTCATTTCAATGAATTTTGAATTTTTTCATTTATTGGTGGTTTGTGAGCATGTTTTAATTTTCATGTATTTGTACAATTTTTAAAATTCCTGCTGTTACTGATTTCTAGTAATATTCCACTGTGATCAGAAAAGATAGTTGATATGATTTCAGTTTTTAAAAATGTGCCATTACTTGCTTTTCGGCCTAACACATAGCCTATCCTGGAGAATAATCCATGTGCTCCTGAGTAGAATGTGCGTTATGAGGTCGTGGAGTCATACAAAGCTGTGTAAATTTCTGTTAGGTCCACTCGGTATAGAGTGCAGCTTAAATGATGATTTTTTTGTTGTCTGGATGATCTGCCCATTGACGACAGTGGTGGGTTCATTATAGTGGAGTGTTGAGGTACTCTATTATTATTATTAATTTTTTTTTTTTTTTTGAGATGGAGTTTCTCTCTTGTTGCCCAGGCTGGAGTGCAATGGCACAATCTCAGCTCACTGCAACCTGCACCTCCCGGGGTCAAGCGATTCTCCTGCCTCAGCCTCCCGAGTAACTGGGATTACAGGCATGTTCCACCATGCCCTGCTAATTTTTTGTATTTTTAGTAGAGACTGGGTTTCTCCATGTTGGTCAGGCTGGTCTGGAACTCCCGACCTCAGGTGATCCACCTGCCTTGACCTCCCAAAGTGCTGGGATTACAGGCGTGAGCAACCACACCTGGCCGGAATCTTAAAAAGTTTAATACATGGAAGTAGGGTAGAATGGTGGTTACCAGAGACAGGGAGGTGGGAGAAAAGGGGATCTGTCGGTCCAAGAGTACAAAGCTGCAGTTATGTGATTATAGTTAATAATAATATATACTGGAAATTTGTGAAGAGAGTGTATTTCAAGTGCTGTCATCTAACTATATGAGAAGATAGATGAGTTCATTAGTTTGACCGTAGTAATTTTTAACTATGTGTGTATATATATACAAACACACATGTAGGGTACATATATACAAACACACATGTAGATTTTCATATATATAAATCAAAACAGGCTGTCCACTTAAATATATTCAATTTTATTTTAAAAATAAAAATGTGAGACAAAGAAAAAAAGCATGCATATAGTCTTAAACTCAATTACCGATATAAATAAGTGCACTGCTAATCAGAGCAGTGAATTAAATATTACATTTGTTTGTTTATATTGTAACCTTTCCTTTTATTTTCATGTGTTTTCTATTTATAATTATGCAAATACTTAATGAGTTCACAATGCTACCATATATTAAATATACTCACCATATTTGAGAGGTGATGAATGTTACAAGTTTTAGGTCATAGTCACTGTAAGAATGTTCCCTTGGGAAGTGTTATTTTCTGTTGGTTTGTATTTTAAAACATTCACCACCACCAAGAGATAGCCTGGGTTTTTCTCATCTTCACCCACCATAAAGACTGTTATAATGAACGCCTCTGAGCATATATCAGTATGGGCAACTAAGCATACTTGTGACAGACAGCTTCTCAGATTTGGAATTGCTGATCCAAAATCAATGAGTTCCTGAGGTCAGCCCAGTTCTAGCACAGGCAGAGACAGAAAGCCTGCAGGTGGCCTTGGGGTGGAGCTCAAGGGGAGAGGTGCACTCCCCATGGGCGTAAGTAGGGGATACCTATACTCAAACTTTCACAGGTATCTAGTACCTCTAAACCCAGGGAGGCTTTTCTGTCTATTCTGATTGCATAGGTGAATGATGGTGTCTTTCTCTCCATGAGTTAACATTTACTTTCTCTGTTCTAAAACTAGTTCTTGACCGGGCATGGTGGCTCATGCCTGTAATCCCAGTACTTTGGGAGGTCAAGGTGGGCAGATCACGAGGTCAAGAGATCGAGACCATCCTGGCCAACATGGTGGAAACTCTGCCTCTACTAAAAATACAAAAAATTAACTGGGCATGGTGGTGGGTGCCTGTAGTCCCAGCTACTTGGGAGGCTGAGGCAGGAGAATTGATTGAACCTAGGAGGCAGAGGTTGCAGTGAGCCAAGGTTGCGTCATTGTACTCCAGCCTGGAGACAGAGCGAAACTCCGTCTCAAAAAAGTTGGCCTTCTGGTGTCCAAAATGCTGTCATCTCTTCTTCCACAGTTTGTCTGTGTGGGTTTGTAGCTTTAAAAACTTTATTTCACTGTTTTTTTTTAAGGATAATTGGAGGGGGGAAATAAAAATTTTTGGATCCCTCTTCTTTCACAGGAAGTGGTGAACCATTTTTCATTTACACAAACATTTAAAAACAATTTTTCTACCTTTTTGACAGCTACATTGCATCCCATAGTATAATACTCTTAAATTATTTAACCATCTACTATTGTTAGCCATTCAAATCATTTCTTATTTTATACTATTGTCAACTTCACTGAGGTGACCATCTGATACATATATCTTTGGGCTCATTCAGAATTATTCCTAGAGAATAGTGCTTTAAAATAAAGGTTTTATTATTATTTAGGTATGGCAGGGCCCACAGATCAGATGTCAGCCATTGAAAAAGCAATTTGGGACAGGTGTGGTGGCTCATGCCTGTAATCTCAGCACTTTGGGAGGCTGAGGTAGATGGATTACCTGAGGTCAGGAGTTCGAGACTAGCCTGACCAACATGGTGAAACCCCGTCTCTACTAAAAATACAAAAAAATTAGCTGGGCATGGTGGTGGGTGCCTGTAATCCCAGCTACTCAGGAGGCTGAGGAAGGAGAATCGCTTGAACCAGAGAGATGGAGGTTGCAGTGAGCCAAGATCATGCTATTGCACTCCAGCCTGGGAGACAAGAGTGAAACTCCATCTAAAAAAAGAAAAGAAAAGAAAAAAAGGAAAGAAAAGAAAAGAAAAGAAAAGAAAAGGAAAGAAAGAGAGAGAGAGAGAGAGAGAAAGAAAGAAAGAAAGAAAGAAAGAAAGAAAGAAAGAAAGAAAGAAAGAAAGAAAGAAGGAAGAAGGAAGGAAGGAAGGAAGGAAGGAAGGAAGGAAGGAAGGAAGGAAGGAAGGAAGGAAGGAAGGAAGGGAGAGAGAGAAAAGAAAGAAAGAAAGAGAGTAGTTTGTTACTCGCATATCCCAAGACAAGGGTGCACTCCATGCCATGCGAGCAGGAGGCTGCACAGAGAATGCTGGAGTCCGTCAGAAGGTGGTGGGGATGGGGGATGTTGCAAGAGGTGTTGCTGTGGTTTCCATGGGAAGGAAGAGGTGAGGCAGGGTGAGCAGGTTTAGGATTGGTTAGTTCGAACAATTTCAGTGGGCTCTGTGGCATTGGGGCTGTTCCATCTGGTACCTAGCCCCTGGGGTGATTAGGGTGTGAGGCTATTAGTCCAGAGTGGGAGAGCCCCATAAAGGAGGTGGTTGGGGATGTGGGCTCTGGATTGGTGAGTTTGTATATGAAAGGCACACTAAGAGATAAATGGCTTATATCTCTAGGAATTGGCTAAACCTGGGAGGAGCAGTCCCTCCAGGAGCAGTAAAGCCCTGGATGTCAAAGTATCAGAATGGAGATCATAAAGAACACAGTTAATAAAAAATAGCTAGGGCAAAAGGGATGCTCCTTTGAAATGTTAGGATAGATTTTGCCAAATTGCCCCCAAGAAAGCTTGAACTAATTGATCTCTCACATCAGAGGTGAAAGTTCCTGTTTTTCTATATTCTTGCCACTAGGCACTACCACCAAAAGAGTAGTGGTAAAAATCCTTGCAAATTCAATAGGTGCCATTTCGGTATCTGGTTTGAATTTGCGTGTCTTGGTGTGCATGCTGTTGATCTGTCAAAATGGCATTTTGTGGATGTGAAGACCCCTTGGAGCTTGGTTGGTGGGATGGAGAGGACTGTGGGCTGTACCCACCCTGATGTGCTCCTGGCCTCCATAGAAGGACAGCTATGTGTGAAGTTTCAGAAGGGCTACAACTTCCCCACCCCAGCTGCAACCCAGCCCATGAAGGATTCTAGAGATTTCGTCCCTTGCATGACCTTCTAAAGTGAGAACACAGGGCCAGCATCAGTAGCTCCTGGGATTTGGGCAGACCTTGTGCAGTCCAGCTTCTTGGAGAAGCTTACGTCATTTATGCTTGCTGTGTCCTGTGTAAGCCCCAAAGCCAAGCTTTCACAAGCATAGGACTTAGGCACCTTTGAAAAGGAGAAGTTTACCTTCTACCCTCCCGATGAGTGAGTAAGAGGTTCCCCTTGCGAATAACCACTGGTTCCTCCAGATGGCTTGGCTGCTTTTGCCAGGCTCTACTTTTGGGAACACCCTTCATCGTGTCATTCTCAGAATTAAGGCCTTTCAGCATCTCTCCATTGTCCAGGGATGAAGTCTGTTCTCCTTAGCTTGGCATTGAAGCTCTCTGTCCTCCATTCACCCTTCCAGTCCAACTGGCCTCCCCAAGAAGCCCCTGAATCTGCCTTGTACCAATGCTAATTTCTTCTCTGCCTCTCCAAATTTTGCCCATCTCTCAATACCCAGTACCATCAAGAGACATCACAGTTTTGGGTATTAACATATATGATCACCGACAGTTCTCAGGGCAAGAAAACACACAGAACTTGCCTCTCTATGGAGGCCACTCTATTCACCTGGATGTTGACAATGTAATCTATAGTTTGAATTTACAGAGCTCTTTCCAGATTATAATTCAATCTTAGCTTTTCTGAGTCTAAATTTTTACATTGCTTTCTGAATCATCTTTTTTCCCATTTTACTCTTAACAGGCTAAAGGAAGGCTTAATAGAGTAGTGCTAATGAATAGGATCTGGGTTTATAATCAAGCTTTTGTGATTTGAATCAAAGAAATACAAAAACTTAATGTTTATCAGAGTGTAGTGCACTTATTCCTGGAGTTATGCAAGATAATTTTAGATAGCATACAAACTATAAAGCACTTATATAATGGATGTGTATTTATTTTGCTGTGTATTAGGGAAAAGAAGCTTACTATCGAGTCCATGGTTTAATGCATATTACCTGTGGCAAGGATTGCTGGCAGTCTGTTAAAATCTGTCCCACCTGACTGTAAACTAGTTCAACCATTGTGGAAGACAGTGTGGCGATTCCTCAAGGATCCAGAACTAGAAATACCATTTGACCAAGCCATCCGATTACTGGGTATACACCCAAAGGATTATAAATCATGCTGCTATAAAGACACGTGCACACGTATGTTTATTGTGGCACTATTCACAATAGCAAAGACTTGGAACCAACCCAAATGTCCATCAATGATAGACTGGATTAATAAAATATGGCACATACACACCATGGAATACTATGCAGCCATAAAAAAGGATGAGTTCATGTCCTTCGTAGGGACATGGATGAAGCTGGAAACCATCATTCTCAGCAAACTATCTTAGGGACAAAAAAACCAAACACCGCATGTTCTCACTCATAGGTGGGAATTGAACAATGAGAACACTTGGACACAGGAAGGGGAACATCACACACCAGGGCCTGTTGTGGGGTGGGGGGAAGGGGGAGGGATAGCATTAGGAGATATACCTAATGTAAATGACAAGTTTTGGGTGCAGCACACCAACATGGCACATGGATACATATGTAACAAACCTGCACATTGTGCACATGTACCCTAGAACTTAGAGTATAATTATTAAAAAAAAAGGAATTTTGAAGACAACAACAAAAAAATCTGTCCCACCTTCCTTTGTACACAGCCAGATTACATTTTTCAGCCTTGGTTGCGGTTAGATTGAGCATGTGAATAAGTTCTCGCCAATGTCCTCTGAGTGGGAGTGGAGAGTGCCACAGCCAGGCCTGGCCCATACAAATGCTTCATAGTCACACTTCTGCTCCTGCCTCTTCCAGGTGACGGGGGATTGACACCTATGGCAACTTCAGAAACCATGAGTTAAGGATGGCAAAGCCACCATAGTCTAGATTAGGAGTGAGTAAACTACAGCCTAAGGGCCAGATCTGGCCCATTGTCTTTTTAAAAATAAAGTTTTATTGAAGCACAGCCATGCCTATTTGCATAGGTATTGTTGAAGGGCTACCTTCACTACCACAGCAGTTGCCACAGACAGCCCATGGCCTGCAAAGCCCGAAGTATGTACTATCTGACCATTTATAGGGAAAGTTTGCCGACACCCTAATTTAGATCTCTGAATGACCATATGGAGGACAGTCACCTTATTGACCTGAACAACACTCTAGTCCTTTACCTAAGCAGAAAATAAGCCATTGAAATTTCGGGCCTATTTGCTACCATAGTTTACCCTACTCTCACTAATAAGTCTTGCTTAGCAGTCTCAAGGTGATTGCCTGATGAATATACATGGCCCGATTTCCAGTTGTTTGAGCCAATGAGGCTGACTAGTTATGCCCACGGGAGTACAACTCTCTTCTCTACGACCCATCGCCAGGCCAAAATTTCCACCAGATGCTCTGACCAGTCGGTCCCAGGACCTGATTGACCTCAGGGAGACTGACCCCCTAGGTATAACACAGCATCATGGGCCTGGGAAGGTATAAACATAATACAACTCCTGCCCGATGAACTGAATATTAACAGGAAGATGTTCCCTGAAGCTCAAGGAAATGACTTTGATGACAGTGACCCTTGCCAGAGCCAATGGCTTGTCACCTACCTGGTGGTCATGATGGTGATCACGGCTGTCCCTGCTTTCATGTAACTAACTTGCCTTCAGTGGTTCAGTTTTCCCATTAAGTGAGTTTCCTCGGAGATACAATTTTGTAAACTAGAAGTGTTTTTACTGTCATTTCTTTATGTATTTTTAATTTTTACCTTCATTTTAATTTTAAAAACTGCACTCATGTTTTCCTTGCATACCTCTAATTATTGCAAGTTATACAGGTTTTGCACTTAAGGAGATGGTATGAAGTCTCCTTTTTGAGTGAGCATGCTGAAGTAAAAAGAGTGACTTCATTTAAAGAAAACTGCTCATAGAAGTACAGATGATATGCTGATAAGGCAAAAAACCATGATATTAGTATGAGAATAACTGAGGTTCCAGAAACACTGCATTTGCCTAGGCGGCAGTGGAGAATGTTATAGAATCCTGAATTCACAGAGTGTGGAGCCACAGTGAAGGGTACGTGAGAGAGCCCCTCCCCCAGAGCCTACCCCCTGTCTTTCCACAAGGAATCCCCAAATGTCACCCACTGGATTCTCAGACTTCTGTCTCCCAGTTCAGTGTTCTCCGCCACAAAATCTGCACCTGATCAATCCCATGGTTCACAGACCAAGCTGAGTGAGGGGCCTAGTAGGACATGGGCTTGCTGTGACCCAATGCCTGCTTTAATATGTGCTTTCCATGTATCTGCTGAGTAAATTGATGGAGGTGGAGAGGTTTGGGGGAGTTCATTTGAAGCCCCCAGATATGCCCACTCTTCCAAGCCCTTCCCAGCTGCTTAGAAGTTAAGGCCAGTTCCTAGGATTTTACTCTCCACGTCATGTAGTTCCACATGGGAAACCAGAGGGTATTCCCCAGAAAAAAGCAATAACCCCAAATAACTGCCATTTAAACAAGAGACATATTACGTACAGCTGAGGTGATGCAGGGGCGTTATACATATTAAACAAAAATGAGATCTATTGTGAGGTGTGGTATGCTCCAGCCTCACCCATCACAATCTGCAAGTCGTCATGAACCAGAAATGGGCTTCAGAGGCTGCAGCCAGACCCTGGCAAAACCTAGGAGTGGCCAAAAAATTCTCTGTCTGCAGAATTGGTGGGTGTCACACATGGGCATGTGTTTGATCTGTGGATCAGGAGAAGAACTAATCCTTATCTTTTATATTTTGGGAGCACAGCACCATAAAATCTTCATAGGCCAAGAGCCAGGGCTGTTTCCCGGATTGCAAAGGTCAGCTGGCTAGGGAAACAGGCAGGATGGTTAACAGGCATGTGCATGCGTGCATGTGTGTGTTGTGCTGGGTAAATGGGACTAGCCTTGTGGATGTGTGGTGGTATTGTGGTGGACCTCTACTGGACACTCTGCCGGATAACTGGAGTGGCACTTGTGCTTTAGTCCAATTGGCTATCCCTTTCACCTTGGCAATTCATCAACTAGAGGAAGGAAAAATAAGACATCGTAAAGTGAGAGAAGCCCCTTATGGGTCTTTCGACTCTCATGTCTAATTAGACGCAATTGGAGTCCCACGGGGAGTGCCAGATCAGTTTAAAGCCCGAAATCAAATAGCTGCAGGATTTGAGTCAATATTTTGGTGGGTGACAATAAAAATGTAGATTGGATAAACTACATCTATTACAACCAACAGTGCTTTATTAACTACACTAGAGATGCTGTTAAAGGAATAGCTGAGCAATTAGGGGGCTACTAGCCAGATGGCTTAGGAAAATAGGATAGTCTTAGACATGATATTAGCAGAAAGAGGAGGAGTTTGCATCATGATTAAAACTCAATGTTGCACCTTCATCCCAAACCACACCGCCCCTAAGGGAAGTATAACAAAGGCATTGCAAGGTCTGACTGCTCTATCCAATGAGTTAGCCAGCAACTCAGGGGTAAGTGATCCCTTTACAGGATGGCTAGAAAAGTAGTTCCGGAGGCTGAGGCAGGTGGATCACGAGGTCAGGAGTTCAAGACCAGCCTGGCCAACATGATAAAACCCCATCTCTACTAAAAATTTAAAAAAATTATCCAGCCATGGTGGCGCATGCCTGTAGTCCCAGCTACTCAGGAGACTGAGGCAGAAGAATCGCTTGAATCCAAAAAGGCGGAGGTTGCAGTGAGCCAAGATTGCGCCATTGCACTTTAGCTTGGGTGACAAAAGCAAAACTCTGTCTCAAAAACAAAACAAAACAAAACAACAACAACAACAAAAACACCATAATGCGATACTACTTCAAATCCATTAGAATAGTCATTATTTAAAAAACGGCAACAACAGAAAATAACAAAATAAAGATGTCGAGAAATTGCAACCCTTGTGCATTGCTGGTAGGAATGTAAAACGGTGTAGACACAGTGGAGAACATGACAATGCTTCAAAAAATTAAACATAGAATTACATATGATCTAGCAATTCTACCTCTGGCATATACCCCAAATAACTGAAAACAGGGACTTGAACAGATATTTCTACAACTGTGTTCATTGCAGCATTATAGCCAATAGCTAATTGTAGTCAATAGCCCATTTATTTGTTGCACAATAGCCAAAGGGTGGAAACAACACAAATGTCCATTAACGAATACATGGATAAACAAAATGTGATATATACATACAATAGAACATTATTCGGCCTTAAAAAAGAAGGAAATTCTAATGTATAGTACAGCATATAGGAACCCTGAGAACTTACGCTATATGAAATAAGCCAGACAAAAGGACAAATATTTGTATGATTTCATTTACATTGAGTAACCAAAGTCATTAAAGTAACTAAAAACTCAGTCGTAGAGACAGAAAGTAGAATGGTGGTTATTGGGGTCTGGGGGAAGGAGGGGTGGGAGTTATTTTTAATAGGTACTAAGTTTCCGTTTGGGATGATAGAAACATTCTGAAGATGTATAGTGGTGATGTTTTTTTATAACAACATTTTTTTTTTTTTTGAGACGGAGTCTATACACTGCCGCCCAATGGGTTAAAATGGTAAATTCAGCTCACTGCAAGCTCCGCCTCCCAGGTTTAACCACATTTTCCTGCCTCAGCCTCCCGAGTAGCTGGGACTACAGGTGGCCAAGCCAGTAATCCCGGCTACTTTTTTGTATTTTTTTTTAGCCGAGACGGGGTTTCACGTGTGGCCAGGAGATCGGTCTCGATCTGGCTGAACTCAGTGAATCCGCCCGTCTCTACTAAAAAAATACAAAAAAGTGCTGGGAGGTTACGGGTGCTATAGCCCCGCTACTCGGCCTGAGTGGTGAATGACGTAAACCCGGGAGGCGGACTTGCATGTACTGAGATCCGGCCATTGAACTCCACCCTTACAATGGACTCCATCTAAAAAAATTTTTTAAATAAATATTTAAAAAAAAATTTAAAAAAGAGTATACCATTTTATTTATAAATATTTGTGAATTTTCTAGATTTCCTTTTGTTATTGATTTCTAATTTCATTCCCTTGTGGTTGAAGAAGATACTCTGCATGATTTCCATCCTTTTACATTTATTGGGATTTGTTTGGTGGCCTAACATATGGTTTCTTCTGGAGGATGTTGCGTGTGCACTTGAGAAAAATGTGGAGTCTAGTATTACAGGGTGGAGTATTTGACTGCATTTAAAATAGTTGATTTAAAGTCTATTACTTTAGGAGTTCTATTACTCCCTATAGCTAAAATGTTTGTTCTATTACTACGTATGGCTAAGATGCTGGGGAAGACATTTCTAGAAAGAAAAACTCCTGGGGGATGGCCCCCAGAAAATTATAGAGAGATGGGAATTTTCTATCTGGTCCTGAGGAAGGGGCAGGAATGGAAACAACAACTGATCAACATTCCCAGACTCTGAAAGGCAGGTGAATGGCACAGGTCATCATGGTACAGTTCCAGCCAGGCACACCTGGGAACGCCCTCTCCATGAGGAAACAGAGGCAGAGGAGGCAGCCAGTCAGTAGACAACATAGATCCCCTTGGCCACCAGACTCGCTGGGCTGTGGTCCTGAAGCAGGGTGCTCAGAGACTCACCTCTATGATATCGAGCTGTGATCAGCTCATGGACCACAAAGAACACATCTCCAAGCAAGTCCATAAGACTGTCTCGGATTTCAGTCAGGGAGTGCTTGTCATGGAAGCATTCACTAGCCACAAGGTGCAAATACTGGGGCGGGACGTGCTGTGAAAAAGTCGTAGTCATAAGCGATGCAGGTCAACCACAACGGCCAATACGATAAACACTCACCTGTGCAGGTATGATTCTGAATTTAACCCACACAGCAACCCTATGATGCAAATATCAAAACTAGCCCCATTTCTCAGATTAAGAAACTGAGGCTTAGAGAGGTGAAGTGTTTGGGCCCAACTGGAAGAACCATGATTCTTTTGCAAGTCTCATGCTCCTGACCACAGGCCTCTCTCTCGTGTCGCAGAATGAGTCACTCATGCGCAGAACTGGCTGCATCATCTGTGGGGCTCAGTGCAAAGTAAAAACATAGGCTCCTTGTTCAAAAATCATTAAGAATTTCAAGATGGTGACAGCGGAGCATTAAACCAAATGTAGGACCCTTCTGAGCAACAAGATCCTCTGTGACTACACAGGCAGAACATCCATGAAACCACTCCTGCTCTGGTACCAGCGCTGCTTCCAGCCCTTAGCTATTAATTATCTAAGCTAGTTAGTCTCTTGAAGCCTCAGTTTCCTCATCTGTAGGGATGTGGAGGATTATACAAGATGTGAAGAGAAAAGCATGCAGCTTGGCCCAGAGCAGCTCTTCGGTCCTGTCAGTTCAGCCAGGCCCCATTGCTGAGTGCCTTAATAGGACATTTGATGCTTCTCTGACCTGGCACCAGCCTGCCTCCCAGGCTTCTCCCTCTCAACTTTTCCCAAGCACAAATGGCAAAGAGAGCATGGTAAATTCTATGAAGATTCAGGGATCTGGTGCTCTGGGAAATGCTGGAAAGGCATTGTAGCTCAAACCCCTACCACTAAGGCAGCAGCACAGCCCTTGATAGGTTTCTTTGGAATTTGGAGGCGAGGCAGTGTACATCACATTGGGGAATGCTGCTCAGACTCGTTTATTGGGTCCTCAGGAGACTGGTGGTTTTTAATCAGGCCAGAGCAAGGGAGGCCTCTGCAGCAGGTCCAATCTATGGCGTAAGGGCCTGGCCTCTTTGGCCATATACAGCAGACCCCATGGTGCTGGAGGTATCCAAGGTAGGTATAGATGCTGTGTGGAGTCTCAGGGGAGCCCTCATAGGACAGTCAGAGTGCAAAGTCCTAGGGTTCTGGAGCAAGGCTATGCCTTCTGTATCAGAGAACTACTTACTGTTTGAAATGCAGCCCCTAGCATGCTACCGCGCCTAGGATAGACACATGCCCTTCCGTTCCTCTTGCACTTTCCTGTGCAACCTACTTTCCACTCTACTTGAAATATCCTTCTGCTCAGTTGTTCCCCTCCCCTAAGGCTCAGATCAATGAGCATCTTCTCCATGAGGCCATCTCCAATCCACCTGAGAATTCCACTGTATGACTTACATCATCAATATCTCTCAAACCTTAGCTCCAGTTCATCATCAGACAGCTGCAACTCATCAAACATCCCTCCACCAAGGGGGCCTGAGGGATCTCTGCCTGTAGTGTTTCTTTCTGTTTTCTTTTTCTTTTTTTCTTTTTTTTTTGAGATAGTCTCTTGCTCTCTTGCCCAGGCTGGAGTACAGTGGTGAGATCCTGCAGCCTCAAACTCCCAGGCTCAACAGTCCCTCTGCCTTGGCCTCCCAAGTAGCTGGCATCACAAACGCACACCACCGCGCCTGGCTAATTATTTATTTTTTGTAGAGACAAGGTCTCCCTATGTTGCCCAGGCTGGTCTTGAACTCCTGGATTCCAGCAATCCTCCTGCCTTGGTCTCCCAAAGTGTTGGGATTACAGATGTGAGCCACTGTGCCCAGTTTCAGAGGGCTTTTTCTAAAAATAGAAATAAAAGAATGTCCTTCTTCTTTCTGTTCTCAGTCTTTAGGATGAAGTTCATGCTCATTACACAGCTTACACCAGCTGAAAGCATTCTCTCCTACTGCAGCCAACCCTCAGCTGATCTCTTCACACTCCTCTGCTCCCAGTTGGTACTCTTGTTTTTTCCCAGTTTCTCCACCCACCCCTTCCATCACCAGACAAGCTCCATTAATCTTCCAAACCCTTCTCTCCAAGGGAGCCACCTGTCCCCTTCTGTAGTTACCACAGGGCCTTAGACATTCTTCTGCTTCGTGTGTGCTGTATTGAAGTGTCTTGTCATCTCTGTCCACGCCACATTGCACCCCAGTGCCCAGGGAAATGTGGGGGAATGTGGACTCTCACTAAACCTGTGTTCCATGGACAAATGAACAAAATGAACATTGGCACTGAGTCCACACTGAATACATGTTTATGGAAAAGAGGTAGATGGAAAAAGGAGAAAAGAAAGGAAGGAAAGCAATCCATCTCTATATCCAAGTGTCTCGAGTAAGACCAGATACTGCTAAGTTTGTGCAGTGAATGAATGAATTAGTGATAGAACAATAAATGAGTGAATGACTGGTCTTGCCAGAACCTGGCCCAATGCCTGGCTGGTGTGTAGTGAATACAGGTCCCCAGTCCCATGTGTGTTTCAGCATTCAGAGCTTTTCAGACTGTAGGTAGACAATGCACACCTACGTTGCATGTTATCACACAAGCTCGGGGTGGGGGCAACATCCCGACACCCACATTAATGCATCCACAGAGAAACATCTGAATACTGGGATAAATAAAATGAATGAATGTGTGGGAACAAAAATGAGGGGACCCTCAGAGTCATTCAAGTTACCCACAAGCATATTTTAACTACTAAAAACTTTCTCTGTACATTAAGGAGCTGGGATTTGTTTCTGGGGAATTTCCTGTGATTTCTAACAGCTAGCAATGGGTTTAACTGCAAATTCACATGGAATTTCAGCACCCACATAGGCTTTTGAGCTCTACAAATTCTGTCACTTGAATAACTCCAATATCTAACATTTACTGAGGACTGACTGTATGCCAGGCTGTTTGATGTATACCTGTGAGGCAGGTGCTAAAATTAACCTTATTTCACAGATGAAGGAATGGAGGCTCAGAGAGGGTAGGCAACTTCCCTAATGTCACACAGCAGGTAAGCAGAGAACTCGGCATTTAAAGGCAGAGGCCAGGCTGGGCACAGGCTCATGCCTGTAATCTCAGCACTTTGGGAGGCCAAGGTGGGTGGATCACTTGAGGGCAGGAGTTCAAAACCAGCCTGGCCAACATGGTGAAACCCTGTCTCTGCTAAAAATACAAAAAAAATTAGCTGGGCATGTTGGCAGGCACCTGTAATCCCAGCTACTCTAGAGGCTGAGCAGGAGAATTGCTTGAACCGGTAAGGTGGAGGTTTCAGTGAGCCGAGATTGTGCCACTGCACTCCAGCCTGGGCAACAGAGTGAGACTCTGACTGAAAAGTAAAATAAAATAAAATAAAATAAAATAAAATAATAAAATAAAATAAAAGACAGAGCCTAAATGCATAAAAATTATATACCAGTGTCTCCTTATTAGCTGGGAGATGTTGGAAAGCCACTTTAGCTGCTCTGAGCCTCAGTTTCTTTAAAATAGGGATAATCATGCCTGTTTTCAAGTTGTTGCTTGGATGGCCTGTGCTTGGCACTGGAAGGCATAGGGGAACTGGCTATAGTAGTTACAGTGGTGGTTGTCATCACTAGCACCTGCCTTCTTCTTTCTAATACACACCCAGAAATCACTGAAAGTACTTACTTAAGCCACGAGCTGTGATTCAGTGGCCTCATCTGCAACATGAGGACAAAAATCGCTAGTCCCACTTCAAAACATTGCCCTGGAGGTCAAATTAATGATAGAACATGCTTTCATAAGCCAATGAACTCGGGATTCTGGTTCTACACAGCCATCAGCTAGCTTTGTAATTTGACAAACCTCTTTATTTCATAAACCCACTTCCTCCAGCTTAAAATGAGGAGGTCAGTCTGTCTACATGAGCTTCAACAGTATTAGGAATTTGAAGCCTCCACTCTTCTGAGGACAGATGAAAAGTTTATTTCCAATGAAGAGAGTCTTCCTAAACCATGGAATAAAAAAATAATGGGTCTTTCCCGGCACCCAGGCCTCAACTCAACAATCTCTCCCCAGAGGAGCCTTTCCTAACCACCTGTTGTCTCCCTAAAGATATCTTCTCTCCCCACTTGTGCCCTTCATAGCATTTATTACTCTCCGAAATCATCTTCTCAACCTCGTGTCTCATCTGTCTCTCCCCACTAAAGTGTATGCTCCCAGAAAGCTGGTACCATGCTCGCTGCCAACTGCTCAGTTTTTATAAGCTTGTAATAAATACTCAGTACATACATGTTGAATAAATAAAATGATTCAACAATTTTGCAACTTATACAACCTTAGCATTCTTGGATGTCAAGATGCCAGAACCAAGGCTGGACATGACATGTTTAAAGGACTGAAGTTTTTCAAACCTATCTGAATGTCAACTCTGAAGTAGCAACTGCATTTTTTGGAAACAATCATTTGTAATATTTTTTGAACAAAGACCAAATGGACCCATCCCCTCTTTCCTTTTTATGTAGTTGTTTCTTCCACCCTAAACTCATCACATGAGGAGTAAGGCAGACACTTGCTGTGACTCACTTACCCTTTTTCAGAGAGAGGAAAGGTGATCACTGTGTGCTTGGCTGATGGGCTCCAGCACTTACAACAGCTGATGTCATCTGTGGAAATGCCCAGCTGTTGAAGCCAAGAGCTGCATCAGTTTGAGGGAGTGGCAGCATGGACAGTTGGAATTCTTACCATAGGCAGCGGGAAGCCACACTCGTGGCTATTGACTCCGATGATGGAAGGAATTGCTTTAAATGCTTTCTGAGACAATAGATCTAGAGGCTCATTAGGAAAGAAAGCACCATCAACCACTTGAGGGAAAACCTTTTTCTGTAATAAGGAAGAAAAAAAAATCAGCAACTATTTCTGTTCACAAAATCTGCTGTCCCAAATCCTGGCCAAGCAAAGCCGACCCAGTCTAGCACTGGCTTAAATGTACTAAAAAAGTAAAAGCAAACACTATGGGCCCAGCTCAATATATCATTTCCTGGCAGCTCTGCCATGTACTTCGGCAAGGGGGCTAAACTTGTCTGTGCCTTATTTTCTTATCTGCTAAATGGGAATAATAACATCTACCTAAGAAAAACAGTGGCCTGTGATATGGTTTGGCTGTGTCCCCACCCAAATCTCAAATTATAGCTCCCATAATTCCCACATATTGTGGGAGGGACCCGGTGGGAGGTAATTGAATCATGGGGGCAGGTCTTTCTCATGCTATTTGCATGATAGTGAATAAATCTCACGAGATCTGAGGTTTTTATAAAGGGGAGCTCCTCTGCACAAGATTTTTTTTTTGCCCACTGCCATGTAAGATGTGCCTTTGCTCTTCCTTCACCCTCCACCATGATGTGAGGCCTCCCTAGTCATGTGGAACTGTGAGTTTATTAAACCTCTTTCCTTCATAAATTACCCAGTCTCAGGTATATCTTTATTAGCAGCATGAGAAGAGACTAATACAGCCTAGCACAGAGATTCTCAAAGTGTGGTTCCTAGACCAGCAGCATCAGCATCATCTGGGAACTTGTTAGAAATGCACATTCTCAGGCCCACTTCAGGTCCTCAATAAGAAACTCTGTGGTTGGAGTGTAGCCCAGGAACCTTCTTGTAGCCAGTCCTCCAGGTGATCCCAATGCATGTTCAAGTTTGTGAACCACTGGCCAAATGCAAAGGGAAAAATGGTGGTAGATGGAGTGGCCAGGACTGTAGAGGTTGGTGTTAACACCTTCCTCAGATGTCTCCCTGAGACACAGTGCCTTGGACGTGTCTGGATATTTTTTGGGTCTTAGAAAGCAACACTCAGCTCTAATCACGGTTTCTTTAGGTTTCTGTTTTGGGATTTGGGTAGAAAGGAGCACATGAAAGAGTTCCACACAACATCAGGTCCAGGACTTATTATCCATTTCACTGAGTCTCTAGCATGGCTCAGAGTTGACATTGAGTACACATCGCATAACTAGCAAATGTTGAAATCTGAAAGATAATGATCTTGTTCATTCAAAGACTCATCAAAGGCTCTCAAGATTGGAAGGGACATAAAAGATCACCCGGTCCAGTTAACTTTCACTGATTGAAAGTTTGTCAGCCTGGGTCAGCTAGATTTTGCTTAAATACCTGGAAAGGTGAGCATCTCACCACCTTCTAAAGAAGCCCAGTCCTTTTCCAGACAACTGAGGTCTTGAAAAGTTTTTAGTTACACAAAACTAAAATGACTTCCTAATAGAACTTCCAGTTTCTGATCGACTTCAGCTTCTGGAAGCATGCGTAACAAGTGTGGTCCCTCTCTCCAGTGAGATGCCTTCAGGGACTTGGAGACAAACCTTGTACTTTGCTGAATCTTCTCCAGGCTAAGTTGCACCCCTGCCCCAACAATTTTCTTAAATTACCTACAAGGGTTCTATACCCCTACTTATTTTTTTTACAGCTGTTACCAAGTATCCCCAATCCTCCTCTTTTCCATGTTCCAAATCCAAACAAATAACAGAGCAGTAGGATTTGTTCACCTCCTCATTCAAAGGGCAACGCTGCCTCCAAAACTGTCCCCTCTGTCCTCATCTAGCTGAGGGTCAGCAGCCCCTTGGAGGATTTTGTCCTCAGGCACCTCAGCAGGACCTCAGAGTCTGAGGCATTGTTCCCACAGAAATGTGCAACCACCTGCAGCTATTTTCAGAGAAGGACCAGGTCAGAGCATGATATTGAAAGCATCTAGGAAAATGAAAGCTGGAAAATGCCCTCCAATCAGCCACAGGTTGGTCCTCCACATATGAGTCCATCCTGCTACCCCTGCCTAGCCCCATGCCCCTATAACGGAAGGTGCACATGGCACACAGGTTGCCACTGCATCACACTCACTCTCTTGCCTGGCTCTCCTTGTCATCTTTAGCAAACACCACATCTGGGGATGGGTGTTTGTTGGTCTGTGGCCATGGAATGGAATCAGGATTCCTGGTCACAAAGAGATCAGTCCTGTGAGCTTGGCTGCATTGGTACTTGGTCCCTGCGGAGTCTAGAAGCTCAACCTTGAGGTGCTAAATGAAGACAGAAACACCAAGAGCGAGGAGCAGCTTTGCAAGCTCCTTCCTTGTCAGTAGAGGCAGGGCTCCAGATCAGATTCTCAGCTGGTCAGCCCTGCCCAAGCCCAGGTCCACTCACAGCCTGGAATGTCCTACCTGTCTTTTTTCCTGCCTCTATACCAATCCTTCTCATTCTTTAAAGCCCAAGTCCTTCCCTCCACAGTGTCCTTTCAGGGCATTGCAGCCCCCAGAAACTCCTTTCCCATCCAATCTCCTATAAGCTCAATGTTCCCCACCTTCCATGCCTGGCCCATTGCTGAACACCTGCTTTCCTTGTCACTGAACCTTCCATATTTGTAGAACTCGTGGGGGCTCCACCTCCCCCAGCCTCCATCATTCCCTCTCAGGTGACTCTCCATGTGGTTTGCCTCTTGGAGTCTCTACAGGGGACCCCTGTTGACCCTAAGCTGGCCTCCTGTGGGCCGGGAACCTGGCCATCCCTCTGATTCCTGGTTCTTCCTCCAGATGGGCTGTCTCTTAGCTGAGAGCAGCGCCTACACCCAGGCCACTCCCCAGCCACGGCCTCGCTGACCCAGGCCACAGCGGCTGCCACACCCTGGTCAGGGGCAGTCACGACCTTGGACAGGAGCTGGGACCCCTCCCCCAGAGCCCACTGCCCACTGACAAGTGGGACAACTTGGGGCCAGGCCGGGGCTGCCCGAAGGCTACTATGCTTGAGAAGGCCCCAAGACAGGAGCCCTGCCCCTTGGGAGGGGTAGCAAACAGCCCCGGGACAGTGCCGGGGTGTCTGGGATGATTTGTCACCATGTGAAATGTGGGATAGACACCCTCGACTCAGCAAGGGAACGTCTGACTTCCCGGCCAGCCCCTGTCCTAGGCCCCCATGGGAACTTCGGATCCAAGTGGGGAGGGGGCTCCCCCAGTACTGCCCCTTCCCTGACAGAACTTCCTGCCCTGCTGGATGCCCCGGCTGCAGCTCCTGAGAACCACTTGGCCGGCTCTGGGCACTGCGTCTGCAGGGGCGTGGTGCTATCTGGTGGTGAGACTGGGAACTGCACCACAGCTCCAGCCCGTACCTGCACACAAGTCCAGGAGACCGAGGGGCGGGCATGGAGGGATTCTGGGCCCTGCCACTCTGCTCCTCACCTGCCCCGCCCCCTGTCTCTCGCTCAACCCAGGAGCCTGGTACTGGGACACAGAGACAGGCCCCAGGAGCTCACAGCCCAGCACTGTTTACTGCTCCAATGGGCAGCCTAGTCCCCAGCGGGTGCTGGGCAGGCACAGGGCAGCGATGGGGACGGGCAAGGAGTCCTGGCTCTTGGCCCCAGCAAGGACCTGAGAGATGACCTGGGCATCGACCATCAGGCACTCTGCCACACTGTCCCCCCAGGCTCGGCTGTCCGACTAGAAGGGGCAGGTGGGCAATGAGTGCCAAGAAGGTGGACTGGCCACGCCGGGGGGCTCCTCAGGGACAGGGTGTCTCTGGGCCTGGACAGGGGTGGGCATGTTCAGTTCAGCCCCGGTCACCCTGGAGTCAGGGGCCTGGCAGCCCCAGCATAGCCACCTCCTGGGGCCTTGGAGCCCTGGACACCCCAGCTGATAGTCATTTACTGGGGTTGCATTGTCCATGAGAGAATTTTTCCTTGACATTCTTAAATTTCTCTGATTCTTAAATAAAAAATGTGAGAATCCGTGTCCAGAGACTCCCTCAGGAGGGAGACAAATGGCCTGCCATCGCCCGCACCCTGGGAGCGGCTTGGCCATACTGGGGACAGGGCAAAGGGTGAGCCCTTACCTCTCTGAGCCTCGCCTCTGACATGGGGAAGCCCCAGGGACAGGGCGGTCGTGGGCCCAGCATCCCCAGCACTCTGCCCTTCCCCCACACCCTGTTCCCAGGACCCAGCCCCCATCTGTCCTTTGTCCCCTCAGGGGTGCCCCACAGGGTGGGAAGGCAGAGGAAGCTGCCCGGCACTCAGGGCATGTGTCCACTCGCCACCCTGGCCCTGGACAGGGCGGGGCGCTCTGCAGGCCACCGCATCCCTCACATAGCCCCCGGTAGACCCGTCCTCTTGGCTGTGAGTCTAGGGGAAGCTGGGAGGCCCAAGACCACTCTTGGAACCCCACGGGCCCTGACTGAAGGCCACCACGCACCTCTTCCCCTCCTGAGGCAAAGGAGTGCTCACACCTCAGGCCACAGCCCAGGCCCTGGGAGGACATGAAGGATAGTGCCCACGCCAGGGCCCATGGCCATTTCTCCCAGGTTTTCTGGGACCCCCAACCCTCCACATAGGGCAGCTCTGAGGGCTGGAGAGGGAACAGACCCTGCCAGGCAGCCTGGGTGGGTGTGGGCCAGGAGCCCATGTTAAGGGACACAGAGATGGGGTCCTCTGAGGGCTGTGGCCGGCCCAGTGACCCCGAGTTCCATCCACTCAGGGCCTGTTTCTTGGCTTTTGAGATATGCTTGGGAGCAGCCAAGCACAGGCGAGGTGGCTCACACCTGTAATCCTAGCATTTTGAGAGGCTGAGGCAGGCAGATCACTTGAGCCAGGAGTTCAAGACCAGCCTGGGCAACATGGCGAGACCCAGTCTCTATAAAAATAAAATAATAAAGAATTAGCTGAGCATGGTGGCACATACCTGTGGTCCCCAATACACAGGAGGCTGAGGTGGGAGGATTCTTCAAGCCCAGGTGGAGGTTCAATATGCTGTGACTGCACCACTGCACTCCAGCCTGGGCAACAGAGTGAGATCCTGTCTTAAAACATAAAAATAGAAAATAAATAAAATGAGCTTAGGGCATGGAACATCAAGGCTGCAGTGTGGACAGCAGAACAGCCCCTTCTGGCCCCTACCCTGGGCTGCAGCCTCGCTCCAGCAGGAAGGACTCAGGTCTCCATGCTGGGCGTCCCAGCCTCTCCTCCTCTTTGCCCTCCCAACCCATTCCTGGGCAGCAGAGGAGGGGTAAGGGCACAGGGCAGCCCCTCTGAACCAGGCTCCCCAAGGCCATCTGGACACCATGGCAACATGGGCAGGAAGTGGCTTCCATGGCAACTGACGTCCAGGGAGGTGCCAGCCTGGCAACGGGGCCACGGCTCTCCCAGCAAGCCACGCTGGCCACACGTTCTGTCCTTGAGACCGGGAGTTCTGGCTTCCAGCCAGTGCCCCCGCCGCAGCCACGCCCTGTCCTGCACGACATCCCAGAGCCTGGACCTGAGGCAAACCCCCATGCCCACCGCAATCCAAGACACTGCTTGGCAGGGCACTTGGCCTTTGTTAAGCTAGCATATCTGATCCCGTGAGTGGGGGACCCCAGGGCTGGGGATCCAGGGCCCTGTCTCTCCAAGAGTCCCCCACCTTCTCAGGCTCAGGGCGATTGGCAAGGACTACAGGGAGGGGTGAGGGGGGCTGGAGGAGGAGGGGCTTTAGGGCTGACTGACAGAGCAGCAGCATCCATCTCCTGCACAGGTGGGGAGAGGGGCTGGGGCATCAGGGAGCTTGGGGTTTCCAGGACAAGGAGGGTAGTGCCCAGGGTCAAGGGTGACGGGAGGACACTGGGCCATTCAGTGTGTCCTGGGTGCCTCCTTGGGGCCACTGGGGAATCTCATCCAGGCCTGGGCACCTATGGTGGGATCTAAGGACCCTACCTTGCTATTTGCCCAGGAAGCCAGTGTTGTCTTCCTTATTACAGGAGCCACCCGTCTCCGTGAAGATCTCTCCCTCTTCATCATCCTGGCCCCTGTGGGGCACCTGGCAGGCTGGGGACACACAGAAGAGGTGCAGCCCCACCCCACTCACTCAGGGACACAGAGAGGAGGAGGCAGTCCCCTCCCCTGCTGCTCAGGGCCTCCTCCACCCCACCCCAAGGCCATCTTGCCTCAGGGCTCCTCCAAGAGGCCTTCCTTAGCCCCTATCCCAAGTTGTCCCATGGGGTCTCTGAGTTCAGCACATCCTGAGACCCATGACATTCCAGCAAGGAAACAGGGCAGAGGCCAGGGGAGGGTTCTGAAGGCTACCGCTGCCCTCTGGCAGCTAAACAGCCAGCCTCCAGCAGCCAGGACCAGGCGTCCAGCCACCTCTGCTGGGGAGGCCCCACGTGGCACCGAGAACAGGAGAGAGGTCATCTGCAGACAAACTATTTCGAGACACTTCTTGAGGTGGTGAGCGGAGGCTGACGTAGCAGGACAGCCTGGCAGGAAGAAGGCAAGTGGCTGGCAAGCAGTGGCCTCGTCACTGGTATGAAGTGACCATACCAGTGCTGCGAACAAGCATGGCAGGACAGCAGTGGGAGCTGGTACTGTCCCCACTCTAGACTGCAGCCCTGCAGCCAGAGATGAGTGGGAGCCGGTACTGTCCCCACTCCAGATTGCAGCCCTGCAGCCTGAGACACCGCCTGGAGGCAGGAGGCCTCCCTTCCAAGACCTGGCTGTCCAGCTTCCTCAAGTTAAAGAGAGGAGTGCCTGGCAGCTCTGCCTGCCTCCCCTATTAACAGGGATAGAAAAGAAAGAAAAGCCAGACATTTGAGCACTGAGTCTCATGGGAAGTTCCAAGACTAAACAAAAAAGAACAAGAGAGAAAATGCAGAAATGAAAGATTCGTCTTCCCCCAAACCCACTTTATCCCTAAGAGCAGAACAGAATTCTCTGGAACAAGAAGAGGGGAGCTTGGGGAATGATGTCTTGGAAATGAAAAACAGGACTGCTAAAATCCAAAACCAGTCTGTAATTTTTATTTATTTATTTTAAACAGAGTCTGGCTCTGTCGCCAGGCTGGAGTGCAGTGGCATAATCTCGGTTCACTACAACCTCCCCCTCCTGGGTTCAAGCCATTCTCCTGCCTCAGCCTCCTGAGTAGCTGGGATTACAGGTGCACACCACCACATCCAGCTAATTTTTGTATTTTTACTAGAGACGGGGTTTCACCATGTTGGCCAGGCTGGTCTGGAACTCCTGACCTCAAGTGATCTGCCTGCCTTGGCCTCCCAAAGTGCTGGGATTACAGGTGTGAGCCACTATGTCTGGCCCCAAAACCAACTTTTTAAAAAGCAGAGAGAGAGTGTGTGTTTGTATTCAAGGAAGTCTATCTACAAGCAAAGGTAGAAAGGACTCACAGGATCAATTCAAAGGGCCCAACATCTGACTGACAGGAGTTCCAGAATGAGCAAGAAATGTTGTCAAAGAAATGCCAGGTCTCAAGGCAGAACGTGCTCACCAAGCGCCCAGCACGGTGAGGAAGGAAACACCTGCAGTTGGTGTGACTCCCAGAGGCGCAGGGATCAGAGGGGACCCTGCAGGCTTCTGGGGAGAAGGCTGGCAGCCTGGCCAGATCTCACCACCGAGGACCACGACCAGCCTTCCAGTCCTGTGGGAAAATGCCCTCAGCCCTGATTCTCTCCCCAGCCCGATGTCCAGCAGGCGTGAGGTCAGGATAAGATGCTTCTAGGCCTGTGAGGCCTCTCTCTCTCTCTCTTTTTTTTTTTTATTGAGACAGAGTCTTACTCTGTTGCCCAGGCTGAAGTCCAGTGGTGCAATCGCAGCTCATGGCAACCTCTGCCTCCTGGGTTCATGCCATTCTCCTGCCTCAGCCTCCTGAGTAGCTGGGACTATAGGTGCCCGCCACCACGCCCAGATAATGTTTTGTATTTTTAGTAGAGACAGGATACTGGGGGAATCAGCCCCCGGTATTTCAACATAGGTTCTTTTCTATTTCCCCTAAGTGTTGGCCATTATGATAAATAAAGAGAAAGAGTACAAAGAGAGAAATTTTACAGCTGGGCCTCCGGTGGTCATCACATATTGGTAGGACCGTGATGGTGACCTGAGCTGCAAAACCATCAAGTTTTTATTAGGGATTTCAAAAGTGGGGGGTGTATGAATAGAAAGTGGGTCACAAAGATCACATGCTTCCAAGGGCAATAAAAGATCACAAGGGCAGAGAGGCAGAGTAAGATCACAAGACCAGGGTGAAATTAGAATTACTGATGCGGGTCTATGTCCTGCTGGGCACGCATTGTCATTGATAAACATCTTAACAGGAAACAGGTTTCGAGAGCAGACAACCGGTCTGACTAGAATTCGCCCGGCTGGAATTTCCTAATCCTGGCAAGCCTGAGGGCGCTGCAGGAGACCAGGGCATATTTCATCCCTTATCTTCAACCACGTAAGACAGACACTCCCAGAGCAGCCGTCAATAGACCTATCCCTGGGAATGCATTCCTTTCCCAGGGTTATTCCTGGCTGGGAAAAGAATTCAGTGATATTTCTCCTATTTGCTTTCTGCAATAAGAAAAATATGACTCTGTTCTGCCCGGCCCCACAGGCAGTCAGACCTTACGGTTATCTCCCTTTTTCCCTGAAAATCGCTGTTATCCTGTTCCTTTTCAGGGTGCCCAGATTTCATATTGTTCAAACACATGTTTTACAAATAATTTGTACGGATAACACAATCATCACAGGGTCCTGAGGCGACATACATCCTCAGCTTATGAAGATGACAGGATTAAGAGATTAAAGTGGCCGGGCGTGGTGGCTCAAGCCTGTAATCCCAGCACTTTGGGAGGCCGAGATGTGCGGATCATGAGGTCAGGAGATCGAGACCATCCTGGCTAACACAGTGAAACCCCGTCTCTACTAAAAATACAAAAACTTAGCCGGGCGAGGTGGCAGGAGCCTGTAGTCCCAGCTACTCGGGAGGCTGAGGTAGGAGAATGGCGTGAACCCGGGAGGCGGAGCTTGCAGTGAGCTGAGATCCGGCCACTGCACTCCAGCCTGGGTGACAGAGTGAGACTCCGTCTCAAAAAAAAAAAAAAAAAAAAAAAAAAAGAGATTAAAGTAAAGACAGCCATAGGAAATTATGAGTATTGACTGGGGAAGTGATCAATGTCCGTGAAATCTTCCCAATTTATGTTCAGAGACTGCAGTAAATACAGGCATAAGAAATTATAAAAGTATTAATTTTGGGAATAAAAAATGTCCATGAAATCTTCACAATTTATGTTCTTCTGCCATGGCTTCAGCCGGTTCCTCCATTCTGAGTCCCTGACTTCCCACAACGACGGGGTTTCACCATGTTATCCAGGGTGGTCTCGATCTCCTGACCTCATGATCCGCCTGTCTTGGCCTCCCAAAGTGCTGGGATTACAGGCATGAGCCGCCACGCCTGGCAAGGCTCTCAGTGTTTCCTCCCACGTCACAGCCCACTCCAAAACTCAGTGGCAAAACAACTATGACAGCCTGGGACTCAGCGTACATGGCCAGCCACTTGGCTGCCGTCTGGGCTGGTTCTCTGGGGGTCTTGGCTTGTCCACCCATCTTCAGGCAGCTGGGGACCGGCTGGGACAACAGAAGCCTCTCCTGCCCCATGGCCTCTCATCCTGCAGCCCAGCCCAGGCCTCCTGCATGGAAGACAGTCCCCAGAGCCAAGCAAGAAAGGTCGAGGCCCAGCGCACAAGTGTTGTGCCAACCTCTGCCCACAGCAGCTTAGGAGCAGCCCACTGGCCAAGTGCATCCGAGGTTGGCCCAGAGCCCAGCGGTGGAGACTGGGACCCGCCTCTTGATGTAGGAGTTGAAGTTACCTTGCAGTGGGGCCAGGACACTGGGAGAGGAGGGAACGGCTCTATTCCTACCACATGAGGACTTCTCCAAGCCAGCTTTCTGAGGGTTAACTGAGGGTTGAGGGGTTCAAGGAGGAGGACATGGGCACTGGGACTAAGGGGCAGTGAGAGGCAGTGGGGCAGATGGTGTGAGGAGCACCAGGGAGCAGGAGGGAATGGGCCTGGGGCATGAATCTGACCCCATTGTTGGATGAGTGCTCTTCAGCTGCCCAAATCCAGTCCCACTGGTAACAGAGTGGCCTTCGGCAAGTGACTAAAGGGCTTCCTGCCTCAGCTTCCCCACCCGTAAACAGAGGGTAACAATGGCATGTACTGTATCTGGCATAAAGTAAATGTTCAATACATAGCTAGAAAAGAATGTTTTAAAACCTCAGAGATACATCAGGTGAAAAGAAAAGCTGGGCTGCAGGATGACCTCTTCAGTGGGAACGAGGGGCAGGGGATGGCAGCCCACCTCCAGGAGGAGCTTAAAGAGGAGGCTCCTGGCTGCAGGGACAGGAGACAGAGGTGGGAAAGGCTTGGAAGCCATTTTTATTGTTTGATATTTTTTGAATCCACACTGTGTGTGCATTATCTGTTTTACATCTTAAGAAAAATAACAGGGCTGGGCACAGTGGCTCACGTCTGTAATCCCAACACTTTCAGACACTGAGGCAAGAGATCGCTTGAGGCCAGGAGTTTTGAGACCAGCCTGGACAACACAGTGAGACTGCCATCTCTGCAAAAAATTTAAAAATTAGCCGGGCATGGTTGCACACACCTGTAGTCCTAGTTACTTGGGAGGCTGAGGTGGGAGGATTGCCTGAGCCCAGGAGTTGGAGGCTGCAATGAGACATCATTGTGTCACTGCACTCCAGCCTGGGTGACAGAGCAAGGCCCCTTCCCATAAAAAGAAAGAAAGAAAGAAAACTCACATGGTGGGTCAGAGGCAGTGCGGTCATCAGGTGGGGCAGCTTCAGGACCAGGTGGAAGGGGCCCATTGCGACCTCCCTGGCTGCACCCAGGCCTTTGTGACTGTTGCCTGGGGCAGCCTGGGAGCCAGTGAGTCACCCAGAGCCCTCAATAAGAGGGCAGTAGGTCAGGCCAGGCCAGAGCCTGGACCTGGGGTCAGTAAGGGGTTGCAGGGAGGGATGGCGGGGCTGAAAACCCTGGGCCCCTGCGGCCACCCCCACCCCCACCCCCACCGTGTCCCCCAGCTGCAGCCTCCAGCAGCCATGGAGAATGCCTGGACTAGCACTGCCAGGGATTTGTAGGGTGGCCCTGCCTGGTCCCCATCTCCTCTGCTCACTCAGTTCAGTCCCAGAGACCTTACCCAGTTCCAGGGGCAGGAGACAGGGGCAGGGGGCCCAGGGTAGAGAGCAAGGCTCCTGCGATCTTTCTGTCCAGCAAGGAGCAGACAGCAAGAAACCCTGAGGGACTGAGACAAGGAAACCTGGAGACAAGGCTCAGGTGGGGCTGGCCCCTGCACCCAGGGTCAAATCAGAGGGCTTCCAGGCAGGAGGGAGCCACTGGCTCAGGGCCCAGACCCTGTGCATGCCCATCCCTGTTGCTGGAGGGAGGGGCCCTGGCCTCGCCCAGGGCAGCCCTGTCCCAGCTGCAGTGCGGGCCGCTGGGTTCTGCAGAACAGTCCTTCCTGCAGCTGGAGCAGGAGAATCACAGTCTGGTGAGCACCCCACCCACCGCCTGGCACCCTTGCCCCAGCCCCAGCTCCAGCCCCAGGAGCGGCCATGACAGGCAGTCCCCTCTCTCTGCCCCCCACCCCCAGAAAAGGCAGAACCAGGACCTTTGGGAGCAGCTAGGGGCCCTCCTGGGGCCGGGGCAGCAGTTCCTGCCCCTGTGTCCCGAACACTCAAGCTGCACTCCCCTGGCCTGGTACAGAGCCCAAGGACCCCATGCAGCCAATGCCCCACTAGCCCACAGCCTTGGGACTGATCTGGGGGCTCTCCCACAGCCCCCCGACCCAGCTAGCATGCAGCCCTTGGGGAACAGGGTACCTCTGCAGCTGCTGTGGCAGGAGCTGTGCCAGGGGCAAGAGACCTTCGTGCAGCAGTCCCAGGTGGGCCTGGGGGAGGGGCTGTGGGGGGAGGAACTTTCATGCAACACTCCAGGTGGGCCTGGGGGGGTTCAGTGGGGAGGAAAGAACCTTGGTGCAGCAGGCCAGTGGGCCTCGGGGAGGGCCTATAGGGGGAGGAACCTTCGTGCAGCAGGCCGGTGGGCCCGGCAGGGAGGTACTTGCCACCCTGCTGATGCTGCCCAAGCCCACCCTGGGCCTCACCCTCAGAACGAGCTGCAGCAGATCCGCCTGTGCTTTGAGAAGATGGTCATCACAGAAGTGCCCGCCTGGCTGAGGGGGAGGGGTGCTGGGGGCCCACCCAGTGGGTCCTCCTCAGGCATGACCCCACCATCCTCCCGACAGCATGGCTGAGATGCACATGGCCCTGAACCACCAGGCCACCAGGCTCCTGGTAGGTCCCCACAGAGCAGCACCCAGAAGGATGGGGCCGGGCAGGCGAGAGGCTGGGTAGGGCGGGGCCGGGGCCTGCTGTGCTTACCTCCTCTGGCCCCCAACACCTCAAGGAGGACGTCCGGGGCGTGCTGGACCAGAAGGACAACATCTAGCTGGGGATTCTCAGGTAACATGGGGGCAGGGACCAGGTCGGCTGAGCAGGGTCTCGGAAGGGGTCCTGGCCAGGACAGGGCAGATCCATCTTTGACCCCCCACCTCCATAGCACTGAACCAGGGGGTGGGTGCCAGGCTGGGGGTGGAGCACGTGGGGTCCTGACAGGCCTCTGCAGGGAGCAGGCCCAGTGCCGCACTCAGGCCAGGAAGGAGCCGCAGATGGCAAGCATGGCAGTGAGCCCCCCACGCCCCACTCTGGGTCTGGAGACCAGCCCCCCACCCAGGGCCCTGCTTGGGCGAGGGGGAGAAATGGGCTCCAGCAGAGCAGGTCCAGGGCAGGGGGCATCTGAAAAGTGGCTGCAGGAACCTGTCCAGGAGGAAGGGGCCAGGGCTGTGGTGGGGGGAGCCCTGTCTGAGGAGGGTTTCCCAAAGTCAGGGATCCCCGCCCTCAGCCTGGACCATCGGGGTGGGCTCCCCTCCCCAACAGAAAGGAAGGCCAAAGCTGGAAAGCTCCAAGGGCCTGGCAGGCCAGCTCTGGTAGGTGACTGCGCGGCAGAGCCCAGCCCCCAGGCCCCCTGCGCACCCCTGCCCCTAACTGTCGCCACCCGTAGGCTGTTGACCCTGAGGCTGCTGCTGGGTGCCCTGCTGGGCGCCTATGTGTACTTGGTGAACCCTAGGCCCTTCGAGGGGTTGGTGCCACCCCTGCTGAGCCATGCCATCATCTGGAAGCTCCGGGCCCTGCTGGACCCCTTCCTGCACCTTGAGGTGGATGGCCTTCTGTCCTAGGCCGGAGGCCCAGCGGTTCCAGCGAGGAGGCCAGGCGACCAGCACTGCCCCAGATGCCCAGTGGCCATGTCGGCACCACTGTGCGCCATCCTTGCCAGGAGATGCAGAGAAGGGTGGAGGCGGGGCCTGTGGCTGGACATAGAGTCATGACATACATGGCTGGTAAGCACGTCTCTGTGGAAATTGGGGAAGAGACACCCGGGCCATCCGACAGCGAGGGTCCCTCAGGGTGGAGACCCCAGCCTCAGGGCTGGCTTCCCACCCCACATCCCACCTGCCCTCCAGAAGGCAGCCCTTCTGCACAGGGCTCTGACCCCCAAGGGGTCTTAGGAGGGTTTCCACTGAAAGGCAACAGCAGTAAGGACTAGGGGGTCCTCAGGTCTTGCCCCCTGGGCCAGGGGACCTCAGAGGTCAGGTTTTCAGCACTGAACCTGCTGATCCACTGACCTCATGCCCCTCATGCAACTCCCCTCCCTTCCTGGCCACCACCCTCCCTGCCCAGGTCCTGTCACCTCCCCAACCCAGGGCACCACATTGGTAGACAGAGCTGTGGAGATCAACACCAAAAATTTTATTTGGGGAATTAATTAGCAGGGGTGCCCTTAAGAACAATGCAGGAGAGTTTTGTGGCTTTCTCATCCCAAAATGGGAGAAATAGAGCAGCAGCCCAGGGTAAACCAGGGACAGGGACCCTGTGCCGGAGAAGGGCTGGCCAGAGTGCCACGCTGCCACAGGCCGTACCTCTGCTGGAGGACACAGGGCTTGGGCTTCGGGCCCTCTGAGCTCCCAGCAGCATCGTCTCTGGGTGCAGGCAGCCCTAGTGGGGCCCAGACAGAGCTGGCCATGACCACAGGACCCTGGTGGCAGGCAGGGGCCAGTGGCTCACCACGCTGGCGGCTCCAGGAAATTAAGGCATCTGTTCATGTGTCAGGCGAAGGGCAGGAGTGCAGAGACCTTTGGGGGCAACCTGAGACCCCCCACCCAGCCCAACCCACGGAGGCCTGGGCTCCCCGAGGAGGAAGTGGCTTGGTCTAAAGAGCTTGGTTGGACGGGGAGGTTCAGCAAAGTTTGTGCTGGTCCCCGCAGCTCTGGTGCTGCCCCCTGTGGGGTGCTGGACCCCCTGCAGCAGGTGGGGGACTCACTGAGGTCACGTGGACACAGGGTCTCGGGCCCTGGCAGGCTGGGAGTCTGTCAAGCTGTGGCTGGTAGAGAAGAAAGCCCAGCTCACCTCCAGCCCTGCCCTAGGATCCATGGCAGTCTCACCTCCTGGGTCCCCAGCTGGGCTGTCCCAGGCCCCAGAGCTGCCTACTTGTCATCCTGCTAAGGCCTGGAGAGGCTGGGGAAAAGACTAGGTAGGCAAGTGCAGGCCGCACATGGCCCCACATGGGGGTGCCCCAGGTGGTCGGGCTCCAGGGGGCCCGCAGTGGTGGGCGGTCCTCCAGGCGGCCAAGGTGGCATAGGTGCAGCCCAGGAGGCACCCAAGGCTGGTCACGTTGCCCCCATCCACGGGTACAGGTGCCAATCCGCTCCCTGTGGGCCGCGGCGTCCGTGAGAGAGAAGCAGAAAAGTGGTCAGCACAGCGGCAGCTTCGGGGCCCTACAGCCCGCACCCCTCCCGCACTAGGACAGCCCCAGCCCAGGCTGTCTCAGCCCTGAACAGCTGCGCATCCCTCACACTCCCTCAGACCTGCCCCTGGCATTTGTCAGGCAGGAGAGTTCCAGCAGGTTCAGCAGCCCCCACATGGCCCTGAGCCAGCAGGTAGCCCCTATGCACCCACACTTCATTTCGCCAAGCTCTTGGGTTCCTGGGATTCCCCTGTGGGTAGCGGCAGACCTAAGTCTTTCCCCCAAACACCCCATCACTGCCAGAACTGATGCAGACACAAGGCAAGAGACCCTCACACTTCCCAGCCATAGACCATCGGCCACGCCCTCTTCCCAAGCCTCTGACTCAGCCCAAGCCCACAGAAATGCCCCCGAGGAACCCACCTACCCCTGCACACCAGACAGCAGCCACCCCCTCTTCCAGGGCCCGGCCTCTGCCCTCCCCTAACTCTGGGGGTCCTGCAGCAACAGCCCTGGTCTTGCCCAAGGAAAGAATCAAAATAAGCTTTTTTTTAAAAAAATAAAATTATAGATATATAGATGTAGATATAAAAACAAAACACACACCACGCAGGTGGATGCTGTCGTTGTGCTTATTCTCAGATCCCTGACACCAAGGGAAGCACGGACCCCTCCCCAGTGTGCTTTCCCATGGCGTGAGCACCACAGCCAGGCCAGGGTTGGGGATGTGGCATGCCTTGGGGCAGGGTTCTCCAGTTTGGCAGGGAGGGCCTGAGGGCTGGGGAGGGGGCTCTGGGTGTCACAAGCCCCGTGGCAGCATCATCCCTGTGTCTGCTCCCGTCTGCCCCGTCACTTCCCACAAGAGCATAAAGCAAAGGTTGAGGCTTTGATGAAAGGGACAGTGGCAGCTGGAACACTGACACATGGCTGGCCATCTGTCCACCTATCCACCACCACCCAGAACAGGCCAGAGCAGAAGCATCAGCCTTGCCAAGCTACGAGCTCCCAGCGGGGTCCATGAAAGGCAACGTGTTAGTTAGGAGTAGCCTGGCGGGGACACTCGGTCCGGGAGCCCACAGGCTGTGTCGGAAGGATGGCGGAGGCCCTGGATGCCTCTGTCCATCCCTGGGACCCGTCCGTAAAGGGACCGTTGGGGGCTGGCCTGGCGATGATCTGGGGTGCATGGGTGATGGGAGTGGGCCAAGCCTGGCTGAGAGAGGGTGCCCTAGCCATGGGACAGGCCCAGACACAGACCAGACCAGCGGCCCTTGTCCCAGTCAGCCAACTTCCCCATGGCCAGATGAGTGGACGGGCAGGGAGGGCGCCTGGGGCAAGGTGTGGAGGCGTGGCACTCTCTCCCGCTGATGGGGCCATACCAGGCTAGGGTGGCCTCGTGTTCCTGGGGCAGAGAAGTTGGTGGGGAGGGGGATGCGCTGCGGGGTCCTGGTCCCCGTGGCACCACAGCAGATGGGTGGTAGTCAGTCCTCACACCGAGATCTCGTACGTGGTCCCACCCACGCCGGACACCTTCTTAATCAGCGTGTGCTGTGTAGGGCTGGCAGAGGGCCCTGGGGGCCATTGGTAGGTCCCAGCCGGGCCAGGCCTGGGGACTGCCCATTAAGCTTACCTGGGGGAGTCTTCACCTGAGGGTGGTTCCTGCATCAAAACAAGCACATACACGCATGCACACGGTGAACACAGGAATGCATCGGGACAGAGGACGGAGGAGGCAGCAAGACATAGACGACACGGACGTGGACTGGTGTAACCATGTCGTGGGGGCCCAGGGCAGTCCCTGCCCTCTGGGCTCGGAGGGTTCACCTGGAAAGCAGGCGGGAGATGCAGAGCCTGCCTGGGGAGCAGCTGTGCCATCACAGGACAGACAGAGGTCATCAGAACTGCCACCACCCTCCCGGGTCCCTGGGTCCCTCCTAGGCAGCACTGGCCCCAGAGAGCATGGGGCAGCCAGGTAGGCACTGACCGGAGCCCCTGTCCTGCCCTGCACTGGAAGCCTGGTCTCTCTGCCTGGCCTCATTCCTGCTCTCTCTCAGGAAAACGAGGGGCTGCCCTCCTGCCCACCAGCGCTGACCAACAGTAGCTCTACCCTTGCCGCTTAAACCTTCTTGAGGCGAGAGCCCTTTGTCCCAGGGCTGCGATCCCTGTCTGGCTGCAATGCTGCCCATTTCTAGGTCTTGGGCTCCCCATTCATCACTGCCAATGGCAGCCTTCTCCTCAACTCCACAAAAGCTGGACAGACTCCCACGCTGTGGGGTAGGGAAGGTCTACTCAGGGCTGGATGGACTGCTGTGCCCTCAGCCTCTTTGTGGCCCAAGTGGCCTGGCCTAGGCTGGGCTGGGCTCTCCCCCTGGGGCTGCATCTGACAACGGGAAACATCTGAGCCTGTGCTTGAGGTTTCCAGGCCCAGATGGGGCAACAGACGCCATGAGGACACCACACACCACGGCCTGGGTCCTGGCCCCAGCAGGTGTGCAGTTCTCCTACCTGGGCCTGGGCCTGTGAGCCAGCTGAGCCTGCTTTCTCAGTTACCAACCTACTGGGTGCCTGGAGCACACCTGCTTTCTCCAGTCCTCAGTTTCCCCACCTACGAGCAGGGAAGTCCCTGCTTCCTGGAACTATGTCCCACACGGAGGGCCACGGACCGGCCACCCAGGGTGGCACATTCTGCGGCTAGGTAATGTCCTCAGCCCCAGCCTCCAAGAGATGCAGCAAAGCAGACCCAGGGAGAGCCCTGGGTGGACAGGGCCACTGTGACCCAGGAAGCCAGAGCCACAGCCTAAAGGAGACCCAGGTTGCCGCATGACACCGGCCCCAAGGAGAAAGCCCCACGGCCTCCCACATGCTGGGTCTACGCCAGCTCTGGGGGAACAAGTTGTTGGGATGAGGACACAAATTCTCATACCCTGTCCCCAGAGTGTGCCCAGGACATCCTCAGAGCTGGGCCACATGGGCTAGCCAGGGCCTTCAAGGCAGGGTGAGGCACATCCTCCCTGTCCCATCCCCAGAGAAAAACTCAGGCCCCTGGGATGACCTATGAGTGCCCAGCCAAGAGGGGCCCTGCAGATGGCTGGACAGCTGCCCTGTGCCAGGAAGCCCACCCGCACCTCCCGGCACCCACCTCTGCACAGCCAGCGAGGGCGGTGGCTCTGGGAGGTCCATGTGGATGAAAGCGACAGCTCTGGGGCCCACGTAGGACGGTGAGTCAGGAGTGCCTGTCAGGGAGGGCAGGCCCTGGAGTGTGACTGACCTGTGTGAGTCACTGCTGAACTGGGGCCCCAGGGCATTGCTGCTGGCCTTATCAGCCTGCAGGGAGGACGACATCCGAGGTGCACGGCTCACGGAGCTGGACAGCAAGGACAGTGATGTCTGCAGGGCAGGGTTGCGGGCACCGCTGAAGCCGGGCCCAGCCACAGGGTCCTCTCTGGAGCCGTAACGCAGCGCGGAACCTCGGGGGCCCTGGCACGGCACACTGGCCTGCTACAGGGTGTAGAAGCTGGGCGCGTCATAGACGCCCAAGTCGCTGAAGAGTGAGTTGGCCTGGGAGCGCAGCAGGCACTCATGCTCCTCCCTGTCCTTGTGCTCCTGGATGGATGCCATGATGGCCCTGGACAGGTTGTTGTAGTGCACAGGTGAGGGCTCCGGGGGCCGGCGGCCCAGCATGGGGCTGAAGCTGCGGGGCAGGGGCCGTGGTGGGTCACCCGTTGCCCTAGGGTGCAGGTAGGGTCAGTGGTATCTGGCCACGCCAACTGCTGGATGGGCGGGGCAGGCATGGCCACCAGGTGGGTCAGGGTTGAGCACGCTATCATAGGACGGGCTGCTGTTGCCGTTGGGCAGTGCATGGGGGCAAAGATGCTACAGTGGGGCATGGGGGGGGGCGTCCACCCTCGGAGCGCAGGGGCTGCAGAGCGATGTGGTCCCCGCCCCGCCAGCTCAAGGCCTTGAGGCTCAGGGAGCACAAAGTGCTGAGAAGGCATCAGAGGAGCTGAATGACGGGGATGGCTGGTAGGCTGTGTGCAGGTCCCCGGCCCATAGTCAGGCAGGTCCAGGCTCGGCTCAGACACAAAGTTCAGGCTACGGATGTTGTCGTCCCCCAGGGTCAGGAAATCAGGGCCTGGAACCTGTAAGGAGAAGGCATTCTCACCACTGCCCACCTGCCACCCTGCCCGCAGCCGCCAGTCAGCACCCACGGCGGCCACACCTGGCACCGTGGCCTCAGGAACTGGGCCTCAAGGAGCCATAAGAGCCACACAGTGACCCATGGCCCTGTCCCTGAGCATCCATGGCTGAGGGGCAGGGGCTCTGCAGCAGGAGGGAGGCAACAGCTGGCTACTGCAGACACCCAGGGCTCCACCCTTTGAGCCACGCAGCCCCAGGGGCCCACCACTCAGGGCAGCCACAGGGAGGATGAGCCTCGTCTAGCCTCTGTGATGGGCACATGGGCATGGGCTTGGGCTAGGGACAAGAGCCTCAGGAACCACAAAGCCAGAAAGGGATCAGGGCAAATGTGGGCCCAATGGACTTGGCCAACCAGACCCAAGTTCCCCCCTGGACCCAGGAGTCCCAGAAACATGATGTACCCAGAGCCCTCATCTCCAAGCAGAGCTGCCTCCTCCTGCGAGGCACGGCCCCTGCATGCCTGCAGACTCAGACCCTTGGCCAAGGAGGCCCAGACTCCACCATGTGACTCTCTCCAGGAAGAACATCAGTCTTGAGGGGAGAGGTCCCTAGGGATGGGGCTGGTCTAGGTGCATGGGGTCCAGCCACAGGCCTGCCTCTCAGGGTGGCCCAGAAGGAGGAATGGCACCCTGGGGCTGTTCAGCGTTCCTGATCACTGCACAGACCGCCCTGCGCTGCCCACCATTCCAGTGACCACAGAGCACTCATGCAACCCAAGGAAGAGAAATGTGCTTTCTCAAGCAGGTCTCAAAGCTTCCAAAGTCTTCCCATAGGCCTTACAGAGTGACTAATTCCACTCCGTAAGGTGGAATTCCAGGCATCCCGGTACACAGTGCTCCTGGGGGCAGATGCCCACCTGGCCTAGGTCAATGCTGGCCAAGGGACAGATGCCAAGCCTGGACGTCCCATGCCAGCCCCTTCCAGGACACCATGCTCCCCTCCGTGGCTCCCAGTTCTGGGTGCACACAGGCAGGGTCCTACCAGGAATCTCTATGGCTCCACCTGCCCCATCCGCCTCTTCTAGGCTCCCACTAACCTGCCTGTTTCCCCATCCAAGGGCCTGACTGCCAGCCCAGGCCCCCACCACGGACACTAACCTCCAGCAGACGCCCTCTTCATTGTAGGGATCGGGCGGGCGCCTTGGGGACCGAAAGTCGCTTTGGGTCTCCCCGCCGCTGGGTCCACACCCAGGCGCCAGCCGCTCCATTCTGGCCGGAGCTAGGCGCCCTCAGCTCCTCCTGGCTTGGGCTGGGCTTAGCCATGGGCGCACATGGTGAGGGCAGCAGCGGCGCGGACTGGCGGGGCGCTCGCCGCGCGGGCAGCCAGCAGGATGAAAGTCGTCTGGGATCAGGTGGTTTGAGGTGCAAGGAATCCGCCCAGTTGACCCGCCCGCTAGCTGGGGCGGGTGGGCGACAGGCCGGGGATGGACCTTGCGGCGGGCTGGGAGCTCGAGGGCATCGGCCGGCAGGAGCGGGCGCGCTGCAGGCCAGGCGGCAGGAGGCGCTCAGCCAGCCCAGTGCACCCTGGCGGCACGGCCCCAAAGGCGGCGCATTCCTAAAGAGGCGGAGGCCCCTGCAGGAGGCCAAGGGGATGGCGGCCTGGGCTGCAGTGGTCCAGGGCGCAGGCCCGAGGTGTGGCGGCCTAAGTTGGCCTGCTCCTCAAGCAGGCAAGTGCTTTGTCCCCAGGCCTGGGGATGGCCTCTGCCTCCTGGTCTCACTAAACCCATGAACTCCTCCCCCGGCCCCCTGCACAGAAATCCCTTTCTGGAGCACGATCACCCCATTTTTCACTAAGAAACAGGCTCAAGGCTTAAGAGAGTTCTGGGGACCCTCCTGGGCCTTGTGGTCCTCTCTGCACCATCCCAGGGAAGGGATCCAGGCCTGATGTTACCTGTAACCCTTCAGGGGTCCCCCACCTCTTCCGTCCTGGGGAATGTGGACTCCAAACCCAGAAGAGGCTCTCGGAGGCCACCTGCTTAGTATCCCCCACTCTATCAAGCCAGCCCCCACGGGGCGGGGGGGGCATGGGGCCAGAGAACCCAGTGATGCCCCTGCACACACCCCACAGGGGTGCAGGTGTCCCTTCTCTGCCTTCTGCTTCGAGCACCCACCGGGCCTCACTGATGAGCTCCTAAGTGCATCCTGGGGTCTTCAGACAACTGCCAGGCTGCCCCATACCTGGACGAGTGCTGGGAGTCAGCTCAGATGGGCTGGGTCCTCCCCAGGCCCACCCTGCATGAGAGGACCATGCAGATGAGGGTCTTGCAGGCCAGCCTGTGTCAGTCTGAAGAACCCTGACTCAAGGATGGAGTGGGCCAGCCTGAGGCCTTGATGGCCCTTCTCAGAGCCCAGGTCCGTTGATATCAAACAGAGACCTGGTGACTGGGCAGTCCTGTGCTCTCTGCCTGACCCTGTCGTGGAGGTGGCCCTGAGGGAGATGAGCAGGGTGCAAGACTGGTGGCCTGTCTGCCTTGTCCAGAGGAAGTGAGGACCTACCAGAGCCCTGGTGCTCCCATCTCAGCCCAGTGGTAGGCAGCTTCGTGGGGTGGAGACATGCTGGGCAGGCCGGGCCCTCTGCCTGGTGTGCCCACACATCTCTGGTTGCCGCTCTGTGGCCCTCATCACCTTGGCCTGCTTTATCCCTATCACCCTTGTCCCAGCCTAGGCTTACCAGGGCATTGTGGAGTGCATGCCATTCCCAGCCACACAGAAGGTGAGGTGGGGCCCAGACACCCCCAGCCACTCTGCCCCCAGCCTCCCGAAGGGGTGGGCTGTGCACACACTGCCACCTCCCCAGTGGGTACTGGCTGCCAAGTGCCACCATCTCAGCCCCTGCTGTGGCTCAACGTGTCCTCCCATAGCCATATCAAGACGTCGTCACCCATTGCATAGATGGGGAACCTCAGGCAAAGCTCACAGAGCCAGTGGGAGACTGAGGCCTGACCCCCAAACAAGCATTCTTCCTCCAGGGTCCCTGCACACAGCAGCCCCAGGACTAGAAACTGAGCTCTCACCACAGGGATGGATCACATCCTCAGACGAGTCATGTGGCACTGGCCATCAGTCTGAGGACAGCGCTGGGATGGACCAGGCTCCAGTCTTGCGCTGCTCTGTGCTTGCAGAGAGGCCTTGAGAGACACTTCTGTGCTTACTGCACAGGCGTCACTTCAGTTATCGGTGACCCAGAGCGGCCCACTACAGCTGAAGATTATGACCCCACCCCCTCTCTCATAGGTTTAAAGCCCCTCCCACCCCTCCTGCAGCAGCCAAAGTGGCCATTCTGGGGCATGGGATGGGCATGGGAGAAAATGGGGAGCCAGGGCTGTCCTGGAGGCTTCTGGCACCGGAACCCTCTCCAGCCACCAAGCCCAGCTGTTCCCTGTTGCTCTGGGCTGAGGCCTGGGCCTCCACCTGCCCACAGTTCTGTGCAGTGGGAACAGGATGGAGGCCTGCAGAGGGAGCGCTGAGGGACGGGCTGGTTGGCTGTGTCTGCCACCTCAGTCAGCATCCTGGCCAGCGCCCTCCTCTCTGGAAGCTGGGCCCCCTTCTGGGTGCTGGCTGGCTGGTTAGGTGTGGGCCAGCGTTGACAGGGAGTTATAGGGGTGCAGAAGCAGAGTTGAGCAGGGCTAGGCAGCTGGTTGGTCTGCTGCCAGCAAGGCACAGTCCACTTCTCAGGCTGCGCATGTGGGACGGTTTGGTAAGGTACATTTTTCAGGGTGTAGCCAGGTGGGGGGCAGCATGGGGAGTGGTGCACTCTCTGGGCAGGCGACCGCGGAGCCATCACCCCCAGGACCCAACGGGCAAGAGAGGGGGAGCAGCTGATGGCTAGCGGGGAGGGCTTGACAGGGGCACAGTCAGTTCTATGGGGTAACCTCATGGGAGGAGCCAGGGACCCTGTGGGCAGAGTCTGGCCGTCTGCTGCCCGGAGTCTACACCAATCAGTTCCTAGGAAGCCCTAGCAGGGGTGCTGGAAGGACAGGCCATCTGTGTCCAGCTGATCCAAGCTCCCAGGCTTTCTGGACACGTGGCCCTGGGGATCAGGAGTGAGCTAGAGACTGGAGGCAGCTGTGCCCTCAGAGCTGGGCAGATCTGTCACACCCTGCCTGGGCTAGGTCAGCAGGGCCACACAGGCATCTGCCTGAATCACTCCCCACCTCAAACCCACCCTGTAGGTCATGTCCTTTGCCAGCTTGCTCAGCCCACCACCTCCCTCCAGTGAGGCCAGAGGCTGCCTCACTTCCAACCCCCAAGCCCAACCTGGGGCTCTGCTGAGCAGGCGTCAAGAAGGGTAAGCAGGTATTTCGAACCTGCCCTGGTTTTGAGCTGAGGGAAGTGGAGGATGCAGGAGTTGCCCACTCCAGAAGCCCTGGGTGTGTGTGAGGAGCCCTGAGGCTGGGCCGAGCCACTTGGAGACACTGTGCCCCCTCCATCTGAGATTGGGGCCCAGGTGCCCGGGACACTACAGACCTTTTGGGGAACCTGGGAGTTGGGAAGTCTAGAGCTGGGACCCACAAGCTGGATTCTGAGCTTTCATCCACGCCCCCCTGACGCTCCCCCAGCCACTGCCTGTGCATCAGGGGAGACAACATCCCTCCATGCGCACCTCTGTCCCCATCCAGGCTGTTCCTCCCCTCATCTGCTGGGATCAGTTTTTTTCTTTAACTGAGCCCCATGGCGGCAAAGGGAGAGCTCCAGGGGACCAGGCAGCAGAGAGGGGAAGGGAGAAGCCCTCAAACAGGCCGGGAGGTGGGAGGCCATGCACTCCGCACAGAGCCACACACAGCAAGAGGGGGCTGGGCGGAGGTTCAGAGCCCATTCTCTCCTGGGCACTGTTCTGGAATGGCCCCTAGTCCCACTCTGTTCTAAAGATGGGACCCTCCAGCCCAGGGACCCTGGATGGGGTCCAGCCTGGGCAACAAGAGCGAAACTCCATCTCAAAAAAAAAAAAAAAGTAAGAATTAACTGAGGAGAAAGACTTGTACAATGAAAAGTACAAAACATTAGAGAAATTAGACATAAATAAATGGAAACATATTCCATGTTCATGGATTGGAAGACCTTATATTGTTAAGATATCAATAATACCCAAAACAATCTATAAATGTAATGCAATCCCTACCAAAATACCATGATTTTTTTTTGCAGAAATAGAAAAACCTATCCTAAATTCATATGAAATATCAAAGGGTCCTGAATAGCTAAAGCAACTTTGAAAAAGAAGAACAGAGGTAGAAAACTCACATTTTCTGATTTCAAAACTTACTACAAAGCTACAGTAATCTAAACAGTGTGGTACTGGCATAAAGATAGACATAAGAGACTGACAGAATAGAGAGCCCAGATTTATAGTCAAATGATTTCTGATGAGGGTACCAAGACGATTTAAGGGGGGAAAGAACAATCTTTACAACAACTGGTGCTGGGAAAACTGAACATCCACATGCAAAAGAATGAAGCTGAAGCGGGATCTTTACCTAATAGCATACACAAAAATTCACTCAAAGTGGAACAAAGACATAAATGTAAGACTGAAACAATAAAACTCCTAGAGGAAAAGCTTCATGACATTGGATTTAGCAATGATTTCTTGCATATGACACCAAAAGCACTAATGGCAAAAGAAAAAGTAGACAAATTAGACTTCAAGAAAATTAAACTTTTATGTGCATCAAAATACACTATTAACAGAGTAAAAAGGCAACCCACAGAATGGAAGAAAATATTTTAAAATCATATGCCTGATAAAGGATTAATAAACAGAATATAAAGAGAACTACTAAAACTCAACAACAAAAAAACCACCAACCCAATTTAAAAAATGAGCAAAGCAGCCAGGCACTGTGGCTCACACCTGTAATCCCAGCACTTTGGGAGGCCGAGGAGGGTGGATCACTTGAGGTCAGGAGTTCAAGACCAGCCGGGTCAACATGGCAAAACCCCATCTCTACACAAAACACAAAAATTAGCAGGACATGGTGGTGCATGACTGTAGTCCCAGCTACTTGGAAGGCTGAGGCACGAGAATCACTTGAACCTGGGAGGTGGATATGGCAGTGAGCCGAGATCACAGCACTGCCCTCGAGCCTGGCTGATAGAGTGAGACTCTGTCTCAAAAAAAAAAAAAAAAAAAAAAAGCAAAGTACTTAAATAGACATTTTTCTAAAGGTATACAAATGGCCAGCAAGCACTTGAAAGGATGCTTAACATCATGAATCCTTAAGGAAATGCAAACCAAAACTGCAATGAGACACCACCCCACACCCATCAGGATAAATACTATTTAAAAAAAAAACAAAAACAAAAACAGAAATTACAAGCACTGGTGAGGATGTGGAGAAGTCAGAACCCTTCTTCATTGTTGGTGGGGCTGTATGATGGTACAGCGGCTGTGGAAAACAGTACGACGGTTCCTCACAATAGTAAAAATGGAATTGCCGTATGCTTCAGCATCTCCACTTCTGGGTATATACTGGTGAACCCAAAATATCTGAAACAGGTCTCGGTTTATTAACAGAAAGTTAATTTTGCCAAGTTTAAGGACACACCTATGACATAGCTTCAGGTGGTCCTGATGACATGTGCCCAAGGTGGTCGGGGCACAGCTTGCTTTTATACATTTTAGGGACATGAGACATCAATCAATATGTGTAAGAGGTACTTTGGTTCAGTCTGGAAAGGTGGGACAACTCAAAGAGGCAGGGTCTTCCAGGTCATAGGTAGATAAGAGACAAATGGTTGTATTCTTCTGAGTCTTTTATCAACCTTTTACTGAATACACAATTTGGTCTGTAAATTTGCATTTTTACATAAACAATAGGCAGAGAGAGGAAGCAATCCAATATGCATCTGTCGCAGGTGAGCAGAGGGATGAGTTTCTGTCTTACATATTTGAAGATCAGCTATCAGTTTATATTGCCAGGGTGAAATTCAACAGAGCTGTTTTAGGGTAAAAATCTTGAGGCCTGCAAGGAACTTCCTTGTAGGCAAATTGTGAGGGAAGTATGTAGCTGTGCTGTTTTGTTTTGTTTTGTTTGAGATGGAGTTTCGCTCTTTTTGCCCAGGCTGTAGTGTAATGGCGTAATCTCAGCTCACGGCAACCTCCGCCTCCCAGGTTCAAGTGAATCTCCTGCCTCAGCCTCCCGAGTAGCTGGAATTACAGGTGCACGCCACCACGCCCGGCTAATTTTGTATTTTTAGTAGAGATGGGGTTTCACCATGTTGGCCAAGCTGGTCTTGAACTCCTGACCTCAGGCGATCTGCCCACCTGGGCCTCCCAAAGTGCTGGGAGGGTGAGGCACAAAATCCTAGTAGGCAGAGGTTGCAGTGAGCCAAGATTGTGTCACTGCATTCTCCAGCCTGGGTGACTTGTGGTCCCAGCTACTCAGCAGGTTGAGGTAGAAGGATCGCTTGAGTCTGGGAGGTTGAGGCTTCAGTGAGCTATGATCAAGCTACAGCACTATGTACGGCCTGGGTGACAGAGCAAGATTCTGCCAAAAAAAAAAAAAAAAAAAAAAAAAATCCTTAACATCACATGGCCAACCTTATTCAAGAGCCCAGTGTGTCTGGGCCCCTTCAGGGTTAAATTTCGGTGAAGTCAACACACAGCGCCTTTCACCATGGTCACTGGACGTTCCCTCTTCATTTCTCCTACACTCTTCGCTCTCCCACCAGATCACCCCAGAACTCCTCTCTCTTGCCACTGATGAACTGCTGTGGGAAAAACCTAATGGCCACTTTGCACTGCCCATCTTCCTGGACATCCTGGCAGCAGTCCGGGGGAGGGGCTCACCTGCGATTCCGAAGATCCTCTCCTCTCCGGATCCTGACATCGGAACCTGCTCCTCCCTCTCTGGATGCTCCTCCCGAGCAGCGTTTGCCAGCAGAGACTCCTCTGCCTGGGTTTACAGTCTGCAGTGCATCACAGTTCAGGTATGGCCTTATTATTCTACCTCTGCACTTAAAAACATAACCTCTGGGGGATGTAATCCTTTTCCAAGGCGTTAATTCTTATCTCCATGCGTATAAGCCCAAGGTTTTATCTTCATTCAGAATTACATAGATACAGAATTGCTTTGTTGATTTTCTGGCTTGGTTGTTTCATAGACATTACATATTAAAAACAATCCAACCCCCAAATCTTGGTCGTCTTCTTCCTCTATTTGACTGTGACCCAGACTCACTGTCAATAAATCACACCAGTGTTTTTTTTTTTTAATTCCTTTAGAGACAGGGTCTCCCTCTATCACCCAGGCTGGAGTACAGTGGCACAATCATAGCTCACTGCAGCTTCAACCTCCTGGGCTCAAGCAATCCTCCCACCTTGGCCTCCCCAAGTGCTGGGATTACAGGCATGAGCCATTGCCCTGGCCTGTGCCCATGTATGTTAATTTGTGTATTAGTCTAGGACTCTGGGAGAGTTTCCTCATCCTGTATGTCCCTATGTCCTAAACAACCTGTGACCCAGTCCTGTTCATTCCTCCTCTAATATGGATCTCCAAATGCTCCTCTTTATTTCCACACCCACCCCCAGCCCTTAACCTCTTGGCCCTTGAAAGGCCTCTGAGGAGTTGTTTTTAGGTTTTGGCTTTGAGGAACGAGCCTGCTGAGGTCATTCAGGTCCAGGATTTTGTGTGAACATAAGTGTTGTCGGGTAAGGTCCTCCAGGCATCCTTGAGTTGGACGACTCCCTAGAAAGACTCAAAGAACTTCATGAAGCCCATCTCCCTGAAGGACACCACCTGGTCCAGGGCCCCACCATAGATCAGGTGATCAGCATAAACTGCCCACAGCCCCAGCTACGAAAACACACTCTTATCGGGCGAATATTTCAATGGTTTCTGGGCTTCCTCCCCGGAGCCAGGCAAGGCCAGATATTCTCTTGGGAATCAGCAGGTTCTAAGCATCCCAGACCAACTGCATTAATTCTCTGCCACACCGTACATGTTCATTTCTCTGGGGCAAATACCCAGGGATTGAGTTGCCAGGTTGTTCCGTAGTTGCATGTTTTGTTGTTGGTGGTGGGGTTTGCTTTATTGGGAGGGGGAATTGCCACACTCTTTTCCAGGGTGGCTGTAGCATGTTACATTTACCCAGTGACGTGTGAGTCGCCCACTTTCTCCCCATCCTCCCCAGCTTTTGGTGCTGTTTCTACATTGTGCTTAAGGCATGCTGATGGGTGTGTCACGCTGCCTCACCATGATCTTAATGTGTATTAGTCTGCTTGGGCTGCCGTAACAAAATACCACAGGCTGGGCGACTTCAACACCTTAAACTGTTTTCTCACCATTTTACAGGTTGGAAGTCCCAGACCAAGGTGTGGCAGCATCAGTTCCTGGCAAGAGCCCTTCCTGGCTTATAGATGGCCCCTGTCACTATGTCCTCATGTGGACTTTCCTTGGTGTGTGCAGGTGGAGAGAATGGGAGCCAACTCCCTGGCGTCTCCTCTAACAAGGACACAAATCCTGTCTTATCAGGACCCCAACATATGACCTCATTCAGCCTTATTATTTCTTACTCCAAATTCAGCCATACAGGGGGTTAGGACTTCGACATATCAACCTGGGGGATATATACATTCAGTTCATAACAAAGATGGCGACCATCTTTTCATGTGCTTACTTGACATCTGTATATACTCTTGGTGAAATGCCTATTAGTGTCCTTTGTCTATTTTGTATTTGGATTTTCAAAAACTGCTGTTGCATTTTGAGAGTTCTTGGTACATTCTAGATACTAGCACTTGGTTGGACCTGAAATTTGCAAATCCAAGCAGCCCTCATCTTATTATGCTTTGCTTCATTGTACTTTGCTGTATTGTACAATCTGTTTTTCACAAATTGAAGGCCGTGGCAATCCTGCATCAAGGAAATCTCCTGGGGCCATCGTCCCGCCAGCATGTGATCACTCTGGGTCTCTGCCACATTTTGGTAATTCTCACAACATTCCAAACTTCTTCATTATTATGATATGTATTATGATCATCTGTGATCAATGATCTTTGACATCACTATTGTCATTGTTCTGGGGCACCACAAACTGCACTCATATAAGACCGTGAACTAATGGATAAATATTGTGTGTGCTCTGAATGCTCCACCAACCAGCTGTTCCCTCAGGTCTCTCTCTCTCCTTGGGCCTCCCTATTCTCTGACACACAATATTGAAACCAGGGCAATCAATAACCCTACAGTGGCCTCTTGAGTATTCAAGTGAAAGGAAGAGATGTGCATCCCTCACTTCAAATCCAAAACTAGAAATAATTAAGCTTAGCCAGGAAGGCATGTTGAAAGCTGAGAGAGGCCAAAATCTAGGCCTTTTGCACTAAACAGCTAGCCAAGTCGTGAATGCAAAGGAAAAGTTCTGGAAGGAAATTAAGTCCTACTCCAGTGAACACACAAATGGTAACAAAGTGAAGCAGCTTATTTCTGATATGGAAAAAGGTTTTGTTTTAGTGGTCTGGTTAGAAGATAAAACCAGCCACAACATTCCCTTAAGGCAAAGCCTAATCCAGAACAAAGCATTAACTGTTTTCAATTCTATGAAGGCTGAGAGAGGCGAGGAAGCTGCAGAACTGTTTGAAGCTAGCAGAGGAGGTTGGCTTATGAGATGAAGGAAGGAAACTATCTCCGTAACATAAAAATACAAGATGAAGCAGCAAGTGCGAATGTAGAAGCTGCAGTAAATTACCCAAAAGATCTAGCTGAGTTCACTGATGAAGTGGTGACACTGTACAACAGATTTTCAATGCAGACAAAACAGCCTTCTGTTGGAAGAAGATGCAATCTAGGACTTTCCTAGCTAGAGAAGGAAAGTCAATGCCTGGCTTCAAGGCTTCAAAGCTTCAAAGGACAGCCTGATTCTCTTGTTAGGGGTCAATGCAGCTGCTGACTTTAAATGGAAGCCAATTCTTATCCACCATTCCCAAAATTCTAGGGCCTTAAGAATTGTGCCAGATCCACTCTGCCCATGCTCTATAAATAATCAGCAAAGCCTGCATGACAGCACATCTGTTTACAGCATGGTTTACTGTAAGCCCACTCTGAGACCCACTGCTCAGAAAAAAGGATACCTTTCAAACGATTACTGCTCACTGACAATGCACCTGGTCACCCAAGATCTCTGCTGGAGATGTACAAGGAGATGAGTGTTTTTTCATGCCTGCTAAGACAACATCCATTCGGCAGCCCATGGATCAAAGACTTTCGGCATCCTGGCTAACACAATGAAAGTCCCATGGATCAAAGACTTTCAAACCTTGCACTCCAGCCTGGGCGACAGAGCGAGACTCCGCCTATATTAAAAATATACTTCATAATGCTGTAGCTACAATACATGGTGATTCCTCTGATGGATCTGGTCAAAGTAAAATGAAAACCTTCTCAAAAGGATTCACCATTCTAGATGCCATTAAGAACATCTGTAATCAAATAGGATGAGGTCAAACTAGCCACATTAGCAGGAATTTGGAAGAAGTGGATTCCAACCCTCATGGATGACTTTGAGGGGTTCGGGACTTAGTGGAGAAAGTCACTGCAGATGTGGGGGAAACAGCAAGAGAACGAGAATTAGAAGTGGAGCCTGGAGATGGTATTGAATTGCTGTGATTTCATGATCAAACTTGAACAGATGAGGAGTTATTTCTTAAGGATGAGCAAAGAAAGTGGTTTCCTGAGATAGAATCTACTCCTGGGGAAGATGCTGCAAACATTGTTGAAATGACAACAAAGGATTTAGAACAGTGCATAAACTTAGTTAATAAAGCCGCGCCAGGATCTGAGAGTACTGACTTCAATTTTGAAAGGAGTTCTACAGCATTACAAAGCTACAGATCAATCTTTTGTGAAAGAGAGTCAAGCAATGTGGCAAACTTCATTGTTGTCTTATTTTAAGAAATTGCCACAGCACCCCCTCCCCCCACAATCCTTCAGCAACCGCCATCCTCATCAGTCAGCAGCTAATCAGCTTCATGGCGTGATTCCACCAGCAAAAAGATCAAAAAGATTATGTAGGGGTCTCTAAAGGCTCAGATAATCCTTAGCATTTTTTAGCAAAGTTTTTTTTTTTTTTGGTATCACAATTCATTAAGCAAACCAATATTCTTTTTTTCTTTTTTTGAGACAAGGTCTTGTACTGTCACTCAAGCCGGAGAGCAGTGGCACAAACATGGTTCACTGTAGCATCGACGTCTCAGGCTCAAGCAATCCTCCCATCTTATATTCCCCAGTAGCTGGGACTACAGACATGTACCACCACACCCGGCTAATTTTATTTTTTTTGTGGAGACAGGGTTTTGCCACACTGCCAAGGCGGGTCCCGAACTCCTGAGCTCAAGAGATCCACCTGCCCTGGCCTCCCTAAGTGCTGGGATTATAGGCGTCAGCCACCACACCCTGCCCAAGAGAGTATTTTTAAATTAAGGAATGTACATGGTTTTTAGACATAATGCTATTGCATACTTAATAGATTACACCATAGTGTAAACATAACGTGTATATGCACTGGGAAACGAAAACATTGGGTAACGGAGTTTATTTCCCTATTTGCTTTGATTGTGGGAGCCTGGAACTGAACCCGCAATATCTCCCAGGAATGCCTGTCTTCTCTCCTGGTCTGTACTTTTTCATTTCATCCTCTTAAGCCAGTGTTTCCCGGAGCCTGGGTTTTAAATGTTGGTGAATTCTGATGTATCCATACTTAGATGGGTCCCGCTTTTGGTGTCAAGTCTCAAATCTCTACCAGTTCTAGGGCTCCATTTTTTCTCTTAGAATTTCTCCCCTAAAGTTTTATAGTTTTATGTTTAACATGTGAGTGACCCATTTTCAGTTACTGCTTGTATGAGCGAGGTGAACTGTATTTCAAGGAAGAGTTCATCCTCAACATTTACCTTATTTTTTAAAACCCACAAATTCATGGTATTTCATTGTTTGGATGTACTGGGACTTATTTAACTACGCCCCTCTCAATGCCTCTGGTTTCTTCTTCATTTTTTTGTGATTTTAGTAAGTAATGCAAAATTGATTTTGTTGTTTTTTGTGTGTGTTTTTACGGAGATGGGGGTCTCAGTATGTTGCCCAGGCTGATCTAAAACTCCTGGCCTCAAGCAATCCTTCTGCCTCCTCCTAAAGCACTAGGGTTACAGGCGGGAGCCACCACGCTGGCCTGAGAACGATGTTCTCATCACAAATATATTTGCACAAATGCGCCCCCACACCCATTTGTTGTCATTCGACTCAGTCATGCAGTACGCAAAGATAAATTCTGTTTGAACTTTATGTGGTCAGGTTATTTACTTGATGGCTTCTGGGCTTTGTTTTATGATTTAGAAAGACCTGCATTCTTCAGAGTGGTGGAATTAAATGGAATTAAAAGTGTCACATTCATGTTTCTGCGACTCTTTTCATGGTCTGTTTTCCGGATCTACCACTGCTCGAGCCCTGGAGCCACTGGTGCCGCCAAGGAGGTCCTGGCAGGGCGCCCCGGACTCCGCACCTCTGGGAAAGGTCCCCACCCCTCTGGAGCTTGGGCCGTGCAGGTGTGGACCGGGAGTCGGTGTGGACCGGGAGTCGGTGTGGACCGGGAGTCGGTGTGGACCGGGAGTCGTGCAGGGAGTTGGTCCCCTTCCTGGCAGCCATCCCTGGCGGCGAACGGAGGTCACAGGGACTGCATGTAAGAATGTCCCAAGTCCCCCTTCTCCTGCTGGGTCGCACTGTGCCTGGCGATGGCCGCCGGGAACTCCAAGGTTGATGCCCCCTATGGGTGCTGGACACCTTCCGTCGCCCCGGGCCGAGAACGCCACCGGAGGCGGATCTTTCTCATAGCTGGGGCCACAGGCATAGGCACTGCGCCAGCTTCTGCGCCCATTTCTCATGCACTCCTCTGACCCTGTGGGGTGGTCAGGAGGATGGCCCGGGCCTCCTGGTCCCGGTTAGCCCAGCAGGGCACTGCTGGGCTGGCTGCTGTCCATGGCAGGAGGGTGAAAGATGCAAGGTGGCAGAGGAGTGGCCGTAGGCAGGAAGGGGAGGGCCGGTGGGCAGGGACTGGTCTGTGTAGCCTGGCTGGTCGCGCTCCACCGGCTCCAGCCGCAGCGTGGAGCACCCGGGCCCAGGTTCCTCCCCAGTGTAGGCAGCCTCGCCAAGGCCTCTGGACGTGCCCTCCCCGCTGAATGCACAAGGTCTCCTCTGCTCTCCCAAGCAAAGCGGGGTCAGGCCAGGATGGGAGGTGGATGGAAGAGCACTTGGAAACACTGGGCCCTGTAGGCTTCTTCCTGCCCTTGATAGCCAGACCCCCTCTCTCCTCTTGCAGTAGGACCCGGCCCAGCGCTCTCCAAATGCAGCCAGGCCCTCCGCCCCAGCCCAGCACTGTCCCTCCCACTCCCCCCGACTGTGTACAAACACACTGGCACACAGCAGCTTCAGCCTCTTCAGCCAGCCGACCCAGGGCAGACCCGTGCACAGCACTGACCCACACCTCACTGCCCCCTGACACCGTCCCAGACCACACCCTCCCCCGACCCAGTCACTCACTCTGTGAGCACAGATGGCCAGCTTTGCCCCAGGTCCTGCTCAAAATGCTTAGGGATCCATCAGAGAACAAAACAAATAGGGTTTCTGACTTCATGAATCTTCCATTTTTGTGGAAGGAGATAGACAATAAAAGCTGTATTTATTAAACACATAATACAGCACTGACTCCATAGCAGGTGTTATGCTATGAATTTTATAAATATAAATTCACTTGATCCTCACAAAACTTCTGAGTTAGGTATTGTTCATACAAATGAGGAAACCAAGGCCAAAGGGGTTAAATAATCCACCCAAAGCCACATGAGTAGCAAGTGGTGAAGCCACAACTCAACCCCAGGCAGCCTGGCTCCAGAGCCCGGGCCCTGCCACCTCTCAGTAAGCATGAGCGAGCAACACAGCATGCTAGAGGGGTCAGTGCTCCGGAAAAACAGAGAGAAAAGCAGAGTACAGGGAATCCGGAGCACTGAGGGAAGGAGACACACTGACATTTTACACTGGGAGGCATGAGGATTCCCGGAGGAGGTAACATCTGAGCAAAGGCATGAAGGGTTGAGGGAGTTGGCATGCAATATATGCAATATTGCAGGAAAGAGTGTTTCAGGGAGGGGGAGCCTGTCCCACAGCCCTGAGGCAGGGCATGCCTGGAGCATGGGAGGAAGGTCCAGTGAGGGAGGGAACAGCCCCTGCCTTTTGCGCAGCAGAATGCCCGTGCGTGCTGCATGCCTGATTCCCTGCCTCCCTGGTGCCCATGTTGCTCTTTTAGTATTCACCATGACTTCCAAAGTGAACCGTGAATTCTTGAGAACAGAGCCCGTGACCTCTACTCCCTCTGCTTGTGCCTGGTACTTTCAAGCTGATGTTTGCTGGATCTGTCTGCCTTGCCTTGTGGATTCCACAAAACTACAAGGTCCAGGAGGATGAGCAGGTCCTCCCAGGGAAGCTTCTGACACCTCTGTCACTGGTCCTCCTACATTAGTGGTGAGCAGTAGCCTCTGCCTGGGGCAGGGAAGCAGCAGTAAGTAAACGGCACCTGTATTCCGTATTTTCAAAGCATGCCTGCCCAACTCTATATTCAAATTTTATTCCCAGTAGGCCCCTTTAAACTGGTAGGCAGCCAATTCCACCCTACTTGACAAATGGCAAAACCATAAGGTAAGTCACCTGAGCTCACTGCGCAGCAGCAGAATCGAGGCTTTCTCATCTAGGCTGGGAGATCAGGGCCTGCAGAAGCCACTCGCATCTTCACCCTCCTTTATGACCCACCCGCCTTCTCTCAGGCCCAGCCCCAGGCCCTGGGGAATGAAGTCACTGAGGACTCAAGACTCTTGAATTTCAGACATGCTGGGACGCAAGAATCACTTTTTTTTTTTGGACGGAGTCTCGCTCTGTCGTCCAGGCTGGAGTGCAGTGGCGCGATCTCGGCTCACTGCAACCTCTACCTCCCAGGTTCAAACAATTCTCTGCCTCAGCTTCCTGAGTAGCTGGGGTTACAGGCACCCGCCACTATGGCCTGGCTAATTTTTGTATTTTTAGTACAGACGGGGTTTCACCATCTTGGCCAGGCTGGTCTTGAACTCCTGATCTCGTGACCCACCCCCCTCAGCCTCCCAAAGTGTTGGGATTACAGGCATGAGCCACCATGCCCGGCCTCAAGAATGACTCTTAAGAGGTGAGTAATGACCTGGCCAGGTGCGGTGGCTCATGCCTGTAATTCTAGCACTTTGAGAGGCCAAGGTAGGTGGATCACCTGAGGTCAGGAGTTCAAGACCAGCCTGGCCAAGACAGTGAAACCCCGTCTCTACTAAAAACACAAAAATTAGCCAGGCGTAGTGGCACACGCCTGTAGTCCCAGCTACTGGGGAGGCTAAGGCAAGAGAATCGCTTGAACCCGGGAGGTGGAGGTTGCAGTGAGCCGAGATGGTGCCACTGCACGCCAGCCTGGGTAACAGAGTGAGACTCTGTCTCAAAAAAAAAAAAAAAAAAAAAGGTAAGTAATGACCGAACAGTACAGGGTCCCGATCCCATCTAAGTAGGCTTAAGGCAAAGACTGAGCATTTAGTTAAGTCATAGAGAATTTAGCTAAACGCAGTGAGTCACCCACTTCACACAGAGAAAAACGCATCCCTCTACTCCTGTCTCATCACGCGCAGAATGCCCAGGTGCTGCTCTCCCACCCGTCCCTGTCCCCTCACAGCCCGACAATTCTCAGCCACAGCAAGGAGCTTTGGTGGTGGAGGAGGGAGGAATATGCTAGGACCTTTGTAAACTGACTTTCTATGGGCTGCGGACAGTCCATGCTAAAGGGTAGCTGCCATACCCCTGGGGGCTGCAGGTGCCAGGAGTGAGCACTCTCCATCTTTCCCCTGACCAAGCTGCTCCTCCTCTCTTCCCAAGCTTCCAACACTGGCACCGGCCTCCTGGGACCCATGCCACCTCCAGACTTCAACTGGCAACCAAAAAGAGACAGGGGGCTCGGTGCAGTGGGGTGCCCATAATCCCAGCACTTTGAGAGGCTAAGGCAGGAGGATTGCTTGAGCCCAGGAGCTCAAAACCAAACTGGGCAACACAGAGAGAGTTTGTCTCTATGTAAAATTTAAAAATTAAGTCGGGTGTGGTGGTGTGGGCCTGTAGTCCCAGCTACTCAGGTGGCTGAGGTTGGGGAGATGGCCTGGGACCGGGAGGTCAAGGCTGCAGTGAGCCGAGATCACACCACTCCAGCTGGGGCCACACAGCAAGACACTGTCTCCAAAAAGAAAAAGAAAAAGAAAGAAACATGGACAGGAGACAGGAGAAGGCTGCGACTAAGGTTTCATTTTGCCTTTACACAGGAAAAGTCACTGTACAGATACAACACTATCTGCTGAAGAATTCAGTCTGGTTAACTCTGGCAGATACACAATTCAACAGACACCTGCAGATGTGCCTAATGCAGGAAGACTCCTCTGTTAGATTCCCTCATACATAACACATGCACTCTGAGCCGGGCGCTAAAGAGACCTGGCCTAACAGAACACGAAAAAGATACTGTTGTCCTTGCCAAGGTACTCACTACTTAGCAGAAGCTCTTGCCCTTCCACTTCACCTTTCATCAAGGTATAAACCAACAGTCTCGCTTCTTCTCTCTTCTTTAATCTGATTTCTGTCTTCCCTTTCTTTTTTCTTTTAAGAGACAGGGTCTCACTCTCACCCAGGCTGGAATGCAGCGGCATGATTATAGCTCACTGCAGCCTCGAACTCCTGGCCTCAAGTGATCCTCCCACCTCAGCTGTCTGAGCAGCTGGGACTATAGGTGTACACCACCATGCCTGGCTAATTTTTAAAATTTTTGTAGAGACAGGGTCTCACTATGTTGCCCAGGCTGGTCTCAAACTCCTGGTCTCAAGCGATACTCCTACCTTAGCCTCTTAAAGTGCTGGGATTACAGATGTGAGCCATTGCACCCAGCCTTTTTTTTTTGAGACGGAGTCCTGCTCTGTCATCCAGGCTGGAGTGCAGTGTTGCAATCTCAGCTCACTGAAAGCTCCGCCTCCCAGGTTCACACCATTCTCCCGCCTCAGCCTCCCAAGTAGCTGTGACTACAGGCGCCTGCCACCACGCCCAGCTAATTTTTTTTTGTATTACCGTGTTAGCCAGGATGGTCTCGATCTCCTGACTTCGTGATCCACCTGTCTCGGCCTTCCAAAGTGCTGGGATTACAGGCGTGAGCCACCGTGCCCAGCCGCCTTTTCTTTCTTTTAATTTTTTCTTTTTTTTTTTTTTTGAGACAGTAAGGTCTTGCTCTGTTACCAAGACTGGAATGCAATGGTGTGATCTCTGCTCACTGCAGCCTTGGCCTCCCAGGCTGAAATGATCCACCTACCTCATCCTCCTGAGTAGCTGGGACTACAGGTGTGCAACACCCACACCCGGCTCATTTTTGTATTTTTTCATAGAAACAGGGTTTCACCATATTGGCCAGGCTGGTCTGGAACTCTTGACCTCAGGTGATCTGCCCACCTCGGCCTCTCAAAGTACTGGGATTACAGGTGTGAGCCACCACATCTGGCCTCTTTTTTAAAACTGTGGCAATCATCTCTCCTCTGTTGAACTTGCCAGTGAGACAAAGTCAATGGGGCCAGGCATGGTGGCTCACACCTGTAATCCCAGTACTCTGAGAGGCTGAGGTGGGCAAACTGTTTGAGCCCAGGAGCTTGAGACCAGCCTGGGCAGTATGGCAAAACCCCATCTCTACAAAAAAATGTAAAAAATTAGCCAGGCTTGGTGGTGCATGCCTGTAGTCTCAGTTACTCAGGTGGTCAAGGTTGCAGTGATCAATGATCGCACCACTGCACTCCAGCCTAGGCGGCAGAGTGAGATGCTGTCTCAATTAAAAAAAAAAAACATGTAATCAACTGCAGGGTTTGGGGTGACAGTTTCCTGGTCATTCCTTCCAGTTTCTTGGTGTCTTTATAGCTAGAGATGGCTAAAGGCCACCCTCAAGAAAACAACAAGTCACGTACAACTGAGGCCCATGGAGGCAGAATGCTGTTCTCTCTATCGGAGCAACCCAAGCACTTGAGTGTCTGACACCACCCATCACCCCCCAACTCCATGGGATTAGAGCTGAATTCTGAAGAGTGGGACCAAAGATGACACAGTGCGTGGCTGGAGAGAAGGGGAACTCCAGAGTTTAGCTAAATTTCTGAACCACATGCCCACCATGCCCACAAGGTACTACATTAAAGTACACTGGAAGCTAAAAGCCAAAAAGGAATCAGATTTTCAACTCTGCCACCTAAAATAGAAACTGAGAGCCTTATTTACTGTACAGATTTTAGCACAAGTGCCATGCCTCCAGTTTCACAATTCCACCAGCAGCTTAAGCAAAATGGCTTGGAAACTAAAGATGACCTCTGGGTCATAGTATCGCTCATTTCCTCTGTCCACAAACCACTTTGATTCTCTTTGATTCTCTCTGTCCCTAATATCCCCATCCAGTGTTTTTGTTTGTTTGTTTATTTGTTTGTTTGTTTTGAGACAGAGTCTTGCTCTGTCACCCAGGCTAGAATACAGTGGTGCGATCTCGGCTCACTGCAACCTCGGCCTCCTGAGCTCAGGCAATCCTCCCACCTCAGCCTCCAGAGTAGCTGGGACCACAGGTGCACACCACCATGCCCAGCTAATTTTCATACTTTTTGTAGAGATGGGGTTTAGCTATGTTGTCCAGGCTGCTCTCAAACTACTGGGCTCAAGCAAACTGCCCAACTCAACCTCACAAAGTGTTGGGATTACAGGCATGAGCCACTGCGCCGGCCCATCTGGTCTTATTAAACACTTCATTCTCTGCAAATGCAGATGTTTTCTCAGTTCTGATTATTTTTTCTAAAGTAATGACCCTCCACCTGGCTAGACGAATGCTTCTAGCAAAGGAAAAGACCAGGGTGTGAAAACTGTAGTGCAATAGAACATAACATAAAGCTCCGTCCAACCCCCACCACCCATCAGACCTGAGGTGGTGGCAGCAGCAGGCGTCGGGGCTCTCAGGCTTGCCCATTAGTCATCCCTAAGGCCCCTTAGCACATGGTTTAGGAGGAGCACACACTCTGGAATCAGAAAGCCCGGGATTGAGCCCAGCCCTGCTTTCAGTCAAGGCTTTGTCACTCACTATCACTCCATTGACCTAGGACCTCACAAAACCTTGTCATCTGTAAAACTGGGGATAAAAAGTTCTACCTTGAATGCTGCTGTGAGGAATAAATGAGGTAATGTCTATGCAGCACCTAGCACAGATTCCTACAGATAAACAATAAATGTTAACTATCATCCACTATCTAGTCATCAGAAAACCACAATGATCTGGCATCTTTAAGTCCTTCCGCTGCTTAAAAAAAAAGAAAGTAAAAAGAAAAAGATGTGTGGATTTTTTTCCCCTAAAGGTATCAGTGAAGTGAAACTTAAGGAAAACCTGGGCTGGGCACGGTGGTTCACACCTATAATTTCAGCACTTTGGAAGGTCAAGGTGGGCAGATCGCCTAAGGTCAGGAGTTCAAGACCAGCCTGACCAACATGGTGAAACCCTGTCTCTACTAAAAATACAAAAAATTAACCGGGTGTTGTGATGGGCGCCTGTAGTCTCAGCTACTTGGGAGGCTGAGGCAGGAGAATCGCTTGAACCCAGGAGGCAGAGGTTGCAGTGAGCCAAGATCGCGCCACTGCACTCTAGCCTGGGCACAACAGAGCGAGATTCCATCTCAAAAAAAAAAAAAAGAAAAAGAAAAAGAAAAATCCAATTCAAATCCCAATTCAGGGACCAACTCACTTGCAACTTAAAGCAAATCATGTCACCTCCATTTCTTTGCCTATAAAACGGGAATAAGACACCCTATTAAACTTTGACGACCTCAGAGACGAGAAAGAATCAATGAGATAACAGGTCATGAAAAAGCTTTCACTTCCTCAAATAAAAAAGCAACAAGTAGTAAATCCAAAGCATAATTACTATTAAAATGCCGGGCCCCATAATATTATGGAACATAAATAAGCCAATGATGACTCTTACTTTTTCTAGAACATTAGGTCTGATGGCCCTTTGGTCTGTTCACATGGAACCTGCTACAAGCCGGAGGAGGCAAATGGCTGCTTCTAGCAGATTCCAGTTCAGAGGCATGGCCCAGCAAAGCTAGCACTCTGCCAATGGTCAGGTTTCAACCATCCTGGGCCACTTCTCAGATGCCAGTGCCAGGAGAAATTAGGTAATTCATCTGGTTCCACCTGGACATGTGAAACCAACGGCAATCAAAATCCTCACCTGCAGGACTACTCAACAGACGCAGGAAAGGGTCCACTTTGACCCTCTGCTCTTCTGTACTGAATGGTGTACGACTCTTCCAGGGCATGTGCCGTCCTTGCCATCCTTCCTTTAAAGTACAATTCATGATCCAGGAGGAAGAGCTCAATTTTTCCCTATTTTTACTTCTAGGTCCAAGACATGAGTTTCATTTTTAATCTGCCACGGAAATGTATGGAGAGCTGGAAGTTTGAGTTGGAGGAGGAATGGGGCGATCTCATCTCCCTAATTTAAAAACGGAGCATGCAACCAAAACCGCAACCAATTTCATCATCCCCAGGTCTCTCAAACCCAACGAAGAGTGGGAAAATGTACTTTTATGTTTATTGAACATCTGCTATGTGCCAAGGACTGTGCTAAGTTCTTCACACACATTATTTCCAAAGCCCATTTTCTCTTCCACGCCTAGTAACACCATGGAATAACCACCACGGAACAGGATCATCCCATGTGGGGGGGTGGGGGAAAGAATCACAATATGTAGCCAAGTTTAAGATGTTTCAAATGTTAGCATTACGAACACGAATAAACAACCGTGACTGAGGAACCAGGTCTAAGTTCTGAAACATCCTTTACAGGAGGAACACACAAACCATGTCTTTCCTATAATTAAGAAATTAACTCACGCTACTGAATACACTATAAAAAAAGATTTAAAACTTTTAAAACCTGGAGCACAAGAAAAACTCACTATGGGGCTCGAACAATCTGGGGTCGGATTTCTGACCTGAGAAGTACATCTGGCAATCAAATATGGAATGAACGTCATCCCCTGAGAGGCCCTAGCGATGTGCTCACGGGAGAAGGCAACCAGTGAACTGGCCTGTGCGCGGCCAGGTAACCACAAGGCGGGGCTTTCCCGCAGGCGGCAGCGACTGCAGGAAGACGTCTTTCTCAGCTTAGAACCTAGTTCATCCTCATCCCTACGGTACAACGACTGTCTATGGAGCAAAGTGTCAGATGGGACCAAATACATATTGGGGGCCTGATATTCAAAAGTCATCCTCTCCATGCACATCCCACTAAAAAGAAGCTTGGGCAGGGGGGAAGCTGTCCACCTGTCCACAGCTGACCTTTATTCCTCTGCATCAACCCATTTCACATAAATCACAATTAACCTCTGCACTAAACACCATTAAAAGAACACAAATGTGGCTTCAACTCTTGGACGTACTTTCTCTTCATTCAAAGTCAGAAAAATCAGCCAAGCTACCCGGCTGGTCCCCGCCCCTTAACGGGATGTGGCACAGAGGCCTTGCCTGAGGGGCCTGCCAGACCCCTTCTTCCCCGCAAATCACTGAGCACGTGGGGGTGGTGGCTAACCTGTGCCCCATGCCAGGCGGAGGATGTCGCTGCCTCTGGCTTTCTGCCAGGCCAGGCAAGCCCGGCTCCGTGTAGGGCTCCTCAAGGTGGTTTCTAAGCTGGGAATTTCCAATGTGCCCGGGAGACCTCCAAGAGCGCGGTCCCCTCAGAAGGCAGCTAGGGAAGGGGACCAGAGAGGAAGGCGGCTGCCATCGCCCGGCCGCGCCCACCGCCCCCACGAATGGAAAGGCGCGCCAGGGTCCTCTCGGCCACCTACCTGCCAGGGTCGCAGAAGCCCACCCTTGGCGCGCGCCAGGCCGGGGCAGCGGGACGGGGTGGCCCCGGGAGCCGAGCCGCGAAGACAGGACCCAGGGATCCTCGGCCCGGAGCCCGCGGACCCCGGTAAAGACAAACACCTCCCCCGCCCCAAAAAGCCCCCGCCCGGCGCCGGGCTAAGCCCCCTCCCTCCGCCTCCCGCCTGAAGCCGGCAGCGTCCCCGCGCTTCCCCGCGCCCGCCGCCCCAGAACTCGGGAGCCGCCGGCGCACCTGGCCGCGCATCCTCCGGTGGGAGGTGACCACAGCTGGACACCGGGGCTTCCTCGCGGCCCGCCCGCGGGTGCAGGGCCATAAGCGCCGCTGGAAGGAGGCGCACGCGCCGCGGCGGTTCCTGGCCTTGGCGCTCCCAGGGCGGGAGGCTCTGCGCGCGTCCGCTCTTGGGGCCACCCGTTCCAGAGCCACTCGCCAGGGCCAACCCGGGGCTCGAGACCCCGAGCTCGGGTACGAGCAGGATGCGGCTCCCCGGGGACGGTTGGCGCGGGTAGGAGTCCCGAAGCCCCGACCTTACCTCTGCTTCATGCTGCAGTGTCCCTCAGCGCTGGCGTCCCAGTGGCCGGTCCATGCCGCCCTGTCCCACAGGCCCGGCGACCGTGGAGGTAAGCAGCAGCTGGAGCAGCGGCACAGCCGCGGGAGGGGGTGGGGCACACTGAAGGGCGGGCGTTGCGGCCCTCGGGCTGCACCACAGGGCCCCAGCCTCCGGGGCGAGAGATCTCAGTGCACCTCGGAAACTGGCAGGCCGCTCCCGTCCTCAGGGACCCCATGGCTACCTGCACGCTCAGCCTTGCCAGAATCTCATGGGATATGTGCAAAAGGCAAAGAAATAAGCTGTCGCCACCCCCTTCGTCCTCTCCGTCTCCCGGCAGGATCCATATGGTACATTCCCCAAAGCCCAACCTGCGAGAGGCCACACGAAGCGGCCAATGGAAAAACCCGGTGGGCGTATCAAAGCCTGCCTGCAGAGAGAAGGGAGGATGTATTTAAACGGGACTCGTTGGCCAGGCGTGGTGGCTCACGCCTGTAATCCCAACACTTTGGGGGAGCGGAGGTGGGCGGACTGGAGGTCAAGAGTTCAAGACCAGCCTGGCCAACATGGCGAAACCCCGTCTTTACTGAAAATACCAAAATTAGCCGGATGTGGTTGCCTGGGCCTGTGTCCCAGCTACTCAGGAGGCTGAGTCAGGAGAATCACTTGAACCCGGGAAGCAAAGGTTACAGTGAGCACTCCAGCCTGGGCGACAGAGCCAGACTCCGTCTCAAGAAATAAAAAAATAATAATAAAGGATACTTGTTTGCTGCTCTTAGCTGCCGCAAAATAAAACTAGGATTTTCATTCTGACGCTATCCAGATGGGAAGCAAAGAGATTAGGGGGAATTTCAAATTTTTAGAGGAGGGAACTAAAAGAAAATATAGAACAGAGGCCGGAGGCAGTGGCTCACGCCTGTAATCCCAGCACTTTGGGAGGCCGAGGCGGGTGGATCACAAGGTCAGGAGTTCGAGGCCAACCTGACCAACATGGTGAAACCCCGTCTCTACTAAAAATACAAAAATTAGCCAGGTATGGTGGCACATGACTATAATCTCAGCTACTCAGGAGACTGAGACAGGAGAATCGCTTGAACCCGGGAGGCAGAGGTTGCAGTGAACCAAAATCACACCATTGCACTTCAGCCTGTATGACAGAGTGAGACTCCATCTCAAAAAAAGAAAGACAAAGAAAATATACAGTGAATTGAACCAAATATATCTGTATGACCTTGAGCAGGTAAGTCCAACCCTCAGCCTCAGTTTCGTCATGTGGTCCAATGAGGATACTGGACTGCACTTGGTGTCTGATGGCCTTCACACACTTGGTGTGGGATCCTGTCATCCCTTGCACGGGGATAGCAATACCTGCAAATATTCTTCAATTTTGGGCATGATACACCATCTTAAAGAACTTTAATTGAAAGTAGATAGACTCTCTGACACCTCCTTTCAGCGACAATATCAACCCCACCTTTGGTAAAGGCGAATCCAGTCTGCTTTCCGGGTCCCTCATCTCTTAGAGAAGAATATTCTTCTTATGTGTGGAGCCCCCCACCTCCAAGTATTTAATAATTTCTACTCCAAGAGGCACCCCTTTCTCTTCCTCCTCATAACCAGACAAAGCTTCGATTAATAATTCATTCACCCAATGAGCTGTCCACAATTCCTGCCTTGAGCAACAAACCCCACTGCTCACCCCTCCCAAGAGCTGCTAAAGTGCTCGTCCCTAACTCAGTCTGTGACACGCCATTCAACCACACATGGCCAGTTGTGCTTTCATCCACACTACTAAGCCAAATTTCAGACTTTCAACCATTCCTTGGGGCCTGCTCTGTTTTAGAGTTTTACACCAGCCTGCTAGGCTTACATTTTGGCTACCAAGCTTCAGCTCCACCTTCTTTATTTCAGAATTTTTCAACCTCCCAACAGCTGATCACCCTACCCCCACTCAACCAGCTTCCAAATCGTGTAGGGTGTCTGGGATACCTGTTCTAATAACTCCAGATAACTCATCTTCCAACTATAATCCAAAGAGCTCCAGAAAGTGCATCCCTCCATGAAGACTTCCAGACTGATTGCCAGAAGCTGCTAGCTTACAGAGCTCCCATTTCTACTCTGTGCCCTGCCATAAACCTACTGTCCATGCTCTCTGCCCCAGTATACAATTCTTTTTTTTTTTTTTTTGAGACAGAGTCTTGCTCTGTCGCCCAGGCTGGGGTGCAGTGGCCGGATCTCAGCTCACTGCAAGCTCCGCCTCCCGGGTTTAGACCATTCTCCTGCCTCAGCCTCCCGAGTAGCTGGGACTACAGGCGCCCGCCACCTCGCCCGGCTAGTTTTTTGTATTTTTTAGTAGAGACGGGGTTTCACCGTGTTAGCCAGGATGGTCTCGATCTCCTGACCTCGTGATCCGCCCGTCTCGGCCTCCCAAAGTGCTGGGATTACAGGCTTGAGCCACCGCGCCCGGCCACAATTTTTTTTTTTTTTTTAAAACAGAGTTTCGCTCTTGTTGCCCCCACCGTAACTCCACAACGCAATACTGTCTTAAGTTTCTTAAGAATCTACTGCATGCCAGATGAAAGATAGTCTCATATATTTACTTATTTATTTTTATTTTTTATTTATTTATTTTTTTGAGACAGAGTCACACTTTGTCACCCAGGCTGGAGTGCAGTGGCACAATCTCGGCTCACTGCAACCTCTGCCTCCTGAGTTCAAGCAATTCTCGTGCCTCAGCCTCCCGAGTAGCTGAGATTATAGGCTCGTGCCACCATGCCTGGCTAATTTTTATATTTTTAGTAGAGATGGGGTTTCACTATGTTGACCAGGCTGGTCTCAAACTCCTGACCTCAAGTGATCCACCCACCTTGGCCTCCTAAAGTGCTGGGATTACAGGTGTGAGCCACCGGGCCAGGCCTCATACATTTATATTATGTTTACATTTATTTCTATACCTATAATATAATTTCAGTCTCAAAACAGTCATGTGAGGAGAGTTGGTAGAAGTCTATTCACAGATGAGGAAGGAAACTACAGCTCAGAGAGCATGACCCTTTGGCTAAGGTAGCAAGGCTGGTAAGTAACTGAGCCTGGCTTTCCACACTGCATTCTTTCCACTGCAATTCCTGCTCCCTGAGTGAACACAACCTTTTTACATGTAACAACCAGAGAAGGAGGAAACAAATACAAAATAGCAAAACCGAAGCCACGGGGTTTAGGGAGTGTAGTTCAAGGAGTGCTTACAAGGGGCCAGAAAACAAGTCAAAGAAGACTTCTGTGAAGGGTGAGAATCACGATGGACTTCTTTATACTGGTTTGTTGTTTATATTCTGTCCATGAGACTATATCTTGGACACATCTGGCAAATTCAGTAGCAAAAGTCCACAAAACTGCCCCATACCGCTGGAGTGCTGGTGGCTAGAATTAGCCCCGTGTCAATGAAGAAGGGACTTCTGTGTGCAATGCTGCTGCCGACCAGTTTGGGAAAGTTCTCAGCTGGCTGTTTAGCAAACTATCCTGCTCCATCGGCAGTTTTAACGCTCCCCTGCAAATACAGACTGGGCTCATTATTTCTTCTTTTTCAACTGTTGATATCCTCACAGGGTTGGAGAGCCTAAGCAAAATTGTGTGGGAGCAGCGAACTTTTAATATTAAGCAGCCTGAACAAGGTAATTGTGAGGCCAATACTTCTGAGTTGTTCTTTGCCAGGTCCAGCCATAGTCAATCAAGTTAATTCTCACTCCCATAGCGCGCTCTTTTCTCATCCCCAGAAAGCTCTAAAATGTCAAGTGGATCCCATCCACGGCTAAATGGAGGTGCTCATGTTGGAAATCCCCCTCCCCCCCAGTAAGAGAAGGAGCACTAGGTTGAGAAATGGCCCTGGGTTGGGGAGATGGGCAGTGTCCTGGGGAGGTGGCAAGTGCCCAGAAATAACTGGACACATAGCAACAATAGGGATAATCATCTAATTCAATCCACAGTGGAGCTGGTAGAAGATTTGTGGGGTATCCTGTTTTTCAATTTAAAAAATACTTTCTGGGCTGGGCACAGTGGCTCAGGCCTGTAATCCCAGCACTTTGGGAGGCTGAGGTGGGCGGATCACCTGAGGTCAGGAGTTACAGACCAGCCTGACCAACAAGGTAAAACTCTGTCTCTACCAAAAAATATAAAAGTTAACCGGGTACAGTAGCACGCACCTGTAACACCAGCTACTCAGGAGGCTGAGGCAGGAGAATCGCTTGAGGCAGAGGTTGCAGTGAGCGGAGATTGCACCATTGCACTCCAGCCTGGGTGATCGAGTGTGAGACTCTGTCTCAAAAAAAAAAATGCATGGTCGGCCAGGTGTGGTGGCTCATGCCTGTAATCCCAGCACTTTGGGAGGCCAAGGCGGGCAGATCATCTGAGGTCAGGAGTTCAAGACCAGCTTGACCAACATGGCGAAACCCCCTCTCTACTACAAATACAAAAATTAGCCAGGCATGGTGATGGGTGTCTGTAATCCCAACTACTCGAGAGGCCAAGGCAGGAGAATGGCTTGAACCTAGCAGGCAGAGGTTGCAGTGAGCTGAGATTGCACCATTGCACTCCAGCCTGGGTGACAGAGCAAGACTCTACCTAAAAAAAAAAAAAAAAAAATACAAAAGTTAGCCTGGTGTGGTGGCACGCACCTATAATCCCAGCCACTTGGGAGGCTGAGGCAGGAGAATTGCTTGAACCTGGGAGGCAAAGGTTGTAGTGAGCAGAGATCACACCACTGCACTCCAGCCTGAGCAACAGAGCGAGGCCCCATCTCAAAAAAATGTGACCGTGTGCAGTGGCTCATGCCTGTAATCCCAGCACTCTGGGAGACTGAGGCAGGTGAATCACTTGAGGTCAGGAGTTTGAGACCAGCCTGGCCAACATGGTGAAACCCCGTGTCTACTAAAGATACAAAATTAGCCTGACATGGTGGCGGTCCGCCTGTAGTCCCAGCTACTCAGGGGGCTGAGGCAAGAGAATTCACTTTAACCCAGGAGGCAGAGGTTGCAGTGAGCAGAGGTCTCGTTATTGTACTCCAGTGTAGGCAAAAAGAGCAGAAATCCATCTCAAACAAACAAACAAAAAAGCATGGTGCAATAGGAGCTCAGTCCATCCCTTCTAAGCATTCCAAATAACACACCCGTGACTGCCACCAGTTCAGTTTATCATGACCCCCAAGGGTATTCAGCTTTAAGCAATCTCCAGGGAAATCCCAAGCCATGTGTAGCCTAACGGCTCCCAGGATGCCTGGACTGGCTCAAAAGCCCACCCCATCTATCTGTTGGATAAGAGAGTCAAGAAGGAAGAACAGAGTGGTTTAGAACCAATGTGATTCCTGGGCTGCATTCACAGTCATGTGGACCTACTGAAGACATGAAAGGCTCAATGTTCCTGCCCCTCTTCTATACTAAGGGACTGGTTTGGAACCAACCCAGTGTTCTGGAGAAAAGCTAAAGAGATCCATGGTTTGGGATGTCCTAGAGCTGGAAGACATAATCCTAGGTTCTGGGGTTTATTTCTAGGCTAATATGTCATAGCGAGGTTTAAGAGAATTATATGTCTTTTACTTTTTAACTAATTCCAGACTGATTTGCATGTTTTCACCCTGCCAGGAAGTAGGAAATTAAGATTGGGTGTGGTGGCTCCACCCGTAGTCCCAGCACTTTGGGAAGACAAGGTGGGAGGATCACTTGAGCTGAGGAGTTTGAGGCTGCAATGAGCACCACTACACTCCAGCCTGGGCGACACAGCGAGAGGCTGTCTCTACAAAAAAAGGAAAATAAAATGCAACTTGACACAGTTGCAAATCTACTTCTGCATCAGTTTCTCACAATACAATGGCTAAAAATCGGGTGGTTTCCCCCTAACTGATTGGCATGTGTATGTTCAGAAATTCTTTGTAGCAAAAACAGACAAAACCAAGATGGGAGTATGCAGAAGAAATCTCTAGTTACAAAGGCACTGCAAAATAATGTCTACAATTGCACATCACAGTCATCACCAAAACAGGGATTTCTAGAGTCCTTCTGTAACTCACAGGAGGACTCCTTCCCTAAGCCAATTCGGGCTGGATTCTTGAAAGTCTCTGGGAAACACAGCAAATTTTATAAACAGGGTTTTTCTGTAGTGCATATTCTCATATGCACTACATCTAAGAAAAACTTATAAAAATATATATATTACATATATAAATATATATTAAAAGACACACACACATTCTGTAGGACTTGATTCTTTGGACACAGACCTTAGGGCTCTGTGCTCTGCACCAGACAGGAGTAAATGCTATACCTCTGCGGAACTAAAACAAGTAAACTTGCCTTTGTGATTGGTTCCTTTTGCAGTGAGGAGGGGAGGTCTTTCTAGTCCTGCCTTCCTCCACTGCTCAGACACGTTGCTGTTAAAGATAAAAACAGTAGGCTAGGCATAGTGGCTCATGCCTGTAATCCCAGAATTTTGGGAGGCTGAGGCAGGAGGATCAGTTGAAGCCAGGAGTTCGAGACCAGCCTGGGCAACAAAGCAAGACCCTGTCTCTGTAAAAAACACAAAACTTAGCTGGGCCTGGTGGTGCACGCCTGTAGTCCCAGATACTCAGGAGGCTGAGGCAGGAGGATCGCCTGAGCCCAGGAGGTGGAGTCTGTAGTGAGCTATGATGATGCCACTGCACTCTAGTCTGGGTAACAGAGTGGGACCCTGTCTTTAAAAATAAAAATAAAAAATAAAATGAAAACATTGGCTTCAAAATTACATGTGGTCGAGTTCAGCCCAATAAGATTCTATCTGAATATGACTTCTTTTACACAGCTCTGTTTTCAATTGCAAAAAAAGTTAGAAGACTACAGAAGGAAAGGACTGAGGGAAGGGAAGGGAGGGGAGGGAGGGAAGCAGGGAGAAAGCATACGATACTTCCCATTTAGGAAGTGGATTAGTGGTAGAAGATGCCCTGATAAAGCCTCAGAATGGAACTAATGAGCTTGAAACCACCAGCATGCATATTGGCATTTTCAGATTTCAGAGAAGATGCACCTGAGGGGAGGAGCCTCTTGTAGGGAAGGGAAAGATGTCAAGCCTTCCTTTGTCCTGTTCACAGGACAGACTCCAAATCCTTCTCTTTGCTCCCATTTGAGATTATGTGAACTTCGGTTTGATTTAAGTGTCTGATTCTTTTTCTTTCATTCATCCCTTGGTGTCTGTGATGGGCAAGGCACTTGTGTGGTTGCTGAGAGCTGTACCAAGGACAATTAGACATAGCATCTGACCTTAAGGAGCTAACAATAGTGCAGGGAAAGTGAGACTTGGATAGAGAGAGTCTTTGTCAGGTGGAAAGTGCTGTCTCAGACTGAGAAGACTTCTATCTAAGAGAGCAGGGAACGTTCCATGGAGGAGCGGGTATTTGAGAGGTCCCTCAAAAGAATGGTAGGATTTCATGGGGACATGAAAAAGGTATTCTGAGAAGTGAGCTTCCTTTTTTCTTATCTTAGCTCCCATTGGCAGAAAAGGAGCAGAATTCCTTCCACCTTGAGCCAGGGTTTTTCAGTCAAAGCACCTCACTGCCAGGAGGTGGAGGCTTGGAGGGTTAGAAAGAAGGAGAATTGAGATGGATAAATACTAACATGTTCACAACCAGGTGAATAGAGGGATGGGTGGGGAGTTGGGTATTTTGAAATTACCTTCTTTTTGCTTATTTGTGCTTTTTCATTTGGGAAGAGAATGGAGTATGGAACATACTTTTGTCATGGGGAAAAAGTAAACACAATTTTAAAACAGCAGCGCCCCTCCCCCGGCAACCAAAAGAAGAAACAAACAGGAAGAAAAGAAAAGCGATTGAGAAGAACATGCATATCTCTTTGAGACTGAATGTCTCCTCTGTGCTCTGGCAGCCTCAGCGATCAAAGGCCTGCACTGCTGCTTTTGGCCCTGCTTGGAAACCCCCATGTGAGCACCAGCAATTGCAGCTCAGCCTCCAGGGAGTGTATCACAGCACAGGCATTAATTTTCATAATCAATGCCGTCACTGATAAGTAGGCAGAGAGATAAATGCTCTAAAATCATCTAGGCCCCTTGGGCCAGATATTCCTAGCCTTATCAAGAAGAGAAGTTGGCCGGGCACAGTGGCTCATGCCTGTAATCCAGCACTTTGGGAGGCTGAGGCAGGTGGATCACCTGAGGTCAGGAGTTCAAGACCAGCCTGACCAACATGATGAAAACCCATCTCTACTAAAAAATACAAAATTAACTGTGCATGGTGGCATGTGCCTGTAATCCCAGTTACTCGGGAAGCTGAGGTAAGAGAATCATTTGAACCAAGGAGGTGGAGGTTGCAGTGAGCCGAGATCATGCCATTGCACTCCAGCCTGGGCAACAAGAGTGAAACTCCGTCTAAAAAAAGAAGAAGGAGGAGGAGGAGAAGGAGAAGGAGAAGGAGAAGAGGAGGAAGAGGAAGAGGAAGAGGAAGAAAACTTATAGCAGGGTGTGGTGGTTCACACCTGTAACTCTAGCACTTTGAAATGCCAAGGTGGGCAGATCACCTGAGGTCAGGAGTTCAAGACCAGCCTGGGCAACAGGGAGAAACCCTGTCTCTACTAAAAATATAAAAATTAACCAGGTATGGTGGCAGGTGCCTATAATCCCAGCTTCTTGGGAGGCTAAGGCAGAAGAATCACTTGGACCTAATTTGGTGATTTTTTTGAACTTGGAATATGGGATCATGACAAGATCATGCCACTGCACTCATTCCTAGATGACAGAGCAAGACTCTGTCTCAAAAAAAAAAAAAAAAAAAAAAAAAAAAAAAAAAAAAAAAAAAAAGTTGCTTTTTATTTCCTGAGAAGCCCTAAAGACTGAGTGGACAGAAGACAGCTGGCAGTCATTGGTGGGGCAAAGGCAGAGGTACCACTGCTGACTCTACTGGGCCTCATGCCTTGGCCCTCATGGGGAGGGACCCTCTTTCAAACTTTTGGAGGGGTAAGGGAGGGCCAGGCAGAGCTGAGACCAAGGAGATAGCAGTGGGCAGGGGGCAGGGGGCCTGAAGTTCTGTCATCTAATTGGGCTTCTTCACCAGTGCATCGCCCATAAGTGCCATATTGATTCCCTCAGCTCCCAGGGCTGCCAGATAGGACCGGGGTGGCCAGAGCCTCCCAGCCAGTCTCCTCCTGCAGGAGCACCTTGTCAGTTTACCTCAGATAATTGCTGCTCAAATACCATCTTCTGTGTGTATCATAACATGACATGCCTATGAAGAACACTGAGCTAGGATTTCTAGATGTACTGTTACATGGTGATTTACTGGTCCAGAACTGCTGCCTTGCAGGAGGTCATGTGAAAACACCACCAGCAAAACCAAGCATTTAGGGAGCCACTCCCTTGTGCCAGGTCCTGGACTGGGACATCTGACTGCATCAGCTCCACGATGGACAAGTGTGGCTTTAGCCTGCCCAGTATTCAGACCCCCTTGCTTGGTAACAGTGCCTACATCTTAGCTTCTATTGTGAAAACTACCTTTCCCCCACTGCATGCAGGCCTGGTGGGCATGGGGATGGAGGCACCTTGCTCTCCATCCATGAGGAATGCCGAAGCCACTGAGCTGTTGAGGATGGATGGAGGTGATGCATAGGAAAGCACATGGCCTGGGGTATGTAATCCCAGCACTTTGGGAGGCTGAGGCAGGCAGATCACCTAAGGTTGGGAGTTCAAGACCAGCCTGACCAACATGGAGAAACCCCGTCTCTACTAAAAATACAAAAGTAGCCGGGTGTGGTGGTACATGCCTGTAATCCCAGCTACTTGGGAGGCTGAGGCAGGAGAATTGCTTGAACCCGGGAGGCAGAGGTTGTGGTGAGCCGAGATCGTGCCATTGCAGTCCAGCCTGGGCGAAAAGAACAAAACTCCATCTCAAAAAAAAAAAAAAAAGAACTAAGAAAAAAGATTTGAACACTTCTTTTTATCCCTAATTTATTAATTTTTTTGAACTTGGAATAGGAACACTATTGCCAACAAAGGTAATTAGAGAGTATAGATGTTAAATCTGTTCTCTAAATGAATTATTGCTTATTTTAACTTTACATATTAATTAATTACAGAAAATTTGGAAATTAAGAGACATATGAAGAAAAAAAGGTAAAAATAATTTGTAATCCCTCTGAGAGTTACCCATTAATGACATTTTTGGTATATTTCCTCTCTGTTCTTTCCCTCTCCGCCACCAGTATGTGTGAGTAGTTTATATTTATGTTTTATAAAGCTGGGTTCATACAATATGATTTCAGGGCTGGTGTGATGGCTCATGCCTGTAATTCCAGCACTTTGGGAGGCTGAGGCAGGAGTATTGCTTGAGCCCAGGAGTTCCAGACCAGCCTAGGCAATGTAGTGAGACCCCATCTCTACAAAAAGTAAAAAATTAAAAAATTAGGTGGGTATGGTGGCACTTGCCTGTAGTCCCAGCTAGTTGGGAGACTGAGACCAGAGGATCACTTGAACAGGAGACGGAGGCTACAGTGAGCCTAGATTGTGCCACTGCACTCCAGCCTGGGTGACAGAGCAAGACCCTGTCTCAAAAAACCCAAAAATGATTTATCTATAATTTCTTTTTTTATTCATTAAAATATTTTAGTTTTCCCTATCTTGATTAAACAGTCTAAAATGGTTTTAATGTCACCGTAGTATTCCATTTTATAAATTTGTCAAAATTTATTTAACCCTTATTGTTACATTTCCATTTTTTAAAATAGTGTTGCAGCTGTTGACTTGAAAGGAGGTGACAACCAAAATATCCCCTTGACAGATTCCGGCATACCCCACACCTCAGTATCACGCAATATACCTTTGTAACTAACCTGCACGGAACCTCCTGATTCTAAAATAAAAGTTGAAACAAAATCGTCTAGTGTTTTGAAAGAAATTATATATTATTTTTGGGCCAAGCGTGGTGGCTCACACCTGTAATCCCAGTTCTTTCGGAGGTTGAGGTGGGAGGATCACACAGGAGGATCCACTGAGACCAGGAGTTTGAGACCAGCCTGGACAACATAGTGAGACCCCCCATCTCTACAGTAATTTTAAAAATAATTAGCTGGGCATGGTGGCATGCACTTGCAGTCCCAGCTACTTAGGAGGCTGAGGTGAGGGGATTGCTTGAGCCCAGGAGTTTGAGGTCACAGTGAGCTATGATGGTGCCATGTACTCCAGCCTGGGTGAGAGAGTCTCACAGACTCTGTCTCAAAAAAATATATACTATTTTAAATTTATAAAACACAATTGAATTACATTTATGTAGTACAATGTGATGTGTGATATATGTATACTGTTAAAGAGAAAAAACTTAGACTAAATTTGACAGAGTTTAGTTGAACAGAAAAAAGATTTGTGAACCAGGGAGCACTGAGAACCAAAAATGGTTCAGAGATCTCTGCTCCACAAGTGGGCAGGAAATATTTATAGCCAGAAAATGTAAGTTTCATGCAGAAATAGCCTGTTGCTTACAGCTCTGCAGTTGCCTTGTTTGATAGACTGTTTGATAGCCTGTTGATAGCTTGTTTGATAGGCTGTTGCCTTAGAGCTCTGCAGTTGGCCTCCTTGCGGCCTGTGAAAGGCCAAGAGCTCCACTGCTGTGATTGGCTGAGACTGGGCTACCTATTACAAGGGCATATTCTCAGGTTAGGTTGCAGTTTGTTTTGTTTACCTATGTGAACCCCAAATAGCTGAGACAGGTCTCAGTTAATGTAGAAAGTTTATTCGCCAAGGTTGAGGATGCGCACCCATAACACAGCCTCAGGAAGTCCTGACTTGTGCCCAAGGTGGTCAGAGCACAGTTTGGTTTTGTACATTTTAAGGAGACATGAGACAGCAATGAACATATGTAAGATGAATATTGGTTCAGTCCGGAAAGGCAGGACAGCTCGAAGCGAAGGTGAGACAACTCGAGGTGGGAAAGGGGCTTCCAAGTCTTAGACAGATAAGAGACAAATGGTTGCACTCTTTTGAGTTTCTGATGAGCCTCTCCAAAGGAGGCAATCAGATATGCATTTACCTCAGTGAGCAGAGGGGAGATTTTCAATGGAAAGGGAGGCAAGTTTGCTCAAAGCAGCTCCCAGCTTGACTTTTCCCTTTTAGCTTCTTGGGACCCCAAGCTTTATTGTCCTTTCACATTTATTAAGTTAGGTAACAGGGTGCTATATATGGAGGCAGCTTTATTTTAATTAATTTATTTGTTGATGTTGATTTCTCTTGTTTTAAAATCAACTTTATAGGCTGGACATGTTGGCTCATACCTCCCAAAATGCACTTTGGGAGGCCGAGGTGGGTGGATCACTTGAGGTCAGAAGTTCGAGACCAGCATGGCCAACATGGCAAAACCCTCTCTCTACTAAAATATACAAAGATTAGCCGGGCATGGTGGTGCACACCGGAAATTCCAGCTACTCGGGAAGCTGAGGCAGGAGAATCACTTGAACCCAGAAGGCAGACTCCATTTCAAAAATAAATAAATAAATAAACTAAAATAAACTTTATGGAGAAAAATTTACGTTCAAGAAAATACGCCTATTTTAAGTGTCCAGCTGGATGAATTTTCAGAAATGTGTGCACCCTCATGACCACTTCCACAATCGTGATACAGAACATCTCCATAAACTTAAATCCCTATGCCCGTTTGCTGGCAGTTCTCCCACCCAGCCCCAGGCAACCCCTGATCTGCCCTCTGTCATTATAGGCAGTTTTGCCTTTTCTAGAATCTCATACAGAGGGAGTCATGCAGTATGTACTCTTTTGAAGCTAATGTTTTTGAGATTCCTTAGTGTTCTGTGTTTTCTATTGCTGAGTAGTATTCCCTTGTACGAATGCACCATCATTTGCTCATCTACTCTTCTGTGGCTGGACTTTCCAGTTTGATGTTAATATGAATTGTGGAGGCAGTTTTAGACCAAATTTAACTTAACAATACAATATGGAGTGATTGAGTGAAGCTAATGCACATCCCTGTTACCTCAGTTACTTGGCATTCTTTTATGGTGATACACTTGAAATTTCCTCTTAGTTATTTTGAAATATTCATTATTATTGACTACAGTCTCCTGCTGTGCAATAGACCTCAAAACTTTTTTCTCCTGCTTGGCTGAAACTTTGTATCTTTTGAAGAGGAGGTCTCCATTCCCTTGTTCTGCCACCTCGCCAGCTCTGGTAACCATCGTTCTTCTACCTTCTACTTCTATGAATTCAACTTTTTTTTTTCTTTTCTTTCTTTTTTTTTTTTGAGATGTTGTCCCACTGTCACCCAGGCTGGAGTGCAGTGGGACAATCTCAGCTCACTGCAACCTCCATCTCCCAGGTTCAAGCGATTCTCCTACCTCAGCCTCCCAAGTAGCTGGGATTACGGGCGCTCACCACCATGCCCAGCTGATATTTGTATTTTTAGTAGAGACAGGGTTTCACCATGTTGGCCAGGCTGGTCTCAAACTCCTGACCTCAAGTGATCCACCTGCCTCAGCTTCCCAAAGTGCTGGGATTACCGGCATGAGCCAGGGCACCTGGCCCAAATTCAACTTTTAAATGATTCCACGTGCATGTGAGATTATGTGGTATTTGTCTCTCTGTGGTATTTGTATTTCACTTAGCAGTATGTCCTCTAGATTTATTTGTGTCATTCCCAATGACAGAGTTTTTTTCTTTTCTTTTCTTTTTTTCTTTTTTTTCTTTTTTGAGATGGAGTTTCTCTCTTGTTGCCCAGGCTGGAGTGTAATAGCGTGATCTTGGCTCACCACAACCTCTGTCTCCCGAGTTCAAGCGATTCTCCTGCTTCAGCCTCCCAAGTAGCTGGGATTACAGGCATGCACCACCACACCTGGCTAATTTTGTATATATAGAGATGGGGTTTCACCATGTTGGTCAGGCTGGTCTCAAACTGCCAACCTCAGGTGATCTGCCCGCCTCGGCCTCCCAAAGTGCTGGGATTACAGGCATGAGCCACCACTCCCGGCTGAGTTTTGTTCCTTTAAGGCTGAATAGTACATCATTGTATACATGCACCGCCTTTTCTACATGCATTCATCTTAGACTGATTCACTTAGGCAGATTCCACATCTTGGCTCCTGCAAATGGGGCTGCAGGTAACATGGGAGTGCAGATAGATATCCCTGAACACACTGATTTCAATTCCCTTGGATATATTCTCAGAAGTGGGATTGCTGGCTCACATGGTAGTTCTATGTTCAGTGTTTTGAGGAACGTCCATGCCATTTTCCATCGCAGCTGTACTATACACTGGCAGTGTACTAGGGTTCCCCTTTCTCCACATCCTGGCCAACACTTACCTTCCATCTTTTTCATAAAACCTGTTCTAATGAGAGGGAGGTGTTATGTCACTGTGGTTTTAATTTGCATTTTCCTAAAGATTTAGGTTGCCACCGGTTTGCTCTGGGCCCCAGAGCTTCTTCAGTACTTGCTGTCTATAGTAAGCATCTCAAACTTTAATGTGCATATGGATCACCTGGGAATCTTGTCAAAATGCAGCTTCCAGGTAAGTGGGTCTGCAGTGGGGCCTGATATTTTGCCTTTAGAACAAACTTCCAGATAATACTGATGTTACTGGTCCCAGGATCTGCCTTTGAGGTAGCATTTTTTCATGAACCTGTTGGCTGTTTGTATGTCTGCTTTGGAGAAATATGTTTGGTTCCTTTGTTCATTCTTGTATTGGCTTGTTCTTTTGCTGTTGAGTTGACTGAGTTCCTTATATATTTTTAATATTAGCTCCTTTTCTAATGTATGGTTTGCAGATATTTTTTCTTACGATGTGGGTTGTCTCTTTATTACTTGTGCCTTTTGCTGTGCAGAAGCTTTTTAGTTTGATGCCATCCTGTTTCTATGTTTGCTTTTGTTGCCTGTGCTTTTGGAGGCATACCCAAAAAAATCGTTGCCCACATCAGTGTCATGGAGCTTTTCCTCTGTGCTTTTTTTTTTTTTTTTTTTTTTTTTTGAGACGGAGTCTCGCTCTGTCACCCAGGCTGGAGTGCAGTGGCCAGATCTCCGCTCACTGCAAGCTCCGCCTCCCGGGTTCATGCCATTCTCCTGCCTCAGCCTCCCGAGTAGCTGGGATTACAGGCGCCCGCCACCTCGCCCGGCTAGTTTTTCGAATATTTTAGTAGAGACGTGTTAGCCAGGATGGTCTCGATCTCCTGACCTCCTGATCCGCCCGCCTCGGCCTCCCGAAGTGCTAGGATTACAGGCGTAAGCCATCGCGCCCGGCCTCTCTGTGCTTTCTTATAGTAATTTTAGTTTCCGGCCTAATGTTTAAGTCTTTGATCCATTTTGGGTTGATTTTGGGGCATGGTGTAAGATAAGAGTCTAATTTTATTTTCTGCATATGAATAGCCACTTTCCCCAGAACCATTTATTGAATAGACTGTTCTTTCCCCTTGGCATGTTCTTTGTGCCTTTGTCAAAAGTCAGTGCCTGGCCAACATGGTGAAACCCCATCTCTACTAAAACTACAAAAAATTAGCCGGGTGTGGTGGCAGGCACCTGTAATCTCAGCTACTTGGGAGGCTGAGGCAGGAGAATCACATGAACCCAGGAGGCAGAGGTTGTAGTGAGCCGAGATCACTCCACTGCACTCCAGCCTGGGCAACATTCCTCCTGTTTCTGGAATATATATTCTTGAGGGTATTCCCGTCTGTGGGTAGTTGCCAGTTAGATTTCTGTGGTGGGGAAGTGGAGCTCGAGTATTCTTTTCCTTTTTCTTTTTTGAAACAGCATCTCACTGTATCACTCAGACTACAGTGCAGTGGCATTAACATGGCTTCGCTGCAGCCTTGATCTCTTGAGCTCAAGTGATCCTCCCACCTCAGTCTCCTGAGGAACTAGGGCTACAGGCATGCATCACCATGCTCGGCTAATTTTTAATTTTTTTGTAGAGACGGGGTCTTGCTATGTTGTCTAGGTTGGTCTTGAACTCCTGGACACAAACAGTCCTCCTGCCTTGGCCTCCCAAAGTGCTGGGATTACAGGCGTGAGCCACTGCACCTGGCCTGTTTCTTTTGTTTAGTATTTTTGTTTACTTTGTTTTATGAGCTGCTATTTCAACTACAATTTTAATATTTTTAGCAATTTTTTGGACATGCAGAAATTTCTTACTAATCAAATATATTTTTGCATTTTGTTTTTTAGATTTCCTTTTTTAGGAGTGTTTCCAACCATAAACTGCCAAACAGAAACACACACATACACATACACATACACACACACACACACACAGGTTATGAATAGGCAACTAATTGAAATAGAAAAAAAATGATTAAAGCACCTATGGGATTTTTCACCAGCCAAATTAGCATTTTTATTAAAAAAAATCTTTTCATGTTATTTAGCCTACATAGGAAGAGGCTTACTTATGTAGCTGATAAGAGTGTGAGCTGATCAACTTTTTGGAAAGTAATATGCCAGTATAATTAAAATTATAATTAAAATGTATCATAGGTCAGTTATACCACTTTGAGAATCTTATACTATAGAAAAGAAGAAATATAAACAAAAACATCAGTGGGATCCACGTATATTGATGATTATTGAAAAGTCATTAGTGATGGGAATTTTTAAAAACAACCTTAATATCCATCTAATAGGGAAGAGTTAAAAAAATCAGAACTTATCTATAATGCGCATTACTACACAGAAATTCAAATGATACATTTGATCTACATTAGTTGGAATTAGCGATGTCCATGTACTATAATGGGAGAAAGTAAATTACTAAATAGTAGAAGATTTGAGCACGTTCTTTAAACAAATCAATAAAGCCCTAAAAGGATTTACTATTGGGAGCAAGTCACAAAATTCAGAAATAGTAGGGAAAATATTCAACAATTTGGCCATGTAAAAATGAAAGTTTCCTCAAAACAAAGACAATATAAACAAAAGTAATGACACAGACCTTAAGAAACAAACTTGCTAATTATGTGGAATTAATAAATGTGCAGAATACATAGAGTATCATTACATGAATTAGAAAACTAATAAAACATATCATGAAATTCTCAGCGAGAAATACAAATGGCCAGTAAACATGTGCAAAAATGCACAATCTCTCTAATAAGTGGAGAAATCCAAATTAAATGTGGAAATATTTCTTAATCATAAAATTGACCAAGATTAGCATTGGTCATTTCCTCTGTAATTAAAGGTGTGTGGAAATGGGAACTCTCATGTACTGATGGTAGGAGTATAATATCATTACAGTTTTTTGAAACAGATTTTTAATTTTGTATCAAAATATGGCCAGGCACAGTGCCTCACACCTGTAATTCCAGCACTTTGGGAGGCCGAGGCAGGCAGATTACGAGGTCAGGAGATCGAGACCATCCTGGCCAACACGGTAAAACCCCGTGCTATTTGTAAAAATACAAAAAAAAAAAAAAAAAATTGCCAGGTGTGGTGGTGGGCACCTGTAATCCCAGCTACTTAAGGAGGCTGAAGCGGGAGAATGGTGTGAACCTGGGAGGCCGAGCTTGCAGTGAGCCAAGATTACACCACTGCACTCCAGCCTGGGCGACAGAGCACGACTCCGTCTCAACAAAATAAAAAATAAAAAAATAAAGATTCATACTTTGCCTCAGTATTTTATTTTTAGAAATCAATCATAAAAGAAAAAACACACTTAAGTACCAAAAAGATGAATATACAGGTATACCCAGGATAGTGTAGGTAACAGTAACAAATAACTGAATCCAACAAAAAATTCCACAGTGAAAAAGTGACCAAATTATGGTAAAATAACCTGTTGATTAATTATGCAACTATAAGTAAGAGTGAGAGAGACCTACATGTACTGATAAGCAATGATCACCAAATTCTATTTTATATGGAAAAACCAGTCAGGAAACAACACACAAAGCAGGATTATGTAAAAACATGGGCATGTCTATCTGTGTGTAAGTGGATGTGGATGACTGAGTGGGCTGGGTGCTGGCGGTGATACAGTTCATTCTACAGACCTAAGCAGTATTTGAATTGTTATAACAATAGCATATGTGTTTCTTATGTGATTTACTAGAAACAATTTAATTTCTCAAGTTGTAAAAAGGTGTATTTTAAACCTGTATAAAGGTACATGGAGAATGTTATCGTCATTCCGAATAACAAAATAAAACAGCAATATAAAGACACAAATAGATAATAGTATAGTACAATTATTAAATATGACAATATTCAAGATGATATTAAAATTATATATATCTACATCTATATGCATGTAAGGATGTCAATAAATGATATTGTCTAAAATTCAATTGTGGTAATTTTTGCAGACCTCTGTGAATATATTAGAAACCACTGAATTGTGTGTACACTGTGTGGGGGTGAAATTTATGGTATTTGAATTATATCTCAAAGTTCTGTTAAAAATGAATGGCTTGATATTCTAGCGCTAAGGGATGGTTTTATTTAAAACATAAACTAATAGTTTCCAGTAGATTCCCTTAAAAATAATACAGCATGGATTTCCAGATCACACCCACTCCCACCTTTTTAGAATTTTTGACTATTTTCCAAAGTCTTGAATTCAATGAGGTGCAGGTGGAAGAAAGCGTTTACAAAGTCAGTGGGTTACAGGAGAGCTGGTGTGGGGTGTGGCAGAGTGGGGAAGAGAGGCCCCTTTCAAATGGAAGCCTCTGGAACCCGCAGAAAGCAAGTGTAAGGTGGGGCAATCTTCTGGAAGCCAGAGAAAAGCTTTACACCCAACACTCTCATTCACAAACACAGACAGGGGCATCTCAGTGTTTCCTTAAATCCATTATTTCTATATTGACACAAGGAAATAATTAAAAGGGGGTAATTCTGATTTAGTTTATTTCATTAAATTATCAACAAACAACTTATGAAACTAAAACTACAAAACTATAAAAGTGGAACTCAATACAATTACTAGGCTTAATAATCTGTATCTGGGACTCAGATACAGATCTGGCAAAACAGCTGCAGATGAACTCCTCAGCCATGGATGATGCCTCCAGACATGGATGAAATCCCAGCCGTGGATAATGCCCCCAGCCAGAAATGATGCCTCAGCTGCGGATATAGCTTCCAGCTGTAGATGAAGATGCCAGATGTGAATGAAGTCTCCAGTCATAAATGAAGTCCCCAGCCATAAATGAAGTCCCAGCTGTGATAAAGTCCCCAGTCATGGATGATCTTAAGACCAAACAAAAAAATTATTAAGTATAAAAAGAAAAATTGTCTGCCAATCTTATTCAAGAGCACTGGCATAAACTCCCCAGAGGAGGAGAAGGCAATTACCACGCCTCCAATAGGAAGAATCAATACAAACAAAACAGTATGCAGCCCAAAACAGCATATCCTGACGTGCTTAACCTTATACCCAATATTTAAAAATATCCAGAACACACAGGGCCATGGGAGTGGCTGTTGGAGAAATTTTCATGAAGGAAAAAATATTACAACTAAGTTTTAAAATGCTAGTTTTGTTTGTTTTGTCTTAGAGAGGAGGTAAAAGTGGGAGTAAAAATATGGAGTTTAGTGTAAGGTGGGAAAAGCAAAGGAACCCCGCATGGATGGGCTGAAGGGTGTGATGGGAGAACAGTGAGAAGTACATTTGGGGAAGCAATTGGAAATAGAGGCTAAGCTTAATCATAATCAAAAGGGATTTGTTGAAGAATTAATGTGTGACTAGGAACAGGGAGGTATGGGCTTGTCAGCTCGACAGTGGGCACTCAGTTCCACTAACAAATGATGCCCTTGTGGACAGACAGAGTGATGGGCAGGCAGATGAATGCGTGGGCTCTACGTGAAACAGGTCCACTTGGTTGTTAATGAGATACTGTTTTAAAGTTCCATTTTGCCATACTTCGAATAGCTTTTCATTAGCTAAATTTAGCCGCATGTAAAATCACTAAGGCAGACTTCCAGAGTTCCCACATGAAAATCAAATGTCAACCAGCTGTGACGCACTTCAACATGATCATTGGAAGTCAGACATTGAGCTCTTTTTTGATATTTAAAGCCTGCATAATATTCGCTGTATATTATTCAGTGTATGACTATTTCCTTCGTGATGGAAATTTGGTTTGTCCCAACTTTCTATTCTATCAAAACACTGCTACACAGAAAATCCCCATGCACATATTTCTCCTAATTGTGGAAATATTTTACGTAAAACACTCCAGACATGGGATGAAATTCCCAGGTTATTGGAATTTTAAAATAGGTACTCCGAAATTGCCCTCTTACAAATTATATGAATTATTCATAAGCTTCCAAGTGTTACAGTGTTGCCCATTTTGAGAAATCTGTGCTAAAAGGACCCAACAATGCTGATGACAGTGATCAGGATGGTAAGGAGGCCGGGAAGACAACAGAGTGATTTAGATCTTAGACAGATCACTGTCGGTGTCTCCACTGGTCCAGCTCTTGCATTTGTTCTCGTGCTATCTTTTCCCTTTCACCAAATAAAATAGCTCCTTGACATCACATTGTGACAGTCCCCATGGTTTGCCGCTGTTACTGCGGGACTGAATGAAGGAGGGCGAATGAAGAAATGAAAACCAAGGAAAAAAGAAACTGTTTAAAGAAGGGGTCAGGGAAGAAGAAGAGGGCTCCCAGCTTCTAGTGGGCAAGGGCGGCTGCCCTCAGCTTCTACAGCCCTTCGTATTTATTGAGTAGAAAGAGTAGGGAGCAGGAGGCAATGATTAGTCAGCTTCTCAATTGTTCACAGGTTCACATTATTGCTAACAGGCTTCAGATGTGCCTAATCTCAAGAAATGCTGCACCTGGGGCGTGACTGCTCTCAGCATTCCCTCTGGGTGGCAGACGCAGTTTGTCAGTTTGCCAACATTCTGTATTCATAAGAACAGTTTGCTATTTACTCATATAGCCTCCAGTGGTACACTGAGTTGATCACGACCCTCACTCTTTTCAGTGTGCAACATCACATGAATCCATGCTATGCTTAATGAGTACTGGTTAGTAAAATGCCTATGACTAGTAATGTTCATCTATGCAATTAAATATTAATTCATAAAACACTTCAAATGTAAGCAATTAATTAGTGAATGAAAAGTACATAATACATCAATTAGAAACAAACCCTATTGGCCGGGTGCAGTGGCTCACGCCTATAATCCCAGCACTTTGGGAGGCCGAGGCAGGTGGATCACAAGGTCAGGAGATTGAGACCATCCTGGCTAATATGATGAAACCCCGTCTCTACTAAAAAATACAAAAAATTAGCCAGGCGTGGTCGTGGGCACCTGTAGCCTCAGCTACTTGGGAGGCTGAGGCAGGAGAATGGAGTGAACCCGGGAGGCAGAACTTGCAGTAAGCTGAGATCACACCACTGCACTCCAGCCTGGGTGACAGAGCAAGACTCTGGCTCAAAAAAAAAAAAAAAAAAAAAAAAAAAAAAAAAGAGAAAAAAACTCTATTAAAATGACATTATTTGTGTGATAAAAGAGACTGCCACTTTTGTATTTTTTCTACAAGGTTAAAGAAAACTAAGTCAGCTTATACAAGTGAATTTTAAAAGCCTTTAGGTTGGGTGTGGTGGCTCTTGCCTGTAATCCCAGCACTTTGGGAGGCTGAGGCAGGCAGATCACCTGAGGTAGGAGTTCGAGACCAGCCTGACCAACATGGTGAAGCCTTGTTTCTACTAAAAATACAAAAAATTAGCCAGGCATGGGTGGTGAGCACATATAATCCCAGCTAGTTGTGAGGTTGAGGGAGAATCACTGGTGGAGATGCGGTTGCACTGCAGCTTGGTCAGCAACAGCGAAACTCCATCATAAATAAATAAATAAATAAATAAATAAATAAATAAATAAATAAAGAGCCTTTAACACGGAATGCTGAGTAAATTGGCCAAAAATGCTAACCTATGCATTTCAATACTATAGGATTCATGTTGGTGGAAATAACCAGATTAAATACTTCTGGTATTTCACCTTCCCAACCCACACGAGCCAATGTTTTTTTTCCTGTGAACAACAAAAACAGTAGAATTTACTTGTATGTCCATAAGAGGTTATCACTTCTGTGTGTTCCCCTGAAACAGGTGGTGGCTGGGTGAGAAGGGGCACAGCACTAGGGCAGGAGATGGGGGCTCCAGTATCATGGGCGAGTTTCCTAAACTTCTGCAACTTTCAGCCCCTAAAAGGGGTGAGCCACAGGAAGTTTTAGCACAATGCCCAGAACAAAGCAAGGATTTGACACCTGGCACCCCTCCACATTGTTCTGTCATCAGTTACCACGTCCTGCACCTCCAAGCCCACTGGGCTCTGGCTGTTTCCATCACATAGAGAATGACCCGGAGCCTGGCCTCCAGCCACCCTCCTGGCCTTGCTGCTTCTCACTCTGCCACTGGCTCCTCACGGACCAGCCTGGGTGTCCTCAGACATACCACACACTTCACTGTGGGAGTCACACAGCCCTCACGACTCCTTCCCCAGGGAAGACACGGGGCTTTCCTCCTCAGGAGGACTCTGCGAGCACCTGGATGAAGGGCCCTCCCATCCCTCATCCTCCCTTAATTTTTGTTGCAGCTCTCCTTCCTTCCACTCAGTATGGCACACACTGATTGATCATCTTCCCCATAAAGACAGGAACAGCACGAGCAGTAGAGAGTAGATATCCAATGATAGAAAAAAATCGTCAATGATTTATCATTTCCATTTATCATCAATTAAGAAACCGTATGCTGAAGGTCATGTACCTCCTATGGGACTGCTGCATCCTCAGCCTCCTGAATTTCAGCCCAGCACCTTCCTCCCCAGCACAGCAACAGGTCAGCCCTGACCATTCCTCTCTTATTGCCTTTGTGCAAACCAGGACCAGGACCAGGACCAGGACCAGGTGAGGCCTTGGTATTGTCCCTCCCCAACAATCTGCGAAACAATCCTTGACGTCACCAACAAAGCACAGCCTTATGAATTGGTGGTCAGTCCCTCCGAACACCTCTATCACTGTAAAGCTGGCAGCGCCCCTCCACGGTTGGCCTTCCCAGGCACTGCACCTCTAGGTAACGGAGCATGTCCTTACCATGAGGCCTGGGTGCCCAGTCTATCCTGTCCAATGAGCGAGCTGTGGAGAAGGGGGGATTCCAGGTTAAGGGGAGACTAGCAGGGCTCCTGCTTTTATGCTGCCCTGTTGGGAAGGCTGTTAAAGAAACAGAAAGTGCTAAGCAGTGAAGATAGAACATGTTTTCATTACTTAAACCAATACATTCCACAGATGGAATAATAAGAAATGCTACATGCAAGCTAACTGAATCCAACAACATATCAAAAAGATAATCCACCATGATCAAATGGGTTTCATACCAGGGATGCAGGGATGGTTTAACATATGCAAGTCAATCAATGTGATACATCACATAAATAAAATTAAAAACAAAAATCATATGATAATCTGAATAGATGCAGAAAAAGCATTTGACAAAAGCCACATTTCTTCATGATTAAAACCCTTCAGCAAAATCAGCACAGAAGGGACATACCTTAAGGTAATAAAAGCCATCTATGACAAACCCACAGCCAACATTATCCTGAATGGGGCAAGTTGAAAGCGTCCCCCCCTGAGGACTGGAACAAGACAAAGATGCCACGTTCACCACTTCACTCAACACAGTGCTGTTCACTACAGCATTGGTCATAAGAGCAAGACTGGAAACAGAACAAATGGATACCCAGAGGGCGGTGCTTAAGTAATTTTGGGAAGAGTCATAGGGTGCAGTACTTTATAGCTCTGAAACACTACAATGGATTTACAGTTGAAATGTGGAATGATAACTAAGGTGCATTGCCCAGTGGCATATGCAGAGGTGCAGAGACTTTGTATAAACACGATCACGCATCAGCATGCATGCCAGGTACATGTTTCTATTTGCACGTAGATTGTAGGGATGATATGCGAACAAAAATGTTGACTTGGTGTTTGGAAGTTCAGAGTGGAAGGGAAACTTCCTTGCTAACCTTTTATGATATTTAGAGTAATTTCTAACCATGAATACGTAATACATTTAGAAACCTTAGCTAATAGGAAAAGCCTCTGTTCCTGGCCTCCTGCTGGCACACATCAGGTGAACATGGGGCTGTCATGCTAATGTGTGCAAACTCAGAAAACTCCAAGAATGGGAGTCTGTGTTTTTCATCATACAAATAATTGTTAATAGAAATAGTATAATGGTTATTGCTCATGGATATACCATGCATATTCTATTAGATAATAATAAATTCTGACATTTGAACTATATTTACACATGGACATTGAAATGTATGGATGAAATATTGTGGCTTATACGGGCAATGGCTTTATTGGCATTTTACAAACTGATTCCTCATGGCATGGGTCCGTGTGATATTAAGTAGCCTGTTATGTTTGGGAAAGGCAGTGATGACCACAAGAATGACTTCGACTACTAAAGTACCATGGAGATTTCAACAATGTTTGGTTTCATATTTACACATTTCATTGTGCTCCCAGGTTTTTTCTCACTCTAATAGCTGTCACCCATATCATGCGGGTCCCGTTAATACAGACACCTCCGAATGCACCCTCTTCCGTTATATGCAGCCAATTGCTGGTTACCTTGGGCCTACAACACGGGGAAGGCAGGGGCTGCTTGCCACCTCCTCATCTACAGTAAGAGTCAATGAGCAGTTAAGTAGACACTGAAAACCATTTATCCTGCTGGAGTGAGAAATAAATGGTTTCTTTCAACAGGGTGATAAAATGCATCTTTTCCAACTTATTTATATGACTCAAGGCCCATCTCAATTCCAGATGCAAATTCTCACAAAGGTGTATAATTCCTGATTCTCACAAAGGTGTGTAATGTCGTCCATGGCCCAGCGCAGAGGAACACGGGTGTTGCCGTCAGACTGCCAGGGTCCGATCCCGCCTCCTCACTCACCCCGGGAGCTCCCTTTAAGCCAGGAGTCAACAGCGAGATGGAAACGTGAGTGCTTTTTAAAGTCCTAAAAGTTCAGAGGATGACCGTGAATTTCTCCTGCACCCCTGGGCACACACCAGGAGAACTGTGTCTCCAGGTTCAAGTAAGTGCCTGTGAGGGAGTTGTGTCCCTCAGATTCTATTCGCCACAGGTGCCACTTGATGCAACCCCAAACCTCTTCTGCACAATCCCAAGCAGTGCTGACCAGTCCAACCCAAAGGCTGTGATGTTTGGCAGAGGCAGAGGCAGAAGAGAAAAGGCCAGGTGTTCTGGGAAAGATGATCTTTAAATCACACAGCACCCTCCCAGCCCACAGAGACAGTTCTTACATTATGGCAAGAAACCTGGAAAACACCAAATCCAGTTTGACACATATTTCCTTTTTCTTTTTGATTTCATGCCCCCTCCCTCAACCTCCCAAGCAGCATGGATACCCCGAAGGCCCTGGGAACTCTCTCCCATTGGATCTAACATGGAAAGTAGTTACCTACCTACAAATCCTCATCATCGGATATGCTCTCCAAAAACAGATCTTTAAAACAAACATCAGGATAAGTCATTAGAGAGAGGCCCACCCACTCCTCTGACCCCAGCTGAAGCCCCGGTGCTTCACACAGGATCCCCTGGTGTTTCCTCTGGGCTCACAGATATCCCTCCAGCCTCTCTGAACATTGTTTTATACTTGCAAAATCATTTGCTCTCATCAGAGCAATGATTTGGGAATCCTCCTTCCCAAAAGGAGCCCAGAATCAGGTTTCTATACCCTACAGACAGCGTTTTTCCCTCAGGAAGTGAGTTATTTCAGGGTACGTACCGTTTTCCAATATAAATGGCTCCTGCAATTATAGAAAAGAAAACATTAGGAGGGTGAAATGATGCCATGCACGTCACATAGCTCTGATATTCTCTCAACAACTTGGGAAAATTAGAAAGGGTATAGTGATTGAGTCAAAGGTCAAAGTCCCCCAAAACTAGCACGGAGGACACCTATGGAAAAGACAAGACCTTTTCCCACAGAATTTATCTTTAAAGTGTATTTAGATTGGCAGTTTCACAACTCTTAATCCACGGGGGAAACGTGCTGTGGAGGGAAACACCTCTGCATTGCGGTGGATCGTGGATGCCGCCATCTACCACGCCCCCGTGTGCCCGGCATGGGTTGGTGAGAGGCTGCCAATCAATAGCACCACACCAAGGGAATTGCAGATGTCATAAATAATGCACACTGGCAGATGTTCATGTCTACATCTGATTGGAAAGAAGTCAGGAAAGTAACATTTCTGTTCAAGACAAAAAAAAGTGTCTTACCTTGGCAGCGTCTTCTTTTTCAGAGGTGTGTTGTTCAGTGTCCTCATTAGTTATGTTGTAAACAATGTCCTCATTAGCGATGTTTTCTGCAGTGTCCTCCTTCCAGATGTCCTCAGCATTCTCATTCGCGATGTTACGTACAGCAGCTTCATTACAGATGTCTCCAGCGTCATTCAAGATGTCAGGTCCAGCAGCCTCATTACAGATGTCCACAGTGTCCTCGTTACAGATGTCTACGGCGTCCTCATCGCAGATGTCATATACAGTGTCTTCGTCAGAGATGTCCTGTATAGGGTCCCCACAGGGGGCTAGGAGAACAGAGAGTAAAGGTCAGTGCCCTGGTGGTGGAGACTGTGAATCACCCAGGGAGCTTGCTTGGTGTGGTGCATGGAGGTGGCTGATCACAGCATGGGCCGAGCTGATGCTGGGCCATCCTCCCAGGTGGACCTGCGCTAGAGAAGCTAAGGGACATGACTCAGAACGCTTTCTGCAGTGGGAATCAGCTTCCAGGTTCAGATATGCTTTATCCAGTGAAGTGGGGAAATATAAAAAAATAGAAATTGACAAATTCCTGAAAAGCCCTCCATGAGTGCAAGTGTGATTTTTTTTGTTAACCACTTTACATTCAGCATGCATTCACACATACTAAATATTTTTACAAGAAATCAGAAATCTTAATTTTTGTCAGTTATGTTAAATCTAACTTAGCTGTCAACATATTCTATCTCATTTACTCTGTGGTCGCCAGAAAATCTAACACATAGTAAGTAAACCAAAATATTTATTAAACGAAAACACAGAGCAGGGGCAGGGGGGAAGCTAGGCAGACCGGGTTGCACCTGATTACCTGGATGATAATAAACTGCACAAAACCTCGGTCAGATTAATATTGAAACTGCCTTTTGCTTCGGCTCTTTTTCCTTGCAGAAGAAGGATGACCAATAAGATGAACAGGAAAGAAATGAGAAACAGAGGTCTTTGCTTAGGAGCTAAAGGCCACCTTCTGTAACACAAAATAGTCTACAAGTGGCCTTGAACTCTGCCGTGATTCAGTGACAGAGTTCCCTCATGTCGTCTACCCACGTTGAAGTCCAGCGACACTGCGACTGTCTTCTTTACAACTTGCAAGACATGCTGCTTCTGCATTTGCCTGTTGTATGAGATTTACACTTGTTTTAAAGCCACGTTTTGTTTCAGTTGGGCTGGTGGCCATACACTGCACTAGCCAGTCAATAGTGACATGGCTCCTCATGGAGGCAGCTTGGCTTGAGGCTGAGGGTCTTTAACCCACATGCACAAGAGAGTTGCCACAAGGGGACGGAAGCCAGGCTAATAACCAACTGCTGTACAGAGTTCCCATCTGTCCCTCCTCACCATTTTCAGCTGGCAGGATTTCAGCATTTTAGGGCTTGGGAAGATAATATTACTAAATCTACTAAAATACATCACCCATCCTTATAGGCTTTGGCCAGTTGCTGAGCAAATTAACTTCACAACTGAAGTGGGCCACATTGGCCTGCATGGTCCCCCGCTTCTCTTAGAATCTGTGAGTGTGGGGCCTACTGGAGGGTGGGAGGTGGGAGGAGGGGGAGGATCAGGAAAAATAGCTGATATTAGGCTTAATATATGGGTGATGAAATAATCTGTACAACAAACTCTTGACACATGTATATGTATGTAGCAAACCTGAACATCCTGCACATGTACCCCTGAACTTTAAATAAAAGTTTAAAAAAAAAAAAGTCTGTGAGCTGACCCAAACCCCCGGGGATCTTTGTGCTTTTGACACACTGATAACTACACCGGTCCGTGGGGAGATGCGCCTATAACTGCCCTGGGTCGTGTGACCACGGAGGCCACTTTATGGTGATGGGCAGTGTCTGGGACCTCTTAGGCTCAGTGCTTTAGTGCTTATACATGAATGCTGGACTCCCTGTGTGGTGGCGAACACCCCATGACTAAGTGCATGTCAGCATCAGCACTGGCCCACACTCCTGGGTTCGTGTTTTCACTTTTTCATTCAGGAACTCGGGAGCTGGGGCCACCCCCTTGGCCCTTCAGGTTCTCCACCTGAGCAGTGGGGATAAGAAGCCAGACCCAGGGATGGCTCTGGTGAGGGTGGAGGAGTCACTGTACAGAGAGAGTAGAGGGGGATGGATTTTATTGTTGGAAGTGGACACTGGTGATTGAGTTGTATAAATGGGAAATCTCTCCTGAGAAAACACAAGCCTCACCTGTACAAACACACGCACACTCACACACACACACACACACACTCACACACACACTCACACACACACACACACACACACACACACACACTCTCACACACACACACACACACTCTCACACACACACTCACATTCACACACACACTCACACACTCACACACACACACACACACACACCCCCCACATGATGCAGCCTCACACAAGACACCACCAATCCTCAAGCACCCAACTCAGTACCACCCAAAAAGGAGCACAGCTGCTTCCTCAAAAATTGGCCATAATTTTTTCCCTGGGGAACTCGGGTTTTTTTTACAAACACTTCCACTCTGCTTATTCCTATCACAGTCCCAGGCTCAGGGTGGCTCTTCACATTGAAACCTGCAAGGATGCCACACCTTTCTTTGCATTCAGATTGCTTTCTTTGCAAGTAATTCCAGAATACTTACTAGAGTCACACCTCAGAGGGACCACCTGCACCACCTGCAATACAGAAACAAAGCTTTATGAGGGGTACGTCGTGTTGTGGATTGTTTGTACAAGGCTCTGTTTCTCTCAGTGAATACTGAAAACAAGATCAGAAAGTGTGGTCAACTTCAAGACCCCCCAAACAAGGGTAGGATACACACTAGAAAAGATATCAGCTTCTGGATGTTGGATCTCTCAGGTCCACGTAGCTTGGCAAGTGCAAAATACTGAATCCAAGGAGAAGACATTGCTTCCAAGGACAAGGACCCCAAGGATACAGTCTACAACCTGAAGCTGTCACAGGTATATGCCATTTTGGATTATATATCAGTTGCTAAGAGTCGCTTCTTCCACCCCCTCAGAAAACTGCATTTAATACCTGTAATGTACACTGTCATTTTTTCACACGTAAAGTCAATTGAAAAAGAAAGACGCCAAGAAAGAAGCATTTCTGTTTCAGGGAAAGCAACGCAACCTTACCCTCGCGTTGACCAGCCTCTCTCCATCTCCTCTGTCCTTGTGAGTTGGAGACTCCTCAAGGGCTAGAAGGACACAGAGCAACAGTTAGTCACAGATGCTTTTGTTCATGAGTTATTCAGGGAGCTCTGCTTAATGTGGACAACAGGACAGTGTGTGCAGATGTGTTTCATTAAAAGCACAGCTTGAGCTGCTGCTAGAAAATCTTCCCTCATGGAAAGACAGGCAAGAACAAGGAACTGAGGAGCGAGAAACAGAGTCCCTGGCATTTTGCTGATGGCAACTTAAGGCAACGGGAATGAGTCAGTCTACAAATGGTACTGAAGCACACGCTATAATCGGATGAGAGTCCCACTGCTCACACCGTGAGGTTTGAAACCCAGCTAAATGGCTTTCTAAACCCTGTAAAACAATATTAGCTTGTAGGATTGATGTCTCCCTTTGTGTAGAACTTTAGATTCACAAACTTCATCAATTTGTATGAAATCCTCAGCAATTGGCCGGGCGCGGTGGCTCACGCCTGTAATCCCAGCACTTTGGGAGGCCGAGACGGGCGGATCACGAGGTCAGGAGATCGAGACCATCCTGGCTAACACGGTGAAACCCCGTCTCTACTAAAAAATACAAAAAACTAGCCGGGCGAGGTGGCGGGCGCCTGTAGTCCCAGCTACTTGGGAGGCTGAGGCAGGAGAATGGCGGGAACCCGGGAGGCGGAGCTTGCAGTGAGCTGAGATCCGGCCACCGCACTCCAGCCTGGGTGACAGAGCGAGACTCCGTCTCAAAAAAAAAAAAAAAAAAAAAAAAAAAAAAAAAAGAAATCCTCAGCAATTGACCCCAAACAGATAAGACTGAAACAATATTTTAGGAATAGTTGAAAGTATTATCACCACAAAACATAGGCGTAATCAAATGCTGAAAGTTACACGTAAGGCACGATGACAAATAAAGCAGCAAAAGACTGTTCACATGAGGGTCTCAGGCTGCAAAGACACCCACACTGGCTGAGGGGTCCTGGTTTTCATAAAGGGTGTGGCTCAGCCAGGCCACCAACAAGCAGTTAACAAACAGTAGTGTAGTAACACGACACTTTCCAAAGACCTTACTTGAGTAACATGGTGATCCTTACAAATTTCCAATCAGGATGGTGGCACAGTTCCTCCTGCTTTAGGACACAGAGCCTGCCTGAGGTCACAGGGGGTAGGTGCAGACTCTGAAGATGCACTTCGGTCAGAGACTCTGCTGAACTCTGTCTACTGAGGGCCTCTGTCCTGTCTGCTGACCACAGGCCAGAGGTGCAGGCTGCACTGGGGAGTGAGAATGTCACCTCTCAATGTTAGGAAAACTCCCTGCCAGAACTGAGAATGGCCCTTTCTAAGCAGAAAGCAAACTCAGACTAAAGGAAGAGGCCGACCACATCAGGCTGCCAGATTGCCGAACATTCACTCAGGGAGAGCCCACATCCTGGGCCATCTTGGATGGTGGCAAGATGAGATAGATCACCGCTTTCGCAACACACACCTGACAACAAAAAATCAACAGATGTAAAAGAGCCAGAAAAATCCCCAAATATTTGCAAATTAGCAATGCATTTTTAAATAACTCATGGATTAAAGTTTCAATAGAAAATTAAAAATACCTTTAACTACATTAAATGAAAATGTGACTTGATGAGATTTCTGGATGTAACAAAAGCAGTCCATAGAGGGGAATTCATAGCATTGGATGCAATATATTACAAATTACAAAATCTAAAATCAGTAATATCATGTTTCAATTAGGAAACTGTAGAAAATAAAGGAATGCAATGTAAAGCAAGTAGAAGTAATAAACAGCATCACAGAAGTCAATAAAATTAAAACACTGAAATCATCAGAAAATCATTAAAACCAAAAGTTGGTTATTTGAGATGCTAATTACAATGAATGAACTTCTACGCAGGCTAACCAAGAAAAAGAAGATAACACAAATGACCAATTTCAGAAATAATACAGGAGCCATCTCGACTGAACTGTTGGGCAGTAAAAGGATAATCAAGGAATATTATGAACAATTCTATGACCACAGTTCGATAACCTCAGTGAAATGTATCAAGTCCTTAAAAGACACTCTTCCTAAGGTCACACCAGAATCCTAGATAATTTTAATAAGCTTATGTCTATTAAATAGGTTGAATTCACATTAAGAGCATTCCAAAAAAGAAAGCACCAGACCCAGATGGTTTCTCTCATGAAATCTGCCAAATTCTTCAAGAGGTGAATAAAAAGACAAAAATCCGGCCGGGCGCGGTGGCTCAAGCCTGTAATCCCAGCACTTTGGGAGGCCGAGGCGGGCGGATCACAAGGTCAGGAGATCGAGACCACAGTGAAACCCCGTCTCTACTAAAAATACAAAAAAAAAAGCCGGGCGCGGTGGCGGGCGCCTGTAGTCCCAGCTACTCAGGAGGCTGAGGCAGGAGAGTGGCAGGAACCCGGGAGGCGGAGCTTGCAGTGAGCCGAGATCGCGCCACTGCACTCCAGCCTGGGCAACAGCGTGAGACTCCGTCTCAAAAAAAAAAAAAAAAAAAAAAAAAAAAAAAAAAAGACAAAAATCCATTTAATGCAATATTATTTGGTGATTTAATGTGCATTTTATGCCATTAAGGTATAAAAAAGACATGAAGGAAACTTAAATATACATCAATTTAGTGAAATAAATTCATCTGAAAAAGCTACATAATATATGATTCCAACTATATGACATTCTGGAATAGGCAAAACTGAAGCAATAGTAAAAATATCAATAGTTGCCAAGGTTTCTGGAGAAAGAAGACAGAGATTAATGAGTGAGAAGAGGGGATTTTTAGGGAGGTGAGCATATTCTTTATGAGAACATAATGGTGAACATAATTGTTATAAATATTTCAAACATCATATAAATGTGGAACAGAAAGAATGACATTATGCAAATGATAGACTTCAGATAACAATGTGTCAACATTTCTCATGATCTTAGCAAATGTACCATAGTAATGTAAGATGTTAATAATAGGTGAAATTAGGAAGTGAGGGTGAGGAGACAGAATAATATGGGAACTTTGTGTATTATATGCTCAATTTTTTTTTTTTTTTTGAGATGGAGTTTTGCTCTTGTTGCCCAGCGTGGAATGCAACGGCATGATCTTGGCTCACTGCAACCTCTACCTCCCGGGTTCAAGTGATTCTCCTGCTTCAGCCTCCTGAGTAGCTGAGATTACAGGCACCTGCTATCACACCTGGCTAATTTTTTTGTATTTTTAGTAGAGACGGGTTTTCACCATATTGGCCAGGCTGGTCTCCAACTCCCAACCTCAATTGAGCCGCCCGCCTTGGCCTCCTAAAGTGCTGGGATTATAAGCATGAGCCACCACACCTGGCCATATGCTCAATTTTTATGTCAATTGATTTATACTTACTTTATATTAATTTAAAAATAATAATATCGCACCATTCTTTCAGGAAGATCTATGCTAATGTTTAACAACCAGGTAAGTTCTAGACATTAGCTTGAAACATTGTCTATCATTAAACATGAACCAAAATTGACTTTTAAGTGGATATTTACTTTGTGGTTGTCGTAATATTTGCTGACTCTGCAAATCAGAATGCTGACACATTAGTTTCCTCTTACATATGGGACACTGAATACTCCCCACAATTGTGATTCTAGAATCAACTTATTTAATGAATTTCCACAGTACCTTCTACTGGGTATATTCCCTTCTTTACCCAGGAGCTACGAGGTCTCTGACCCTGAGAGGTGGATACGGCATATCTTCTTAAAATACCTATCAGAGAAGATGCTGGTTAATGCATTTACAATAGAGAGGACTGTTGACATCTTGCTGACAGAAGACCAGAGGGAAAATAGTGATAATCTAAGTTTAAACTTATGATCCTGTCCTTTACAGGCTTCCAAGCAGAGCCTGCTGAATCAAAGTTGGACTTCAGGAAGATCACGGAGTTCAGTGAGCACCCAACACCTCTATCAGACAGACTGTGGGCAGTGCCTTCACGGAGAGAATACAGCAGGACGACTGCGAGTGCAGGGCTGGTGCAGAGTGCGGGCCCGGATTCAAATTCCACTAAGTGATGTGGCCCTGGCAAGCTCATGTCGTCCCTCTGCCCTCAGTCCTCTGCACTGTCATAATGAAATTTTAGCAATACTTTTCAGGCCCTACTTCTTAATATCACAGTATAGGGCTAAAAAATCACTAAATACAGGAAAATCTTAAGAGAAGACTGGTACTTCAGTAGTGTTCTCTAAGTGTTTACTACATGCCAGGAGGAATAAGCTGGACACTTTTTTTTTTTTTTTTGAGACAGAGTCTCGCTCTGTCGCCCGTGCTGGAGTGCAGTGGCCGGATCTCAGCTCACTGCAAGCTCCGCCTCCCGGGTTCACGCCATTCTCCTGCCTCAGCCTCCCGAGTAGCTGGGACTACAGGCGCCCCCACCACCGCGCCCGGCTAAATTTTTTGTATTTTTTAGTAGAGACGGGTTTCACCGTGTTAACCAGATGGTCTCGATCTCCTGACCTAGTGATCCGCCCGTCTCGGCCTCCCAAAGTGCTGGGATTACAGGCTTGAGCCAGAGGCCAAGCTGGACACTTAGTAGTGGCTGAATATGGAGAGGGTGCTTGGATGGCTCTGGGGCAGTGGCGCATGGTTTCCTGTTTGGCTTTTCTGTGGGCCTGATGCCTTATGGCTTATGGAGAACGTCGGCCCTGCCGGGACAGCAGAGGAGGGGCTGTGGCTGAGATTTTACACTTGAGAGTGTTGGCATTCAGCGATGGTGATGAGCAGAACCCCAACTCCAGTGAGGAAGGATCTGAGATGGGAAATGTATTTGGTTCCCTAGAGACAGAGATTCCTGAACAACTGACGCCTCTACATCACGCCCTGTGCCAGAGACCCAAGAGACCCCCTCACTGTCTTTCTCCAGTCCTCCTAGCCCGAGGTGTGTGGGTGGACAAAGGTGATGCTCTGGAGGAGATGCGTGAGACAAAGAAAGGTCCTTAATGATAAAGAATTCTCGGCCGGGCGCTGGAGCCTGTAATCCCAGCTTTGGGAGGCCGAGGCGGGCGGATCACAAGGTGAGACCACAAACCCCGTCTCTACTAAAAATACAGGTCCTTACTCAGGAGGCTGAGGCAGGAGAATAAAGAGGCGGAGCTTGCAGTGAGCCGAGATCGCGCCACTGCACTCCAGCCTGGGCCTCTCTCAAAAAAAATCTTTCAGATTCTTTCAGATTCTTGACCCCCCCCAACTCAATATGACAGTTTATTTTAAAGGCTGTTATCTCTGTGGCCTTCTTCCCTTCTCCCTTCACCCTGCCAGCTGCCTGTCAGTGACTGTCTCCTCCAGTGACTACACTGAGGGACCAGGGTCTCCTTGCCTCCCAAGGCTGCTCAGACCTGACACTGCAAAATGCTTGTCAAAAGATGGGTCTGCAAAGAGTAACTTCCCTTTCACTGATCAAACCTGAATACGCAAGCTACTTTGAATTAACTGGAAAAGTGGCCATGTGGGCTGATGCTTTGGTGGTTTAATGAATTAAGTCTGCCACCTCCACTGCCTCCTTGACTATTGATCAGAGCCGCCTGCAATAAGGTCTGGCTGAGAATGGGCAGTGGCTGCGCCAGCTCTGGGTGCGTCTTCTCTGCTCATTCTTTCCACAGCCAAATTCAGTTTCTAATTTACACACTCCACATCCATCCCTAGACCTTGCTGTGACAGGGGACAGAGTCCTGTCTCTTCTTAGGGAGACCTCTCCATAACCACAGGACCCTCTCTGATGTTCGCCTCAAGCTCTGTTTTCCTCTGTCACCAAATGTCCCTTCCATTAACCCAAAGGCCCTGTCTCTTCTCCCAATCCTTTAAAAGTGATCTCAGAAAGCTACTGATTCTCTCCCCATGAACCCCAGCGAAAACCCCCATAAAATCTCGTTTTTCTTCCTTTCTGAGAAAAAGTCTGATGCTAGATTGCTAATGTTTGCTTTCAGGGTTTGACTTCTACCTTCAGAAAAGTGTTTCTGTCCTTCCCCTTTTCTGTAATGTCTGTTATTGCAGGAGTGCAATCACGATTCCCTGGAAATAATCAAGCAGTAAGGCTGTGTTTACTCTGTGTATTCTCTGGAAATGTGTTCACAAGATTGGTGCTATGTTTATTCTACTATTTGGTAGAAATAAAAGGAAGCCACATGGTCCTGATATTGCATTGTGAGTTTTAAAGATTCTTATATTTTAGTTGTCTTTGTCAAAACTCTAGATTTTTAAAATGTACATCTTGATGTTTTCTTCTAGATTCTATAAACATATGTATTACCCACATTATTTATTTCTCTGCATTCTTCTGTGACCCCCTGGCTTTCTCAGAGACATCCTAAATCCAGAAAAATGGAGACCTCATTTTCCTTTCTCAGAGCCTTCTATGTGACTTAGAGACTACCATGTCCCTGGCTTTAAGATTAACTCCATATCACAGAAAGACAACTTAGATCTTTCTTCCCAGAAGTCCAGTAGTCTTCAGTGGACCCCCCCCATTCTTATACAACGAGGTCATCCAGGTCTCAGGCAAAAGCCCCCAGTATTTTGTAAAATTTGAGCTATCACAACTTTACAAGCTTTTATGTTATTACAAAGCTTTGTCCTCTTTTAGTGAGGATTTTAGCAACAGTGACCTAGTTAACAAAAAATAGAAGGGGCTGGGCACAGTGGCTCACGCCTGTAATCCCAGCACTTTGGGAGGCCAAGGCGGGCAGATCACAAGGTCAGGAGATCAAGACCATCCTGGCTAACATGTTGAAACCCTGTCTCTGCTAAAAATACAAAAAATTAGCCAGGCGTTGTGGTGGGTGCCTGTAGTCCCAGCTACTGGGGAGGCTGAGGCAGGAGAATGGCATGAACCTGGGAGGGAAAGCTTGCAGTGAGCTGAGAGCACACCACTGCACTCCAGCCTGGGTGACAGAGCGAGACTCAGTCTCGAAAAAAATTTAAAAAAAGAAGGAACTACTGGAAGAAAGCATGGAAAGAACACACGAGGTAAAATTTGACCTAAAATGACCAGTCTCATTCACTAACCTCACCATAGTCTTATGGGTTCAATAGACCTGTCCAATCCTTTGCTCTGTTCCCTCCAACACCTTCCTAATTGTCCTCCACCACTCATGTAATAGAAACATTGCACAGGGGAGCTAATCACCTCTTTTATCCCCCACTTCAGGTTCACGTATAAGTTTATAGTAAAAGCCTTTTCAAATGACTGCTTTAACTGCTGCTACGGCATGTATCATCAGTTGAATGGAACCTCACATGTGACTTTAACCAAGCCTTTTTTGAGACACAAGATTCAATACGAGGGACAGTATTCTAATGTAGTACATCGTTTATTTTATGTTATGAAGATTATCAGTTATTGAAAATGTGTAAATAATGAAGCCCAGCCTTACTGCTCAATGCTGTGTGTGTGAATCCACTGAGCGTGCTGACCCCCATGCCTGCACCTACCTGCTAACACAGGGAGGGTCCATTCAGAAGGGAGGCACAGCTCCAGCACTGACACTCTCCCACCAGCTTCACAAGAGAGTTACCATAAGGACGACAGATACCCGGATAACAACCAAGTGATAATTTGAGTACTTAATGGTCATGATCCCTAAAGTGTGTAGCTCAGAGGGCTTGTGGGGAACTGTGGCCAAGACTCTAAAGCATCTCCCCAATTCTTACTGGACTTGAGCCTTGTCTTGAGGAGACCCAGCCATGACATGCAGGCACCACACTGTCCTAATTAATGCCTCCCTTAGTGTTTCAGAACCTGTGATTTGATCAGAAACACGGGCTTTCTATGTCGGTTTCACACTAAGGACTATGTGAAACCTGCAGGGAGATGCCGACATAGCTACCTGGATTCTGAGATCACTGAGGCTGTCTTATGTGAGGGATGGCGTTTGAGATCTCTGCAGGCTTGGGTAATTCCAGGCATAGAGGATGCTGGAGCTCCCTTGCATGGTGAATAGTGATCCCTTCACTGGCTGGTAAGTAGAGGCTGTAGTTCAGGCCTTCAACACTGGGACCATATGAGTAAACATCTTGGCTCCTCACTGCGTAGCAAGTGAGCCGGGGCACATTTATTTCTGTGGCTTAGTTTCTCCATCTGGCATGGGGGTTCAATAAACAAGCTAACAACATATGTCCATGAGGAGGTTTGAACTAATGTAAGTAAAGTATGTGATCTGATTTGTTAAATTGAGAAAAATGGCACTGAGAGTTGTGCTGGGCAAACACATTTTTTTCCTGGGGGAAACACACACAGACACACGTTCACAAGCGAATCATGCAGACTTGCACATAGACCACCCCCACCCCGCACTAATACACACTCCCACACAACCTAATCTGAACACGTTCCCAGGAACTATACATAGATATAAGGAGTTTGTCACCTGGAAAACCAGTTTCTCTTACTATACCCCACATCCTCATTCCCACCAGGTGTCTTGGATCATGGAGGCTCTCCAGGCAAAAGCCAGCAGTTAGGCTCCACATTTCCTAGAGAGTTTTTTTCTAACAGCCAGTGAGTGATTCCAGAATACGTACCATCAAGGGTGCTCAATGAAGACACCTGTAATTAGAGAAGGAAACACTCTGAGAATGAGGCCATGCTATGGATGGTTCGCACAGGTCTTCTGTTCACTTGGAAACTGAGTAATGAAGGTGGGAAAGAATGTCCAAGTCAAAAGCCTCAACTCTAGAGTAGAGTTCCCTTAAGAAAGCACAGGGGCTTTTCCTGAAGAATGCTTCTGTCTAGATAATTTTTGGGTGGCAATGACAGAATTCTTATCTAAAGTGGAAAACTTGTTCCTGAAGAAAATATCCCTTAACACACCCTGTACTGTCTGACACTGCCAACTGTGGTCGTCCTCTGGAATCAGGCGTCAGTTGGTAAGATACACCTCCTCCATTCCCAAGGAAATATTATCTAACATCTATAATGTACCGGTTAATTTTCCCATAGCTGATATCAACTGAAAAATAAAGGAACCAAGAAAACAACATTTACATCTTAGGCAAAGACAGGCTACTTTACCGTCGAAGTAGAGTAGAGCTCCCTTTTCACATGCTTTTTGGAAGGCTTCTTCGAGTCACCTAGGGGATGTGGAAGGACACAGCATGGCTGTCAGTTCATTGGTGGTGCTATTCATGAATGACTAAGGGACTAGAACTTAGGGGTGTGCCTGGTTAACAAGCATGGATTGAGCTTCTCCTGGACCATCCTCTTCATGGACCAAGGAAGGCAAAGAAAGAGCAGGAAGGAAATGAGAATGGAGCCCCTGGCTTTCCAGGTAATGGCAAATGAAAGCAACGTGAAATAATCAAACTCCAAATGAACAAATACTAAAATACATGCTAGGATTCAACCATAGTGTCCTGTCACTTCTTCAGACCCTTTAAAAACCCAGCAGGATGGCCACTACCTTCTTGACATCTACCAAGTCCCTTTCAACCTCCACAGACCCACGTACAGTGCTGCTGCTTCTATCATGGAGGGTATAGGGTTCTGCTCTTGTTTATGTGTGATTTTTTTTTTTTTTTTTTTTAACAGAGTCTCGCTCTGTCGCCCAGGCTGCCATATGTCTGTGGTGATGATTCGACGTAGGTAAAGTGTACAGTATAAGTGCTCATGAGGCTTAATTATCAGTGAAATGTCTTGTTTTAAATTTCACAGCTGATAAGCTTAATAAGCTTAATCAGAGGCTTATTCAAGCCCAGGATTCTGAACTCCCAAGTCATTGGTTCTATGAAATACACCTGCTTGGCCTAAAACCAACCACTTTATCATAATTCAGACCCAGTTTTGAAAGAAGCAGATGAAGTCAAAAGTGCTGTGTCTGCCTGAGCGCACACTCAGTGCCCTCCACACAAATGGCACCACTGTCTGTCACAATGGCCCAGTGGCCTGGCTGGCACAGACTGTGGCAAAGGGCAAGAGATCACTAATCCCATCACCATGGTGATAGGGCATCATAAACTTTCCAGGGTGAAGGCACAATCCACCTTGTGAGGTCCAGCTGCTGCCATGCAGACACTCGTGCTTTTACATGCACAGGAAGGTCACTGAAGATAAGTGTTTTACATCCATGGTCAACAGATGAGATGACCATGAAATGAACACCAGTGTATGGGTGGAGCAGCTTATTTGTTCAGTCTTCTGCACTAAAACCTGTGAAACGATATCATCTTGCCTTATTTACTAACACATACAAGCACCTCTAAACTTAGACAGTTTCCAAGTCACGGAACTGATGACCACTGAGCTCCTGACTGTAACTGACAATTCTATGATTTTGGATAACTCCCAAAGCATAAAAAATAAATGTTTTATTTAACACATAGATAATACACATTCTTATTTCTTTTTAAAAAAGTAATATGTGAATGGAAATTACATACTACAAATTTATTAAACTAAATACACATTTCACAAAAAAAGAAAAAACACATTAAAAACAAAGATAGGTACATTTTATTGTGTGAAAAGCTTCAAACCCATCTGTACTACTGTGGCTTTGCTCCAAACTTTTTGAAAGTAATGATTTCGTAGGTTCTTAATTAGGTTAAAAACTACATTAAAATAGACTTTGCCATATTCTCTCCAAGGGAATAACTTAATTTGGATGCGGGGGAACGTTGAAGGGTGCAGGATGTAAAAGGAAATTATATATATATTTTAGGCCGGGTGCGGTGGCTTAAGCCTATAATCCCAGCACTTTGGGAGGTCGAGGCGGGCGGATCACCAGGTCAGGAAATCGAGACCAACCTGGCTAACGTGGTGAAACCCTGTCTCTACTAAAAAAAATACAAAAACTTAGCCAGGCATGGTGGCGGGCGCCTGTAGTCCCAGCTACTCGGGAGGCTGAAGCAGGAGAATGGCGGGAACCCGGGAGGTGGAGCTTGCAGTGAGCCGAGATCATGCCACTGTGCTCCAGCCTGGGCGACAGAGGGAGGCTCTGTCTCAAAAAAAAAAAAAAAAAAATAAATAGATATTTTATATATATATATATAATATATAATATATATATTATATATTATATATATATATTTTAAATGTAGAAAAATTTCAAAGGTACCCTGCTTGATACAAGAATCAAATTTACAAATTGAGGAATAAAACATAACCATGAAACATATTTATAACTGCATATGGAAAATACAGAGGTTAATTTTTTAAATAACATAGTTTGAAAATATTAACTAGTAATTTGAAAAGACAGCATTTGACAGGCCAATATGAACATACCTCGAATGCAGGAACACAGGTTCCCCATAAGAAAAATCAAAATCAGGGAAAATTAAAGCAAAAAGGTTCAATCTGCTCTGACCTTCGAAAAACTCAGCACAGACAGTGGCACTTACGACCAAGGGCAAGAGATCCCTAATCCCATCACCATGGCGATAGGGCATCATAAACTTTCTGAAGGCACAATCCACCTTGTGAGGTCCAGCTGCTGCCATGCAGACACTTGTGCTTTTACATGCACAGGAAGGTCACTGAAGATAAGTGTTTTACATCCATGGTCAACAGATGAGATGACCATGAAATGAACACCAGTGTATGGGTGGAGCAGCTTATCTATTCAGTCTTCTGCACTAAACAATATCACCTTGCCTTATTTACTAACACATACAAGCACCTCTAAACTTAGACAGTTTCCAAGTCATGGTACTGATGAGCACTGAGCTCCTTGAGAGAGCTCTGGATGACGGATTGGTAGAACTAAGTCATAAAATCCATCCAAACAGCATTAACAAGTAAACAGGTTTTCAAAGCTCTCTACATGCAAACTTATACAATTATCCCTTTAATTTTTATCTTCATATATACATACATGATCTACTTGTTTCTCAGTATAAATAAAACTGTATGTTCTTAGTTAACAGTCTCTACCAATTCATTCTATTTATCTTTCTGAGTTGAAATACTGCATTTCATTGGGACACAGAAAAAAATATTTGACTAAGATTACTCTGGAAAGGTGAGTAGGTTGGGTGATTGACTGCAATGGACAGTTCTGTGATTTTGGATAACTCCCAAAGGACAAAATAAATGTGTGTTTTATTTCACATATAGACAATACACATTCCTACTACTTTTTAAAATTAATATGTGAATGGAAATGACTTACTACAAATTTATTAAATACACATTTCATAAAAAAAGAAGGAAAAACATGTTAAAAAGAAAAATAGGTACATTTTATTGTGTGAAAAGCCTCAAACCCATTCATACGACTGTGACTTTGTTCCAAACTTTTTGAAAGGGATGATTTCATAGGTTCTTAATTAAGTTAAAAACTACATTAAAATAGGTTTTTATTTTATATTCTCCCCACAGGAATAACTTAATTTGGGATGGGGAGCATTGAAGGGTGCAGGATGTAAAAGGAAATGACACATTTTTTTTAATGAAGAAAAAGTTCAAAGGTACCCTGCTTGATACAAGAATCAAATATATAAAGTGAGGAATAAAACATAACCACAAAACATACTTACAACTGCATATGACAAATACAAAGGATTTTTAAAGTAACATATTTTGAAAATATTTAGTAATTTGAAAAGACAGCATTTGACGGGCCAGTACGAATATACCTTGAATGCAGGAACACAGGTTCCCCATAGGAAAAATCAAAATCAGGAAAAATCAAAGCAAAAAGGTTCAATCTGCTCTGACCTTCGAAAAACTCAGCACAGACAGTGGCACTTAAGACCAAGGGCAAGAGATCCATAATCCCATCACCATGCTGATAGGGCATCATAAACCTTCCAGGGTGAAGGCACAATCCACCTTGTGAGGTCCAACTGCTGCCATGAAGACACCTGTGCTTTTACATGTACAGGAAGGTCATTGGCGGCTCAGTGTTTTATTTCAAAAACTGAATCCCAAGTCCACACATTATTATTCTGTGCTTCTTTTTTTTTTTTTTTGAGACGGAGTCTGGCTGTCACCCAGGCTGGAGTGCAGTGGCGCGATCTCGGCTCACTGCAGCTCCGCCTCCCGGGTTTTACGCCATTCTCCTGCCTCAGCCTCCCGAAATGGGCCCGGCTAGTTTTTTGTATTTTTTAGTAGAGACGGGGTTTCACCCCAGGATGGTCTCGATCTCCTGACCTCGTGATCCGCCCGTCTCGGCCTCCCAAAGTGCTGGGATTACAGGCTTGAGCCACCGCGCCCGGCCCTGTGCTTCTTAAAATAAGTTATCAGATGGAAAATAGGGTATCCCCAAATATAGTCAATAGTGAGAATTTCAAATTGAAGAGGGGCACAACTGATATGTTGAGAACAAACAGAGATTCCACTCTGTTTTTCAACTTTTATGTTAGATTCAGGGTGTACATGTGCAGGTTAGTTACCTGGCTATATTGTGTGCTGCTGAGGTTTGGGGTATGAAAGATCTCAATACCCAGGTACTGAACACAGTACTCAGCACTTTTTCAACCTTTTCCTTCCTCCCTCCCACTCCCAGCAGTCCTAGTGTCTATCGTTACCATCTTCATGTCCATGGGTACTCAGAGTTTAGCTCCTACTTATAAGAACATGAGGCTGGGCGCGGTGGCTCAAGCCTGTAATCCCAGCACTTTGGGAGGCCGAGACGGGCAGATCACGAGGTCAGGAGATCGAGACCATCCTGGCTAACACGGTGAAACCCCGTCTCTACTAAAAACACGAAAAACTAGCCGGGCGAGGTGGCAGGCGCCTGTAGTCCCAGCTACTCGGGAGGCTGAGGCAGGAGAATGGCGTGAACCCGGGAGGCGGAGCTTGCAGTGAGCTGCGATCCGGTCACTGCACTGCAGCCTGGGCGACAGAGCGAGACTCCGTCTCAAAAAAAAAAAAAAAAAAAAAAAAAAAAAAAAACATGAGGTGTTTGTTTTCTGTTACTACATTAGTTCACTTAGTGGCTTCCAGCTCTAGCCATTTTCCCTCAAAGAACATAATTTCATTCTTTTGTAGCTGCATAGTATTCCATGGTCTATATGTACCACATTTTAATCCAGTCCACTGTTGATGGGCACCTAGGTTGATACCATGTCTTTGCTATTGTAAACAGAGTTGCAATAAACATAGGAGTGCACATGTCTTTTTGGTAGAATAATTTGTTTTCTTTTGGATACATAGTCAGTAATGGGATTGCTGAGCTGAATGTTAGTTCTATGTCCTTTGAAAAATCTCCAAACTGCTTTCCACAGTGACTGAACTAACTTACATTCCCACCAACAGTATATAAGCATTCCCTTTTTTCCTTAAACTTGCCAATATCTGCTATTTTTTGACTTTTTTTTTCTCTGAGACGGAGTTTTGCTCTGTCGCCCAGGCTGGAGAGCAGTGGGGCAATCTCGGCTCACTGCAAGCTCCACCTCCGGGGTTCTCCTGCCTCAGCCTCTCGAGTAGCTGGGACTACAGGTGCCTGCCACTGCACCCGGCTAACTTTTTGTATTTTTAGTACAGATGGGGTTTCACCGTGTTAGCCAGGATGGTCTTGATCTCCTGGCCTCGTGATCCACCTGCCTCGGTCTCCCAAAGTGCTGGGATTACAGGTGTGAGCCACTGCACCTCGTCTGACTTTTTAAAAATCGCCATTCTGAATGGTGTGAGATAATATCTCATTGTAGTTTTGATTAGCATCTCTCTCATGATTAGTGACGATGAGCATTTTTTCATATGTTGGCTGCATGTATGTCTTCTTTTGAGAAGTGTCTGTATCTTTTGTCCATTTTTAAATGGGGCTGTTTTTTGCTTGTGGAATTAAGTTCCATATAAATTCTGGATATTAGCCCTTTGTTGTATGATGGTTTGTGAATAATATCCCCCATTCTGTAGGTTGTCTGTTTACTCTGTTGATGGTTTCTTTTGCTGTGTGGTGGCTCTTTAGTTTAATTAGGTCCCACTTGTCAACTTTTGTTTTTGTTGCAATTTCTTTTGAAGACTTAGTCATGAATTATTTCCCATAGCCCATATCCAGAATGGTACTTTTGAAGTTTTTCTTACAGGATTATTGCAGTTTGAGGTCTTAAATTTAAATCTTTAATCCAACCTGGGTTAATTTTTGTATATGGTGAAAAATAGGTGTCCATTTTTGGGGGGTTTTTTCGTTGTTGTTGTTTTGAGAGGAGTCTTGCCCTGTTGCCAGGCTGGAGTGCGGTGGCACCATCTCCGTTCATGGCAACCCTCTGCCTCCTGGGTTCAAGTGATTCTCCTGCCTCAGCTTCCCGAGTAGCTGGGATTACAGGCACATGCCACCACACTCAGCTAATTTCTGTATTTTTAGTAGAGATGGAGTTTCACCATGTTGGCCAGGCAGATCTCCATCTCCTGACCTCGTGATCCGTCAACCTTGGCCTCCCAAAGTGCTGAGATTACAGGTGTGAGCCATCATGCCCACCCAATAAGGTGCATTATTAACATCTAAAAAGCTCAGGGAAGTGAGCTTTCATCATATTTTTATTTAATTTACAGTTTTCCCCAGAGTGTTTGGAATACATTCCTCCATGAGCCAGAGAACTTCCAATGTTCACTGCAGTGTCTTTAAGTGGCAGTAGCAGCTGTGGGTTGAGAACACAAAAGTCTTCCACTCTTCCTTTTAGAACCAGCAATTCACGGTGCTCTGTGTTTTTATTCGGCATTGGGTAGGAGCATCTGGGTGCTGGGCATGGCACCAGTGCCCCATGGAGGAGGGAGCCAGGAAGCTCCTTTCTTCCTTCTCTAAAACCTTTTTTTTCTTTATGTAGATCCAAGTTTCTAGCCTGTATCATTTTCTTCTCTCTGGATAACTTCTTTTAACATTTTGACAGATCTACTAACCATAAATTTGTGTTTGTATGAGACAGTTTTTATTTCTCTTCACTTTGGAAGGATAATTTTGCTGGATACAGAATTTTAGGTTGGTGGTGTTTTTCTTGCTTGCTTGCATGGGTTCTGAAGAAAAGTTTGATGTAATTTTTATTCTTATTCTAACGTGTTAGGCCTGGTAAAGCCCAAGGTGGTTAGACTCTGGTGAAATGGTCTCCTGGGGCAGGCTTCTGCTAAGGAGAACGGAACGCCCTGGGTCTATTTCAAAGTAGTTACTTTTCCCCTTCCCTGTGGGAAGCGGGAGGGAATTTTTCTCTGTTCACAAGAGCCTCTGGCAGAGCTCTTGGAGGTTTATGAAAGTGTAGGGCCCCCTAAGATTGGGCTCCCTTAATTCTTAATTCTCAAGTTTATGTACACGGAGCCTCCAGCAGTTTGTCATTTACATTTCAGTTTTCCCACTGTGGTTCTGGCTCCAGTGGCCAGCCTCCGATCCTGTTAGGCTGGGACTCACTGCCTGTCCAATTTGGGGAACAATGGTTTGCCCTGTTAACCTCAAGTCTCTGATGGATCTAAGAAAAGTTCATTTTCAGTTTGTTCAAGATGTTTTTTGTTGTGACAGCTTCCAAGCTGGAAAAAAGAAGTCATATTTGGGTTTTGTTTCAAAATATTTTTCCAATTAGAAAGAATGATGCCTCACACACTTCTATACATGTCTTTTGATGCAGCTGTGCACGTGTTTCTGTTGCCCGAAGAGCGAAATACCTGAGTCCTAAATGTGCTACTGTTTAGAACGTAAGTATTCAATGCCAAACACAGTATCCCCTCCAGCAGGAGATGAGAGTTATTGTTGCTCCAGATTCTCTCCAACACTTAGTGTTCTCAGTCTTTTAAATTTTAGCCATTTTGGAGGATGTGTTATCTTGCTGTGATGTTAATTTGCATTTACATGAATATTAAGAAAGTTGAACACATTCAAATATTTGCTTCTATAAAATACATGTTTATGTCTTTTACTCACCCATTTTTCTTTCTCTTAGTGATTTTTTTTTGAGACAGAGTCTCGCTCTGTCCCCAGGCTAGAGTGCAGTGGCGCGATCTCGGCTCACTGCAAGCTCTGCCTCCCGGGTTCACATCATTCTCCTGTCTCAGCCTCCTGCGTAGTTGGGACTACAGGCACCTGCCACCACGCCCAGCTAATTTATTCTATTTTTAGTAGAGACAGGGTTTCACCATGGTAGCCAGGATGGTCTCGATCTCCTGACCTCGTGATCCGCCCGCCTTGGCCTTCCAAAGTGCTGGGATTACAGGTGTGAGCCACCACGCCCAGACCTTAGTACTTTTTAAGACTTCTTTACATATTCTGAATGTGAGCCCTCTGTCAGTTCTATGTGTTCATAGATCTGTTCCCACTCTGCAACTTGCCTTCTCACTTTCTTAGTGGTGTCTCTTAATAACAGAAATTCTTAATTCGAACACAGTCTAATTTATCAATTTCTTCCCTTAAAACTAGGGCTCTTTGTGATCTGTTTAAGAAATCTGTCCCCACTCACAGTCATAAACATCGACTGGGCATGGTGGCTCACGCCTGTAATCCCAGCACTTTGGGAGGCCAAGGTGGGTGGACCACCTGAGGTTCAGGAGTTTGAGACCAGCCTAACCAACATGGTGAAACCTGTCTCTACTAAACATACAAACATTAGCCGGGTGTGGTGGGGCCATGACCAGGCTGGGACCTGCTGGAGCTCTTGTGTGTGAGGCTGGAGGAGCTGCTGGGGTGGGGGACATCGGGGCTGGGCCTCAGTGGGGTCTGCAGCTCCTATCTTCCCAGTGTATAGACCTAAACATCAAGGTTGAGAATAAACCATTCTCCCGGGGCACGATGGCCTCCAGGAAGCACCGCCTCCTCCCACCATCTGCCTTTCAGGATGGGCCTCCCTGGTGGCTGTCGCTGGGACTGCAGGGGCCACTGGGTATATCTGGGGCTCTGACATAAGCGAGATTGTTCTGGGGCCTGTGCTGCCCAGCCTGTTCCCCAACAGCTTGCTCTGGAGGCAAGGGGCCTGGCAGGAGCTGCAGGGAGCCAATTATCCCTGAGGCAGGCTGGCTGCAGGTAACTGGGAAGACAGGCTCTTCACCGGCAGCCGAGCTCTGGGGCGCATTCGCCACACCAGGACTTGGGACTTGAGGACCCAGAGGTCTGCAAACCCTACGCCTGACTGGGAGCCCCACGTGCTGCCTTCTACCAGGAGAGGTGGCATTTTCTTGGCAACTGAGGGGGGGAGCCAGGTGCTGAGGTGTGGCCCAAGGGACGGCTTGCCTCAGGACCTCCCAGCCCTCCTCCTCTGCCTCCCAGGGGCCTCCTGTCTTTACACATGGAAACCTCCAATGTCTGTCCCAGGGCTCCAGGTTAGGGGTCAGTGCCAACCCCAGCCCAACTTCCTCTGGGAAATGTGGGGTTCTCCTTGGCGCACTTGGGCCTCTTTCTCACAGGACTTCCCAAAGGGAGGCATCCAGAGGAAGACAAAGGCTGCAGTCAGGTAGACCCCACCAGGCGCTCCTGCCATCTCTTTCCATCTACATCGAAAGGCAAGCTGACTACCCCCAATGCAAGATGGACATTAACCCTGAGTGACTAGCACTCAGCTCCCAGGCTGGCCGGAATGCGGTGGGGTGGAGTGGGGTGTGGTGGGCTGGAGAGCACCTGGTGGGGTGGGTTTCAGGTGCTGCTTGCCCAGGGCTCAGCTCTATTCCTCGGGGCTCCCCCAGCCAACAGGCCCACCGACGCTCTGGGCAGCCCCAATAGGTGTGTTCTACCCCAGCCAGCTGTCAGCCATCTGCAGCTCCTCCCTCACTGCCCTACCCTGGAGCATCACGGTGCCCAGCGCAGGCTGCGGAGACCTGGCTAGCCCATGGTCTGCTCATTCCTCACTAGCTGTTGTGGCAGACACAAGTCTGTGCCAATGAGCCGAGCCAACCAGCTTGCAGCCCTCGGGAGAGGGTCAGGCGCAGGCAGGCCTGGTGAGCAGGTGTGGGGATGGGTGCTCATGTGCGGGACGTTTTTCATGAGCAGGTGGAAGGAGAATGGAGAGGGGACCAGTGAAGGAGAGTGGAGGGCAGGACAAGCTGGGGCTGGTGTTAGCTGGGTTGCGTGTGTGGGCCTGGCAAGGAGCCCGGCATGGGAGCAGGTCCCAAGTGAGTGCTAGGTTGGAGCCAGGACCATGGGCCTCACAGTCATAGAAGCCTCACTTCAGGGCAGAAGGGGCTGACAGACTGGGCTGACCAGAAGGGGAGCTTCCTGTCACCAGAGGATACAAAGGTACCACTAGTGAGTGGCCCAGACCACAACGCTCTGGGACCCTCAAGGTGCTGGGCTCGATTGAGGTGGGCCCAGCCCATGGCCGCCTTTGTGGGGACCCCACAGGGAGAGGCTGGCCTCTGAAGATGCTTAGACCTGGTTCAGCGTGGCCAGATCCTGACCCAGCCCGAGGTCAACACTGGCTGCTGCCCTGGGGGCCAAGTCTCTGTCTCGCCCTGTGATGTGGTGCTCACACTATGGGCCAGTGTCAACCCTCTGCCCACACCCCGGGAGGCTTGTGTGTCCATACTCATGGCTGAAAGCCTGCGGTGGGGGTCTCTGCATTGGGGGAGGTGGGTCCAGGGTGCATGGCCCCCGGGATTGTTCATCATGAGTGCCACTTGGAAGGTGCTGGAGTCTCACCCTGTCCTCCAGGGCCCAGAGTGTTTTGGGGAGATCTGGTGCTGGCATCTTGGCTGGGCGAGGATGGTGTCTAGGAGGGACCGTTGGGAGGGAAGAAGGGCATCAGGGGGACTGGTGCTGGGGTGGGTGGCAGGAGAAGCCTGGAGGGCAGTGGCCCAGGATAGTGGCTGAGCAGGTGTCAGGAGGGAGACAGGTGAGGCTGGCCTCCCTCCCGCAGCCAAGCCAGGGTCTGGGGTGTCCTGGGGTGGGGCAAGGCCCAGGTCAGAGGCAGAGCTGCTTGCATGCAGGGTGGCCACATCCTGGCCTGGTGAGCACCAGCTGCTCAGTTCTATGGCCCTCTGCTGCCCTCCGCTGGCCACCTCTGTCCCGCAGGCCCAGCCATCTTCAGGGATGGCCCAGGCCGCTGCCTACCTGCAGGTCTGGACAGACCCTCAGAGCCCAGGCTGGGAGGTCTCAGGAGCCAAGACAAGGTTGAATCCCATTTGAGGCCATCTGAAGGAGTGAGAGCCTGTGTCAACTCCCTGCCCAGCCTTGCCTCGGCCAGCGGCTCCCAGGGGACTCTGGTGGCTAGTGGCTAAAGACGACAGAGGGGCTCAGAGAGGCTGAGCCGCTGTGTAAGGTCACACAGTGAGCAGGGGCTGAGACAGCAGCAGGAGGATCCTCGGCATGGCCACAGCCCAGGGACAGGAAACCCCTCTGCTAGGTTCCCCCACCAAGTAGCTCCCATTCCCAGCCCTAAGGGCATCTCAGGAGAGGCTCTGGGGAGGGTCCTATCTGCCTCCTGCCTTCTCCCCCAACCACACCCTAAATGGATCCCAGGTCCCCAGCCCCTCCCACCAAGGGCTCACCCGCCAGAGCTCAGGGAGAGGCCCTTTAGGGCGGCTGTTTCTCTATGTGCTGCAGTCCTCTGGACACTGAAAACCAATCCCATCCATCTTAATGGCATTTAATATGCACAGTGAAATTGGCAGCCACAGCCATGGGGGTGTGCTCAGAGCGAGATTTACATGCATATGCCACCAGGCTTTGCTCATGAGTGGCCTCCTGGGTCCCAGGAGACGTGTGGGGTGGGGGTGCAGCTGGGTGAGCCATGGTAGCAGAGACCTGGGGAGAGGGATATGGGAGGTAGGAACTGGGTTAGGCAGGGATTCAGGGGAGGCTGAGGCCTGGAAGAGGGAAACTGAGACCTAAAGGAGACTGGGACATTGGGAGTCAAGACTTGGGAAGTTGGGACATGGACAGGTGGAGACAAGGGGTTTAAGAATGAGGATCTGGTGCAGACGTGAGTTGTAGCCCAGCTGCTGCTGGCCCCACATGACTGCAGAGTTTGCTGACCCCAGGGTGGCTGGAGAGTGTGCTGTTGATATGGAAGGGAAGTGCCAGGATGGGAAAAACATGGTCCATTTAAATGATACAGAAGCGGGGAAGGGAAGTGCTGGGTAGAGGAGAGTGTGGTCCCTGGCTAGGACTCCAACCCCATGGACCTAGGTGAGGACAAGCACATCCTGCCCAGACGTTGCATTTCGCGTGACCAACCTGGCCTGCCACACCCCTCCTTCCTGTGCCTATAAAAATCCCTGAGACTCTAGCAGGCAGACACAGGCAGCTGGATGTAGAGAGGAGCACATCAGCGGAAGCACACACAGGTGGCTGGACGTTGAGATAAACACACTGATAGGCACCGGCATGCTGGCAGGCCACCGAATGGGAGAACCACGCGGAGTATGGCTGGGCAGTTGGAGGAGAGCCCGGCAGCTCAGCAGCTCCACTCCAGGCAAAACCTTCCCACTCCACCCCCTTCTGGCTTCCACTCAATAAAACCCTGCACTCATTCTCCAACACCACATGTGATCTGATTCTTCTGGTACACCAAGGGAAGAACCCCAAGAAACAAAAAGCCCTGTGACTAACACAAGCCGCCCTATAGACGGCAAACTAAAAGAGCCCCCATAACACAGGCCCACTGGGGCTTCAGTTGTAAAAATTCACCCCTAGAGACTGCTGTGGTGTCAGAGCCCCAGAGCCTGGCCGTCTGTAAGCTCCCCTAGAGGTTCGGGCAGTGGGGCACTGAAGAAGCGAGCCACTCCCCTTGTCGCACACCTTGCAAGGGTGACAAGTGAACTTTTCCCATTTCACTGGTCCATGGTGGCTGGAGAGTACTGGCCCCACGGTAACTGGAGAGTGTGCCGTGCTCCTGGGCTTCCTCCCTGATGTATAAAATGGGTCAGCGGGTCCTGGGGGCTGTTCCCACAGTGATGTGGTGGAGGCTGACCCTGACAGCCACCCCTGCTGAGCACTCGGTGAATGGTGGTCACTGTCAGGAAGCGCCATTGCTGTCCTCCATCAGTGTCTGTGGGGTTGGGTGACTCTTGGAGGATGCCTCCAGCAACGTGGCACTGCCAGGACAGGGGCCGTCCACCTGTCTGGGCTTCCTGGTGTGAACAGATGGATGGACGGGTGGGCCTGCTGCGTGCAGGGAGCTGAGGCTGGATCTTCACCTATGGGCTAGGAGGCCATGCAAGGCTCGGGGAGAGAGCACTGTGGCTGGGACAGAGCCCATGTGATGAGACGCCCTTGGTGCCCCAGGCCTCCCTCCCAGCTCCTGCCCCTCCAGGACATCACCCAGAGCCCCCAACCCTGCTCTTTTGGGGGAACGGGTGTCTGTGGTTGCTGTCACTTTTGATCCCACTCATCCCGCAAGTTGCTGGCGGGACACGTGCAGGAGGCATCTCATGGCTTTTCCTGGGATCTCTGAATCCGCTGAGAGCCGGGAGCCACACAGAGCCTGCCCAGTGTCCTGGGAACTCACCCTGTCACTGCCACTTGTCCTGGATCACCCTGGGGCTCACTCCTTGCCGTTCAGACCCCTGTGAGAAGAGCACTGGCTGTGAGTTGCTGTGTGGCCAGGGACGGTGAGGCAGGACCTGGAGTAGATCCATCACAGAGAATTCTTAATGAAATGGGAACGTGTCTCCCAGGAAACGCACAGGGGCCTGCAGTGATAGAGTGGCCTCAGGTATGTGCACAGCTGTGAACACGCCTTCCACAAAGGGCGGTGGATGTGCACATGCCTCACACACACTGCGGGGCAGGGCAAATGTCCCACACATGTTCGTGCTTGTGCACCTGTGGGTGGGCTATATCTGCAGGTGTCCACGTGATGTGTGTGTGCACACCTGTGTCACTCCTGCAGAGAAGACAATGGAGAGAAATACGCCCGAATCTCCCCTCTAGGTCCCTGGCCTGGATGCTGGGATGTCAGGCCAAGTTATTGTCTCCTTTATCCTTTCCCCATCCACCACGCTGTCTAGCAAAGCACACCTTCATTTTATCATCAGAAATAAAATGCACAGTTTCAAGAAACCCATGGGCCAACTCCTCTGTGCCCTGGTGTTGGCAGGGGCAGTGGGACGGGATGCATAGGGGAAAATTAGCTTCGTGCGGCCATGGGGCCAGGGAGGCCAAGGGCAGCTTGCTCAGCACCTGGAGGTACAGCAAGTACCAACGACAAAGCCTAACTTGACCGCGGAAGGAAAATCAAGGCTGGGCATAAGGACTGACCACAGACTCACTGGGAACACTGTCCACTGACGTCAGAGCTGCTCACAGGTGAGCTTGCCTGTGAGCTTGCCAGGGAGCCCGGCTGCCTGTGTTCAGAACAACCCTAGTAGGCAAGCACGGGCCACTTACCTGACTCCACTTGGAGCCCTTCCCAGAGTGGAGACAAAGGCCGTGAACAGGTCTGGAGGCACTCCCTGCTAGCGCCCCCCAGGCCTGGCTGAACAAACCTCAAATACCCCAAAGGGCCTGGCTCCAGTGGCCCCTGCTACGGGTCAGCCTCAGGGGGATGCTCCTCTCCAATTGGCCCTGACTGTTCCACATTACAAGATAAACTACAGAGTTATCTCATGGCATTATTACTTTGTAAAAAATGGTGAGTCTTATTTATAGAAGAGCAGTCGATGCAAAAACATTAGCACGTAAGACTGGAGTCCTCCAAGTCCTGTCTTCCTCGGTTCCATATCCTTACCCCTCCATCTACATATGGCCTGCATGGACAGACAGCTTCACACACTCAGACTCTTCCCTCCCCATGCATCAGGGATGTGTGTCCCTGTTACTGACATGCAGGGAGAAGCTCATCATCTTGGGCACACCCAATGGTGCTCTGAGCCCATCAATACCTATGATGGACATTGAAGGAATTCCCAGGTTTTCTTTTTCAGGAGCCCTGACTCGGGCCACTGCCTGGGAGGGCAGAGGTTGGGGTACAAGGGGACTCACTAATGGTGCCACCTTGTACTCAGAGAGCCAGTCCAGGGAACCAGGCAGGCCTGGCTCTGACTGTGCCGCTGGGTGACCACTGGCTGAGACCTGGGCTAAAGCGCTTTCCACACCAGCCAAGGAGACAGGCTCTGCCTGAGGCCTGAAGCCCTTGAAGGGCTCTGGGACAGGAGAGCTGCAGCCTTCAGTTGTAATGTGCATAGCACCGTCTGTCCCTGTCCTCGATCCAAGGAAACTCACCTTGGCGACCCTGCTGGAAGGCACAGGTTGCTGACATTCTGACACCTGGGAGGGGGCCGGTGGGAGCCCCCGATGCCCCCAGTGCATGGACCTCCAGCAGAGCCTGCATTTTGAGACCTTTGGTTCAGGAGCTGGGACTGATGAGGGCCCTTGGGGATTCCTGTGCTGCTGGAGGAAGACAGGGGCATGGGGGTGTCCATGGCAAAGAAGTGAGGGGGTCTGCCAGCCCCCCACTTTTACCCTGTGGGCGGCAAGCCACCCAGGTGCTGAGGCAAGAGATCAAGGGCACGAGCTGTTCCAGTATAATAAAATACATAAAATAAGAATAGTTATACTAAATATAGATAATAGGATTATATATGAATATCATTAATCATTAGTGTGTAGCAATCACTCTTTCCTCCAATATTATAATAATCGTTGCTCTACAATTACAACCTAGGAAAAACCAGGCCATACAGAGATAGGAGCTGAGGGGACATAGTGAGAAGTGAACAGAAGACAAGAGTGTGAGCCTTCTGTTACGCCCGAGCAGGGCCACCAAAGGGCTCCTTGGTCTAGCAGTAACACCAGCGTCTGGGAAGATGCCCATTGCCAAGCGGACCATGGTCTAGCGGTAGCGTCAGTGTCAAGGAAAAACACCTGCTACTTAGCAGACCGGGTAAGGGAGTTTCCCTTTCCCTGGAGGAGTTCAGAGAAGACTCTACTCCTCCACCTCTTGTGGAGACCTGACATCGGTCAGGCCCGCCCGCAGTTATCTGGAGGCCTAACCGTCTCCCTGTGATGCTGTGCTTCAGTGGTCATGCTCCTAGTCTGCCTTCATGTTCCATCCTATACACCTCTCTTTGCCTTCTAGATAGCAGTAGCAAAATTAGTGAAAGTACCAAAAACCTGAAATGAAGAAATAATGGCATAGGCTGTGTCCTCTCTCCCTATCTCTCTGCCTCGGCTGCCAAACAGGGAAGGGCCCCTGTCCAGTGGACACATGACTCACGTGACCTTGTCAATCACTGGAGATGGCTCACACTCCTTACCCTGCCCCTTTGTCTTGTATCCAATAAATATCAGTGCAGCCAGGCATTCGGGGCCACTACCGGTCTCTGCGTCTTGATGGTAGTGGTCCCCCAGACCCAACTGTCTTTTATCTCTTTGACTTGTGTCTTTATTCCTACCATCTCTCGTCTCCGCACATGGGGAGAAAAACCCGCCGACCTGTGGGGCTGGACTCTACATACCCTGCCCTGGCTAGAGTGGGCAGGCTTGCGGGTGAGTCTGGGGTGCTGGTTTCACCCTCTTGTGCCAGTCTCCCTGTGCCCCCTGAGACCCTGGTTCTCCCTCACCAGCCTGGGTCCTCCTCATCTCAGCTCAGATCTCACCTCCTCTGGGAAGCCCCCAAGTCCTTGAGCGGATGCCCAGGAGGCACCACCAGTGCTGAGGCTACAAGCCCTGCTGGCACCCGGCAGGGCACACAAGGCCAGGTCAAGCTCTGGAGACAAGCTTATCCCTCCACATCAGGGACTGCCCACCTTGCAGAGAGCTGGGTCAGCCTGAGGGGACCTCAGGGGATGGCCGGGCACCCCCCACCCACCCGAAGAGAGCTCCACCTTCACAAGGGTGTCACTGGGTCCACTCCGGATGCACGCACAGCCTCAGATGGGCTGAAGAGAGGGTGTGGCCAGGACATGGGATGACCATCCTGGGTGGCTGGCCTAGCGTCACCAGACATGTGGCTCCATTAAGCATCTCGACTCCACAAGAGCCCGTGTGGTATGTCCTCTGACCTCCCTTCTACCTCTGAAAGGGGCAACCCTCTGAGATTCTGACCGTGATCTGTCAGCCCGCCTGACAAGGTCCCTGGTGCCTGGCCATCACAGGCCAAAAGTGAACATTCAGTCTCCAGGAGGGCACCAAGCCCCAGGCAGACACCAGGCCCCAGGACAAGACCAAGATACAAATGGACATCAGGCCTCAGCTGGATACCAGGCTCCAGGTCTACATCAGCTCCCAGGTGAATACCCAGTCTGAAAGCAGACAGCAGCCACCAGGTGGACACAAAGTCTCAAGTAGACACCCAGTCCCCAGGTGGACACCAGAGACTGGGCAGCCTGATGAGGCTCCAGGCGGACACCAGACTGCTGGTGGTAACAGGCTCCCAGCTGATACCCAGGCCCCAGGGAAACACCCAGGTCACAGGGAGACAGCAGGAAGCTAATACACTACCCAGGTAGATATGTAGGCCCCTGGTGAACATCAGACCTCAGCTGGACACCCAGGCCCCAGGGAAACTCCCAGCCCCAGACGTCAGGTCATCAGGTCCCATATGGACAAGTACACCCCAGGAAGTCATCAGGCCCTGGTGGACACTGAGACCCCAGACGAATATCCAGTCCCAGGTTGACACACAGGCCTCAGGTGGACACCAGGCCCTAGGAGCACTCCAGGCCCCAGCTGAAGATCAGTGCCCTAGGTGAATGCCCAGGCCCTAGCTAACTACCAGTCCCCAGGATTCCATCAGGCTTCAGGTTTTCATCAAGCCCCAGGTGGATACTAAACCGTAGGTGGACAGCTCCCAGGTCAAAACCGGGCCCCTGATGAACACCCTGAGCCCAGGTAAACATGAGGCTTCAGGCCAACATATGACTCTAACTGGACACCAGGTGCCACATGGATAGCTAAAGCCCCAGTGAACATCAAGCCCCAGGTGCACATCTAGGTCCCAAGTAAACACCTAGGCTTCAGAAGTCCAGAAATCTGGGTCCCAGGAAGTCCTTAAGCACCAGGAAACACGCAGGCCTCAGTTGGGTATCCGGTCCCAAGTTGATACCCAAGCCTTCCATGGCTCATGTGGACACAAGGTGCCAAGAAAAATATCAGGCCCCAGCTGAGATCAACTCCTGGGTGGTTCGCTCACGACCTACCTAAATACCAAGCCCCAGGTTTACAGAGGGCCCCGGGTCACATTAGGCTTCAGGTAGACACTGGACTCCAAGTAGACTCAGACTCAACTAAAACTCAACCCAGACACCAGTCCCCAGGTGGAGAATCTAGGCCCCAGCTGGACATCAGTTTCCAAGGAAACACCAAGCCCCATTTGGGCATCTAATCCAGAGGTGGACATCCGGCACTATGTTGACACATAGGCCACACATAGATACTTACTCCACAGGCGGACATGAAGCTCCAGGTACATAACCAGTCTCCAGGTGACTATCAGGCCCTAGGTGAACACCAGGTCCTAGATGAACATCGAGACCCAAGTGGATAGCCAGGCCCCTGGGAAACATCAGGCTCCAGGTGGACACCAGGACCCATGTGGGTAACCAGATCCAGAGGTACATCAGGTTACACATGGACACCCAACCTCCAAGTGGATCCTGAGCCCCCAGTTGGAAACACCAGTCCTCTACAACCGAAAGGTAATGTATACTCTGGCCAAATGCAACACAGTAATCTCCCCATAAAACATGAAGGACGGAGAGTTCTTGGATGATGAAGGGCAGGGCCAGGAAAACTCCCCACCCATTCTCCCCAGGGCAAGGGCCGGTGCATGAGGACACACCCCTTTCAGGTGGACAGAAGGCCCAGTGGACACCAAGGAGCCAGGAAAACATCAGGCCACAAACAGACACTGGATATCAGACACCACGTTGACAGCAGGTCCTGGGTGGACACAAGATCCCAAGGGGACTCCAGTCTCTGCATAGACATCAGGCCCCAAGTGGACAAATTAGGTCACAGTTTGGCATATAGGCAGGTCCGAGGTAGACACCAGGCCCCCAGCTAAATATCAGGCCCCAGGTGGACACGAGGCCCCACGTACACACCAGGTCCCAGGCCAAAACCAGGTCCCAGCTGGGACATCAGGCGTCTTGGTGTATGTCAGCTCCCAGATTGACACATAGGCCCCAGTGGAACACCAGGCCCCACTTGAACTCCAGGCTCCTAGTGGATGTCCAGGACCCAGGTAAATATCAGGCCCAAGGTGAACAGGAGGCCCCAGATGGACATCAGGCCCCAAGTAAGCGCTCAGTCCCCATGCAGACATCAGGCCCCAAGTAGACACCGGCCCCCAGATGGACATCAAGCCGCTGGTGGACACAGTCTCAAGCTGTACATCAAGCACCGGGGTCACATCCAGGCCACAGCTGGATGCAAGCTCATAGGTGGACAGTTGTGCCACAAAGGATACCAAGGACTCGGGTGATCATCCAGCATCAAGGGGAATATGAGGCCCTATGTAGGCAGCAGGCACAGGATGGATATCAGACTCAGGTAAACACTGAGGCCCCAGGAGGACAATAGGCCTGAGGTGGATACCCAGTCCCCACCTGATTATCTATCCTCATGGGATGGCATGTTCCACATGGACACCAGGCATCAAACAAACGCCTAGGCCCCTGGTGAGTGTCAGGCCCCAAAGGGACACTCAGAGACACTCAGACCAGAGCTGAACATGTGGTCCTAGGTGGACACCTGGGACCCAGGTGGATACCTACACCTCAGGGTGACATCAGGACCCAGAATGCCAGGCTTCAAGTGACCAGCAGGTCCCAGGTGGCTTATGAGGCTCCACGTGGATATCAGAAACCAGACTGACACCCACGGTGGCATAAGGCCCCAGAGAAACAACAGGTCCAAGGTGGACATAGGCCCCAGGTGCACACCAGGTCCCAGGAGGGTATCTAGGACCAAGGTAAACAACAGCAACCAAGTAGATACCCACACCCCGGGTAGAAACCCGGCCCCAGGCAGAAACCAGGCCCCAGCAGGACACCAGGAAGTTCTGCTGAATATAGAATCAACATATGATCCAGCAGTTCTACTTCTGGGAATCTACCCCTGAAAGCAGAGTCTCAGAATATTTGTACCTTCATGTTAATAGCAACAGTGTTCACAATGTTAATAGCAATAATACTCACCATGGTCGGAAAGTGGACACAACTATGTAACCACCAATGGATGAATGCATAAACAAAACATGGAGGCCGGGTACGGGGGCTCACGCATGTAATCCTAGCACTTTGGGAGGCCAAGGCGGGCAGATCAAGAGGTCAGGAGATCGAGACCATCCTGGCTAACACGGTGAAACCCCATCTCTACTAAAAATACAAAAAATTAGCCGGGCATGGTGGCGAGAACCTGTAGTCCCAGCTACTTGGGAGGCTGAGGCAGGAGAAAGGCGTGAATCTGGGAGGCGGAGCTTTCAGTGAGCTGAGATTGTGCCACTGCACCCCAGCCTGGACAACAGAGACTTCATGTCAAAGAGAAAGAAAAAAAAAAAACATAGCATAGATACACAATGGCATGTTACTCAGCTATAAAGGACAAAAATTGTGACACATCCAACAACATGAAATACATTATGCTACGTTAAACCAGTCACAAAAAGACACATACTCTACAATTCCACTTACATGGGGTACCTAAAGTTAGAGACAGAAAGAAGGGTGATTGGCAGGAGCTGAGGGTGGGAAGGGAATGAACAGTTGTATAACGAGCTCAGAGTCTGTTTTGCAAAATGAAAAGAGTTCTGGAGACTGAGTGCACAGTGCCATTAATAGGCTTAACAACGCTGAATGGTGTGCTTAAAGATTAGGATGATAAATTTCATTTTATGAGTATTTTAACACAACTATTAATAATTTTAAAAATAATTTCAAAATATCCCCAATGATTCTTATAAAAATTCCTTTAAGAACTCTTACATAAATAAAGTTCTTTCCTCTAAATTTGCTCTATTGTATCAAATTATGTTTGGAATGATAAGTTATAAGGCAATATTTTGACTAGTAAATATATATTGTAAAATACTTTTCATACCACTTTATAATTGTTGGTCTACTTAATTAAGGTGCTTTTTATAACTCTTCCCACATATGATTATTTGTAAATTTGTTTTATAAACAAAAACAATTCTAACGTATTGTTTATTGCTTAAATAAAACACTGAAAAGCTGGTAAATACTTCAATAATTTACCGTTAATTCAAAACATTATTTCTTCTCAGAATACATTTTCTGTAAAGACATATTAGGTTATTTTACTTCTCACATGACTGCATGTCTAGTTCTTTCAACAGGGCAAGAAGTGTTACTTTTGTGCAACAGGCTCCAAATTATCAGTTCATCCCATAGGAATTTTTATAAAAGGATAAGGTTAATGAATGCTAAAAAATGCATCTAGCACTTAGATTCATCAGTCATACACTGCAAGAACAAACAGCTTTCATCTCGTTTTTGGTTCTCTGCTTTGAAACGTATGCATATAGGTTAATCGTTATGGAAAGCATGGATTAATCTATGTAACACCGTTTTCTTTAATTTCAGAAATTATATTAAAATATTAATCTTGTAAAAATATTCATTCACTCAAACATTTATTTGTTTCTCCTCTGAACAGCACCTGTGTTAGATGACCTGATGCTATTCGGAGGAGAAAAAATAAATGTTTGAGTATATATGCATACATTTTTAAACATGGCAAATGTGAGATACGATATTTCTCATAGATTAAAACAAAAACTCAAAATCAGTAATATTTTTCAATATTTAAAATTATAATGCATTTTGCTGGATTATCACACTCTACTGTTATGAAATCAACATTTTTGTACTCACAGTATCAATACATCTCAGAATACAAAAGAAGGTATCATCACAATTTCCAACCTACTCAAAACCTAATGGCCTGGCCATGGGCTGATACAGTAAGCCTTCTGTGACTCAGATTTCTCTGACGTAAAATAAACAAGTTGGACTGGACAATGGCACTGGTCATTTATTCCACATTTTACAAAGCAGTTTTTAGAATAGAAAGCATAAGTCCTCGGGGATTCTGAAACAGGTTATATTTGACAAGTGATTCAAACTTCTGTGGGACTTGCTTCATAAACTCCACAAAGGGAGTAAGGAGATAACGACATAATAAACATATATTGAATGCATTTTTAGTAAGTTCTCTCACTTAGTCCTCATAGAAACCTTAAAACAGTACTATTGTCAGCCCAATATTGAATCCAAGATTTGAATACAGTATCCAATTTGCTAACTTATCAAAAGTCCTAATCATCAATTAACCTTTCTTGCACCAAGGTAATTTTTTTTGACATTTTCATATATGAATTTCTTTCTTCCCAACTATAATTTTGGATTTATGTACAAGTACACAGATACCACCTTATTTTTCGTGTTTACCTTGAACGGTAGAAAACAAAATCATGTTTTATAAATGTGGTATAAAATTCCACATCTTCTCATGGTGTCACGTCAATAACCCACTACACTAAACCAACTGTAACAAGGTAGTGCAAGCTTTAAACATCCAATTAAGAATAAAAATCTGAGCCAACACCTTGATGACATGGGAATGTGCTGATATCATGTTAAACTGATGTGGCAGCAATCCAAGGGACTAAGCACATGATTATTGAAATTAAAAATTAAAAAGGACAAAAGGTGTGGATTTTCTGGACTACATCACAGAATATTTGTCTGGTGAAACCATAATACAGATTTGAGTGAAGGAGATTTTTCAACAGATAACAAATAATTCTTTACAGTAATTTGAGAAAGTATGAGAACACATGAGAAAAGCTTGGTAATTTAAGATTTACTTTTCTAAAACCATGTGGACAAAGATTAAATGTTACGCTTGCATTTTGAGCATTATAAATATAAAACATACAATGTTAAATACTGATCTCCCTGCCTGACCTGGGTTTAGATATTGAGTATTTCCCATTTTATAGAAAGAAACTTTCAAAGTTTTGTCAATACTTAAGTATATACTATTATTCCTCACCAAAATCTTCATGAAATTTAAAAGGCTGCTATTAAAAGTAGTTTTTTTTCTTCCTCAAATATGCTAAAACATGTGAGCTTGGATTAACCTTCAGATTTTCAAGGCATGAACGATACACAAATAAAGTACCCAAGAATATGTTTTAACACATTTAGGATAAGTTTGTTTCCAGCTGTGACAGGAATACCTTTGAGTTTCAGGCACTGAAGAAAAATACCCTAAGCAAACATAGAGTGTACTGTGTCAAGTTGCTTCTTAGTACAAATAATACATTGTGTCAATCAATTTTTAAGCCAAATTCTTAAAATCATTCAAAAAACACTTGCATTTTATAATTGTCAAACAATGCATTTATGTAATAGAAGATGCAACAAAATTTAGAAATAAAAAATCTCACACTAATTCCAAGTACCCAAATAAGAAAGAAGAAATTTGCAAATTAAGGAATTATTAATGTTGCTCAGAAACATGCCGTACTTTTACTCTGAAATTCACTTTAACTGCTTGACATATAATTTAATACTTAAAAATCATATAAGTAGTTTAATAGTATTTATAGAATGTTACTTTTCTGGGTAGACATGTTTCAAATAACAGTTTTCAATTAATGCTGAGCATTCATTTAATAATTTCAATCATAATTTGATTCTGTGATTAATGGATTAATAATTTATTCAGTAACTTAGATGCCATACAAAACACTGAAAGGAATAATCTGACAGTTGCTCGTTGTACAATCCTGCCCATTAGTAATACTAAGCCAAGAATCTGACTGCTATTCCACTCTGTTGAATTACATGTTTCCATGTGTGGGATTCTGATCAACAACAAAAAAATTGATACACAATGTCACACTTTTTCCTTTTCCTTTTTTTTTTTTTTTTTTTTTTTTTTTAACAAACAGCTCAATGATTTGGCAGGTTGGTTAGTACAATACAGAGAACATAGGGAGAAAGTATAAAATGGCACTGAACACCAATGCCAATACTTATCTCATTATGGTTATAACAAAGATTATTACTAATATTTGTGTTGTTTTTTTTTAGAACATAAATCAATGCCATTAACTTGAAATTGAGGTATATACAGAATACACACACAACCTTACCAAGATACTTTTCGTAAGTAACACTACATTTTAAAATATTGAAAACTGACTATCTGTGCTGATTTGTATTTTGACTTAATGGAATAAGAAGAAAACAACATTCAACTAGGGAGGGTTATTCTGATAAAAAAGCTCTTAAAATTCAAAATGTCTTCCTCTCCCTTTGTACTTACCACAGGCTACACAATACCCTCAGAGGATTCATTATGAGAAAAATAACACGGCTTTAATAACTTAGTTTGGAAAAAACTAACGAGAAGGCAAATTGGAAGGTGAGACTTCATCTTTGCTTTTTTTTTGACTTTGAAAAAATCTGATTTAACTTTCTGAATCAAAAAGAAGTATTTCATGTTAAATTTAGACTGTTTAGCTTTCCACTATCTCAAGATACTTTCCAGATACTAACAGTACTCAGCACTGTGTAAAAAGTGAACAACCGGTACCATGTTTTAACAAAAAAAGTTTAAATGTAAGACTAACTCTTGGGGACATTACTAAACGTATTTCTAAGAAACCTTCCTCAAAGGTCAAAGTATTGGTAATTCTAATTTAAAAATGTATAATTTGTAATTACTGGAAATTTAAGTAACAATAGTTTCAAGAGCTAAGAATCAGATTGCTTTCTAACAACAGAACTTTTTTTTCCCTGAGGGATTCATACTTGACAACAACTCCAGTTAAACCTAATACTCCACCCAAATCCCAAATTCAAATGCATTATTTCACCTTGAAATAGTAATATTATAAAATGGAATGTCTAAATTACGATCTATATATACATAATACACCATTTTAACTGTCATATTTATCAGAATTATTAAATAAAAAACATATTCTACATTCAAGGGACAAATGATAAATGCTCTTTCATTGTTTTAGGAGTTCATTCCATTCTTTGTTGTTTTCTACTCCCACACATTTTAAAATTATGATCAAATGACCAAAGGCCAAGTCAATCCCATATCCCCGAACCCAACTGCCAGTAGGTACTGGCCCTACATATGCGTCCTTTAACAAGCCCCGTTCTCAAAATGCCGGGGGTATTCATATAAGAACTTATTCCAAAGTGACTCTAAAATCCACATTCCCAAGATCTAGTATGTGCTATTCATGTGTTCTGAGGCATCTCCAACATGTAGGCAAACTTATCTGTTCAAATTGAGGTAAAACAGACAAAAAACACAATATTAACAGAAGCTACACAATTAAAACCTTTTGCTGCTTATTTAAGCTAATTATGTATTCTTATAAAACAGAAACCCTCAGGTCAATAATGTCTTTGATTTTAGTCACCCCCAAATTAAGCCTCCTCTTTCAAAGCCATTATTAGTTAACAAAAGTTTTAAAATGAAGAAAAATATTTTTTCCAGAACCTGTAATTTTGTAATTAGTATGATACAATTTCTTTTTATTTTTGAAACTTAGAAATAACTCATATATGAGTACTATTTCATATTTTTTTCAGATACCAAGGAATACCTACAGGATTCATAAATAGGATTTTCTGACACTGGCAGGGAAGTCTGCTAACATTTACAAAATACCAAAGACTCTTCTTTCAAACTTCAAAGATGGCTGAGAATTAACAGTTATGATTAGTTTTTGAGTACAAATAAAAAATTTAAATCTTGATTTTTTTTTTTTTGGCCAACATTCTAAACAGTGAAATTTTACTCTACTTCCAGTTTTCAAACCAAAACTAACAAAAAACTAACGAAAATTACCCAACTAGCAGTAAGTCCCGTATTCCAATGTTATTTTTAAACCAATTATAACCTACTGCCAGTAATTATTTGTAAGTACCTGCTTCTTTTATTAAGCACTGGTCAGTTACATAAAAGAATAATTTGCAAGAATGACACTTGGCAATGGGTCACCTTAATGCTTCTGGAATAAACAGAAGCATGAACAAAACACCAGATCATAAGCACTTTTAAATCTGTAATCTGAATTACCAAAAGGATTTTTAAATGTTACTTTTCCACTGATAGATGGTAGGAAGTCTAGTCCCAGCTAACACAGTTGATTTTAAAAAACACACAAATCCCTAAGCCACATAGTAACGGAATACTACACTTGTGCTTTTTATATCATATGGAAACAGCTCCAGGCAGAGTACAAGAAGAAACCTGCCAAATCAAAGTACAGTAAATAAAGTTCCTCTATGTACTCCAGAAAGAAAACCTTAAAAATAAAAATCAGAAGACCACCTACTGTTGCCCCCCCACCCCAACAAAAAACACCCAAAACATTTTCGTTTTGAACCTAACATTTCCCTAAGATGTTCACAGGAGAAGCTTTGAGGTAATTAAAGCCACAGCAGTACAGTTGAAAGCGCCACACTACAGAGGAAATGCCCTAAAGGGTTCAGCAGCTGCCCACCCATCCCGAACCACCCCCCATCTCAGTAATATGTAAAAGCTCCTGTTTTTTTTTTTAATGCTAATAAAGGCATACTACCTAGTGTGCTAAAGATTACAACTAGCAGCCTTAGAGTAGTAAAGTGAAAATAGGAAGCCTACAGGAATGATCTAAATGACCACTTTGAAGAAACAAAGCAGCAGACAGGACCCTTAGCCCTCTTGTCTATGTAGGGAAGCAGTTGAATTAAACTCAGATTTACCCACATTAACAAAAATTTAACAAAGCTTCCCCAAGACACCAGAATAAAACTTGACCTTTCCAGTCTAAAAGGCAGAGAGAGGCCTCTACCATGTCCTGGAGTTGAATGAGTTCAAAGATTGGCAATAAAGGAAAAAAGAAAGCATTACGGGTGTGATGCCAACAAGCTTTGGAGTTTTTCGAACAGTCACACCAAGTTTCTCCAGCACATGGGCACCCTTTACCTGGTACCCTTGTTGGGTCATCCAAAAGTTGTCTTTGTCTTTCACGGTATCTGCTAGAACTGCACCACCCAGGAATACCATGTGCTTTCTGCAGGGTGGGTCTCCAATGCAGATCTCAAATTTAGAAAGTTTTTCCACATCACCCTTTAAAACTCATTCTAAGTAAAGCTGTTTAAGTTCTCGTCCCAACGGTGAAGGCACGATACATAGTAGACCCTCCAGAAAGCACAATGTATTTGTAGGATTCAGATTTGGTATCAGCGTCAGCTGCCCGAATTGTGTTAAAAAGCAATTCAGCAACACCAGCTCCTTCAACATTGATCAAATAAGGCTGAAATAAAATTTCTGGTGCTTCAAATCTCTCTCCCCCAATTTTGAAGATATGTCCATCTGGGAGTGTATCTGATTCAACCAATACTTTGGTTTCTAAGGCCAGTTTCTGTTCTTGCTCAATATTATATCCCACGTAACACAGTTTTTCTTTAATCATGCAAACCGTTTCCAAATCAGCAGGGTGGTTTAAGGCATATCTTCGCAATAGAAGCAACTTGCTATCTAGTTATATCCCTCCCAGCAATATCCAGTCTCCTGATAAGATGAGGGAGAGAAAAACCTTTATATATTGGGCAAATGTGAGTCACACCATCTCCAGAGTCTACCGCTACATCAGTCAATAAACCTTGAGCGTACAAAGTCAGAACTATCTGGATGGCTGCATATACACCAGAAAATTGCTAAGTTTCAAACATTACCTCTACAGTCCTCTCTCTGTTTTGGTTGGGTCCATAGGACGTTCTGTGAGCAAGATTTTACAATTTCTGGTATCTATATTAAGTTTCTCTGGTCCAAACGTGTAGTCCCACAGGTGTTTCATGTCATCCCAATTTCGTACTATGCCATTTCCCACAGGGTAGTTAACTTCTAACATTGATCGTAATTCGCTTGCCTCATCACCAACCATAAGATCCTTGTTCAATGTTCCCACTTTGGTGGTTGATCTGGTAATAGGTCTTCCAACCAAAGCTGGGAGGATGTGTTCTGGAAAGTTAGAGCCTGCACATCCACACTTCACAAACCCGGTGCTGTTGTCGCACACCACCCCCTTCCCGTCCTGGCTGTCTATCCTCCGCCAGGGGGAGAGCCGCTGCCACCCGGCCGTTTTCTCTTCTTCCTCCTCCCTCTCCATCTTTGCTTTCAAATAAGTGGTCTTAATTCGTCCTCCTATGGAAAAAGTTTAAATCAGTTTATTATAAATATATCTAAACCATTAATTTTGGCAGCTTTCAGGTAAAGTCCAGCACTTCATTTATACAAAGTCTACGAGGTCATAGAGATCTAATCTTAAGTCGAGACATCCATTCAAGTCTTCGGCACAATCCCTCGCCAGTTAGAGCACATCATGCCTGGATATGCCACTGGTGTTCCTTAATAGAACGTAGCTTCAAAAACTGGCCGATTTCTGCTACAGTCATGCATTCTTTAACATCTTGTTTATTAGCAAATCTCAGCAATCCAGCTTTTCTTAGGTCTTCATGCGCTAACATTTTAGAGTTCTTCTCTAGTTACAGAAATCCTCTATCTGTACTGTCCACAACAACTATTACAAACTCTGTGTTAGTAGAGTACGTGTTTCAGGAACAACGAAAAGATTCTTGGCCACCAATATCCCACATTAGGAAACGTGTATTATTCATCACTAACTCTTCTACGTGACTTTCTCTTGTAGATATATGTACAACTTCATTCATAGAAAACTGGTAGAGAATGGTAGTTTTCCCTGCATTATCCAGCCCAACAATGAAAACTTTGTGCTCCTGGTGATTGAACAGTCTCCATGTTCTAGTGAAGAAAATTCTCATTCTCGGGCACAGACCCCCGGCTGCAGACACCCGGGCCTCCTGGCCTCCCCTGGCTCAGGCTGACTGGGGAAGAGAGAGAGGCACTGAAGCCTCCATCTCTGCTGCTGCTCAGGCGCTGGCCCACTTCCAGGGAACCGGAGGGAGGCCGAAGCCCAGGTCGCCCTGCCGCGTGAGAAGTCCCGCCACGGCGCGACAGCGGCGGGACTTCTCACGCGGCACTCGCCTGGCTCGCGGACATCGCAGCCAGGTTGTCCGCGAGGAGCATCGCGGGCCAGCGCCCTCCCCCAGCTCCTCTCGGGCAGCTGCACCAAAGTAATTCTTTTCCAACACACAAGGTCCTTTGCTTACCTAATAGGACCAAATGAAGTGAAAGCATGTTAAAACTAATCCATTATTCAAACATTACAAATGGAATTCACACATACAAAGTTGAATCCATGCCACTCTATACATAACGATGCAATTTTCAACATAGTTTTCTGATAAAATGTCAAGCGTCCTACATAATTAAACTATCAAGATTTCTCTTTTCATCAATGAATTTGGCCTATTAAAATAACACAATAAACATAACAGACCATGTGATAGTTTTCCAACATCTATCTATAAAGTTTGTATAAGATTAAATCTCACAAGAAGAAAAGTAAATATAAATAAAATAGAAGAGATGATTTAAAAATCAAAACACAGATCATATAAGGGCTTGTGTGAAACTTACGAATGCTTCAACGAAGAATTATAGTTTGAGAATTTTGAACTGTTCACATGGTATGCTTTGGAAACAGCATATACTGTTAGAAATGTGACAATGAATAAAATGATCGGGTAATATAAATGAAAAATGGCCTCGAACCGGCGGTAGTAAGTAACCAATGTGGAAAACTGGATGGAGAATTAACTCCATCCAGGGGCAGGGGGCGCAGGGGAGAGACAGAAAAATGACAGACATAAATCAAACAGAATAGAGAACTCAGAAATAAATTCAAGCATTTACAGTCAACTCATTTTTAACCTAGGCATCAAGAACACACCTTCCAGAAGGGCAATCTCTTCAATAAACTATGCTAGGAAACACCCAACACCCACATGTAGAATAAATCTAGACAACTATCATAAACAAAAATCAACTCAAAATAAAGATTTAAATGTAGGACCTGAAATTGACACTACCAGAGAAGAAAACATAGGATAAATGCTTAATGAAATTGGTTAGGACAAGGAGTTTTCAAATAGACATCAAAAGTACAAGCAACAAAAGCAAAAACAGACAAATATAATTACATTAAACTTAAAAGCTTCTGCAAAGCAGAGGAAGCAATCATTAGAATGAAGAAACAATCCAGATAATGGTAGAAAGTATTTGCAAACTATACCTCAGACAAGCGGTTAATACACAAAATATAGAAAGACTTCTCAAACGCAAAAATACAAATAATCTAATTTAAAAATCAGAAAAAGATCTACCCAAAACCTTTGTCTCTGCCATCATTATTTCCCCAACTTGTTTTCCCAACTGCCTTCGGCCTCCTCCCTCTCGCCATCCTTTTTTCTTTCTCCCTCTACCCCCCAAAACTTTTTCCCCACCATTTTTCCCACACCATCCCTTTGCAAAGCCCTCTCTACTTCCCTGCTCACCACCCTTTTCCCCACCAGCGCTCTCATCCCCGTTTTGCTCCTCCATCTACCCAAAACCATTTCCTCCCATTTTTCCCAAAGCCTTCTTCCCACTCCTGCGGCTCACCACCCTCTTTTCCCCATCCACCCAAAAACTTATTTTCCCCCCATCTTTTCCCCACCCTCTGTCTGCAACGCCTTCTCCTGCTCGCCATCCTTTTTTCCATTTGGCACGCACCACCCTCTTCACCCCTCCACATACCCCAAAACTATTTTTTCCCCTCCTACCACTTCAGCTGCTGCTGCTGTCTCCGTGGCCGCCACCAACCGAGGCGAGGAGAGGTGGGATGTCACAGGCCCCAGCCTCCAACGCAGGGCACTTAGCTCTCCCATCTCGTCCTCTAGCCGGACAGGAACAGCTCCCGCCGCTGGTGGCCCTCCTACCACTCCCCGGTGCTGCCTCCAGCCTCCAGCGTGCAGTTAAGTGGCTTCCTAACCCAGCACGCACCGACCGAGCAGACACACACACACAGAAAATCCTGTTGTGACCTGATTGCTCACTGCAGCATGCTTTATATACTGAGGTTAGGCAATTGGGGGCGGGAGGGGAGGTTCCTGGACTACATGTTCTGATTGGATGAGAGAAAAAAACCTCTAGGCCTATTCTGATTAGACTTTATTTTCATGCTCTGATTGGTTGTTCCAATACTGGCTCTCATCCAATCAGAACATCATAATAAAGTCCAATCAGAGTAGGCCTACGGGTTTTCTCTCATCCAATCAGAACATGTAGTCCAGGAACCTCATTGCGCAACCTCAGTATATAAAGCATGTTGAGGCCAGCAGTCAGGCCATTCTAGGGTTGTCTGCGTATACATGGGGAGGTGTTACATGCTGCCTTAGGAAGCTACCTACTACACGCTGGAGGCTGGAGCCCGTGGTACTGTGGCTTTCCTCTGGCTTCGCCTCGCTGTGGTAGGTGGTGGCGATCGAGACCCCAGGGCCGCGGAAACAGTAGGAGGGCCACCGGCAGCGGGAGCTGCTCCTGTCCGGCTAGAGGACAAGGAGATGGGAGAGCTACATGCCTCATGTTGGAGGCTGGGGCCTGTAACAGCGCACCTCGCCTTGCTGTGGTTGGTGGCGGCCACGGAGAGGGCAGCTCAGCTGAAGTGGTAGGAGGGGAGAAAATAGTTTTGGGGTAGATGGAGGGGTAAAGAAAGTGGTGAGTGCTGAAGGGAAAAAAGGATGGCAAGGAGGAGAAGGCGTTGCAGACAGACTGTGGGGAAAAGATGGTGGGAAAATAAGTATTTGGGTAGATGGAGGGGGGAAAAGAGGGTGGTGAGCAGCAGGAGTGGGGAGAAGGCTTTGGGAAAAGATGGGGGAAAATGTTTTTGGGTGGATGAAGGAGCAAAAGAGGGTGATGAGTATGCGAGAGGGGAAAGAGGGTGGCCAGGGAGAGGGGAAGAGATGGTGGGGAAAAGGGTAGTGAGTGGGAGAGTAGAGAAGGGCTTTGTGAGAAGGTGGTGGGGGAAAAGTTTTAGGGTAGACGGAGAAAGAAGAGTGTTGACAGGGAGGAGGCCGAAGGGGCAGTCGGGAAAAGAAGGTGGGGAAAAAGGGTTTTCGGTAGATCTTCTTCTGATTTTTAAATTAGATTATTTGTATGTTTGCTTTTGAGTAGTCTTGCTTTCTGTATTTTGTGTATTAACCGCTTGCCTGATGCATAGTTTGCTAATATTTTCTTCTACTCTCTGGATTGTTTCTTCTACTGAGTGCTGCTTCTGCTTTGCTTGTAAGTTTAATGTAATTATATTTGTCTATTTTTGCTTTTGTTGCTTGTACTTTTGATGTCTATTTGAAAATTCCTTGTCCTAACCATTTCATTATTTATCCTATGTTTTCTTCTCTAGTAGTGTCATAGTTTCAAGTCCTACATTTAAATCTTTATTTTGAGTTGATTTTTGTATACGATAAGATAACGGTCTAGATTTATTCTTCTACATGTGGGTGTTGGGTGTTTCCTAGCACAGTTTATTGAAGAGATTGTCCTTCCGGAAGGTGTGTTCTTGATGCCTAGGTTAAAAATGAGGTGACTGTAAATGCGTGAAATTATTTCTGAGTTCTCTATTCTGTTTGATTGGTTTATGTCTGTCTGTCATTTGTCTCTGTCTCTCTCCTGCCCCCTTTTTTTGGCAGTGCCATGCTGTTTTGATATTATACTATAGATTTGCAGTTACTATGGATTTATAGTATATTTTGTAGTATATTTTAAAATCAGGTAGTGTGATCCCTCCAGCTTTTCTTTTTATTCAAGATTTTTGAATAAAAAGTTGTTTCTCTTAGTATTGTATAAATATAGATCCACTGCCTCCTGTTTGCATACTTTTTTTTTTTTTTTTTTTTGAGATAGATAGTCTAACTCTGTCGCCCAGGCTGCAGTGCAGTGGCGCGATCTTGGCTCACTGCAAGCACTGCCTCCCGGGTTCACGCCATTCTCCTGCTTCAGCCTCTTGAGTAGCTGGGACTACAGGTGCTCGCCACCACACCGGCTAATATTTTCTATTTTTAGTAGAGATGGGGTTTCACTGTGTTAGCCCAGATGATCTCGATTTCCTGACCTCGTGATCCGCCCACCTGGGCCTTCCGAAGTGCTTGGATTACAGGCGTGAGCCTCAGCACCCAGCCGCATTGCTTCTAATAAGAAATCTGCCTTTATCATTATGTTGTTCACCTGAGTCTAACACGTCTTTTCTCTCTGACTACTTTTAAGAGCATTTTATCATCACAGATTTTTTTCCCCCAATTTGATTGCGGTGAGTGTTGTTTTCTTTATGTGTGTTTTTTTCTCTGTGTGTGTGTGTGTCTGGGATTTGTTCAGCTTCTTGGATAGTGTGTATATATTTTTAACCAAACTTGGAACACTTGGGTCACTATTTAAATTGTTTTTCTACCCTCTCACCACAGTAATCTTATCTCCTTTTATGCCTCTAATTATACCATTATGGCAATTTAATAATGTCCGAAAACTCACACATTTACTTTTCTCATCTTTTCTTTTTTTTTGGTGATTTTTTGGGGGATAGCTTCCATTGCTACATCATGAAGTTCACTCATCTATTTGTTGATAGCATTTAATCTGTAATCAAGCTCATTCAGTCTATTTGTTAAAAGGGACATTTTAGGCATCATTTCTGAAAGTTTAACTTGGATCTTATATCTTCTGTATCTCTACTTAACCTGGTAAATCCATCCTCTACCCTCATAATCAAGTAGAATATAGTTGTAAGAATTGCTGTTGTGCTCCTGCCTGCAAAGTTTATCATATGTCAAATTTAAAGGCCATTTTGGATTAATTTTTCTTTTTGTTTCTTATAGCATATTTTGTTTCTTTGCAGACAGTGTTGATTGGATGCAGACCATGTACGTTTGTCCTTGTTGGATTCAGAATATTTTTGCATTTCTTTCTCTATTTTTGTCTTTTATTTTTGGATCCAGTAAAAATATTTGAAAATTGTTTGAACTTTCCTCACCTTTTACACTGTCTTAGTAGAGAACTGAGCAGTCTTATGTGACATTTTCCCCAGTACTGAAATTCTTGGATAGTGGATGCAAATCTGTTCTCCATTCCCTAAAATATTTGCCCCAGTTCTTGTCTGAGCCCTGAGCCTGAGGGCCTTCTCTGGGTAATTTCTCAAGATCAGAAGGGCCAGGTGGGTTTCAGAATTTTACTCAATAGAAGGAGTTTCAAAGGAAGCAACAGTTAGGCCCTGTGCACTTGAGAACCACAGGGGAACTTGGACTCATTAGGGTCCCCAGACCAAGGTTCACGGTGCCCATAGAATGAATGCAATTTTCTATAAATAACTAAATCACAATGACTATGTATGAACCCTTAATATATGCCAGATGCCTTGGTGATTGTTTTACAAACATTACCTCAAGAAAACTTTCATAACATGGAATAGGATGATGCCAAGCCCTATGCTCAAGGCCCAGTGTTTATTAGGAAATCAGTATTGGGAGGTTAAATGTTTTCCCAAGTCTCTCCCAAACAATACTGAGTGGAGTCCAGATTCCATCCAGGAGATGCACATCAGAGCCTAAACTTCCAGCCCCTCCCTGCCCTGCCTCCTGCACCCTGCTCTGTCTCCTCCTCCTCCCACATCCAAGGTCTTTGGGGTCCGTTTTGTTTTCATTTGCTAGCGCTTCCTTAATGAGATACCAAAGACCTGCTGGCCTAAAGAGTAGACACATCTTTTCTCACAGTTCTGAAGCTGGGGAGTCCAGATAAAGGTGTTGGTGGGTTTAGTTTCCCCTGAGGCCTCTCTCCTTGGCTTGCAGGTCACTACCTCCTTGCTGTGTCCTCACGTGATCTTCCCTCTGCACGCTTGTCTCTGTTGTCTCATTTCTGTGTGTGCAAATTCCTTTTCTTAGGAGGAAACCAGCCAGATTGGATAACAAGCCACTCTCATGACCTCAATTTCACTCCTCTCTTTAAAGATCCTATCCCCAAACTCAGTCACACACTGTGTGTTAGAGTTTCATTGTACAAATTTTGGGACACAATTTAGTCAATAATCCCCTACCCTATAGACTCCAAAAATTCGTGTCTTCCTCACTTGTAAAACACATTCACCCCATCCCAACAGCCCAAGTCCTTCACTAACTCAGCATCAGCTCTAAGACCCAACTCTCATTTGTATAAAATGTAAATCAAGTGTGAGTGATTCTCCAGGTGTGATTCATCCTGAGGATTTAAAGGATAACAGCTTTGGGGAGTTTCTCCTTCTTTCTGCTGCTATCATCTGGGTGTCTAGAAAATAAAATGCCTACTTTATTTGCTAAGATTGAAAGAAAAGCGTGAGTCAGCATCAGCAACATTTGTGAGTTCAATGCGGGGGAAGTCCCGTCTGTGCATTCTTGAAATAATTCAATAATCCCAATGCCCATGAAATTAAATTTATCAATAGGTATGGAATATCTCTGTCAGTGTTTAGAAAAGAGCAATAGTTGATACAGAAAACAAAATATACCAAAAGTTGAGTTGTTTTCAGAGTAGAATACATCCAAGTTAACGATGATGAATCATAAACAGAAATCGTTTAGTCCAAAGAAAATCACTTGTATAGATATGAAACTACTAATTCCAATTTTAGCATTAAGCATCAATATATTTTTAAAAATTTTATTTTTTATTTATTTTTTTACTTTAAGTTTTAGGGTACACGTACACAATGTGCAGGTTTGTTACATGTGTATACATGTGCCATGTTGGTGTGCTGCACCCGTTAACTCGTCATTTACATTAGGTATTTCTCTTAATGTTATCCCTCCCCCAACCCCACAACAGGCCCCGGTGTGTGATGTTCCCCGCCCTGTGTCCAAGTGTCCTCATTGTTCAGTTACCACCTATGAGTAAGAACATGCAGTGTTTGGTTTTCTGTCCTTGTGATAGTTTGCTCAGAATGATTGTTTCCAGCTTCATCCATGTCCCTGCAAAGGATATGAACTCATCCTTTTTTAAGGCTGCATAGTATTCCATGGTGTATATGTGCCTCATTTTCTTTCTTTCTTTTTTTTTTTTTGGAGACAGAGTCTTGCTCTGTTGCCCAGGCTGGAGTGTAGTGGCCGGATCTCAGCTTACTGCAAGCTCCGCCTCCTGGGTTTACGCCGTTCTCCTGCCTCAGCCTCCCGAGTAGCTGGGACTACAGGCACCCGCCACCACATCTGGCTAGTTTTTTTTGTATTTTTTTGGTAGAGACAGGGTTTCACCATGTTAGCCAGGATGGTCTCGATCTCCTGACCTCATGATCCACCTGTCTCGGCCCCCCAAAGTGCTGGGATTACAGGCTTGAGCCACCGCGCCTGGCCTGTGCCTCATTTTCTTAATCCGGTCTATCATTGATGGACATTTGGGTTGGTTCCAAGACTTTGCTATTGTGAATAGTGCTGCAATAAACATACAAGTGCATGTGTCTATATAGTAGCATGATTTATAATCCTTTGGGTATATACCTGGTAATGGGATGGCTGGGTCAAATGGTATTTCTAGTTCTAGATCCTTGAGGAATCGCCACACTGTCTTCCACAATGGTTGAAGTAGTTTACACTCCCACCAGCAGTATAAATGTGTTCCTATTTCTCCACATCCTGTCCACACCTGTTGTTTCCTGACTTTTTAATGATTGCCATTCTAACTGTTGTGAGATGGTGTCTCATTGTGGTTTTGATTTGCATTTCTCTAATGACCAGTGATGATGAGCATGTTTTCATATGTCTGTTAGCCGCATAAATGTCTTCTTTTGAGAAGAGTCTGTTCATATCCTTCGCCCACTTTTTGATGGGGTTGTTTAATTTTTTTCTTGTAAGTTTAAGTTCTTTGTAGATTCTGGATATTAGCCCTTTGTCAGATGCATGAATTGCAAAAATTTTCTCCCATTCTGTAGGTTGCCTCTTCACTCTGATGGTAGTTTCTTTTGCTGTGCAGAAGCTCTTTAGTTTAATTAGATCCCATTTGTCTATTTTGGCTTTTGTTGCTATTGCTTTTGGTGTTTTTGTCATGAAGTCCTTGCCTATGCCTATGTCCTGGATGGTATTGCCTAGGTTTTCTTCTAGGGTTTTCATGGTTTTTGGTCTAACAAGTCAGAAGACAGGTGATTTCTGCATCAATATTTTTATGTACAAATAGGAAACTTCTCAATGGTTACAAAAAAGTGCAATTGTCTTCTACTTAATGTTAGAATTCCTTTATGGGGTCACTTTGTTCTTGACAGTGGAAAGAAAAGAATGTTCCTTATATAGAGGTTTCCTTATACCTAAGAAAAGGGAAAAAAAGACTTTTACAGAAAATAATTTGAAGCATAAACACTTTTCCTGGAAACTTGCTTTGGGGTCTTTATATCTTAAAATCTCAAATTCTTTATTTCCTTGTCACATTCTGAATTTTACAGTCTTCATGCTTTATATAAATGTCCAATACATTTAAAACTTAAAGTTCATTTACTTACCTGTTATAATCCCCAGAACTTTAATGATCTTGTATGTTTTGGTTTCAGATACAAGGCTCATCTTAGGACTTTTTTCTCTGAGCCTGTGCTGGATTATTCATGACTTGGTACAAGCTGCCTTGACCATTTGCCCCTCCTTCTTCCTCTGTTTTGCCTCCTGGGGGGAGTCTATTCCTCATATACTAAAGCTCTCTCAAAACTCAAAGCAAATGGATAGAAATAAAAGTAATGAGATTGTGACACAGGGCTGCCTTGGGCAGACCTAAGATCCAATCAAATAGATGATACACATATATTCATATATATATATGTGTATATATGTATATATATGTATATACGTGTGTGTGTATATATATAAAGACCCAGGCCACTATGGGAGGTGAAATACAGGGTTGCCCTCAAAGAGACCTCCACCTAGAAAATATGCTGGTGGACTTTTCAAATTTCAAGTGACTCTGCAAACAAGGGACCACATTCTATAGGCCTTCCCTTGTCTGCCACAGAACTCAGAGTGGTTTTTATAGTTTTAAATGGTTACATCATGAATGGTGTTAAGTACCTGCATAATAGTCTCAGAGTTGAGTCTCGGGCACCAAAGAGTAAAATCCTTCTTATCTGGACATTTAAGAAAAAGTTTACCAAATCCTAAAAAATACACAGTGCTGAAACATTTGAGAAAATGCTCCACTTCAAGCAGAATAGGTGGAATCAAAAATAAAAGTGTAACAAGTAACATTTTAAAATCTGAAATATTGGCAAAAATTCAAACTTTCGACACTGTACTCTGACCAGGTATTTATGGCTGGCATTATAAATTGGTAGAACTGGCCGGGCGCGGTGGCTCACGCCTGTAATCCCAGCACTTTGGGAGGCCGAGGCGGGCGGATCACAAGGTCAGGAGATCCAGACCATCTTGGCTAACACGGTGAAACCCCGTCTCTGCTAAAAAAAAAAAAAAAAAAACAAAAAATTAGCCGGGTGCATTGGCAGGCACCTGTAGTCCCAGCTACTGGGGAGACTGAGACAGGAGAATGGCGTGAACCCGGGAGGCGGAGCTTGCAGTGAGCCAAGATCGCGCCACTGCACTCCAGCCTGGGTGATGAGCAAGACTCCATCTCAAAAATAAATAAATAAATAAATAAATTAATTAATTAATTGGTAGAACCCCTCTGGAGAGGAATCTGAGAATAATGAGTAAAAATTACAAGTGCACGTCCTTCTGACTCAGAAATTTGGCTTCTAGAAATTTAATTTATCCTACATTCATATTCACGCATGAACCCAAAGAAGTCTGCATAAGGATGTTCACTGCAGTGTTTATTTGTGAGATGAAAATCATGGCGATAACCCTTAGAGTCGAGTTGGCTAAAATTCTACCATGGAATACTCTGTAGCCTTAGAATGAATGGGGAGTGCTCTATGCCTAGGGTGTCTCAGGAAAGAAGAAATGGTGCATGCATGGGATGCTCTTTAACCTTACACTTCACTCTCTCCTTTTCCACTGAGTTCATCTACATCTGCCAAAGAGGTTAGGGACAGCGGGAGCCTCCCTCCGGCTGGGCCTGGCCACCTTCTCTGGCCTCTGGATGCATCCCAGCCTGACAGCTTGGCTGCAGCTTTATGACCAACACACAGCCAGAACCACTGAACTAAGTGGCTCAGCAATTCTAGGTGCACCAAAGTATCGAAATCACAAACGTGTTCTCTTAACATGCTGAATATTAGGAATGATTTTTATGGAGCAATAGACAATACCCTTTGGGTTTTAAAGTAAATTTAATGGTGTATGTTTCAGATATACAACATGTTATTGGATACAAATATATTAAAATGGTTACTTTGTTTGTAATATAATCTATATAATTAAAGTTCATGGGCCGGGCGGTGACTCACGCCTGTGATCCCAGCACTTTGGGAGGCCAAGATGGGTGGATCACAAGGTCAGGAGTTAGAGATCAGCCTGGTCAATATGGTGAAATCCTGTCTCTACTAAAAATACAAAAATTAACCAGGTGTGGTGGCGGGCACCTGTAGTCCCAGCTACTCGGGAGGCTGAGGCAGGAGGAGAATTGCTTAAACCCGGGAGGCGGAGGTTACAGTGAGCCGAGATTGCGCCACTGCATGCCAGCCTGGGTGACAGAGCAAGACTCCGTCTCAAAAAAAAAAAATAAAAAAAAAAAAGGTTCATAAAAGCCAAACTGTATATGAGGTTGGTACACAGGTAATTGTGGTTTTTGCCATTGATAGTAATGACAAAAACTACATTAACTTTTGTGCCAATCTAATGTAATAATGGTTCTGCTTAACAGCTGACTCAGAAAATATAAATTTTGAACCCAGCTCTTGTCCGAATATTTTCTAAATTCTTACCATTAGTAGATGAATAAAGGTTCAGCAACAGAAGTGTTGACACCCATGGAGATTAGAAATGCTGGATGTCAATGAGAAAGCGGGGCTGACTCAGGTTGACTCTTCCCTGGGGAGCCATATTGGAACTCCCATCCTGTGTGGAGACCATCTGCTTGTGGGGAGTTTCTAGGACAGGGGCTCAGTGATATGAGGAGAAGGGGATTCTGAATGAACACTGAGCCCATGGATAAAATTCTCCCCAGCTCAGCAACCTTAGGTATTGGGGCAAAGAGCAGGAGCAATAAAAAGAAAACGGCTTCCTTTTTGTTCCTAATCCCTTGGAAACATCTTCAGATCTTAGCGGTCACTGCCTCAGGTGCAGGAGGTAGCTCAGCCAGGAGGGCCATCCTCCCTAGAGCGTGGTGGACAGAGAGTTGAGTAAGATGCGGTTTCTGGAAACTCCCCATAATGGCTTCCGTCCAGATTGGGCTGCACAGCGTGGGAGATGGGGATGCAGTTAGAGTGAGGCTGTTCCTCGAAACAGCAGGGACTGTGTCAGTCAGGAAGCTGCTTGTCACTGTCCCTGCATTTGAAGAGCTAGGAAGAGTTGTGCATTCAGGGACCACAGCACAAAAGCAACAGGAAGCTTTCCCTGTGCTGGATGAGAAACCACAGAGCAGGTTTCCTTTGGACTTCATGGTGGAAAAGGAGAGGAGCTGAGAGAGGAGAATTCTCGAGGCCATGCTACAGGAAGCCCCTTGCACCGGGTGAAGAAGCATCTTCAGAGCAAGGAGGAAGCCTGAGAGCCCAGGGCAGGTTTTGGATGAGGAGGCAGCTGAGACTGAGGGCTGGAGACCCCTCCTTTACAGCCACAGCTTCCTTTATCTTCCTGCTCCATCAGCAGATGTTGACCCATATGCACATCTGGGATCGGGCATCCTCAACACTGTCCCTCTGTGAGACTCAGTGCCCAGCAGCTATGACCGACCTTCCTGCTGAGAGTCACATTTGCAGTGGACTCAGCTGTGGACATGGTCCTACTAAGCACGGGATCAGAGTCAGTAGCATACAGAGCCCAGCGTTGGGCATGGTGTGCATTGGCCCCCCCGCTGCTGCACACCCAGCACGGTCCTACTGTGTGGAAATGGTTCTGCTGCCTAGAGTGAGCACTGTCCTTTCTTGGGGAACTTTGCAAAGCTTTACAGAAATCTCTCATGACAAATGATGGGGTTGAGAAATGCTGGCTCCAGACAGCTGACAGCCAAATGGGAGCATGGGAATCTTGAAGACTCTGCCTGGAAAACAGATTAACAGCTACAATAGACATTCATGCACAACTGGGGAAGTGTGAGCTTGGACTGGAGAGAAGATTGTTGTTCGTTATTGAGAGAGAGAGGGAGGGAGAGAGAGGCCCAAGAGCACAAGGGAATCAGTTGCTGCTACAGTGAGAGGGAAAATGGTGCTTACTATACTATTCTCTCATTGTTATTAATTGAACGATTTCAAAATTAAACTAGGCTCACTTTTATCCAGAGTATGCAGTATTTTTATTATGGAATGAGGAGTAAACCAACTTGCTCTTCAAAATGTTGACAGAAAAAGTGTGACATAGAGGAGGCAGGTAAAATAAACATTTTCCTTACCGTTTTAATTATTTGTAAGTGTGCGATTCAGCAACAGTCAGTACATTCAGAATGTTTCGCAGCCATGACCATTATTCATCTGCAGAGCTTTTTCACCATTCCACACAAACACTGTGGGCCCATTAGACACTGACTTTAGAAACTTTGGAGGTTGGGAACAAATCACAGAGTGTGTTGTCAGGAGAAAGTCCCCAGGTAGGACCCTAGGTGGTCTTTGCATATCCTCCACAGTTTCCTTGGAAACAAAAACAAAAACAAAACAAATAAAATGGCTTCCAATATTTTTTTCATTTCTAGTAAAGAGTCGGTTGATTTTCTTTCTTTTTGTTTTTTTTGAGACGCAGTCTCGCTCTGTCGCCCAGGCTGGAGTACAGTGGTGCGATCTCAGCTCACTGCAAGTGCAAGCTCTGCCTCCCGGGTTCACACCATTCTCCTGCCTCAGCCTCCAGAGTAGCTGGGATTATAGGTGCCCACTACCACACCCGGCTAATTTTTTTTTGTAGTTTTAGTAGAGATGAGGTTTCACCATGTTAGCCAGGATGGTCTCGATCTCCTGCCCTCGTGATCCACCCACCTCAGCCTCCCAAAGTGCTGGGATTACAGGCCTGAGCCATCACACCTGGCCCTGTCCTAATTTTTAAATAGTATTGCGTCTACCGTATGTGGAAAGTAAGAGATAGCCCTTTGTTTTCCTCAGTAGGTTTTAATTATGTGATCTCCTTGTAGAAGTAACGGAAACTCTGGAGTTCCTGTGTGGTTATGAATGTGTAATTAGCTTTGGGCAGGGCTCCCAGAGCTGTGAACCCTGTCCTGAGGAGCACTGGGACATTCTAGTGAGCGTTCAGGCCACCCAGATTGCAGCCTCGTGAATGAAGGGTTTATTTCTCTTTTTTTTTTTTTTTTTTTTTTTGAGACGGAGTCTCGCTCTGTCGCCCAGGCTGGAGTGCAGTGGCGCGATCTCGGCTCACTGCAAGCTCCGCCTCCCGGGTTCACGCCATTCTCCTGCCTCAGCCTCCCGAGTAGCTGGGACTACAGGCGCCCACAACCGCGCCCGGCTAATTTTTTGTATTTTTAGTAGAGACGGGGTTTCACCGTGGTCTCGATCTCCTGACCTTGTGATCCGCCCGCCTCGGCCTCCCAAAGTGCTGGGATTACAGGCGTGAGCCACCGCGCCCGGCAAGGGTTTATTTCTCTAATGAGAGTCGTTTGTGTCTTCACCCAAGTAATGTTTTAATATAAAATGATAAATATTTTAAATTTAAAAATAGGTATCTATAAATATGATTTTTAAAAACAACTTCAATAAATGTTTAATGAAGTAATTTCAATACATTTGAATAATTTAGTGTAGACTCAAGGGGTGCATGTGCAGGTTTGCTGCGTGGGTGTGTTGCAGGATGCTGAGGTTTGGGGTGCGGATCCTGTCATCCAGGTAGTAAGCATAGTCTTTCAACTCAAGACCATCCATCATTCCCTCCTTTCAATTAGTATGATTATAACTAAGAATTTTACTTTTACAGCTCTAATTTAATACATATTGATCTAGACTTGGCAATAACTATTCTGCTCTAAGAAAGTTGGAATGGAGTCTTGCTCTGTCGCCCAGGCTGGAGTGCAGTGGCACAATCTTGGCTCACTGCAAGCTCCGCCTCCCGGTTTCACACCATTCTCCTGCCTCAGCCTCCTGAGTAGCTGGGACTACAGGCGCCCACCACTAAGCCCAGCTAATTTTTTGTATTTTTTTTGTATTTTTAGTAGAGATGGGGTTTCACCGTGTTAGCCAGGATGGTCTCGATCTCCTGACCTTGTGATCCACCTGCCTTGGCCTCCCAAAGTGCTTGGATTACAGGCGTGAGCCACTGCGCCCGGCCACAAAGGCTTTATGTTAAATAACATGGTCCCTTCAGAATGAAAAATTTTGATTAAGAATACCAGCACGGGCCTGGAGCAGTGGCTCACGCCTGTAATCCCAGCACTTTGGGAGGCCGAGGGCGGATCACCTGAGGTCAGGAGTTTGAGACCAGCCTGGCCAATGTGGTGAAACCCCATCTCTACTAAAAATACAAAAATTAACCAGGCATGGAGGCAGGCACCTGTAATCCCAGGTACTTGGGAGGCTGAGGCTGGAGAATCACTTGCACCCGGGAGGCAGAGGCTGCAGTGAGCTGAGATCACCCCATCACACTTCAGCCTGTGAAATTGTGCAATATTCATTGAGATCAAAATCTCGCATTCCTAACTTGTGTTATATGTGTATTGGAGGACATATGGAGTGGGAGAAGCAAAGTAGGGTTTGAATTCAGACTGTTGTTCCTCAAGAATGAATTGACCTGGAGAGAATTACTTACAATCTCTGATCCTTAGTTCCTTCATCTAGAGATACCCACCTGGGCTCTTGTGAGGATTCAGTGAACTGTACGAGGTACTGCACAGGACATGGTGCTTGCTGCCTGTGAGAGGCTCAAGGCCTTCAGTGCCTTTCCCTGTTATTTTGGGAGCAGTGCATCTGTGTTGGTGTTTCTAAGAAACACTGTTTGACAAATACATGGGGCATACATGGACTATTGTTGTTTCAGATTATTCTTAGAACACAGAGGCAGGATCCACAATGTTTTTATGAGGAGAGATACTTTTTGTCCCCTCATCCCGCCCAGACCTTGACTTTACTGGACTAGAGGTTTCAGTGATGTGTGCTGATGTGACACCTTTGAGCAAAGTTGGAGAAATTTCCACCACTTCCCCTTCTCCGAGACTGGAAGTGCTGTGAACTGTGCTCTTTAGCTCCTCTGCTCTGTAGTCTCTGCCTGGGGGCTGCAGAGGGGCTCTAGGAAGGAGTGTCAGCCAGTGATTCCTCCCCCTTGACCAGGTGGGGACCCAGGATCTTCTGGTGAATTCTAATTTTTTTTTTTATGAGCCCGATGGTTGTTTTAGGCATTTGTGGAAGCATTTGTGATTGTCTCAATGGTTGATGGATGCTACAGGCATTTGTTTAATAGGTAGGGCCCATGGAATTCAAGGCTTAGTGCAGTGACAGTTCTGTAAAATAGAATTTTTCCTATGATCTGCACAGCTTTAGAATATCTTTTTTTTTTGAGACTGAGTCTCACTCCGTCGCCCAGGCTGGAGTGCAGTGGTGCGATCGCAGCTCACTGCAACCTGGGTTCAAGTGATTCTTCTGCCTCAGTCTCCCAAGTAGCTGGGATTAAGAGATGTGCCACCACACTTGGCTAATTTTTGTATTTTTAGTAGAGGCAGAGTTTCACCATATGTTGGCCAGGCTGTTCTCAAACTCCTGACCTCAAGTGATCTGGCCCCCTCGGCCTCCCAAAGTGCTGGGATTACAGGCATGAGCCACTGCACCTGGCCTAGAATATCTTGCTGAATAATTTATGTAGATAGAAAAAAAACTGTTTAAGACTAAACCTGTAACTGAATTCCATTTTACATAAAGGATTTTTAAAAATATAATTTTAGTATAAATGGAAATTTCAGGAAATGGAATTAGTCTAGTATATTTTGTAGTATATTTTGAAATCAGGTAGTGTGATGCCTCCAGCTTTTCTTTTTATTTAATATTTTTTTGTCTCTCTGAGGTGTTTTGCATTTCCATGAGAATTTTAGAATAGTTTTCTGTTTCTGTGAAGAATGTCTTTGTAATTTAACGTGGATTCCATTGATTCTGTAGATCACATTGAATGATAGAGATATTTTAACAATATTCTTCCGTTCTTCCGGTGCATGGACATGGGATAGCTTTCTATTTACTTGTGTCTGCTTTAATATCTTTGATCTATGTTTTATCATTTTCATTGTAGGATCTTTCAGCTTTTTGGTTATGTTTATCCCTAGGTATCATTATTTGGGAGTGGGTAGCAACTGTAATGAAACAGCTTTCTTGGTTTCTTTATGTGTTTCACTGTTGATGCATGTGTGTGCTACTCATTTGTGTATATTGAGTATTTTGTAACTTTACTAAATTCATTATTTCTAATAGGTTTTTTGTGGAATCTCTAGGGTTCTCTGTGTATATATGATCATGTCACCTGCTAACAGAAACAATTTGACTTTTTTTTCCCCCAATTTGGATGGGTTTTATTGCATTCTCCTAATTGCTCTAGCTGGGGCTTGCAGTACCATGAGGAATAAAAGTGGTAAAAGTAGCCACACTTGAACAAGATCTTAGAGGAAGAGCTTTTAACTTTGCCCCATTGATTATGATGTTAGTTATGGGTTTGTCATATACGGCCTTTATTGTGCTGTGTTCCTTCTCTACTCATTTTGAGTTTTTATTATGAAGGAATGTTGAATTTTATTTTTTTCAGCATCTACTGAAATGATTATATGGTTTTTGTTCTTGATTCGTGATGTATGACATTTATTTATTTGTGTTTGTTGAATCATTCCGATGAATCCCCAAGTATTTTGTTGAGGAATTTTACATCTGTGTCCATCAGGGATATTTGCCTGCGGTTTTCTTTCTGTATTGTGTCCTGGTCTGGTTTTTGTAGCAGGGTAATGCTGACCTCATAGAACAAGTTTGGAAGTACTCCTTCCTCTTCATTTTTCAGGGAATATTTTGAATAAAGTTGGTATGACTTTTTAAAAAAATGTTTGGTAGAATTCAGCAGTAAAGCCATAAATCTTATGTTTTTATTTGATGGAAGATTTTTATTACTGCTTTAATTCCATTACTCATTATTAGTCTGTTCAGGTGTTTTATTATTATAGCTTGTGAAATTGCTGTGTTTCCAGAAATTTATTCATTTCTCCTAGATTTTTCAATTTGTTTGTATATAGGTGTTTTTAGTAATCTCTTACGATCCTTTGTGTTTCTGTGTTATCAATTGTAATGTCTCCTTTTTCATCTATGATTTTACTGCAGTTTTTTCTCTTTTTCCTAGGCTCGTTATAGCTTGTCAATTTTTTTCAAGAAAAACCCCAGCTCTTTGTTGCTTTGTCTTTTTGTAATTTTTTTTAGTTCTATTTTTAAAACTCCTTCTCTAATCTTTATGATTTATTTGTTTCTACTAATTTTAGCATTTGATTTTTCTTGCTTTTCTCATTACTTGAAGTGTACTGTCAAGTTGGCTATTTGAGATGTTTCTACTTTTCTGATTAGGCATTTATAGCTATGCACTTTGCCTCTTACAACTGCTTTTGCCGCATCCCACAGGTTTTGTTGTGTTGTGTTTCTATTCTTATTTGTGTCAATTAATTTTTAATTTCCTTTGTTCCTTTCAATGAATTTTTAATTTTTTTATTTATTGGTTGTTCGTGAGCATGTTTTAATTTTCATATATTTGTACAGCTTTTAAAGTTCCTGCTGTTACTCATTTCTAGTAGTATTCCATTGTGGTCACAAAAGATAGTTGATATGATTTCAGTTTTTAAAAATGTGCCGTTACTTGCTTTTTGTCCTAACACACAGCCTATCCTGGAGAATAATCCATGTGCTCCTGAGTAGAATGTGCGTTATGAGGTCGTGGAGTCATACAAAGCTGTGTAAATTTCTGTTAGGTCCATTCGGTATAGAGTGCAGCTTAAATGATGATTTTTTTGTTGTCTGGATGATCTGCCCATTGACGACAGTGGTGTGTTCATTATAGTGGAGTGTTGAGGTACTCTATTATTATTATTAATTTTTTTTTTTTTTTTGAGATGGAGTTTCTCTCTTGTTGCCCAGGCTGGAGTGCAATGGCACAATCTCAGCTCACTGCAACCTGCACCTCCCGGGGTCAAGCGATTCTCCTGCCTCAGCCTCCCGAGTAACTGGGATTACAGGCATGTTCCACCATGCCCTGCTAATTTTTTGTATTTTTAGTAGAGACTGGGTTTCTCCATGTTGGTCAGGCTGGTCTGGAACTCCCAACCTTAGGTGATCCACCCACCTTGACCTCCGAAGGTGCTGGGATTACAGGCGTGAGCCACCGTGCCCGGCTGGAATCTTAAAAAGTTTAATACATGGAAGCAGAGTAAAATGGTGGTTACCAGGGACAGGGAGGTGGGAAAAAAGGGGATCTGTCAGTCCAAGAGTACAAAGTTGCAGTTATGTGATTATAGTTATTAATACTGTATACTGGAAATTTGTGAAGAGTATATTTCTTCTAACTATATGAGAAGATAGATGTGTTCATTAGTTTGACTGTAGTAATTATTTATGTGTGTGTATATATATATACACAAACACATAGATTTTCATATATATGAATCAAAACAGGCTGTCCACTTAAATATATTTAATTTTATTTAAAAAATAAAAATATGAAACAGAAAAAAAGCATGCATATAGTCTTAAACTCAATTACGGATATAAATAAGTGCACTGCTAATCAGAGTAGTGAATTAAATATCAGTTACATTTGTTTGTTTATATTGTAACCGTTCCTTTTATTTTCATATGTTTTCTATTTATAATTATGCAAATATTTAATGAGTTCACAATGCAACTATATATTAAATATGCTCACCATATTTGAGGGTGATGAATGTTATAAGTTTTAGGTCATAGTCACTGTAAGAATGTTCCCTTGGGAAGTGTTATTTTCTGTTGGTTTGTATTTTAAAACGTTTACCACCACCAAGAGATAGCCTGGGTTTTTCTAATCTTCAGCTGCCATAAAGAATGTTATAATGAACGCCTCTGAGCCTATATCACTATGGGCTATTAAGCATGCTTCTGACAGATAGCTTCTTAGATTTGGAATTGCTGATCCAAAATCAATGAACATGTTAAAATATGACAATTTTCACCCTCAAATATGCTGTTAAAAATCATAATTTCATTAATTTTATGTAATAGTACAGTACCAATTTTCCCACGCTTCACACTACAATCAGATACTATAAATTTCTTTAATTCTTATATATATTACAGGCAATAAAATCATCTCATTGCTCTTTCAACTTGAAGTTTCTGATTACTGTAATTCTAAATGTACCGTGTCATGTTTATTATATAGTTTATATTACATTTTGTGAACTCTACTTTCAGTCTCCTTTACTGCAAAAAGTAATATGTGTGGAAACAAAATTGGTTTTATTCAAGAGTATCTTTTCTTTGTCTAAGGTCTGTTTGAATTAGGCAAGAAAAAAATCACATATTCATCCAAACAGTACAATGTCTGTGTCCATTTCACAGTAGCAATACAATGTGAATAGAATCACACTCATGTCTCCCATGACAAAACTAACGCCTTAAGTACAACATTCATTTTGCATTGAAAATTCATCTTTTAAATATTTTCAGCTACATATGGTCAATTTCTCTTTGTATGTTGCATAGCTTCCAGTTGCATCTAGGAGTCTTTTATTTTTCGATAGTTTTGGGATACTGGTGGTTTTTGCTTACACAAGTAAGTTCTGCAGTGGTGATTTCTGAGATTTTGGTGCACGCGTACCTGAGTAGTGTACATTGCACCCAATATATATTCTTTTATTCCTCACCTGCTCCTCCTTTTCCCTCTGAGTCCCCAAAGTCCATTGTATCATTCTTATGCCTTTGCATCCTCATAGCTTAGCTTCCACTTACAAGTGAGAACATATGATACTTTGTTTTCCACTCCTGAATTACTTCACTTAGAATAATGGCCTCTGGCTGTCTCCAGGTTGCTGCAAAGGCCATTATTTCATTCCATTTTATGGCTGAGTAGTATTCCACGGTGTATATATACATCATATTTTCTTTATGCACTTGTTGGCTGATGGGCATTTAGTTGATGGGCATGGTTGATGGGTTTCATATTTTTGCAATTGTGAGTTGTGCTGCTATAAACATGCATGTGCATCTGTCTTTTCCATGTAATGACCTCTTTTCCTCTGGGTAGATACTCAGTAGTGTCATTGCTGGATCGAATGGTAGTTCTACCTTGAATTCTTTGAGAAATCTAGGAGTCATTTTAATATAGATAACTGAATTGCAGTTAATTCTCCATCTGGTTTTCCACATTGGTTACTTACTGCTGCTGATTTGAGGCCATTTTTCATTTATATTACTCTATCATTTTATTCATTGTCACATCTCTAACAGTACATGCTGCTTCCAAAGCATATCATGTGAACAGTTTAAAATTCTCAAAGTATAATTCTTTGTTGAAGCATTTGTAAGTTTTACACAAGCCCTTACATGATCTGTGTTTTGATTTCTAAGTCGTCATCTCTTCTATTTTATTTATATTTACTTTTCTTCTTGTTAGATGTAATCTTATACAAACTTTATAGATAGAAAGATGTTGGGAAACTATCACATAGTCTGTTATGTTTATGGTTTTATTTTAATAGGCCAAATTTGTTGATGAAAAGAGAAATCTTGATAGTTTTTTAATTATGTAGGACACGACATTATTTTATCAGAAAATTGTACGTTGAAAATGTATCATTGTGTATAGAGTGGCATGGATTCAACTTTGTATGCGTGAATTCCATTTGTAATGTTTGAATAGTGGATTACAGTTTTAACATGCTTTCACTTCATTTGGTCCTGTTAGGTAAGCAAGGGACCTTGTGTGTTGGAAAAAGAATTACTTCGGTGCAGCCGCCCCAGAGGAGCTGGGGGAGGGCGCTGGGCCGCGAGGCTCCTAGCAGACGACGTGGCAGAGATTTCGGCGAGCCAGGCAAGTGCCGCGGCGGCAGCGGCCGGACCTTGCGCGCAGCAGGGCGGCCTGGGCTAGGGCCTCCCTCCGGTTCCCTGGAAGCGGGCCCGCGGCGAGCACCCAAGCAGCAGCAGAGGCGGAGGCTCCAGTGCGTCTCTGTCTTCTCCCTCAGCCTGAGCCAGGGGAGTCCAGGCGGCCTGGGTGTCTGGAGCGGGGGTCCGTGACCGAGAATGAGAATTTTCTTCACCAGAACATGGAGACTGTTCCATCACCAGGAGCACAAAGTTTTCATTGTTGGGCTGGATAATGCAGGGAAAACTACCATTCTTTACCAATTTTCTATGAATGAAGTTGTACATACATCTCCTGCAAGAGGAAGTCATGTAGAAGAGTTAGTGATTAATAATACACATTTCCTAACGTGGGATATTGGTGGCCAAGAATCTCGTCGTTCTTCGTGAAACACCTACTATACTAACACAGAGTTTGTAATAGTTGTTGTGGACAGTACAGAGAGGATTTCTGTAACTAGAGAAGAACTCTAAAATGTTAGCGCATGAAGACCTAAGAAAAGCTGGTTTGCTTGAGTTTTGTTAATAAATGAAATGTTAAAGAATGCATGACTGTAGCAGAAATCGCCCAGTTTTTGAAGCTACCTTCTGTTAAAGATCACCAGTGGCATATCCAGGCATGATGTGCTCTAACTGGCGAGGGATTGTGCCAAAGACTTGAATGGATGATGTCACCACTTTAGATTAGATGATCTCTACTGACCTCATAGATTTTGTATAAATGAAGTGCTGGACTTTACCTGAAAGCTGCCAAAATTAATGGTTTAGATATATTTATAATAAACATTTAAACTTTTTCTGTAAGAAGAAATATTAAGACCACTTATTTGAACAGAAAGATGGAGAAGGAGGAGGGAGAAGAAAAAATGCCCCAGCGACGGCGGCTGTCGGTTGTGCGGCGGCAGCGGCTCTCCCCCTGGCGGAGGATGGACAGCCAGGACGGGAAGGGGGTGGTGTGCGGCAACGGCACCGGGTTTGTGAAGTGTGGATGTGCAGGCTCTAACTTTCCAGAACACATCTTCCCAGCTTTGGTTGGAAGACCTGTTATCAGATCAACCACCAAAGTGGGAAACATTGAACAAGGATCTTACGGTTGGTGATGAGGCAAGCGAATTACGATCAATGTTAGAAGTTAACTAGCCTATGGGAAATGGCATAGTACGAAATTGGGATGACATGAAACACCTGCAGGACTACACGCTTGGACCAGAGAAACTTAATATAGATACCAGAAATTGTAAAATCTTGCTCACAGAACCTCCTATAAACCCAACCAAATACACAGAGAAGATTATAGAGGTGATGATTGAGATTTAGCAGTTTTCCAGTGGGTATGCAGCCATCCAGACCGTTCTGACTTTGTACACGCCAAGTTTATTGACTGGTGTAGCCGTAGACTCTGGAGATGGTGTGACTCATATTTGCCCAGTATATGAAGGCTTTTCTCTCCCTCATCTTACCAGGAGACTGGATATTGCTGGGAGGGATATAACTAGAAGCGTGTTGCTTCTATTGCGAGGATACGCCTTCAGCCACCCTGCTGATTTTGAAACGGTTCACATGATTAAAGAAAAACTCTGTTACTTGGGATATAATATTGAGCAAGAGCAGAAACTGGCCTTAGAAACCAAAGTATTAGTTGAATCTTATACACTCCCAGATGGACATATCTTCAAAGTTGGGGGAGAGAGATTTGAAGCACCAGAAATTTTATTTCAGCCTTATTTGATCAATGTTGAAGGAGCTGGTGTTGCTGAATTGCTTTTTAACACAATTCAGGCAGCTGACACTGATACCAAATCTGAATCCTACAAATACATTGTGCTTTCTGGAGGGTCTGCTATGTATCGTGGCCTGCCTTCACCGTTGGAACGAGAACTTAAACAGCTTTACTTAGAATGAGTTTTAAAGGGTGATGTGGAAAAACTTTCTAAATTTGAGATCAGCATTGGAGACCCACCCAGCAGAAAGCACATGGTATTCCTGGGTGGTGCAGTTCTAGCAGATACCATGAAAGACAAAGACAACTTTTGGATGACCCGACAAGAGTACCAGGAAAAGGGTGCCCATGTGCTGGAGAAACTTGGTGTGACTGTTCGAAAACTCCAAAGCTTGTTCCCATCATACCCGTAATGCTTTTTTCCTTTATTGCCAATCTTTGAACTCATTCAACTCTGGGACATGGAAGAGGCCTCTCTCTGCCTTTTAGACTGGAAAGGTCAAGTTTTATTCTGGTGTCTTGGGGAAGCTTTGTTAAATTTTTGTTAATGTGGGTAAATCTGAGTTTAAGTCAACTGCTTCCCTACATAGACAAGAGGGCTAAGGGTCTTGTCTGCTGCTTTGTTTCTTCTAAGTAGGCATTTAGATCATTCCTGTAGGCTTCCTATTTTCACTTTACTACTCTAAGGCTGCTAGTTGTAATCTTTAGCACACTAGGTGGTATGCCTTTATTAGTGTAAGAAAAAAACTTTAACAGGAGCTTTTACATGTTACTGAGATGGGGGGCGGTTCGGGATGGGTGGGCAGCTGCTGAACCCTTTAGGGCATTTCCTCTGTAGTGTGGCGCTTTCAACTGTACTGCTGTGGCTTTAATTACCTTAAAGCTTCTCCTGTGAACATCTTAGGGAAATGTTAGGTTCAAAATGAAAGTGTTTTGGGTAGTTTTTGTTGGGATGGGGGGGTAACAGTGAGTGGTCTTCTGAGTTTTATTTTTGAGGTTTTCTCTCTGGAGTACATAGAGGAACTTTATTTACAGTAGTTTGATTTGGCAGGTTTTCTTCTACTTGTGCTCTGCCTGGAGCTGTTTCCATATGATATAAAAAGCACAAGTGTAGTATTTATGTGTTTTTTAAAATCAACTGTGTTAGCTGGGACTAGACTTCCTACAATGTATCAGTGGAAAAGTAACATTTAAAAATCATTTTGGTAATTCAAATTACAGATTTAAAAGTGCTTACGATCTGGTGTTTTGTTAATGCTTCTGTTTATTCCAGAAGCATTAAGGTGACCCATTGCCAAGTGTCATTCTTGCAAATTACTCTTTTATGTAACTGACCAGTGCTTAATAAAAGAAGCAGGTACTTACAAATAATTACTGGCAGTAGGTTATAATTGGTTTAAAAATAACATAGGGATATGGGACTTGTTGCTAGTTGGGTAATTTTCATTAGTTTTTTTGTTAGTTTTGATTTGAAAACTGAAAGTAGAGTAAAATTTGACTGTTTAAAATGTTGGCCCCCCAAAAAAAATCAAGATTTAAATTTTTTATTTGTACTGAAAAACTAATCATAACTGTTAATTCTCAGCCATCTTTGAAGTTTGAAAGAGGAGTCTTTGGTATTTTGTAAATGTTAGCAGACTTCCCTGCCAGTGTCAGAAAATCCTATTTATGAATCCTGTAGGTATTCCTTGGTATCTGAAAAAAATATCAAATAGTACCCATATATGAGTTATTTCTAAGTTTGAAGAATAAAAAGAAATTGTATCACACCACAAAATACAGGTTCTGGAAAAAAATATTTTTCTTCATTTTAAAACTTTTGTTAACTAATAATGGTTTTGAAGGAAGAGTCTTAATTTGGGGGTGACTAAAATCAAAGACATTATTGACTTGAGGGGCCTCTGTTTTGTAAGAATACATAATTAGCTTAAATAAGCGGTAAAAGGTTAGTTTTAATTGTGTAGCTTTTGTTAATATTGTCTTTTTTGTCTGTTTTACCTCAATATGAACAGATAAGTTTGCCTGCATGTTGGAGATGCGTTGGAACACATGAATAGCCTGTACTAGATCTTGGGAATGTGGATTTTAGAGTCACTTTGGAATAAGTTCTTATATAAATACCCCCGGCATTTTGAGAATGGGGCTTGTTAAAGGACGCATATATAGGGCCAGTACCTACTGGCAGTTGGGTTCAGGGAAATGGGATTGACTTGGCCTTTGGTCCTTTGATCATAATTTTAAAATATGGGAGTAGAAAACAACAAATAATGGAATGGACTCCTAAAACAAAGCATTTATCATTTGTCCCTTGAATGTAGAATTTGTTTTTGATTTAATAATTCTGGTAAATGTGACAGTTAAAATGGTGTATTATGTATATATATATTGTAATTTAGAAATTCCATTTTATAATGTTACTATTCCAAGGTGAAATAATGCATTTGAATTTGGGATTTGGGTGCAGTATTAGGTTTAACTGGAGTTGTTGTCAAGTATGAATCCCCTAGGGAAAAAAAAGTTCTGTTTTAAAAAGCAATCTGATTCTTAGCTCTTGAAACTATTGTTAAATTTCCAGTAATTACAAATTATAAATTTTTAAATTACAATTGCCAGTACTTTGACCTTGGAGAAGGGTTTCTTAGAAATACATTTAGTAATCTCCCCAAGATTTAGTCTTGCATTTAAACTTTTTTCTTTAAAACATGGTGTTGGTGGTTCACTTTTACACAGTTCTGAGTACTGTTAGTATCTGGAAAGTATCTTGACATAGTGGAAAGCTAAACAGTCTAAATATATATATATTTTTTTTTTTTTTGAGACAGAGTGTCGCTCTGTCGCCCAGGATGGAGTGCAGTGGCGCGATCTGAGCTCACCGCAAGCTCCGCCGCCTCCCGGGTTCACCCCATTGTCCTGCCTCAGCTTCCCAAGAAGTTGGTACTACAGGTGCCTACTACCAAGCCCGGCTAATTTTTTTGTATTTTTCGTAGAGACGGGTTTCACCATGTTCGCCAGGGTGGGCTCAATCTCCTGACCTTGTGATCCGCCCGCCTCGGCCTGCCAAAGCACTGGGATTACAGGCGTGAGCCACTGCGCCCGGCCAACAGTCTAAATTTAACATGAAATACTTCTTTTTCATTCAGAAAATGCAATCAGATTTTTTCAAAGTCAAAAAAAAAAAAAAAAAAAAAACAAAGATGAAGTCTCACCTTCCAATTTACTTTCTCATTAGTTTTTACCAAAGTAAGTTATTAAAGCTATGATATTTTTCTCCTAATGAATCCTCTCAGGGTATTGTGTAGCCTGTGGTAAGTACAAAGGGAGAGGAAGACATTTTGAATTTTAAGAGCTTTTTAATCAGTATAACCCTCCCTAGTTGAATGTTGTTTTCTTCTTGTTCCATTAAGTCAAAATACAAATCAGCACAGATACTCAGTTTTCAATCTTTTAAAATGTGATGTTACTTATGAAAAGTATCTTGGTTAAGGTTGTGTGTGTATTTTGTATACACCTCAATTTCAAGTTAATGGCATTGATTCATGTTCTTAAAACAAATAATATAAATATTAATAATATCCTTTGTTATAACCATAATAAGTATAGTATTGGCATCGGTGTTCAGTGCCATTTTATACTTTCTCCCTGTGTTCTCTGTATTGTACTAACCAACTTCCCAAGTGATTGAGGTGTTTGTTAAAAAAAAAAAAAGGAAAAGGAAAAAGCATGACATTGTGTATCGATTTTTTTAGTGTTGACCAAAATCACACACATGGAAACATGTAATTCAACAGAGTGGAATAGCGATCAGATTCTCGGCTTAGTATTACTAATGGGCAGGATTGTACAGCGAGCAACTATTAGATTATTCCTTTCAGTGTTTTGTATGGCATCTAAGTTACTGAATAAATTATTAATCCATTAATCATGAATCAAATTATGATTAAAATTATTAAATGGATGCTCAGCATTAACTGAAAAGTATTGTGTGAAACGTGTCTACCCAGAAAAGTAACATTCTATAAATACTATTAAACAACTTAGGTGTATGATTTTTAAGTATTAAATTATATGTCAAGCAGTTAAAGTGAATTTCAGAGTAAAAGTACGGCATGTTTCTGAGCAACATTAATAATTCCTTAATTTGCAAATTTCTTCTTTCTTATTTGGGTACTTGGAATATAGTGTGAGATTTTTTATTTCTAAATTTTGTTGCATCTTCTATTACATAAATGCATTGTTTGACAATTATAAAATGCAAGTGTTTTTTGAATGATTTTAAGAATTTGGCTTAAAAATTGATTGACACAATGTATTATTTGTACTAAGAAGCAACTTGACACAGTACACTCTATGTTTGCTTAGGGTATTTTTCTTCAGTGCCTGAAACTCAAAGGTATTCCTGTCACAGCTGGAAACAAACTTATCCTAAATGTGTTAAAACATATTCTTGGGTACTTTATTTGTGTATCGTTCATGCCTTGAAAATCTGAAGGTTAATCCAAGCTCACATGTTTTAGCATATTTGAGGAAGAAAAAAACTACTTTTAATAGCAGCCTTTTAAATTTCATGAAGATTTTGGTGAGGAATAATAGTATATACTTAAGTATTGACAAAACTTTGAAAGTTTCTTTCTATAAAATGGGAAATACTCAATATCTAAACCCAGGTCAGGCAGGGAGATCAGTATTTAACATTGTATGTTTTATATTTATAATGCTCAAAATGCAAGGATAACATTTAGTCTTTGTCCACATGGTTTTAGAAAAGTAAATCTTAAATTACCAAGCTTTTCTCATGTGTTCTCATACTTTCTCAAATTACTATAAAGAATTATTTGTTATCTGTTGAAAAATCCCCTTCACTCAAATCTGTATTATGGTTTTACCAAATATTCTGTGATGTAGCCCAGAAAATCCGCACCTTTTGTCCTTTTTATGTTTTAATTTGAATAATCATGTACCTTGGATTGCTGCCACATCAGTTTAACATGATATCAGCACATTCCCATGTCATCAAGGTGTTGGCTCAGATTTGTTCTTATTTGGATGTTTAAAGCTTGCAGTAACTTGTTACAGTTGGTTTAGTGTAGTGGGTTATTGACATGACACCATGAGAAGATGTGGAATTTTATACCACATTTATAAAACATGATTTTGTTTTCTACCCTTCAAGGTAAACATGAAAAATAAGGTGGTATCTGTGTACCTGTACATAAATCCAAAATTATAGTTGGGAAAAAAGAAATTGATATATGAAAATGTCAAAAAAAATTACTTTGGTGCAAGAAAGGTTAATTGATGATTAGGACTTTCGATAAGTTAGCAAATTGGATACTGTATTCAAATCTTGGATTCAATATTGGGCTGACAATAGTACTGTTTTTAAGGTTTCTATGAGGACTAAGTGAGAGAACTTACTAAAAATGCATTCAATATATGTTTATTATGTCATTATCTCCTTACTCCCTTTGTAGAGTTTATGAAGCAAGTCTCACAGAAGTTTGAATCACTTGTCAAATATAACCTATTTCAGAATCCCCGAGGATTTATGCTTTCTATTCTAAAAACTGCTTTGTAAAATGTGGAATAAATGACCAGTGCCATTGTCTAGTCCAATTTGTTTATTTTACATCAGAGAAATCTGAGTCACGGAAGGCTTACTGTATCAGCCCATGGCCAGGCCATTAGGTTTTGAGTAGGTCGGAAATTGTGATGGTACCTTCTTTTGTATTTTAAGATGTGTTAATATTGTGAGTACAAAAATGATGATTTCATAACAGAGTGTGAAATCTGAGTGTGGTAATCCAGCAACGTGCATTGTAATTTTAAATATGGAAGAATATTACTGATTTTGAGTTTTCGTTTTGTTTTAATCTGTGAGAAATACTGCATCTCACATTTGCCATGTTTAAAAATGTATGCATATAAACTCAAACATTTATTTTTTCTCCTCCGAATAGCATCAGGTCATCTAACACAGGTGCTGTTCAGAGGAGAAACAAATAAATGTTTGAGTGAATGAATATTTTTACAAGATTAATATTTTAATATAATTTCTGAAATTAAAGAAAATGGTGTTACATAGTTTAGTTTAATCCATGCTTTCCATAGCAATTAACCTGTGTGCTTACGTTTCAAAGCAGAGAACCAAAACGAGATGAAAGCTGTTTATTCTTGCAGTGTGTGACTGATCAATCTAAGTTGTAGATGCAATTTCTAGCATTCATTAACCTTATCCTTTTATAAAAATTCCTATGGGATGAACTGATAATTTGGAGCCTATTACTTGCACAAAAGCGACACTTCTTGCCCTGTTGAAAGAACTAGACATGCAGTTATGTGAGAAGTAAAATAACCTAATATGTCTTTACAGAAAATGTATTCTGAGAAGAAATAATGTTTTGAATTAACGGTAAATTATTGAAGAATTCACCAGCTTTTCAGTGCTTTATTTAAGCAATAAACAATACATTAGAATTTTCTTTATAATATAAATTTACAAATAGTCATATGTGGGAAGAGTTATAGAAAGCACCTTAATTAAGTAGACCAACAATTATAAAGTGATATGAAAAGTATTTTACAATATATATTTACTAGTCAAAATATTGCCTTATAACTTATCATTCCAAACATAATTTATACAATAGAGCAAATTTAGAGGAAAGAGCTTTATTCATGTAAGAGTTCTTAAAGGAATTTTTATAAGAATCATTGGGGATATTTTTGAAATTATTTTAAAAATTATTAATAGTTGTGTTAAAATACTCATAAAATGAAATTTATCATCTTAATGTTTAAGCACACCATTCAGCGTTGTTAAGCCTATTAATGGCACTGTGCACTCAGTCTCCTGAACTCTTTCTCTGAGCTCATTATATAGCTGTTCATTCCCTTCCCACCCTCCCCTCCTGCCAATCACCCTTCTTTCTGTCTCTAACTTTAGGTACCCCATGTAAGTGGAATTGTAGAGTATGTGTCTTTTTGTGACTGGTTTAACATAGCATAATGTATTTCATGTTGTTGGATGTGTCAGAATTTTTGTCCTTTATAGCTGAGAGTAACATGCCATTTTGTATCTATACTATGTTTTTTTTTTTCTTTCTCTTTGACATGAAGTCTCTGTTGCCCAGGCTGGGGTGCAGTGGCACAATCTCAGCTCACTGAAAGCTCCGCCTCCCAGATTCATGCCTTTCTCCTGCCTCAGCCTCCCAAGTAGCTGGGACTACAGGTTCTCGCCACTATGCCTGGCTAATTTTTTGTATTTTTAGTAGAGATGGGGTTTCACCGTGTTAGCCAGGATGGTCTCGATCTCCTGACCTCTTGATCCGCCTGTCTCGGCCTCCCAAAGTGCTGGGATTACAGGCGTGAGCCCCCGTACCCGTACCCGGCCTCCATGTTTTGTTTATGCATTCATCCATTGGTGGTTACATAGTTGCATCCACTTTCTGACCATGGTGAGTACTATTGCTATTAACATTGTGAACACCGTTGCTATTAACATGGAGGTACAAATATTCTGAGACTGTACTTTCAGGGGTAGATTCCCAGAAGTAGAACTGCTGGATCATATGTTGATTCTATATTCAGCAGAACTTCCTGGTGTCCTGCTGGGGCCTGGTTTCTGCCTGGGGCCGGGTTTCTACCCGGGGAGTGGGTATCTACTTGGTTGCTGTTGTTTACCTTGGTCCTAGATACCCTCCTGGGACCTGGTGTGCACCTGGGGCCTATGTCCACCTTGGACCTGTTGTTTCTCTGGGGCCTTGTGCCACCCTGGGTGTCAGCCTGGTTCTTGATATCCACCTGGGGCCTCATAAGCCACCTGGGACCTGCTGGTCCCTTGGAGCCTGGCATTCTGGGTCCTGATGTCACCATGAGGTGTAGGTGTCCACCTGGGGCCACAGGTCCAGCTCTGGTCTAAGTGTCTCTGAGTGTCCCTGTGGGGCCTGATACTCACCAGGGGCCTAGGCGTTTATTTGATGCCTGGTGTCCATGTGGAGCATGCCATCCCATGAGGATCAATAATCAGGTGGGGACTGGGTATCCACCTCGGGCCTATTGTCCTCCTGGGGCCTCAGTGTTTACCTGAGTCTGATATCCATCCTGTGCCTGCTGCCTACATCGGGCCTCATGTTCCCCTTGATGCTGGATGATCACCTGAGTCCTTGGTATCCTTTGTGGCACAACTGTCCACCTATGAGCTTGCATCCAACTGTGGCCTGGATGTGACCCTGGTGCTTGATGTACAGCTTGAGACCATGTCCACCAGAGGCTTGATGTCCATCTGGGGACCGGTGTCTACCTGGGGCCTGATGTCTACATGGGGACTGAGCACTCACCTGGGTCTGATGTCCATCTGAGGCCTCCTGTGTTCACGTTGGGCCTGATATTTACCTGGGGCCTGGACATCCACTAGGAGCCTGGAGTTCAAGTGGGGCCTCATGTTCCACTGGGGCCTGTGTGTCAATCTGAGACCTGACATACACCAGGACGTCTGATGTCCCAACTGGGACCTGGTATGTACGTGGGGCCTTGTGTCTACCTGGGGCCTGGTATTTACCTGGGGCCTGGGTGTTCACCTGGGGCCTGATACTTAGCTGGGGCCCGGTGTCCACCTTGGGTCTGCTTGTGTGCCAAACTGTGACATAATTTGTCCACTTGGGGCCTGATGTCCATGCAGGCACTGGAGTCCCCTTGAGACCTTGTGTCCACCCAGGACCTGCTATCAACGTGGTGTCTGATGTCCAGTGTCTGTCTGTGGCCTGATGTTTTCCTGGGTCCTTGGCTTCCACTGGGGCCTTCTGTCCACCTGGAGGGAGTGTGTCCTCATGCACTGGCCCTTGTCCTGGGGAGAATGGGTGGGGAGATTCCCTGGCCCTGCCCTTCAATGTCCAAGAACTCTCCATCCTACATATTTTATGGGGAGATTCCTCTGTTGCATTTGGCCGGAGAATATGTTACCTTTCGGTTGTCGAGGACTGGTGTTTACGACTGGGGACTTGGGATCCACTTGAAGGTTGGGTGTCCATGTGTAACCTGATGTACCTCTGGGTCCTGTAGTAGCTTCCTGCTGTCTCCCTGTGGCCTGGGTGTTTCACTGGGGCCTGGGTATCAGCTGGGAGCCTGTTATCACCAGCAGTCTGGTGTCCACCTGGAGCCTCATCAGGCTGCCTGGTCTCTGGTGTCCACCTGAGGCCTGGTGTCCATTTGTATCTTGGTCTCGTCCTGGGTCCTGGTGTCTGCCTGGGGCTTGGTGCCCTCCTGGAGACTGAATGTTCACCTCGGGCCTTTTGTTCACCTGGGTCCTAGATATCCACGTGGGATCTGATGTGCACCTGGGGCCTGTGTCTACCTTGTGCCTGTAGTTCTTCTGGGGCCTGGTGTTTACCTGGGCCTTGTTTGTCCATCTGGTACCTGCTCTCCACCTGGGGCCCACATAGCCACCTAGGGCCTGGTTGTCACCTGCAGTCTGGTGTCCTCCTTGGACCTGGTTTCAGTCTGAGGCCTAGTGTTTATTTGAATTTCATATCCTTGTGAGGCCCAGTGTCCGTCTGGGGCCTGAGTGTCCATGTGGGGCCTGATGTTCAGCAGGGTCTCATGTATCCACCTGGGTGCCTTGTATCCACCTGGATCCTGCTGTCCACCCAGTGCCTGCTATTCACCTGGGGCCTGGAATTCTCCTTGGTCTGCTCTTCACTGGAGGCCTGGGTGTCAACCTGGGGCTGAATGTCCACCTGGGGGCCTGAGTGTCCACTGGGGCCTGATGACTTCCTGGAGCCTGGATGTCCACATGGGATCTGAAGTCTGGACCTGTGGGGTTTTGGTTTTGACTCTGGGCCTGTGTGTTCACCGGGGGCCTGATATTCACAAGGGGCCTGGAGTTTATCTGGGGCCCGGCATCCACCTGGAGCCTGGTGAACATTGGACAGCCAACACCAGGTTGATACTGTGTCTTAGGCGTATGCCAGTTCCCAGGTGGACTCCAGATTCCACATGGACATCAGGCACCAGGTGGACATCAGGTTCCCAGTTGAAAAATAGGTTCCAGGTGTACACCAGGCTTCAGTTGAACATCAGGCCCCAGGTGGATCCCCAGGCCCCACATTGACACCTAGGCCCCAGGAAGACATGAGGCCCCAGGTGGATACTTACGTTCCTGGTAAACGTTAGGCCCCATGTGGACACCCTGGCTCCAGGTGAATCTAGGGCCTCAGGTGGCCCTCAGGTCCCAGCTGGGTACACACTGGACTTGAGGTATACATCAGGCACTGGGTTTACACCCAGGCCCCAGTGGGACAGAATGTCACAGATGGACTTCAGGCCCAAGGAGGATACCAAGGCTTTGGGCGGATACCCAGGCCTCATGTGGATAATAGACCTCAGGTGAAAATCAGGCCCCAGTTGGATACTTAGTCTTCAAGTGACATAATAATGCCCCAGGCAGACCACAGGCTTTAGATGGATACCAGGCTCCAGGTGGACATTAGGTCCTAGGGTGACACCAAGGCTCCAGGTGAACCGCAGACCTCAGGTGGACATCAGGCCCCTGGTGGATACCTACACTGCATGTGTTGACATCAGGCCCCAGGAGGACACCAGGCCTCAAGTGACCATGAGGCCCCCCAGGTGGCCATCAGGTCCCAGGTTGACTCTAAGGGCCCAGGTGAATACCAGACCGCAGATGAACAATACATACCCAGGGTCGGTGGACATAGGCCCCCACCCCGTGAACAGCAGGTCCCAAGTGGATACCCAGCCTGATGTCCACCTGCAGACCAGTGTTCACCTAGGGTCTGATTTCTTCTTGGGCCCTGGGTGTTTTTCTGGGACCTGTAATCTGCCTGTGGTCTGGTGTTTACCTGTGGATGGTATTTACCTTGGGTTTGGTGTCCACCTGGGGCCTGATGTTCACCTAGGGCCTGGTTTCACCCTGGGGACTGGTATGTACCTGGGGCCTTGTGTCTGCCTTGGGCCTGCTATTTACCTGAGGCCTGGTCGTTCACCTGGGTCCTGATATTTAGCTGGGGCCTTGGGTCCACCTGGGGCCTGTGTGCCAAACTGTGACCTGATTTATCCACCTGTGACCTGCTGTCCGTGCAGGGACTGGGGTCCCCTTAGGATCTGGTGTCCACCCGGCGCCTGGCGTCAACCTGGTATCTGATGTCCAGCGTCTGTGTCCTGACATTTTCCTGTGGCCCCCGTGTCCACCGGGGCCTTATGTCCACCTGCAGGGGGTGTGCTCCCATGCACCTGCCCTTTTCCTGGGGAGAATGGGTGGGGAGTTTCCCTGACCCCGCCCCTCATCGTCCAGGACCTCAACCTCACCCTCCCGCACAGGCTGTGAGGAAGGCGCCATCGTGGCTCAGGTGGTGCCTGGGTAAGTTGCCCCTAGTGCTTTGGCCATGGCATGAAGATCTCAGGCGGGTGCTGACCTTGGGGTCCCGGAGCCATGCCCCACCAGACTGTCCATGGGAAAGGATGCGGTGCCCAACAGTGAGAGAGCACCACGATGCCAGCTGCCAGGACCATTTGTGAGCATGCAGGGTGGCTCCTTGAGAGGGCCAGGATCCCGGCCCAGGCCACTCAGGTCATCAGTGGCCACGCACCAGAGCTGAGGGAGGGGGCTGGGCCAAGGCCGCGGGCCCTCGGGGAAAGCCACAGAGGCAGCCAGTGATGCCCAGGGACTGCAGGAAGCTTCTCCAAGGTAAGCTCCGGAACTGCACTGGTTTCTGTATCTTTTCCCAGTGGTGAATTTCTGCAAGGTGGGTTGGACATGTTCAGGGTGGCCTTTGCAATTTGTAGGCTTTTAAGCCATCTGGGAGAGACCCACACTTGAAAATCTACACAGATGCTGGCTTGATTCGGCCTGTCACTTCATTTCACAGTGTGGTTTCTAATGTTTCTTTGGAAACCGGGCCTGGGTTAGTTATTTCTCCATATCACCCTTTCTTTCTTGGGTTTCTTGGCACGCACGGTTGCCTTTTCCTCTTTTCTTAGATTGCAATCCCAGGTCCCACATTTCCATTCTTCCCTTCTAATCTGCGCGTCCTCCATGCAAAGCCTGTGGCGGGTCTTGCTCTGGGGCTAGTTGAGCAGTACTGTGCTCATGTTGGATGCAGGAGTTTCATGGTTGGTTCTTTCGGTGTGTCTTTGGTCTTCTATTAAGAGTTTCTTTACTTGAGATTGAGAAGTATACTTTTCAGTTTCCCAAATACATATTTTTGGGGGAGATGACTGTATTGCATTTGGCCAGAGAATATGTGACCTTTCAATATTTGAGGGACTGGTGTGTACACCTAGGGGCTCAATACCCACTTGAAAACTCGGTGTTTATGTGGAACCTCTGAACCTGGTTGTCCACATGGTTCCTGGTGTCCACCTGGAGCCTGATGTTTCCCAGGGGCCTGGGTATCCACTTGGGTCCCGATGTTCATCCAGGTCCTGGTGTTCACCTAGGGTCTGATAGTCACCTGGGGACTGGTTATGTACCTGGGGCCTCATGTCCACCTGTGGTGTAGGTATCTATGTGGGGCTTGTGTGTCAACCTGGTGCCTGATGTCCTCCTATGGATTAGATACCCAACTGGGGCTTGGTGTTTACCTGGAATCTGATGTCCAGCTGGGGACTGGTGTCTGGATGGAGTCTTAGAGCTACCTGGGGTGAGGTGTTCTCCTGGGTGTGGCTGTGAACCTGGGGCCTAAAGTCTACTTGGAGTCAGTGTCTACCTAGACCCTGATGTGACCTGGGGCCCGATGTAAACTTGGGGCTTGGTATTTAGGTCGGGTTCGGGAGACCACCAAGGGGTTGATCTCAGTTGGGGCCTGACATTTTCTTAGTGCCTGGTGTTCACCTGAGGCCTTGGTGTCAACTTAGGACCGGATATCCAACTGAGGCCTGGGAGTTTCCTGGTGACTGAGGACTTCCTGGGACCCAGATTTCCTGGACCTGGGTTTTCACATGGGGCCTGATGTCTGGAGTTCTGAGTCCTAGGTGTTTACCTGGTACCTAGATGTGCAGTTTGGCAGAGCCTCCCTAACAAAGGCCTGGGGGCCACCAGGAGGCTGTGAAAAAGAAACAGGGCATCTGTTTCCCAGATCCTTGTGAGTTTGTCAGAGCCTTCAGCGACAGAGCAGGTGCCCTGGACATAGGGAGGATCACGGGCTCCGACATCACCCCAAGGCCCATTTGTGCCCCAGCCTAGACTTTCCTCAGCCACCAGGGGGTGCGTGGAGTGGGGAGGGCATCTGTTCATGCGCGGCGGCCTCTCACTCAACACCGCCGTCTCTCTCTCCTCCGCAGCTGAGGTGCGGGACCTGTGGGAAGGAGGGGGAGGGCAAAGGTCATTGTCACACCACCTGGGCTGCAGATGACAGGCAGGTTCTTACCGAGGTGGCACGGAGGGCCCCACCACAACCCTGGTGGAGGGTAGGTTCCAAGGTGCAGCCCCAGCCCCACCCCTGCCTGGGATGTTCACCTGGGCCTGGTGGAGGGTAGGTTCCAAGGTGCAACCTCAGCCCCACCCCTGCCTGGGTTGTTCACCTGGGCCCGGGGAGGGGGGCAGCAGTCTATGGGGCTGTTTTGTCCCAAGGACTCAGGAAGCCCGGGGCTCCTTGTGGGTGGAGAAATCAGAACGCTATGCCTGAGTTTTCAGAACAGCCCAGGGCTTGCCGCATGTTTTCGAATAAAGGGTAGTTACCCATTCCAAGACAGAGCTAGTCAGGGCTGAGAGGAACAGAGGCGGGAAGGCACCAGCACACAGAGGTCCCCAAGTACCCAGCAAGGCCTCCTCACACAGAGATGTGACAGTGGAGGGTGGAATGTCACCATGTGACTAGGGAATAGGCAGGCAGCACGTTGACCCCCTGCCTGGGAAGGGAGCTCCTGGGCCTCTGGCTTGGGCACCTCAAGACCAGTCATGAGCTCGGCCCCAGGACCTTCACGCCAAGGCTAAGAATGTTTTGCACTTTTAAATGGCTGGGGAAAAAAATCAGAAGACTATTTTGGGCTGGACACAGTGGCTCATGCCTATAATCCCAACACTTTGGGTGACTGAGGGTGGATAGCTTGAGCCCAGAAGTTCAGGAGCTCAAGACCAGCCTGGCCAACATGGTAAAACCCCACCTCTACAAAAAATACAAAAATTAGTGGGGCGTGGTGGTGTGTGCCTGTAGTCCCAGCTACTCAGAAAGCTAAGGTAGGAGGATCACTTGAGCCTAGGAAGTCAGGACTGCAATTAGCTGTGATCAAGCCACTGCCCTCCAGCCTGAGCAACAGAAGTGACATTGTCTCAAAAACAAAAAACAAAAAAAAAGTTATTGAAACACAGTCACATTCATTCATATCTGTAGTGTCTGTGGTTACTTTTGCACTACAATGATGGAGTTGATTAGTTGCAACACAGACCTTAAGGTCTTCAATGACTAAAACATTTACTATCTGGCCCTTTACAGACAGTCTGTCAATCCCTAATTTATTATAAGCCTTATTCTCCTTCAGCTAATTCCCTCACCCCAGGAATGTTCATTACTACCTCTTCTTTGTTCAAGTCCCAGCTACTCCTCAAAACCCAAAACTCCCTTCTTCCCCTTTCCCAAATCCTAACCATATCAGCAGTTTGTGTGGAAGTAGGTAAGCAAAACACTATTTGTTATTATGCAAATCAAGGCATTGGAGATGCTGTCTCTATATGTACAAGGGGAGGCTGATGACACCCCAATTCATTTCCAATTTCTCAAAGCAGGTTGGCAGGCAGCATCTAGGAAGGAGAGAGCGAGCAGATGATGCAGACAGAGCACTGAGAAATTCCTCAGTAACGCATGAGAGTTAATGTGTCAGTCCCCTTGTCTGCTATGTCATCCTTTAGACACCAATTCAAGACAGCATAATTCAAAAAAGAAATGAGGAAGAAAAAGGTGATGAAGGGCAGAAGGAAAAGGGAAGAGAACTTGTCACTTCACGATGTGGAGACTGTCACAAACTGTGGTGAATGGAAAACTACAGCCGGGTGTGGTGACTCACACCTGTAATCCCAGCACTTTGGGAGGCTGAGGTGGGCAGATCACTTGAGGTCAGAAGTTTGAGACCAGCCTGAACAACATGGTGAAACCCCATCTCTACTAAAAACACAAAAAATTAGCCGGGCATGGTCGCACATGCCTGTAATCCCAGCTATTCAGAAGGCTGAGGCATGAAAATCGCTTGATCCCAGGAGGCAGAGGTTGCACTGAGCCAAGATCGTGCCACAGCCTGGGCGACAGAGTGAGACTCCGTCTCAAAAAACAAAAAACAAAAAAAAAACAAAAAGAAAACTAGAGACTCTAGCGAGCAAAGAGGCAGTCCTCCATCACTAGGAGGCCCAAGCAGAACAGCCTATGAAGTAGGGAGCATAGCAGAGCTTTAGCTTGAACACTTCAACTCATCAGGTGTCCTGATTTCTTGAGTTAGCACACAAAATGCAGTGGCAAAATCTGCTGGCTTAACACTCAGGGATTACTACCTTCCTTGCGTGCCATTTGGAAACAAATATTTTTGTTTGTTTGTTTGTTTTGAAACAGGGTCTCACTCTGTCACCCAGGTTGGAGTGCAATGCTTTGGTCACAGCTCACTGCAGCCTCAATCTCCCAGATTCAAGGGATCCTCCCACCTCAGCCTCCTGAGTAGCTGGGATCACAGGCGAGTGCCACCATGCCCGACTAAGTTGTTTTTTTATTTTTAGTAGAGACAAGGTCTATGTTGCCCGAGATGGTCTTGATCTCCTGGGCTCAAGCAATCCTCCCTCCTTGGCCTCCCAAAGTGGTGGAGACCACTTTTAGACCACCTCGGTAGGAGACCGAGGCAGGAGAATCACTCGAGCCCAGGAGTGCGAGATCAGCTTGGGCAACTGGTGAGACCCTGTCTCTACAAAAATAAAAATTAGCTGTGGTGACAAGTACCTGTAGTCCCAACTACTCAGGATGCTGAGGCGGGAAAATCACTTGAGCCCTGGAGGTGGAGGCTGCAGTGAGCTATGATTGCACCATTGTTGCCCTCCAACCTGGGCAACAGAGCAAGACCTGTTTCTAAAATGATAATAATAATAAAATGTACATTTCTAACTTCATTTCAAAGTTAAGGCCAGTTGCAGTGGCTCATGCCTGTAATCCCAGCATTTGGGAGGCCGAGGCAAGAGGATATCTCGAGCCCTGGAATTCGAGACCAGCCTATGCAAAATAATGAAACCCTGTCTCTAAATAAAAATAAAATAAAAGTAAACAAAGTCAAATTTTTAAAAAAAATCAGAAGACAGGCACGGTGGCTCACGCCTGTAATCCCAGCACGTTGGGTGACTGAGGTGGGTGGATCACAAGGTCAAGAGTTCAAGACTAGTCTGGCCAAGATGGTTAAACCCTGTCTCTACTGAGAATACAAAAGATTAGCCAGGGCCGGGCGCGGTGGCTCAAGCCTGTAATCCCAGCACTTTGGGAGGCCGAGACGGGCGGATCACGAGGTCAGGAGATCGAGACCATCCTGGCTAACAGGGTGAAACCCCATCTCTACTAAAAAATACAAAAAGCTAGCCGGGCGAGGTGGCAGGCGCCTGTAGTCCCAGCTACTCGGGAGGCTGAGGCAGGAGAATGGCGTGAACCCGGGAGGCGGAGCTTGCAGTGAGCTGAGATCCGGCCACTGCACTCCAGCCTGGGCGACAGAGCGAGACTCCGTCTCAAAAAAAAAAAAAAAAAGATTAGCCAGGTGTGGTGGCACGTGCCTGTAATCCCAGCAACTCTAGAGGCTGAGACAGAATTGCTTAAACCTGGAGGGGCGGAGGTTGCACTGAGCTGAGATCATGCCACTGCACTCCAGCCTGGGTGACAGAGCGAGACTCTGTCTCAAAAAAAAAAAAAAAAAAAAAAAAAAAAAAAAAAATCGGAACTAAAACGTTTACCTGCATTACTTCTAGACTCAACAGAGTAGGGGTTAGCACAGGCATAACCAGGTTGCATATCTATATACAATCTGCTTTGGCAGGAAGGACATCCTTTTTTTCCAGGCTTAACCATGCTAGGTGACCCAGATTATTTTAAATTATAGCGTTACTGTAAGGCACAATCTCAATAATGAATAGGGCAGTATAATAAATACATAAAAGCTCAGGAAGAAAACAAGACTCTTGAATGGGCCTGGAAGTTTCGCCATGTTCCCCAAGTACTCTTAGTTGCATCCATCAGAACCTTTCAACACATACACATATACCTCACTCATCCTTTTGTCAAGAGTGTCTATTAATCACTCTCTCAAAGGAGAGAAAAACAATGAAAAAATGGGGCAGAAGATTTAAAATTGGCTCTACCACACCAAAGTTTCAAAAAGCATGAAAGAAGAAAATTCAATTGCTCCTGGGCAAGAATTCTTGGACCCAGTGGGGTAGAACCAAACCATGATAAGGAGACACCAGTGTTTTGTAAGCAAGAGAATATATTAAGGAGAGAAAAGAGCATTTATTGGGAGAAAAGGTCTCACGGTGATTGTTCTGGAATAAAGTAGCCCCATCAGACTGCCTCAGGAATGCATGGTGGAAGAGGTGCCACTGGAAAATGGCTTAGTAGGGATCTTCCCCAAGAACACTAGAAGAGAGAGAGGAAGAACAGAATAGCTTTAAATTTTAGCAGATATTTATTTTTCTTGTTTAATTAAAATAAACCTTATTGACCTATTTTTTGAGAGACTGGGGTCTTGCAATGCTGCCCAAGCTGAGCTCAAACTCCTAGGCTCAAGAGATTCTCCCACTTCAGCCTCCTGAACAGCTGGCACTACAGGTGCGCACCACTGGGCCCAGTGTCATGGCTATTTCTTGACAAATCTTGACAATGCCACCAGCATGTTTTTCTTTAGAGACAGAGTTTCACTTTGTAGCCCAGGCTGGAGAGCAGTGGTGTGATCCTAGCTCACTGCAGCCTCAAACACCTGGGCTCAAGAGATCCCCCTGCCTCAGCCTCTCAAGTAGCTGAGACTACAGGTGCGTACCACCACACCCGGCTAATTATAAAATGTTTATTTGTAGAGACAGGGTCTCACTATGTTGCCCAGGCTGGTCTCGAACTCTTGGCCTCAAGCAATCCTCTCCTCTTCACCTCCCAAAGCCCTGAAATCACAGGTATGAGCCATCACATCCAGGCTGCCACCAGTTTCTTTGCATACTTCTTTCCGAGGCTTGACCAGGACATTTTCTTTTGTGTACAGCTCAGCATTAAAGAAAAAAAAAAAAAAGTTTAGGTTGGGCACAATGGGAATCCCAACACTTAGGGTGGCCAAGGCGGGAGATTTGCTTGAACCCAGGATTTCCACACCAGCCTGGGCAAGATGGTGAGACCATGACTCTCCAAAACAATTTTTGAAAATTGGCTTGAACCCAGGAGTTCCACACCAGCCTGGGCAAGACGGTGAGACCATGACTCTCCAAAACAATTTTTGAAAATGAGCCAGGTGTGCTGGTGCGGGCCTGCAGTCCCAGCTAGCGAGACGGCTAAGGCAAGAGGAACCCTTGAGCCCAGGAATTCAAGGCTATGGTGAGCTGTGTTCACCACTCCAGCCTGGGCAATAGGGTGAGACCCAGTCTCTGAAAACAATTAAAAATAAAAAAAGTTTAATAACGAGTCTTCTTTTTAGAGGCAATGTATTTTTCCTCTTTAACTTTTTGTTTTCCTTAGGCTATACGCACAATAGACAAAGTTGAAATTTAATCTTAATCTCTTAAACCCTTACTATTCAAACACATCAAACTTTAAAAAAAGGTGAAAGGTGTACAAGAAAAAAAAGGGAAGTAATCTGTGCCAAATGCACATTCCTTCCAGAATTTGGGACAAAAATGATGCCTACCTGGTCTCTGGGTGCTAAAATAAGACATTAGAGACACTCCCCTCCTTCAAGAAATAAGACTGGAATCAGACGCTAAGATACAATTAAATAGACTTTGAAAGTTGGTATGCACTACTGGGAGGTGTCTCACAGCTGGCAGGGTCAAGTGCAACTAGAATAAAAGCTCCTAAGGGCAGGATTTAAGTGGCCCATTTCCTCTGTAACAGTGCCATGCCCAGCACTGTACCAGCACAAAAGATTGAACAACTTTCCGTCAAGCCACACACTTACGGTCTCATCGTGCAGTGGAGGCCGCAGACGAGACACTGTGTGCCAAATCCCGAATGTACAGGGTACCAGACAAGTCTGCAGGAGGCAGGAGGACTAGGGAAGCCTTCCAGACAAGGTAATGCCTGAGCTGAGCCGTTTTTCTTTTGAGTCTGGAACATTAATTTAATTGGAGGAAAACAAGGGACATGAAAAGGGCAAGGAAATAAGAAAATGAGCTGAGTTTTGAAGGCAATGATCAGATGAAGTGAGAGAAGAATATTCCAGCAGAGGGAGACAAGGAGACTGGAGAGATTTCAAGGGGCCAAGAGCTGTTCATTGCAGCTCAGTGAAGCACCTAAACAGAGATGGGGGAAGGAGAACAGGGGTCAAAGGCCAGTATTGAAGTGTTCTGGATACCAAGCTAAGGAGACCTTATTACGAAGGTAGGGGGGCTGTTGAAGGGTTTAAATGGGAGAGTGACTGTGAACAGATTAATAGTTTGGGAAGATACAGGCAGAAGTAAAGCTCAGGATTTAACCAAAAACTAAAGGACAGAACCACAACGAAGATATTAGAAAAGATCAGGAAAAACACTGTTAAAAGATATTCACTCTCTTCTCTTATTTACAGATTTCCTTTATGGAGTTACCAAATTATCTTTGAAAATAGAGAACTCAGAAGTGGCTGAGAGCAGTCAAGTCTTCAGAATGTAAAAACTGCTATTCTGAAGAAGTAGATATTACATTATTAATTTCAAGATGCTTTAAAAATATGCCTTTTGGTGCACTGCAGGTTTTAAGAGTATGTCACAATAACTCGAAATCTTGAGATTAACAGAAGAGCACTATAAATTTTAAAGGCTTGACAGACAGACAGGGATCATCTCTTATGTTCACTTTGGAACAGATCGTAACTGTCCTTCCCCCTCGACATACCCAAAATACATTATTTAAGCCTACTTTCTTAATGGTCATGTTATTTCACAGCAAAAGACTGAGGTCACAGTGATTTCTGAACTGATAGAAAACACCGTGGGGTTTCTTTACCTCGCAGCTAGTCTATTCAGTACTAACAATTCCTACCACCAGAAGGAATTTCCCTGCCTAGGCTTATTTTGTTGGCACACCACAACACAAAAAAATCTGGGGCCAGGTGAGGTGGCTCGTGCCTGTAATCCCAGCACTTTGGGAGGCCGAGGCGGGCAGATCACCTGAGGTCGGGAGTTCCAGACCAGCCTAATCAACCTGGAGACACCCTGTCTCTACTAAAAATACAAAATTAGCCAGGGGTGGTGGCACATGCCTGTAATCCTAGCTACTTGGGAGGCTGAGGCAGGAGAATCACTTGAACCCGGGAGGTAGAGGTTGTGGTGAACCGAGATCACACCATTGGACTCCAGCCTGGGCAACAAGAGCGAAACTGTCTCAAAATAAAATATCTCCTGACATTTTATATCTAATAAGAAAAGATCTATTTAACAATGTAGGAACATCTTTAATGCCAGGCAAACTTAACAGCTTTCTCAGTGGATTTCTCAGTAAACTGAAATATCAGATGCATTGTGAGTCAAGTCAGTTATAGAGAACCACTGCTTCAGACAAATCACATCTGAGGAGGAAACACTGCAGATACACCTCCTAAAAGTTCATGTTTGAAACAGAAATTTTGATACAAACTTCACTTTAACTACAACTGTAATTGTAATTATTACGGTTATTCTCCAATCACTAGATACCATACTTGACACTCAAGTATTTGGTTGGCTGCCAACGTGCACCAGTGATAAAGCTTTCCTATGGCACAGCATTCACTTTCTTACTGAAAATGTCAAGAAAACCCCTACACACCTGCAACCATTAGGAAGCATTCTCCAGCTATCTAAAAAGTCGCTGAGTCGGCTAAGCGACTCTGTGTGGTGTACACTAAATCAAAGGGGAAAAGGTGTTTTTCTGGAGGAAAAAACACTGGATTAGCCATTTATTCATAGAAACAATTTTACCAACAGTTCTTCTCCTTTCACTATATACCCTTCTATATTGGGTTGGTTATTTTACAACATACATGTATATTGTAACGGCTGTGGTTTGTTTTTTTTTTTTTTTTTTTCCTTTTTTGAGAGGGAGTCTCATTCTGTCGCCCGGGCTGGAATGCAGTGGTAAGACCTCAGTTCACTGCACCCTCCGCCTCCTAAGCAATTCTCCTGCCTTGGCCTCCTGAGCTGCTGGGATCACAAGCATGTGCCACCACGCCTGGTTAATTGTTATATTTTTTTGTGGAGATGGGGTTTCACCATGTTGGCCAGGCTGGTATCGAACTCCTGACCTCAGGTGATCTGCCCTCCTTGGTCTCCCAAACTACTGAGATTACAGGTGTGAGCCACCGCGTTCGGCCTTGTTATGTCTGGTTTTTGTTTTGTTTTCTTGAGACGGAGTCTCGCTCTGTCGCCCAGGCTGGAGTACAGTGGTGCGATATTGACTCACTGCAACGTCTGCCTCCTGAGTTCAAGTGATTCTCCTGCCTCACCCTCCTCAGTAGCTAGGATTACAGGCGCACGCCACCACGCCTGGCAAATTTTTGTGTTTTCAATAGCAACAGGATTTCATCATGTTGGTCAAGCTGGTCTCAAACTCTTGACTTCAGGTGATCCGCCCACCCCAGCCTCCCAAAGTGCCGGGAGTGAAGGCGTGGGCGCCCGGCCTGGTTTTTAATTACTAAGAAAAACTTACTTAGTTTTTTGGTATCACTTATTACTTAGTCCTTTTGGTATCACCTACATTAGCAAAACGGCAGTCCCCCTCCACTCCCGGAAGCCACCAGAAATGACTGCTGTTGTCTACAAAGCCTACAACTCTGATTTCATCTCGAGATGTGTCCTACTGGGTGACTGCAAATGTCATTCTTTAAAAGCTTGTATCTGTGATAAGCTTGGGAAATATTATCAAAGGCGTAAGAGGCTCTTTTGACAAAAGAAAATACTGTTCCCTGAAATGCCAGCTACTCAGGAGGCTGAGGCAGGAGAATTGCTTGAACCCAGGAGGTGGAGGTTGCAGTGAGCCGGGATTGTGCCCCTATACTCTAGCCTGGGCAATAGAGTGAGACTCAAAAAAAAAAAAAGCCCAACCTTCATGTCATGAAGGCCATGCAGTCTTTCAAGTCCCGAGGCTACTACATGAAGGAACAGTTTGCCTGGAGACATTTCTACCGGTACCTTATCAGTGAAAGTATCCAGTATCTCCATGATTACCTTCATCTGCCCCCGGAGACTGTGCCTGCCACCCTACACTGCAGCCGTCCAGGGACTGGCAGGCCTAGTCCTAAAGGTCTGGAGGGTGAGCGACCTGCAAGACTCACAAGAGGGGAAACCGACAGAGATACATACAGAGGGAGTGCTGTGCCTCCTGGTGCAGACAAGAAAGCTGAGGCTGGGACTGGGTCAGCAACCGAATTCCAGTTTACAGGCGGATTTGGTCGTGGACGTGGTCAGCCACCTCAGTAAAATTGGAGAGGATTATTTTGCATTGAATAAACTTACAGCCAAAAAGACTTAAAAAAGAAAAATATGATGTCACAAATGACCCCATTGCAATGATCATACAGGTTTTTTCCTTTGATAGTTTGTACTACTTTAATAGTTTTTTCTTTTATTACATCATCTTAGTTTCCTAGAAAAACCACAACGTGGTCGTGATACATGTTTAATCCATTACTGAATTATTTGCTAATATTTTATTTAGCATTTTTGCATATATGTCCATAAGAAGTTAGCTTATACTTTTGCCTCCTTGTACTATTGATGTCTGGTTTGGTATTAAGCCTATACTAAATTCACAATGAGTTGGGGAGAATTCCATTTGCTGCTTTTTCTGAAAGATTATATAGGCCGGGGCCGGGCACAGTGGCTCACACCTGTAATCCCAGCACTTTGGGAGGCCAAGGCTGGCGGATCACGAGGATAGGAGGTCGAGACCATCCTGGTTAACATGATGAAACTCCATCTCTACTAAAAATACAAAAAATTAGCCTGGCGTGGTGGTGGGTGCCTGTAGTCCCAGCTTCTTGGGAGACTGAGGCAGCAGAATGACCTGAACCTGGGATGTGGAGCTTGCAGTGAGCCCAGATCGCGCCACTGCACTCCAGCCTGGGCAACAGAGTGAGACTCCGTCTCAAAAAAAAAAAAATGTAGACTGGGCACTGTGGCTCATGCTTGTAATCCTAGCACTTTGGGAGGCCAAGGCAGGCAGATTACCTGAGGTCAGGAGTCCAAGAACACCCTGGCTAACATTGTGAAACCTCGTCTCTACTAAAAATACAAAAAAATTAGCCGGGTGCACCTGTAATCCCAGCTACTGTGGAGGCTGAGGCAGGAGAATGGCTTGAAGCTGGGAGGTGGAGTTTGTGGTGAGCAGAGATCACGCCACTGCACTCCAGTCTGGGCTACAGAGCGAGATTTCCTCTAAAAAATAAATTATTTAAAAAAAATTATGTAGAAGATAGACTTTCTGTTCTCTTTAATGTTAGCTGGACTTAATCTATAAAATCATCTGGGCCAGGCTTTCTTTGGTTTTGTTTTTTGTGAGATTTTTGAAGGGATGGGATACAGATTTTAAAATAACCATTCAATTCCTGTAATGGTTCTAGATCTAGACAAACTTTTCTTTTTTATGAAGTTGTATTTTTCTTTTGAGACGGAATTTCTCTGTTGTCCAGGCTAGACTGCAGTCACCTGATCTCGGCTCACTGAAACCTCCGCCTCCCAGGTTCAAGTGATTCTCCAGCCTCAGACTCATGAGTAGCTGGGATAACAGGCATGTGCCACCATGCCCAGCTAATTTTTGTAGTTTTAGTAGAATTGGGGTTTTACTATGTTGGCCAGGCTGGTCTCGAACTCCTGGCATCAGGTGATCCGCCAACCTCTGCCTCCCAAAGTGCTGGGATTATAGATATTAGCCACCGCACCTGGCCTGAGTTATATTTTTCTATAAAACTGCTTGGATATTTTCAAAAATCACTGGTATAACATGGTTTATGTAATGTCCTTATTTTTGTCTTAATAATTATTTATTTATTGAGATTGAGTCTCCGTCTGTTGCCCAGACTGGTGTGCAGTGGCCTGATCTTGGCTCACTGCAACCTCCACTTCCCGGGTTCAAGCAATTCTTGTGCCTCAGCCTCCCGAGTAGCTGGGATTACAGGCACCTGCCACCCAGCTAATTTTTGTTTTGAGATGGAGTTTCACTCTTGTTGCCCAGGTTGGAGTACAATGGTGCAATCTCGGCTCAGCACAACCTCCATCTCCCAGGTTCAAGTTATTCTCCTGCCTCAGCCTTCTGAGTAGCTGGCATTACAGACATGCGCCACTATGCCAGGCTAATTTTGTATTTTTAGTAGAGATGGGGTTTATCCATGTTGGTCATGCTGGTCTCAAACTCTCGACCTCAGGTGATCCGCCGGCCTCAGCCTCCCGAAGTGCTAGGATGACAGGAGTGAACCACCACGCCTGGCCATTTTTGTATTTTTAGTAGAGACAGAGTTTCTACTAAACTCTGTCTTGAGGTCCGGAGTTCGAGACCAGCCTGTCCAAGATGGTGAAACCGTGTCTGTATTAAAAATAGAAAAATTAGCTAGGCCAGGTGGTGCATGCCTGTAATCCCAGCTACTAAGGAGGCTGAGGCAGGAGAATCGCTTGAACCCAGGAGGCAGAGGTTGCAGTGAGCTGAGATTGTGCTATTGCACTCCAGCCTGGGGGACAAGAGCAGAACTTCATCTCAAAAAAAGAAAAAAGGATGAAAAATTTGGAAAAATATGGAAGAAACCAAATGGATTTCTAGTTCCTAAGCAAATTGAAGACACAGGCATAAAAGTGCATTAATAACCCTTTCTCTTTTTTTTAATTTGTTTTAAGATGGAGTCTCGCTCTGTTGCCCAGGCTGGCGTGCAATGGCGGGATCTCAGCCCACCACAACCTCCCTCTCCCAGGTTCAAGTGATTCTCCTGCCTCAGCTACAGGAATAGCTGTGACTACAGGTGCGTGCCACCATGCCTGGCTAATTTTTGTATTTTTAGTAGAGACGGGGTTTCACTATGTTGGCCAGGCTGGTCTCCAACTCCTGATCTCGTGATCCGCTGGCCCCCACCTCCCAAAGTGCTGGGATGCGTGAGGCACCACGCCTGGCCGTTACTTTTTCTTTTCTTTTCTCTCTCTCTCTTTTCTTTTCGAGACGGAGTTTCGCTCTTGTTGCCCAGGCTGGAGTGCAAGGATGCGATCTTAGCTCCCTTCAGTCTCCAGCTCTGCAGGAGAGCAGGAATCTTCAGTGATCCACTGGCGGATCTGCAGCCCTTGTGCGCGCGCCTGGTCTTCCCATGTCTTTTCTGCGCGCGCCTTTCCCTCCAGTACCTGTTGGGCGAGCGTCCCCCAGCCTCCCGCCATTGCCAGCAGGTGCTGAGATTGCGCCATTGCACTCCAGCCTGGGGGACAAGAGCAAAACTCCGCTTCCAAAAAAAAAAAAAAGGATGAAAGTTTTGGAAAAATATGGAAGAAACTAAATAGATTTCTAGCTCAACTAAATCGTAATGATTCAGTGTCTATTAAAAACCCCTTTTCTCTTTTTTTCTTTTTTTTCTTTTTTTTTTTGAGAGGGAGACTTGCACTGTCGTACAGGCTGGAGCGCAGTGGCCAGATCTCGGGTCACTGCAAGCTCCGCCTCCCGGGTTCACGCCATTCTCCTGCCTCAGCCTCCGGAGTAGCTGGGACTACAGGCGCCCGCCACCAGCCTGACTAATTTTTTGTAGTTTTAGTAGAGACGGGATTTCACCGTTTAAGCCAGGCTGGTCTCCAACTCCTGACCTTGTGATCCCCGCCTCCGCCTTCCAAAGTGCCACCGTGCCCAGCTTTTTTTTTTTTTTTTTTTTTTTTTTTTTTAAGGACAGAGTCTCGACCAGGCCCGTGGCTCACGCATGTAATCCCAGCACTTTGGGAGGCCGAGGAAGGTGGATCAGGCGGCCAGGAGATTGAGACCATCCTGGCTAACACGGTGAAACCCCGTCTCTACTAAAAATACAAAAAATTAGTCGGGCGTGATGGCGGGCACCTGTAGTCCCAGCTACTCCAGAGGCTGAAGCAGGAGAATGGGGTGAACCCGGGAGGGGGAGCTTGCAGTGAGCCCAGATCGCGCCATTGCACTCCAGCCTGGTGACAGAGGGGAGACTACGTACAAAAAAAAAAAAAAAGTCTGGATATGTTGCGCAGCCTGTAGTGCAGTGGCGCGATCTCGGAGCACCACAACCCCTGCCTCCGGGGTTCAATGATTCTCCTGCCTCAGCCGCCGGAGTAGCTGGGACTACCGGAGTGTGCCACTATGCCTGACTAAATTTGTATTTTTAATAGAGACGGGATTTCACTATGTTGGCCAGGCTAGTCTCCAACTCCTGATCTCGTGATCCGTCCGCCCCAACCTCCCAAAGTGCTAAGATTGCAGGCATAAGCCACTATGCCTGGCCTCTTTTTTTCCTTTTTCTCTTTTTTATTTTGAGAAGGAGTGTTGCTCTTGTTGCCCAGGCTGGAGTGCAATGGTGCAATCTCAGCTGACTGCAATCTCCGCCTCAGCAGAGCAGAAATTTTCAGTGATCCACAGGCGGATCTGCAGCCGTTGTGAGCACCTGTTCTTCCCACAACCTTTGTGCGCCAGTCTCTCCTTCCAGTATCTATTGCGTGCCCCCACCAATGTCCACCTCCTGCCATTGCCAGCAGGCACCTCCCGCGTGGTATCTTGCCGCGCTAACCGTTAAGGTCGCTCTATCACTCGCGCCGTTCTGTGCACGCGCACCCACTCCCTTAGGTTTAAAAGGCGCGTTGCCCGGCAACAGAAGAAACTGCTGCTTAGCCTTCGGCCGAGTTGGCAGCTCGACGAGGACCTCAGAGCCCAGCTCTCGAGAGTTCAAGCGTTGGACGGTTCCCCACTGCTCCCAGGAGCGGTTACCTGGGCACTCTGTGCCCCTTATTCCTGTCCCGGCCTGCGGCTGAGGACCTGCCAGTAGGGCTGAGTTGCTTGGAGCCCGTTCAGCCCATCCCCCAGTTCACTTTGTTTGTGGGATCTCCCGGTTGCTCCTGTCCCTGGACGGAGTGGCAGGCCATCCTACAAGCATCCAGACACTTGGCATCAGTGGTGTCAAGACAACTCCAAGAAGGTTTTCCGTGATCCTGCAAGCCCTGCATTCCTTCCTGGTGATCCTGCCTTCAATTTGATTGTACAGGTACCACAGCAAGCCAGTGCTGTGTGCTCCAAATTCCAGGGCGTCCTGCTGCTCAGTCCCTGCACTGAGCACAAGGAATCTCTGTGGGGCCCAGGAGCAGGGAGTCACCCCTTTGGGGCCCACAACACCCGGCTGTCCCCAGACTCGTGTCCAGGGAAGATCGTGTTGAGGGGACCTTAAGGAGAGCGGGGCAGGGATGCCTGAGCAGGACAAGGACCCCAGAGTCCAAGAGAATCCTGATGATCAGAGAAGGGTCCCCGTGGTCACCGGGAATGCACGGTCTGCATTTCGGTCCCTGCGGGACAATGGAGGCCTTTCTCCCTTTGTGCCCAGGCCTGGGCCACTGCAGAGAGAACTCCATGCCCAGAGGTCAGAAGTCACATATAACCAGAGATCCCAGACCTCCTGGACGAGCTCGTGCACCAAACGAAATGCCATCTCGAGCTCCTACAGCTCCACGGGAGGCTTCCCGTGGCTAAAGCGGAGGAGGATGGGGGGGCCAGCCTCATCCCACTGTCAGCTGACCCTCAGTTCCTCAAAGACAGTGAGTGAGGCCAGGCCTCAGGCTGTCCCTTCGGGTCACACCCAGTGTGAAAAGGCAGCAGGTACAACACCAGGGCAGACACTCATCCCCAGGAATGGCTCCCCCAGATCCCAGGCCTCTAGGCCCCGTAGACGCAAGTTTCCCCTGCTGCCACGCAGGCGAGGGGAGCCTCTGATGCTGCCACCTCCCTTAGAGCTGGGGTTCCGGGTCACTGTTGAAGACCTGGACCTGGAGAAGGAGGCGGCATTCCAGTGCATCAACAGTGTACTGCGGGGTGAGGCCAAGGCCATCTGGGACTGCAGACCCTCACGGCCTTCCCACACTTTGTCCTCACTTGCAACAGGGACTTCTGGTCTCCCTGCTGTTTCTAAATCACCCAGGATGGATGCACAGCAGGAGAGAGACAAGTCCCAAGACTCCCGGGGCCCAGTGGCTCCCCTAGCATCTGCTGCAGAGGCTCCCTCTACAGCTCCTGTGTCTGGGAAGAAACACAGACCACCAGGCCCCCTGTTCTCCTTCTCGGATCCCCTTCCTGCCACCTCTTCCCACTCCCAGGACCCAGCCCAGGTCACCTCGCTGATTCCCGCCCCCTTGGCAGCTGCAAGCATGGATGGGGGCATGAGAAGCCCAAGGCCTGGCACTTCTGCTCCTGCAGCTGCTGAAGCGGCCCCTCCCCCCTCCACATTGACCCCCACGTCGGGGTCCCTACTAAGTGGAGTGGATGGAGGCCCTTCACATTTCCGGGCCTCAACCACAGCTGCAGCAGGTGCCCAGAGGTCAGAAGTCAGATATAACCAGAGATCCCAGACCTCCTGCATGAGCTCGTGTCCCAAACGAAATGCCATCTCGAGCTCCTACAGCTCCACGGGAGGCTTCCCGTGGCTAAAGCGGAGGAGAGGGGGGCCAGCCTCATCCCACTGCCAGCTGACCCTCAGTTCCTCAAAGACAGTGAGTGAGGCCAGGCCTCGGGCTGCCTCTTTGGGTCACACCCAGTGTGAAAAGGCAGCAGATACAGTACCAGGGCAGACACTCGCCCCCAGGAATGGCTCCCCCAGATCCCAGGCCTCTAGGCCCCGTAGACGCAAGTTTCCCCTGCTGCCACGCAGGCGAGGGGAGCCTCTGATGCTGCCACCTCCCTTAGAGCTGGGGTTCCGGGTCACTGTTGAAGACCTGGACCTGGAGAAGGAGGCGGCGTTCCAGTGCATCAACAGTGTACTGCGGGGTGAGGCCAAGGCCATCTGGGACTGCAGACCCTCACGGCCTTCCCACACTTTGTCCTCACTTGCAACAGGGACTTCTGGTCTCCCTGCTGTTTCTAAAGCACCCAGGATGGATGCACAGCAGGAGAGAGACAAGTCCCAAGACTCCCGGGGCCCAGTGGCTCCCCTAGCATCTGCTGCAGAGGCTCCCTCTACAGCTCCTGTGTCTGGGAAGAAGCACAGACCACTAGGCCCCCTGTTCTCCTTCTCGGATCCCCTTCCTGCCACCTCTTCCCACTCCCAGGACCCAGCCCAGGTCACCTCGCTGATTCCCGCCCCCTTGGCAGCTGCAAGCATGGATGGGGGCATGAGAAGCCCAAGGCCTGGCACTTCTGCTCCTGCAGCTGCTGAAGCGGCCCCTCCCCCCTCCACATTGACCCCCACGTCGGGGTCCCTACTGAGTGGAGTGGATGGAGGCCCTTCACATTTCCGGGCCTCAACCACAGCTGCAGCAGGTGCCCAGAGGTCAGAAGTCAGATATAACCAGAGATCCCAGACCTCCTGCATGAGCTCGTGCACCAAACGAAATGCCATCTCGAGCTCCTACAGCTCCACGGGAGGCTTCCCGTGGCTAAAGCGGAGGAGAGGGGGGCCAGCCTCATCCCACTGCCAGCTGACCCTCAGTTCCTCAAAGACAGTGAGTGAGGCCAGGCCTCGGGCTGCCTTTTCGGGTCACACCCAGTGTGAAAAGGCAGCAGATACAGTACCAGGGCAGACACTCGCCCCCAGGACTGGCTCCCCCAGATCCCAGGCCTCTAGGCCCCGTAGACGCAAGTTTCCCCTGCTGCCACGCAGGCGAGGGGAGCCTCTGATGCTGCCACCTCCCTTACAGCTGGGGTTCCGGGTCACTGCTGAAGACCTGGACCTGGAGAAGGAGGCGGCATTCCAGTGCATCAACAGTGTACTGCGGGGTGAGGCCAAGGCCATCTGGGACTGCAGACCCTCACGGCCTTCCCACGCCTTGTTCTCACTTGCAACGGGTACTTCTGGTCTCCCTGCTGTTTCTAAAGCACCCAATATGGATGCACAGCAGGAGAGACACAAGTCCTAAGACTCCCGGGGCCCAGTGCCCCCCTAGCATCTGCTGCAGAGGCTCCCTCTACAGCTCCTGTGTCTGGGAAGAAACACAGACCACCAGGCCCCCTGTTCTCCTTCTCAGATCCCCTTCCTGCCACCTCTTCCGACTCCCAGGACTCAGCCCAGGTCACCTCGCTGATTCCCGCCCCCTTGGCAGCTGCAAGCATGGAGGGCAGCATGAGAAGCCCAAGGCCTGGCACTTCTGGAGCCAGTTCCAGCCCTGCAGCCACACCCACGGGCTTTGGGAGCAGAGAGGCAGCCCCAGCTCTGAGTTCCCTCAGAAGAAAACAGGTAAAGAGAAAGGCCCCGAGCACCACCCATGGCAATGGGGCATGAGGGGGCCTGAACACCAGGGGGCCCCCCAGGCTGAGCACATCCATGGTGACTGCGGGACCTGGCACAGGGAGCAGGTCTGTTGCTCACATCCTGGGGAACCATTTAAGCAGACACCCCCAGTTGCAAGTCGAGGACCCAGTGCCACTGCAAACAAGGCAGGCTGCACGTGCAAGTCTGGGCCGGCCTCTGACCCTAGCAACCCCACTTCCCGCGTGGGCACAGCAAGGAGGAACCTGGCCTCTAAGGCTCCCTCGTGCACTGTTGGGGGTTCTGCTGGACACACGTCCAATGGGCCATCGTCCAGCTCATCCTTCTCCACATCGGGCTTTTGAGCCTGTCATAAATTCCTTGCCTAGAGTGAAGTCCAGGAGAGTTTTCTCTAGGTTTCCTTCCAATATTTTTGTAGTTTCGTATCTTAACATTCACATTTAAGTCTTGGATCTGTCTCGAGGTGATTTTTGTATATGCTGAGAGATAAGGGTCCAGGTTCATTCTTCTGCATGTGGCTATCCAACCCTCCCAGCACCATTCATTGAAGAGGGTGTCCTTTCCCCAGTGTGTGTTTCTGTCGGCTCTGTCAAAGATCAACTGGCTGTGAACATGTGGCTGTGTTTCTGGGTTCTCTCATCTGTCCCGTTGATCTAAGTGTCTAGTTTTATGCTAGGATTATACTATTTTGGTAACTACGCACTTGTCAAACATTTTGTAGTTGTAATTTGCAGTTAAATGGAATGCCTCTAGTTTTGCTGTTTTTGCTGAGGATGACTTTGGGTCTTTGAGCTCTTTTTTTGTTTGTTTGTTTGTTTTATGAATTTTAGGACTTTCCAATTCTGTGAGTGGTGACATTGGTATTTTGGTAGGGGTTGTATTGAATCGCTAGACTGCTTAGGGCAGTGTGGTCATTTTAATGCTACGAATTCCTACCATGAGCATGAAATGATTGTTCATTTCTTTCTCTCCTCTTAAACATTTTCATCAGTGTTTTGTAGTTTTCCTTGTAGAAATCTTTCACCTCCTTGGTAAAATTTCTCCTGTGGCATACGTTTTTCCATTTTGTTGCTATTGTAAATGGGATTGCCTTCTTAATTCTTTCCCAACCAGACCATTATGGGTGTGTAGAAATGCTGCTGATTTTTTTTGTTGTTGTTGTTGATTCTGTATCCTGCAAATCACTGTATTAATTTATCAAATCTAGGAGTTTTCTGGTGGATGTTTCTAGATCTAAGATCACATCTTCATCAGACAAGGATAATTTGATGTCCTGTTTTCCAGTGTGGATGCCTTTTACTGTTTTCTCTTGCCTGATTGTGTGATGTCGAATAGGAGTGGTGAGAACCGGCATCCTCATCTTGTTCCTGTTTACAGAGGAAAATGCTTTCAACTTTTCTCCATTCTGTAGTAGGTTAGCTACGGCTTTGTCGTATGCAGTTTTTATTATTTTCAGGTATGTTGTTTTGTTTGTTTTTATTTTTTGAGACAGAGTCTCGCTCTTGCCGCCCAGGTTGGAGTGCAATGGTGCGATCTTAGATTATGGCTACCTCCACCTCCTGGGTTCAAGCGATTCTCCTGCCTCAGCCTCCCGAGTAGCTGGGATTACAAGCACCTGCCACCATGCCCGGCTAATTTGTGTATTTTGAGTAGAGATGGGGTTTCACCATGTTGGCCAGGCTGGTCTCGATCTCCTGACCTCAGGTGATCCACCTGCCTCAGCCTCCAAAACTGCTGGGATTACAGGCATGAGGCACTGCGCCCAGCCCAGCCATTTTCAGGTATGTTTCTTCTATACCTAGTTGGTTTGCTCGTTTTTTCAAGACATGGTCTCACTCTGTCTTTTGTGGTGGAATACAGTGGCACCATCAGAGCTGGAGCTTTGAACTCCTGGGCTTAAGCCACTTCAGCCTTCTGAGTAGCTTAGACTATGGGTGAATGTCACCAGAGCAGGCTAGTTTTTATTTTTTTGTAGAGATCTATGTTCCTCAGCTCGGCCTTGAACTGTTGACCTCAACTGATCCTCTCAGCTCAGCCTCCCAAAAGCACTGGGTTGACAAGGATGAGCCACCGCCTGGCCCAGAGTCACATTTTAACATCACATCCTCACTGCTGGGTTCAAGTTTGGCAGTGACTGAAAACCCTCAAGGAGAGTTTCTGGTCAGGCCCTGCCCAGTCTGTGCATAGGAGGGGAATGGAAAAGTGGCCTGTGGATGGTTCTTTTGGAGAACTGACCAGACAAGCACCGAGATGCCGTTTCCTGGAATACAGGGCTGTGTGATGTCCAGCCCAGCTGCCAGGTCCAGGGCCCTCGGCACCATCTAGTTTGGGAGCTTATGCAGAGGTGGCCTTGGATGCCCAAAGCAGCTGGTCTCCCTTCCAATCTAGTCCCATTTGACAGATGCAACTGGGCCCCGTCTTCCAGGAAAGCATTTCAGTGTGTGCTATCTTTGTCCCCGCACTGGCTGGCCTCTCTGTACCGTGAGAACTTGGGTTATGCAAGGCTCTGCCAGTCAGCTGAGCATCACGAAGCAGCTCTCTTCTGTTCCAGTGAGGCCGACCAGGCTCCAGCACCCCTGCCCCGGGTCTGACTTTTCTCTCCTCACCCGAAAGTGACCCCCAACCTGATCCTGCTCCCTGTCTTCTGGCAGCTGCTCTGGGGAAGGGCATTTTGGCCTCAAGGGCTTAGTGTGTCATTTTCTGTTTTCTCTTTATCTTTCCAGAGCTGTTTGGGACAGCCCATGTGTCAGTCCATGTACTGCTTTGGAAGGCAATCGGGGCTTTCTTTCAGGGGTGGGTATAAAAGTTCTTGTGGCTGGGCGCAGTGGCTCACGCCTGTAATCTCAGCACTTTGGGAGGCTGAGGCAGGCAGATCACAAGATCAGGAGATGGAGACTATCCTGGCTAACAAGGTGAAACCCCGTCTCTACTAAAAATACAAAAAATTTAGCCAGGCATGGTGGTGGGCACCTGTAGTCTCAGCTACTCCGGAGGCTGAGGCAGGAGAATGGCGTGAACCCAGAGGCGGAGCTTGCAGTGAGCCGAGATCGCAACACTGAGCTACAGCTTGGGTGACAGAGTGAGACTCCATCTCAAAAAAAAAAAAAAAAAAAGAAAAAAGTTCTTGTGACATTTGTGTATGAAATCAGCCTTTGCTACATGGATAGGACCAGCACGCTTCCGCGGCACGACTCTGCAATCTTACTACATTTATTTTTTTTTATTTTGTATTGTATTTATTTATTCCTTTTGAGACAGAGTCTCACTCTGTCGCCCAGGCTGAAGTGCAGTGGCAAGATCTTGGCTCACTGCAACCTCCAGCTCTTGGGTTCAAGTAATTCTCCTGTCTCAGCCTCCTGAGTAGCTGGGACTACAGGCACACATCACAACTCCTGGCTAATTTTTGTATTTTTAGTAGAGATCGGGTTTCGCCATATTGGTGAGGGTGGTCTCGAACTCCTGACCTCAGGTGATGGACCTGTCTTAGCCTCCCAAAGTGCTAGGATTACAGGTGTACATTTATTTATTTATTTGCGACAGAATATTGCTCTGTATTAATTAATTTATTTGAGATGAAGTCTTGCTCCATCGCCCAGGCTAGAGTGCAGTGGTACAATCTCGGCTCACTGCAACCTCTGCCTTCCAGATTCCAGCGATTCTCCTGCCTGTGTTCTAGGTAGCTGGGACTACAGGTGCCTGCCACCATGCCTCGCTAATTTTTGTATTTTTAGTATAGACGATGTTTCACTGTCTTGGCTAGACTGGTCTCGGACTCCTGACCTCATGAACCACCTGCCTTGGCCTCCCAGAGTGTTGGGATTACAGGGCTAAGGCACCGTGCCTCGGCCACATTTATTTATTTAATTTTTTAGAGACAGGGTCTTGCTCTGTTGCCTAGGCTGGAGTGCAGTGGCGCCATCTCAGCTTACTGCAGCCTCCGCCTCCAAGGTTGAAGTGATTCTCATGCCCCAGCCTCCTGAGTAATTGGGAATACAGGTACGCACCACCACGCAGGGATAATTTTTTCTGTTTTTTTGTAGAGACAGGGTTTCACCATATTGGCCAGGCTCGTCTCAAACTCCTGACCTTAGGTGATCTGCCTGCCTCGTCCTCTCAAAATACTGGGATTACAGGAGTAAGCCACCATGCCCGGCCTCTCACTACATTTAAATGATCAGTGACTCATGTCTGTAATCCTAGCACTTCGGGAGGCCAAGGCAGGTGGATCACCTGAGGTCAGAAGTTCGACATGAGCCTGGCCAATATGGGGAAATCCCATCTCTAGTAAAACTAGCTCTGTGGCTGAGCTGGGTACGTTGCCTCACACCTGTAATCCCAACCCTTTGAGAGGCCAAGGCGGGAGGATTGCTTGAGGCTGGGAATTTTGAGAATAGCCTGGACAACATAGCCAGACCCCATGTCTACAAAATAATAATGATAAAAAAAAAAAAAACAGGTGCAATGGCACACAGCTCTAGTCCAAGCTACTTGGCAGGCTGAGGCAGGAGGGTCCCTTGAGTCCTGGGATTGGAGGCTGCATTGAGCTATGATGGCACCACTGCACTCCAGCTTCGGTGACAAAATGAGGCGCTGTCTCTAAAAGAAAAACAAAATTGGCCTGTGAGTGTGGGTTTGATTTCCAAACAGGACCCAGAAGGCAGGGGACAGAGAGTGTGGTCACCCTTAGGTGCTGAACACTCAGAAACGGGCCAGCGGCAGCCCTCGCCTCACCTGCAGACACCAGATTGGGCAGAACAGCACGTGGCACTCACAGCTCTTGCAGCGAGGGCAGAACCCAGTGTGGACCCTTCTGCCTGTGGGAGGGGCTGCTGAGGCCTGCGGAGAGGCCAGGCTGGAGGCTCGTCCCCTTGTCCAGCCCTTGGTGTGGTCTCTGCCAGGTCCCCAGCCCACCAGTGCAGGGCGCCCCTGAGCCTGCAGCTGCCATGGGCCTGTCTCTACCCAGGACGTCCCCACACCCTCGCAGTGTCAGGGAAATGGTCATGGTGGCGGTGACACTCCCCAGGCAGGACTGTTGAGAGAAGCTGAGAAGGGTCACACTGCAGGCAGGGGCCCGTGTGACAAGCCCCTCTCACCCCGAGAGAGCTGACCAGGCAGCTCATGAGCACAGCCACGTCCCCGAAGTTCGAGAAAGATTCTGGCTGGGCTCAGCCACCTCACTGGCCCCGGGCAGCCTTTGTCGTGTGAGCCTTGCTCTCCTGGGGAGGCTGAGGCTGACGGCTGATGTGGGCATTGCCGAGGGTAACCTGTGGCCCAGTGGATGTGGCCGGGTCTCCTCAAGCTGCACTCACCCAAGTAGGACCCAGGCTGCACGCCCATCTCCAGCCCAGGGCAGCTCCCCTGTAAGCTGGGCGAACTACTGAGGCCAAGGCGGGAGGCGGCTGACAACACCCACGGCCCATGCGGAGGTGGTGGAAAGGCTGGACTCAGCAGCAACACCAAATCCCGGACCAAGCAGAAACCACCCGAGACTGAGGGGCTTGTGCCAGAGCGGTGGCCACAGGTAAGAACCCGGGACCAGGCTGTGTGTGGTGGGAGTCCTCCCTGTCCCAGGGCTCAGCACAGCAAAGGCAGACCAGCTGCGTCATCCTGGCGGCCATCTGTCCCTGTCCCACCTGCAGAGTCAGAACAGCCTCTCCCCAGTGGGGATCGTCTCTCCCTGCCCCAACCAGACTGCCCCACTCCATGGAGTTATGGCTGCGGCTCCAGCGTCCTAACGCTGCCCAGCTGGCACTGCCTGTGCTCACCCACACCCCCCAGGCTGGCCTTCCCTGCAGCCTGGGCTTAGCCACCTTGGCCTGATTGAGCACTGAGGCCTGCTGGGCACCCAGCCCCATCACTGCACCTGCTGCTTCCAGCCCCACCCCACCGGCTCAGGGGTTCTTCCCAGCGGCGCTGATCATGAAATCAACATGCACGCAAGTCGTCTCAGGGGACTTTTTAATGAAAGTGTCCGCAGTTCTTTCCCCCACGGTGGTGCATAGGTGGCTGAGCTCAGATTGCAGCTGCTAAGACACCAGCCACTTACCGAGAGAAAGCCAGGCTGCTTCAAACCCAGGGCCTGAAGCAAAAAAGCATCACTTCTGGTCAGGGAGTCTTGCAAGCCATGCCTTGTGGGAGGTTACACTGGCATCTAGGCCTTTGCCTGCATTGCAGAAGGAGAGCCGGGTCCCCTCCTGGAGAACGCTGCGTTCCCCAGCCCCTCACCAGCTTTGCCACCACACAGGCTTTCGAGGCAGGAGGCCGGTAAGACACAGCTCTAGACCCAAAGCAACCATCAGCTCTGGGGCCCTGCGGGAGAGGAGCACTTTTAGAACATGGAAAAGTGTGGTCATCCCATCATTAGACAGCACACATCCTACATAAATAAAGTCATATGGGGAAGGAGGTTGGGGAGGGAACAAAAAATTGGCACAGACATTGATAGATTGGCTTCCAGTCTCAAGGCGACAGATGCACATCATGAGACCAGAGGAGACAGAGACAAAGGCTGGATTTGGCTTTTCTAAGCAACATGTGTTCCTGCGCAGGGCTGGACGGTCGCTGAGACAGAGATGGAAGCCAGGACAGGGGAGCCCACAGGGCCCAGATAGGTACAGAGGGCAGAGGTTCCTGTTCTGTCCTCACCACCCACGAGAGTGACACTGCTTGTAAACGGTGGCCGTGCTCACCTAGCAAGAAAAAAGCAAAACAAAATCCATACCACACACAGATGCAAACAGAAAGCCGTCCAGAAGCAGAGAGAAGTGTCAGGTGCACGGCCCTGCTGTCAGTCTCCCTGATGAGCTGTGGGCTCAGCAGGAGCTGCCCATTGACACACAGGGGAAACCCACTGCTTCCACCTTGGGAGCGGTCGCCAGACAGAGCCACACTGGGGGCTGGTGTCATCCAGGGACCCCACACACTCTCTTGAATTCGATCCTGCTTCCCTCTGGGCAGCTGCGTCCTTTCCAGGACCGTCTGGAAACTCGGCTCTGCTCTCCCTTCTCTCCTCTCTCTGCCCCAAAGCCCTCTTTCTAAAAAAGTGATGCAGTGTTCATGGGGTTATTTCTTGAAAATACTTGGCGGCCTCCACGCTTCCGTTTTCTTTGAGCCAGGTGGTCAGGAGGGTTTACAAAGAATGCCTGGGCTCCCCCGCAGGTGCCGGCAGAGGGGGTAGTGATTGGTCCTGTGCCTCCACCTGCTCTGGGAGGGAATCTTCCATCTCTAAGGCTGGCCCCTTCCTAACCCTCCACGTATCCTGTTCTCCAGACTTCAGAACCCCACTCCTAAGAGCAGTGGGGCCAGGCGCTTAGAGGAAGAGCAAATGCTGCCAGGACACGGATTATCCACAGAATACATTCTAGCATCGTATTAGGTATCTGAATCTGTTAGGAAAAAAAATTAGAAACTACGTATAAAACTTAAAAATATTCAAGTATCAAAACGTTATTTAGGATTAAAGTTTTAAAACAAGTCATCAGCAAGCTGCTACCACCAAGTGGAGACTTTTACAAAAGTTGAGCGAGTCTGCTGAGCTGAGAGGACAGAAATGAAGTCACCTGTGCTGGGGCAGGGGCAGGGACACCTGGGGCAGGGAGTGTGTGGGCAGAGAGAAACCAGAGAAGTCCAGGTCTGTGGAAGCCAAACAGGAGAGCGTGCGCCGGAAGGGCGGTCAGGATCCGGGCACAAGGTCGCTGTTCCTGGAGAACGAACCCTAAAGTGCATAGCCTGAGACTCCCTCCCTGGGGGTCCTGTCCCCCAACATTTCACAGGCCTCCTGGAGCTGCCTTCCAAGGAGGACAAACATGGCAACAAAAGACCCATTTCTGCACAACAATCCTTCTGGAAAGAAAAGAAAAAAAGCCAAGAATGGAGTCAAAACGCTACCCAGTGCTGACTAAGCCTCTCAAACCCTGTTCTAAATGGAGTGTGGTTTCTAAGTCAGGGAAATGGAAGAGGCCCCACCCACACAGGGACAGGGCCATGGCCCCACAGGCTGAAGCAGCAGCGTTTATTCAAGATACAACAGTGAGGGAATCTGGTCACATTCCCTTCTCCCCACAGAGAGTGCATCTTGACAAGTGATCCAGTAGAAACCTTTTAAACTCTATAAGTTAAGTTCATAAAAACCACTGTTTTCACCCTGTCTCCCAGGGCCAGGCCTGGACTCTCAGATGCACTGGCTTGGGGCGCCCTCGGGTGGCCACAGGGAAAAAAACCACAGTCTGAGGCCAGTCTGGGGCTTCCAGACCTAGGCGGGATTTGCCCAGTCCACCTGTCCTTTGCCTTTGGGTCGCTGTTTCTTGGCAGATGGCCCGACACTTGGTGGCCCAAGGACACCTCAGGAAGGTTCCCACTCTACGGATGGCCTGATTAGCCAGAGGTTTCCAGGCCGTCTGTTCGCCTCCTGGAGATGAACTGGGGCTCTTAGACTTCGGTGGAGAACAGGATGCTCTGTCTCTTGCTGTCCGGGGCAGGGATGGCCTCCAGCTGCAGGAAGTACAGCAGCACCTGGACCTGCCCGGGCAGAGTGGGGAAGAGGAGAGCGGCTCAGAGGGGGGCTCACAGCAGCTGGTGGGGAGGTCTTTGGGGCGTAAGCCTCCAAGTCCACCTCAGGTGCTGGAAACCCCTGCTGGTGTCATGAACCCCTTACAGTGAGACGGGGGTGGGGTGGGGTCCTGACAAGGCATGACTTGGTAGGGGGGTGTTTATTTTAGAGATGCACAGGGCCTTGCTCTATCCCCCAGGCTGGAGTGCAGTGGCTCCATCATGGATCTCTGCAGCCTCTAACTCCTGGGCTCAAGCGATCCTCCTGTGTCAGCCTCCCAGGTAGCTAGGACTACAGGTGTGTGCCACAATGCCTGGCTAATTTTTCTTTTAATTTTTTCTAGAGATGGGGTTTGCTATATTGCCCAGACTGTTCTCAAACACTTGGGATCAGTTATCCTGCCTCAGGCTCCTAAAGTGCTGGGATTACAGGCATGAGCCACACACCCGAACACTTGAGGTGGTTTTAAGCCCCCAGCAAGGTGCACCAGCAGGACCAGGAGGTGGCCTGGGCCCCCCCGCCATCACTCCCATCCATGCAGACCTAGGCAAGTCCCTCTCTCTGAATCTCGGCCACACCACATACAATGCAAGTAGGAAGATGGGCAGGACTGGGGGGTGGGACAGGCAGAGGCCACCTCTGTCAGGCTGGGTGGGCTGGAACCTGTTCTTCCCATACCTGGGACATGACCTCCAAGGACCAGCTGTCGGTCATGGTGATGGGCTGGCTGGGGTTGGTAGGGAGCTTGCTCTCCTTCTCGGAGGGCCGGAGCAATGTGGGGCCAAAGACCGTGGCGAGGTTGTGCAGGGACATCTTATTGACTGCCTCCTTCTCTGCCACCCTGTAGAGGACCAAAGCAGAGGGTGCTGTTTCACCACCACCACTAGCAGAGAGGCGGAGGGGCTGTGCCACGCTGGAGTCCTCAGGAAGGGAGTGACCTCGACCCTGGCTGTGCTGCAAGCTGACTCCAGCCCTGGTACTGCTGGGTCTCGGCAGCCCAGGACAAAGGGCCAGCTCCGGGCTGGTGGGGAGGTCTCCTCCTTGATGTCACTGGGAGGGAAGAGGGGGGGTCCAAGGACACTGCTGGCCATGGCCAAAGCTCTGAGCTCTTTAAGGCCACAGTCCAAAGCGAGGAGGGTGGCAAAGATGAGAGGCTGGGGCAGGGGTGGCAGTGGCACTAGTCCCCAAAGGCAGTGAGAGACTGAGGGGAAAAGGTCCTCGGTGCTGGAGGTCCGGTGGGAGCAGAGGGGCACCCCATGGCCTGGGGACCTGCAGCCACGGGCAGTCACAGGAGAGCTGGGCTACCTTTTCAGGTGGTCCAGAAGGAAAAGGAAGGTGAGCAGGTTGGCCTCCGGCAGGGACAGCAGCAGGTTGAGCATGCAGCTCTCCTTTGCAACCGGGTCTGAAAGAGCTGGAGAAGGCAGTGGGTTACTCCGCAGGGTCACAATGAGACAGAGACCTCTCCTGAGGTGGTTACGTGGAGTGCCTGGGTCTTGTGTCCTTGCACAGCCCAGGCTCTTCATCATCCTCAGTCCCACAGCTCTGGCCCCCAGTGAGGAACCTGCGAGGGGCGCTGGTGTGCGGTATGAGCCACCTGAACACCTTTTCTCTACCTCACAGGGGTCAGCAGCACCCAGCAAATGGCAGCAGGAGGAGCCGTGAAAGCCGCTCATGGGCAGAGCTGCCCTTGGGCATCTCCCGCCACCACCCCCTCCCCAGGGGAGCCCAATGCAGGGGAGGCTCGGTGTGGAATGAAACGGGAGTGAGGGACACAAGGAGGTGGGAAGCGGGAAGTGGGAGGGCCCCAGCCCCACAAAGTACGCAGAGACCCCCTCATTGTCCTGGACACCACAGGGCCACCTGCAGCCTGGGTGTGCATGGGCCCCGCGGGCAGAGCTGCCCTAAGGGTGACGTGGAGGTTACAGGTGCTGCACGTGCCAGCGCCCACTCTAGCCATCAGCCTGCAGGTTGACTAAGGGTCAGGCCAGGTTTGAACCCATGCTTGACTGGGCCAGGACCCGTGGCTAGAGCACCTGGGCGCTCCTTCAGTCCTGTTCTGCAGGAAGGAGGACAGCAGACTTTAGGACCCCACAGCACGGCAGTGCTGACCATTTCACCCTCTTGGTCTCCTTGAGGAATAGGGACGGGGAGCCCTCTGGGGATGGGCGAGGTCTTCCAGGACAGGCTTGATTTTGGTCCTGTTTTCTGAGGTTGGGTTAAAACACCGACCATGGCAGAAGGGGCACAGCTCGGGTTCCCACGCATCACTTTTCACAGCCTCCAAGGGCAGCAGTGCACGTGGAGGAGACGTTTCCCAAGAGGCCAAGGCCTCCAGTGCTCACCGATGCCCTCGGCGAAGTTGGGGTAGAACTCGTCGGTGAAGAGGGGCTCGGGCAGCTCACGGAAGTACAGCTTCAGCGTGCCTGCGATGGCGTTCACGTCCATCTCGCTCATCATCACCGACACGTCCTTGTTATCTGGAAAGAGCACAGAAATGCAGCGGCCTCCTTCAGGATCCCAAGTGAGTCTCCCACCATCCCTGCCTTGGCTAAAGCACCGTCCCTGCCACGCTGACCGCTGTGCGGGTCCCTCCCCGGCTTTAAGCAGCTCATCTGACCCCTCCCAAGAGCTGTGCGTAGTTCTGTGTCTGCAGAGTTGATGGGGCTGCATGGGCATTCCCATTCCTCTCCCCTGCTTGGCCCGATGTGACGGCCAGGAGGAGGCCAGCATGGCAGGACACGGTGCCTGCGTGGGAATCGGGTGACTCTGCCCTGTACATAGCAACCACCCCTGCACCAGTGTCTTCTGATAGCAGGAAGGCTGTGGGAAAATCTGATTGGTTTCAGTGTTTGAACCGGTGTCTTCCTTTGGACCCAATTGGTCACTGGTGCTTATGTCCTCACCACAGGCCAGGTCTATTCTGGGCCCCCAGAGAGAGCTGAAACTACCACAGGGCCCTCCCAGGGGTGCTGGGCATTCTAGGGGTCCTGGTCAGGGTCGGTGGTGTGTGCCCCAAAGAAGGGTCTGCAGGCACAAAATCCTGTTGCTTTGAAGATGCTGGGAAGGACCCTCTGGGGTCTCGATGCCCTCCCCTGGCATTTGAGGCAGGTCCGGGTCCTTCATAGCCTATGAGGGTTGGTGAGATAGAGGCGGAGATGACACAGCCCTGGCCTGAGCTGGGTCCCATCGGTGCCCTCTTCACACCGCATCCTCACACAGGGCAGTGGACAGACCACACTGAGTCCTGGGCTTCCACCTCCTGTCCACCCCCAAGGCAGGAAGGCCAAGGCCCTGCAGAAGCCCCTGGTTCACCCCAGCAAGCGGCATGTGTAGCAAAGATGGTTTGAATACTGGCTTCTGTAGAAGCTTTTTCTACAACTCTTGTTTTCTCTTTTTTAAAAATAATAAAACAGTAAATGAAAAAAAGACACAGCGAAGGATATGACATGCCCAGGCCATGGAGCGCTCTGAGATCTCATCGCCAACACCACCGCCCACACCTCCATCCCGTCCTGCGCAGGCCGACACTCACTGACGTCGAAGGCTGCCTTCAGTGCCTGGATGTCCGTGGCCACTCCGGACACGCGGTAGATGCCCACCTCCTCCATGCCTCGGCGCTCGATCTCCTCCACGCACTGGCGTACGATGTAGGGCACCTTGGACCTCTCTCTCCTATGGAAGGAGGAAATGTTCTCAATGTTCTGACAGCCCTGCTTGGGCCACAACACAGGAAACCTGTCCCCTATCTATACACATGGAGGTGGAGTGAGGACGGTGACGAAGATGCCCAGGTCTGGGACTGCACACACAGCCTTCTGCATGCCTGCCCTCCCTCTGCAAGCCCTGTCCTCATTGCATGTACTTTCTCAGGACCTTTCTAAGAGGCTGAAGCAGCCAGACCCTCTGCAAATCACACATGATCTTTGTGGGAAGGTCAGGAGTCCTAAGTAAAGTCAGCACAGAAAGGGCATCTGATAGATTCCAGGCCTGGGGTTAGCAGCCTGTGCCCCCAGCTGGGGGATCATACCCGGTGTTGGTCCTGCCACCCGCGTGCTGTGTGAGAGGAGAATCCCTGACCCCTGCCCTGGGCTTGGACCTTAACACATCTGACGAATGAAGGGTTGCCTCAGCACCAGCAGCTCCTGTGCTGCTAAGTGCTTTTCTCCTCTGAATCTTAGTGATGAACAATTCCAATACCGCCACACAGGACACTAGAGTAAGAACACTTCAAAGTGAGCGCCGTGCTGAGGCCTTTAGTTCTGTTTTGCAACTGGATTTGGGAGCACATCAAAGCTGCTTCTCAAGCCACCCTCATTAGCAGTGGTTATTTGGGGGAGCTGCTGCTGGAGTCCTCGCTGCTCATGCCCAGAGCCCTCCCAGAGTGCTACACAAGTGGCTGCCGTGCAGTTGGGGGTGGGGAGTGGTGTTTAGACACAGAAAGGAGTCCAGGGTGTGACTGATGGAGGCCCCAGCCCACATGACCAGCAAGTTCAGGGGCCCAGCCGGATTCCATCCTGGGGAAGCAAATGAATTCTCAGAGGAAGTAGTCTGTGTCTGCAAGAACTGCTCTCAAACCCAACAGGCTTCTCTTGGCAACTGACTCGTGACAAAGGGGCAGGGGTTATGGCCATTCAACAGGAACCTGGGACCATGACAAATTCCAAGCGAGGACAGAAAACTGTGCACTCGGGCAGTTCCTGGAGCCAGCCCTACTGCTTCCAAGCAAGGCGGCAAGGACATTCCTGAGCTGGTTTTGAGTAAACACAGGAGGTAGCTGAACACACCAAGTGTTCCCTGGGGCCTGACCTCACCACGCAGCGGCCACACAGAGAGAGGAGAGACCCACACATGCTCTTCTCTGCAGAAACAGCTGAAGGGACAGGCACCCTCAGTGCATGAGCCCAAGCCCCTCCCCACTCACTTGGTGACCACAGCAATCTTGACTCCGAAGACCCCTGTCTGTTTTCGGGATGGCATCCTCTTCAAGCTGAACTCCCTGCTGTTGAACTTGATCGAGAGCTTTACTTCAATCTATAGAGGGGAGAAAGGGCACAGTCCTCTGATCTGTCTGGTCCTCAAAGCCCAAGGTCCCAAGGGCCCCTGGGAGTCTCATCAAATATTTCCACCCCCAAGGCATGCAGCGGTCTCAGCATGAGGTAGGGCTGCCCCTCAGGGAATCCCCTAGTCTACTTCAGCAACAGCCGGGATTGTTGAAGATGGTGTAAAGGACTGGCTTCTGCAGAACCACCTCCTAAAATCCCCGCTGCTTCTCTTGCTTGCTTGCTTTTTTTAGATATAGGATCTTGCTATGTTGCCCAAGCTGTACTCGAACCCCTGGGTTCCAGTAATTCTCCTGCCTCAAACTCCAGAGTAGCTGAGACTATAGGTGCACTGTGCCCAGCTCTCTCTTTCTTAGTAACAATTAAAAATTAAGTGAGAAAGACTAACAATAATATAAGAAAAAGCCAATAATCGCAAATATTAACGTTTTACCATATATGCCCAGACCTTTTTGGGTGTGTCATTGCTTTTAAGGTGTAAACCTTTCTGGGGTACCTAAAGACAAATCGGGGGTCTCCATTTCTACAGGCAGCCCCCAGGTCCCCGAGTGGAGGCCCCACCTGTCCTGGTGGTGCCATGAGACCTTTGTTTGAGGAAGGATGCTCAGGACCTGGCTGGCAACTGCATCCCAGTCAGTGAATGACGATTCCCGGGCACGGCGATTCTGCTCTTCGGGGAACCTCCCTCCTCCAACCAGGCTCCGTGTCAGACGCTGGCTCAGGCTCAGCCACCTCTGACCGATTTGAAATGAACAGAGGCCACCCTACCCTTCTGGGGGAAGTGGGTGCCAGAAGAGTCCCACGGACACGTACCCCATTCATGGCGATGACGGTGCGCTGCCAGTCTCTGTCCTGCAGGGCCTGTGGGTCCAGCTGAAAGCAAGGAGTCATGATTGGCAGAGGCCCTGGCGTCTGTTCAGAGGCTGCACGGGGCAGCAGCCCACACCCGCCACTTCTCCAGTCCTTAGTCAGAGGCAGAGCCTGACTGTGGCCAGCATCTCCACCCAGAGGCCAAAAGAGGTAGAATAAGGAGGGGCCTGCCAGACACCCCTGGAACCCAGGGCCCCACTGCTCCCAGAGCCCTGCTGCCTGGGGCTCCCACTCCCTCCTCCCTCTGCCCCTCCCAGTTGGGAGCTGATGCGCAGGCTGGCAGACTCTCTCCATCCGGCTCCCATCACCACGGGTGCTATGTGGAGCTCAGTGAAGGGCGAGCTGTCCAGCAGCACCTTCAGTAACAACTCCTGGGGGCCTGGTATCCACTGCTGCTGTCTGGGGAACTGTGGACGCTGTTCTCCCCCTGCATGAACAGCTTGTGGCAGGAGGAGCCCGCAGGCCACACCACTCCCGTGGTTCAGAATCAGGCCCAGGAGGACCCAGAGCCAAGCCCTAAATCGAGCAGCTGGTGAGGCGGCCAGGAGGAAGCCCCTCTGTGACCTCTCTAACTTCTACCCCCACCCAGCCCTGTCCAGGCAGCTAGCCTGCAGGAACTTGTGCTTAATGTCACCTGAACACAGTCTGTGCTGGTACGAAACACCCTGTCATGACCAAGCCACACGTCCCCCGTCCGTGAAGGCTCTGTCTCCCGTTTTATGGGGAGCACCAGCTCTGTGTCAGCAGTTCCTGGGTACACAGAGACCACTGGCTGGGCTGGGTGAATGAGCAGTACCATCGTGTTAAATATACACCTTCCTGGGCTCCACCTGTAGAAAACTGGACTCATAATCTGGGTGGGACCTGGGATTTGCACAACTAGAAACCCCAGGTAGTTCTGGAGTGAAGCCAGGTCATGGAGCCACTGTCTGACTCCAGACAAGGCCACTGCATCTGGCCTTGTGTTTCCACCCCTTGATGCAGGTGATGGTTCATTTCAGCCACAAGGCAAGCTGCCTAAGAGCAGGGACCACACCTCATGATGTCTGCACACATTCACGTGCGTGCACACATACACACATACAACGGTGCTGAGCACAGCACCAGGCCTAGAGAGGAGCTGAGGACAGGCGGCATGTTCACTGCAAGGGACCCTAGAGACCACAGCCACCTGGGCCTTCTGCAGGTGAAGTGACTAGAAAATAAGAAGTTCTGGAGCAGGTCAAGGAGCCCAACCAGCTGCCCCTACTTCACAGATGTGTGCACCTGGGCCTCCCTCCCTGCACCTGCTCAGCACAAAGGCTCACCACAGGCACACCTGGGGCGTGACCCCTCCTCACCTCCCCTTCTAGGTCCTACCAGTTAACGTTTCCCAGGGATCTGAAATGTACAGCCAGAGTGACACAGAGAAGCAAAGGGTGGCAGGACGTCTCCCACCAGGGGCTATGTGGCCACAGGCTCTCATTCTGCTTCTGGCCCTGAAGGTTTTCAGAGGCCACACTCCAGGCCTCAGGGACCCCACCCTGAGAAGCAGCAGCTGTGAGCAGGGACCGGTCAGTCAGAAGCCACACACAAAAAGGAATCTCTCAAGTGGCAATTCCCCCAGAGTGAACCCTAAGCAGAGGCAGGAGAGGATAACATGAGGGATGGGGACAGAGTGCGCTTTCTCTGGAAAGGGAGACTTTAATACCCCTGCTGGGAGCTTTAAAAAATTGAAACCCTGCCTGTAATATCAGCACTTTCAAAGGCCAAGGCAGGAGGATCACTTGGGCCCATGAGTTTAAGACCAACCTGGGCAATATAGTGAGACCCTGTCTCTATAAAAAAATTTTCAAAACCATTAGCCAAGCATGGTGGCACGTGCCCGTAGTCCCAGCTACTCAGGAGGCTGAGGTGGGAGCATCACTTGAGGCTAGAAGGTGGAGGCTGCTGTGAGCCAAGATCATGCCATTGCACTCCAGCCTGGGCAACAGAGCAAGACCCTGGCTGTACTAACCAACCAAGTAACTGGAAACACAGAAACATGTTAAGCAGGAGACATTCTTCCCTTTCCTTCAAAAAACAGCCATCACTGGGCCCCTCTCCCCTTAAAAACCCAGAACAGGCAGAAGCAGCTAACAAGCAACCCAGAGTCCAGGTAAACAGAGACAGAGAAGCTGTCCACACATCAGGCGGCTGCCCCTCAAAGCCCCCCTGGAACCACGGCCCACACGTCAGCCCACCTTGCCCTTGCACACCAGGTTTCGGATGTGGGTCCACAGGGCAGTGCCGCGAGCACACCGGTACTTTTCAGCAGAAGCTGCCCGGCTCCGGCCCGCCCGGCCGGGATGGAAGTACTGAAGGAGGCCCTGCATTGCGGCCGGGGCGGGTGTCGACTCTCGCATGCTTGACCTTGCTGCTCTGGGAAGCTGGTGGGGCTAAACGAGAGCTTCCAGCCTCCACGGCCTTTTGACCAGGCTTTGAGGGAAACCCCGCCCCACAGTCCGGCGGGCCAAGGTCAAAGCTTCCCATCACCCCGGGTTCCACTTTTTTGTCTGTGTGTGGGAAGAACATCCTCCCACCCCAGCCTATTGGTTACGGGAATTTCCAACGTGTCTCCATCTTTAAAGCCCAGAAAAGCTGAGCTTCCTTGTTAAGTGGCTAGTTTCCTGTTGCCCAAGTTTGGAGACTGAGTAAAGTATGACTGCTCAGCCTGCCTTGTGCTGGAAGCGCTCTAGACTGTCCAGAATCTGTACCACTCCCAGCACGTAACCCAAATAATCACATGCAGTGCCCCTGATGGACCCAGGGCGGAGGACACCCTGCTCCGGTCCTGCTCCCCCAGACTAAGCTGGCTGAGCAATGTGCAGCCTGGGCGGGGCTCCAGCCAGCGTCCACTCCCCAGCACTGGTGCTGTCCAGCGCCCACCCCAACCTGGCACTGATGCTGCCAGCTGGGCTCTTTACTGGGTCCCTCTCTGTGACTCCCAGTGACTGAAGACCAGGTTGTTGGCCTCCGGGCACCAGCTCTCACGGAGGTCCTGACTGGCGGCTCCAGTGGGAAAGGCCGCCCCGAGGCTGGCTCTGTTCCAAAGAACTGAGTGTGCTCCGCAGAGCGGAAGTCGTATAAAGAATAGCATGATAATGAGGCCTGTGCCTCGGCTTGGCCAACCCCAAACATTGCTCAAGGCTGGCACGCTCTCTCGTGAAGTTATTTAAAGCACCAGAGAAGTAAACAAGGAAAAGACGGGGGTTTGGAAAAACAGATGACCAAGGGGGAAACAGTTTTCCCTTAAGGGAAAAACTGAGGCACTCCAGATGCTTTCCAGGGTCCCCCTGGGTTGCAAGGTCTTGGTGAGAAATACGCCTGCTGCCTGGACAGGGACCGGACGGGCGGGGGCCTGTCTGCTCACGCGCAATGGTCTCAGGACGACGACTAGGTCGCTGCTCATCTCCCCCCGAGCTGGGTAAGGCAGGAGCCTTGGAAGAATGACTGTGGTCAGCGGGCCTGGTAGATGGTGGCCTGGAGGTCTGCCTAGAAAACTACCATGCACATCCATCCCAGGGAAGTGGTGGGGTGGGGGCTGAGGGAGGCCAAAGCCCAACTGGGGCAGGTGTTGCATGCTGCCCTGAAGCGTCACTGACCACCTTGCATGGTGGCTCTGCTGGGGGCCCAGCACTGCCCTGCTTGCTCTGTAGTCTGTGGCTGGATTGAGTCACCAGTGGGCAGCCAGAGGACATCCTCTTGCCCACCCTCAGCAGGGGCAGGGAGGAGTCTGAGTAAACCATCCAAAGGAGGAAATGCTCATTCACTTAGCTCCTTGTAGACAACAGCTTCCTCCACACCCATCGTCACCAGCCTGGATGGTCCAGCAGGGCATCCCCAGTTGTTCCCGTCTGGGCCCCATGTGTCTGCACTATAACCTACTCCCAGGGGTGGGTCTTTGCTGAGACCACCAGAGAACCTCTGTGTTCACCAGGAGAGAGATCACAGGCCTCCTGCTGAAGTCTATGACCACAATCTGCTCTCCTGAGATCCAGCCCACACCTTTTTTTTTTTAGGACGGAGTCTCACTCTGTTGCCCAGGCTAGAGTGCAGTGGCGAGATCTTGGCTCACTGCAACCTCTGCCTCCTGGCTTCAAACCATTCTCTTGCCTCAGCCTCTGGAGAAGGTGGGATTACAGGCACCTGCCACCATGCCCGGTTAATTTTTGTATTTTTAGTAGAGATGGGGTCTCACCATGTTGGTTAGGCTGGTCTTGAACTCCTGACCTAAAGCAATCCACCCACCTCAGCTTCCTAAAGTGCTGGGATTACAGGCGTGAGCCACTGTGCCTGGCCTCTATCCCACTTTTAACTCTTTGCTGTTCTTCTCTGATCCTAACTAGTCTCTAATATCACTTCAAAAGGAACACCCCCTTCTCCCTTAGGCTAGACTATAACCAGCATTGGTGAGGATGTGGAGAAATGGTCTCTCATACATGGCCAATGGGGATGTAAAGTGGTGCAGCCACTCCAGACAATGTAGGGCAGTTCCCCAAACAGTTACCTTGTTGCACAGCCCAGCAATCTCACCAAGTGTCTCCTAAATGAATGAAAACATACGTCCATATAGAGACTGGTACCAAGGACCAGTACCAGTCTGATGATGGCTGCATCAACCGTAACAGCCTAAACTAGAAATGATCCAAGTGTCTGTCAAACAGTAAATGCAGAAACAAAAACATGGTATATGTATGCAACGGAAAATTATTCAGTCATAAAAAGCAATGAAACAATGCTACCACATGAACAAGTCTCAAAAACATAATGGTAAGTGGAGGAAATCAGTCAAAAAAGTCGGCTCTAGTATGATTCCATGTTTATGAAATGTGAAGAAATGGGCAAATCTCTAAAGACAAAGGCAGATCAGCTTGGGTCTGGGAGTGGCTATAACTGGGAACAGGGGCTGGGCACGGTGGCTCACACCTGTAATCTCAGCTGTTTGGGGGGCCGAGGCAGGAGGATCACTTGAGCCTAGGAATTTGAGACCAGCTTGGGCAGCACAGCAAGACCCTGTCTCAAAAAAAAAAAAAAAAAAAAAAAAAATTTAGCCTTGCATGGTGGCGCATGCCTGTGGTCCCAGTTACCTGAAAGGCTAAATACTTGAGCCTGGGGCATCAAGGCTGTGCTGAGTGCGGCTGCACCACTGCACTCCAACCTGGGCAACAGGGCAAGACCCTGTCAAAAAAAAAAAAAAAAAAGGAACAGGGAAATTGTTTGGGGTGATAGAAATATTCTAAAACTGGATTGTTGGTAAAAGTTGTAGAGCTCTGTAAATTTACTGCAAAATCATTCAGTTATAAAAATGGATGCATTTTTGGAGCATCCATGGAAGCACCGCCTCCCGGGTTCACGCCATTCTCCTGCCTCAGCCTCCCAAAGATTACAGGTGCCCGCCACCACACCCAGCTAATTTACTTTATTTTATTTTTTAATAGAGACGGGGTTTCACCATGTTAGCCAGAATGGTCTCGATCTCCTGACCTCATGATCCGCCTGCCTCGGCCTCCCAAAGTGCTGGGATTACAGGCGTGAGCCACCGTGCCCGGCCTACTTTCAAGTATTTTTAAGTGTGCAGTTCAGTGGCATTAGGCACATTCACGTTGTGCAACCATCACCACTGTCATCTCCAGAACTTTTTTTTCATCATCTCAAACTGAAACTCTACACCCATTAAACAATAACTCCCGGGGGCAGGTGCAAAAAGAACAACTCCCCATTCCCCCTGCCCCAGCTCCTGGTAACCTCAAATCTACTTTCTGCCTCTATGGATTTGACTACTCTAGCTACCTCACGTAAGTGGAATCATACAGCATTTGTCTTTTGTGTCTGGTTTATTTCACTTAGCAGCATGTCCTCAGGGCTCACCCATGTTGTAGAATGTGTCAGAATGTCCTTCCTCTTGAAGGCTGAGTAATATTCCATTGTATGGATTGACAGACATGCACCAGCAAGTGGACATCTGGGTTCTTTCCAGTCTGAGGCTGGCATGGTCAGTGCTGCTGTGCACATGGACATATCCACCCGACTTGGTGTCATCTTTGCATTCACAAGCTGTTGCCAGGCACTTCCGTGGGCTCTTGGGGGAACAGGTGCTGCAGAGTGGGCAGTCCAACAGGGAGACTGCCTGAAAATGGGTGGACCTCACTGCATGGTGGGGACTTGAGAGCAGCTGCCAGGGAGGCACCAGGAGGGCCCCAGTCAGACCTGCTGGCTTGTGCCTGGTCAGATGCCCACATAACCTGGGCTGGCAGAGAAGTCTGGGAAACTCCAGCCAGCCAGAGCACCAGCTTCAAATGAAGCAGAGGCTCACTGGCAACAACAAAAATGAACTCTGATGCCCCCACGGGAACGTGAGTTGTGAGCCCAGCAAGACACATAAACAGAGCAGGAGAAATGAGAGAAGACAAAAGTCTATGACTTGATATAATGTTGCCTTCTAAGGAGAATAGACAGGGCTAATGTGATTTAGCAACCTAGAAAATTTGCAAATGAAGAGAAATGCACCTATAATCCTAGCACTTTGTGAGGCCCAGGAGGGTGGATCATTTGAGGTCAGGAGTTCAAGATGCACCTGACCAATACGGTGAAACCCTGTCTCTACTAAAAACACAAAAAAATTAAGTCAGGCATGGTGGCACATGCCTGTAGTCCCAGCTACTTGTTAGGCCAAGGCAGGAGAATTGCTTGAATCTAGGAGGCAGAGATTACAGTAAGCCAATGTCGCACCACTGCACTCCAGCCTGGGGGACAGAGTGAAACTCTGTCTCAAAAAGACAGAAACAACTGAAGGAAGAAATTCCTAATGGCAGCAAGGCTCCAACTTCCCCAGCTCTGCCGGCTGGTGATTCCCTCTTCCATACCCCATCCGATGAATCTTGGATGGATATTGATGCCTTCACCTTGAAAAATCCCTCCCTAAAGATGCAGACTCAATGTCCCTTGCTCTGTGAAGGCATCTCTGTCCCCTGACCTCACTTCCCAAACAACCGTGCCATCTGAGCCAGCAGTCACTCTGGGCCAAAGACTGCCCCAGCTCTTGGCACATTTGCCACATCCTTCCTTTCCAGCTTCTCTGATCTAGACCATGAAGGCTGGGGACAGGGGTCTTCTCGTTCTTGGGGAGACCCCCAGGCATGGCACACAGGAAGCCTTCCATGACTAGGGTGGCACAGCAGGTTCCTGGTGTCTGAGGATGGACCAGGATGGTCTCGCTCACTCAAATGGCTCATTCAGGGTCGGAGCTGGCTGGGAAAGGACACCTGGCTTGGGTCCTCTTGCACCTGCCCACACACAAGGGCTTTGATTCGTGCTGTCAGTGGCTCTTTTCTGAACTGTGGGCACCACCACAGCTTTGTCCCTGCTGTACTGTGTATCCCCTTGCCTTTCTGGCTCTGAACAAAGCAGCTCACTCATCCTGATTTCTACAGCTCCCACCCCCCGCCACCCCCACCCTCATGGAGCCTCTATCGTGCAAGAAGGGAGGCAAGTCATCCAGGACAGGTATTTGAAAAGCAGGAGCCAAAATCTGAGACTCGGGCAAGTGGTTCCTAAACCCAGCTCATCAGCACCATTAAGGGGAGCAAAAAAACCAGACCGCGCCAAGCCCCCCGCCCAGAAGATCCTGACTCCTGCTGCCCACAGACAGGCGCATGAGCAGCTTTGCTGAGAACTCCTTTCCATCCCAGACCCCTGCCCTTGGGGGAGCCCCTGGGGCCTGCCAGGGGCCTCTGCCCTCATGGTTGGATCTGGACACTCCTGGGATGCTGAGGCTTCTCTACCTGCTGCAACTGCCTCACCTCACGGGAGGGTCTCTCTACTCAACTTCTGAGTCAAGGTGCATAATCAGGGTGGGGGCTGTGGGCCCCTGCAGCGGGCTGCAGAGAGCCAAGCGCCTCCCACACAGTACAGTGCAGAAGGCGCCTGGTGTCACTGGGAAAAGCCCAGATTCAAACAGGCTGGGCTCCGGAGTCGTGCACACCCTCCCTCAGGTACCCCTGTGCAGAAAACAGTGTCCACAGGGGAGAAAGAGGCCAGGCTGGTGTCGCAGAACGTCAACGGCATAGTCACCGCCACTCCCCCGACTTCCTTCCTCCTGGGATCCCACAAACAACCCCCCGGCTGGGAGCCTGGAACTCCAGGGACCACAGCAGCCGCCATCTACTTGGCATGAGTCATGAATGCCCTTCACACAGCAATCGGATTCCTTCCTGTCTAGCCATGGTTCCCACCCATCACTCCCACTGACACAGGGACCAGGGGCTGGAGCCGGACAGTGTCTGCTCCATTGCCTCCTCACAAACGACAACAGATTAAGGATAAGAACAGCAGCAAACGCTGACCCCCCACCCGTGAGAGCATGCGTCACTCAACCCTCAGGGTTCATGGCCCCCCACCCCCATTTAAAGGCGAGGAGGCTGGGCGCAGTGGCTCACGCCTATAATCCCAGCACTTTGGGAGGCCGAGGCGGGTGGATCACCAGAGATCAGGAGTTTGAGACCAGCCTGGCCAACATGGCGAAACCCCGCCTCTACTAAAAATACAAAAAAATTAGCCAGGCATGGTGGCACATGCCTGTAATTACAGCTACTCAGGAGGCTGCGGCAGGAGAATCGCTTGAACCCAGGAGGTGGAGGTTGCAGCGAGCTGAGATGGTGCCACTGCACTCCAGCCTGGGCAAGAGAAAGAAGAAGGAAGGAGGGAAGGAGGGAAGGAGGGAGGGAGGGAGGAACCCATTTGAGCGAGTGGGACAGTAACTTGCCCAGGTCACACTGAGTGTGGTGGGGGACAGACAAAGACTCTCCTTGATGGAACTCATCTGGTCCCTCCAGCTCTTTATTCCAGCTAGATCCCATCCTTGGGCATGTTCTCAAGAATCCAATTTTTGCAACAATCCTGCTAAGTCAGTTTAGCCAGAACCCCCTGCCCTTGCTATCTGATCAGATTCCTCATCCCATGCCATCCCCCAGGGGAGATCGATCACTCTGGCCTGTCTTCAGCAAGAATCCTGTCGGGTCGGTTTCACCAGAAACCCTCTTCCCCCTGATGTTACTTCATCATTTTCCATCCATCAACCCCTACCCTTCTTCTTGGCTGTAAGTCTCCACTCGTCCATGTGAATTCAGCATTGAGCCCATTTCTAAGCTTTCCATTTCTAGTCTTTTTCCCATCACAATAGTTACAAATAAAACCTGCTTTTACCACTTTAACGGCTGTCCAGCTTGGGTTTTTCTTTGACACTGCTCTCCTCTTCCCCAGGACGGAGTGGGGTGCTCGGCCAGCACCCCTAGACTGACAGAAGAGCACAGGTCATGTGCACAAGTACGTCAGTAGCACCGCAGAAAAGAGTTTCAAAAGAGGGCCTGACACAGTAACACAGGAAGAGGCCTATCAGCTCTTTTCTCTCTTTCACTGAGACCCCCAGTTACTTAGCAACAGTACTCAGAGGTCCTGGTTCAAATTCAGCCACTCCCAGGATTCCAGCTGAAGATTTGGATGAGTTGAGTCAATGGTTGGCAGAACTGGAACCTACCTTTACCTGGTTTGATGAGCTGAAAAAAGGAGCCGAGGACCCAGGCTGTGAGTATCCCTGGGCTGAATGGTGAGGCTGTGCCAGATGCAGGCTGGACTGTGGGGGAGGAATGCCCTAGGCTGAGTGGGGGAGACGGAAAACATGGAGAGGGAGAGGGAAGGGGGAGCAATGGGAGCACAACCGGCTTTGTAGTCTGCTCCCTCCACCTCCCTGAATACCCGGGACCCTGATTCTGAGCAGGTTAGAGAAGCATCTCCTGAGTGTCAAATGAGCTCTCTCAAAGATCTGCTGCAAGGACCAAATGAGAAAGCACATGTGGCCAGGCACAGTGCCTCAGGCCTGTAATCCTAGCACTTTGGGAGGCTGAGGCAGGAGAATCGCTTGAACCTGGGAGGTTGCAGAGAGCCGAGATCACACCACAGCACTCCGGCCTGGGCAACAAGAGCAAAACTCCAGTCTTAAAAAATAAAAAAATAAAAAAACCTTAGCTGGGCATGGCAGGGCATGTCTGTAATCCCAACGACTTGGGAGGCTAGGGCAGGATTGCTTGAGCTGAGGAGTTTGAGGTTGCAGTGAGCTATGATCCTGCCATTGCACGCCAGCCTGGGAGACAGAGCTAGATACTGTCTCAAGAAAACAAACAACCACCACCACCAAAGAAAGCACATGTAGAAAAGAGCCTGAGCCGTGACCATCACCCAAACTATGACCATCACTTGACTGATGCTAAAACACTTCGGATCTCAAAGGAGACCAGCACCAAGTACTCCATCAAGAGCTGTGTGGCCCATCTGCATGGTAAAATCTTCCACCGTGAGAATCCACACAAAGGCTGGGAGGGTGAACAAGATAGTGCAGTGGGACAGGGACAGGGCAGCTGAGAGCAATTTTTAGTTAATTTATTTTGTTTTAGACAGGCGTCTCACTGTGTTGCCCTGGGTGATCTTGAATACCTGGGCTCAAGCAATCCTCCTGCCTCAGCCTCCTGAGCAGCTGGATTACAGGCACGTGCTAGAGGAGCCTTTTTGATTTTAAACCTGATCTCGAAGTACAGGGAGCCCCAGGAAGCCCTGAGTCACTGATTTCCCGTGTAAGCTTCCAAGGCAGAAAAACAGCCAGTGGCTGCATCTCCCAAGACGTGGCCAGCAGAAGGGGTGGCAGAAGGGGTGGCAGAAGGGGGTGAAGCCGGCACTTGGTAAAGATTTGCTGATCCGAATGAGAATGTGGAACCCATCAGCAAGATGACAAGTTACTCAGGGAAGGGCCACCCTCTCCCTTCATTCTTCCTGGCGCTTGGTATTTAACCGCAAGAGGATTTTTACTTCCTGCTTAGGGAGGGAGCTGGGGCTTCCTGGGGAGCCCTGTGCTTCCAGGGGCATGTGGAATGCCAGACCCACTCCCTCTAGAGGCCTCTTGTGAAGATGGAAGAGAGAGCTGTAGCCACAACCCACCAATATAATGTACTATAAGGAAAGCGTGACCAGGGCTTCCTCCCAGCTACCCCCGCGGAACTGTGAGGGTGGGAACAGGAGAAACAGGGCATGGGGTGCCTGCTATGATCCTCCAGGAAACACTGGTGGCGGGCTCCCAGGGGCTGGATAAGCTTCTGAAGGACAGAGGGCCCAGGCAGTCTCCTTAAGAACCACGGCCCCCTGCTGGTCCTGTACGGACACATTCTTGGTCCCACCTGGGGGCTTCCAGGCTAGCCTGGGAGACCTGTCTGTGTGCACCCTGTTCAGAGATACAGCTCTACACCCTGGGAACTGGGTCTAGACCACAGATAGCGGATGCCAAACAGGCAGCCTCTGGGACCCCTGTGCTTTTCTAAGAAGACTGGCACAGGATGCGCCAATTTTGGCCCAGGGCACCACCTAACCATTCTGCCTTTGGGTTCTCCTATGGCCAGGCAGGAACTGAGGCCCCAGCTGCAAAATCAAGTTGAATGGAAATTCCTTTGGGAATGAGCCGACACAACAGACACGCAGACAGAGAGCAGAACATCAAGACCCATCAAGACACATGCAGGCACCGACTCAGGTCTCCCACAACGGATGTTTCAGAGTCACAGCTGCCCACCCCACCCCACCCTTGGTGCAAGGCCATCTCAGTGTCCCCAAGGGCTGCATGAAAAAGGACACCATACATCAGGCAGGGAAGGGTAGAGATGGCCGCCTTACTTGGACCTGGCCCTTCCCCATGAGTCTGTCCGTGCTCTCGCCATCCTCCTTGGGGATCTTCGTCTTGTTGTAACACTTTTCGTAGCACAGTATCCTCAGGGTCTGGGAGCCCTCCAGCTCTATCTCAAATTCCTGCAGGCCCGAGGGAGAAGGGAGGAAGTCCAATGTGAACAAACAGGTCAATGTTATAGCTGAAGGGTCCTCTGAACCCAGGCTCTCCCTGTCGCCCTTGCTGGCCCAGGGGGATTGATGCCTGAGACCCTCCTCCCTTAGTCCTGGGACACATGGAAATGTTTCCTGTAAGCATCCCTGGCATGAGACTGTGGCTCAGCCTGGATGCTTCCAGAAGCTCCGACTGCCAGTCAAACCTAATCCAAACTCTTTACACCAGCATCTCAAAGGGTGATCCCCACACCACCTGCCTCACAATCTCCAGGGTGCTTGTTAAAAGATATTTCTACGGGCTGGGCGTGAGGGCTCACACCTGTAATCCCAGCACTTTGCGAGGCCGAGGTGGGCAGATCACTTGAGACCAGAGTACGAGACTAACCTAGCCAACGTGGCAAAACCCCATCTCTACTAAAAATACAAAAAGTAGTCGGGTGTGGTGGTGCATGCCTGTAATCCCAGCTACTTGGGAGGCTGAGGCACAAGAATTGCTTGAATCAAGGAGGTGGAGGCTGCAGTGAGCCAAGATCATGCCACTGCATTCCAGCCTGGCCAACAGTGTGAGATTCTTCCTCAAAAAACAAACAAACAAAAAAAAACCCCACAACAACAAAAAGTTATTTCTATGGACTCTGAATGATAATGATCTGTCAACATAGGTTCACTTTTTTGGTGGTGAGACTGTTCCTTAAGATATTATCACGGTGGATACACGTCATTCTACATTTGTCAAAACCACGACGTGTAACACCAAGAATGAACCCTATCTAATGTCAGCTATGAACTCTGGGTGATAATGATGGGTTAACGCAGGCTCATCAACTGTCACTCACGTCCCACCCTAGGGTGGAATGTCCATAATTGAGGTGGGGGGCAGGGGGTACATGGAACTCTTTGTTCTTTCTGCTCCATTGTACTGCATACCTAAACCCACTCTTTAAAAAATGAATTCTATCTAAAAGGAAACAAAGAGTGATCCTTGGGGTTGACACAGGAGGGACAGGGACTTGGAGGAAAAACTGCTCCCCTAGCTTTCAAGTTGTCTGCGTGGGTGTGGTGTGAACTCTATCCTCCGCCACCCCGATGGTGCCACTGGTGAATCTGCACTTCACGCCAATGTGTGTGCACGTGTGGCTTCTTGCTGGGGAAATGGAGGAGGATGAGGGAAGAAGAAAGCAGCAGGAATTTCTGAACCTGAATGGAGGAGTGGGTGGGTGGGTGTGTGCGCCAGGAACATGTGAGTGTCCCCAAGCCCAGATCTTCATGGACAGTGAGGGTGGTGGAGGTGACCTGCTGCAATCTAACCCTCATGACTTCATGCCTCCCTGGAGCTTCCGTAGATGCCTGGCACCTGAACCTTTTGCACACTGCCTGGCACCCTCTCTTGTTGTCTCTGTTGGGTCGTGGCACTCTTGGTCTCTGCAAAGGCTTCTTCGATGGACCCCATGTGGCTCTTATACCCCCTGTCATCACAGCTGCCACTCAGCCCTTTCTGCAGGGATGTCCAGGTAATTTTCCTGAGCTCCTTGTGCCCTTGTACTATTCAAGCAACATGTCTAAAATGGTCAAAGAGTAGTGGATGCTGAGAAAGGAGACCTGGGTTCCAGCCCCACTGCTCGCTCTACCAGCCTTGTGACCCATGTAGACCAAGCAGCCTGGGGGCTCCTGGCTTCCTCCTTCACAGAAGCGGGGGTGGGAGGCAGCTCTCTGTAGGCCCAGCTGCCTCTACCTGCATCATCAAGAATGAGACCTTCGAGGTCACAACTGCTGCAGAAGCTGGGAAACGGCACCTCTCATGGATCTGGGACTTAGTCAACACGGGCCTCTCTGCAATCATTCCTCCACTCCCGAAGGGGCAGGGCCACATGGCTATGTGACTCACACAGCAGCTCTCCAAGGTGGAGGAAGGCACTGCGACACACAGTACAAGCCCAACACCCCGAGACAAGCAAGCAGGACCCTACAGTCCCTGCCCCAGCCCCACAGCAGAGCCCCAGGCTTCCGGAAGCCACGAGGGTCACGGGAGCTCATTCCAACTTCTGCGGAAAAACACTATGGAAACCTACCAAATAAACATAAGCGCTAACAAAGGCAGACAAAAAGCCCTTTTAAGTCTCTTTCCAAACACTTCTCCAGCAAAAGAGGCGGCTTCTTTGTGACGACGGGGGTGGGTAAGGTTTTCAGGAACAGAGATAAAATCTCTTGGACACGTCACCTCCTGGCCCCCCAGGAGATTCCTGGAATTCAGCAGCACTGCCTTCGGGGGAAGCCCTCAGGGAGCCCCTGAAGGTTCAGATTCTCTCCAGTGGGAAACAGCCTGCCCCGGCTGGCAGGCTCGGCCCTTGTAGAATCAGCTCCTCACCTCGTTCCAGTTTGGCTCAGCTGTGTCCCTGTAGACGCGCGTCTTTGCTTTATTCACAAAATACCCAAAGGAATCCACCTCCAGGGTGCAGTACAGATCTGTGGGGAGAAGGGAATATGGAGAAGGTCACAGCTCCTCTCCACATCACCCACATGGTCTGTAAGAGCAGGTGTTATTTGCAGAATCAGAAAAGAAATACAAAAGTTTTTAACTTTCTTTTTAAAAATTCAACACCTAATGGGGGCCTGGCATGAATACCAGCACCTCATGCGATGCCCCTGCCTGCTCTGTGGCATTTCCCTGGGGGCAGCTGGGAAACAGGACTTCCCACAACATTCGTTCAGTCAGTCAGTCCACAAACCCCAGCTAAAGCCCCTGTGATGAGAAGGCCCCTGCACTAGTGGGGACAGAGAGGTGTACATGCCACCGTTAGTGACGCCACAGCAGAGGCCAGCCGTCCTGGGGGATGTGGGAAGCTCCTGAATCCTACACAGCAGACCCCGCTGCAAGTATTATCGGGCAAAGAGTCAAGGCAAAGGGGACTCCAGGCCACTGTGGGGCACAGGAAGCAGCTCAGTGCTGGGGAAATCGTGGGGTGCAGGAGGAAGGGAAGGAGGCATGGGCTGCAGAAGAGTGGGGCTGGGCTGTAGGCGGTAAGTGGCAGGGTGGGGTTTGTGTTTTAGAAAAACTACCTGAGACGGGGGATGGACAGGCCTGGTGGTGGGGACCCTTTCTGCAGGGATGTCCTGAGCTATGACGACCAGGGAGGAGGCCACAGCCAGGGCCTGGCCAGGCAGCCAGAGACGATCAAGAAGCCTCACTGATGGAGAATGGCATTTAACGGAGGGAGAGCGGACCACGGTTTCTGGCTTGGCCACGGGAATGGATGGTGGTGCCCCTCAACGGGACAGGACAGAGGAGGAACAAGTTTGGGGGCCATGAATAATAGGTTTGGTTTGGGGATGCAAGGTTGAGTGCATGGGGCAAGGAAGAGATAGAAAGAAAAGTAACAGGGAGGCAAGGACAGACAAGTCTGGGACCACGGGGCAGCGTAGGGTGTCACACTGTACTGCTCACAGACGGGACCCGGGAGGAGACACAGGGATGGAGGGAGGTTGATGAAGGAAACACCAGCGTTTATGAGGCAGCCAGAGACAGGCCCAGGGGAAAGATTATGTGTTACAGTGTTATGAAGGTGCAATCTGCATGTCATATAATTCATCCATTCCAAGTGTAGGGTTTAAGGACTTTTAAGAAATTTAAACGCCAGTGCAAACAGCACCACAATCTTTTCACGACTGCTCTGACCTAAAAAGTCCCCTTAGGTTCATCTGCAGTTAGTCCTCTCCTAACCCCATCCCCCAACAATCCCTGGTAAGCTTTCTTCCTCTACATTTTGCTGTTTCTAGGAACTTTTTTTTTTTTCCTGAGGCGGAGGCTCCCTCTGAAGCCCAGGCTGGAATGCAGTGGCACAAGCTCGGCTCACTGCAAACTCTGCCTCCCAGGTTCAAGCGACTCTCTTGCCTCAGCCTCCCAAGTAGTTAGGATTACAGGCGCCCACCACCTTGCCTGGCTAATCTTTGTATTTTTAGTAGACATGGGGTTTCAACATGTTGGTCAGGCTGGTCTCGAACTCCGGATCTCAAGTGATCCACCTGCCTTAGCCTCCCAAAGTGCTGGAATTACAGGTGTGAGCCACCACGCCTGGCATCTTTGTATTTTTAGTAGACAGTTTCATCATGTTGGTCGGGCTGGTCTCCAACTCCTGAGCTCAAGCGATCCCCATGCCTCAGCCTCCCAAATTGCTGGGATTACAGGCATGAGCCACTGCGCCTGGCCTCTAGAAACTTATACAGTGCAACTGACGTGTTACCAGCCTTTACTGTTCTGACAGCTCCAGTAGCTGGGGGAGACCCCCACTTAGAGGAGAAGGAAAAAAAGCGTATTATCCATCCAGCTCGACAGAGCAGCCAAATCTGCTCTGCTGTGGGGTGAAGCTGCACTGCTGACAGCCCTCCTGGCTTGGACCCAAGACTCCTAGGCACCCCAGGGGATGTCTGTCAAACTCCTTCCCAAACCCCTGCAATTACACGATCCACCTGCAGGGGGCAGCTCACCAGCTCCCAGGATCTGAGACAGGCTAGGGAGAGGGCAGAGGCCACTGTGGGAAAAACAATTCCACACCCAGAAGGCATCAACAAGCACAAACACTCCACAGCGGCCAGGGGTCAAAGGTGTCCCGTGGTCATCTGAACAATCTCCCCGTTTCCCCACACCCTGCCCGATGAGTCCTTCCTGGGTGGAGGCCCTGGCTTGGCCGCTGCAACCTTCCTCCCCATACCAGTACTTACTTGAACTCTGCTTAAATCCAGTGGCTGAGTGGACGATGACATTCAGAAACCCATAGAGCCCCGGAGACTCATCATCTGCACAAGAGACCAAAGAGGTGAGCTTCTGTTGTCCCGGGAAAGGGAGGCAGGTGACAAGCTAACTTTGCTTCAGAATCAACCATCCGGTGGACACCACGTGGCTGCCATCTGCCCAGCACAAGGCAAGCCAGTGTCATGGGCCAAAAACATACCCATCATGATTTCTGTCTTGGGGACCTCAGGATCCAGTTGGTTTCACAACACAGGCAAACCAGTGACCCAAAGTATAATAAGGTTCCAAGGACAGCAGAGGGGGTCGGGGTGACGTGGGATGTGAGTGGGGTGATGTGAGTGGGGTGTGTGTGGACACATGTGCATAGCATATGCTATGTGTGTGACTGAGCACACGTGCAACAGTGAATGCAAAACTCAGCTTGACCAAAAGTGCCGGCTGGCAGGTAGCTGGAGGAGAGGAGGGCTGGGAGGACGGGCGTGGGGCCAGATCCAAGGCACACAGCATCTGAGGAGCATCTGCTGCAGCCTCCTGACTAGGAATAGAAGCTGTGCATCTCCTCAACCACCCAGCAGCAGCCACTCAGGGAGAAACCACTCCTAACCCACCTCGTCCACTCCTGGGAGGAGACAAGAGGCCCTAATAAGCACAGCTCTTCCTTCCGAACCAAAGTCCACTAGTCCCAACAAAAGTGCTAACAGGAAGAGGGGATCAGCCTTCGGGTAGCTGCCTGCCCTCCCTACAGGTGCCCTGTACACAGGAGGGCAGGCCCACCTTCCTTGTTGATGGTCAGTGGAATGCTGTGGACGGTCTGGAGTTTCACACACGAGTTGGTCAGCATCTGCAGCTCCACAGATGTCAGGGAAAAGCTTTTGAAACCTGGGAGGTTGGAAAAGAGGTGCACCAACTGGTCAGTCTGCTCCTTGGCCCTCTGGCTCCTCCCGCTGGACCCCCACCACACCCTGGGGAAGGGGCATGGCAAGAACTGGTGCCAGGGTTGAGGGCTCAGGAGAGGGCAGTTGGCTCCCAAGTGCAGTGCTGGTCTGGCAGCAGAGCGAGGTGTGGCCTTGGAGAGCCCAGGCCTGCAGAAGTCTTAGCATGAGACTTACAAACACACACGTCCCACGCTACCTATGCACAGCCACACGGCAGGTCTGAGAATGAGCGGCTGGACTGGGAGCACCTCCCTGTGAGGTCTCCCAGACAGCAGCATGGCTCTGCCCCTCCTCTGCTAACACAGGCCCTGTTTCTCCACCAGGTGAGGAAAAGGGGCTTATTTCTGGGCATAATGCTAAACAGGCTACAGAGGCTGCCACTCTGGAAATGGCTGGGGCTCCCATGTTATGACAGGAAATCCTGGAACACAAGCACTGGCAGGGCTGCCCGGAGATCCGTGTTCCTCCAGGCCACGGTGGCATTGGGAGCTGAGATGTGGCTCTGCATAGGTGAGAATGATGAGCCTGAGGGCGCAGGAGGTCAGGCCAGGCCAGAGGTATGCAGAGCCCCAGCCCAGCATCCCTGTGAAATACGCTGCTTTGCAGGAGATGGCCCACAGCTGTGGGAGGACCAGGCCACCTGGATGCAGTGCTCAGCCCAGCTCCCCCTGCAAGAGGGACAGTGGCACACAAGAGTCCCAGTGGGAAGACCTTGGTAAGGATGGCATGTGAATCCCAAACCTCCAAGGAGGGAACCGGGTCTGCCTTCCCCACTGACACTGCCAGGCAGGAGCTGAAGGAAGGAGCACCCTGACAGAGGGAAGTGCCCAGAGAAGGAAGGGGCTGCCCCAGACAGGCGGGAGTGCCCCTGTGCTGAGAGCTAGCCACCCTGGCCATATCAACAGGGCAGTGGGGCCACCACACTGTGGTTGCCCAAGTGGGCCGGGAGCAGATGAGGGGAAATGGGGTGGTGGCAGGGTCCCAGAAAGGCCTAGGGGGCAGGCCAGGGGTGGGGTGTATGGGCAGCGGGCTGGGGGCGGATGGCAGGGGTGTGTGTAGGGGCGGGTGTGGAATCAGGAAAGGGCCTGGGGAAGGGGGATCACAGGGCAGTGGGGAAATGAGTGCCCATAGGCAGGCGGGGAGACAAGAGGCCTGGGGGCCTATCAGGGCGGCTATCTCCAATGCAACACTTCACTTGGATAAAACCCCTCAAAATAAAAAAGAAGGTTTAAAATCACAGGAGCTGCCAGCCTGGCCCTAATGTTTTGAAGCCCAGACCTTCTCGGGACAGAGGATACTCACACTTCTTCTGCTGCTCCCGGATGTTCTCCCTCCACTCTGCACGCTCATAGTCAGAGGAGATCAGAAACGTGTAACTCTAGGGTGGGCGAGAAGAACACACTCAGTTATCTCCACCCTGGCTACGCAAATGCCTGGTAGGCCCAGGGCACCTTAGAGCACACAACTCATCCCTCCAGCGGCTGGAGCCCCGTGGCCAGGTGTGCTCACGGCCTGGCATGTCGCTTCCGGTACTCCCTACCCTTCCTGCCAGCTGGATGCCACAGCACCCGTCGCACAAGCTCTCACCTGAACCACATGGGTCAGGGTGTGATGCTGGCAGAGGGGCACAGCTTAGGGACATGGAGGTGACCAGGTGGGATCTGCAGAGGTGAAGATTAATCCAGACCTGACCTCCTGCATTCAACCCACAAGCCCCACCAGCAGAGCCCACCAGCAGCCTCTCCCGGCCAGGCTAGAAAACAAGCCATTCTGGGCGTTGACAGATACGTGTTGACAGGAGGGAGAGGCCCAGGTTACAGATGGCAGCAGGAGCCAGACTCAGGACAGAAGATGCGTCTCTGGCCCTCAAGGTCCCGGGACAGCATCCCTGTACCAAGGGCCAGGTCTGCACCTGCTAGGCTCCCCTGCCCTATACCCTCCCTGGAGACCCTGCCCACTCCCAGTTGTGGAAGCTGAGCCAGCTGCCACTCAACCTGGGGGCTACGGCCCAAAGCCCCAGACAAGGGAATGAGTATGCTTGCATGCACCATGCTGGACAAGCCTCTCTCAGTGTGGGGTGCGTCCAAGTGAAAACGCGCTGCCATGAGGCAGTCAGGAGCCCATCCCAGGCCGGGAGAGCAGGAGGGGCCAGCACAGCAGGCACTCACCTTGCCATTGCGGCTGTGCACCCTGAAGGCCATGCTGGGAGACATGAGCAGCAGCAGCGACTCCTGCTCCGACAGCTTCTTCTTCAGCCTCTCCGTGGCCTTGCTGCCCTTGTTCGCCCTCTGCGGGGAGATGCCACAGCCTCACCTTCCCATTCCAGCACCCCACACAACCCACTCCCACTCCATCCATCCCCACCCACTAGCTGCATTCAGCCTGCACAGGGCGAGAATCTCATCTCTCCACTCAGCATAGCCCAGGGCCCCAGACCGCAGTTGCTGGTGGCCTTTGGAGGACAGAAACAGTCTTTTTACAGGGTGAAGGCATGGCACAAGCTGCAGGACATGCTCAGTAAACCTTTTTTATAGGAATTAAGTCTTCCCTCTCACAAGGGCGGAGAGAAGAGACTTTTACAAACATCCCTGCCTTTCATTTTCCCAAATTCAGACAATGTCCAGGAGGCCGTTGTGACGTAGAGGATCCCTCACCCCCTTCCTAACCCAACTAGGTTTCAGCATCGGGCCCCCTGGGCACGTTTGTGGAGGTCTCAGCAGAAGGCCAGACGACTGTCAACAGAACCTGGATGGGAAGGCCCTTCCTACGCTGAGCTGCGTGTTTCACTCTAGAAGCCACTATCCCTGGGGAGGAGAAAACTGTGCTGCCTGTCACCAGGTAGGGCCCCATCCTATCCCATCCCCCAAAGAGCTGAACATGGAGAATGCAACAGTAACAGTCAATAGGCCTCAGCTGCCCTGAGCACTGGCTCCCACTCTGTGTGGGGACACCCTACCTTGGAGGTCACAGTCCCACAAGGATGAACAATAGAATGTTCACCCCAGTCTCGAAGCTCCCTGTGTTCCTAAGTGTGCTGGGTTTGGGTACAGCAGGCTGGGCAGCTGGGCAAGGGCTGAGGAACTCCTGTCCTGCTGCATCCACCCTACCTGGGCATCCCTGGACCCAGGCCTAATCTTCTTGCCACCCGCTTCCTCTGGCCTGGCTAACCTTTGATTGAGGGGCTCATCCTTGCCATTTTTACAGTCTTCAAACATCTCTGGGAAAAACCAAGCGCCAGTAGTCCTGAACACCTGGCGGGGTGGCACTCTCACCTGGGCCTGGCCCACATCAGGGTAGCTTGTATGGGGGACAGCCAGCACCTCCCCCAGCCCTGCATCCTGGACTACTCCAAGCCCTCCACTGTCTGGCTGTGACTTTCTCTCTGGTGACTTGGTACTTCACCCGTGTAATGGAACCACACAGCAAAGGACGCAGCCTGGGTATCAGGAGACCACACACTGGAACAGCTCAAGCCCGTGGCCAGAGGTGAGAACCCAGAAGCCTCTCTCCCGCCCAGCTGACTGAGCTCCCGCGTTCCTGCTGCTTCCTTAAAAGGACCATCCAGGCATTCGCCTGTGAACTTAAAAGGGATCACACCCTGTTCCATTATAAACACTGCTAGCTGTCATGTGCACGCTCTCTCTCTCTCTCTGACTCTTCATTTCTGCCTTGTGTGACCCAGGGACAGAAGACTGCCCTCCCTACCCAAAACCTGTAGGTGAAATCTCTGAACTTGTTTCGTATTGTGGTGGTGTGGTTCTGAAAAACTAGGAGGTGTTGGCTGAGGTTAAGTTTTCCCCGGGCATGCCAGTGAAAACACAAAATCAGGCTCCCAGTGCCACAGCAATGGTCAGGCAGGTGTAAACCGGACCCAGTTTAAACTTGCCAGTATAAACAAGTTTCTCTCGAGAGGGACCCCTGGTCACAGGTCGGACAACTAAGTATGAGGCGGTCCACCAGGTGCAGGAAGTATCCCGTGAAAGGCACATTGTAGAGACCACGACCAGTTCCCTTCGTTTTTCTGGAGGGCTGGATTGGCAGCCGCTCTGGTATGGGGCTCCCCACTGAGCTGGGGGTTCTCAGAACAACTGGGCACCTACCTGTGCCCAGATGCCAGCCCTCCGAGAGCTGAGAGCTTAGAGGGGTCCCAGAGACCAGACCTGGGGACCAGAGGCCTGATGGAGAAAGCACCCACTGGCCGGGTGCAGGGGCTGCTGCCCATTCAGACCACACTGAACCCGGCCCTCGCTCCCCTGGCGTGCACCTTCTCTCTCTGGATGTCACTCTTGATCTGGGAGATCTTGATCTTCAAAGCATCCAGCTCCTCGTCCGGCACCAGGGGAATGTTGGGCACTGCCTCCGATTCGTCCACCATCTGGAAGCTGAGATCCGTGAGCGGAATGTACCATTTGCAGTCATACTGCTGGGTTTTGCTGGGGATGGGGAGAGAAGAACGTTCACATGCAGTTCCGGCTGCCTTCCGTGGTTGATGTCACTGCTGTCAAGAGGCCAAGAGCCCATGTTCCTGGCCATACATGGTTTACCTGACCCAAAACCCAGCACGTGTTCCATGGAACAGACTGGGAAGAGGCCACTGGCAGGCGCTGGGATTCCTGGGAACTGTGATTCCTGGGAACAGACACTCTGAACATGTGACCACAGGCCCCAGGCATCTCAGGAGTCTAGATCCACCTTATCCTGAGCTGGCCCTAAGGTTGCAGGCTCATGTGGGAGCACATCAAGGCTGCACAATGACAGGACAGGACTGAAATCCACCCCCAGGGCCGCAGAGTTTGAGGGACTACAGATCTAGCTGGTCATCCCCTCACGTGACAGAAGGGGGAACTAAGGCTGTCCTCTGAGTTGACTGATTAAACCCACTCAGCAGGGAAACGGCAGGATGCAGGGAAGAGCCCCGTGCTGGTCCTTCCCAACATGGCCCTCTTTGCTCCATTCCAACCTGGTGCAACCTGGGTGAATCCAATCCCTGGAGGGAGGAGGGGAACGTGTGCAGGCCTGTGCCGAGAATAACTTAGAAGCCACCACCAGGCTCGGGGAGACAAGGGGCAGTCACCACCCAGCACTGCATGCAGCCCCTGACCTCACGCTTCCCGGATAGGTCCCGAGGTAACCTTTCTGCAATGGTGCCGGAAGCCATGGTCGGGTTTACCCCTCACTACGGGAGTCAAAGCTGGTCACCATGATGCCTGATGACGTCTCCAGATTGCTAGTGACAATCTTTAACCTTGAGCCCGGCATTGTGCTCAAGTGGAGACGGAATGTAAAGAGAGGGCCCTCCATGTCCTGGAGCGTCAGGGGGAGGTCACCGCCGGGATGGGGGCCACATCGTCACTCACCCTCCGCTCTGCTTCTTGAGCTTGGTGCAGAGAAGCAGGTCGGTGAAGAGGAAGACGTGGCGCAGCTTGCGGGCCCCCTCCACCAGCTCCACCATGAAGCTGTCCTTCAGCAGCTGCCGGTGCTGCGGGCACAGGGAAGGCGGGGTCAGGGCAGCCTGGGGTGATGGGTGGGGTGTGCTCGGCCCTCCCAGCCCAGCAGGAGCAGGCTGACCCAGAGACTTTCTCTCCCTGGGAAGATTTCCCTCTCTCCACATCTGACCATCACACCCACTTTCCAGAATGTTTTGTTCATCTCACAGTCCTGCTAACAGATCAGGGCTTATGTGTAACTTCTTTGTTCAGCAAATTTCCCAATCCCTCCTGTGTGTTCCACCTTTGGAAGAGGGTGGGAGGGTGGGGAGATGGGGAGGTAACGGCTGTGGGTCTGGAAGGGCACAGAGCCAAGCAAACAGTCTGCTGTGAAGATGGGTGATGGGAGGGCCTGCTTTAAACAGGGAAGCTAGTGGCAGTGGAGAGCCAGAATGGCAACAAGCCAGCTATGCCAGGAGCAGGTATTTCTGTAGAGGGACCATCGCAGGCACAGGCCCCTGTGGTGGGAAGAGATTGGTGCTCGAGGTAAAGATGGGGCAGTATGGTCTATGGGTGGAGATGGGCCCAGTGCACTCTGAAAAGTGGCAGCCCTCAAGGTCACAGCAAGGGTTGGGCCTGGTTCTGAGGGCAGCAGGAACTGGGGGTCTCACATCTGGAACTCCTAGTCCTCCCAACTAGCAGGATGGATAGGGTCCCCGGTGTGCAGGGGCTGCACCTCTGACACCTGCCTGGATACCTGCGGCCTGAGAAGGGTTAAAGCAGAGTGCAGGTGGGCAGCACAGGGCAGGGGGCATAGGCTAATAAGCCACGTGCCTTTCTGCATCTTGGTCTGCATCTGAAAGGCAAGGGTAGGTCCTTCTTGCTCAACGGGCTGCTGAATGGGCATGTCTAGGTAAGTCACCCATGTCTGGTACCTCACAGGGTTGGGCGCTGTACCAAGGGCACAGGGATAGGATGAGAGGCTGTCGCAGCAAGCCTTCCCCATGTTGGGACCAGTGCACGAGCACATCGCCTGAATTATTTGATCCAGTCCCTACAACAGGCTTAGGCAGGTCCTTAAAGAGAAAACTGAGCTTCAGCGAGGTACACCCTCTGTTCCAGGTGGCGCAGAAAGCGAGGGGCAACATTCACAGGCCTCTACCCTCAGGAGCCCACAACCTCGTGGGAGAGAGACCAAGTGTTTAGTGGGCACCCAGCCCACCTGGTCTCAGGAAAGGCTCACTGGGAGGACGACCCCTGCCCTGCACTGAGAGCCAGAAGCGTCTGCAGGGGAGGCACATACAACAGAGGGTGTGAAAACCCAGTGTCTCCCCGCAGGCGGTGCACCTGTCCCCACCTCGAGAAGTGAGGAGGCCCTGTACTCTCAGGGAGCCAGGCTGGTCCTAGAGTCAGACCAGGGGCCTCGCCCTGCTGTCAGCTGCAGCCTGAGGTTCTTCTCCGGGAGCCTCTGTCTCTCTGAACTTCCCCGATTCTGGGGCCGGAGGCAGCAGAGCTCCCCACTGGCAAGTACAGCCTGGGCCAGGCCTCCGACACTCTCAGGGTGGAGGCTTCATGTCACCATCATAAGCAGCTTGGCTCACGACAGCCAGCTGGCTCTTGTGAGGGGGAACCAATGACTTACGCAGGGGCCGCTGGTGCCCATAAGTGGAAGGGTAGGAAGACTGCCGGCGTGCCAAGGCCATGACTCATCGGCACTCACCCATACCCCGCCTGCCGCCTGGTGACAGCACCCACGGGAAGCAAGAAACTGCATGTGCACCTGGAGAAACATCATGTAGAGCTGGAGCGCTGAAGCCAGGTAACCCAAACTGCTGCGTCTGCGGCGGGGACCAGGTCTGGGTAGGGTCCCAGGACACTGAGGTCCCTCTTGGCAGGGACACAGCAAACAGCCTCCTGGCCAAGGAGGAGGGGTCTCAGGCGCCTTCCCTCTGGGGGCAGTGGCGGGGCTGGATGGCAGGCTTCTCCATACAAAGGCACTGAGCTTCTCGCCATCACCAGCAGAGGGCACCCCATGCTCAGCTCAGAAGCCGCAGACCCAGCTCACTCTGCCTGCGGGCCAGAAATGCAGCTCCCTCTCCAGCAGAGGCTCCCCACAACTCACCTCTGGGGCACCCTCGGCCTTCGGCAAGGCCAGTGAGTGTCACACTGGGTGCCTGTAGCACCCACATGCCAGCATGCCACATTGAGAGGACACAGGCTTGACTGTGGGGAGGATGTGGTCCCACTGGGATGCGAGCTGCAGGCCTAGGAGGCTCGGACAGTGGACTCAGCTGGTTCTGAGCTACTCTTTTGATGCTGCCACAGTCTCCCCAAACCCCCACCCACCTGTGCAACTCTTATCTGAGAGAAGCCCGAAAGCCACAAGCACCCCAGCATGTCACAGCATCTTAGGCCCTGCTCTGCAGTCCCTCTCACCTGGCCCCTGCCCTCCCAGCCCACACAGCACCAGTGCATAGCTGGCAGGCCCACATGGTGTGGCGTATGTCACTCCCTGCCCAGGAGATGTCCCTCTCAGAAGCGCTCAGCAACTTGGTCCCCGGCCTGGAATACAGGACAGTTGGCCTTGAAATCAGCACAGGCTTCCCACATAGCCCACCCGAGTCATCCTCCAGGGCACACGGCAAGGGTGGGCCGGGGTCACAATCCTGACTGCATCTCAAAGCTGGCATAAGGCCACGTGGCTAGAAACCACTGTCCCCAATGCTCAGCATCTCACCTAGGGCAAACACTCCCAGCTGGAGCTGTGGGACAGAGAGGGCCAGGACCTCAACGGCCCAGGACAGGGACAGCCCCACACTTTGGAGAGCTGGCTTGCTGGCGCTGTGGGAGCCTGTGTGTGAGAAGGGCACAGGGGAAGATCCTATGTGTTCTGTGTCTGCGTCTCTGTGTGTCCCTTTGTGCATCTCCATGTCTCTGGGTGTGTTCATTCTCGTGTGAGTGTGAGCGCCTGAGCGTGTCCTCATGCATGGAACCCCACACAGGCCTGTGGCCTGGGTAGGTGAGTGCCCGGGTGTCTCACTGTGTGTGTCTCCATGTTTCTATGTGAGTGTATTTCCAGGCAAGGGCAAGTCCCTGTGCGTGTCAGGCCTGTGTGTGTCCTGGTGCAAGTAACCCCGTGTGGGCGTGGGTCCCCGTGTGTGCTGCGGGGCAGGGCAGGGCAGTGGGACAGCAGGCCCCAGCTGGCAGGACAACACTCCCCTTGGGGAGCCCCCCAACATCCCAGGTGGGAAACACCAGCTGGAAGAAACACCACCTGTCTCCGTGAACAACTAAAATCATCATCCCCACAGGAGCCCCCAGAAAGCAAGGGCGGCCAGGACAGCCTGCATCTTCACTGTCACTGGCCTTCAGGAAGGCCAGTCCGGAAGAAGCACACTGTTAAGACTGAAAGTTTCTGTCCCCCTCAGAATTCATGCTGAGGCCCTAACTCCAACGGGCTGGTATCTGGAGGTGGGGCCTTTGCAAGGTGAGTAGGTACAGACGAACCCACAGGATGGGGTGAGTGTCCCCATAAGAAGAAAGACAGGTCCTTTTCTCTCTCCATGTCCACTCCCAGGAAGGCCATGTGAGGATACAGGGGGATGGCAGCCGTGCTTCTTACTGCCCTCACCAGAACCTGACCCTGCTGGCACCCTGGCCCTGGATCTCCAGCCTCCAGAACTGTGAGAGGTAAAGGCCTGTGTGTGGGCCTCCCAGCAGACAGTGCTTTGTTACAGCAGCCTGAACCGACCACGACATGCTCCAGCAATCAGAGACCACGGCTCCATGGAGATGCTGGAAATCTTCCCCAGGTACAAGAACTGCAGTTTGATCATCAACAAATCAGCAGGGCCTTGACTGGTGGGACAAGGAAAAGTTGCCAAAGATGCCCACGCAGCAGCTGAGAAAGTGGAGAAGGAAGACGGCCCAAGTGAAGACCAAGGTGGAGCTGTCAGCTGCTGGCTGGTGGGGGGGGCCCTGAAGGCAGCCAGTGGCCTCAGCCCCCACTACCCTGCCCCCAGAGCAAAGTGCACACCCCTGGAGACCTGGCTGAGTGCCACTGAACTGGCTGCCACTGCCTGTCAGTGGCCCTGTCTATGCAGAGATGTGGCAGACTCCAGAGGTTCGGCAGTGGGACCAGGAGCAACGAGGGTCACCAGGCAGGCCAATACACACTGCAGCCGAGAACGAGGTCAAGGGTCCTGCTCATCCTTCCCTCCCTCTCACTTGCTCTTGACTTGCCCTCCCTGCAGACTCTCTGGTCCCCAGGAAAGCCTCCCATGGCCAATCTGGCCCAGAAAGTTTCCTATGCCCTGAGAAACCCTATGCCAGGTGGAGGATAGGGCGGGGCCTGGGAAGAACAATGCTGGCTGATAGCCACAGTCAGGGTGGCTGGTAGCAGCTAGTATTTGCTGAGCTCTTTCTGGGTGCCAAGAAGGTGTGAAAAGAGCATGACGTAAAACATCTCATCTCACTCCACAGAACCCTCCCATGCAGCAGGCTCCAGCTTCACCACTGCCTGGAGAAGAAACAGCTCAGAGGTAAGCAACGTGCCCACGCTCCTGGAAGGAATTAGAACTTGGCCCAGACAAGTCGAGAACCCAAGCTTTGTTTGCCAATGTTTATGAAGGGCCCAGAAAGGCCTAGCTCTCGACATAGGCACTAGCCTTGCCATTACAGCTTCTGTTTGGTGTCCAGTGGAGCTGAGAACCCCACCCATCCCGTCTTCACCTCTGGGGTGGGCACCTCCCTCTCCGTAGCACCCCTGCAAACTTTGCCAAGAGGTTCTGGCTTCTCCAACAGTTTTCCAACTCTTTTTTTTTTTTGAGACGGAATTTCACTCTGTTGCCCAGGCTGGAGTACAGAGTGCAATGGCGTGATCTTGGCTCATGGCCACCTCCACCTCACAGGTTCAAGCAATTCTCCTATCTCAGCCTCCCGAGTAGCTGGGATTATAGGCACATGCCACCACACCCAGCTAATTTTTGCATTTTTAGTGGAGACAGGGTTTCACCATGTTGGCCAGACTGGTCTCGAACTCCTAACCTCAAGTGATCCACCCGCCCTGGCCTCCCAAAGTGCTGGGATTACAGGTGTGAGCCACCATGCCCAGCCTGCTCTCCAACTCCTTAATCATCAACTGAAAGACCTTGGTTCTCCTCTGCCCGAGCCTCACCATCTCAGCCTCAAGCCTGCACTGGTGGTACTTCCCTGCTCTAGGGCCTTCCTGCAGCTCCCGTTTGGACTGCTGCCGGTGTTCTTCCTACAAGAGGGGCCTCTGGGATCCCAGGCAGAGAAAGGGTATTGGAGGTCATTGCCTGGCTGGCTCTTGGGAAACAAAACAGCCAAACTGGATCATCCACTATGCTGCGGAGCCCAAGCCGAGGGGGTGCTGAGCAGCACATGGTGCCAAGGCTCTGAGGAGACAGACAGGCAACCACGTGGGAAGTCACCCAGTAGTGGGGATCGGTTATCTAACTGTTAAGTTAATTCAGCTAAACAAATGAGCGCCACCCACCAGCCCTCAGAACCCAGGCCTGGAAAGAAACTGTGCCTGTGGGATCCTCTGATTCTGTTATTTTGGGGAGGCTAAGGAGGGCATTCTCCTGGCAGCACCTGTGGCTCATGGCCCCCAGGTGTGCTTGGGCCAGGATGCTGGGAAGCTGGAGCACCTGCTGGCCACCATTCAGCATCAGGGAGCCACCTGGAATGCAGCCCAAAGTCACTCTTCCCCAAAAAACACAGCCCTGGAGCCGTGTGATGTGGCTGAAAAGGGCCATGAGATTACAGGAGCCACAGTGAGGGTCTGGGGCTGGGGTGGCTGACCCTGCACAGAGCTCACATCTGGGCCTCTCCTCAATGCCAGACTTGCCCAGGCTCAGCAGGTAGCAATGGGCCACCTCCCAGGAGGCCCAGTAGTTACTGCAAGAGAACCTCGAAACACCCAGGCCGACAGAGGCAGCTTTCCTCTTGACATCAAATGCCAGGGAAGCCAGAAACAGCCCCAACCCCTTGACGCACTCCCAGCAGCAGCAGCAGCAGCAGCAGCAGCAGGGAATGGGGTAGTGTGCAGAGCTGAAAGGGACATCTCCTCCTCTTTCCTACCTCCAGGTAGTGCAGGCACAAGAGGATGGGTGGAAACGTCCTATTGGCTCACAGAGGAGTAAGGGAACCAGAGTAACACACCCGAGGGGCAGACAGGTGACCAGGGGGCCTGTGGCCTCACTCGCATCCTGGCTTAGCTACTTAGTGGCTGTGTGACTGTGGGCAAGACACTCAACCTCTCTGAGTCGCAGTTTCCTCATGTGTAAAAGGGAGATCATCTCTGACCCCAGAGTTGTCATGAGATCTCAGAGGCACGGTTCCTTTCTCCCTTTGAGAACTTGACACTCCATGGCATGTACCAAACTAAGAGATGGGCAGAAGAGAAAAGCTCAGGCCCCACCCCTGGCTGCAAATTCTAAGAGGAAGTAGCCTGGAGCTCCTGCCCCCCTTTCCTGGCTAGTGACGTCAGGGGAGCTTGCCCGTCACCTCCAACACAGATGGCGGCATGCAGGCAGGTCACCACCCCTCACTTTCATAAAGTCCCTCTCAGGCTGTGAAACCTTTTCAGTCTCAACACCCAGTGGAGGGGCCACGGACCCTGCATCATTGCCCTCAGAGAGCCCGGGCACCCAGGGAAGCAAAAGGGTGTCCCAAATCAGTACACTGTTAGCAGTGAGGGAGAGCGGAACCTGACGGGGCTTCGCCCATCCGGCATCTTTCTTTCTGCATCAAGGACTGCAAACCCATTGGGCAGTGCCAGAGGATAGTGAGGAACATGTCCAGGCTTGGAGTGCCCAACTGATTAGCAGCATCTGCCTCAGGAATGGCAGGGGCTGGGGCACAGCACAGGCATCTGTCTATCATCCTGGCTTAGCCACCATCAAGCCACCTCCCTTAACATGCCTCGGATAGAAAGCTCTGAATGAAGGGGTGCTGGTCAGACTCACAGTGACTTTTCTAGAGTCATTAGTCCTCCATCTTGCTTTGCAGTTGAGGCACCCAGGTGACCCCTCCTCTATGAGCAAATGCCCCTCCACCAGGGTGAGGTGCTGGGGAGGATGCAGATCCAGGCCCTTGCCTTTGTGAAGCGCCCAGCCCTTCTTTTTTTTTGAGACAGAGTCTCGCTCTGTTGCCCAGGCTGGAGTGCAGTGGCACGATCTTGGCTCACTGCAACCTCTGCCTCCCAGGTTCATGAGATTCTCCTTCCTCAGCCTCCCGAGCAGCTGGGACTGCAGGTGCCCACCACCACGCCCAGCTAATTTTTTTGTATTTTTAGTAGAGATGGGGTTTTAACCATGTTAGTCTGGATGGTCTTGAACTCCGAACCTTGTGATCCACCTGCCTCGCATCCCAAAGCACTGGGATTACAGAGGTGAGCCACTGTGCCCAGCCGCACCCAGCCCTTTTTAAATTACACTTCCTCCTTGGTGGTCCTGAGATGTGGCCATGGGTAAGCATGGAAGTCAGTCCCCATGGCGACGGATGCAGGAACGAGGGCCTGGGTGCCAACTTCTAGGCAACATGGCATTTTTCTCAGTTCCCCAAAGCAGTGGATTCCAATGATCCGAGCGCTGAGAAAGCCCTTCCTTTTCTCTAGGGATGCTAAATGGCAGCTGGAGTTGCAGGGAGCAGACTTGGCACAGGGGAAGCCATGGGAAAAAGGACGCCCACGGCCACCTCCCAGGAGGTCAGAGCGCTCATAAGAGAACAGTCGGTAGAAAAGAAAGAGCAGGCGTCTCAGGAGGGTAGGGCGAGCCTGGCAGGAACCCACCCAGCACATGGAGGCTTAGGAGAAGCAAACCCAACATCCACTTAGATCTGTGTGGACTGCCCACAGGTTTGTCACAGGTTTTCTCTCCTTCTGTGGCCCTGAGCCAGGGAAGAGAACCAGGGGCAGGGCCCGGTTGTTGCTCCAAGAAGCAAGATCTGATCCCCCACCACTCCCAGGTCCCAGCCACGGGATGATCAGCTGGGGAACACCTGCACTGCTCAACGCCTCCCCTGGGAGGTGCCACAGACCCACTTCCGCCTTCAAAGGGCTGAGATTGCCAAGGAGTCAACATGGATGGCCAGGACTGCCACTAAATCATACCCATTTGGGAGCCCAGGTGCCTAATGAGGTGGGGTCATGTTCCCATCCTGCTGCAAAGACAAGGAATAGGCCCAGCTGGGAGAAGCTCTAGGCCACCCAGTGGGTCGGTCCTCACGATGCTGGCATGGGACCCTGAGTCTGCCCAGCTCCAGGGCTTGGACAAGCTGGAGGGTGGAATGGAGCGGACAGCTCCTTCCTCCTCCATGCCCTTCCTGGGCCAGGCCCACCAGGAGAAACTTGACCAAGTCCCTCACTCCAGGTCAACTTTGATTAGACTCTGGGTACTCAGAGTACCATTCCCAAAGTGGTGTGCGGCAGAGGGGGCTGACAGCTGCCTGCCTGATGGCCCAGGGCAGGAGGAGCAAGCCCCATGTGCTGGGCAGGTCCACCCTATGGGGGCCCTGAGGACAGGGCCTGTGTCCTTGGCACAATGCCAACCACATGGCACACGAACAAGAAGAAAGAGTAGGAGACGGTCTTTTTGTTTTTTTTTTTTTTTTTTTTTGAGATGGAGTTTCACTCTGTCGCCCAGGCTAGAGTGCAGTGGTGAGATCTCGGCTCGCTGCAAACTCCGCCTCCTGGATTCAAGCGATTCACCTGCCTCAGCCTCTCGAGCAGCTGGGATTACAGGCACCTGCCACTGTGCCTGGCTAATTTTTGTATTTTTAGTAGAGACGGGGTTTCACCATGTTGGCCAGCCTGGTCTCGAATTCTTGATCTCATGATCCACCCGCCTAGGCCTCCCAAAGTGCTGGGATTACAGGCATAAGCCATGGTGCCCAGCCATGAGGTGGTTCGCAGAGGCAACTACAGTCAGGTTCATGCCCATTCTGTGTCCTGCCTGGGCCAGACAGCTCCTGTCCCTGCATGAGACCCCTGACGCCATGGGTCAGCTCCCCTCACCTCAGCGCTACTTCTGACAAAAGCTGCTCCCCCTGGACACCGGCTCCCCAGCTTGCACGCCTCGGCCATTCTCAGTAGCTGCTACCTGCCTGTGAATGAAACAGCCTCACTATGTGCCAGGCCCCGCCCAGGAAGGCTGAGAGCGGCACGGGCACAGGCCATCCCTGCTCATCGATGACGTGCACACAGAATACGTCAGTGACAGGGGGAACGGGAAGGAGAGTCTTCCCAGAGGAAGACATGAAGTGCTTCATCCAGTCTCACATCACAGACACAAACCACGAATCCCCCTTTCTAATCCTTAAACCCGACGTTAACTGTTTTTTAATGAAAGCACTCAGGAGGAAGTAGGAGGATTCCAGGCAGACAAAATGCCATCCTCCTACTCACCTCCTTCGCACAGGTCTCCTTGGCTGGGGAGCCTGAGCTGGCAAGAGTGTGGGGGATTAAAAAAAGGGGTCCCTGGACATAACCCACAATGACAGAAAAGAAAAGAGGTGGCTGAGTGAGGCATGGTGATGGCTGCTGCCTGGAGAGTATGGTGCATGTGGGGTCACCCCTGCAACTGCACCCAGACACCTTCCACACGGGACTGAGTGTGCTGCCAAACTCACCAATCCCAAAAGGCAAGGTCTGCTGAGGACCAGGAGGGGCTCCAGGCCTCAGATCGAGGGTACCCTGCATGCCCCCAGCTCAGCAGGCTGGGCGGACCCAAGCCATCCCCTGCCACGCTCACCTCTCCCTTCTTCACCGTCATGGACTGCCGTCGGGGTGTGATCTCCTCGTTGATGCTGGACAGGAAGTTCTGTGAGATGCGGAGGGCATCCTGCAGCAAGGGGTGGTCGGGGTGGCTGGCAGGAGTATGCTTCAGCAAGTCCTGCCCCAGGAAGAAAGATTCGAGTTAGACACAGAGGAGCACTGACACCTGCCACTGTGTGCAAAGTGCAGACACAAAATGCAGACGGAGCCCAGAGCACCAGCTCCCTCAGTGTCACCACTGCCTCTCTCACATGGGCCTGGGCTTTGTGGACAGAGCTTGTGTGAGCACCGTTCTGGAAGCAGGTCCTAGATGTGTTCCAGCAAACCCACGCTGCATGCACACGGCCAAGAGGGGCTCCTCTTGGATCTAGGGCAGGGTTTCTCAGCCTCAGCACTGCTGACATTTTGCGTGGAGTAATTCTTTGTTGAGGGGCAAGAGAGAGCTGTCATTTGCATTACAGAATGTCCAACACCATCCCAGGCCTCTACCCATTAGAGGCCAGTAGCACCCCCTTGGCTGCAGCAATGACAACCAAAAAAGGTCTCAGAACATTGTTGCTGTGTGTGTCTGAGAGGGCAGTTTTGGTCCCAGTCTGGAGGGGCGCTGTGACTCACATGGAGGACCAGCGTGCTCCTTGTCACACGGTCCACAGGCTTGTAGAGTAGAGCTGTGGAGAGAGAGGGGTGGTGAGAGAGGCTGCACATGGAGAAGCACACCAGCTGCCTGACCACCCTCGGTGCAAGGGTGAGTGGGGAGGGGGCTGCCCCACCCTCCACAGGCCCCATCTCCCCTCTGCACAGTGACCAGGGCAAGGCTAGAGCACCCACCTGGAACGCTTTAAGTCCAGGACATTTACTGCATGCAGAGTCCAGAGCAGCTGTCAGACCAAAGCCTGCACGGCTGGCTCGGTGACAAGGTGACAACAGCTAAAAAGGCTCAGCACTGCCGCTCCTCTAGCCTGAGGTCAGGGAGCCCACCCTGGCAAGGTTGGGCTGGGGAGGGCCCCAATTCTGGAGGGAGACCTGCTCCCCGGCCCAGAGGGTAAGCTGAACAAACCGCTTAGCTGCTCTTACCATCAATCCCGAGACATTTCAGACGCCTGACTCTGAGACAGGCAGAAACCTACTCAGATGCCGACACAACTCTTGGTTTGACAGGTTCTCTGGCGACCTGCCTGCCCGAGGATACCCGAAATCCAGAGGCACATGAGCCCCACTGCAGTGGGAGCAGCTCCCTGGCATGGCAGGAGCCCTGGCCAGCCTCAGCCACCTGTGCTTCTCCATGATGACAGTGAGCGTGGCCAATCCCAGGCACGGATGCTTACGTGTGTTCTGAGACATGCCTCCCACAACCAGCATAAGGCACACATCGCTATTTTCATTTTGCAGATGGGGAAACTGAGGTTTGGGGCAAAAAGCTCCAGGGCCTGCTGTTCTCTGCAAGTGTAACTATTCACAACACCCTCACAACTAAAGTAAGAAGTGACTGATAATTCCT